>NC_057392.1:11664303-12908622 GCF_019320065.1 Cervus canadensis | reverse complement strand
GACAAACCCACAGCAAGCATCACCCTCAATGGTGAAAAATTGAAAGCATTTCCCTGAAATCAGGAACAAGACAAGGGTGCCCACTCTCACCACTACTATTCAACATAGTGTTGGAAGTTTTGGCCACAGCAATCAGAGCAGAAAAAGAAGTAAAAGGAATCCAGATAGGAAAAGAAGAAGTGAAACTCTCACTGTTTGCAGATGACATGATCCTTTACATAGAAAACCCTAAAGACTCTACCAGAAAATTACTAGAGCTAATCAATGAATATAGTAAAGTTGCAGGATATAAAATTAACACACAGGAATCCCTTGCATTCCTATATACTAACAATGAAAAAACAGAAAGAGAAATTAAGGAAACAATACCATTCACCATTGCAACAAAAAGAATAAAATACTTAGGAGTATATCTACCTAAAGAAACAAAGAACCTATACATAGAAAACTATAAAACACTGATGAAAGAAATCAAAGAGGACACAAACAGATGGAGAAACATACCGTGTTCATGGATTGGAAGAATCAATATTGTCAAAATGGCTATTCTACCCAAAGCAGTCTATAGATTCAATGCAATACCTATTCAAGCTACCAATGTATTTTTCCAGAACTAGAACAAATAATTTCACAATTGATGGAAATACAAAAAACCTCGAATAGCCAAAGTTTAATAATTTGAGAAAGAAGAATGGAACTGGAGGTATTCAACCTGCCTGACTTCAGACTCTACTTACAAAGCCACAGTCATCAAGACAGAGGTACTCGGCCACAAAGACAGAAATATAGATCAATTGAAGAGAATAGAAAGCCCAGAGATAAATCCACGAACCTATGGACACCTTATCTTTGACAAAGGAGGCAAGACTACACAATGGAAAAAAGACAACCTCTTTAACAAGTGGTGCTGGGAAAACTGGTCAACCACTTGTAAAAGAATGAAACTAGAACACTTTCTAACACCATACACAAAAATAAACTCAAAATGGATTAAAGATCTAAATGTAAGACCAGAAACTATAAAACTCCTAGAGGAGGACATAGGCAAAACACTCTCCAACATAAATCACAGCAGGATCCTCTATGACCCACCTCCCAGAATATTGGAAATAAAAGCAAAAATACACAAATGGGACCTAATTAAATTTAAAAGCTTTTGCACAACAAAGGATACTATAAGTAAGGTGAAAAGACAGCTGTCAGATTGGAAGAATATAATAGCAAATGAAGCAACAGACAAAGGATTAATCTCAAAAATATACAAGCAACTCCTGCACCTCAATTCCAGAAAAATAAATGACCCAATCAAAAAATGGGCCAAAGAACTAAACAGACATTTCTCCAAAGAAGACATACAGATGGCTAACAAACACATGAGAAGATGCTCAACATCACTCATTATTAGAGAAATGCAAATCAAAACCACAATGAGGTACCATTACACGCCAGTCAGGATGGCTGCTATCCAAAAGTCTACAAGCAATAAATGCTGGAGAGGGTGTGGAGAAGAGGGAACACTCTTACCCTGTTGGTGGGAATGCAAACTAGTACAGCCACTATGGAGAACAGTGTGGAGATTTCTTAAAAAACTGGAAATAGAACTGCCATATGACCTAGCAATCCCACTTCTGGGCATACACACTGAGGAAACCAGATCTGAAAGAGACACGTGCACCCCAATGTTCATCGCAGCAGGACATGTTTATAATAGCCAGGACATGGAAGCAACCTAGATGCCCATCAACAGACGAATGGATAAGGAAGCTGTGGTACATATACACCATGGAATATTACTCAGCCATTAAAAAGAATTCATTTGAATCAATTCTAATAAGATGGATGAAACTGGAGCCCATTATACAGAGTGAAGTAAGCCAGAAAGATAAAGACCAATACAGTATACTAACGCATATATATGGAATTTAGAAAGATGGTAACAATAACCCTATATGCAAAACAGAAAAAGAGACACAGATGTACAGAACAGACTTTTGGACTCTGTGGGAGAAGGCGAGGATGGGATGTTTCGAGAGAACAGCATGTATATTATCTATAGTGAAACAGATCACCAGCCCAGGTTGGATGCATGAAACAAGTGCTCGGGCCTGGTGCACTGGGAAGACCCAGAGGAATCGGGTGGAGAGGGAGGTGGGAGGGGGGACCAGGATGGGGAATACGTGTAACTCCATGGCTGATTCATGTCAATGTATGACAAAACCCACTGCAATGCTGTGAAGTAATTAGCCTCCAACTAATAAAAATAAATGAAAAAAAAAAAATGTCTGTAAGATTGTTGATGTATAAAATGTCAACTATAATGGAAACAAAATAAGTCATGGGACTAAGTATTATTTGAAAATTAATAACAAAGGAGTAGCATAACATGGAACATATTCTGTTCTTTTAAAAATAATAAGCCTTCTCTGAAAACTATAGCTCTCTCTCTGATACCACAGTATCACAGCAGTTCAAAAGACCACTCTTCCTGGGTATATTACCAACATGACTTTCTCCTGCTTGAGTCTGTTCAGGATTTTGGCAGTGACTTTCCATGGCACTGGGCAAATAGGAGTAGTAAGAAGCACTCTGCACCAAACAGAATATCTGGATAACTTACAGATTTCTCTCCTTCTTCTAGAAATAATCTCTTATGTCCACAAAAAAAATGTCAAAGAATACATTTTCATGTGTAAAAAGTGAAAGTGTTGTCACTCAGTCGTGTCTGACTCTTTGCAACCCCATGGACTGTCGTCTGCCAGGCTCCTCTGGCTATGGGATTTTCCTGGCAAGAATACTGGAGTGGTTGCCATTCCCTTCTCCAGAGGATCTTCCCAACCCAGGGATCAAAGTCGGGTCTCTTGTATTGCAGGCAGATTCTTTACCATCTGGGCCACCAGGGAAGCCCACTTTTCATATGCCCTACACCCTAAAAAACTGTTCAAATACCTTAAAGGATCTCCTCATTGCCACAAACCACACTGATAAGACTAGCATGGAAATCATTTCCTTGATTTGTTTTTCCCAAGAAAATACTTTCTAAACACTATGTAATACCACAATGACAAGAAAACTACCATGAAAAACTCTTAATTGTGCATTCCTGATTGCATTTGTCTCTTAATATAAGGTAGTCTCTTAGCAGAATTATGTTAGCTACTATAATTAGCTAAATAATTCAAAGAAGATATAAATCAAGAAATCTGTTTTCAAATAAAGGAAAAGAAAGTCACCAAACAAAAAAAACTATGGCAGTACCACATCTGATGAAAACAGAATAAAAACAATATCCAGAAATTCTTAAGAATGGTTAGGATGACATCATATCTTAGAATAATATTAGAGATTTATAACTAGTCAAATCTAATTGTGCATATTTCCTACGTTCAACAGTTAAAAGCTTTTATTAACATTTTAAGAATCTCGACATAGTGAAATATTGAATCCTTCCAGGAAAAACTGTTAAAACACAAGCCAGAAATGCAATGTATTATTTTTAAGATGGAAAACATTAATGTATTTCCAAGGAGAACTTTTAAATATAAAGGAATGCAAAAATATTAAGGGTCTTTTAAAGGGCAGAGAAAATGTCCCTTCCAAGGCAGTAATATCATTTGTTAGATGTTACATTAATAGCTAAAATAGGTATTTTATATGCATAGATATTTTGGTGGGAATGGGGTTACATTACTTATTTTGTATTTGACTCTGAATCAAGTTTTACAGCCCAAAAGAGGACTGTTAAATGTCGTTTTCTAAAATCCCAACTCCAGGAGAAGGGACACATGTATATGTATGGCTGAGTACTTTTGCTGTCCACCTGAAACTATCACAACATTATTAAACGGCTATATGCCAATATAAAATTAAAAATTTCAAAATTAAAAAAAAAAAACCAACTCCATCCATAAAGGAAAAGTGGGATCAGAATACATGATTATACATTTTCAATACCAGTTAAAAAGCAATTTAACACGTGTGCTTTAATATAAGAATTCAAAAAATATTCAATCTCACAAAACTGAAAGGCTGGATTTTTACACTAAATAGTCCCATTAGAGTCATAGGAAATAGAAAGGTATTCCCATTCCTTTCAATCTCAATTATCCAAGAAAAAGATATTAAAGGGAAAAATATGTCTATCTTAAAAGAAATGACATTATAAGAATCTAAAGAAGAAAAATCTGAACCTTTTAAGATCTGACCATGTTAAATGTAAATCAATGGGTATGCTCACTATCATATTCTAAATACTGCTCCGAAGAACTTGGGTCACACAGATATTTCAAGTTTATGCTAAGACACACTAAAAGTAGAGATGATTTTAAAGTAATTTTCCTGTTAAGCTTCTTACCAGTAAGACTGCGGTGATTTTTAAAAATAAAGCCATCAAGTGATCAAGTAACAGAGTATTTGATATGACTGCATACTGACAGAAGGCAAGTTCTTATATATGAACTCTTATAAAATTTGTAAAATATTGTTAACAGTAAGAATAACTGATCCTAAGTATGATTTTTAAATATTTGCTTAACTAAGCAACGTATGCTCTACATGGACTTTGCCAGCTAATACAGCACAGTGTACTGTAGATCATATTGCTTAGAAATGTATTATTAACTGAAACCTCATTAGTTGAAGTGTATCATCTAATTTTTACTCTGAAGTTCCTGTGAAATATGCAATGTGTTACTAAAAATATCTCCTTAAAAAAATTTCCTAATACGGCTTAAATATACAATGGAATACTTAAACACAGAAATAAGCAGATACATTAAGTTAAATATGCGTATTTGGCGGTTTTTCACTGTGCGAGCACAACAGTACCATCATGTATACCCCTCTGAAAATTTTTCTAAGAGAATAATCAAACAATCCCCAATCTCTTTAAGTTACATGGCATTCCTGACGATTATAATCTCAGAAATATCTTTGGGTTTCCTGCCTGTTAGACTAGTTTTGAGTTCACCATGACTGCCACCTCATTTCTGCTAAGGCAACTATGCTATATTTCAATGAGAAATAAAATCATAAAATTTTAAAATAAACCATTGAAAAGAATATTAACATCTGAAAGAGATGAATGAATTGATCTTTTAAATCAACTATGGAATGATATTTTCAAAGAAAATGTAAGGAAAGTTTCTTTTACTTTTCTGCATTCAAAAGTGTTCATATGTAGGCTTTCCTACTACAGGGGTGAACTTGAAAACCATACAGCTCTAATTCAACTGATATTACGTTTTAGAATTATGTTCTAATACCAAAGTTAAACTCAATTTTCACCCCCATGAAAACAGTTTTGCTTAGTGTAGAAACTGGTATTTCATCTACTATTCAGAACTTCTTAACATAGGTTTGGCAACCTGAAAAACAAGCACTTGAGTATAACTGGTCCTTACTGTCATTCAATACAGCAGCTGTGTGCTGGCCTAAATCCTGCCTTCCTTTTTTAAAATATCATTTGAGAAATATAAACATAAAAAACAAACAAGCGACCCCTCCTTCCCTGCAAAGAAGTCCAGGCTATCTTTACGTAACTATGGAATTATGTAAGCTGCTTTCTGTATCTGTACTGCTTTACTTGGAATTTTAACTTTGTGACATTAATGTTAGAGAAGTTTTATTATCACAGCTCTGGAAGAACAGACTAGACCTAGTTCCCCACTGCATACAAACTGAACCCTCAGGGCTCCGTATCTAAGAATCAGCATTTATTTCTCCCACTTCCATCCCTTCTCCAGCAGAACCCATGCCTCTGGCTGGGAAAGACTGTGGCAACATGAAGCTAGTTTCTATCCACTATTTACCTTTGCAGCTGCTCCATGAAGCAGAAAACATCCTTCTTATCATCATCTGTATTTTTTTTAATATTTATTTTTGTGTATTTGGCTGCACTGGGTCTTAGTTGTATCATGTGGGATCTTGAGTTGTAGACTGCGAACTGTTAGTTTCGCCATGTGGGATCTAGTTCCCTGACCAGGGATCGAAACTGGGCCCTTGCATTGGGAGCACAGAGTCTTAGCCACTGGACAACCAGGGAAGTACCCATTACCCAGATTTACTCTGCCTATCTGACAAGTGTCAGATAAGTTGTTTTGCTTTTTTTTCCCAGAGACTAGCTGCCTTTAAGTTAAAAAAGCATTTTGTAGACATGCATAATGAAAGACCTTCATTTACAGGGGGAAAAAAAAAACCTTTAAAAAGTACACATGTAAATTGTTCATTCACATCAAGTAAGTACATTTTATCAAGACACTTGGTTTGCAGAAAAGCACAATATGTCTAATAGCCAACCTAACTTCTGAAAAAGAAAAAACAAATTTTAAGTAAAAGATTATAGTAACAAGAGAGGGTTTCTCCCCAAATAAATCATTCTCATTTCAAAGGTTTTAAACTGGAATATCTGCTTTTCAACAAGGAAATATTAAATAACTTCAATTACTGAGGGGTGAATTGAATGGTGGCAACAAAGATATGTCCACATTGTGATCCCTGAAACCTATAAATATCACCTTATATGACAAAAGATGTGATTAAATTAAGGACCTTGACAGTAGTAACTTCTAGATTTTGAGGTGAGTCCGAAATGCCATCATACATATCACTGTAAGAGAGGTAGAGGGAGTTTTGAGAGACAAGCACGTGGAGGATACGATGATATGAACATGGAGCAGAGAGATGCATCCACAAGCCAAGGAATGCCAACAGCCACCAGAAGCTGGAAGAGGCAAGGAAAGTTTCTCCCTTAGGGGCTCTGGACGGAGCATGGTCCTGCCTACGCCCTGATTTCAAACATGTGACTTCCGGAATTCAATTGTGAGAGAATAAATCTCTGCTGTTTTACCACCAATGGTTAACAACAGCAGTCACAGGACACTAGTACACTGAAAAAAAGTGTGTATTAAATGAGAAGTCCTTAAATGACACAAACTTAGTAAAAGGGTAACCCTATATTATAAATAAAATAAATCGCTGAGACCCAGGATACAGTGATATGGTAAGTCTGATTTTTACAGCTGAAACTTTGAAGCAAATTACCCTACAAAATTTTACATGCAACACTAACAGATCCTGGTTGATACAGGGGACTTGGAAGCAGAAGTTTTACCTGATCTCTAAATATTCAGCTATAATAATACAGCGCAGTAAGCAAGAGACAGAAAAATAATTTTCCAAATCAAACTAAACCGTGACAGAAATTAAAAACAATTAAAATATCTGCAAAATACACACCGATAAAAGTGGCTTCTGAAACTATACATTGTTAAGTTTAAAGGATCCCACTATATGATCTCCTTGAATGAGCAGAACCACCTAGACACTGACAAAAGGGAAAAGAGTGACATCTGGGGAATTATAAATTATACAGGCCATAAAACTTGGAAGAGGTCATTTGACAAAAAGAAAACAATAAATCTTTACTATATGACAGCCATTTGGTCACTCTGAGACTTAAATAGCCTATCTTCAATATCATTACCTTTAAAACTGGGATGGTGTCTACCTCTCTCTCACAGGGTATTGTGAGGATGGAATGAGGTTACACACAGTGATGGTCCATGGTTTGGGTCACAGCTCGGCTCCACAAATCAGCTGACAGGGAGCTAACTACACTTGCTTTCTGAATAAAAAATTGGGGGGAACAGATACTGGATCAAAAAAATTGGAAAACACTCTAAAAATGTTTGGAGCCTCTTCTACATTTTGTTGCTATGTGGGCGTCTTAGCACTTACCACGTCACTAGCGCTGGAGAACTCATTATTAACCAGACTTTCAAGAGCCATCCACCGAACCGGCCTGTTTTCATTGTCTCCCAAACAATGATAGTCCATGGGGAACAAATCTCTAGAGAGGGCATTGTCTGTGATCTTAACTTGAAGTGTGTCATCAATGCTGAAAAGTAAAGACATGAACATCAAATACGATCAGCATATTGAAAAAATAAGGAGCACAGTCACTCTTAAATACAACACAATTCCCACTGTGACTCCTCGAAAGAATCCCAAATCCAGGGAGCACTAAACATCAAACCACAGTGACAAGTCATGGCACCTACACGCAGTTCCTAGCAGCCAGGTCTTTGTGGATGACTTCCCTTCTGGCCAGATAGCTCATTCCACAGGCAATCTGAATAGCCATGTGGACCAGGTCTTGTTGAGAAATTGCCTGAGGTAACAGAAAAGGACAATGCTTGTGGTTAGCACAAAAACACTGATGGTCGTTGTTTATTTTATCCCACGTCTTACTCCATCCCCAAATACTTTCTTTATACCTGCACACTGAGCTTTAAAAAGCTACTTACTTCTTGACTAAGAATATGTTCCCATAGCTTCTTATATCTACTATAGTCCTTATCATTGTTGACCATTTAGTTTACTATCTCTCATCTGTTAGGTATATCACCCCAACATCTAGAATATACAATAGTGCCTCAATAAACATCTGATCAATGAATGCTGAATTCTCCAGGTAATATTTCTAATGTTTATAATTCAATAACTCGTTATTTTATAGGAGGTTATCCCCTAGGGACCATTTTCAAACTAATGCAAGTTTACAGCTAACTCTGATGTGCTCTCTCAAGCCAGTGTGCCCATATTGTAGGTTAAGGAATGAAATTTTTCCCCAGATGATGCTGATGGGCACAGCCTCCAACAACTTGTTGGAAATCCTGGTTATCAAATTATTCCCCACAATGTATACCTCCGGCTATCACCAGTTTGGGGGGGGGGGGGGGGGGGAGTACGACCTCTGTAAGGTCTATTTTCATTTCTAGAAGGAAGATCTAGTACAAGTACCTTCAAAGAATTACCAGGAAAATGACTGAAATGGTGCTACAGAGGGTCTGAGGTGGTTATGAATAACACACAATAGTTACACAGGGAAAACCTTCAACACCAGCCTCAAGACAGGAATCACAAACCATCTTCCTCTAAATCAACAGGTTAGCAACACCTTCTGGTTCAGTGTGAGTTTCTTTTTGCAGACTTCTAAACAGTTTGTATTCAAGAATGTTAACATTTACTTTCAAAGATATTATTTAGAAGCTACTGGCAAATAATTGGTATTTGGGCAAATTTTTCTCACCTGCGGATTATTGGCCTCTACTAATTTGCACTGTCGTAAAAACAATTTAAGATTCCCCCAATTCATGTAAGGCAATATCACCATGGGCTTTTCTCCTTCTTCTATACACACATTGGTAATAGGAAGAAGATTTCTATAAAATAATAAGAAATCAGGAGAAGACAAGTGAAATCTGAAACTTCAGGGGGCTGTTTTTAATTAAAAGTAGTAAAATAAAGATAACCTAAAAGAAAACAAGAAAATCTCAAACTTATTTAAAAACATATAACCATTTAAAATGTAAAATTATAAAGCTCTTTTAGAATAGACTTTAATGCTTCCCATGTATCCACTTTCTTGATAGGGAAAAAACTCAAAAGCTGTTTCCTGTGGACTAGATTCTTCTAAGATACTACTCTAGCCACACTAAATCGTTACTCTAAAGGGTAATCAGAGAGACCAAAAAAATTACTTGATCATGAGCATATGATAATAGCTTACTTGGTTCATTATCAACACTTAAAAAAAAAAAAAGGCCCCAATGCAGTCTACAGAAAAGAATATGATAATCAAGAGCCTGAAACTATCTCACAAAGCCAAAGAATTCTTAGCAGTTCACATGAGATTACTAAATCCTAAATTTACCATTTACTGTCTGTGTGACCATCTTTCTTGGCCTTAGTTTCCACACCTCTAACATAGGGGCACCCCCAACCATACAAAGTTGCTGTGATATGCAAAAAGCCAAGCATGTAATTAAAAAAAAAAACCTGTTCCTTTTAAAATCTCCAGGGCAGACATAAATACATACATCCTATGCCTAGTGACATCTCTTCCATTGATACCTGGAAATAATTTTCCCAAAGTTATATTTTTACATAATTATTAATACCTCATTTCCCCCAATAAGCTGAAAATTCCTAGATGGCAAAAACCAAAGTGAACTTTTTAAAATACCCAATACTTTGTATTCTGTGTCACAGAAATAAGCATTTAATAAATATCTGAAAAATAATACCAAATGACAACCTTAAAAAAACTTCTCCTCCTTAACTTAGAAAATTGTCTCTAAGCATATTAATAAGGAAACATTATTTAACATAAAGCTATATGAACAAGGATAGTTAATGCAGGATTATTAGTAAAAAGTTGCAAACAACATGATTGTCCAAAAGTAAGAAAGTACAGCCAAATAATAGGCTAGTATACAAAACAAATAGTCACAAAGAGATGCTATGAGAATGGGAGTAAAAGCTTCCTTTACAGGAAAGCAAGATACAAAACTCACATGTTTGCAGGATAATTACAAATATAGTAGATAAATAATAAAACTCTGCACAGAAATGTGGCAAGAGTTGTTGTCTGAGTTGTGAGACTTTAGATCATTCCTACCTTGCTTTTCTGTATTTCCTAAATTGTTTCAATTGAGTATATATCTATTAAAACCACAGTCACACAATTTTGGCCCAACAGTGCACAAGTGAAAGCTATGGGCCCGCCTTCTGCTGTGAGGAGCTACTAAGAGGGAAAGCACTGACCCTGAGGAGCCAGGAAAATGAAGACTAGATCTGTAAACATGTATGTGGTAACCTCTCTGTATGGCTTCTGCTTGTATTACAGCCTGGGAGTGGCAACGATGATTAGTTCCACTTCACAGGGGAGGTAATCCATGCAGAGGTAAGTGATAAGGTTATCTGCCAAGAACAACAGCAAGCACATGAAGGAAAAATTCAAGTCTTCATCTGATTCTAAAACTCTGTTTTTCCTGGATCATTGGATATTTCCTACCAGGGGAGCAAGACAGAGCTTCTTTTCACACCACGTCCCACACATCCTAAAATGACTGCCGCAGGAGGGTTGGAGGGAGGTGATCAAAAGGTACAGACTTCTCATTATAAGTACTAGGGAGGTAATATACAACCTGATGACTACAGCTAAAACTGCTGTAGAATGTACAGGGAAGTGGTTAAGAGAGTAAATCCTAAGAGCTTTCATCACAAGGAGGAAACTTTTTCTTTATTCTTTCTTTCCCTTTTACTATATCTATATAAGAAGATAATGTTAGCTGAACCTACTGCAGTAATCATTTCGCAATATATATAAATCAAACCATCATGCTGTATGTTTTAAACTTATACAGTGATATGTCAATTATTTCTCAATAAAAGTGGAAAAAATGATGAACAGGTGTGCACTCAGGTCTAAGTGAACCTACTATGACTTCAGAGATATGTGGAGAGCTGTCCAATCTCTTTAACTTTCAAAATTATTTTTCTACTCCTTTCCTCATGACTGAAATTCACTGAGCAGAGTTAAAGGAATCTGACTCAAGCACAGCAAGTTTGCTGGATGAGGTCAAAGCATTTATTCTTTATTTAAAAGCCCTCCAGGAGAAATAACAAGCTGCACAAAAATGTTTCCGAGAACAGATGGCTGCTCTTCATTTTGCCCAGTTTATAAAGGGAAGGATGATAAAGAGGAAGGTCTGGGATGTATAAAAAGAGTGGATGGGAGCAGAAGCAGGTGTATAAAGGAAAGGTATAAAGGAAAGATGGGTTCCAGGGGGAGTTGAGACAAGAACTAGTACAATTCTCCATCTTGCCGAGTGGGCCTGCAGAGTGAGAGCCGTGAGGCATTCAGCAAAGTGCCTACCATCAGGCACTCTTGGGCCAATGGAGAGTCAAACCACAAGAAAAACAGCGCAAGTACTTTTTATAAAGCAGTCCTAATGGAATTTAAGTAAACTGATAGCTATCTTTTATTTATACAGCTATTTTAACTTATAATAAAAATTATTCTCAAAAATTCCACTGGAAAAAGGAGTGAAAAGAATTTCAAAATGCTTTAAAATATTTCAGTACTTTACAACTCTTAATCATAGAAGGTAAAAAATGAAGTAAACATGATGAATTACATAACAAACCTAGTTTTTTAAAAAAGGTAAAATAAGAAACCAGGTGTCATTTGTTGCTGAGCATATTGAGTTTGCTTGATAAATTCTATAATCTGATTACTGAAGATCACTATTCATTTTTAACCCTCATGCCTCGCAGTGTTCCAAGTGTAAAATGGGCACTTAATAAAGGAGAACAAAACAATGAATAAACAAATGCATACATACAGCCATGAGCAGTCTAGACAGTTCAGTTCAGTCACTCAGTTGTGTCCGACTCTTTGCAACCCTATGGACCGCAGCACACCAAGATTCCCTGTCCATCACCAACTCCCAGAGCTTGCTCAAACTCATGTCAATCAAGTCGGTGATGCCATCCAACCATCTCATCCTCTGTCGTCCCCTTCTCCTCCTGCCTTCAATCTTTCCCAGCATCAGTGTCTTTTCAAATGAGTCAGTTCTTCACATCAGGTGGCCAAAGTATTGGAGCTTCAGCCTCAGCATCAGTCCTTCCAATGAATATTCAGTGCTGATTTCCTTTAGGATAAACTGATTTGATCTCCTTGCAGTCCAAGTGACTCTCAGGAGTCTTCTACAATACCATAGTTCAAAAGCAACAATCCTTCAGTGCTCAGCTTTCTTTATAGTCCAACTCTCACATCCATACATGACTGTTGGAAAAACCATAGCTTTTCTAGACAGACCTTTGACAGCAAGGTAATGTCTCTGCTTTTTAATATGCTGTCTAGGTTGGTCATAGCTTTTCTCCCAAGGCGCAAGTCTTTTAATTTCATGGCTGCAGTCACCACCTGCAGTGATTTTGAGTCCAAGAAAATAAAGTCTGTCACTGTTTCCATTGTTTCTCCACCTATTTGCCATGGAGTGATGGGACCAGATGCCATGATCTTAGTTTTTTGAATTTTGAGTTTCAAGCCAGCTTTTTCACTCTTCTCTTTCATTTTCATCAAGAGGCTCTTCATTTCTTCACTTTCTGCCATAAGGGTGGTGCCATCTGCATATCTGAGGTTACTGATATTTCTCCCAGCAATCTTGATTCCAGTTTGTGCTTTATCCAGCCTGGTATTTCACTTGATGTACTCTATACATATGTTAAATAAGCAGGGTGACAATACACAGCCTTGATGTACTCCTCTCCCCATTTGGAACCAATCTGTTTTTCCATGCCCACTTCTAACTGTTGCTTCTTGACCTGCATATGGATTTCTCACGAGGTAGGTCAGATGGTCTGGTATTCCCATCTCTTGAAGAATTTTCCCAAGTTTGCTGTGATCTACACAGTCAAAAGCTTTGGTGTAATCAATGAAACAGATGTTTTTCTGGAACTCTCTTGTTTTTTCGATGATCCAGTGGATCTTGGCAATTTGATCTCTGGTTCCTCTGCCTTTTCTAAATCCAGCCTGAACATCTGGAAGTTCACGGTTCATGTACTGTTGAAGCCTGACTTGGAGAATTTTGAGCATCACTTTGCTAGCGTGTGAGATGAGTGCAATCGTGCAGTAGTTTGAACATTCTTTGGCATTGTCCTTCTTTGTGATGGGAATGAAAACTGACCTTTTCCAGTTCTGTGGCCACTGCTGAGTTTTCTCAGCATTCTCAGCATTTGACTTCACATTCTAAGATGTCTGGCTCTAAGTGAGTGATCACACCATCATGGTTATCTAGGTCATGAAGATCTTTTTTGTATAGTTCTGTGTATTCTTGCCACCTCTTCTTAATATCTTCTGCTTCTGTTAGGTCCATGACATTTCTGTCCTTTACTGTACCCATCTTTGCATGAAATATTCCTTTGGTATCTCTAATTTTCTTACAGTCTAGGCATTAGGGGTCAAAAAAAAATGTATTGTAGACCCTAGTCCCCTTATAAATGAAATAAATTCCTACAATGGGTAGAAAGAACCATATATGTTCTACATATTAACTATGTAATGCAAACTATCAATGAGTTTAGGCTGCAGGCTAATTTAAAACCTAGGAGTCCTGGTATCACTTTATGACTGGAAAGAACAAGTAATCAGGATCAAACCATAACCTATCTTTAGAAGACTTCCCCTAATCACTGAGCATGCAGTAACAAATAACCCTAATTCAGTAAGTCACCCCATTCCACCACCTTAGGGTATCTTGGGGATACTAATTCATCTTAGTTGGATGCTGGAATATCCTGTAGCTTAAAATGCCTGAGAAAATGCTACAAATGCTTGCTCTGAACATTTTTCAGCCAAAGCACCTTTGGGCTACCATGGATATAAAACTGCTTCGTGAGAAAATTCTGGCTTTGTCTATTTTTATCCCTGCCACCCACTTTTGTGCTGATGTGGTACAGATCTTTCATCAGGGTAAGAATACTAGCTAAGCACCTAAGTGTTAGGTTAATATTATATACCAGTATTTAACATTTTGGTTCTTCCCCCGAGCGTCAGCATGATAAATCAAGTACTCGCAACACTGTCGGCAGTAACATTTCCCAGTTCATCATTACCTAGTTCTTATCTTGTTACTCAGAGGAAATAAAATGTAGCTTTTTTCAGAAAATATAATCTAAGGAATGAGTTATCTATCCATTCCTCTTCAAATGAGTTCTATTCTTGGACTAAATCAGTGAATCAGGCCAACAGAAGGTAATATCCTTAAAAGTACAGGACTTTAATCCTTCAAAAGGACATTTTTAGCCCCTCATTACTGTGTGGTCAATTTTTTCAAAATTCTCTGGCTGCTTTATTTTCAATGTCCATTAACTTAATCAATGTCCCAAATATATGATAAACCTAATGAGACATCTGTCTCAGGGTATGAAGCCAGGAAATCTTTTCTCCAGGAAACACGTACATTTCTTTCTCTTCTAATACTGAGATTTAACAAATGTTAATACTTCCTTCAGCCTTGCTTGCCCAGAAGCTAAGAGTTGCTTTATCTCCTTATTGTTGGTTTTTCCAGCATCAAAATGCCATAAAACTCAGTTTTGTTTTCATTACCATTTTTTTTAATCTTACTATAGCTGCCTTTTTTAGGTCCTCAAATTCTTTTGAATATGAACTGAAGTATAAATAAAATTCAAAAATAAAACTGCATAGTCATTTTTTGGCAGAATAAGTAACTGCAGAAAGTACACAGAAATTACAATGTATAATGCCTTTTGCACACATTACTTTTTTTTTTCCTAGAAGTCTATAAATATCTTCCAATAAGGATGGTCACCCTCTCATTTTTCAAACATACGTGACCAAATTTCAAGTAGGCACACAAATTAAACTGACTCTGTACAGTGCTTTAAAACAACAACAAACACCTTGCCCAGACACTGATACCACTACATAATGTGATACTATAATTATGCCCTTTTTGGCTCAGAAGTTAAAATATCTTGTTATAGCTCTGGAAAAGGACTGCTATCAAGCTTTTAAAAAAATTTCTTCATCTAATAGAACTATATGTATCTTTAAAAAAAGTCATACTGAAAACTAATGATAAGAGACTGGTAAAATAAAATTTGATGCATCCATTAAATGAACTACAAGTAGTCTTTTTAAATATGGATATGAATCTATAGTTACATGAAAAGTTCGATACATCTTTTTGCTATATCAAGAAGGATGCTAACCTTACTAAAGATAATAGTGTTATGATTTTGTAGGAAAATATTCTCAACATTTTGGGAAAATGCATGTTGGAAATGCATTGAAAGTGCTGAGATATCCAATTTAGTTTAAAATATTTCCACAATCACAAATACCTATCCATCTATATCTATCTAAATAGATGAATGATACATACACATGCACAGCACAAATGGCAAAATGTAAACTATCAATGAATTTAGGCTGCAGGCTTATTGGTGTTTATATTCTGGTCTTTGGTACTCTACATTGGAGGTCCCCAATCTGTTTGGCACCAAGGACTAGATTTGTGGAAGACAATTTATTCACAGATGAGGCGGGGGTGGGGGGTTCAGGTGGTAAACTGAGCAATGAGGAGCGGGAGATGAAGCTTTGCTGGATCACCTGCCATTCACTTCCTGCAGTGCAGCCCAGTTCCTAACAGGCCTGGGGACCCCCTGCTCTATATGCGCAAAATTTCCTAACAAATATTTTTTTAGCATATGTATATCATTATCCTACTTTTTAAAGGGAAATATACACATAAATATAAGCCCTTTCCTAAAAGCTCAGCTATAATTATCTAGATGTGGGCTTACATACTCTTTACATTGTATTATGTTTTTAAATTTTGTGCAATAAGCATACATTTCATTTTTATATTTAGGAAAAAAATTAAGCTATTCCAAAAAGGCTTTCAATTAAGAACACATTACAACATTTTTAAAAACGTAGCATACTATGTTACCATATATTAAGTGTAATTAACACTTAAATGCTGAGTGGTTTCTCCTCTCACCTGTGATGAAGACCTCGGAGCTTACAACTTTCGGTGAGCATCATTGTCACCTGAATTTCAGAAGCTTGATCTGTATATAAAGAAAAAAACATTGTCATATATAGTATGATAATATTACACTTATGACACCAATATTTTCTGATATTAGTAAGGAACTATCTCAAAGAAGGCTGAGAGTCAAAGAACTGATGCTTTTGAATTGTGGTGCTGAAGAAGACTCTTGAGAGTCCCTTGGACTGCAAGGAGATCAAACCAGTCAATCCTAAAGGAAATTAACTCTGAATAATCACTGGAAGGACTGTTGCTGAAGCTGAAGCTCCAATACTTAGGCCACCTGATATGAAGAGCTGACAGACTGGAAAAGACCCTGATGCTGGGAAAGATTAAAGGCAACAGAAGAAGAGGGCTACAGAGGGTGAGATGGTTGGATGGCATCACTGACCCAATGGACGTCTGAGTCTGAGCAAATTCTGGGAGATAATGAAGGACAGGAAAGCCTGGCGTGCGGCAATTCATGGTGTTCTAGAGTGTCAGACACAGCTGAGCGACTGAACTGAACTGAATCTGTTCCATCAATCTTAAGTCTATATAACACTTTCTTGATTACTGTAGCTTTCTAGTTTATCTAAAAATCAAGTATACTATAAATTCTCCAAATTTGTTCTCTTTCAAGATTATTCTGGCTATAACATTTCCACATTGATTTTAGCATCAGTTTTTCTATTTCTATGAGAAAAAACCTGCTGGAATTTTTATCGAGATGAGTTGGAGCCAACTCCAGGAGATAGTGGTACACAGAGCAGCCTGGTGCGCTATAGTCCATGGGGTCACAAAAAGTCAGACATGACTTAGTGACTGAATAACAGACCATATGGTAAATTTTCATGAAAAGTTTCAGGTAAATCTAAACAGGTCTAGCCTAAAATTCTACTGTAGTACACAGAATCTCATTGACAAGGTCAATATTTACAAATGCCAATAAGGATAAGCTTGACTACATAAAGTTGAAATTAAATAAGGTTTCAGAAACCAAGTAGAGAAAGTAACAGACTGGATAAATATCTGCAACACATAAGGCATATAAAGGGCCAATTCCCCCACCTCCCTTAGAGCTCATACAACAGGAAAACACATTTGAAAAAGAGGCAAAGGATATAAACAGTTTACTTAGAAAAGAAATACAAAGAATCAGCAAAATTAAAAAAGGATTTTCTGCCTCATTCCTAAATAAAGAAATGCAAATTAAACTGTGAAAGTCGCTCAGTTGTGTCTGACTCTTTGTGACCCCACAGACTGTAGCCCGCCAGGCTCCTCTGTCCATGGAACTTCTCAAGGCAAGAATTCTCAAGGGAGTGGGTAGCCATTCCCTTATCCAGGGGATCTGCCCAACCTAGGGATAGAACCCGGGTCACCTGCATTGCAGGGGGATTCTTTACCATCTGAGTCACCGGCAAATTAAACTAGGAGATGCAATTTTCCTCTTAAGATTGGAAGAGACAGAAAAGTCAGCAACCTGCCAGTTTGGGCAAGAGTGTAAGGAAACAGGCTCATGAAGACCATCTTGGGTAGATACAGGAAGCAACATCTAACAAAATTTTTAAATACATATACCATGTACCATCATCAATCCCACTGCTAAAAGTCTACTCACAAAAACTCATCTATACATAACTTAACAAGAATACTGTTCAATTCTAACAGCAAAAAACTCAAAACAACCAAAGACCAAAGTGCCCATCAACAGAGACCTAGTTAAATTTTACCATGCAAGAACACTATGCAGATATCTTAATTTAAAAAGTCAGATTTATATGCACTGACAGAGGAATATTTACAAGATACATTAAATTTTAAAAGCAAAGTAAAAAACTGTGTTTATGTGATCAGCTATATTTCAAAATCAAATTTATTTGGATGTCCATCAACAGGAATGGATAAAGAAGATGTGGTACATATATACATGGAATATTACTCAGCCATAAAAAAGTATGAAATAACACCATTTTCAGCAATAAAGATGAACCTACAGATTGTCATACTGAGTGAATTAAGTCAGACAGAGAAAGGCAAATATCACATGATAAGGTCATATGTGGAATCTTAAAAAATCATACAAATAAACCTCTTTACAAAACAGAAATAGAGTCAAAGACGTAGAAAACAAACTCACGGTTACTACAGGGAGAAGGGAAAGAGGGATAAACCAGGAGACGGACTGACACACACTACTACATACAAAATAACCAACAGGAACTTACTGTATGGCACAGGGACTCAGATCAGTACTGCGCAATGACCTACTCACATGGGAAAAGGATCTAAAACAGTGGACATGTGTGGATGGATAACTCACTCACTCTGCTGCCCAGCAGAGACTAACACAACACTGTGAATCAACTATACTCCAGTAAAAATTATTTTTAAAAACGGTTTTTGAAAATTAGATATATTTGGATGTGTTCTTCTTCTTACTGGTAAAGAGTCATAAGAAATTGTTTAGGGTGGTTACTTTTAGAGGTGGAAGAGCTACATTTTGTACTTTTCTGTCCTGTTTAAATTTTCTAACTTTACAAACATACAACTAGAAAAGAATGACCACAGGAGACTGTGGTGCATTTTATTGTTTCCTGCTTACCTCTATGTAGCTAAACAAACAAAAAGAACTACCATTACATTAGTAGAAAAAGATTTAATTTTCATATACTAGTCAAAATTAGTAGGATTATTCTATTTACTTTTTAGCTTCTGAACTCATGGTTTTCTCTCTAGGTAACAAACAGAACTAAAACTGGCTTTTAGTTCAATGTTTTTGAAATAAAACATGATAATGCAATTTATTAATATCTTTAGTCTACACCTTCAAAAGAATCTAAAGCCATCAATATCTGTACAAATCTATAAGGATTCCTCTATCTTAATAGAATAGAGGATTTTCTTTCCTGTTTGAAAAGAACATTTCCATTAAGTGAATAAGTGAATAGTATATTTTCTTATGTAACTGAAAATGAGTTTTAATTTTTTAAAATGGTTTTTAGATATCAAAAACAAAGTTAAGAGTATACCTTTAAAAATACTTTCAAAGAAACCAACACTGTATGTCAACAGTAAAAAAAAAAAAAAAAAAGGTATAATAATTACATCTTATGATCAATGCAGTAGGAGGGAGAAGAGTACAAAGGTTGGAAAAGCCAACATCAGCTTCCAGTCCTACCGGGAAAATGTTGAACCATCAATTTAAAATCGAGACCACCTAAACACAGCACCATGAGTACATACTCACTCCTTAAAAGTGGAGCGGTTCAAAAGCGAGAAATTATTAATTTCCACTTACTTCCAAGCGACTAACCATGAATCACTCAGATGGCTCATTAAACTTTTGTAGGAATACAAAATGGTAGACACAAACCCAAGGACTTAGAAACACTTGCTATTTTGAAAAATCACTTTACCCAATGTCTGCTGAAATAAATTTTAGTGTTTAGAAACTATTTAAAATTAGATCATTTCAGTTAAATGCAGGATTAACGTCTTTTTTACTTTCTGTAATATAAATAATTTTTAATCAAATAAAATGGTCAAAACTATCAGTATTTTGGGGCGAAGGATTTGTTAGAATTTTAAAACTAGTATAGTTGGGAAGTCTGCAACTTAATTGGTAAGAGTTATCTTCCTGCTAGCTAGTACAGACATCCAAGTAAAATAAGAAGTAATTTCACAGTGTCATTTTTTGCATAATTTTTCAAGTACTTAACTTTGATAAGCATATTCTATTAAGCAAGGGACACCTAAGCTGGATAATGAGCTAAGAAAACTTTGGGGGGAAATAATTTTATACATTTAGTAAGGAAAAATCATTTTCCTGGATTCTTTACCCAGTTGGCCCTAGCCTTTTAATTTTAAATACTGAAAGGTCTAACTTCAAAAGGTATGTATTTGAAAAGAATACTACACAATAACTTACATTCTAAAAGTTTCAAGAAACAACAAAATGATTTTTAAAAAGCCTACTTATTTCTAATTTGTAAAAACTTAGATGTTACAAAAGAAAATAAGAACTTAATACCAATAACCTCAAATTAATTCATTTATTTTATGGAATTCAATTTCACAATATTCACTGTGTGAAATTCAGATTCCTAATTTCAATCTCTGGAAATTTATATTAGCATATCCATTAAGTTTCTGTGAAAAATTATTAACTTTTAAAGAAGCCAAACTCCAATTTTGTGCTTATGCCTAAAGGAAAGGTCACTGATCTTTGTGAAGTAAGCCAGAAAGATAAAGACCAATCCAGTATACTAACGCATATATATGGAATTCAGAAAGATGGTAACGATAACCCTATATGCAAAACAGAAAAAGAGACACAGATGTACAGAACAGACTTTTGGACTCTGTGGGAGAAGGTGAGGGTGGGATGTTTTGAGAGAACAGCATTGAAACATGTTTATTATCAAGGGCGAAACAGATCAGCAGCCCAGGTTGGATGCATGAGACAAGTGCTCGGGGCTGGTGCACTGGGAAGACCCAGAGGAATGGGGTGGGGAGGGAGGTGGGAGGGGGGATCGGGATGGGGAATACATGTAAATCCATGGCTGATTCATGTCAATGTATGGCAAAAATCACTACAATATTGTAAAGTAATTAGCCTCCAACTAATAAAAATAAATGGGGAAAAAAAAGTATCTTTGTATTTTTTAGCTGTATTTCTAATTGTACAGCATGTAACAAAGCACACAGATTTGTGAGAGAACTTTGTCAGCTCTATGTGGCTTCAATTAAAAAATAAAAATAACATTCCAAAAGAATAAATCTCAGTGATACTCAATCATGTGGAGCTATCTAACAATTTTAAAGCAAATACTGTGGTCAGTACACTTCCTCCGTGTTTCCCACACAAACCATGACCGTATCCTGGCTAAGGACTCACTGTGCTTTCTCTGGTTTCCGTGTAACTCAGAGAGAACATTGTAATTACAGTGGTTAAGATACAGAAACAGGCAAGTGACTACAATGCAAATGTATACAGACAGAGAAATCTTATCTTGTGAAACAGTCCCAGTATCTGCATTGTGTTTTCTTATCACTATTTCCTTTTTTCCCCGATTCCAATCCTAAATCAACCCAATTCTGTATAAAAACCTCTTTAGTTAATTCTACATTTATTCAGAACAAATTAATAACAGCTCAGTTCTAAATTATCCATAGAACATTTACAAACCTCACAAGAAATATTAGAATTAAGGGGAAATGTTTCCTTTAAAAAGTGGAAAAAGTGTAACAAAAGACAGATGTTATTAAAATTAGGGCTCAAATTTTACATTTACGAAGAATAATAGGTAAAGTACCCTTCAAAACTAGTCAGAAAACCTAGTGGGACCAAACTTAAATATCAGTTTTTAAAAGTGTTCTACGGTTAGGGGAAGTGAATGAATAAATATTGAACACAGTAAGTTAAACCATTTGTTTAGAAAAGAAAAGTGTAAGCTTATGCTTGTAGCATCCTTAAACAATTTTGCTAAATTAAAAGAAAGTAAATTCCTAAGATTTTTTTTGGTTAGATTAGTACAATCCAACTTTTTAGAAAGGATAAACATAAGTCCTTCATACTTTCCAAGAATTCCTTTAAGTAAATTTAGAAACATAAGTTCTTATAAATTAACATTAAACATAAGTTCTTATAATTTAACGTTGTGAACTTTATAAAACTGTCACCTCCTACTCATAAAGCTGAATTTAGTTTTGCCCTCAATTTCTGCATTTGAAATGCTAAATTCGTTTTTCCAAAATATTCTAGTTATCTCACCTTACATCAGACACTGTCAAGGCATTAAGCACACTTTAAATTACCACATTTTTTCCTTCTCTTAAAGTAAGCAAATAGACTCAACTAAGAATTATTTTAGTTCAGTTCAGTTGCTCAGTCGTGTCCGACTCTTTGAGACCCCATGGACTGCAGCACGCTAGGCCTCCCTGTCCATCACCAACTCCCAGAGTTTACTCAAACTCATGTCCATCGAGTCGGTGATGCCATCCAACCATCTCATCCTCTGTCATGCCCTTCTCCTCCTGCCCTCAATCTTTCCCAGCATCAGGGTCTTTTCAAATGAGTCAGCTCTTTGCATCAGGTGGCCAAAGTACTGGAGTGTCAGCTTCAACATCAGTCCTTCCAATGATCACTCAGGACTGATGTCCTTCAGGATGGAGTGGCTGGATCTCCTTGCAGTCCAAGGGACTTTCAAGCTTTTACAAATACCAATCATAAATCATTAAAATTTTGATATCATAAAAAGGTTTGCTAATTTACCAGTATTAGGCAATAAACCATATTTTAAAATATTCTAATATATTTTTATAGGGAAACTCTAACTGAAAATTTTATATAAATCAGTAAGTGAAAATCTAAGCAATACATTTCTCCAAAAGGAGAATATGTGAAAATAGGTATTCTGTTCATGAAAATATAAACTAAGTACTACCTTTTAGAAAACAATCTGGCAACGACTATCAAAATTTTCAAAGCAAATACCTCGTGGGGCAGCAACTCTAACTATGGCTGTATCTGTAAAACTCTACCAAGACAGAACACACACAAACAGATACTTTCTGCAAATTATATATAACAGCAACAAAAGGGGATACCGGGAGTGAGAGGAAGGCAAATAACAGCTATTCACATAAGGTACAGTGGTTTATCTTTTTCTTTAAAATTCCTCAGTACTGGGGATAGGGGGTGCTGAGATGTTTTTTAAGAAGGAAAAACCAAATAATTGGAATCTAGGAAAAACATAATATTAGATATAGGAAAAAAGAAGTTAAGTGGATGCAGTTTAATTGGAAGCCTGAGTACTACCTGGGGCTTCCCTTGTGACTCAGCTGGTAAAGAATCTGCCCGCAATGCAGGAGATCTGGGTTAGACCCCGGGGTTGGGAAGATCCCCTGGAGAAGGGAAAGCCTATCCACTCCAGTATTCTGGCCTGGAGAATTCCATGGACTCTATAGTGCATGAGGTCTCAAAGAGTCGGACACGACTGAGTGACTTTCACTTTTGAGTACTATCTAACAAATGCATAATGTCTTAACTATTAGCTTCTATTTTCTATACCTTAATGAGAACAACACAAATCTCCTAAAAGTTAGGCTGTATGAGCTAAATTAACATGGACTGATTGAAAGGTCTGTCACACTTTGAAAACCTGAAACAATTTCACTGGCATAAACCACCTTAGACAGAAAAGCATTATGGAGACAGGATGGGAACAAATCTTACCTTTAACTGTTTTCACAAATGCTTGTTTTTCTTTATTTGGATCTTTTTCATCTACTAATATCCCATGGAAAATACGCCCAAAAGTACCTAGAAGGAAAAACAGTAATTACTGAGATCATATGATATGCTCATAAAATTATAAGTACAAAACTTTTTGGCACAATACACCTTAAACATAACAAGGCCAAATGTGATCAACATTACTCCAGCCCTAGCGTAAAAAGACTCAAATCTTTATTTTTGTTCTTTTTAACTACAAAACATCTTAACTTGTTTTTAGAATTTAAACTGTCTATGAGAATTCATTCTGAAATAGCCTAAACAAACTAACGATATAGCTAGGAGCACTGAAGCTCAGTAATGGGCTATCCATAGAGACGTTTATGAGTTTCTAGGCTTAGCTTCAGAGCAATGACAAAGGAGAAAAATGGACTCTCCTTATACATTCAAAAATGCCAAAAAAAAAAAAAAATCTGCTTCCGTTAATGACTATTTGCCTCTGGGACAGTTCAAGCCCCTCCCTTAGCTGTGACTGACAAATAAGCATCTCTAACTGATAGATGAATTCAGAATGACTCAGATGCATCCAAAACCCTTCAAACTGACTTATGGAAGGGGGGAAAGTTACTGTCTATTTAACAACTTGAAGAGTTCAGGAAAGTATTTTATTATTAATTTCTGTCCTCTTCTTTCAGCATTGTCCCCAGTCAATACCCTGAAACTCAAAAAAGAAAAAAAGGGCCAGCAAACAGGGAAGGGCAGGGTCTTATCTCTCAAAAACCTATCACGTGTTAGTTCATTTAATATACATCAGTTCATCTAATCTTCATATCTAAAATAGAAAACATAAGCCCATATTTACAGACAAGGAAACTGGCTATAAGAAATGATTTCTCTAAGGTCATGTAGGTAATAAATTATGGGACTGAGATCGTAATTTGGGCATAAGTCCAACACTGATGCATCTCCTTCTGCCGGAACCCCTACACTTTCCATCACAGAGAAAATTACTTAGAATGTTTCAAAAAGGCCTGTGAGCAAGTGATCATCTTTGGACAAGAACTAAACAGGAAATATCCTTTTAAAGGTGATAAACACTAATAATCATGCTTTAATATACTTGAATATCAAAATTGTACCAAAGCTTAATAAGGCAAGCTAAAAGTCTAAAGAAAGGGAAAATAAACATCAGTTTTATAGAGGAAATAAATTGTGCACTGCTTTCTATCCTAGGGATGAGATGAAATTCTTAAAATCTGAAACAAAAAATATTTATACTAACAGTAAATCTTCCTTGAAAACCTGATTTTGAGAGAATAGATACCTTCTTGGAGTACATCTTTTAGAGTTATCCTCTCCCTGGATATTGCGATATCCTTCACCTTAGCTTTCGCCTCCAAAAGAGTGACACTTCTCAGGTCGTTCTTCTCTATCCGCAAGGTAGGATAACCTGAGGAGCCAACAAAGCCAAACCAAGAAATATAAATACCTTCTTATGGCATCAGGATCAACTAGTTCAGTTATAACCCCAGGAGTCAAGTCACAGGAACAAATGAAGGTAAGAATCAAAAACAAAAAAGGACACACAGGGAGAATTATTTATGAAGGCCATACCAAATTTTAAAGAAACACTTTCCCACCTACTCCAAAACCTTAAAATGCAGAATTAAAACAGGAAACACTAAAAATAATATTTTATTAATACCACTTCAACTGCTTTTCTGCCAAATGAAACAAGCTTTGACTCATGGAATTAATCTAATCCCTTAAATGAACTACTTTTTCTCCAAAGATTTTCTAATATAGTCTCCTAACAAAAAAACTTTTCAAGTGAAATGTTTGTGAAAATATCTTTTCTTAAAAAAAAATATATATATATATATATATATAAAAAAAATTGGTTTAATCATTCTAGCATCCATACAGCCTAGTCATACCATTGTGAGATCCATATTCATTTTTCAGTTCCCTTAATTCATATTCATTCTTAATATGATGATAGCAAAACAAAATTTCTGGACATAAATTAAAATTCTCATTCCAACAAAAAAAGCTAGAATAAAGGGAAGATCTAGTGTTACTAGCAAGCAGAAACTGGAATGGTATTTTAGGGAAGAAAAATCCCGAAAGAAAGGGTGGACTCAGACAATGATTATCAGTGGCTGCTGGAAGAACTACATGAAAAGCTTTGAAAAACTTTATTAAAAAGGATGGATTAGGATGATAAAACCTGATCCCATTGATCAGCAATTTGACCACGATACATTTAGGTGTGTGTATGTGAATGTCTAGTATATATGAGTGTTTAATCCTTCCTGGAGTTCTCTGAGTTTCTTCCATCTGTATACTATTGTGTTTTGTTATTTTTGAAAACTCCTGGCTCCTTTATCTTCAAGTATTTTTTTCTGCTCCTTTCTCTTTTTTTATTTACAGGCAAATATATTTCTGCTGTTTTTTTTAAAAAAAAAAAACTATTTATTTTGTATCATACATTAATAAATGAAATATCTATCTCCTTAAGGTAATGTCTACAAAAACAAGTAAACTTATTGGTGGTAAATTTAAAAATCTGTCAAAAAATAACTGCACTTCCACTGATTTTTTAAGATGCATTTTGCTTTTAGCATATATAATAATTTGCTTATCTACCTCTTTAAGGTTATATCCACAATCAAGAAATGACTCTAATGAGCAAAGCTAAACATTTAAAGCAATGATGTGTTTCTTAGGAATAGTTTGAACTACCCTCACATCTACCATTATATATCCTGAGGACCATACATCTTTCTTTCCTTGGTAGAGATGTTAACTGCTGCTATGATTTCTCTTAGATTTCTTTTAAGCTCCAATGCCCCTTCTTTCCCCTTTCGTTTTTCTTGCCACATCTCTTACTAAAGAAACTAGATCAACTATCCTGAAGAAAGTCCAGCATCTGACTCTACCAGTGTCATCTAACTCGTTCCTCTATCCCTGTAAACTGAAAATCAGTCTTACAGCCTTGATTAGATCCAGGTTAACTCTCTGCGGGGGAAGACGACAAGAATATTCCACCTGGGAATACAAACTAACTAGCTATCCTACTTTTAATGATGCTAAGTTTCAGTAGCAGATTCAGGCAGTGACACTATGATCCCTCAAATGGTAAAGCTCCCTTCCTCCCTTTGTTCGTATAGTTTAAAACATCGACAATCTTTTCCTGAATGAAGTATTTTATTAGGGGATACAAGTATGATTTTATGATTCTATCATTCCTTCTGCATTTATTAGCTGGGATTCTTCTGTAAAAAAAAAAATGTTCCCTTCATAAGCCAGCACTATCTGGTTACTGCAAAATAGTTCATGCTCTGCTGTCAGAGTAAGGTATTATTGGTGCCTCAGTTAACTCCCATAATGAACTTTATTTTAAAAAGTATCACTACAAATTTGTGGATTTTTACACATTTCTACATTTCACATTTATATCACTTCAATCTACTGCAGTCATTATTCTTTTTGATGCTCAATGGTTCCATTTTGGAAAGCTCTTGTCTTTAGTAGTTTCCTTGATTTTTGGCTCAGCAAATGTCCCAGGTTATCTTACTTATTCCTGACCCAGTCCTGAGATCATCCATTTCTCCAAAGACTCCTGATTCTTCTTAATGAGAAACAATATTGAAAGACCATAGGAGGGCACTGGGTGAAGAATACATATTCTTATTTTTTAAGTAATGTTGTTGATCATTTTTTTTATTGACTTTACATTTTGCATTCACTCCTAGGATCATCTGTTTATTTGGGGGCTGTGCTGGGTCTTGATTGCTGTGCCTGGCCTTGTCTCTAACTGTGGTGTGCGGGAGCTGCTCTCTAGATGCAGTGCCTGGCTTCTCACTGTGGCGGCTTCTCTGGTTGTGGAGCACAGGCTCTAAGGCACGCGGGCTTCAGTATTCTGCAGCATGCAGGCTCAGTAGTTGTGGTCCACGGGCTTAGCTGCTTTGCAGCCTGTAGGATCTTCCCAGTCCAGGGATCAAACCTGTGTCCCCTGTACTGGCAGGCAGATTCTTAACCACTGGACCACCAGGGAAGTCCAAGAACTGATATTCTTAATTTTAGTTTACTAGAAAGTTAACGTCGGAGAAGGCAATGGCACCCCACTCCAGTACTCTTGCCTGGAAAATACCATGGACGGAGGAGCCTGGTAGGCTGTAGTCCATGGGGTCGCTAAGAGTCGGACACGACTGAGCGACTTCACTTTCACTTTTCACTTTCAGGCATTGGAGAAGGAAATGGCAACCCACTCCAGTGTTCTTGCCTGGAGAATCCCCAGGGATGGGGGAGCCTGGTGGGCTGCTGTCTATGGGGTTGCACAGAGTCAGACATGAAGTCACTTCAGTCGTGTTCGACTCTGTGCGACCCCATCCCTGGGATTCTCCAAGCAAGAACACTGGAGTGGGTTGCCATTTCCTTCTCCAATGCATAAAAGTGAAAAGTGAAAGTGAAGTCGCTCAGCCATGTCCGACTCTTCGAGACCCCATGGACTGCAGCCTACCAGGCTCCTCTGTCCATGGGATTTTCCAGGCAAGAGTACTGGAGTGGGCTGCCATTGCCTTCTCCAGACTTAGCACTAGCAGAAAGTAAATGTCAGTCCAAGGGAAATAAAGGTAACTTGCCTACAAGAACCTAATTAATCAATGGCACCAGTGAGTTGAGTCCTGACTTGTGGCCCACTGTCTATCCTGATGATTGTGTTGTTTCTTGTTTGATGAATGACATTGCTCAATCCTCATTATGTCTAAATTATACTCCAAGAATGATTATTTTCCCCTGAACAGCTACAGTATAAAAACTTTCATTAAAATCCTGTTCAAAAAATGGAAATTAGATCTCCAATGGCAGCTAGTTTCCCATCATGATCAGAAAACAATGTAAAGTCCTTACCACAGCCCATGAGACCATCAAGTAATTCATTAAAATCCAAGTCTCTGTCTTCACACAGCTCAGTGGCTTATTCTAACGACTTGAAAATCCTCCTTTTGAATTTGTACAGAAGTGATTCAGTAGCCCTTTTAACATAATCTATAGAAACCTCCCTAAAACTAATTCTAACAACTAAACCTAAAATTTTAATACTCTAATTTTGGAATGTTTCATTCAGTGTTCTAGAAAACAAAAGTTTAAGCCTAATTCTGTACATGTTAGATTCTATGAATGTAGCATGGCATATGTCCCATAAGTAATTAACCACACAGGACCAAGGACAGACAGACCATAAACAACTTTAGTAAATCATCTTTAACTTTCAGAATTAAATTAACTCTTACTGGTAATAGAAGTTGCATTGTTGGGTGTGTCGGCTCTCAAATACTGAGTCGTCTGGGTAGATGGCTGAGACAGCCCTTGGGAACTACTGCTGGCACTGATGCTGCAAATAATTTTTAAAAGAGAAACACTTGGCAAGTCAGCTTCAATGAGACATTTCCTTTTTCAATACACACAAAATACATGGAGCCATTATAACCAGCTTAAAACCTTAACAGAGATCACAATAATGCATGGATCTCCATCACAAATGTTTCATACTGAAATTTTACTCTACCTCATAATGCAGAGCTCTATTCTTTTTCTTTCCTTTCTATCTCCACAATCATCAGGCAATTCATCATATCAAAGTCATTCACAAATGTAGCATTCTTCAAATACCAGAGAGCAGTCTTGAACCTCATACAATATGTTAGGGAACTGTGGACCAACACTTAGGAAAGAGCTCATGCCACTCCATTTAGATCACTTTTAAGAAAAGGAGTATAAAGACAGGATTCTTTTAATGATGGTCCATAATCAAATGGCCTACAGATGATGGCATATGAAAGCAAATCAAACATGCTCAAAGCCTGGGAAGGGATATCCTACCTGGTTCAAGTCTGTTTAATCAAATACATTTTGCTTCTTCTACTTCCCTAATCCCACCTTTTTGGAATTTCTAGAACTTATTAGAAATCATTAGCATTTGAAGCATTTTATTATGCCATATTTTTTTAAGTAATCAAGAGACCCAGAAGACGGTAGGCTCAAATAAGTTCATACTCAAGATTACTACAAATCAATGTCCTTTCATCTTGTCAGTGGACAACCACCTTATCTCAGGTCACTCTCGATCACATTCTAATTACACTGCCTCAGTCTAGTAATTCTGCAGCAGTGGAGAAGTAAAGCATAGAAATTCAGCATGAAGTGTGAAATCAAAGGCAAGATGTCATACCCTCAAGAAGGAAGGGCTACCTTCCATGTCTCCCTTAGCTGCAGGATTAGCAGAGTCCAATCAGAGACTCCGAACTCTCCTAAATATGAAAATCTTTTGAATGACCACACCCCACACAATAGTTCTATATTTTCAAAGCCCAATGATTAAAAATACACATAATGACAAAAAGCTGCTACTAAAAAATTGATCTATATAGGTCTACATGTATAGTAGGTACAGGATAGCACAGTGAAGAGATGGAAAGTATAACCTTGAAATCAAAACTGCCAGCGCCACCATTTATTAAGTAGCTGTATGACCTTAGGCAAAATAGTGCTTTTGGAGCCTCAAATTCCTGATGGATAAAATGACGATAATACTACCTCCTGAAAAGGTTGCTAAAATAATTACATGACAAATATAATCCTTTTAGATCAGTGCCCTGCCCTCAAATATACATTTATAAAGTATTATTACTATCTATATTCAATTATTACTAATATTACCATCCCTAATCCTTAGAACCACAGGGCACCCGTTTTTGGAGTTTTGAGCACGACTCAAAGATCACACCAGAAATTAAAACTGTAGAAGTCCAGGATTCAATAATCCTGGGAGGGAAGAGAAGCATTATCATTCCCAAAGATGGAGGAAATAATAGGATACAAATTCTTACCCATAAAATGGGATTAAGAAAACCCACATCCCAGGATCTAGGGGAGGCTCAAGTTGCATAATATATGTGGAAAGTACAATTTAAATATTACCTGAAACCTACACTGATGACTGAATAAATATGCACAGATCCCAAAGCATTTACTAGTTACTGAGGTTCTCTTCAGCAATTCAACAGTAGGTGGCACTCTTGTACCACCTCAGAATTCTTGAAAAGCCTGGGTATGCAACGATGTTGCAAGCATATACATATTCAGTGGTCCCTTCAATGAGCAAAGCACTATGTCAAGCGGCCAGAACAAACGTTTGAAATCCCAGATTTATGAGAGAAGGATGGCGCATTTGAGGATCAACCCTTGTTACCTACTAAAATCAGTATTTACATAGCTACAGCACATGAGGTAAAAAGTGAGATAAAAATGTACATTTGCTTGCACTTAATAGTTTAATACCAGTCTAAATAAATTATCTCATTTAATTTTCACAAGCAAGTAAAATTAGCAGATATTAACTCTGCTATAGAGTTAAAGTTAGAATTTAGGGCAAAGATCATCATTTTCTTTCAAAGCACTTGTTATAATTTATATCTATGCATGTAATTCATTTATTCATTCAACACTATTTACTAAGTGTATATTATATGCCAGAAACTGTGCCAAGTGCTGGCGATACAGTAGTGAACACAATAAACAAAGATCCCTACTTTCATGAAGCCTACATTCTAGCAGGGATTTCTGGTTTAATATCTGTTACAGCAGACTATAAACTCCATGAGAGCAGGAAAAGTACCTGTTTGTTCACTCCTTCCTCCCCAAAACTAAAGCCAAGGCCTGACCCAAGAGGCCTCAAGTGGGCCCAACTGAGCCTTAGTGAGAGCTCAATTAAAACTTATTGGATCAACCAATAAACAAACAGAGAAAAACACACTTTCTTCACATAGAAAGCTATAAAGCACACAGAATGGTTGCTTCTGATATGAGCTACTGATACGTAACAAAAGAGGCAAAGAATTACTGCTCTAACAGAATGGCTTCCTGCCTCTCTCCACTCATTCCTCCTCAACAAATTCTTCACGCAATATTCACTCAGTGATAGCTATTAGACACCAGACACAGAAATGAATACAGGGAAATAAAACGGCCTCGTCGCCAGTCATGAGATAATGGAAAATGAAGATACTGCCAAACAACAAGTTCAAGCACCCCACAAAGGAGTGAGTTCTCCTACATTCAAGAGCCAACAGGGAAAGACTATGGGGCAGATAGGGCAGAGGCCAGTCCCTCTGTGCAAAGACTTCACAGAAGCTCTGCTTCTCCAGAACACACTCCCCTGGCACAGCAGAGACAGAAAAGATGAGCTTGTACAGTCAGCAGAGGGTGAGCCGCACACATGGGCTCCAACTGCCGCTGGCACGAGCACCCCTTAGGCAGTTTCGGTCTCTGCCTCTAAACGAGCTGTGCAGAACGGGACCCTGGCTCCTGAGCGTCAGGAATGGAAGAACTCGCTACCACCCCTGTGCAAGGAACTCCGTGCAGCCATGGGCTCCAACAAACCTCACAGGGCTGTTGTCAAGACTAAGGGAATTAATGGATATAAAGCACGTGGAACAGTGCCTGGCACATAACAAGTGAAAAAAGAAGTGAAAGTGTTAGTTGCTCAGCTGTGTCTGGCCCTTTGTGAGCCCATGGACTGTAACCTGCCAGGCTCCTCTGTCCGTGCAATTCTCCAGGCAAGAATGCTGGAGAGGGCTGCCATTCCCTTCTCCAGGGGAGCTTCCCAACCCGCAGATTGAACCCAGATCTCCGGCATTGCAGGCAGTTTCTTTACCATCTGAGCCACAAAGGAAACCAAATATAAGTGCTTTATACAATTACAATACTGAGTTACTACAATACAGCTATTACAACAATTGGCCTTCCCTTATGGCTCAGACAGTAAAGAATCTGCCTGCAAAGCAAGAGACCAGAGTTTGATCCCCGGGTTGGGAAGCTCCCCTGGAGGAGGAAATGGCAACTCACTCCAGTATTCTTGCCTGGAGAATTCCAGGACAGAGGAGCCTGGTGGGCTGCAGGCCACGGGATCGCAAAGACTCAGTCACAACTAAGCGACTAACACTTTCACTTTCACAACGACGAGTCCTTCCTGTTGCTCTGCTCTGGTTCTAGCAGCACAACCCTGAAGAAGTTATTTAATCTCTTCAAGCCTGTTTCTTCATCTTTAAAACAAGGACAGCATCATACCCATAAGTGGCTGTGAGCATCAGATAAAATACTACACATATACGGCCTGGTTTAGTACTAGCTGACAACACTTGATGAAGTGGTAGTCATTGTTATCTCACAGGCCCCAATGCAAAGAGAAGAAGCAAGTGCCTCAAATACTATTAGATTACTACATGGGAAGTTTCTAGTCACCACTGTTAGCTTGCTGTCAAGTAATAAGTAACGGCTAGTAGAAAAGGCGGAGAAGGCAATGGCAATCCACTCCAGTACTCTTCCCTGGAAAATACCATGGACGGAGGAGCCTGGTAGGCTGTATGTAGTCCATGGGGTCGCTAGGAGTCAGACACGACTGAGCGACTTCACTTTCACTTTTCACTTTCATGCACTGGAGAAGGAAATGGCAACCCACTCCAGTATTCTTGCCTGGAGAATCCCAGGGACGGGGGAGCCTGGTGGGCTGCCATCTATGGGGTCGCACAGAGTCAGACATGACTGAAGCGACTTAGCAGCAACAGTAGAACAGGCAAGAGTTGAAGAAGAAATCAATCCATTAGTACCAGTACACTGCAACTTTCTGAAAAGAAAAAGCCTAATAATGGCACTTTCTATATGCAGGGCTTGTTCTAAGAGCTTACAGTTTTATTTCACTAGAACTTAACAACATGCTTACTAAGTACGTGCCATGATAATCTCTGCTTTAGAGATAAGGAGAACCAAGACATAAAGAGGCTACAAAACTTCCTCTGGGCCACAAAGTTAGCAAGTAGCACACCCAGAATTCAGAGGTGTGCTAGCTCCAGTCCATGCTCTTGACCACTAGGCTGTACCCTGAAAACAAGTGATGATGAAAGATGCTTCTCATCAGGCATCATCTGGAAATCATTGTCAAAAAACTAGAGAGAACTGGCACACCAATCAATGGGTGGTAACGAATTATTTCAGCAGCAAAGGTATAAGCTGCACAGATTCTTAAGTTTTTGTACAACTCTGACCTGGCTGTACATGGTTCAGAGCCCTCACACACAAGCAAACCCTCAAGAAGAATGTGTTTATCAAGACTAACTCTGAAATGCTATGCCTCCCAGTGACCTTTAACTCTGCCATATCCTCTCTCAAGAGGTCCAACAAAATGTTCCTGTTACCTCACGACCCGCTTCGCTCCTTCTCTAGAACACCCAAATCTAATGAACACAATCATACACACAAAGCGTATTCTGAAACACCTCTTTTCTCACTCTGACCTCCTTTCTCTTCTTTCTCTGCTCAGATAAAGAAAGTCTAACAGAGGGGACAGAGAGTACTCAGGGGCAGGAATTAATCCAACCAGCCTCCCCCATTTCCATATGCTTACCCCACTATATGTATGACCCCACATAGGACTGGGGAATCAGCAGTAAGATGCAATGCTTCCTGACTGGAAAAAGCTTACATTCGAGCAGGAAAGACAAGTACATAAGGAAAAGGTACAGTAATTGCTACCAAACAAAGAGAAAAAGAGAAACAGAGAAAGAAAGAGAGACAAAAAGAGGAGGGAGAAATTGATGGTTGGGGGGCTTGAGAAAGAGTTCATGAGAGAAATGGCGATGGAGCCGAGATGTGGAGAATGGAGAGGGACTGAATTCACAGCAAATACGGGGAACAAAAGAAGGCATAAACAAAAGTCCTGGAGGGCAAAGAGCAGAGCAAAGGTGAGGAACAAGCAATTATGTGACTGGAGCACGAGAGGCAAGTTCAAAGAGGAAGGGGTGCCTATCTCCACAATTTAAAGGAGGACACCTTGAAAGCCAAGTCACAAAGCTGAGAACGTCTTCAGTCAGCAAGCGGGAATCAAGAGGGAAACGAGAACTGTGGACTAGGAAAATAAACTCATCTATCATTTCATCCTTACCTCTCACCCTATCCTGTCTACAACGTACTTCTAGTCATCCTGACTCACCCAGGCTGGGACAAGCTGCTATATTCCCACACTGTAATACATATGATCAAATTTATATACTTGTATAAATATGGTTAATGTCAAAGATTAAATACTTGAAGCCATGATAGTATATCATTATTTTTTTATTCCTAGCACTTAGCTTAATAACTATCACAGTGTATCTCAAAGGCTACACATTAGAGTCACCAGGGAAGCTTTAATTAAAAAAAAAAAAAATACTGAACACCCAAACACCACCCTAGACCAATAACATCAGAATTTTTGGAAGGGGTGTTGATATATTTTAAAAGTTTACCCATGACTCTAATAGGCAATCAGGTTGAGAACTAATGATTTAAATCATAGCAGGTTCTCAATAAATGTTAATAAACTGGATGGATGAATGGACGAACGGATGGATAGTGACGGAGGGGTGAGTGAGGAGGAAAAAGCAGGGCTATTCCTATAAGGCACTAGAAGTCTAGAAGACAGTCATGTCAAAGGGGATAGAAAAAAAATTGATCTCTACTTTTTCACCAACTAATAAACTGTAATTTCTGATTGTACAACTTTTTAAAAATAAAACTACAGAGAAACACAAAGACAGCATTTTTCCTTTGGCCAGGGCTTAATCACCCTCCCTTCTTCCCCTGCACCATTGTGCACCGCTGAGCGTGGGTGTGGGTAGGCTCCCACGTATATGCAAATGACTGCATATAAAAAATAAAAACTTTTTTCCTTTCCCCAAAGATGTACGATACCTGTCATCCAGTTCAATCCTTTTCATACTATGAAGGTGCAAAACAGCTAATATTATTGCTACAAGAAATATAACTGCACAGCAAACCCCTACGCTGATATAAAACACACGCGTAGAAGTGGTTGGCGCTGCGTGTACAGGATCATCTGAAATAAAAAGGAACAGCACATTAAGCTTTTGAAACAAATGTCATCAATTGCTTTGTGACCCACTATACACAATGAGTATCCTGTTCTTTGTAAAAGAGATCTTCATTTCACATGTCCATTTTTTGATAAGATCAGTTACCAGTAGTGTGTTACTATAAATTCATACAATTTGAAGTGCTTTTGTTGCAGTTTTAAAAAGGGTTTTTAAATAGAACTTTTGGTTAGTTAGTACAATTCACAAGTGGCATACACATAATAAACCATCTATCTATAGTCATGCTGTCCGACAGGGAAAGGCTCTGCAGCCTGCCATGCAGTACCGTAGCCACTGGCCACCTGAGGCTACTAAGCACTTGAAATGTAGCTAGTACAATGCAAGAACTGAAGTTGTAATTCTATTTCACTTTCATTAATTTAAAGTTAAATAGTCACATATGGCTAGTAATTACCATACTGGACAGCAAGCTCTACAGACCCTTCCTCGACAGTGGCGTCTGGTGTGAGAGATGAGACATCTTTTCTGCCAATGACCACTCCTCAAAGGGGGAGGAATATACAGCAGAGCAGCCCATGAGGTAAAACAAACTTCTTTCATCTTTTTCTCTTGAGAGTTAAATTATTTTGCCTATCTGTTTTTAAAAATAAAAGCAGGAGAACAAGACTCTACTCATGAAATAATATTCATCTTAAAGTTATTCAAAAAGAAAGCCTCAGCAACAGAGGAAATAATTTAAAGACACAGAGATACATGCACACACATACACACAGGAGCAACAGAGAAAGACACAGAAACAAAGATCCACATGATAAGAGCAAGCAGAATGGAAGACAGAGAAACAGAAACAGAAATGATGTAGCTGGAACTGGTGTAACTGAAGATTGAGTACTCCCATCAGCATTCTACTGAAGAATCTGAGTTTTATCCTAAATGATACGGGAAGTCACTGCAAGCCTTCAAGCAAAGGAATAACACACAGAAGGATACTTGAGAAAAAGAAACACAAAGATGACTCTGCATGCTACATAAAGAATACTGTGGGAGGAGCAAGAGCAGAAGCAAGAGCACGCCAAGCAAGAAGCAGCCACGGCCTGGACAAGGGTGTTGTGGGGAAGGTAAGACGCTCATGGACAGGGAAGCAGAGCCCACAGGGTTTGCTAAAGGGATTATGCCAGGACAGAAAGAAAAAGAGGAATCAAAGCTTTGGCTTAAAGAATTAGGTGGATAAGGTACCTTTATAAAGAGGAAAAAGAGGCAGGTTGGGGAAAGAGAGAATTAAGAGTTTTGTTTTGTCCAAGAGCACCTGTACACGTCTATGTGGAGATGTCAAACTGACAGATACACAAATGCAGAGTTATGGGAATACGTCAGGACAAAAGATATAAAAGCGACAGCTTTCAAAATTAAGATTGCTTTCTAAAATTTAAACTCTGAATCAACAAATAATAAACCAGCACAGACTGATGCAGAGACCAAATGGCTTTTGGAACAGCTATACTTGACCTGCAGTCTGAATGAAAGCAGGACTTTCCTTAAGAATGCCAGGGGCCACTCAATCTTGAAGGGCTGGGAAAGGAAGGTCCCAGAGGTTGATGCTGGCAGCATCCATCTCAGCACATTCCAGGGCGGAGGAGAGGACACCGCTCTGCTGGGCACAGGCCCAAATGCACCCCGCCTGATGCCCTTTGACTCCAGACTAGTGTATGCGCTGCTCCCACTCCCTCACTGACTTGGCACCTGCTACCACCTGGTCCCGCTTCAGGTCTCAGAGGAGACGCCACCCTTCCTCGGGAAGCGGCCCCGCATCTCCTCACAGAGTTACACACCCTCCTCCTCAGGGTCCCGAGCACCCTGTGCTGGCCACGCCGCAGCCTGCTACAGGGTATCGTTACCACTGCTCATTGCCTGTCCACTTCCTGCGGCGCATCACAAGCCCCAGGGGCCTACAGAGTCCGCTTTGTTCACGGTTTAATCTTCTGCCTCAATCACACCACCTGGCGTGTCAGTGTCTTGGTAAATGTTAGGTAGATGGAAACAAAGAAAAGGAAGGGAGGAGAGAGGGAGCAAGGGAGAGACCAAGGATATACAACACTCTATTCTCCTTCTCAGAAATAATAATCCTAAGCATAAAGGGAATGGATAAAATCACCGGAATTTTAAAAGTAAGCTTGGAGAGCAGTGATATTTTAAAAAATAGTTTAATTTCTTCTCAAAGCAAATCCAAATGAAATATTTTTAAAAGGCAGATAAATCTCATATTATTTTCTCTTTAAAAATGGTATACATTGAAATATCCAGAACTATTCAATGTAACCAAGTACAAAATCTAACTACCAGTTTAGAAGAGAGAAAAACATGTTAAATGGCACCATTAAAATGCAGATGTGGAAAATTCTGTTAGACATATGAGTCAATTTCTTCAACAAATAAATGACAGTGAAGGGAAAGGGGTGGTTTCTGATTAATATAATACATGTCAACCACATACAGTGTAAGTAGGCTTCATATGGATCCTGATTCAGGGAAGAAACTACACACAGACAGCTTTGAGACAATCAGGTTAATGGGAACATGGATTAGCTCTCAGAAGACATTAAGGAGTTAGTTTTGTTACATGTGATAAATAAATACAAGTAAAGAGGTGTTGGATGATTGTGGCTTGTTTACTAGTGGCTTTTAAAAATTCTTTACACTGAAACACTTATAGGTGAAATGGCATGAAGCCTAGGATGTGCTTTAAAAAATTCTACCCTTCCCTACCTACCCACCTGTCTGAAAAAGGAAGGAATCAACAGTACAGGAATGGCAAATATTGATGATTACTAAGGAGGGTGATGGTCACATGGGGGCTTATCAAAATATTCCTTTGACTTCTCTATTTTTGAATTTCTCTTCCCCAATTCTTTTTAGTTTACTTCCATAAAGAGAATCTAGTAACATTTTAAGATGCTGCTATAGGACAGCTTCAGGAAGAGTAAGACTTAATGATGCATCCATATCAGAAAAGGAAAAAGAAGTCTAAGTTATACAATCTTACAGAACCATTACCAAAAAATAAAAACCTACGTTGAGTTTCTGCTCTGTAGGTTTAAACATGGATCTTTCAGCTTGTATTTTCACCTGGATGAAACTAGCCGAGAGCTGCATCCAGGCCATGAATTAGATTTTCTAACTTTCTGTTAAACAGATGACGATCTTAACACATATTTCACATTCATACTTTAATTATTGCCACTTGAAATGATGATATAAATTCTTGCTTATAGAAGTTTTTTAAAATTCTACTTTACAAAATTTTCAATATTCAAATAGTTCCATCCAAATATACCATTCTAGAAAACATCAGTTACATAAGTAGCATGGCATCACTTAATCTTTTGGCAAATTGGAAACCACAAAACCTCCAAGCTTCATGAAATCAAGTCTATTTGCAATCAATTATTTTTCATCCCTAATGATGGGAAAAGATAATACAGTAACACTTACAAATAGTTCTGCTAGTGTTTTTGTCCAAGGCTGAAGTTTTTACTTCTTCAAGTTCTGAATTTAAAAGGAGATAAAAGATGCTTTAGAAATTCTTTTCCATGAAAATCCTTATATATTGTAATTAAATTTTCTGAATTTTTTCTAACAGTTTTATATTCTAAAAGAACACCCTGAACTAAGTAACGAGGTATTTGTTGCAAAATGGTAAATGCTACATTACTATTCTGATAATCATCACTATATTCCTCAATCAACAGCCTATGCCTATATTAGCCAATTACATTTACTCAGTGAAAAAGGGTTTCTGTGGTCAAGAAGTCTGGGAAAGCTTACATACTATAACCTCTGTGGAGGCTAACAGTCCACATTAGGAGAATGTAAAGGCACTGAGGAGTTTCAGAATAATGAAACTTGTCTGAACCAATAGTTTCCATCCTCGTATGATAAAGGAAACTTTTCTTGCCAGTACCACCAATTAACATTCAATACAGTACATGCATGTTTTCTGTTGCAGAACTTTTCAAACAGTACTAAGTTGGAAAACCATATAAATAAATATATTAAGATCACATACTAAAGTAAGAATCATCAATGTGAACTTGAAGATTAGGGTGGTCAGAAGTACAACCACCAAACAAAAAGGCTGGTTCAATATTAAGCTTAAGTCTAAAACAGAATAGAAAACTACATCAAGTTAGTTTTCATGTACATAATAAAGAAAATGGAGAGGGTATGCAATCATTCTGAGTATCAGCCGAGCACTAAACCTCAGTGGGCACTAGTACTGGTGTGCTCCGCAGACTCCGTCACCCCTGGCCAGCATTCTGCCTTTAAGCACTGACAGTTGAAGCGCCATCGTACAGGCAGCGCCACCTCCCGAGGGACCAGGAACCACCTGCTCTGCACTCTGTATCTAAAGTCCAGTTTGGCTTTAAAATTACATGAAAGGGCGGGCGTAACTGGATATGCAAGAACTGACAAATGTACCAAAACACCAAAGCTAACATGGGGCTAACTTTTCATTATAAAAATGTCTATTCTGGATAAAGAAGTGGTGAAAATACACACACACACAATAAAATAAAAAATAAGAAAATCCTACCATTTGCAACAACACAGGTAGACTTTGAGGACCTTACGCTAAGTGAAATAAGTCAGACAGAGAAAGACTATGAGATACTCCATGATCTCACTTATATTTGCAGAACAAGAATTAAATTTTTTTTTTTTAATCATAAGAGAAGAGATTAGATTTGATATTATCAGAGGCCAGGTGTGAGGAAAGAGGAGGACCTGGAGGAGGTAGTTAAATGGTACAAACTTCCAGTCACAAGATAATTACTACGGATACAATGTATGCATGGCATACATTATGTGTTATTCAACAACATATGTTAACTGTATGAGTATGTGAGAGTTGTTGAGGGAGTAAATCCTAATTTACTAAATTCTCATCACACGAAAAAATTTTTTTTCTTTTTTTGCTTTCTCATTCTATTGTAACTACATGAAATGATGAAGTGGTTGTGTTTGCAACCCCAAGGACTGTAGCCTGCCAGGTTCCTCCGTCCATGGGATTTTCCAAGCAAGGATACTGGAGTGGGTTTCCATTTCCTTCTCCAGGGGATCTTCCCGGCCCAGGGATTGAACCCGGGTCTCCTGTATTGCAGGTGGATTCTTTACCACCTGAGCCATCCGGGAAACCCACATGAAATGATGGCTGCTAAGTAAACTTACTGCAATAATCATTTCACAATGTATGAAAATCAAACCACTATGCTGACACCTTAAATTTATACAGTGATATATGTCAATTATATCTCAATAAAGCTGGGGAAAATATATAGAGAGAGGAATTGTTCACTCTTAATTAAAAGATTAAATGAGAGCTAAAAAGAAAATACCCATTCTAATGCAGTACCACTTTTTTGCTGGCACATATCTGGACATTAGCCATTTTAACTCTGGTTAATGAACACCTGCTGGCCTCAGGCGTTCTCATAACACTCAGCACTAGCTCTGACTAGGAAATATGTTAAGAGACAGTTTGACAATGAAACAAAAGCGCAGGTTTGCAACCCAGCTCCACCACTTATTTATCCGGCCTTGGCACGTTGGTCAGACTCTCTGAGCCTCGGCTTCCTCCTCAGAAACTGGAGATAATGAGAGAAGCTACTGCCTCAGGCTGCTATAAGCATTAAATGGGTTTAATGTGTTTGTGAAGCACTTGGAACATGGTTGACACTCAGCAAAACCCAAACTCAGCATGTTTTCTTTAGTACTTATTTTTCTACCTTAGATACTAACCAGTTCCACCACTGTGATGGGTAAATTCAGGTCACTTTAATCTCTATGGAACTTAAAGTGAGTGGGCTGGATTAGATAACCTTTAAGGAGAATTCTAAAATTCTTGCTCTATGAACTCATGTGCTGAAGCTCTTTCATATCTGCTGCAATTTCTTGAGTAACAGATTATTCAAAGCCAAAACTACCAACAATTAGTTAGGTATCCACATATAGTATTTTAAATTTCATGGTAGTAGATTAATCTAAAATCAACCCACCTACCTCTTGAAACAGGTTACTATGCCATTTTATAGATGGGAAAAAAAAAAAAAAACCCTGAAACTTAGGTTAATAAAAGGAAACCTATTCCAATACCCCACCAAGGGCAGAGTTGTAATTCTAACACATTTTTCTGGGCCCAGGGCAATGTTTCTGTATAAAAGTAATTCATAAAGGAAACATAGTTAAACACACCATTACTCAGGGGCCCCTATCTAAAGTCTGTGATTTCTTTACCTCTTCGGCTATTCCTGCTATTTCACATTCCTAAAGGAAAACATTCTTACCAATTCTGACAAAAGTTTTGAGAAAGCAGGGATTGAGTGGGGCCTAAATGAGATTCCTAACTAGAAGCTATCATGGTGATTATTTCAGAATTTCATCAGTTAGTGCTCTCTTTTCTTATTTGCAACTATAGTCAAGATTGGATCACAAATCTGTAAAAAGACGACAAAATCTATTTTTGATCTTCTCACATCTATATAAAATACATACTTTGGTAAATAAATTTCTTACTTTTATAGCACATTTTCCTTCGTTTAAAATTTAAGACTGTAAAGTTTTTTGAAGAATTTACTGTCAAGTTGAGCTGCATGAGTATCATAACCTCAGAATCTACTTTGCCAGTACAGGAAAGCTCGACCCGAAACACTGTTTAAAAAAAAATAAGAAAAAATATTTAAATTTTCTAAAAATCAACATTAATGCCCCATAATTTAGAATTTATTTCTGTTGCAATAAAACTAAAAAATAATACATTTACATAAAATACTAAGCAAAAACTTTCAGAGAATTTAGACTACACAGCTTTGAATATAAAGTACTATAAAAGTTAGCATTAAAGAACAAATCAAGACAAAGGAAGAGAATTATTTTAAAATTTGTTCATGATTTTTAATACACCAATTTGTCTCCTAAATTCTCTTATTACCATATAGTAAAGCTACAAAATCATAAGGCAAACTCCACTATCTTACCAGTCACAATCAACACAGTAACCACAAAAATTACTTGATAAAAAGGAAAGACAATTTCACCACCAAAATGCAATTATGTATTGTTCTTAAGAAGAGATTAAATATAAAGCTGTAAATGAAACTGATAAAATTTTACCTATGAATTAAAAAACCTTTCTAAGCAGAAATTGCTTTAATCAATTACCACAGCAATGGGATAACAGACTTTGGTGCATTTTTTTTTTCAACCTTTCAGTTTAAGACTCTTTCTACGAATTTAGAATGCATCCTTCTACCATCTGTATCAGCGTATGAACAATACTGGCATTTCTGAATTTCTTTACTAGCCCATAAAAATTAATCAGCCTTCTCATACTCTCTTAAAGCTTAGATTAACATATGCTACTAGTAACAGTGAGTAAGAAAGTTTCATAACACTGGGGCGTATACTTTCAAGTTTTAAAACTTTTCATTTTCTTTAAATCTCACATCTTCAGGAGCCCTTCTCAAAAGACTGGCTCAAAACAAACTGGTGTAAACATGATGCATATCCTTTACTCAGACGTGTCCTGAGAGCCTATCCTGTTCAGGTGTTACACTAGGCACCAAGGATAGACAGCTGAAAAAGACAGCTCCTGCCCTCAGGGGGCCACAGGCTAGCAGGCATAGACAAGGACAAAGAATTACAAAATAATGTGATCAATTTTAAACAGTTAAATACAAGATCTTACAGGGCAGGAAGAAAAGAGTTAACAAATGGAGGGAGAGGAGGCAGGGAAAAAAAGACTAAAGACTTTGAGTCTTGTAGAATATTTAATATGAACAGAAATTCAGATGCAGGAAAGATGAAAAGATGGTTCCAAACACAGAGATCAGCATGGGCAAAGGCCTGGCTCTGAGAATCGCAGGCAGCCTGGCACTGCTGGAGCACTGGGGCAGATCCAGCAACAGGCTAGACAGACAGGCAGGGGCAGATGCTAAACTCGGCACACCAGCTGGAGAATCTGGAAGGTACTCAACTAACGATGAGGGTGGGGCATTGAGGAAGTGACTATCCAGGCTGCAGTGGGGAACTAATGGAAGAAAACCACATCAGGCAAAGGGACTCGGGTCAGGGCCAACAATGCGTAAACGGAGACAGAGAAGAGCTGAGTGCACACAGTTCTAAAGGGGATGGAAAAGAAGGAAGTGTTTAAGAAGTCCAAATAATCCTCATTTATAAAAATCACTTGTTAAAGAACTTATGCATCTTACACCTGTGTTCTCTGAAGGTATGGGTGTGTGCGTACGTGCTAGGTTCCTTCCGTCATATCCAGTGCTTGTGCGACCCCGTAAACTGTAGCCCGCTAGGCTCCTCTGTTCATGACATTCTCCAAGCAAGAATGCTGGAGTGGGTTGCCACGCCCCCCTCCAGGTACAGGGGATACAGTTAAAAACAGCATGTTAAACTCTGTCACTGAGACTCACCTGATAAAGTGCGTGGAACTTCCCCCTGAGCAGAAATGTTGACCTGGGGCATGTCCATAGCCACAAAATTGTCTACTTGGAATCCCAGCTTATATTCAACCTATAATATGGAGAAATAAACAAACTGGACCTGTGATAACAGAAAGGGCTTAGTACAGCTTGACCACACTGATTTAGGTCATTAAGGAATAATCTAGCTTTTTTTTTTTTTAAGTCCAAATTGTCAGAAACAGTCTTAAGAATGTTTCTTTATTTTAACAAACACACCAAGCCAGGGAAGTTTAATATATGCAAAGCAGCCAGAGTGAGAATCCAGATCTGCTGAGTCTAAGACATTTCCCCAGCAGACCGCTGCTTCTTACATGACTCATTAGATTACTGCCTTGGGGGTGTGTTTTACTTATTTCTTCCAGTTTTATTGAGATATAATTGACATATATCACTGTATAAAATGGTTTCAGCATAATGATTTGACTTACATACATCACAAAATGCTTATCACAGTAGGTTTAGTGAATATCTATCATCTCATATAGATACAGAATTAAAGAAACAGAAAAAAATTTTTTCCTTGTGATGAGAATTCAGGATTTACTCTCTTAACAACATTCATACATAGCATACAGCAGTTGATTACATTTATCAGGTTGTACATTACATCCCTATCTTATAACTGGAAGTCTGTAGTACCTTTTCATTGTTTTCATCCAATTCCCCTCCTGTCCCCCTCCTCTGGTAACCAAATCTGATCTGATCTCTTTTTCTATGAGTTTGTACATTTGTTTGTTTTTGAAGTACAACTGACCTACAACACTATGTTAGTTCCTGTTTTACAACAATGATTTTTTTCCTATACATTTCAAAATAATCACCACAATAAGTAGTTATGGTAAGTCACCACAAAGATAATATTATTTAGTTATTGATTATACCCTCCACACTGTAAATTTCATACCCTTGACTCTCATTTTGCAACTGGAAGTTTGCACCTCTTAATTTCCCTCACCTATCTCTTCCCCCAACCCCTCCTCTGGTAAGCACCTGCTTGTTCTCTATATTCAAGACTCTATTTCTGTTTTGTTATGCTTGTTCATTTGTTCCTAGGAATTTTCAATTGGATAAAAATTCAGCCCAGTGAGCCACCCTCTATTCCAGGCCCCGAACAGTACCACTACTCTCCTACACAACCTGCCATCTAGGACTCAGAGATCCTGCCGAGGGTCACAGTCACTGACAGAGAAGCCCCAGAGAGGCAGATAGATATGAAGAGCCAAGGAGCTGAGGTGTATAATTTACAGACCATGACTAGTCACCAGTGTCTTCTCTAGCTGATAAAAGCCAACCTCTGAGGGCCTGTATGTGACTGGCAGATGAAGGTCTGATCTACAGACCCACTCACCTCACAAGTAGATTCCAAGGTACAAATTTCTCATAAAATATCTATGCTACATTCTCTAGTCCGGCTTTCACCACTAATAGAGTTAATGTTTGGACGTCCATCTAACCTCTGGATCTCAAGTGATTCAGAATCCAGAAAGGAAGAGAGATGACTAGAAAAATGTCCCTGGAACATTAATATTCTCTATCAATACCTGGCCTCCATAGGTGGCTTAATAGAACCAATCAGCATCAATCAATATCAAATATCAAACACACCCCTTTTGCCAGAAAGATGTTCATGAAACAGCTGAAACTGCAAAGCAATAGCTGAAATTCAGAATGGATGCCATCTTCAAGACCCTCAACGGGGTCTTATATTTTCTGATATTCTTTGTCCTGTCCTTGGGACACAATAAGAAGGGCACCCCTCTCCCATTCAGTGGCCACAACGCCTTCCAGTGAAGGCTGGGATTGGCAGAAGCCAAAAGGCAGAGGGTTAGGAAAACAGTAGTAGGAAAGAGGTTCAAGAAACCATTCTTCAAGAAACTTAACTAGAAAGAATGTAATTAGGTAATGGTAGAAGAGACTTCAAAGCCTATCTTTCTTCTTTTTTTCAATGGGAGATACTCAAATGTGGTACACGCTAATGAAAAAACCCAACAAAATAGGACATAACAAAGATGAAAGGAAAGAGGGAAAGAGTAACCTCCCAGATTATAAGAGACAGGATGGACACCTGAGCACTGACTGAGTCAGGAGGTGTTTAACCCATGGGCAGAAAGGGATCGATCCAGTGACTATAACTCCCTCTCTCGATTTCCCTGTTCACACTCTGCTTGAAAGTCCCAGAACACCACTGTTGCTGTTCTTCAGTTGCTCAGTCATGCTCAACTCTTTGCGACCCCATGGACTGCAGCATGCCAAGCTTCCCTGTCCTTCACCATCTCCCAGAGCTTGCTCAAACCCATGTCCACTGAGTTCATGATGCCATCCAACCATCTCATCCTCTGTCGTCCCCTTCTCCTCCCAGCATCAGGGCACTGGGACATTCAGGTGTGCCCAGAACGCTATAGGGGTATGCAAGTATTAAAGCACTGCTTTACAGTTAAGACAGATATACAAACAATTGTTAGAAGCTGTATTTGTTAAGTGCCGTGTTCATAGCAAAGGAAACGTTCTCGCTGTTGCCATCGGTGATTTGGTGGTTCCCTGGCTAGAAGTGTTCCCTCTCACCGTAGCATTCTGCAATACTCAGCCACTGCCACCAGGGGGCGTGAGAGAGCCACAGCCCAGCAAGTCTGGGCCAAGAATGAGCAGGCTTTCCAGCAATACTTATTGACCAATATTGAGAAAACGCATTGACTATATTCCTATATCCATGCTATCTCTAAACAAAGCAATACATGAAAGGCAACTGCCTGAAAAAAAAATTTAGCACAGTCAGCAAGAACTGGATTAGAACCATGAGACTGTGTGATCATCAGAAAAATTACTAACTTTACCCAAGTTTCAGTTTTTATAAAATGAGGCTAGTACAATCACATTATGAGGATCAAATAAAGTAATTAAATAACACACCTAACTGTCAGTCTGGTACAGGTCCCCTCTGATAAACGCAGACCCCAGTAACATCAGCAGTGATTCCAGAGCGGCCACACTATGCCTCACTGCACTTCCCCATATTGGCCAGCCTGCTCCTGACCTCCAGGATTCTGACACAAGCCTTCCTGTGCCCTGCCAAGAGCAATCCTGCAGCCCTCTGCATTGTCTCCTATCTTGGGAACCCCACTACACTAAACAGACTCTCACACTGTTGGCCTCTTCCCAAGTGTCTTCCCTGCCTTCTCCTCCAGCCTGGCTTTCCTATCATTTGGTCCCTGTAACCCTTAATGCCCAGGGCCTAGACAGCAGGGTCAGCATTCCTTCAGGATCATCAGGTCTCTTCTCTACTTCCCTTCCTCATGCAAAAGCCCCTGTCCTCTGAGGCTCGAAGCTTCTACTCACAATGGCTATTTCTCACGCCGCCATCATCAGCGTCACACAAGGACTCACAGAGGCCGTGGTGCTCGGATCGCTTTGCCTCCTGCCTTCTTCCTGGTGGCTTTGATATTAATATTCAGCATTCCTATGTACTGAAGAATTACTCCATAGCCAAAACAAATGTGAAAATCCCACTCTATCAAAGATCCCATCACAATCTCTGATTCTTACAAAACCAGTTCTTTGTTTCCAACACTCTGATTCAACCAACATTTATGAAGCACATTCGTAAACCAAAGGCTGTGCTCATAGCTGGGATATACTGGCCAATAACGCTATTTCAATTCTCTCCAGCCTATCCATCCAGTGACCTGGTTTTACTTTCCCATAGACTGTGCCCCCAAGACTAGCTACCAACACAGTCCTTTTGTCATCAGAACGCTGACCACCTCTCACGCCACTCCTGCTGCCCAGCACAGCTTGGGGAAACCACACACCAGAGGAGAAATTTGCTCTTACGCAAAGATGGTCCCCATGTTCAGGGTCGGCCGTTAATCCTGCTCAGCAGCCCCTTCTCCCTGGTCTTCTCACTCCAAACCTCACGGGATTCACGGCTTCACCGCCTGCTGCCCTGCCCGCTTGCCTCCTCTCAGACAAAGCTCCTGCCCCTTCACCTGGCACACAGGAACCAGCCCCCCCTTTCTGCCTTTCTTTTCAGCTCCAGGCAGATTTGGTGGCTCAGATGGGAAAGCATCTGCCTACAATGCGGGAGACCCAGGTTCAACCCCTGGGTCAAGAAGGTCTCCTGGAGAAGGAAATGGCAACCCACTCCAGTATTCTTGCCTGGAAAATCCCATGGATGGAGGAGCCTGGTGGGCTACAGTTCATGGGGTCGCAGAGTCGGACACGACTGAGCAACTTCACGTTTCACTTTCCAGGCAGATCTGTTAGAGCACTCTTCCTTTGCACTCCACTCCCAAGGAGAGATTTATTCTCCTCTCCAAATGATAAACCCGTCTCTCTCAGCATACTAGCCTTAGCCCGCTAGACCACTAATGGGATCCTGTATCATCAACTCATCTCTCCCACCCTCCTACATCTTCATTCTCTCCCACATCTTCATTCTCTCCCATATGCCCAATAACTTACTAGACATATGTGCCTAATAATCTTACAGCTCTCAAACACAGCAGATTCAAAACCAAATTTACTATGCTTCCCCACACTTGCTGTCTCCTTTACTCTAGGTCTCAATAATTGCAAGCAGAGGCACAGCCAGCCAGGGACCAGGACCCTGGGGCAGTAGACAGAGCTGCAAACAAGGTCAAAGGCCCTGACTGTAGTGCTGAGGGCAGGGACCAGACCAGCACTGGAGAGCCTCAGTGTGGCAGGGGGTGAGGGCAGAAGGTAGAGAAATGGGCTTGTGAATGGAGCTGGGTAGCATCAGAGGAATGCGGAGAAGTGGTGAAGCGGTTGAGTAGGATTTGAGAAGCCCAACCCTGTGGCCAGCAGCAGCCTGGAACACTAAAAAGTCTGAAAGCATGGTGCCTGCCCGCTGCTGCCTCCCTTTTCAGGGACTGCCTAAACATGACAGGTATTCCAAAGCAGTTCTCTTCTCCCTCAGAATCTTCAGAATACAAAATTTTAAACTGTAGTTTCTGGGGTTAGAAACTGCTTATTATTAAAGGGCATTTTTTTCTATTTTGGCATGCCATCGATCTATATGGACTCTCACTGGCCAATAATCCTTTGAAGAATCAGATCTGCTCTAAAGCTAACATTTATAATCTACTGGAACAAAGAAAATCTAAAAATTGGTTGTTTATCAGAACAAAGAATGAGCCAAAATACTTCAGAAAAGAAATAAGAAAAAATATAAATATTTGAATAAGCTAAGAAATAAACATTTTTGGTAATCTTCCCTTACTTGGAAACAAATGGTAATTGCAAATAGGCAGCTGCTGAGTAAAGCCACTTCCTCTTGGAACCCAGTACAGATTTAAAGTGAGTACACTTTGCCTGCAGTCCAACAGCCTTTCAATTTCTCTGAAATTATCAGAAGTGCTGCCTTTCTCACAGAAACCCCACTCTGCAGGGGATACGGCAGGCTGGCCCCCAGGGCTGCTGTAGGAACTCTGGACAAGTTCCCTGCAGACCCTGCTGACAATGATGAATTCCTGAAACCAGAGAACAGCTTACAGGATGGGACTGAGTGGGGTAAGCAAGCTGCTACCTTTTGGTATATTTTTGCCTCTCAGCTATCTAAAATATCTACTGAAACTTAACAGATGCAATTGGAAGTTTTTTCCTGGATACTGGAGAATGTTCCGGAATGCAGAAGTAACTTATTATCTGTTAAAACCACCAGTAAGGAGACTGTGAAAGAAAAGCAACACCAGAGTTCTTACCCCATCTGGAAATGCAATTAACCCATTATATTTACCAACTACTCGCTAAGGCAGTGTGATACAAGGTCAAGAGTAAGACACAGCTCTAGTCTCTGAGAAGACCACAACCTGTTTGGCAAGATAAAACACAGTCACCGCAGAACACTATTATCAGAAGCTTCGATAATGTTAAAATATCTACAATGAAGTGACATACCAAGACGACTGACGATCTTTGGAAGCAAGTATCTCATCTTCTGGTAATTCTTAAAAAGCAATAATTGCAGTGTTGGAGCCGAGGAACCATGACCCTCCTTCTGAAAGTTCCTAACTGCATCCCAGAGCTGACAAGATCAGGTGAAGAACTCTTCATCATGTCTCTCCTGCCCCCTTGCATAACTATCATTTCAAAAAATATATATATACACACACATACATACACATATCTAGATGCTTATCCAGGTACAGACTATCTTTAGAAGGGGAGATCAGAATCAGGTAACAGTGGTTGCCAAAGGAAGGGGAGTTAGGCGGCCAGATAGCTTGGGGATGGTCCTAGAAAGGGGTAGGGGATTTATTTTTCACTATATACCCCTATGCCTTTCGCATTTCGTACCATATGCATAAACAAAATACTCAAAAATTAACGTTTAAAATAGACAAACTACAATTAAACAACTGTGCTAAAATCACAAAAGAAATTATGACCTACAATTGGAACTAGGAGTTGCAATGGAGGTCAAACCTGACATTGCTTTGCTTTTTAAAGCAACATTTTAAGACATAACATGACTAGTACTTTCCTCTAAATTCTTATACCTTCTACAAATGAGCTGTGAAAAAAGCTTAGCTATATGTTCAAACTATGAGTTACATTCATTTTTTCAAATTTAAAACTTTATATTTTTTCAAATTTACAACTTTATTCAAAGTAAAATATCTGAAAAATCCCAGGTGTGCAACTAGTTTGCCAAACAGTTTGTCAAGTATACCCAACCCATGCTTTCACACTTCTAGACACAGGAATCCACTGCCTCTAAAGCAGCACCCCTAACTCTGAGAGGCTCTAACCGCTCAGAAGCTGCCCCTTTGCTGAGCTGTGCCCTGGGCATCTCCTCCACGGTCAGTTACGAAGCACCTGTAACTAAGTACCAGCTGCTACATCAGGCACGAGGGACCCAGAGAAAGATGGAAAGAGGTTCCTATCCTTGACGTGCTCAGCACCTCAGAGGGAGAGAAGATCAACTACGAAAATATTCTTAAAAGCATGATAAGGGTGTGAAAGACAAGGGCACCAGACACAGATGAAAAAGAGGTGACACCAGGTCTAAGTTTTATGAGATAAACAAGAGTTACTGAAGTAAAGAATGGGGAAAGGGTATTTCTAGCACAGCAAACAGCAGCACAGTAACAGAGCACAGGGCATTCAAGAAATAAAAAAAGACACTAAACAGTTAGCTGGAGGGCGGGCAGAAAACGAGGGATGAGATCACGAAGGCTCCCTACGAAATAGAGTTTTATTCTGCTGGCAACCGAGAGCCTTGGAGCAGCTTTGCAGGGGGTGCAGCAAGAAGTCAGTCCAGAGGCCAGGAGACCAGTTAGAAGGCTGCTATTTTTCCATAATCGAGTTAAGAAACATGAAAGCCTAAGTTAAGGAGGAGGCATTAGATCTCAAGAGAGATAAGAAACTAATTTAAGGTATAGTCATGAGAGAGAATCATCTGGATCATCTGGACTTGGAAGGTGTAGGAGGCATCTAGGATCCCTTCTAGGCTTCTGGCCTTGACATGTAAATAAATGGTGATGGCCTCCAGCAAGTCAGGGAACTTCTGACTTACAAAGACCATCATACCAGTAAGGGCAGCCCAAATGTACGCTAAGGATGGTGTTTAACACCTGCCACAGAAGTAGCTTAGAAATTATGCTCTACAAGATAACGTGAAGAATGTGGAAGTACAGTAGCGCTATACCAAGGCTCCTCCTCACCCAACATGTACCCAAACCAACACTGCTTCCCATCCAAACATATACGTTCATCTGAGCCCCTTCTTCTATCTATTCTCCCCTACTCCAGTTTCCTCCTTGTCTACAGGTTTCTAAAACTCCTCAGGCACCCATAAGCAGTCAGATGCCTGAAACTCACTCCCCCCCAAAAAAAAATTAGTGTATGTATATTTTTAAAAACAACAGAATAAGAGGTTTAATTCTGTTCAATTCTAACTGCCACATCCCACATTGCCTTTTTATTCCTAAATCACTACCCATACTCTTGCCCAGGAAATATTCTCATAGTACATATATACATCAGCAATCTTTTTTCCCAAGTGGGCCCCAAAACAATCACATCCTGTTCAAAGTCAATAGTTCACTCAGAATAGAATCTCTACTATTTCATTAGATTTTTCACAACTCTAAAATATATGTACTATTTGTTTTTATATTACAGATGGGAAAAGTAACATTACAGATGGGAAAAGTAACAACGGACTATCAATTTTTTGGAGAATATAAAAAGCTTCTCTACTTGAAACAATGGATCTCAGAGTTGTAAGGGAACCTAAAATTCAAGACCACCATTCCACAAATGTTTAAATTCCTTGTACAACACTCCCACCAAATGGTTACCCAGTACAGATCTGACCTCTTTCAGTGAGAGGAACAATCACAATGGCTAAAAGCAAAACCGAGTTTTAAACACAGGTGCAAAAACTAGTGTTTGAAAGGGTGTTGAGTTACAGAATTTTAATATATAATTTCAAATTGTACACGTGTGTGTGCTAAGTCACTTCAGACACGTCCGACTCTTTGCAACCCTATGGACTACTGCCCACCAAGCTCCTCTGTCCCAGGGATTCTCCAGGCAAGAATACTGGAGTGGGTTGCCATGCCCTCCTACAGGGTATCTTCCCAACCCAGGGACTGAATCTGCAACTCTTATGTCTCCTGCATTGGCAGGTGAGTTTTTTTTTTACCTCTGGCACCACCTGGGAAGCCCTAATTTCAAATTGTTTCCCCACCATTACTTGTTCATTATAAAGGAGAGAACCTTCCAGTGGAGAAATCTGGTGAACTGAGTGATCACAGAAACATCCACAGTAGCAGGACAAGCTGACCCCACGTGCACAGTGGAGGACGGCACTGCTGCGGTGCTACCACCAAGGAGACACTCGTGAATCCAGGCATGAGGGAACCTCAGGCAACGCAAACTCAGGAGACAGTCCCCCGGCCTATATGTTCCTAAAGGTCAAAGTCAAGAAACACAAAGAAAGGCCACAGAAGGGGAAAAAAAAAAGCCACAAAAAACATGATTGTGACTAACTGGTGAAGTGTGAGTTCTGGATATTAGACAACAGTCTTGTGTCAGTGTTCAGTTTCCTGGTTTTGACCGCTGTACTTTGGTTATATAAAGAATGCTCCTATCCTTAGAAAATATACACTGATGTAATTAGGGGTAAAAGGGCACGAAACATGCAATTCACCTGCACACAGTTCAAGAGGGAAAAAGTCTGTGTGCCTGAGAGTAGGGAGAATGAGAGAATGAATCATAAAATAAACGGGGCAAACCAGCAACAATTTGTGAATCTGGGTGAAGGATAAATGAGAATTCTTTGCACTGTTTTTGTAATTTTCTCTGTCTGAAATTATATCAAAATTAAAGGTCACTCCCCCAAATAATGATAAGATCACCAAGTAATAATAAAGTCACACAGTACTGAAAAATGCATTAGGTTTGTCTCCTTGAAGAGTCCAGGTGCCTACTCATTGAAACTAACAGACCTCAGATTAAAATGTCTCAAGTGAACCTTTTCTGAGTTACCTATGTCATTTATGCTGGCACTTCAGCATATCCAAGTTACCATCTACTAAATGTTCTTAGATCACATGAATCTTCTCCCTCTGTTTTTGCAGATTTCATCCTAAAGAGATCTAACCACTCCTAAAAACACACCTCCTATTTGGATACCCCAAGGCAATAATGTTGGACTTGAGGTGTTCTAGACAGCAGGGCACATACACTTTACCCAGGATCCAAGCTAATTTAACTTTAATCAAAACATTCCTGCAGCTGTATTTTAATGCACGTATGTCTATATGTGTATGTTTCTCTAATGTACGTGTGAGCATATATCAAAATGTGGATATATGCATATTTACATAATCATTTTTACTTACCTAACTGGCAAACAAATATACTTAAAATATTTAGCATTAAGCAGTGAACTAAGCACCTTATTCACTTTGTAAGGAATGTTGGCTTATTGGTACCATCTTGGGAGAGGGATGGGAGAAAGAATTTGGCAACAGCAATCAAAATTTTAACCATGAATATTCTCTGACCCAGTCATTTCACCTCCTGATCACAATGTACTATTCAGAAATAACGCCAAAAGTACACAAAAATTTATGAACAAATTAAGATATTCTTAATATATACACACACACACCTATATACATACATACACATTCACACATATTTTTTCTATGATTCTATATTCATTAATAATAATGCTAGAAACAGCAACAAAAGATGACTACCAGTTGTTTTTACCATCTTTTTACCATAAAATTTTGCCTGCCAAATGAATGAAAGTATTTGTAACAGTGAAGGGAAATGTTACTAAAAATCCATACGTCAATGAAGCACTTAACAAATAACCATACATCATACATCCATACAATATCATATTATAAAGCCATTAAAGAGACTGAGTTAAATCTGTAATTAGAAAAGTGGAAAGTTGCCAAGACATAGTATCAGGTAGGGAAAAAATAATGTACAACACATGTATCAGATAATCCCCTTTTTGTTTAAAAATGAAAAAGAAGTACGGTTTCAAGTATACCAAATTATAAACAATGATTATTCTTCTTGGTTCAGATGTACAAAGTCTTAACAGTTCTTAAAACAATTCTGTAATAGTTGAATTTTCCCAATAACCATTATTATTTTCTAAGAAGATAAAAAGATCTATATTAGGGGTCAGATTTAAATGATTTGCTTAAGAACAAACACCAATTTATAATAATTTTTAAAAAATAAACTCTAAAAAAAATAAAAAATAAACTCTACAATAGGTATACTTATTTTAGTATAGCAAAAACTATTTTTATTTCCCAAATAAAATCCTACTCAGAAGCTTATACATGAGGCTGACAAAAGAAACTGAAGTTGATCGGGGAAGGCGACTCCACACTCAGCCTCTCACTCTTTGACTTAAGAGAAAACTTACCATGATCGAGGAGCCCAAACAGAGGAAATCTGAAGAATTCAGCAACAAGTAAACCAGGCAAGAAGTTTGTTACAGTTAAAGAAGCTTAGCCAGCGCCAACATGAGTGCTTACATCTCCTGTACTTTACTTTTACTGCTTCTCCATAACTGGAAGAACTATATCCAAGACCTCACACATGTCTAAACCACCTATCTTACCAATTCCCCAACCCCTCAATCATATCACTTCATCATAACAGCACAGTCAGTAGCAGGTCCACCTGTCCCCTCTTCAAGCTAGAGCTATATCCCTGTTTGGAAAGCCTGAAAATAAGTGTTCTATCATAAGCTAGTCACATATATGACTAGCTTTCTTTCCATTTTCAAATGAAAGGCTACTTTCATTTTCAAGGATTTGAAAGTCTAGAGGAATGGGCTCAAGACTTAAAACACAAATCTGAAAAGACCCAGTACTGCTACGGCCCACCACCCACTGACCCTCTTGTGCGGCTGGCAGCACCCCTCAGATCCAGCCTCTGCCTCAGCCTCTGGGCCTGGGTGGTCCTGTCTTGGCATCTTTGGTGGACCGCTCACTTACCTTGGACTTTGCATGCCAAGTGAAGTGCAGGAAATTTGTCTCGCTGGGTACTAACAGGTTAAAGGATAGAGCGTAGTGACTAATAAGGTCATTTCTCACATAGTAAAGTTCTGCATCAAGACCTAGGAAAAAAAAAAAAAAGAGAAAAAATTAAATGCCCCAAATACCCTCAAAAACATTAACCATCAATATTTCAAATACTGATCATAATAACAGATTAAAACCACACCCCACCTGTGCTGCCTTATGAAGCAGGAAGAAGACTGGATTTTATCATTGCCAACAAAGATGAAGAAACTGAGGTTCGGAACAATTAAGCACAGGGGTGCTGGAGCCAGAACTCTGGTTCTGAGAACCACCAATGCAACACATTTCCTTTTGGACAAAGACCTTCTCAGATAAATGCCTACGGACAAAAGCCCCTTCACCTTGCAAAACTGATGCGGATTTAGGAAAAGAGACAGGCACCTGGGGGAAAACACGAGTGTGAGTCAAGGCCTCAAGATCCTAGCCAGAGATGACCTTGGCTTCTGTCAGTATGACGTGCGGGCCACTTGAACAGCATGTTACCAAGGTACACACACCCCGCTGCCACACAGACACACATCCTCTTCCAAATCTAAACTACAAAGCAGAGAACACTATACTTCTCATATTCTCAGGACAGTCCTCTACACAAAGCAGATGCTCAGAAAACCCTTGTCAGACAAGCTAGCACCACAGGTAAAAGGAGAAAATATCAAGATGCCTAAGAAATGCTAGAGATTTCAAATTTCACTCATTCCCACACCACTTTCTTGGCCAAGGTCACATCCAACCTCCAACACATATAACATTACTCAATTTTGTGATAACCCCTTCATCCTACTTGTATTAAATATTTTCTTTAAAATTAATTTTAAAATAAAAATTTAAAGGAAAAATTTAATTACCACCTTAAGTAGAAAACCAGTAATTACTGAGAAAAAAATACAAGGTAACACACACACACACAAAATCAATTAAAAGGGAAAAAACCTACCTACTAAATGCTAGCTAATATTGCCTACACCAAGGCAGTGAGTCTGGGCACAGCTCACTGTTTACAAAAAGGGAAGAGGAAGGTAACAGCAAGTGCTTGAGAGAGGTAAAAATCAGAAGTTTTCTCCACAATATAATCCAGAAGAACTGAAAGAATAAAAGCAGGGGATAAGATCTCTCAACTGATTTACTGTTATTTATAGTTGTGGCTAGGTGTCCCTCCAGTAATGGATGACATATATTTCACAGGTGGAAGGAAAAAGGTACAGGGGAAGCCAACTGAAATGTAAATTTCCTATTTACTGAGCCTTATACCTCAGTTATGCAGATGACACCACCCTTATGGCAGAAAGTGAAGAAGAACTAAAGAGCCTCTTGATGAAAGTGAAAGAGGAGAGTGAAAAAGTCGGCTTAAAGCTCAACATTCAGAAAACTAAGATCATGGCATCTGGTCCCATCACTTCAAGGGAAATAGATGGGGAGACAGTGGAAACAGTGTCAGACTTTATTTTGGGGGGGCTCCAAAATCACTATAGATGGTGACTGCAGCCATGAAATTAAAAGACGCTTACTCCTTGGAAGGAAAGTTATGACCAACCTAGATAGCATATTAAAAAGCAGAGACATTACTCTGCCAACAAAGGTTCATCTAGTCAAGGCTATGGTTTTTTCAGAGGTCATGTATGGATGTGAGAGTTGGACTGTGAAGAAAGCTGAGTGCCAAAAAATTGATGCTTTTGAACTGTGGTGTTGGAGAAGACTCTTGAGAGTCCCTTGGACTGCAAGGAGATCCAACCAGTCCATCCTAAAGGAGATCAGTCCTGGGTGTTCATTGGAAGGACTGATGCTGAAGCTGAAACTCCAATACTTTGGTCACCTCATGCGAAGAGCTGACTCATTGGAAAAGACCCTGATGCTGGGAGGGATTGGGGGCAGGAGGAGAAGGGGATGACAGAGGATGAGATGGCTGGATGGCATCACCGACTCAATGGGCATGGGTTTGAGTAAACTCCGGGAGTTGTTGATGGACAGGGAGGGCTGGCATGCTGCGATTCATGGGGTCTCAAAGAGTTGGACACAACTGAGTGACTGAACTGAACTGAACTGACCGATACCATGAGTTTAAAACACCTTGTGGTATGCAAAAAGGTCAAGGTGAGGCTCTCATGCTTTCTAAGAAACCCACTCCAGTATTCCTGCCTGGGAAACCCCATGGACAAAGAAGCCTGGCAGCTATAGTCCTTGGGGTTGCAAAGAGTCTGACATAACTGAGCAACTAACACTTTCACTTTCCACAACGTGGGTTAAACAAACATCTCTTGGACTGGCCACACAAACCATGAATCCAACGAGAAAAAAAATTAAAAAAAAAAAAATTGATGAAGTGGCTATCATTAAAATTAAAAACTTTGCTCCTCAAAAGATATTAAGAAAATGAAATTCAAGTCAGAAACTGGGAGAAAATACTCACAACACATCTACCAAAAAGACTTATTTTTAGAATATGTCAAGATCTCTTATGAACCAAAAATTAAAAGACAACACAAATAAAAAGGGCAAAAGATGTGAACACACGTTTTGTAAGAAATGATACGTAAATAAATATGTAAATGATACGCATATAAAAAGGTGCTAAACATTATTAGTTGTCAGTGAAATACAAATTAAAACCACAATGAGACGTCATTTCCACTCAGAAGAATGACTAAATGTTGGCAAGGATGTGGAGCAACTGTAACTCTCATACTCGCTAAGAATGGGACAATGTTCCACCACTTTGGAAAACTGGCAGTTTTCTTATAAAGCAAAGTGTACGTCTACTCAGATTTCAGTCATTCCACTCCTAGATACCTAACCAAAAGAAATTAAAACATACGATTCCATAAAAAAACTCCTATGTTAACATTGAGAGCACTCTTTTTCAGAACGGCAAAAACTGGAAACACCACAAATATCCCTCGGCAGACAGATGAATAACCAATTGTGTTATATTCATTCACACAATGGAATACTACTCAGCAATGAAAATAAACTGTTGAGACTCTGTAACAAGGGGTGACTCTAACAGACCATGAACCAAAGAAGCTGTATATTCTATATTAATTATTTTTATAAAACATTCTGGGAACAGGCAAAACTAATTTGTGGTGATAGAGATCAGATCACTGTGGCTAAGGGAACTTCCTGGGGTGACGGAAATGTTCTGTATCTAACTGGGGTGGTGGTTACATAGGTGCATGTATTTTTCAAAACTCAACCAACTGTACATTTAAGATCTGCATGTTTCATTATATATAAAGTTCACCTAAACTTTTTTAAAGAGGGAGAAAAAAAGACTCAACAATACTTTTTACCTCTCTTTTCTAATCTCAAAAAGTTTGCATACCATAGAAAGTTACTAGCACCAACATAAAGTTTTAGAAAAAAATAATCGTAAGTGATCAACAACTTGCAAATTTAAATTTCAAACACCATTCACAGGGAAATAAATCTATTCCTAACAAATACCAGTTACAATGCAATTACTGGTAATAATAAGAATGATGCGTAAATATTTGCCTTTTCCAGACACAGTTTAAAAGGTTAAGAGCATCCAGTAAATTGAACTTTCCAGTATCTTAGCTACCTCATTCACTGAGATACTGGAACCAGTTAATGAAACTTCTAAACATCCTTCTCCTGTGACTTATTATGCCAGACTCCCAATGTACGTGAGACTATCCCACTCTCAACGTGTTCTTCAATGTTCCTTTTATTCCCCAACTCCAACAACCTTCATCCATATCAAAGTAACCCATCTCTATGGACAATGGGAGTATATAAATTGCTTTACCTCCAAAATCTTGAACTGTAATGATCTCAATACTTTAGTAGCTCTTCAGTTCCTTCCCTTTATTGTTACAACAGCTGTTCTCTGGGCTCATTATACCTCCAGGGTCCATAATCCTCTTGTTTCTCCCACTTGATTATAGCAATCATTTCCTTGTTTTTTTCTTACTGACCTCAACCCCAATTACTGTAATTACTTTCTCACCAGTACCCTCAACTTTCTCCCACAACCCAGACATGCATACCCCATCCTGAAAGCACCCAGTCTTGAATTGTTTTGACTCCCCTGTTCCCTATCTTCTCTGGTGCTATAACTGAATGCTGCATAATCCGGGATGAAGGCATTCCCACAATGAAGAGAGTCACTGTAAACCCATGCTTCTATGTTCAACAAATAAATATTTATAAGCTGTTGGCAGTTTGGAGCCCTGTGATCCATATCTATAAACACTTAATGGCCACCAAAATAAAAACTGAAAATTTTAAATTCACTACCCTAGATTTAGGTATTGAAACTATAATACAGTAATACTGTAAAACTGCACTACAACTGCAAACAGAGTTGCTGTTTCCTGACTAGATTTTGAGAGAATTTGTTCTGAAACAGCCATTCTTTACTAAGGTAGTTATTCCTAGTTTGAAAGGATTTGAATTTCTTCAAAGAAGCCACTAAAATAAAGTTCAAATTTTCACCCATCAAATTAGTAAATCTAGTTTGTTCTGTCATAAAACATATTCCTAAATATCAATTAGCATATCAGTGGTTAGGAAATAAAAATACCACTACAACATATTAATAGAAACTGTGTCAGTTAACATTTGAATCTTCCCAGACATGGGGAACTAGAATAGCAGGTAAAGAACTATAACTTTCCGTGGAAAAGGAAAAGACCCTCACTTGGTTCAGCTACTGCCAGGCAGGAGTCCCCCTCGGCCCTATTTTAAGAAAGCTGAAACAGCGAAAAAGGAAACTAAAAATAAGCACCTGCACAAAAGGTTCTCTCCTCAGAGGAGCACCACCAATCTCTGTGTGGTTCCTAGACTCAGGAAGCTGCACGTTCTCTTATGCCCAACTCGATGGCAGCCCCACCAGCTTAGAAAGCAGCTCTCATCTGCACTACCTCAAAATCATGCAAGCCAGTGATTTCCATCCTATTTTTTTTTAACATCTTTTAACTCTCTTCTGAAGCTGCCTCAGCCACCCTAAATGGTTTGACCAAGCTGTTCAAGTTATCCCATAAGGTACCAATTATGCTTTTATTAGTACTTGGTTTGAAAATTGCAGAGGTCTTGAATGGTTTGCCCTTAACCATATTTTCCCCATAATTCTTGGTATTTTCAATGATTTCGAAATCTTAAAGGTTTTTGTTTGTTAGGAATGCATTTGATGTTGGAACAGAAATGCTTATATTCTGTCAATACAATACTGAATATTAGATAGGGTGTGGCAAGCAAGCAATTTGTGAACATATATCAATGATTTATAAATGTTTATACTCTAAGCCAGTAAATCCAATTCTAAAAATTCATCCTCAGAAGACCAAATATAGATACAAACATTTATGTATAAAGATATTAGTCAAAATTATATTTAAAATTAAAGAAAAGTAACAATATAAATTACCACTAACAGAGCAATGATCAATAAACTATAATACATCCATAACAATCCAATACATCCATAACAGAGAACAACAGTTTTCAACAATTTCTCTTTCTCTGGAGGAGAGAGATGGTGTTCCAAGCCACTGCACCCTTTAGTCAAATCTCTCCCTGCTCACCCACGAGACATACTGAAATTCCCCTTTGAAGATAGGTTTTAACGACTAAAAAAATTACTGGAAAAGACTATGAAGCCATCGATAAGACTATTATAAATAAATTTTAACAAATTGAGTTTTGCTTATAATAACATTAAATAAGGACAGGCAAGATACATACTATACATAGTAAATTTTAAATAATGTCTGTCATTTATAATGGGTCTCTTGTATAAAACAGATGTTCAATAAATGTTTGGTGAATTAAAGTTAAACGTACATACTGATGCCATTTGCAGCAACATGGATGGACCTAGAGATTGGCATACTAAGTGAAGTAACTCAGAGAGAGATGGAGAAATGACATCCCTTATATGTGGAATCTAAAAGGAAATGATAAAAATGAACTTAGCAGACAGAGACCCATAGACTTAGAAGACAAGTTTATTGGTTGCCTGTGTTGTTTCAGTCACTAAGTTGTGTCTGACTCTTCGCAATTAAGTGAGATAGAGTCTGACTCTTTGCGATTAGGTAAGTCAGAGAGAGAAAGACAAATACTACATGATATCACTTATATGTGAAATCTAAAAAAATAAAAATGAAACAAAGGAATTTATTTACAAAACAGAAACAGACTCACAGATATAGAAAACCAGCTTATGGTCAGCACAGGGGACAGTGTGTTTATGTGTCTGCACACGCTCAGTCATGTCTGACTCTTTGCAACTCCCTGGACTGTGGCCCAGCAGGCTCCCCTGTCCATAGCATTTTCCAGGCAAGAGTACTGGAGCGGGTTGCCATTTCCTCCTCCAGGGGACCTTCCCGACTCAGGGATCTAACCCACGCCTCCTGCATCTCCTGCACTGCGCACAGATTCTTCACCCATTGAGCCACCAAGGAAGTCAAAAAGTGGGCAGAGTAAATCAGGAGTTTGGGATCAGCATATACACACTACTATATATAAGGTACATAAACAAGGACCTACTGTATAGCACAGAGAACTATATTCAATATGTTGTAACAACCTATAATGGAAAGGAATCTAAAGGAATATATACAAATTCAGAATATATATTCAGTTTTAACTGAATATATAACTGAATCACTTTGCTGTATGCCTGAAACCAACATAACATGGTAAATTAACTGTACTTCAATTTTAAAAAAGATTTTTCAAAAAAGAAGAGAATCTGCATTTTTTTAAAAATTAAACTTATATGCATGATGTGTATGTTCCATTTCTCCAAAAAGAAAGGAAATACCAAAAAATATGAACAGTAATTGATTTTAAATAGTAGATTATGGGTTATGCTTTTATCCTTTTTCTTGTAATTATCATGAGTTAAGTTAAACTGGGAAAAATAAAAATTAATTTTCAAAATCATGTTTAAAGAAATATTCATTCAGTTGCAGCAATTCACTAAACAAAAACCCAATTACTGTCTAAAATAATACATGAAGGCCAGTAAAAGCTAGAGAAAAAGCCCTCAAATGACAAAATTCAATTAAAAAATCACAATGATAGAGATAATATTCTTGATATATTAAGACTAACATAGTAATAACTAATTACTAATGACTAAAACACCTTTCCTTCAACTTTCCCTTAAAATACCCAACCAAAAGGTTGTCATTGTTGTTGTTCAGTCACTAAGTCGTGTCTAACTCTTTGTGACCCATGGACTGTAGCCCCACCAGGTTCCCCTGTCCATGGGATTTCCCAGGCAAGAATACTGAAGTGGGTTGCCATCTCCTTCTCCAAGGGATCTTCCCAACCCAGGGATCAAACCCACATCTCCTGCATTGGCAGGCAGATTCCACTGAGCCACCAGGGAAGCCCCAACCAAAAGGTAAAATTTGGAAAAGCATTACAAACTGAAAAAGATCAAAGCTCAGAATTTCACCATTCAACAGTGACAATGGGCTGAAATGAGAAGAAAATCCTTGAACCACCCATGCTCACTGTCTGAATGAGGATAACCTGGGAAATCCTAAAGATGATAGGGAAGGCAACAGAGCAAGCAATAGGTTTCAGGAGAATCAGAAGTGCGCCAAGAATTATATTCCCAGACAAATTCTCATCATGTGCAAAGACAATAGATTCTCAAAAAAATACCAATTATGGATCCTTCTCCATAAAAGTCACTCCAAAACATACTCAGAAGTTAGTAACACTTTTATTTTTAACATGAGATAATCATTTTATACTGAGAAAAGGTTTATCATACATAATAATTCTAGTATAATAATTATGAATATAGCTCTAAATCAAAATGTAGAATCCAAAAAATCCCTAAATATTAGAAATGCAAAAAGAATCCAATGTAAATACATTTTCCCAAAATAACAGAAATATGAGGAGAACCCAATATATGTTTAATCATGTTACAAAACTATCAGCCTATGATCTCAGCATGTAGATATGTGTATCTCCAACCACAATTAATACGGGGGAGTGGACATGTAGACACATCAAGACCATACTCTTAAAGGAAATCCAATTCTTCCAAAGCAACCATAAGAGATTCAGAAAAAAGTGATCAGCTATAAGGAAAAGCGCAATCAGTTTGTAAAGTAGAAAACGTATAGTCCACAACCTGACCACAGGCAAGGAGACAGAGAGGGAGGGAAAATATAACATTATCGATTCTGAAGTACCATTTATCTCAGAGTTACCTATATTCTAAGATTTCAACTGCATAAAGAAAAATGAGAACATGGAAAAATGCTGGAAAGATATTTACCAAAGACTCCCAATGCATAGTTAAATAATGCATACTTTTCTTCTTCTTTATAGTCCTGTATACTTTCCAAATGGCATACGTTTTTATTCAGATAATCAAGCAATAGTTAATAAAATAAAAGAATTTTAAACAAACTGATTTTTAGAAAAAGATGAAATCTGTAAAGACTACCATACATGTATTCCTGAATGTAATCTTTATTCTTTCCTTCCCCATCATGCTCAAAACACAATTTTTAAGAAAGAGAAAAGTAATGGACAATTGAAGACAGGATCTAGATAATCTACTTCTTTCTAATTGTTACTAATCACTAGTGTTTCAAGTATGACATAACAATTAAATGCAGTCTCGAAGCAGGGCCAGCAGATGGCAGGGTTTATCACTGTCTGGGAGCGGTGCTGTAGGTTCTGCAGAGAAGTGGGCAGTGAGGCATGGTTAGAGAGGCAGTGAAGGAAACGATTTATTCAGTGATCCTTTACTCAGCCAGTTGTGCACAAGCCAGGAAAAGGGTAACTTTAAGAGACCAGGAAACAGTCTGGTTCCAGGAGAAGGGAGTGATTAACAGTAGGTTGGGTTACCCTGATCACAGCAAGGATGTTCCAAGGGCTGAGAAAAGGACCAAGTCCAAAGTGGCCATTTCAATGAGTGCCTTATTTAGAAAAGCACCAGCACAGTCACAAGTAACAAGTGAGAAAAAAAAAATCAGTAACGTTAATATCCTCTGGAATAAAGGGAGGGAAATAATGAAAACAAGTCACTGAGGATCATCTTACAACTCAGTGACTCAAACAACACTAGTGGGTCAAAGGTCCTATAAGTAAACCTCAATGGTATAAAAAGAGAAAAGGATGTTGAGTCACTGACCTCAGGCAAAACAATCAAAAATCAAAGTAACAAATGAAGGATACAATGCATGATAAAAGCTGGCCCCCTAATGAACAGTCCAAAAAGGAAATTAAGAAAACAACTCCAATCACTTAAATTAGGAGATGAAAGTTTTATACACTGAAAACTACAAAACTGCTGAAATTAAAGAAGACCTAAATAAATAGAAAGACATCCCGTCTTCATGCATTGGAAGACTTATTATTACTATTGTTAAGGTAGCAATACTACCCAAAGGGATATATCAGTGCAATCCCTATCAAAATTGTAACTGCCCTTTTGCAGAAAACAGAAAAGCAGATTCTCAAATTAATATGGAATTGCAAGTGGCCTCCAACAGCCAAAAGTCTTGAAAAAGAACACAGTTGAGTTACGTTTTCCAACTGCAAAACTTAGAACAAAGTCAGAGAAACCAAAACAGCGTGGTAATAGCATAATGACAGATATCTAGACTGATGGAATAAAACTGAGAGTCCAGAAATAAGCCTATATATTTCTAGCCAACTGAGTTTTTCTTAGTTTTTTTTTTTTTTTTTTTAATGGAGTATAGTTGACTTACAATGCTTTGTTAGTTTCAGGTATATGACACAATAATTCAGTTATATATTCATTCTTTTTAAGACTCTTTTCTCATATAGATTATCCCAGAATATTGAGTGGAATTCCCTGTGCTATACAGTAGGTCCTTGTTGCTTATTTATCTTTTCAATTAATTTTTACATAGCTTAAGTTCAATAGTTAAAAAGTTTAAAGTTTTACACAATTGATGCAGGTATAATCAGGCCTTTGATATAAAATATTGTGCAACCAGAGATATCGGTCACTTAGCAGTTATTGTTTCTTCCCAATCAGCATAAAAGACTTAGCCAAATAATGTAGAATTTAAGGAACCAGTAAAACACTAATTTTAAACAAACTACAAAAATATCTTGCAATGAAATTGGCAATGTTTCTCTATGCAACTTTTCAAAGGGGAAATGTGTTCTGTAGGGTAAATTTAGGTTTCTTGGCACGGTGTTTCATTCATGTATAAACACTGGCTCCATTAGATAGTACTGGAACAGAACAAAACCCATAGTTATTATAACCATCATCAAAAAGTGGTATTCAATTCCTCAGGAACTATATGTTAAAGGATGTGTTATGATGCATGGCAAAGAAACAATAGATAGGAGGCAGTGGGGCACAAGGGCAAACCTGGGAAACCCTGCAAGGCCAAGGCTGTTCATGACCTCAAAATCCACCTGATGTCCAAGGAGACATTTAGCCTACTGATTTTTGGCAAGTGTGCCAAGACCGCTTAATGGGGAAAGAATAGCCTCTTTAACAGATGGTGCTGGGACAACTGGATATCCATATGTAAAAAGAATGAAATTATCTCAGCCATACATAAAAACCAACTCAAAAGAAACCAACAACCTAAATATAACACCCAAAACTATAAAACTCTTAGAAAAAAATATAGGGATAACATTTTATCTTGTATTTAGCAATGAATTCTTAAATATGGCACTAAAAGCAAGAGCAACAGAAAAAAAATAGATAAATTGGACTTCATAAAACCCTCTGCACATCCAAAGCCATTATCAAGGTGAAGACAACCTAGAAAAAGGAGGAAAATGTTGCAAAGCATGTATCTGATAAGGGCCTAGTGTCCACAATATATAAAGAACTCTTACAACCAACAACCAAAAAAAACAATTTAAAAATGGGCAAGGGGGACTTCCCTAGTAGTCCAGTGGTTGAGAATCCACCTTCCAATGCAGAGGACGACTCCCAGTCGGGGAATTAAGATCCCATATGGGGTGGGACAACTAAGCCCACACACCACAACTAGAGAGAAGCCTGCATGCCACAACGAAGATCCTGTGCACCGCAACACAGATCCTGTGTGCTACAACTGAGACTCAACGAAGCCAAATAAATAATTTTTTTTTTTAATGGGCAGAGGACCTGAATAGACATTTCTCCAAAGAAAACACACAAACAGCCAACAAACATATAAATATCATTTGTCATGAGGGAAATACAGATCAAAACTACAATGAGGTATCCCTTTACACTCACCAGGATAGCTTTAATTAAAAAACAAACAGAAAACTGCAAGCGTTAGCAAGGATATGGAGAAGTTGGAACTTTTGTACACTGTTGATGGGACCACAAAAAGGCTCAGTCACTGTAAAAAAAAATTTGGTGGTTCTTCAAAAAGTTAAAACAGAGAATTACCATATGACCCACTCTCAGGTTTACATCCAAAACTGAAAACAGATAATCAAGTACTTAACACACACGTTCACAGCAGCACTATTCACGACAGTAAAGATGTGGAGACAACCCAAATGTCCATCAAAATATGAATGAATAAGTAAATTTTGGTATATACAGAGAATGGAATACTATTCGGTCATGGAAAGGAATGAAGGACTGATACATGCTACAATGTGAATGAACTCCAAGACACAGTGCCAAAAAGAGGCCAGATAGAAAATGTCTCATATTTTATTTGCCCATTTATATGAAATATCCAGCACAGATAAATCCACATAGGTAAATGGAACAGAAATTGGTGGCTGCAAGAGGCTGAAGAGAAAGGAAGATGGGAAAACCTGCTTAACGGGTAAGGAGTTTTACTCTGGAGCAACGGGAATGTTTTGAAACTAGACACGGTTGGTAGTTGCACAACATGATATATAAACTAAATGTCACTGAATTTTACACTTTACAAAGGTGAATTTTATGTCATGTGAACTTAACCCAGTAAATTATTATTTTTAAAAAAGAAAAGGAAAAAAGCTGACCCCTACCCCATAAATGTGAAGGGAGGATACTAAAACTGTTTTCCAGTGACTGGAAAGGATTCTGAGGAAAATTTCACTCACAAGAGGAAATCAGGTTTCAGTTAAGCTGAAGAGAAAAAGCAACACTATGAAAAAGTCAGAGACCTCAAAACAAAACTTGAGCTCCACAAGATAAAAATGAAAGGGCCAACAGAAAAGAGGACAGAGCAGGCAAACAAGTAGATGGAAAGTGGAAAGAGACTGCTGGAAGGCAGACAGGAACAAGGGTGAACAGTCATGGATTGAAAAGGTAGCATTCTATTCTTAAAATGTATAGAACTGTTCTCTTCTAAGATGAAAAACATTTCAGTTCTTCAACTATCATAACCAGACTTAAATTTCTCACTGCCAATTCTAGCACAGTAGGAATGTTACTCTCTTGTTAGAAAATGTGACATTTATTCATAAGTTATTTTTAGATAACCCAAATTCCAAGCTGAAAAACCAAAGTTATTTCTGCAAAACTCTCAACATCCATCAAGAAAAATTCACTTTCCCCTAAACAATTTTAAGCTCGAGCTTAATTCAAGGCTTATGTTCTACATGACCTGGCCTGTGCAGCTTAAGTTCAAATAACACAACAGTTTAAAAATTATTCTAAATGATTTTAAAAGTTAACTATTGGTTTCCTAAGACCACAACAATGGTCGAGCGACTAGTGCCAGTGACCAAACGATCTCCCTTTAAAAACGAGCACCTTTATAGCACTTAACAAAATACATTCCAGGAGCGGTTCACGTGTCTGTCTTCCCTGCTACCTCTCACACCTCTCAAGCAAGGCTGGAGTATTAGTATAGTTGTAGGTACTCAAATGTTAGATGCATGAATGGCTGGCTAGTGATAAAAATCAACTACATCAAAGATGAACATAAGGAATCAGTTAAGGCAAAAAACAAAAGTAACACTGTAGGAACAGAACTAAAGTGGAGTTTTTGCTAATGAGTAGCTGAGTGACCTTTGGTAATCAATTATTTAACCACCTTCTCCAGGCATCAATTTCCTCAACTATAAAACAAGGGAGTTAAAGTCCCTCCTCAGCCACAAAATTCTATTATTCTATGATATCATGATGGTTTCAAAAAGTCAGCCAAAACTCTATTATTCTATGATATCATCCATGGTTTCCAAATGTTAGTCAAAGTAAAGTTGAAAATTTAGTCAAGATACCCTTCTAGGTTCTGAGGACAGTATGGTATGTGAGCCAGAGGGAAAAAAAGGCTAAATCATTTACTATGTCTGAAGCCACTAAATAGTCTGTATTTTTTTTTTTTTTTGGAAGATTAGGGGAAATCCAGTTTTATAAGTCACAGACAATGAAGAACATTCTCTATTATAAAAATATTTATGTAAGTTAGGCTATTTCATACCTTAAATAATTTTCCCTCTATTTTATATATATGTATATATATACATAGTAGTGATAGCATAGTGAAGTCGCTCAGTCACGTCCGACTCTTTGCGACCCCGTGGACTGTAGCTCACCAGGCTCCTCCGTCCATGGGATTCTCCAGGCAAGAATACTGGAGTGGGTTGCCATTTCCTTCTCCAATAGTCTGTATTTTAATCAATGCTCAAATTAAATAAATACAGAGCTCTTGTTTCAAATTTTCCTAGTTTATGGAAACTAACAAACTGAAATGGATACAATAAAGTAATAACTTGTCCACCAGAAGCTCATAAATCTAGCTATAGTCAAATTATACCTAGAAAATTAGCTGAGGCCTAATATTTAACTACACCCTAAGAAGAGAATTTACGAATGTTACACTATAGGAAAAGGGGCATCTTTTCTTCAACTCCTATCTAAGGATAGTAAGTAACAAAAACATAACCCTTAATCTCTAGCACTGTAACATAAAATATGAAGCATGCCCTGCCATAGTGCCAGAATGTTCTATCTGGTAAAATGATACTCTGAAAAACAACTTATAATTGATTCCTGCACTATTTACAGAAGAAAATTATCTTACCAAGCTCACGTATGCATTGCAAGCACAGCTCTACAGTAGAGGTGCAGTAATCTACTCACAGTCTGACATAACCACCTTTCAGTCTCTTTCATAGCCAATTTCTAACAGGAGCACACACACACCTTCAGTGGCTAGCAGCCATTAGTAACTCAGACTTGGCTGTTACAGCCAGGGAATCACAGACACAGCAGAGACTTCACAAACATTATTCCTCCCTGCAAGCAACTCCAAGTGCAAATTTGGAGTCCTATCCCAAAGTTACCTGATTTTTTTTCCCCCAGGCAAGTCACTCAGCTCTCTGCTAAAAGTTAGTTGCATGAGGACAGGGATCTTTATCTGTTTTATTTCACCAAAACATGTCAAGCTTCTAAAATAAGGGCTAGTGTAAACTCACAGTAAGTAATTATTCAATGAGTGATAAATGTTGCTACCTAAGGCAATCAATCAAGCAGGTGATATCTAAATGACCCCTCTAACATTCTATGATTTGAGTTTTTATCCAGAAACATACAAATCCCCCACCAATAACTAAAATAAATTATTCTGAGGATTATATGGCACTTTCATATACAGCAACTACGGTAGCAGACCTCCTGTTATACACTGAAAAGCATCTCATACATGAGGAAACCAACACTCAGAAACATTAATTACCTGCCTGCCCACATATAACAAAAGGAGGAGATAATTCAAAACTCAAATATGCAGATTTCAAATCCAATATTATCCCACACCATATTATCTTCTATAAACCCACATTTTTGCACATGTGCATGTATGCACACATACACAGATCTCAGGACTTTTTCTTGATATTGAACTTAACTATCTTAACAAATAATCTAGGGAGTTAAACAACTTTAGAAAAAATGCAAACAATCGAAAAGATAATCCTCGGACATTTCCACCTCTGGACGAGACAGAGTAACAGGACCAGATAAACTCTCTCGTCTGAAACAATCAAAAACAGACAAAATACATGAGTTCAGAAAGGTAAAGACAGCTAGAGTATGTAGGACAAATTTCCAGAGAAGAGAGAGCTGCACAGAGAGAGAACTTCCAAGATCTGTAGAGGGCTACCCCTCCAGCCTTTGGATGAGTACTGATCAGAGCATGCATAAGGAAGCTACAGAGGACAGAGTAAAAATAAAAGGTTAATAGAGTGTAACACTTCATAGATTCTGGAATATCACCTACTCACATCTGGCAGACTGGAAAACCTCATGAGTCACAGGAGAAGTACACAGAAAGGTCTTGACTCAGAAATACTTAGACCTACACTGAGCACTGCTCGTTTCCTATCTAACAAGTCTAAATACCAACACCTGAAAAGATCAAACTGTTTCCAAGTAACTTAACTGAGTACCAGAATAAAACCTAAAAATATTTACAGAAATATAAAAATATCCAGGACCCAAGAGGATAAAATTCATAATGCCTGTATCTAGTCAAAAACTATCAGGCATGCAAAAAAGCAAAATAGATCAACTGAAACCAATGCAGAACTGGCAGATGTTAGATTCAGCTGACATTAAAACAACTACTGTAACTGTACCCCCACAAAAAGTCAAGAAGAGACATGGAAGACATAAAAACACCCACATCAAATTTCTAGAGATGAAAAAAAATACACTGGCTAGGATTAACAGCAGATTAGCATTTCAGAAGATTAGAAATCCATTTTCCAGCTTTTAATTACTTTGCCAGAATCTCTGCTGAATATTTTATACCCTTCAGCTGGAGTGTGGACCAGCAGTCTGCTGAGAGACAGCTACATGCCAAGCCACAAGGTAGCCTTAGTGAAGCAGGGACACTAGAGAATATGATGGGTACAGTGATCGCATGGTTTATATGTGGTACAGAGCTATGGAAGCCAAGATGGGGACATCTCACCCAGGCAGGGGGGTTTCAAGGGAGAGAGGGTTGGGAAAATTAGGCAAGTTCAAAGGAAGCTATTATAACTAATTTATTTAAACTTCCATTCACGAGTCCAATATCCTTCTGGATAATAACTAAGTGGGCAAAGGGAAATGATGAAAAGAATGATGACTCCAGTAAGGCACAAGATGGTGAATTCAAAAAAAAAGTACAATTCATTCACTTACTCATTCACTGAACGTTAACTGAACAGCAACTTCGTGCCAGGTACTGTTTCAGGTGCTGGGGATATAGAGTGAAACAACATAAAAGGGTCTCTACTCAAACAGAATTAACTTTCCTACAGAGGGAGAGAGAAACAACAAAAGTCAAAGTGTTAGTCTCTCAGTCGTGTCTGACTCTTTGGGACCCCTTGGGCTGTAGCTCACAGGCTCCTCTGTCCATGGAATTCTCCAGGCAAGAATACTGGAATGTGCAGTCCCTTCTCTAGAGGATCTTCCTGACCCAAGGATTAAATCCAGGTCTCTGGCACCGCAAGCAGATTCCTTCCCATCTGAGCCACCAGAGAATCCCACCTAAAAGAAAACAGTGCCAGAACAGGGGGGCACTGAGGGTCAACCCCAGGAAGGCAAGGCTCTCTGAGGAAGTAACACTAAGCTGAGATGCAGAAGGCTCCAGTCACGAAAAGATCTGAGGTAAGTACACGAGGCAGAGCTGCAGCTGAATGCAGACCCGAGGGTGAGAAGAGCTTGGCACCAAGGGGACTAAAGAGTGGTGAGGTGGGGAACAGCGACAAGGAAAGAAACAGGTGGCAGGCAAGAGTCTCTATAAACATTAATTTATAAAGCAGAAAGACTGAAGCCTAGATATATGATCTTTATGAATCATTGTTAATTTCTTAGGTGTGATCTTGGTTATTATAGATTTTTAAAGAGTCCTTATCTTTTAGACACACACACCAAAAAATATTTTATGCAATTTTCTGAGTTTGCTTCAAAATAATCCAAGCAGAAGATGGGGGGAAGTGATGACAAGGGAGTGGATTGGGAGTGGAGAAGTACAGACCAAACAAAACTGGCCATGAGTTGACAATTGTTGAAACTGGATAATGGGTACATAGAGGTTCATTATACTAGTCTGTCTACTCCTGAATGTTTGAAATTCTCCATAATAAATACATTTTTTAAAAGCAAACTTAAAATATAAGTAAAGGTATTAATAAACATAAATGCTCCCTTCACAGGGGAATTTTCAGGGCTACAAAATTATTCTGTATGATACTACAGTGGATGCATTTGTCAAAAGCCATGTAATTACAACAGAATAAGCCTTAATGTCTGCAAACTTCTTACAAATTCAGGGGGCAGGAGGAGTTGGATAAAGGTAGTCAAAAAGCCAAACTTCCAGATATAAGATAAATAAGTACTAGGAGTAAAATGTGTAACATGATAATTAACACTGCTATATGCTATATATGAATGCTGTTAAGTGAGCAAATTGAAGAATTCTCACCACAAGGGAAAAAGCTTTTTTTCTATTTCTTTAATATTGCATCTACATGAGATAATGGTGTTCACTGAACTTACTATGGTAATCATTTCATTATGTATGTAAGTCAAATCATTATGCTGGCCACGTTTAACTTACGCAGTGCTGTATGTCAATTATATCTCAATAAAACTGGAAGAAAAAAAATCACGTAGGAGGTCAGAGAATCTTAAGATGATATATGGAAGGCTGCTCCCTTCCAGAAGCAGCTTTTCAGGGATTCAGATGTACCCATAAGCTTTCATCAAAAGGTCCTGCAAAATCCTCAAAGTCTAAGAACCCCGATCATAGTGCACAAAACTTAGTATATGTGGGATCCATACCCTTGTCTAGGAAAAGGCTCTAAGGTTTTCACAAAATAAGTTGAGAACCACTGATATTTCTCTTGACAGCAACTTCCTAGCTGAAAAGCAAGTTTCCATTGTTTTTAAACCTAATGCCATCTTGACCTTCCCTGAAAGGACATTACTAGACCACCACCATTACCACAAATAAGTTACCACCAGTGAATTTTACAATTCTGAAAGAAAGTTATGACAGATAGCCAAAAAACAAGAAAGGTGGCAAATTATGTCTAAGTCTCCTTTACAATTTCACCTTGTTAAAATACTGTATTTTATTTAGTCTAAATGCACCGTTATTTTTTGTGCCATTAAGAAATAAAAAAGGCTGTCAATTACATGATGACTCACCACTGATTGTAAAATGATTCCAATTTCAGAGATGTTCAAAGGTGAAAAAGCCATACATCTTATCATTCTTGAGACATGCTGTTCAAAAACTTCATTGGCTGGACCCCATCTCAGATCTCCTAAACAAATCGCTCAGAGTAGGTCTTTGGATCTGTATTTTGTTTAAGCCCCTGAGATGACTCTGGTTAGATAGACTATGTAAACTGTTAACTTGCAGAGGCAGCACAGTAGAGAAAACGCGCACTTTAGAGTCATACAGCCCCAGACATCTCTGTGACCTCCAGCAAACTGTGTAATTTCCCAGAGTCTCAGCTTTGTCTATTAAAAAATGCCAATGCCATCTACTGCCAACGGTTGATAAATAAAAGAAAGTTAGCAAAACAGATGACACAGAGCAAGACATATTTATAGAGGAACATGTTCATTATTTATGAACAAGATACAACATATCCGTCTTAAGAACAAGAATGGGACCTCTGAAATTACTTTTCAGAAATAGTCTGCCATTCAGCACTGTTACTTGCTGGACACAGTTAAGAATTTTCAGTAAGCGGTTTATTATGTAATTCAGCAATACACACATTTGTTTTGGCACACCACATTTTTAGAGGTCCTACATAAATGGAAGTTGTTTAATAACATCTTGATTAGAAAATATTATACTTGATATACATCAACAATAACACAGAAAAAAACATACTTTTAAGCGTAATACAATTTCAGAGTAGGCAACGGCTCTATTTCATGTCAAGTTTTTGTTTTGTTTTAGTATATATAGCTGGCAGGTTTTTTCAGAACACTGGCATAACTGTGTTAAAACCCCAAAAGTAGTGATGTGCAATTTCTCAATTCAGGATGCTCAAAGGAAAAAAAAAAAAACAACCCACGTTTCATTTGTTTCTAAAGTGACCCTTAAAGTCCAAACAGTATTTCAGGCAGCACCTTCAGAACAGACGAATCACTCAGGATGTGACTCATAGGAGACAGGTTTAGCCATAACTGGACAGTTCTCCCACATGTGTAGAATGAAGATGGAAAAAAAAAAAAAATTCAAAACCCACAACTGCACAATGTCTCAGTCTTGCTCTCCCAATGAAGAACACATGGATTCAAATTAACACTCTATCTTTACCACCAACCCCACCCAAAATATCCAAGCTTAAGAGCATGCTGCAGGGTGCTACCCCACCTCCACCAGCACCCACCTCTTCAAGAGTCTGAGCAGCGGAAGGACAGGCCCCACACCAGCAGAGAGGGCACCCTCACTGCTCTCCCACCCCAAACACGGGGCTTGAGGCTAAAAAAGAAGAGAGGTGCTGGGAGAAAAATGGCTCATCTCATTTCCTTTCCTTCAACCATTTTCAATAAGAAAAAGCTGCCCAAATCTGAAACTTTGACTCCACTCTGCCTCCTCCCTTTTCTTTAGCCCTCTGTTCTCCCCGACTAAGTCTTCTCCAAACTCCCTGCGAATTCCTCATAAACCCATCCCACACCCTCAGCTGCCCTAGCTGAGCCCCTAGTGGCTCAGATGGTAAAGAATCCGCCTGCAACGTGGGAAACCTGTGCTCAACCCCTGGGTTGGGAAGATCCCCTGGAGGAGGGCAAGGCTACCCACTCCAGTATTCTTGCCTGGAGAACCCCCATGGACAGAGGAGCCTGGCAGGCTACAGTCCGTGGGGTGGCAGAGAGTCAGACACGACTGAGCGACTCAGCACAGCACAAGGCTAACTCTGTTCCATTCCCCTGATCCATCTTTTCAGTCTGCAGCCACCCTTTTACTGGGGCCGAACCTATCTTCTCAAAACCCTCCTGTGTACTCTCCTTTCCTAAATTCAACAGTTTCGCGTTACCTATAAAATAAAATTCAAATTCCTAATCTAATTTCAACCTACCTCTCAGCTTTATATTCTGCCACTCCCTGGTTTTGCCAAATATTCTCATCTTAGCCACATTAAATTGTTTCTACTCCTTCATTTCACATATACCTGCTTCCATACATCTATGGCTTTGTGCTATTTTCTCTGCCTGACATGAAATGCTCCTCTTCTCTTTCAAGTTCATCTTTGGAGATGAGACTCAAATGTCCCCTTTCCTAGAAAAACCTTTCCTAAACCCCCTAAGACCCTCCACCCTCCTATAGTCAAAAGCAATCATTCTCACGATAACTTACAACAATCAGCAGTAGAGTTCCAGCTACAACTGGTAGTCTCTCCTACGAAATTATGAGTTCCTTAAGAGAAGAAATTTAGTAACTTTGAATTGCCATTTTCTACCACAGTATGTGGTACTTGGTTAGGCTTCAAAAATTTTTACTGGACTAATTCGAGAAGCAATGATCTCAACTAGTATTAAACTGATTTTAAATCAGATGCTAACAATGCTTACCTCTTCCAGAGGGTACTTTATTTTAATGGAGAGGCAGTTATCCAGTGTGAATTCCTAATTGGTGGGAGGCGGAGTCTATTCTCCGAAGTCCCCTGGTCTCCTACAGATGCCCTACCGCCAGCATCTCTGCTATCACGACCAGTTTATACCATACCCCTCATCCATCAGCAATTTTTTCCCACACCCTAGCACTGCCCCAGCCACAGACAATTTTCACCAGTTCTGGACTTCCAGGGAACTCAACTATCAGAATTACCAATTAGACAGCGAACAGGAGAGAACGTGGATAATAGTGAAGACAAATGAGCACATGTGGCAGCAGGCTTGTCAATTCTACTCTTTAAGAATTTCAGTTAATCACAGCTCTTCCAAAGCTGACAAAGAGGCAATATAGATTCTGGATTGAGTTAAGACCGGGCCCTCTACTCACTGCCCAAAGGGCCCCAAATCAGAGTCCTCATTAGTAAAATGGGGAATCGAATGCCAACACTGCAGCCGACACAAGGCCTGGGGCAAACAAAGCGATTCCACATAAAGCTTCTGAGGCTTTTGGAGTCTCTATACCGATAGACTTCCATCAGGACTGCATGCCCTACCACCAGGGAATGAGCTGGTTACATACTTCCTTCAAATCTGTAACAATACACACCCAAAACAGGGGTTATTTTGTACCTGACCCAGGGAAAAGACTGCAACATGTCAGCAGCACTCTCTAAAGTGTCAACCATTACTGTGACCAGCACCACTACTCTTCCTAATGTTGTTATTACCAAAAAACTACACATCACCAGCTCTTCAACAGTCAAAGCCCAACCCTGACTGTCACGTACACGCTGTGATCGCTAGCCTTTAACCCCATCTTCCTAGGACTCCTCTCAAATGACAGTAAGGAAATCACAAAGATATTAAACCACAAAGGGAAAGTAGACAACAACACATCAGATATTTCAACAAACTTTTGCATGATGCGCTCCTGTGTGCTTATTTAGTTGTGTGCTACTCTTTGAGACCCCCATATGCAAGATGGGACATGACTGAAGGAGTGGTCAGTGCTTCTCAGGACCCCTGGAGGGACTCAGCCCTGGATGCACCAAGGGCAACCAAAGGCCAGCCTGAGGCTCTAGCCTGTCAAGGGGGGAGCCGCTGATGAGGGGCATTCAAAGCTGTTGGGCCCTCAGGTCTGGCAGTTAACCCAAAGTTTTTCTCTGAAGAAACTGAACCACAGAGACAAGGGAGCTGTAAACAGGAGAAGTCAAAGCCTACAGCCTGAATAATGGCACCCTCCATCTCTCCCCAAGCAGATAGTCCAAAGCCAGGCAGCTGATGTATCACCAAGCACATCTGACGCAGCAGACAGGAGGTGTCTTCTCCGCAGACACTGACCAGTCCTAAAGGAGAGGTCAAGGGGCTGATACATGGGAGGAGGCTCCCAATGAAAAGTCCACACGTACCCCATGGGAGGCCAGGAGACCTCTCACACACATACACACAAGCTTGCTCTCCCCTAATCAACTTTTCAGAATCTCACTCTTAATTACAGACACGGAAGCATCAACAGATTTAATTTAAATGAACAGAAAAAGAACTCTGAAATAAACAGGCACATTGGAGGAAGCAGAAGAAATATTTTTAAAATAATAAACATACAGAAAAAAATTAAAAACAACACATGCCTGAAAGATAAATGAAGATAATATATCCATAAAATTAGACTAAAATGAAATTGAAACAGGGAACAGAAGGAGTTCTAAAATTTAAAATCATCATTAAAATTTTAAAAATACAAGAGCTTAGAAGACAAAATTGAGAAAATTTCCCCCTCCTTCCACCTCCAAATATAAATATATAAATAAGAGGCAACATAAGTTAAGGGTATCTGAAGATCAATTCCAGGAGATTCAATAACCAAACCAATAGACATTTCGGAAACAAACAAAAAGTGATGGACAGAAAATTATCAGAAGTAACAGGTATTCTTTAAAACTGAAGGATATGAGTCTCTAGATTGAAAGGGCTCACTAAGACAAGAGGAACCACAGACAGGAGAAGGGGCCACAGAGAAGCTTATAAAATTACAGAATTTCTTAAAGACAAAGACCCTAAGCTCAAAAAACAAGGAAAAAAAGCATCAGAATGCCTTTGGATTTTTCATCAGAAACCCTTAAAGCCAGGTAACTGTGAAAAATGCCACCAAAAGTAGCAAAAATATATGCATTTTTTTCTGTCTAATATGTAAATTCTGTCAAATCACCTAAAAGTACGAGGATAGTATAGACATCTCCAGACATACAAGGCCTGAAATAATTTACCTCCCATGCAACTCTTCTCAGGAAGCTACTGAGGATACACTTTAACAAAATGAAGCAAACCAAAAAAAAAGAAAAGGCAGGAGATCCAGGGAACAGAGGAAAAGGGAACAGAAGACAAAAGAGAAGGGTACAGAATCCGCAGAGAAAACAAGCCTACTGTTTTCTCCCTCCAAACCAAGGATTCTCTAAGAGGAAAACAAGTGGAACTGACAGATGATTTGATGTGTTACTTGAAAAAAAATATCCAAAGGCATTTAATATATTTCTTGAAGTGTATGAGAGAATGTAGCCATAGATACAGAATAGACTAATCAAAAAGTTTAAGTCTCTTATTGTTCCAGGAAAAACAAAAGCGTTTTGAAAAGAAAACATAACCATTTATGGGTCACCATTTAACTCAGAAGTGAATTTATATTTATGTGTGTGTGTGTATACATATAATAATGTATAATAAACATTTATAATATAAATATATACACAATAATGTAAATACAGACTGATGGTTTTACTAAAAACGATGTAACTAAACACAGGGGTTTGGGCATGAGAAAAGGGCAACTGCTCAGTTATTACATTAGGATATCTACACTGATTTCAAAATATGAAAAGTGAAAAAAACGGGAAAAAAAAGAGCTAGCTTGGGAAAGCAGCTTCCACTGGAAAGTAGGGCCTGGAAGATGAAAGGCCAAAAGCAGAAAACTATTGCTTTTTAAGTCTTTTAGCGTTAACAATTTTTTAAAAACTATGTGCATGTATGAACTGCATTAAAAAAAAAACTTATTCTCATGTCAAAAACAACTTGTTCAATTTATGAAGTCACTACCAACTTCATTTATAAGTTTCACACTTGGCAATGCAAATTCATTGTCTTAGAAATATTATAAAGTGATGGTTAGTTTCTCAAATTAGCTTTTAGAAGGCACTTAAACCATAATGATACAAAAACATGACAAAAGCAGTCTTAATAAAGAGTTCCTATGGGAAACTGCATTCTGAGAATTCAGTTCGCCTGGTACACATCAGCCCCACCCACTTGCTCTTTCCCAGCCAGGAGCAGCCAAGGAATACTTTCAAGTTAGAACAGAAGAATAGATAAAGGAAGAGGACCTGGATCTGTGCAGGATGGAGAGTCAAGTTGACTTTAACAGGTCAACTCTTTCTGTATTAAAGAAAATACTACAGGTCTCCCCTGTCCCAGAGGCGACTGAGGTTTTGATCAGCAAGGAAATTCTCTCTCCTTTCTTCCCAATGGCTCATTCCTGGGCATAAATTGGATGTTTATCAATCAGGTAACAAATACATTTCAAGTATAAATTAGCAATTATTCTTTTCCACCACACCATAATCAAACTTCTATTATAAATATCTTCATTTCATTCAATGAAACTTTGTGGTCTATGGCAACACTACGTTTGATTAAAAAAAAAAAATTATTAAATGTGTGGCCTTGACCAAGTTACTTCAAAGTCTCACTTTCTTCATCTTTAAAATGAGAATAATAATATTCACCTCACTGGGTCACAAGAAAATTAAAGAAAATAACATGTATAAAACATGGAGGAGCAAGTATGTGGTGGGCACTCCATGTCAGCCTCTGGTTGTCCGCCGTCCCTTTCCTCAATCCAGTTCAGCAGCTCAGTCGAGTCTGACTCCTTGGGTCCCCGTGACTGCAGCATGCCAAGCTTCCCTGTCCTTCTCCCAGAGATGATTTCTTACATATAAACAAAGCCACAAATTATATACACATGTTTAACCAAAAAATCTTTACAAAATCATGCACAATATAGTATTTTTAAATGAGCAAATTACTATTTTTTAAATATTATTTTTTAATTAATGTGATGGGTTAATTTTTAAACAATATTTTTCCTAAACCTTAGTCTTGTTTCAAGCACTAATCCAATTTGCAATTTTCATTCAGCTAAACTAAATTCCGCTAATTCTGCTAGACTGCAAAGAGGATTTAGAATGGCAGGACATTACAAAAACACAGCATTCTTCCTTGGTTAAAGACTACAAACCCATATATGCAACAATGTCTAAACAATCTGCTTAAAAGCAATTCCATTTTAACACTAAGTCGACTTCAACAGGCTTCAAGAAAGTCTTATGACTTTAAAAAAAAAGGATAAAATGACAGATAAAAGAATACTTTTTCCCATCAAACCTCAGACGTACCACAAGTCTGAGATGAAATAAAGATGGGGAAAAAAAAAAAAAACAACTGTGGCTCTTTGGCCCATAATACACAAAAGAAAGTGAATGTCTAGGTATCTGAAAGTACCAAAGACTTCCTATTTGGGGCCATTTCTATTAGACCTTCCTGTAAGGGGTTACCTTCCAGAATCCACAAAGTCATATTTTTCAAATTAATTCCCCAATAACAAAACTAATTAGGTAGAACAGAGCCACCAGCTGACCCAAAGCCAAGTTCTCCTTTCCTTACAAGGTATTCAACGTATAACAGTGGCCCAGAAATACAGGACCAGTCCTAACTCCAACATATCCAAGACAAAAACCAAAGTACTGAAGAAGCTAAAAGGTCTGGTACCTGGAGATTCATTCACTATTATAAAATACGCTTATCGTCCCTGATCTGGAGACTGCCTCGAACACGCAGCGCCCTTATAACCAATTTCTTTCATTTAAAGAAAATATAAACCTATGATAGCATCAAAGTATCAGCACAGTAGTGTGGGCTCTACCAGGGCATCAAAATCACTACGATACCGAAATAAAACGTGGATTTCGAGTACCCAAAGTCCAGGGCCCTAGAGCGACACGTATAGGGTCAAAGAAACTTGGAGCGGCGGGGAAGAGTGCCTCTAGGGAATAAGGCGAAAGGCTGAAGAGGCTGTAAGCAGGCTGGAATGGAGTAGCTCGCCGGCGGCCGAGGGGTCCCCGGGTCTTTAGGCGGCGTGGGGAGTAGGCCGGAAGGCTGGCCCGGGGTGGGGGGGAGGGCAGCGACCACACCTCCCCGGCCAACACAGCAGGCAACGGCCGGGGCCCGGAGGCGACCCTGGGAGCTGGGACCGACCCGCCCGCGGTCCGGCGCGCGCGGACTGGGCCGGAAGCACCCGGGCCCGGGCCGACCTGCCCGCCCTGGCGCAGGCGTCCCCACTCACCGATGAGCCGGCGCACCTCGTCCTCGCTCAGGTAGAGGCTCACGCTGGGCCCCGCGACCGCGGGCGGCAGCGCCGGGAGCCGCGAGGCCGGGGCGGCAGCGGCGCCAGGCGTGGGCAGCAGCGGCAACAGCGCGAGCAGGAGCAGCAGCGGCGGCGGCGGGGCCTTCAGGCCGCGGGTCCCCGGGAGGCGGCCCTGGCCCGGCGGCCCCGGTCCCGCCGTCCCGCGCATGGCCACCGCCGCCGCCGCTGAGGAGAAGCGTGGGCCGCCTGCTGCGCCGCCGCCGCCCACCCCCGGCCCCGAGCCCCTCACAGCCCCGAGCCGGGGGCGGCCGCCCAGCTCATCGCGCCGCCGGCCCGTGGCAGCCGGCCGCCGCTTCAGACCGCCGGAGCGCGCCGCCGCCGCCGCCGCCTCCTCCTCGGCGGCATCGTCCGCTGCCGGGAGCGGGTCGCGGGAGCGCGCGCGCGCCGCCGCCGCCCTGGGAGCGCGCACGCACGCACCGCCTCCGCAGTGCGGGCCCCGAACCTCGCGAGGAGCTCTTTGCCTTCCCAGTAGTACTGCCGGCCCAGGACTCTCCGCTAACCCTGTAAAGGAGCCAGCCCTCGTCCCACCTTGTCACCAGCCTGATGTTTGCTTGCCTATTGTCTGTAACACACACACAGCCGCCCAGGATGGAGGGTCGTGGCCGGCAGGCCCAGGCCGCGCCTGCAGCCCACCGGGCTCCCAAATCCAGGGAATTGCGTGGATGCGGCCGCGGATTGCAAAAGAGAAACACGCTTTTCGTTTGGAGAGGAGATGGAGACAAATAGAAATCACCTTTTATCCTACCAACAGAGGTCAACATTAACATTTGTGTCTGTCTTCATGAGTACATACTATATACTTTTACTTTCCAAGATCTTGTTCAGCAAACTTTTTAACCTTATTTCTACATGTGACAAATTTTTATTTTTTAGAATCGTCCTGCATCTCTATAATTAACCTGCATTTGGGGTCATTAGCATATGGTCCTTGCTGGACTTTGACAGCCCCCGCCCCCATATGAAATTGTGTGCAAAAGTGCATGCTGTGTGTAGGCTTGAGCATACACAGAAGTGATATGGACATCTCCTCAATTGTTGTAGGGAGTCCTTGTCCCTCAAAGAGGTTAAGAATCACAGATACACCTCGTCTATTTTAAAGGCGATCCAGCGAGCTGGTGCACCTTGTGATGTACTGACGTGTCGCAGTGAAACCTGTTCCAGATGCTGCCTGTCTTCTGGAGGCTTCCAAGCATACTTGCTGTTCTGGGTCACCTAGTCCCTGTAGGCAGGTCCCCGCCTTGGCCCCTCGTACTTTCCACCAGTCCTGCGCCCCTACGAACAGCTGCTTCCCTCCAGGCCCAGCTTCAGGGAGCAGTTGCTGCACCAGTGGTGAGCCCCTGAGAGGCTGCTATTTTTATCCTCCGGGGAGGGTGGGGGAAGTCCCAGAACTTGGTATTCTTCTCTATGGAGAGGGATGGATTCCAATTAAACTGGCCTTGATAAAGGGTTTCCCAGGTGGCCCTAGTGGTAAAGAACCCACTTACCAATGCAGTAGATGTGAGAGACATGGGTTCAGTTCCTGGGTTGGGAAGATCCCCTGGAAGAGGGCATGGCAACTCACTCCAGTATTCTTGCCTGGAGAATCCCATGGACAGAGGAGCTGTGCAGGCTACAGTCCATAGGGTCGCACAGAGTTGGGCACCACTGAAGTGACTTTAGCATGCATGCACACGCATGGCCTCGATTTGTCAAGCCTCAGCCCCCCAGCACAGAATACTGTGCCCATGGAGGCTGGGCAGAGGGTGGGGGTTGAGGACGAGTGCTCCACCAGAGAACAATAAAACCACAAAGGTCAGAAAAAATACTTCTCTTGGGGCAGCCACTGCTACCTGTTGGGGGACCAGGGCTATGTCAAGAAGAATGGTTTGGGGCTGGGAATGTTTTGTGTGAACAGGCTCTCAAATCTGATAGGCAATGTTTTCTTAATGGATGGCGTCTTCCCAGCATTTTTGAAAATGATTCACGGTCCCCAAGTAAGGAAGCTCCAGTTCTCAAGACAGTCTCCTCCTATCAATGACTTCTTGAGGTAGGGTGTGACGTAAACAAAGCACAGAACTATCTGGCAATCAGGCTTGGTGGGATTCTGGTACTTGACCTTGGGAAAATTACTTAAATTTGCTGAGCCTCTGGTTTCCTCATTCATAAAATAGAAGTGATCATGCCACACTCACAGGGCTTTTACAGGATTTAATTGACCAAGATGTCAATAAAACACTTAAGCAGACACTGGAGTCGGTGGGTGTCACATCCATTGTTAGTGTTATTATAATTAATCTCGTCCCTCTAATGACCACTTCCTGGAAAGTTTCATCAGCAGTTAGCTTCAACTATTCAAACCAGGGATCCTCAAGACCATTCAGTGTAACACCACACCTACCCCAGAGCCAAGTTCAAGACGTTAATTGCAGGCATCACACTTGGCCCTGGGACACCAGGGAGCTTCCTTGAGAATGTGTTAGGTTGATGCAAAAGTAGCTGTGGTTTTGGATGGTGAATTTTAAACCATTATTACTAGACTCAAAAATAGCTTTACTAATCAAAATAGAAACCATCACAATCAACACATTTTTGCCAATGAGAAATAAGTTTTTTATTCCTGTAGCATAAAAAATCTGTGCTTCAGGATTCAATGAACTCTTGGAAAGCATTTTCTGCCTCCTACTGGTTGTGAAAGCGTTTTTCCTGCAAAAGGTTTCTGAGTATCTTTAAGAAGTGGTAGTCGGATGGCAAGAAGTCAGGTGAATATGGCAGATGAGGCAAAACTTCACAGCCCAATTTGTTCAGCTTTTGAAGTATTGGCTGTGTGACAAGTGGTCGGGTGTTGTCCTGGCAAAAATTGGGCCCTTGCTTTGGACCAAAACCAATTGCAGGCATTGCAGTTTTTGGTGCATCATATCGATTTGCTGGGCATATTTCTCAGATGTAATGGTTTCACCAGGATTCAGAAAACTGTAGTGGATCAGATATGGGCAGCAGACCACCAAACAGTGACCATGACTTTTTTTCAGTGCAAGTTAAGCTTTGGGAAGTACTTTGGAGCTTCTTCTCAGTCTAACCACTGAGCTGGTATCACTGGTTGTCATATAAAATCCACTTTTCATTGCATGTCACAATCCGACTGAGAAATGGTTCATTGTTGTCGAGTAGGATAAGAGAAAACAACACTTCAACGACTTTTTTTTTTTTGGTCAGCTCCTGAGGCACCCACTTATGGAGGTTTTTCAGCTTTGGAATTTGATTCTAATGCCAAATAACCATAGAATGGTCGCCGTTGAGTTTTCAGCAACTTCTTTTGTAGTTGTAAGAGGATCAGCTTCCACGATGGCTCTCAATTAGTCTTTGTCAACTTCGGATGGCCGGGCAATCTCAAGGCTCTCGTCTCCTTTGCAAAACTTCCTGAACTACTACTGTACTCTAAGTTCATTAACAGTTCTTAGGCCAAATGCATTGTTGATGTTGTGAGTTGTCTCCACTGCTTTATGACACATTTTGCACCTGAATAAAAAAAAGTTTGCTTTTTGTTTAACATCACTTTTATAATCTAAAATAAATATGAAATAAACAGCAAGTAATGTCATTAGCAAAAAACATAAAGTGAGAAATGCACATTAAAATGATGTATCACATAACCCACATTTATTTAAGAATGTGTCCCAATATCAAATGGCAAATTCAACAATGCAAAACCACAATTACTTTTGCACCAACCTAATATGATAAACATTTATTGCACATTTTCATCAACGCAAGGAAGAAAAAGCTAGTGGTTGTCAAAGTGTGGTTCCCAAACCAGTAGTTTCCATCTGGGAAGGAGGGAAAATGCTAATCCCTTGGCCCCACCCCAAACTAACTGAAGAAGCAACTTCAGAGGGTGGCAACACAGAAAGACATGGTATGTATATTTTATCAGCAGCTGGAAGCACTGCTCTGTCCTACTGTGGAGCAGTTAACTTCTTAAACTTTCTCCCTCCATTTCGGTGTGAATAAGTCAAGTGTCACTGAGGTCCTCAGAGGGAAATATGAACATCCTCCTTGACACAAGTCATCAGCTCTCTCCATCACCTCCCAGTTTGGTGTATGTTCTTATAGCCCTTTCTCTAGACACTTAGCTACATATATTAGACACACAACTATATGTATGTGTGATTTATTTTAGTTTTACAGAACTGGATTATTGTTGACACTATTTGCTTTCTTCCCTGGTCAAAATGAATTGAGGTCTTGAGGGTACTTGCTTGACAGGACACAGAAGCATTTTAGTTGCAATTGTTGTCGTTGTTGTTCAGTTGCCCATTTGTGTCTGACTCTTTGTGACCCCATGGGCTGCAGAACACCAGGCCTCCCTGTCCCTCACCATCTCCAGGAGTTTGCCCAAGTTCATGTCCATTGCATTGGTGATGCCGTCCGTGAATGTAATCTAGCATGCAACGGACAATGCTAGATTTCATAGTTCTGGTGATGGACCACATATCCTTTTACGTGCAACTCTGCACATTTTCAGAAGGGAAGATTCTCAGAAGTGGATGTGCTGAGTTAAAGGGAGTTACCTATTAATGTTGATAGATTCCACTGAATTGCCCTCCAAAAGGCTTTACCAGTGTATACTTCCACCAGTGGCATAAATGAAAGAAACAACACAATATGTCAGGGTTTTTTTGTAATGAGTTTATTCAGGATCAACAAAGAATTTTTTAAATTTATTAATTAGTTTGTTTATTTTTGGCTTTCCTGGGTCTTTGTCACTGCAGTGGCTTTCTCTAGTTGCGGGGAGCAGGTGCCACTTTCTTGTGCTGTGCGGGCTTCTCATTGCAGTGGCTTCTCTTGTGGAGCAGAGACTGTGGGCACACGAGCTTCAGTAGTTGCAGCTTGCAGGCTCAGGAGTTGTGGCCCCAGCTGAGCTGCCCTGAGGCATGTGGAATCTCCCCGGATCACAGATTAAACCTGTATCCCCTGCACTGGCAGGCCAATTCTTATCCACTGTGCCATTAGAGAAGTCCTGTCAGCGTTTTTCATTTTGCTTTTGACAGGCTGGTGAAAGAAAAAATAATTCCTTTACTCTGGGTTTCCCTCATTACTGGTGAGGCTGAGCATCTTCTCATAGGTATTTGTCAACCATTCAGTTTACAGCTTTGGCCTGTTTCTCCAGTGGGTGATTTTCCTTTTTTGTTGACTTGTACATATTTTCTTTTGCTGTATCCCTTGTCATTTAACTTTATTTATGATGTCTTTTACTTAATTTGATCTTTTTATTTTTAATTTTAGATAACTCTCACAATGTATTCTTTTTTTTTTTTCACAATGTATTCTTTTATGGCTTCTACTTTTGCATCTTGCTTAAGAAAAACTCCACAGTGAATAATCTTTGTGTTTTTTTTTAATGCTTTTGTACCCTCAAAAAAGTTAGACCCTTAATCCATCTGTATTAGGGTTCTCCAGAGAAATAGAACCAATAAGATACAGATAGCAATAAATAAGTAAATATATTTATGCAGACAGAGAGGAGAGATAAGAGGAGATTTATTATGGGAATTGGTCCACATGATTATGGAGTCCCAGGATCTGCTGTCTGCAAGCTGGCGACCTGAAAAAGCCTGCAGTGTAATTCACTCTGAATCCAAAGGCCTGAGAAAGGGTTGGGGGCAATAGTGTAATTTAAATCCCAGGCTGAAGCCTGAGAACCAGGAGAACTAAAACAAATCAGAAAGGCAGAAGAAGATGGGGAATTCACCCTTCCTCCACCTTTCTGTTCCTTTCCAGCCCTAACTGAATTAGATGATGGACCCCTCACTGATGAAGATGAGCCTCTTTACTCAATCTACAGACTCAAATACTAATCTCTTCCAGAGACACCCTCACAGACATATCCAGAAATAATATGTGGCCAGCTATTTGAGCATCCCTTATCCTAGTAAAGTTGACACATAAAAATGACCATCACAAGTCCACTCCTTGTAAACTTGACACCCCTATACATCTCCTTAAACTATATTTAACCTCTAAATAAAAACAATAATGAGATCATAACTCTGCCAACATGATAAAACTATTTTACGTGCAACTGAAAACACACTCGTTTCTTCCCCAGAAGTGGAAATAAAATCCTTGAGTGATGTTTATTCTTCTCGTGATAACCTATGACTCAAATACTATGATGTGAATTAATAATACCGATGTAAGTTCAATACAGTAAGCCCCCTACATATGAACCTTCAAGTTGTGAACTTTCAAAGATGCAAATGTGCAGGTGCCAGCAAGGAACCAGAACCTGTGCCATCGACGTCAGGTGTGAGTGAAATTGCAACTTGCCGTCCAAATCCTGCTGTTGAAGAGTATTCAGCTCTGCCATCCCCCACCTCCTCCCCCTCCCCCAGTCAGTAACTCCTCTTGCCTGTTCACTCGATGCCTGACCTTGTAGACCAGTTGTTGCACTGTACTATTGCACTTTCCCAGATACTGTACTGTAAGATTAAAATTGTTTTATTTTCTGTGTTTTTTTATATATTATTTGTGTGAAAAGTATTATAAACCTATTACAGTACAGTACTATATAACCAGTTGTGTTAGTTGGGTATTTGTTGGCTAACTTTGTTGGACTTATGAACAAATTGGACTTACAAATGCACTCTCAGAATGGAACTCATTCATATGTTGGGAACGTACTGCCTATCTTATGTTACATGATGAAGGGAATACAAGTGCAAAAAAACAAAGATACCTGTGTAATATATGTGTATATACATATATTATATGTATATTATACATAACAAAATGAAATCTTTTCATAATAAAGTAGGCATTTGGAATAAATGGTTTCTATATGGAAAAAATAAATGTAACAAAATTTGTGATAATTATAGCCCTCATTTCTATAGCTGGTCCCATGACTGTAGCTGGGCATTTATAACTACCTTCTTCTACTACCCATTCTGTATTCCTTTTGCCTTCTGCCAACATCTCAGCTGGTCATGGTTCTTTATCTGGTAGGGGGACCCAAACCTTCATTCCTAAAGGATCCGGCCATTACTAAGCCAGATTGGGTTGTCAGTTGGGTTGGATTGGGTTGTCACAGTCTTCCATTGCCCCTGATCACAGGGCAAAGTAAACTAAGGGGACCCTCAGGGGTCTCCTGTATTCTGATATTCTTCCTTACCTGTCTTCTGTTTTCCATTATTGCTTTGAAAAGTCAGTTGTAACTCTCACTGCCACTTTAACACATGATCTGTCTGTTCTTTATGGCTGTTTAAGAGTTTTATTAAGTGGTGTTCCAGTTTCACTGTGTGTGTGCTTGCTAAGTCACTTCAGTCATGTCAGACTCTTTATGACCCTGTGGACTGTAGTCCACCAGGCTCCTCTGTCCATGGGATTCTCTAGGCGAGAATACTGGAATGGGTTACCATGCCCTCATCCAGGGGATCTTCCTGACCCAGGGATCGAATCCGCTTATCTTATGTCTCCTGTATTGACAGGTGGGGTCTTTACCACTAGCGCCACCCCGGAAGCCCACAGTTTCACTAGGATACATGTATATGTGGATACCTTTCCATTTATCTTGCTTGAAATTTATTGTGATTCCTGGATCTAGTGTCCCTAAAAAATCCCAGAAAATCCTCAGTTCCATTTCCTTTGTCATTCCTTGATAGATAGATATTAATTTTTTAATATGCATTTTTTCTGAATCATTTGAGCATAGGTTGGAAACATTATGCCCCTTTACCCTTAAGTCCTTCATTTTGCATTTCCTAACAAGGACATTCTCTTATATAGCCATAGTACAATTTTCAAAATACAGACATTAGACATTGATGCAATGTTATTTTCTAATCCACAGTCCATATTCAAATTTTGTCAACTGTCTCAACAAAATCTTTATAACTGTTTTTTCCTGGTCCAAGATCCAATCCAGAATCACATACTGCATTCACTTGTGATATCTTTTTAGTATCCTTAATGTGAAATGTTTCTCAATTTTTCTTTTGCCTGAATTTCTTATATTTTAATGTTCCTCAATTGGTGTTGCCTGATATTTCTTCATGATTAGATTCAGGTTACACATTTTTGGCAGGAATATCACTGAAATAATGTATTCTCTGTACATCATATCAGAAGGCACATGATGTTGGTTTATTGACTTTCACAATTTTTTGCCTCTACTGGGTCTTCACTGCTGGATAGGCTTTTTTATCTAGTTGCAGGGAGCGGGGGCTACTCTCTAGTTGTGGTGAGAGGGCTTCTCATTGTGGTGGCTTCTCTTGTTGTGAAGCCTTGGATCTAGGGTTCTCTGCCATCAGTAGTTGTGGCTCCCGGGCTCCAGAGCACAAGCTCAATAGTTGCGATGCATGAGCTTAGTTGCTCCACGGCACGTGAGATTTTCCCTGACCAGGGATCAAACCTGTATCTTCTGCATTGGCAGGTGGATTCTTTACCACTGAACCCCCAGGGAAGCCCAACTGTTCCACTCTCAATTGTTATTACCAATTGTATTAGTCAGGAAACAGAACCTGTTATAACCAATTGTATTAGTCAGAAACAGAACGAATAAGAAATAAATATATACACAGTATATATATATATATAGAGTATATATATATGTATACAGTATATATATACTATATATATATATACACAAACACACACACACACACACATATATATACATACTAACTTTTCTCACTTGGTTAATATATTGTCTGATACATTTCCTTTTTTGTAAAGTTACTATTTTTCCCTTTGTGATTAATAAGAAATTTGAAGGAGACACTTTGAGATTATGTAAACCTCTAGCTCTTCATCAAGCATTTATTCACTAGTTTGCCTAGTGAATCAACCTGCCAATGGATGACTTTCTAAGTTTATTATACCTTCCTTATTTAGTTGGCATTCAACTCTAATGGAGACCTTTCCCTTATTGATTTTTAAATTTTATGTATATCTGTGTGGATTCATATATCTGATGAGACTTGAGATTTGGCCAATGAAAGCCCATTCAGTTGGTTCCTTTGTCCTTTCGTATGTCTCCAGCATTGGTTGAACATTTTTATTTATTTATTTATTTTACTTTTTGGAACAACAAAATATTTTTATCTCCTCTTGGACTTTTCTGTCCTCATCCTGAAGTCAGTCCATTTTTCTTAGGAGCCTCAGGTCCTTTTGTGGAGAATGGTATTCAGAAACCAAGATTGGGGAGCTAGGTATGCTTATTACTACTGAGGTATAATTGGTTCTAGGCCCTCTGAGGAGACAGAGTAAGGAAATAAGCATGTTTATGTATGTATATGCCAATGTGTGTATGCATGCAAAAAATCTGTAAAATCTACAAATTTGATTCTATTCTTATACCATTCCTTCCTCATCCCCTATTTGTCACTCCCTTCTCTGACAGCAGGCTTCCCTGGTGGCTCAGATGGTAAAAAATCTTCCTGAAATGTAGGAGACCCAGGTTCAATCCCTGGGTCAGGAAGATCCCTTGGAGAAGGGAATGGTAACCCACTCCAGTATTCTTGCCTGCAGAATTCCATGGACAGAGGAGCCTGGCGGGCTGCAGTCCATGGGGTGGCAAAGAGGGGCATGACAGAGCGACTAAGGCTCCTCTGACAGTAAGTAACCTGATTCCCACTAACCACAATGCATTTGTTTGTTCAGTCCTTCCACAAGTAAGAAAGCTTAGCCCCAGAAACACCAATCTCCACCCCAACTCCCCACTCTCCAGACATGCCAGCCAAAGCACTGCCTCCATGAAGGGATAGGAGGGGAGGTCATGGGCTGGGCGCATGGGCTTACCTCTTGGGTACGGTGGCCAGAATGTCTATCACTAATTCCCTTTTTCTCTCTGTCTGTTGCATTTTTCAGTTCATCTTTTTCATTTAAAAATTACCATAAATTTGATTTTAATTTACAAATTCTCAAATGATTGCTTTTCTACTATAGCCAGTCTACTATTGTTTTTTTGTTTAATAATAATATAACAACAATTAAAGAACATCTAGCATCTTTTGAGCACATATTATTAGCTGCTTAACCAAGTGAGTGTTTTCACATGGATTATCTCATTTAATTTTCACAACAATCCTATGACATTGCATGCATGCTCAGTAGCTCAGTTGTGTCCGACTCTTTGCGACCCCATAGATTGTAACTCGCCAGGCTCCTCTGTCCATGGGGTTTTTCAGGCAAGAATATTGGAGTGGGGTGCCATTTCCTTCTCCAGGGTATCTTCCCAACCCAGGAATGGAATCCATGTCTCTTGCGTCTCCTGCATCGGCAGGCAGATTCTTTACCAATGTGCCACCTGGGAATCCCTCCTATGACATTGGTATTTCATAGATTAGGAAACCTTGAGGCACAAATTAAGTACTTTGGCCAATGCTATCCACACACCTAGAAAGTGGTAGAGCTAAGAATTGATTTCAGGTAGTTTGATTCCTGATCTCATGTGCTTAGCCATTCTGAAGCAGCTGCTCATCTGCGTTGAAGCTCTTCTCTTTGCTCTCAGTCTTTCCCTGACATCAGTCTTTCTTCTTGTTGAGTTTGCTGCTCTCTTCTAGGGTACTGGTTTTCCTCAGATAACTCCTGATTCTTGATAGCTTTCTCTTCTTTGGGCTTATAAACCCATGTTTTTGAGGCCCAGGTTCTGGGGAGGAGAGCGTGCCTCTGCTGAAAGTGTGGGGAACCTCCAGCTTGTGTATCTTTTGCTATGAGGTCTCCATGAATGTCACCTGATGCCTGGACATCGGTCTGCCTCTTTGGCTCCAGTGTTAACCCCTGCTCAGCACAAAAGGAGCTGACAGAACTTTCCACCAACCCTGTTGCTTCAAGTGAAATATCCCTGTGGATACTGACCCAAAGAGCCTCCCATTCCTTGGGTCTATTGACTCTGGACTTTGATCTGTTGACCAACCATTCCCACCCCCAAAACAGGATTTTTCTGATTTTTCGTTGTGGTTTTCTCTAATCTTTTTTCTCTTGATTGGATAGCATCTGCTTTCTTTTTTTCTTACTTACTAGATTTATTGATTTATTTGTGACTGTGCTGAGTCTTCGTTGCTGCTTGTGGGCTTTCTCTAGATGCAGAGAGTGGGGGCCGCTCTTTGTTGTGGTGTCCAGGCTTCTCATTGTGGTGGCTTCTTTTCTTGCCAAGCAGGGGCTCTAGGCGGGCTTCAGTAGTTGCAGCACACAGGCTCAGTATTTGCCACACAGCCTGTGAAATCTTCCAGGAGCAGAGATCAAACTCTTGTACCCTACACTGGCAGGTGGATTCTTAACCACAGGACCACCCAGGAAGCCTGATACCATCTGCTTTCTGTCTTTGCTCAAATTTCTCAATTTTTCTGATCCATGTAAAAGATATCAGTATTTCCATATGACAGAACCACCATAAGTGAAGCTTAAAAGCAAAAATCAAGTTAAGAAAAAATCTTTCCCAGTAAAAGGACTGACATCCATAACCTACAATTCAACAAAAGCAGGTAAAGAAATGGATAATTCAAAGAAAAACATAAATAGTTTGGAAGTATATTAAAACACTTAAGCTCAGTCATAAATAAGAAAAATGCCAGTTAAAACTACACTGAGATACTATATTTTAACTTATTAGATTAACCAGTCTTTACTAGTTTGATAGCATGCTGCTGGTCACAGTGTGGGGAAACACTCTCTCCTCGTGGTTGATGGGAAAGAAAACCACAAGTCTCCAAGGCAGACATTTTGACTACTGTGTATCAAGTTTACAAATGCACACATTCTTTGACAGTTGTTGTTGTTCAGTCACTAAGTCCTGTCCGACTCTGTGTAACCCCATGAACTGCAACATGCCAGGCTTCTCTGTCTTCACTATCTCCCAGAGTTTGCTCACACTCATGCCCATTGAGTCGGTGATGCCACCCAACCATCTCATCCTCTGTCATCCCCTTCCCCTGCTGCCCTCAATCTTTCCTAGCACCAGGGTCTTTTCCAATGAGATGGCTGTTTGCATCAGGTAGCCAAAGCATTGGAGCTTCAGCTTCAGCATCAGTCCTTCCAGTTAATATTCAGGACTGATCTCCTTTAGGATGGACTGGTTTGATCCCCTTGCAGTCCAAGGGACTCTCAAGAGTCTTCTCCAGCACCACAGTTCAAAAACATCAGTTCTTTGGCGCCCAGCCTTCTTGACGGTCCAAATTTTACATCCATACGTGACTACTAGAAAAACCATAGCTTTGATTGTATGGACCTTTTCAGCCAAGTGATGCCTATGCTTTTTAATACAGTTGTCTAAGTTTGTCACAGCTTTTCTTCTAAGGGGCAAGCCTCTTTTAGTTTCATGGCTGCGGTCACCATCTGCAGTGATTATGGAGCCCAAGAAAATAAAGTCTGTCACTGTTTTCACTTTTCCCTCTTCTCTATGCCATGCAGTGATGGGACTGAATGCCATGATCTTAGTTTTTTGAATATCGAGTTTTAAGCCAGCTTTTTCACTCTGCTCTTTCACCCTCATCAAGAGGCTCTTTCGTTCCTCTTCACTTTCTGCCATAAGGGTGGTGTCATCTGCATATCTGAGGTTATTGATATTTCTCCTGGTACTCTTGATTCCAGCTTATGATTCATCTAGCCCGGCATTTCACATGATGCATATAATTTAAATAAGCAGACTGACAATGTACAGCCTTGACATACTCCTTTCCCAATTTTGAACCAGTCTATTGTGCCGTGTCCAGTTCTAACTGTTGCTTCTTGACCTGCCTACAGGTTTCTCAGGAGACAGATAAAGTGGTCTGGTATTCCCATCTCTTGAAGAATTTTCCACAGTTTCTTGTGATCCACACAGTCAAAAGCTTTAGGGTAGTCAGTGAAGCAAAAGTAGATCCTTTTTGGAATTCTCTTAGTTTTTCTATAATCTAGCATATGTTGGCAATTTGATCTCTGGTTCCTCTGCCTTTTTTAAGTCCAGCTTGTACACATGGAATTTATTTCACATACTGTTGAAGCCTAGCTTGAAGGATTTTGAGCATTACCTTGCTAGCTTGTGAAATGAGCATTCTTTGGCATTGTGCTCCTTTGGGATTGGAATGAAAACTGATCTTTTCCAGTCCTGTGGCCACTGCTGAGTTTTCCAAATTTGCTGGCATATTGAGTGCAGCACTTTAGCAGCAGCATCCTCAAGGATTTTCAGTAGCTCAGCTGGAATTCCATCACCTCCACTAGCATTTTTGTAGTAATGCTTCCTAAGGCCCACTCGACTTCATACTTCAGCATGTCTGGATCTAGGTGAGTGACCACACCATCATGGTTATCTGGGTCATTAAGACCTTATTTGTATAGTTCTATGTATTTTGCCACCTCTTCTTAATCTCTTCTGCATCTGTTAGGTCCTTACCATTTCTATCCTTTATTGTGTCCATCTTTCCATGAAATATTCCCTTGATATCTCATATTTTCTTGAAGAGCTCTGTAGTCCTTCCCATTCTTTGTTTTCCTCTATTTCTTTACACTGTTCACTTAAGAAGACTTTCTTATCTGTTTGCTTTTCTTTGGAACTACTTATACCTAAAGATATATTTGCACACTTAGGAAGTAATATGTGGACAAAGTTATTCACGGCATCATTTCATAAGGGCAAACAATTGGGAAACATGTTCATTAACAGTGCAGTGGTTCAATAAGCTATGGTGGGTCCCCATGATCATGTGGGTATAAAGAAAAATGAGAAGGCTCTTTATCTATGTATATGAGTAAGACCAGATGCAGAGCAATATGTGGAGTATGCTACTATTTGTACAAAAAAGGGGCAGTGGAATATAATTTATATGCTTGTATATGCATAACATAGATCTGAGAGGTTACACACATACCACCACCACCATCACCATCACCACACACCCACCATATTGATTGCCTGGAGAACAGGAGTAGTGGTGGAAGGAAAATTTATTGTACATCCTTTGGTAATTTTTAGAATTTTGAACCAGGTGAACATATTCTCCTCTCCCTTAATAATTTTGTATAATTCTTCTCAAAAAAGAATGTAATTCAATAATTAGATTCTTTTTCTCTGGTGCCATTATGGATTATCCGCCCCCCACCCCCACCCCCTTCTCCTTCTCCTCTACCTCTTGCTCCATGACTTTATGAGATTTGGGAATGTGTGAAAGGACAGAAGATATGTTCACCTAGTTTGCTACCTTTTTCCATTCTCATCTCTAATTATTACTCTCTAGTGTAGAGTATGTTCAAAAGAGCATAGGCCAGTGTATTATGACTGAGAAAGAGAGAGACTGATTTTAAGGAATTAGTCCTGTAATTGCGGGAGTTGGTAATTCTGAAATTTGTAGGAGAGGCCCACATTCTGAAATTTCAAGGAAGAATTGCTGCTCTGTCCCTGAGTCCAAAATCTGCAGGTTGGAAAGTCAGGCAGAATTTCTATGTTGCAGTCTGGCAAATTCCCTCTTCATGGAACTGAAGTCGTAAGGCCTTCAGCTGATTAGATTGAGGCCCACCCACATAACGGAAGGTCATCTGCTTTATTACAAGTTCACACAGTCAAATGTTCAGTTCAGTTCAGTTCAGTCGCTCAGTCGTGTCCAACTCTTTGTGACCCCATGAATCGCAGCACGCCAGGCCTCCCTGTCTATCACAAACTCCCAGAGTTTACTCAAACTCATGCCCATCAAGTCGGTGATGCCATCCAGCCATCTCATCCTCTGTCGTCCCCTTCTCCTCCTGCCCCCAATCCCTTCAAGCATCAGGGTCTTTTCCAATGAGTCAACTCTTCACATGAGGTGGCCAAAGTATTGGAGTTTCAGCTTCAACATCAGTCCTTCCAGTGAACACCCAGGACTTATCTCCTTTAGGATGGATTGGTTGGATCTCCTTTAAGTCCAAAGGACTCTCAAGAGTCTTCTCCAACACCACACTTCAAAAGCATCAATTCTTCAGCGCTCAGCTTTCTTCACAATCCAACTCTCACATCCATACATGACCACTGGAAAAACCATAGCCTTGACTAGACAGACCTTTGTTGGCAAAGTAATGTCTCTGCTTTTTAAATATGCTATCTAGGTTGGTCACAACTTTCCATCCAAGGAGGAAGAGTCTTTTAATTTCATGGCTGCAGTCACCATCTACAGTGATTTTGGAGCCCAAAAAAGTAAAGTCTGACACTGTTTCCACTGTCTTCCCATCTATTTCCCATGAGGTGATGGGACCAGATGCCATGATCTTAGTTTTCTGAATGTTGAGCTTTAAGACAACTTTTTCACTCTCCTCTTTCACTTTCATCAAGAGGCTCTTTAGTTCCTCTTCACTTTCTCTCATAAGGGTGGTGTCGTCTGCATATCTGATGTTATTGATATTTCTCCCGGCAGTCTTGATTCCAGCTTGTGCTTCATCCAGCCCAGCATTTCTCATGATGTACTCTGCATATAAGTTAAATAAGCAGGGTGACAATATACAGCCTTGATGTACTCCTTTTCCTATTTGGAATCAGTCTGTTGTTCCATGTCCAGTTCTAACTGTTGTTTCTGGACCTGCATATAGGTTTCTCAAGAGGCAGGTCAGATGGTCTGATATTCCCATCTCTTTCAGAATTTTCCACAGTTTATTGTGATCCACACAGTTAAAGGCTTTGGCATAGTCAATAAAGCAGAATTAGATGTTTTTCTGGAGCTCTCTTGCTTTTTCAATGATCCAGCAGATGCTGGCAATTTGATCTCTGGTTCCTCTGCCTTTCCTAAAACCAGCTTGAACATCTGGAAGTTCTTGGTTCACATATTGCTGAAGCCTGGCTTGGAGAATTTTGAGCATTACTTTACTAGCGTGTGAGATGAGTGCAGTTGTGCAGTAGTTTGAGTATTCTTTGGGATTGCCTTTCTTAACGATTGCAATGAAAACGGACCTTTTCCAGTCCTGTGGCCACTGCTGAGTTTTCCATATTTGCTGGCATATTGAGTGCAGCACTTCCACAGCATCATCTTGTAGGATTTGAAATAGCTCAACTGGAATTCCATCACATCCACTAGCTTTGTTCTTGTGATGCTTTCTAAGGCCCGCTTGACTTCACATTCCAGGATGTCTGACTCTAGGTGAGTGATCATACCATTGTGATTATCTGGGTCATGAAGATCTTTTTTGTACAGTTCTTCTGTGTATTCTTGCCACCTCTTCTTAATACCTTCTGCTTCTGTTAGGTCCATACCATTTCTGTCCTTTATTGAGCCAATTTTGCATGAAATGTTCCCTTGGTATCTCTAATTTTCTTGAAGAGATCTCTAGTCTTTCCCATTCTGTTGTTTTCCTCTATTTCTTTGCATTCATCGCTGAGGAAGGCTTTCTTATCTCTCCTGGCTATTCTTTGGAACTCTGCATTCAAATGGGAATATCTTTCCTTTTCTCCTTTGCTTTTTGCTTCTCTTCTTTTCACAGCTCTTAGTAAGGCCTCCTCAGACAACCATTTTGCCTTTTTGCATTTCTTTTCCATGGGAAAATGTGGTCCTGATAGAATGTAGTCTGACAGAATGTGGCCCACTGGAGAAGGGAATGGCAAACCACTTCACTATTCTTGCCTTGAGAACCCCATGAACAGTATGAGAGGGCAAAAAGATAGGACACTGAAAGAGAAACTCCCCAGGTCGGTAGGTGCCCAATATGCTACTGGAGATCAGTGGAGAAATAACTCCAGAAAGAATGAAAGGATGGAGCCAAAGCAAAAACAATACCCAGTTGTGGATGGGACTGGTGATAGAAGCAAGGTCCGAAGCTATAAAGAGCAATATTGCATGGGAACCTGGAATGTTAGGTCCATGAATCAAGGCAAATCGGAAGTGGTCAAACAGGAGATGGCAAGAGTGAATGTCGACATTCTAGGAATCAGTGAACTAAGATGGTCTGGAATGGGTGAATTTAACTCAGATGACCATTATATCTACTACCGTGGGCAGGAATCCCTTAAAAGAAATGGAGTAGCCATCATAGTCAGCAAAGGAGTCCGAAATGCAGTACTTGGATGCAATCTCAAAAACCACAGAATGATCTCTGTTCGTTTCCAAGGCAAATCATTCAATATCACGCTAATCCAAGCCTATGCCCCAACCAGTAACTCTGAAGAAGCCGAAGTTGAACAGTTCTATGAAGACCTACAAGACCTTTTAGAACTAACACCCCAAAAAGATGTCCTTTTCATTATAGGGGACTGGAATGCAAAAGTAGGAAGTCAAGAAACACCTTGAGTAACAGGCAAATTTGGCCTTGGGGTATGGAATGAAGCAGGGCAAAGGCTAATAGAGTTTTGCCAAGAGAACGCACTGGTCATAGCAAACACCCTCTTCCAACAACACAAGAGGAGACTCTACACATGGACATCACCAGATGGCCAACACCAAAATCAGTTTGATTATATTCTTTGCAGCCAAAGATGGAGAAGCTCTATACAGTCAGCAAAAACATGACCTGGAGCTGACTGTGGCTCAGATCATGAACTCCTTATTGCCAAATTCAGACTTAAACTGAAGAGAGTAGGGATAACCACTAGATCATTCAGGTATGACCTAAATCAAATCCCTTATGAATATACAGTGGAAGTGAGAAATAGATTTAAGGGACTAGATCTGATAGGCAGAGAACCTGATGAACTATGGACGGAGTCAAATGTTAATCACATCTAAAGAATACTTTCACAGCAGCGTGTAGATCGCTGTCTGACCGAAGAGCTGGGCACGACTGCTGAGCCAGGCTAACACATAAAATTAGTTCTGCAGCCAGTCTACCTGTTCTTCTCCTCTTCTCTGCCCATGGACCTCTGTGGTTACTCATTGTTGTTGATGTCACAGCATGTTGTCCCCTGTGTCCCCCATGCGGCAGTCTCCAGGCATCCATGTCACCACAGAAACTGAAGGGTGTCATTTTCACTCAAGAGTCAGAATCACTCCATGGTTCTCCCAGCTCCACGCAGAGGGAAGCTCCACTTAGAGGGAAGCTCCACTGGGACTAAGATTTCACTGAAATGAATTTCCCTTCCCTGTCTTCATTGATTTACTGATGCTGTCTCTAGCCTTTTCCTATCTTTTACTACAAATGTAATCATAACAAAGAAACAGTGTATTTATGACACAATCTATTCTGAAAAATGTCTTATTCTTCTTCTGCTTTTCCTTCTTCTTCTCTTCCTCCTCTTCCTTCTTCATTTAATGATGCTGTTAGGGGTAGCTGCTATGGATTCAATCAGCCAAAGAGAGAAAAGGCATTTCTCCCTTCCCTGTTCAAGAGGATCTTTAGCTCATGATAGCTTTAAACAACCTCTTCCAATGTGCTTAAGGCTTGCCTACCTCTCCTGAACCCCGAAGAGTTACCAGACCTGTTTTCTCAGGAACTTGGTTAAAGAAGCTAAACTGGATGAATCAGGAGTGGAGGTGGGGCCTAGATTAGGGCTTCCAGGGAAGAAGGGATTGGTTGGCAAGAAACATCACTGGAAAGGAGGAGGGGGAGTGTCTCAGGGTTTGTGAGGAGGCTGGATGTCTTGGCCACTGAGTGGTGACCCTGATTGCCACAGGGGCCCTGTAACTGAGTCATGTTTGTGATGAAGACCTTGGGAGGGCCATCTCAGTCCTGCCTGGAGCTGCAGGGCTAGTCCAAGCTAAAGTCCAACTCTGTACCACAGGAGTTAACACTAGTGATCCTTTTAAGGGTTTACTATGACCAGAGGCTCATCTTTCCCCATTCTTCTAGACTAGACAAGCCTGGGCTTCTGATATGACCTGGGAAGGGGACAGAGTTGCTGAACATGACTAATACAAGACTTCTTGCTGACCATTATGAGTTTGAGAAAAATAAAAGTATACAATCTCATCTTTGCACTTTGAGTACTGTGGAGCAGTCCTTATCTAATAGGGTTTTTAGATCTGGCCTTATTCTACTCAGATTTTTTTTTTGTTAGATTCTATCCCTTCTCTCTGGGGAAGGAAATGGCAACCCACTCCAGTTTTCTTGCCTAGAAATTCCCATGGACAGAGGAGCCTGGTGGGCTGCTGTCCATAGGGTTGCATAGAGTTGGACATGACTGAAGCGACTTAGCATGCATGCACGCATTGGAGAATATTCTTGTCTGGAGAATCCCAGGGACAGAGGAGCCTGAGGGCTACCGTCTATGGGGTCGCATAAAGTCGGACATGACCGAGGTGACTCAGCAGCAGCAGCAGCATCATTTCTCCCAAAGCCCATGGAGTTTCTTCTCCAACTCAGAAGATCCCCTCTCTTTGGCATCTGTCTCTCCCCAATTTTATCAGAAAATATATGAGACCCTGAAGGATTATGGAGGTTCCTCATTCTTACTATAGAAAATATCTTGGGCGATCAGTTAGCACTACCTAAAGCCTCTGATTAATGCAGTGTCTGCATTTCCGACAAGTAAATGCTTTTCTGCAAGGAAAGCCAGAATTCTGCCCCGTGATACATCAGCTTGGTAAGAGGTTTATAGTCGTCCCACCAAACTTTAAATCATAATGGAAAAGACTATTAAAAAGAATGTGCACATATATGTATAACTGAATCACTTTATTGTACAGCAGAAATTAATATTGTAAATCAACTATACTTCAATAAATAAAATAAACTTTAAAATGTACATTAATGTCATAAATACTGTGAGAAGTCCTGGTGAGCTTTACTTAACTCAGTAATTTCCAGACAATTTAATCACAAGATGCTTTCTCACAGTACACCTATTGGCATCATCAGTTCTACAGACCATGTTTGGGAAACTGGTATAGAGGAAGGACCACTAGGTTTGAAATGAAAGGAACTTTGTCCTGATCCACAGGGTCACCATTCTTCCTTAGAACAACCTCTTCCAATGTGCAAAATGAGATGGATAGACTTGATTGCTTTATACAGACCTGAAACTGAACCTGTCTTTTTATTTAGTCACAGTTAGAAAATTGGGACCTATGGGAGGAGCGGAGAGTTTATCCAAGAGCAAGGAGAGAGTACTGAGTGATAATGAGACAGATCTGGCTCTGACTCCCTCCAGCTCTGTGACCCCCAGGCAAGTGGTAGATTCGTGGTTGCAAAGAGATCAATAACAGCAATTCTGCATCAGGGGAGAGAAAAGGAGGCTGTTCATACAAAGCCCCCAGCTGGTTGCCTGGCCCAGAAGGAGTAGGGCTGTGAGGATACCACACAAGGACAGCTGTGACACTGTCTCAGAATTCATCATCACTGATTGGAAATCCCACCTTTGCTTCCACTCAGGTTCACACCCCACCACAGAAAGTGCCCTTGTGTTCCTAGGATTTGCAGGCTCCAACTTCACTCTCCACCCTGCTCTCAGTTCTCTGTTCCAAGCAGATACAGACAGCACCAATCCCTTTCCTCCGTTTGCAGGATCCTGGGGGACAGTGTTTATGTAATACTATGTGAGGTAAAGGGCAGTGGGGTTGAGGGAAGAATGGGGATTCTAGACCATCACACAATGGTCCAAATCCTGAGACACTGCTGATCTTTACATGATAGCTCCAGTCCCACCAAGGTCCAGTTCTATCCAGGCACCCAATGAGTTGGTGAGATAGTGTTTCTCCCTGACCCAAAAGCTGTCCTAAATTCCCTTCCCATTCAAGATACCTTTTAATTCCTGATTCTGGCATATTTCCTCTGCAGAGGGGTTTAACTATCCCTCTGTTTTCTATTCTCAACAGTTCATCTTCTGCATCCACCCAGGTGTTTTGTCAAATGAAGAGCCTTGTATGCAGGAGGAATGCATGCCTGGGGGGAAGACACAGCTGCACCCTGTTATGATTTTAAATATTAGCTTTCCATCCTCTCTGCTACAATTATAATTACTATTGAAATATGCTTAGGAGAGACGTGACAATCAGACTAGAGTGTCAGATGGATCATTTTGGTGAAATTTAGAGGATGGACTAGAAGTGAAATGTAAGATCAGAGGCTGGGGAGCCAGGCAGCAGGGTCTTCCTGGCAGAGCAGGTGAGAGAGGATTGGGCCTGAACAGGGCCAAGCTGTGAGGATGGGAGCAGGGTACCTGATGTGAGACATATTTAAGGGATATGATCAGTTGGCTTCATGATAGAGTGAGTAAGGTCGTGGGAAGGAAGCAGAGGCCAAGAACGAATCCTGTATTTGGACTGGGAACAGGTGATGGTAGGGCCATTTTGATAGAGGATGACAGCAATATTAACACTCTCCTTCCTCACCATCCTCTCCTCGTTCTGCTTCTACTAATAATCAGGGCCATTTATTGAGCATGGGCAGCATGTCAGATGCCCTGAGGAGTGCTTGACATGTATCATGATACATGAGACCATTTAATCCTCTAAGGAACGCAGTATCATCCAATTTTCCAGGTAAGAATGCAGTCACTTTCCCACAGTTTCACAGATTAAAAAAAAAATAGGCTTTGAATACATTTAGGTTCTGAAGTAGTGATTTTGTTTTGGGACATGCCGAGTTTGAGGTTTCTGCAGGACATCCTGGCAGAAACGTCCCACCAGCCAATGGAAATGTGGGCCTGAGCTCAGCAGAAAAACTGAGCAAGAGACATAGCCATCCATCAGCCATCCGCACAGAGGTGGCACAAGAGGCGAGAGCACTTAGTATGGGATGAGTCTGGGAAGCTTATGTAGAGTGAGGGGAAAGAGAGGCGAAATGAACACTGGGCACATCAATGTAAAGCACAGGAGAGGATGAGAAACCACAGAAAAGGAGGAGGGACCAGAGAGTGAGGCGAACTGCAGAGCAGTAGCGCAGTCGGGTAAACGCTGTGCGTCATGCCTGCTGAATGCTGCCAGGGAGCCCAAGGACGGAGGTGTGCCCCCCACATCTGCCAACCAAGGGTCGATAGAGGATGAGATGGAGGGTCTGAGAGCAAAGCCTGCAAGAAGAGGACATTGACTTAGAGGTAAGTACATAGAAAACTAAACAAAGGAGGAAAAGGGCAGTTATTAAACCTAAGGAAGACAAAACATTATTCAAGAAAGGAAGGATGGGCTTTCCTGGTGACTCAGGGGTAAAGAATCCACCTGCCAATGCAGGAGACACGGGTTCAATCCCTGATCCAGGAAGATCCCACATGCTGTGGGGCAACCAAGCTGGTGTGCAACGACTATTGAGCTGGTGCCCTAGAGCCTGTGCTCTGTGACAAGAGAAGCCACTGCAATGAGGAGCCCAAGCTCCGCAGCTAGAGAGTAGCCTCCACTCCCCCCAATTGGAGAAAAGCTCACACAGCAATGAAGACCCAGCACAGCCAATAAGTAAGTAAATATTTCAGAAAAAAAAAAGAGAAAGGAAAAGCAATTAGAGTATACTACAGGGCTCACCTGTGACTAGTATTATATTGTCAAAATCATGTAAATCCTAAATATTGATGGAAGGAGGGTAAGTTAGTATGTGCGGGATTCTTTTAACTCCCATACTTGAAAATCAGTAAATGCTGCTGAAAAGTCAAGGATTAGCAATATAATTGCATTTTTTAGCAATGTGAAGGAAAATATTTTTAAAAATTAGTTCTTTGTAAAGTGAGACTGAGAGTAGGGGATAAGAGAGGGGACCAGAAGACTGCTGTTTTTCTAAAGTTTTGGAGAATTACTTGACTTCTAAAATTATATGTATATAGGCTTTTGATAAGAAATTGAAGTGGAAGAATTGAAATGGAATAAAGAAGGGTGGATTGGAACATGATGAAGCAGTTATGCTCACCCTGTGAACTGAGCAGCCTGATAGACCTCATTCCAGCTACGTAGTAAAAACCCGTGTAACTCATGAGACAGGATGAAACATGAAGTCTTAATCTGTGGCACACAGACATCAGATAGCAGGTTCACTCCTCTCAACCACCACCAGAAGCCAGCCAGCAACAAGAATGGCAGATGCCCTAGCTTATTCTTTCAAAGAGGTTCTGTTCTCTGGTGGACAGGAGACAAAACAGTCTGGAAAGTTTGCACAGACTTGGAGAACTGGTTTCCATGATGTGTATGTGTGTGTGTACATATTTCTTCCACCTCCATAAAAAGAGCTGTGTGCTGGAGGAGGACAGTGATAGGAGACAGAGTCATAGAGGAAGAGCAAGGGTGATAAGTGGTGGTACAGTCTCCCCCCCAACAGGATTATGATGTGGGGAGGGAAAGAGAGAGGGGAGCATTGCCCTGGAGGGTGGGGCACCCCCAGGAAGTGAAGGTTCGTGGACTCAGTGTCTGAATTGCAGTTGCTCGGATAGAACTTCTACGTTCTCATAAAGAGAAGAGAGAAGGATGACATCACATTGAATCATGAGTGGGCCCCCACATTTTGCAGGCCCAAGAGTGATTTGCAGGCTTCTAGTAGATTGTAGTGAATCACAGGTTAACAGGGAGGGAGAACCAGTCTTTTCGGGAAGAGACATCTACCCATGGGGGCCAGAATGGGCTTAACCTTTCCCAGGAGATAAGAGAGGGACAGGAATGATCCTTAGCAGTGAGGGAAGGGTGAGGCAGGGCTCTCTAAATGGAACACAATGTGCCACTGACCAGAGCTGCCGCTATGTCATCTCTGAGAAAGCACACAGATCATCAGACATCAGGAGCTGCCAACATCCTGGGTCCAAGAAGCCTGCTAAGTCGCTTCAGTCGTGTCCAACTCTGTGTGACCCCATAGACGGCAGCCCACCAGGCTCCCCCGTCCCCGGGATTCTCCAGGCAAGAACCAAGAAGCCTAGGAGACCAAAAAAGGGATTCGTCTCTCTCTTTGCATGGTGACTGTGCTGATAAGCAAAGTTCTCAGATTCTGCTGGACAAGCAGCAGGCAGAGGAAGGGAAGAGGATGCTCTGACCTTCAACCTGATAGTCATCCCAAATGCAGCTGCGGAGTCATGGGCTAAGACTGCATCGGCCAGGATCAACTCATCCTTCAAAGGTCAGAACAGAGTCATCAGATCAGAAAATAAGGCCAGTTCAAGAAATTAATAAGGTTCTATTGCAACGGCCACCCTTGGCTATTATTTTCATCATCTTGTTAATATCTTTTGACTCAAGAGGCCACAGGGGCTTGAAAACCTATTGTCCTAACAGTTTAAGAGCTATTATTCATTGAATGCACACTAAGGGCCATGTGCTTTACCCCTGGAACCTCATCTAATCCTCATACTCCCAGTGATGAAGCTCCATCACAATCCCCGTTTTACACATAAAGGAGCTGGGATTTAAACAGGTGATGTAACTTGACCCAAGTCAGTAGTAAGTGACAGAGTTGAATTCAGACTCAGTCTGTGCGGATTCCAAACCTGAGCTGACATTGAAGAACGACACACCCAAACTGTGGCTATAGCCACAGAGCCTGGTTTCCAGAAAGCAGCTGGTGTCCGGACATCAGTGAGTGGGCACACATCTACTTGTCGGGGGTGGGGGGCGCTGTCAGTACAGAAAGGTGTTGATGGTTGCAAGACCCACCAGGTGAAAGCCTGATGTGCGGTCTGTTGCTCTAACCTGTGAACAGTAGCAGAGGCAAGTGTAGAATAAGAGCCTTGAAAGTCTCCAAGCTTGAGTTATATTTTGTCCTAAAGTGATTTTGAAATGATTGAGGAATTTCTTAACTTTGGAAGGCACTCAATAAATTTCTGTTAAGTGAGGTATTTGGTTCATGTCCTTTCAACTCGGGCCAAAGAACTGTCAACTTAGATGACAAAAGATCGTAACATTAAAAGCTCTCTGTTCTGGCAAGACTCATCTAGCCCTGTGCATTTCCCTTTTACATTCTTCCACATCTGTCCTCTCTTTCTCGGCTCTCCGCAGTGGCTTACACCTTCATCACGTCCAGCCTAGGCCATGGCAACTCTTCATCCATTCAGGAGGCGTGGACAGAGCACACCGCTCTGGGTCAGGCAGCAATCTCAGTGGTAGGACTAGAGATGAGGAAAATGTGGTTCCTGCCCTCACAGAGCTCCCAGACTCAGGGGAAGATGAGCCCTTGGGGCACAATTGCCACTGCCCACCTCAAATCCCCTTCTCCGCTAGTAATAGAATTTCAGCTCGATACAGCTCTTTGTGGCTTCCCAGCCAGGCCACATTTCCACACCTGCCTTGGGCTTGTTCTTTGTTGTTTAGTCGTTATGTCCAACTCTTCTGCAGCTCCATGGATTGTAGCCCGCTAGGCTCCTCTGTCCATGGACTCCTCCAGGCAAGAATACTGGAGTGGGTTACCATTTCCTTCTCCAGGGTATCTTCCCAGGGATCAAACTGGCATCTCCTGCATTGGCAGGCAGATTCTTTACCACTGAGCCACCTGGGAAGCCTGCCTTGGGTTTGGGTGAGGCCATATGTCCCTGTTCTTTACAAGGGCATGTGGGGGAAGTGATGTGTGCCTCTTCCAGGTCCAGGACATCTGGCTCACCTCCTACACCTCTCTTCCCTCTTCCAGACACACTGGAGCTGGATCTGGTGGTGACCAAGTTTCTAGCATGCAGTTAATGACATTGCCTGAGGGATTAGCAGAGCAACAACCTGGGTCCTTGAATCATCATGAAGAGCAGGTCTCATCTCACAACTGTTACACAGCAGAGAAAAAATAAACATCTACATAATTTAAGCCACCCTATTTTGGGAACTCTTTTTTTTTTTTATAGACAATTACCCTAACCACAACAGGAATGGTTAAAAGAAAAGAGAGTAGCTTGAAGTATTCCTGGTGCTATGATAAAAATGAAAGCATCAGTTCAGTTTGTGTAGAAGGAGGGAAGAGGCTTCAAATCCTCCTGCAGGATTCCCTGGAGGAGGGCACAGCAACGCACTTCAGTATTCTTGCCTGGAGAATCCCATGGACAGAGGAGCCTGATGGGGTACCGTGCATAGGGCTGCAAAGAGTTGGACACAACTGAAGCGACTAAATACACACACACACACACAAGGAGGGAAATAGAAGAAAGAGGAGGAGGGTGCCTGGTAGAGGCACCTTTAAACTGAAATCTTGAAAGATAAGTGTTTTCAGTAAACTCACATTTCTCATCTACCTTTTGTCCTTTTGGTCTTCTATTTTTGTCCAGTTTACTTCTTTCAGAAATATTCTCTTTTATCCCTACTTTCCATCTATTAAGGTCTACCCAGACTTTAAGACTCAAATTAAATCTCATTTTCTCTGGGGAAGCCTTTCTTGACAATCTGTGGCACTTAGTCCCTATTATGTAGTGATCACACATTTTAATATCTTATTCACCGATATCTGGCAAGCTTTGGTAGCCTCCCTGTCATCTGGTACACTGCTCAGACTTGATCTAGGTTCTGCAGGGGTATCAGTATACCCTGTATATCGATGGCATTTGTAATAGTCCTACCTCAAAATTTATCAGATTAAAAGAACAGTGTGCTTTTATTGCTCACAATTCTGGGGGTTGACTGAGCTCAACAGGAAGGTTCTCACTTAGGACTTCGCACGCTCTTGTGTTCAGATAGCAGCCAGGGCTGGAGTCAGCTAAAGGTTTGTCTGGGCATCTTGTCCAAATGGCTCACTTACGTAGCTAGTAATTGATGCTGCTGTTGGCTGGGAGCTCAGCAGGTCCTAGTAACCAGAGAGCCTACACTTGGCCTCTCCACATGACTTGGTCTCTCACACAATTACAGCTCGATTCCAAGAATCAATGCCCAAGAGGATCATGCAAAAGCCTTGTGGCTTAGCCTCGAAACACCCACCACATCACCTCCACCACATTCTATTGGTCCAGCAAGTCACTATTCCCAGCGCAGGGAGGGGAATTTGACTCCACATCTGACGTGCATTAGGGAGATGAAGAATTAATGACAGCCATCTTTGGAGACTATCTGTCTCATACCATGCAATTGTGGGATCTGGAGTGGTAGACACTACCACATCAAAACAAGTGACCATCCAGTATTTCCTCATCTGCCTATCAGAGCCCCAGGGAGATGATGCTTCCCTTCCTCCCTTAGTCAGTGAGAAGAATTCAGTGTGATTCTGGCCCTAAGTTGGGGATGGGAGAGACATTCAAGTACCAAGTGTGTGTTAGTCACTCAGTCATGTCTGACTCTTTGTGATCCCATGGACTGCAGCCTGTCAGGCTCCTATGTCTGTGGAATTCTCCAGGCAAGAATATTGGAGTGGGTTGCCATTCCCTTCTCCAGAGGATCTTATTCTGAGGGTCTCAGTCCCTTAGCCACTCATTGGAGTCGAGTTTAAGTCTTTGGCTAAAGAAGGGGACTGTTTCCCACAACGTTCTACCAGCCACATTGACCTGTGAACTCTGTGGTAGACTGAAATTGTCCATGGTCTAACCCCCAGAAACTGTGACTATGTTATGTTACATAGCAAAGGGAATTCAGTTTGCAGATGGCATAAAGGTTGCTAGTTAGCTGACTTTAAGATAGGGGAAATGCCCTGGGTGATTTGGGCTGGCCCAATGTAATCGAAAGGATCTACATGTAGAACAGGGAGGCAAAAGAAGAGCCAGAATCGGATAAGGAGATAGGTGATGAAAGCACAGGTTGGTGCTGTTGTTGCAATGATGCAGTTGTTGGCTTTGAAGATGGCAGGGGCCCACAAACCAACAAATGAGGAAGCCTCCAGAAGTTGAAAAAAGCAAACAGACATTCCCCTTCAGAACCTCCAGAAAGGGACACAGCCCAGCTGACACCTTGATTAAAGCCCACTGGCTGTAAATCCATGGCTGATTCATGTCCATGTATGGCAAAAATCACTACAATATTGTAAAGTAATTAGCCTCCAACCAATAAAAATAAATGGAAAAAAATAATAAAGCCCACTGAGACCCTTTTATGACTTCTGAATGAGAGAACTATAAGATAGTAAATCTACATTGTTTAAAACCATTGATCCTGTGGCAAGCTGTTGTAACAGCAATAGGAAACTAATATTATGGGGCTTCCCAGGTGGCACTAGTGGTAAGGAGCCCACCTGCCCGTGCAGGATACATAAGAGATGAGGGTTCGATCCCTAGGTTAGGAAGATCCCCTGGAGAAGGGCATAGCAATCCTCTCCAGTATTCTTGCCTGGACAATCCATGGACAGAGGAGCCTGGTGGGCTACAGTCCATGGGGTCGCACAGAATCAGACACGACAGCAGCGATTTCAGATGCATGCATGCAAGGGACTTCAGTGATCAAAATGGAGTCCTGTCACTGGAAACAGTGGGCCCACACATCCCTTTTGAGCAGGAACACTCAAGAGCAGGAAATATCTTGTCAGGACTGGTCAGTACTGCTGGGGTGAGAGGTGGAGAGGAAAGTGACCGAAGATGAGAGCAGGCCAGGCCCTTCCACTGAGAAAGTGTGCATGGTTAGGGGTGAGGTGGGCGGATGAGAAGCCGGGGTCAGTGGACTGGGTACAGGGCATTTTATGAAAGAGACGCCTTGCCCTCTTCCAAGAGGAGGACCAGGAGAGACTGCTGTGGTAAGTGGCATGATCTCCCCTCATTGCCCTTTTTGGAAAAATATTCAGTAAAGTTGTCTGTCTTATTAAGCTTTTGGAGATGGATTTGTGTGTGTTCTAGATATACCTCTGGGTAAAGTGTGGCCAAAGTTGCTGATTAAATGAATGTCTCTTTCCCTTGTCTAAAGACAGAAACTTAGGCCTGTCTGAGCCGTTCTTGCCCAAGTCCCAGGGGAGAGTTTTAAAAGCCATAGAAGCAGAAAAAGCAAGGCTCAGAGAAGTGGGCATGTTTATAGGTCAGTTTGCTTGAGACAAGGAGCAGAGTTATCTAGAATCCTTCAAACCAGAGAATATCAATAACGTCATGCCTGATAGCTTGGGTTTAGGGTTTAAAATGCAAAATACATTTTCTTACCTCTCAGAGAAGCAATTTTCCCCCTTGAAGGCTAGTTCAAAATACATAGAGACGAAAGATGAGGTTGGTGGCTTTTCAAATGGATGTTTGTTGTTCCACCTCTCTCTGCTATCTCTCCTGGAGAACTGGGGGAATGCAGTGGGGAGAAGAGATGCTGCCTACACTGCTTCTCAGTTTCCATTCTGTTGATGAGGGAAGGGGCCTTCCATCCACCATGGGTGATTAGAATGTCAGGGAAGTCCTGGCTATGCTCTTGTGGGAAGGTGAGAGGACAATGGGGCACTGCTCACAAAATTAAGATGGGGAGAATATTCACAAGGCTGCTCCATCTCAGGGCAGCCTGCTCCAAGGATATATTGACTCAGTCAGGGCCCCACATCTGGGTGCTTCAAGGCAAACCCCCAGTATCCGTTGTCAGACCTCTGCCCAGGAATGAGGTTCCATTGCCCTCCTCTCTCACTTGTCTACACTCTTGGTCACCTGCCTTAAGAGGATTCTTACTTTAAAAATACTCGTGCCCTGATTTACACTTAACATTTTTTAGCTAATATCTTCCTCTGCCACTGTCATAGCTGGTTAAAAGATAATGTATTAAAAAACATATACAAAATGTAAAACAGTTTACATTTGTTTTCCTTCCTCTCTATAATCTTCACACAAAGTAATCCATACTCATGAAACCTTCACAGCTTCCAGAGCCAGAACTGTACTCAATGCAAAATACTGTAGGTAGGCAATAGATATGCGGGCTGTGGGTTATGTCCCAATGTGATTCTTCCAAACCACCTCTTATTCTCTATCCCTGAAGGATTTCTCAAATACATTATCAAATTCACTGCCTTCATTTCCTTGCCAGTTCATTCCAGTCCAACTTCTGTTTCCTCACTCAATGGAAACTGCCCCTGCCTGGTCACCAGAAATTGCCTGTTACCACAGCCAGGGACTAGTTCTCTTTTATCCATTTATTTCATTTCTTAGTGGCATTTCACACAGCTCTTCCTCGAGACAGGCTTTCCTTATTTTCCCCCTGCTTCACTGATGCTACTTGTCAGCCTCATATGCTGTCTCCTCCTGCTTACCCTCCTTTACGTAAGGAGGGTAAAAAGGGTTCAGATCTGTGCCCCTTCCCATTTCTCTATTTACATGATCTCCACAAGTGATCTCAGCCCGATTTCTATCTCTTGCTCTACTCTTCCCACTTGAATTCAGGATTTCCCTTTATCAATGCCTTTTCCCACTCTATGTCTGTCTTTAATAAGGAGCTCACATTTAACATGATTCTAAGTCCAGCTTGGTTTCCCTTAAGTTCTGTTCCTCTGTAGTATCATTCACCTCAGTAAAGGGTACCCCAGGTTGACATTCCTGAAGCTGAAATCCCTTTTCTTACCTATTACTCCCCCTCCTTTTCCTAAGCCATTGGCAAATCCCATCTTTTTCATCCTGGAAATATATCCTGAATTCCCTCTACTTCTCTCCAATTCCATCATCTCCTTGGAAAGCTTGTCCCTGACTCCCTCTTTGCCCCACCACCTACCACCATCCACACACACATACACACACACTCTCTCTCAATCCCTCTCGTTTCCACTCCCTAATGATTCTCTACATAGTTGTCTTTACAGCATTCACCACATTCTGCAGCTGTGTTATTCGCATGTTGACTGCCTTGTTTACATTCAGTTTCCATGGAACCAGGACTAAAGTCGTTGAGTGAGGCAATTGCTTTGGGCACTTAAGGGCATGCCAGAAAAATTCAGTAATCAAGCTAAGCAATATTTTATGAAACATTTAAAAAATCAAAATGCAAAAAATTTCATGATGCACAAAGCCAATTCCAGCATCACATAATTTAATTTTATCATAATTTCTTCAGTATACATCTCTATAGATAAGGACAACAACAACAAAAACTACAGTTCCATTATCACACCTGACAAAATTAATAATAATTCCTTAACGTGATTGTATATCTAGTTCATGTTCCATTTTCCTCGTTTTCTTCCAATGTCTTTTACCGATGGTTTGTTTGAATTGATTTCCAAATAGGGTTCATGGGAAGGTTAATTTTGTGTTAACTTGACTGGGTTAAGTAGTGCCCAGGTGAGCTGGTAAACATTATTTCTGGGTGTGTCTGTGATATGTCTCTGGAAGAGATTAGATCAGTTAATTCAGCTGATTGAGTAAAGGAGATGACTCTTGCCAATTTGAGGTGGACTTCATCCAATCCATCGTAGGCCTGAGCAAAACAGAAATGCCAAAGAAGGGCAAATTTGCACTCTCTTTGGACTGAGATACCTTTAGACACATTGCTCTGGCTTTAGGGCCTTCAAACTCAGATCAGGATTTACACTGCTGCCACATACCCCCTGCCCCCACCCAGTTCTCAGGCCTTCAGACTCAAACTGAATCATATCACCAGCTTCCCTGGGTCGCCAGCTTGCAGACACAGGTCTTGGCAGCCTCCATAACCAGGTGAAATGACACCTAGAATAAATTTCCTCTCATATGTATCTTATTGGTTCTGTGTCTCTGGAGAACCCTGACTGATAGAGTCTACACATTGCTGGGTTCTCTCGATTCTCTTTTTTCACTCTTTCAGGCATGTGTTTTTTGAAGAAATCAAGTCACTTATGTGTAGAGCTTTCTACATTTCCTCTGTATTTCCTGTAAACTTGTAGATGGGACTTAATTAAATTCAGGTTTAACTTTTTTTAGCAGTAATATTTCACAGATAGTGTTGAGTATTTCTAATTGCATCGCATCTTTTTTTGTGTGTGTGACATTAAGATTGATCAGTGGGTGAAATGATACGATGTTTGGGATTTACTTTAAAAGATCCAGTTATTTTTAAAAATCGATTACCAACTTCAGATACTGTCTGCCTACCGATCCACCTGTTATGAAGCTCCCCCTTAGCCTTGTAGCTGTGATTTTAGTAGTTATTGATCATTAGTCAGTACAGAACTATGATTCCTTATCTACTGCTGTGTAACAAATTATCCCCAAATTTAGTAGCTTGAAACAACACACTTGTATTATTTTACAGCTTCAGTGGGGCAGCAATCTGAAAGTGGCTTAGCTGGGTGATTCTGGTTCAGGGTCTCTCATGTCACTGGAAAAGATCCCAAAGCTGGGAAAGGTTGAAGGCAAAAGGAGAAGGGGGTGGCAGAGGATGAGGCGGTTAGACGGAATCACCGATTCAACAGATGGGAATCTGAGTGAATTCTGAGAGATAGTGAAGGACAGGGGAACCTGCTGCGCTGCAGTTCATAGGGTCGCAAAGAGTTGAACACAACTTAGCAACTGAGCAACATGCCATTGCAATCAATCTGCTGACTGGGGTTGCACTCATCTGGGGCTGGAAGGTCTCCTTCAAGCTCACTAACATGGTTGTTGGCAGGGCTTAGTTCCTACTGGCTCTTGACTGAATGACTCATTTCCTCACCTAGCGAGCCTCTCTCTTCACAGACTATTTGAATGTCTCACAATATGGCAGCCGCCTCAGAGTGAGTAATGAGAGAGAGAGAAAGGAGACTGAGAAAACAAGACGGAAGGCAAAGTTGTTTCTGGTCTAATCTCAGATGTGACATACCATCATTTCTACTATATGCTATCGGTCAAACAGACCAACCCTGCTGCAGTGTGGGAGGGGACTGCACAGTGACTGAGACCAGATCACTGGGGGCCATTGTGGAGGCTGGTTACCACATTGCTTTGCAGGTATTAGCTGGAAACCTATGCTGGAAAATTCTCCTTCATTTACTACTCTGTCACGCTAAAAGATGTTTTGTATGAAAAAGGCAAAATAAATTCTCTATTCTTTCCTTTTCTTTACCACTTTTCAAAATAAGGAGTTGGTTCCCTAGTGTCCACTTATCTGACTAATAAATTATTTTTAATATCATAATGAACTCATAAGTGCTTATTGTGTTTCAATCAAGTATACACGTCATTATTTCCTTAGACATTTTTTGTTTTTACTTTTTGTTTATTTTTATATTCAGATTGTTCTGTCTTTGGTTAGTGGTGAAGTCCCTCCTGTTAGCTGTGGTGTCCCTTCAGCGCAAATCCAGGGTTCTCTGATAGCTTCCTCATTTTCTGGTATCACAAGACATTCCAGGCTCATCTTGTACATACCTGTCCTAGGAGTTTCTCCAAAGAACACAGGTTCTTTTTAGTTTGTTTGTTTGTTTTTTGGTTTACTCTTCTGTTTTTTCCCTTTAAAAAATATCATATATTCAAATATGTATAAAAACACAAGGCCATATTTCTTGGGAAGAGAAGGGGATGACAGAGGATGAGATGGTTGGATGGCATCTCAGACTCGATGGACATGAGTCTGAGTCTGAGCAAGCTCCGGAAGTTGGTGATGGACAGAGAGACCTGGGGTGCTGCAGTCCATGGGGTCGCAAAGATGCAAATGAACTGATACTTCTCTTGCCTCTTTCCTAAAGTAATGGTGTTACAGCTGTTCCTTTACACACTGTTTTATATGTTGCCTTTTTCACTGAATATATCCTAGAGATCATTTTGTAGCAGAATCGATGAGTATTTCTGATTATGTTTTACATATGTATAGTATTCCTTTGTGGGGATATACCCAGCCCCCTATTGAGAGATATTTGGGTTGTTTCAGCAACAGCATTTTCAAAGGACAAATTATGTGAAAAATATGATCAGAGGTTTAGTTAATTTAGCAAAGGTTAAGTATTCAAATGAATGTATATAACTCCAGGGTTTGATGTGATGTAATCATTTCCATTCATTCTTGAAATGGAGGTGTGATAGGATTGCAAACTGATCCTGTTTTCAACTACGGAAATTTAGGTGCAAAGAGAGTGAGTTCCTTTATACACCCTGGACTTTATTTACCCTTATATATCCCAATGACTTTTACAATAAAATTTTATTGGTGATTAGAAAGATATATTAGCATTCTCTACTAGCAGTAAGTCACTTCTCCACCTTCAATTGAAACAAAAAATCAAAGTGAGTTTTTGTTCTTTGTAACTAACTCTTTGCCTCCTCCTCTCAACTTCTTGGGCTCATCACTACTCCACCTCCACTTTAAAAGATTTTGCTGGGGATTCCAGTCACACAGACTTCTCAATATAGAGACCTGGTAAATGATGATTTAAAGTACAATATTGGTCTGTGATGGAAACCCCCCAAAGCATTACTGGTGTAGACAACTTGAGAATAAAAGTCTCACAAATCCTGAAATAAAAGCATCTACTGTAACCCTCCATTCCCTCCACTCGCCCTCAGTCTGGTAGTTGTTACATGCAAAACCAACAACAACAACAAAAGGATTTTAATAATTGGTGTTTATTCTATTCTTTTGAAGGGACTCTGATAGAAAAGGGGTTGACCAGATGGGCCGTTCCCAACTCTTATTCATTCATCAGAAATGCAAAGGAATGGCTGGAGAAGTTCAGTTCAGTTCAGTTCAGTTCAGTTCATTTGCTCAGTTGTGTCCGACTCTTTGCAACCCCATGAATCGCAGCACACCAGGCCTCCCTGTCCATCACCAACCCCCAGAGTTTACTCAAACTCATGTCGATCGAGTCAGTGATGCCATCCAGCCATCTCATCCTCTGTCGTCCCCTTCTCTTCCTGCCCTCAATCCCTCCCAGCATCAGGGTCTTTTCCAATGAGTCAACTCTCTGCATCAGATGGCCAAAGTATTGGAGTTTCAGCTTCAGCATCAGTCCTTCCAATGAATATTCGGACTGATCTCCTTTAGGATGGACTGGTTAGATTTCCTTGCAGTCCAAGGGACTCTCAAGAGTCTCCTCCAACACCACAGTTCAAAAGCATCAATTCTTCGGTGCTCAGCTTTCTTCACAGTCCAACTCTCACATCCATACATGACCACTGGAAAAACCATAGCCTTGACTAGATGGACCTTTGTTGGCAAAGTATTGTCTCTGCTTTTTAATATGCTGTCTGGGTTGGTCATAACTTTACTTCCAAGGAGTAAGCGTCTTTTAATTTCATGGCTGCAGTGATTTTGGATCCCCCTAAAATAAAGTCTGACACTGTTTCCACTGTTTCCCCATCTATTTCCCATAAAGTGATGGGACCAGATGCCATGATCTTAGTTTTCTGAATGTTGAGCTTTAAGACAACTTTTTCACTCTCCTCTTTCACTTTCATCAAGAGGCTCTTTAGTTCCTCTTCACTTTCTCTCATAAGGGTGGTGTCGTCTGCGTATCTGATGTTATTGATATTTCTCCCGGCAGTCTTGATTCCAGCTTGTGCTTCATCCAGCCCAGCGTTTCTCATGATGTACTCTGCATATAAATTAAATAAGCAGGGTGACAACATACAGCCTTGACATACTCCTTTTCCTATTTGGAACCAGTCTGTTGTTCCATGTCCAGTTCTAACTGTTGCTTCCTGACCTGCATACAGGTTTCTCAAGAGGCAGGTCAGGTGGTCTAGTATTCCCATCTTTTTCAGAATTTTCCAGAGTTTATTGTGATCCATACAGTCAAAGGCTTTGGCATAGTCAATAAAGCGGAAATAGATGTTTTTCTGGAGCTCTCTTGCTTTTTCGATGATCCATCGGATGTTGGCAATTTGATCTCTGATTCCTCTGCCTTTTCTAAAACCAGCTTGAACATCTGAAAGTTCAAGGTTCATGTATTGCTGAAGCCTGGCTTGGAGAATTTTGAGCATTACTTCACTAGCATGTGAGATGAATGCAATTAGATTCCAATTCCCAGGCCTATCCCCAGTCCTTACATTCCCTGAGATACTTCTGTTCAGACTTCTTATTTATTTGGCTTAAGGAATAGTAGAAAGTCTTACAACTCCTACTGTTGAAAAAAGAAATGACTAAAAGTAAGTTTCATTTGTATGAAAGATTTAAATATTTTCTCAATAATTACTTTGTTGAGAGATTTTATCAACAATGAATGTTGAACATTGTCAAATAATTTTTCTGCCTCTACTGTGCTGATTGTATTGCTTTTATCCTTCATTCTGGTAATGTGGTGTGTCACATGATTGATTTGTGGATGTTGAAATATCCTTGCATCCCTGGAATAAATCCCACTTGATCATGGTGTATGATACCTTTAATGTGTTGTTGACATTGATTTGCTAATAGTTTGTTGATGACTTTTACATCTCTGTTCATCAGGGATATTGGCCTATAATTTTCTTTTTTTGTGGCATACTTGTCTGGTTTTGATAATTGGTACTGCCGGCCTCATAAAATGTGTTTGGAAGAGTTCCACCCTCTTCTATTTGAGAGGAGAGTTTGAGAAGGATTTGCATTATTAATAATTCTTCTTTGGATGTTTGGTAGAATTCACTAGTGAAGTCATATGGTCTGGATTTATGTTCATTGGGAGGTTTTTGATTACTGATTCAACTCCTTGCTAGTAACTGGTCTGCTCAAATTTTCCATTTCATTATGACTTGGTCTCGATACATTGTATGTGCTTAGGAATTTATCCATTTTTTCTAGGTTATTCAATTTGTCAGCCTGTGATTGTTCATTGTATTCTCTTATGATCTTTTGTATTTCTGTGGTATGGGTTGTAACAGCATATCTTTCATTTCTGATTTTATTTATTTGAGTCATCTCATTTTTCTCAGTGAATCTACCTGAAGATTTGTCAATTTTGTTTATCTTTTCGAAGAATGAGCTATTGGTTTCATTAATTTTTTCTGTTGTCTTTTTAATCTCATTTAAATTGTTTCTGCTCTAATCTTTTTTTCTTCCTTTCACTAACTTTTGGCTTCATTTGTTATTTTTCTATTTCCTTATGGTGTGAAGTTAAGTGTTTATTTGGGACTTTTCTTGTAAGTCTAGTTTAGTGGTGATGAACTCCTTTTAAGTTTTGCTTGTCTGGAAAACTCTACCTCTCCTTCAATTCTGAATGAAAACTTTGCTGGGAAGAGTACTCTTGGATGAAAGTTTTCTTCTGCACTTTCTGTACTGTAAAGTTTGTCCTAAAAAATCTGCTGATTGTCTTATGGGGGTTCCCTTGTATAGAGCTAGTTGTCTGTCTCTTGCTTCTTTTAAATTCCTTCCTTGTCTTTGACTTTTGACATTTTAAATCATAAGTTGCCTTGGTGTGAGTTTCTTTGGTAGCGTCTTTTTTGGGAACTCTTAGGGCTTCCTGGATCTGGATGTCTATTTTCTTCTCCAAATTAGAGAAGTTTTCAGCCACTATTTCTTCAAATAAAATGCCATCCCCTCTCTCTCTTCTCTTTCTGGAAACCCTATAAAGTAAATGTTAGTCTGTTTGATATTGTCCCATAAACTCCTGCAGCTATCTTCATATTTTTTCATTCTTTTTTCTTTTTTGTTATTCTGACGGAGTAAATTCCATTGCCTTGTCCCTGAGTTGACTGATCTTTTCTTCTGCTCCATCTGGTCTGTGCTTAAACCACTTTAATGTATTTTTAATCTATGTGACTTCTGTTCGGTACTTGCTTATATTTACCATCTCTTTGTTGAAGTTCTCATTGTGTTCATCTTTTCTTTTCCCTAGTTCAGTAAGTATCTTTATGATCACTATCTTATTCTTTCATTTGGAACATATTTCTCTGTTTCTTCATTTTGCTTGACTCTCTGTTGGTTTCCATACAGGAAACAGCCACTTCTTCCCATATTTAAGGAGTAGGCTTGTGTAGGAGATGAACTTGTTATTCAACCCTGTCTCAGCTCTTGGTTGTCTCTCAAACCTCTGTGCTTGTCCAGGCAGCCTATTATATTTTTAATAGTTCCCAGTAGTTAAGGGTGTGCCAAAACCTGTCACTGTCCTAAAGTGGAGGATCTCAGCACCTAGGTTCAGGCTGACTGAAAGCTGGACCCTCAGGCAGCAGCTTTTAAAATATGCAAATATATACAGTCCTGGGGGCTTCAAGGGTAAGTCCCACTGGCCACCAGAGCCATGATCCAGAGGTGTCCACTGTGTGGGCTCCAGATGAGTATTTAAGCTCTTTTCTGGGAGATACCAGAGAGCTGCACAAAGCAGGGGGAGAGCACCAAGATGGTGTCCCCAGCCTACCTTCCTTGAGAGCAGCTCGGTAGGCCACTAAATGGGAGCCAAGCCTGAAGGCTTCTCCTCAGTCTGAAGCTCTAGGACAAGCAAAACGGCCTCCTTTCACGGAAAGAGTGGTGGCTGTGTCTCAGTCCACTGTCTATACTGTGTCCTCGACATGACAGTTTGTTAAGGGCTGTCCCACCAATTTCCATGTTCCCATAGGACCCAGGAACACAAGCTCCTCCAGCCACCATAGTTAGGTGATCAAGGCGTATCCCCTGGGCATCAGCTGCATAAACCAGACGTGTGTAAAGCTTCCCTCCAGGAGACATAATGAAGGCTCTAAATGACAAGCTCACAGCTAATATCATACTCAACAGTAAACATTTAAATCTTTTCCACAAAGAGCAAGAACAAGAAAAGGGTGTTCACTCTGACCACTCCTATTCAAGACAGTGTTGGAAGTCAGAGGAAGAGCAATCAGGCAAGGAAAAGAGATGAGGCATCCAACTTGGGAAAGAAGAAGTAAAACTGTCCCTATTTGCAGATTACATGATACTATATATAGAAAATACTACTCTGTCAAAAAACTGTTAGAAATAATAAACAAATTCAGTAATGTTGCAGGATACAAAATCAACATACAGAATTTGTTGTGTTTCAAACACTAACAACAAACTATCAGAAAGAGAAATTAAGAACACAGTTCCATTACAACTGCATTGAAAAGAAACAAATACCTGTCAGTAAAATTTAACCAAGGAGCTGAAAGATCCGTATATTGAAAACTGTAAGACATTAACAAAAGAAGTTGAAGAAGACACAAAGAAAAGATATTCCATGTTTATGGATTGGAAGAATTAATATTTTTATAGTTCAGTTTGCTTGAAACAAGGGACAGAGTTATCGCTAATCCTTCAAACCAATGAGAATCTAAGACTCAGTGACTTGGGTTTAGAATTAAACACCCAAATAAGTTTCCTTACCTCACAGAGAGGGTTATTATCCCCTCTAAGTCTAGTTAAAAAATAAATGGAGAAGAAAATAAAAACAATGATTCAAAAATGTATACATACCCTAAGTTCATTGCAGCCTTTATTACAACAGCCAAGATATGGAAACATCCTAACTGAATGGATAAAGAAGCTGTGGAATATACATAATGGCATATTATCCAGCCATAAAAAGAATAAAATTTTGCCATTTGCAGCAACAGAAATGGCCCTGAGGGCATTATGCTGAGTAAAATAAGTCAGAAAAGAAAACAAATACCATATGATCTCTTTTATACTGTATGCAGAATCTAAAACAAAACAGAACAAAAACAAGGTCAAAGAACTGACTGGTGGTTGCAAGATATGGTGGGGGCGTGGAGGGTAGGAGAAATGAGGGAACTTTTTTTTTAAGTTTAAATAAATTGAATAAACATTAAAGAAAACAATTAAGAAGCAATCCATGCTCAGGCAATTGTTTTCTTTAAGTACACGCCTAGGAAAAAATTATTTAAATATTTTAAAACCAAACCATATAAAACAAATTAGAAGACAATAGAATCAGATATTGATCAAGTTTCTGGATAGGAAATATATTTGTAAGCTTTGAAGTGAAAAGAAAAAAGAATAAACCACAATGGAAAAGACTGACAAATTTTAATAAATTAAAATTTAAAATTTCTGCACTTCAACAAAAACAATGAAAATAAAATAACCAGAATAAGAAAGCAAAAAGACCAGAAGAAGGGCGATGGGGTGGAAGCTCTGAGATTTAATTACCACAGCTAGAAGACTAACATCTTTGTTATATAAAGAACTCATAAAAATTGGTTTAAAAAATTAAGACTTGAATAAATAAATAAACCAACATTTGCAGTGACAAACATACAAGTATAAACACTGCTATAAACAAATGTGGCAAAAATTAGAGCCTGGGGTATTCACAGAAACATAAATTAAAATAAGGAAAAAATATGGCTTTTTCCCACCACACAAACAATATTTTATAACAATAGTAATTCCTAATCTTGGTGACAGTGTAAAGAACTGATATTGTCATAGATAGTGTTTATCACCACATAAATCTCAGAAAACAGTTTGTCAACTTGAATCAAGAGCCACAAAAAATATTTCAATACTTTGAGCTACCTATCCCACATCTGGGAATTTATCCTAGGGAAATAATCTAACAAAGAAAAAAGCTGTTATTGGTGATGTCCACTGGGTGTTACTGACATCTCAGCAGGTTCTGGATGACCTGTCCCGGAATCCACAATGGTCCTGGTGGGTGGTGTTAGGGGACACCCCTCTCCACAAGTGTGTGCTTGCATCAGTTGATGCATATGGCAGCTTCGGGATTTTGGTTGAAGAATGAGTAAGAAGTTCCTAGGGAGGATAAACATAAGGACCATGAGGGACAAGAGGGTTTGAGTCTCTGCCACCCTGGGACTGGCTGCCTCACTGGTTTTGACTCTTTGTGGAAGAAACAGAAAGAGAAGAATTAACAAAGGGCCATGTGAGCCCACAACATCCAAACAATGCAGCTTCAGGGCCCACATGGTCAAGTGCCATGGGCAACAAAGAGAGAAGCATTCTCTTTCCCACTCCACTCTGTCAAGGCACAGAGCTCTCAGCAGTGCTACATGAGGTTCCCAGCAGCAGAGGTGAGGCGGGCAGAGGACTCATGAATGGGCTATAAGAGGGCGGGGACTCCATCTGATTTTCTGCTGTGTACCCAGGAGTGTCAGGCACAGTGCCTCACCTCCAACATGCACTCAATGTATATTTCTGAATGAGTAGACAAATTTGAGTGGTCTTCACTCACCTGCGGACTTTGGGACATGGGGCTAATTTAGATGAGTGGGGATGAGAGCTGAGGCTCTGCCTGAGTGGGTGGTAGCCTCCATCTGCAAAAGGGCAGTCTCAATGCCAGTGTGGTCCCAACTATAAACATAGTGAAACTGGGAAGCTCTGATTATATTTATAGTACTGAAAAATTGCAAGCAATCTAAGTGTCTAACTATATAGGATAGAATGTACAATGAATGAAGAGTCAAGCAAACACAAAGTTGAAAAGATGGTTCACAGGTAACCTCAGTTTCCTTCTTGGACACAAGGAAGACTACATTGTCCAGGCCTCTCCACACCTGCCTTGCCTTAAGATATGGCCTTTTGGCTAGAAGTGATAGTGTTCTGCTGGGCTTAAGCATCTAAGACCCCACACATGATTTTCTTTAAATTTATTTTTTTACTGAAGGATAAGAGTACATCATGAGAAACGCTGGGCTGGATGAAATACAAGCTGGAATCAAGATTGCCGGGAGAAATATCAATAACCTCAGATATGCAGATGACACCACCCTTATGGCAGAAAGTGAAGAAGAACTAAAGAGCCTCTTGATGAAAGTGAAAGAGAAGAGTGAAAAAGTTGGCTTAAAGCTCAACATTCAGAAAACAGATCATGGCATCTGGTCCCATCACTTTATGGCAAATAGATGGGGAAACAGTGGCTGACTTTATTTTTCTGGGCTCCAAAATCACTGCAGATGGTGATTGCAGTCATGAAATTAAAAGATGCTTGCTCCTTGGAAGGAAAGTTATGACCAACCCAGACAGCATATTGAAAAGCAGAGACATTACTTTGCCAACAAAGGTCCATCTAGTCAAGGCTATGGTTTTTCCAGTGGTCATGTATGGATGTGAGAGTTGGACTATAAAGAAAGCTGAGCGCCAAAGAAGTGATGCTTTTGAACTGTGGTGTTGGAGAAGACTCTTGAGAGTCCCTTGGACTGCAAGAAGATCCAACCAGTCCATCCTAAAAGAGATCAGTCCTGGGTGTTCATTGGAGGGACTGATGTTGAAGATGAAACTCCAATACTTTGGCCATCTGATGCAGAGAGCTGACTCATTTGAAAGGACCCTGATGCTGGGAAAGATTGAGGGCAGGAAGAGAAGGGGACGACAGAGGATGAGTTGGTTGGATGGCATCACCAACACAATTGACACGGGTTTGGGTGGACTCCGGGAGTTTGTGATGGACGGGAGGCCTGGTGTGCTGTGGTTCATGGGGTTGCAAAGAGTCAGACATGACTGAGCGACTGAACTGAACTGAACTGAATTGCTTTACAGAACTTTGTTGTTTTCTGTCAAGCCTCAACATGAATCAGCCATAGGTATACATATATCCCATCCCTCTTGAACCTCCCTCCCATCTCCCTCCCCATCCCACCCCTCTAGGTTGGTACAGAGCCCCTGTTTGAGTTTCCTGAGCCACACAGCAAATTCCACAATTCTTCTTAACAGTCAAGAAGAAGACCATGTGTTCAGATGGAGGGGCCATAAGGTTGAAATATCCTCCATCTCTAAGTCACCTCATGGCAGATAGTTGCACAAGAGTCACTTAGGTCCACAGGGGACATGGGAGAATAAGGAACAAACCTTTATTATTTTAAACTTTTGAGATTTGGGGGTTGATACTGGAGCACAAGCTATCCTAAACCTATGGGGTAACATAAATAGAAAAAGTCTCAAAACACAGTATTTAGAGAATGTAAACTTACTCTGAAGTATGAGCAAAGCAAGACATTTGGATTACTGTCATGAGGTTTTGCGAGTTTTTTTGCATTTTTTCTTCTTTACTCCTAAACTTTAAAAAAAAGTTCTCTACTGTCTTTAAAAATAGTGAGATAAGGAAGAAGAGAGGGTGAAAGGAAGAGAAACGGGGATGCACCTGCCCTCTAGTTCCTTCTGTTCTTCTCTCTGAGCACAAGGACCCCACGGGCTTCTTCTCTGCCCACGCAAAAACTCTAAACCAACAACTCTTTTTTTGGAAGTAGAAAAGGATTGCTTTATTGCTTTGCCAGGTAAAGGGGGACACAATGGGCTCCTGCCCTGGAAAACTATGTGTCCCCTAAACAGACAACTTTTTCCAGACGACAGTTGTGCACTGTTATAGGTTCACTTTACATTATGTCCACACAAGAGTCTGTAAAGGGGACACTATGATCACTGTATGACTGTGGAGACTGTGATTCAGGAAGGCTGTCACCTGTTCAAGTTTACATAGCAGGTTAGCGGCAGCACCAGGGTTCAAACCCAGGGCAGCCTTCCTTGTAACCAGCCTGTTCCGCTCTAAAGTTTAACTCTCTGGGATGCATGGAAAGAGTGTGGTTTTTAGAAAGCTCCTTCATCTTTCTGCTTTGGAAATCCATCACACTTTTGTTCCTCATCATCCACAGGGTAACATGCTTTCAATCTCTTGAACAGAGCTAAACTTTTACCTAATTTTTGTATCTTAACCTGTTTATGAATGAGAGGGAGGCAGCAGTGATGGTTTCCCATGTATGTGGTGTGGCTGCAGAGACCTGTGTGGGACCAGTTGGGTTCTTCCCTCCCCACTGCCGGTCCTTCAAAGGAAGTACGATGTGATGATGATCACTGGACCAGGCAGAGGCAGACATAACTGCTCAAGTCATAGTTATGCCTCTATGAGCTCCTGACCTTAGGCAAGTCTCTTAACCTTTCTGAGCCTCTAATTTCTCTTCGGTAAAAAGGTAGTAATTTCTGCCTTTTTTTGATGCCCACATGGAAAAGAAAGCTCTTTGAAAAGTGTCAGTGCTGGAAAAATGAAAGGTGATGCTATCATTTTTTGTAGCAGATACAGGATCAGGAAATGGAGCCTGCATTACTCAGAAAAATCATCTTATTTTCTCACTGCCATCTGGTCTGGTTCAGGTGCTTAGAGTTGGCGCATATTTGATCTATTCCTCTTGACTGGCTGGGGTTCGTTTGAGTTTCTGGAGCTCTAGGAGTTGCAGTAGGTGAGTAGAAGAATGTCTGAACAGGCTTCTCACCCACTTTGCCTCTCTTCCCCTCCCAAGATGGTACCTAGGGAGAGACATCTGCTTCTTACCAGCTCGCCCACATTTCCTAGCCCCTCCGCAATTATATGACCAATTCTGGACAAAGGGCTGCAAGTAGAAGTGCTGGCCCTCACTTCTGGGCTGACCCATTGAAGAGTGGGTTCCTCCATCTCTAATTCCCTGCTACAATTCAGAAGAGCCTCTATTAGTCTGGGTTCCTGAGGCTTGGGGCTGCAGAATCCCTGCAAATTCATTTTAGATGTATATCATATGTAAGGAGTAAATTTCTACTTTTTATGGCTGAGATTTTGAGGCTGTTTGTCCTTCTCTGGCTAATACAGACCAGAGCACCAATGACTCTGTGGGGAACCTGTGCCTGGGTAGAGACATAAGGAAGATGTTTAGTGGCATTTGCTCTAGGCTGACAGAGCCCGTAAATCACTCCTTCTCACCCTTGACATAAAGAAAGTGTACATTTAGGAATATTACTCATTCGTTAAAAATATTAAAAACATAAGTGGCAAGGAGAGATAGGGAAGGAGGGGGAAAGGGATAAAGAAAGAAAAGGAGAGAGAGAGAAAGGGAGGTGAGCTGAGCCAATCAGATTGCCCCAGCCTTGTGATGGCACCCTTGAGAAGTCCTGTTGAAACATGGAAGGTGTCCAAAAGGGGCCTTGAGCAAGATGATTAAGTGGAGAAAGATTAGAGCAAGGCTGCCAAGAAAGAAAAACAAAACCAAATCCCCTTGTTTTCAGACTTTCCTGGCTGTGCTTCTTGTTCTTGGGTTTCATCATTGGCTCAACAAGTATTTATTGAGTGCCCATTGAGGCCGGATACTTGGCTTGAACAAACTGCAGGGGCCTGCCTTCATGGACCATGCTTTTTAGTGAGAAAAGAGAGCAAACCAATACACATGTGGACTGTGGTGTGTTAGAAGATAAAGAGAAAGCAGGGAGGTGATAGAAGGTGGGGTGATTCCAGTGTTTATTTAAAGGATGGTCGGAGAAGACATCACTGAGATAGCAAAACTCTAAGGAAGGAGAAGGAGCAAGCAACAAGGAAGCCAGGGTGGTTGGGTTGGGTGGCCAAGGAGGTGGGTGATAGAGGATGAGACACAAGGAGAATTGGGGAAGGCAGATCATGGCAAGCACTTTGCTCAGAAATGGGAAGCTCTTGGTGGATTTTGAGTGGAGGGATAATATGAGCTAACTTGCATCTTAAAAGGATGACTCTAGTTGCTAAATGGGTAGGTTTGCCAGATTTAGCAAATAAAATTTCATGATGTCCTGTTAAATTTGTGTTTCAGATAAATGAATATTTTTAGTAGAAGTGTATCCCATTTAATATTTGTGACATATTTATACTGAAAAATTATTTTTTTTGTTTATCTGAAGTGCAAATTTAGCTCAGTGTCCTAAATTTTATCTGGCCATCCTATACATGGAGAAAGATTTAGTGCACAAAGGTTAAGGTAGGAATATCAGCTAGGGATGTTGCAAGAAACCAGGTGAGAGATGAAAATGCTTCATGCTGGGGAGGGGGTTGGTAGGTGGGGAGAAGTAGTTGGTTGGATTCTGGGTGTACGAGATCCCTGTGTATGCTCACTCCCTCTTTCTCTCAGATCTTCTATGTGAGCTAGTTGGATTCATTTTGCAACCAAAAACAGAAGAAAAGTGGTGGTGGTCATTGGGAGGATGTGACTGGGGGCCTTTTGGCAGAGAGGAAGGATGTGGGTTTAACCACAAGTTTCATATAGTTTTAGAGAAACCACGAGAATAGAATCAGTCATTGGAAGGTGGAAATGAGCCAAAGGCCTGGTGATGGTCTTGACAACGCTCTACCCCTTCCTGCTCAGGGATGTGCAATCTGCCCCTGGGGAGGTGGAAAAACACTTGGGCTAAGACACCTCCTCTTTGGATCCCTCCCTTTTGCTTGATGCCAGGAGGCATCTCTTGGCTGGAGGGAGAGTAGGAGAAAGCCTGTCGGGGAATGGTGACTTGTCACTGGATCTTTGTATTCAAATCTTTTCTTCTGAGTCAGTATGCTGAGGATATCCTTGAGGATAGTGTGCTATGCTTAGTCACTTAGTTGTGTCTGACTTTTTGTGACCCCATGGACTGTAGCCCGCCAGGCTCCTCTGTCCATGGGGATTCTCCAGGCAAGAATACTGGAGTTGGTTGCTATGCCCTCCTCCAGGATCTTCCCAACCCAGGTATCAAACCCAGGTTTCCCGCATTTCAGGTGGATTCTTTACCGTCTGAGCCACCTGTCCTTCGAGGACAAGGGCAATGCTTTATATTGGGTTGGTGAAAAAGTTTGTTAGTTTTTCCATAACATCTTAAGATGTTATGGAAAAAGTTGTTAACACATCAGTTATTAGTTAATGTTAGCACATTAACATTAGTTAATGTTAACACATTAGTTAACATATCTAAAACTCTAAAATTTGTCAGAGTTTTTCCATGATGTCTTAAGATATTATGGAAAAGTCCAAAAGATGGCAGGAGCTAGAGGGAGAGAAGAGAGCCCCTGGGATGTGCCTAAGTGTTTTGCTTACAACAAGGCAGATCCAGACATTATCCCCTCCTCTCATGGGGAGGAACTGGCACAGAAAGGTATGGTGACCTCTTCAGGGTCACTCTGCAGGGCATTCTGACTTCCCAGCATCATTGCATGTCTAGTTCAACAGAAATCACTCCAGTGCTAATGAGCTGAGAGCCTGACAGGAGATAAGTCAGCTGTGCAGTTTTCATTCTAGTTAAGCATTTAAGACCAAGTGTTTGGTCAAAAGAGAGCCACGTAAACATAATTCTCACCAGCTGGCTTCCCTCCTGGGCTGCCTCCCACCTCATTCTTTCCATTGTTTAACTTGAGTGTATTGAATATATTCTCCATGCCAGATTCTGTGCCAGGTCCCCATGGTAACACACTGGTGAACAAAAACTGTGAGGCAGAGGTTTCAAGAAAGAGGATAGTTAATCAGGCCGAGGGACAATGTCCCATGAGGAAAGTTTGTGCACATGCGCTGTGGCAGCAGGAAGTGTGGATAAAACCAGGGGTGCAAGAAGGCTGGAGGGGGGACCTGCAGATACCAGGGTACTGAGTGAGACTGTCTGGCAGGTCATGGATGAGGGCTTTAAATTTTTTTTTTTGGCCATACCACGTGGCATGTGGGATTTAGTTTTCTGACCATGGATCAGACCCTCACCCCCTGCACTGGAAACACCTAGTCTTAACTACTGAGAAGTAAGGATTTAAAATTTTATCCCAGGAACCAGGAGATGCCATGGAAGTTCTATATGCAAGACTGTGACATTTTGAAAAGATAAAATACAAATGTTTGTCACTAGAAGATTAGTCAGACCAATTAGGAAACACTCATATGGTGAATCCCAGGCATCTGTTCAAAAGAATGAACAACAGCAAAAAAATAAAAAGCAACCAAAAAGCCCCAAAAGCCCACAAAATCCCCTACTGTGGCCAACTGGTTACATGGGCCCCCTGAGTGAGCCCTGGGGTGGCTGAGAAAAGAGGCTGGTCTCCATAGACCATGTTTTGTTCACCTGATTGGGAAGAATGAATAAAGAATGAACTCAGGGCACTGCAAACTTCCGGTCCCTGCTCCCTGCCTCCAGTTAGTATGCAGACCATGCCTGGAGCTGAACCCAGCTGATACGCGTGCTCCTGGATGTGCAGCTCTCCATCTTTGCCAACATGCTGGGTGTCTCACTCTTCCTGCTTGCTGTTCTCTGTCACTACATGGCCGTCAACAATCCCGAGAAGCAGGAATGAAAGCGGCGCTTTCTCTGCCCCATGGTTCCAGGACATAGTCTGAAGCAAGATGGAGGGTGTGAGGGGCCTTCACACTTCATCCCTTTTACCCATCACAACATACAAAGCAACTACACATGGATTTTTCCAAACAACTTTTATTTCCTCAAAGTCTTCCTTAACCCTATGGAACAAGAAGCTCCCACTGAATAGGGCCCAGTATAGGGGCTACTTTCTTTTCTACTCCTTCCCCCCAGTATAAAAGTATATATTTTTTGTGGTCCCCCCCAAAAAGAACAAATGCAAACTAACAGCAAGATCTCTGTGAATATTGTTAAATATATTCATATAGTACAAAACAGTGTATCTTGTATTCTGTCATTGGTGTAGGAAATACAAGACATAGAAACAGTTGATTCTTGTTACTGATAGTAGTTATGTTCTATAAAGTTGCCACAAACCCTGAATTAACAGGTACTAAACTATGGTTCCCGGGGGAAATGCAGGGTTAGGTTCCTGCAAGCTCTGCTCACAATATTTTCATCAACTGGTGAACACATATATAACTTAACCGTTTCTGTTGAAAGACATTTTATGTAATTTGTATTGTTGATTCGTTTTCACTGAGCTCATAGCCACCAGCATTAGAACTCATGCCTGAGCAAAGCTCATCTAAGAGCGCCTGTGCCTTCTCTGTAAGGAACATCAAAGTTCTTTTGCATGCCCAGGAATGCTAGACAGCTCTTCAGCACTAAGATTGGAGGCAGTTTTATGCAACAAATTGTCAACGAAAAGCACAAAATTTTGCAAGACATGGCACTAAATAGAGTGCAAAGAGGACACTTATTTACAGGCTGAGAGCTAAAGCAGGGGGGCAGGGGACTGCTTTGTTTGACCTTAGCTGGGAACTCGCATGTTGGACGACACAGATTTGTCCCTGCTCTGCACGTCTGCAATGACTATGCAAGTGCCTGAAGTGTTGATTTGGGGCCCCAGATAAAGTTTAGTGAGTAAAAATTTTGCAAATACTTGAACCCACAAATATGAATATGAAGTGTTAGGCAAAATAATCTCAAATGTAGACATAAATTGCAAAAATAAAAATACAACAAAAATATTCATGAATGCTTTACCCGAATTCACCTATTGTTAACAATTAACCCATATGTTTTATCATGTATGCCCTGCTTCCCCTTCTTATGTACACTTACCAACTTCAGTAAACTTAACACAAATACAGTGCTTTTGTCTAATCTACCACTCTCTTTAATCCTGGAATATGTCCACAGCCTTTCTTTGTTTTGTGATTTTGATGCTCTGTGACTGCCACTTAAAAAGACAAAATATTCCTCATGTGTCTGATGCTTCCTCATAGTTAGAGGCAGGTTATGCATTCTCCTACCCTGGAATGCTACATAGGTGATTATGGACAATATATTAGCTCTAAAACACGTGGTATGTCTGTGGAAGGAAGCTAAAGAGACTGGTGACAAGGATTGTCTTTGGAGAAGACAACTGGGAATTAGAAGTGGGGAGGAGAGTGATTTTTTACTATGTGTCCTTATATACCTTCTGAATTGTGTACTAGGCACATGTAGAACCTATTCACAAGCTAAATTTAAAAAAATTCAATAAGGGGGGTGGGTCTGGTATGATTACCCCATCTTCCATATGGAGAAACTGCCTCGAAGAGGGTAAAGTGAAAGTGAAAGTCATTCAGTCATGTCTCTTTGCCTCCCCATGGACTATACAGTCCATGGAATTCTCCAGGCCAGAATACTAGAGTGGGTAGCTGTTCCCTTCTCCAGGGGATCTTCCCAACCCAGGGATCAAACCCAGGTCTTCCACTTTGCAGGCGGCTTCTCTACTAGCTGAGCCGCAAGGGAAGCCCCAAAGAGGGTAAGGGACCAGCAGGAAGTCTCCAAGACAAGTGCTATGTCTGATGTCATTCAAACTGCTCCTCTGATATGCAGATGGGCAGGTTACAAGATGTAACCAGAGGGGCCAATGAGGGTGGGGTGTCAGGGAAGGCTTCCTGGGGGGAGATACCAAGCTGAGTGTAGAAAGGTGAGAAATTAGCCAGGTGACCAGGGTTACAGGAAGAGGGGTGGAGTGAGGGAAGAAGAGCAGGAAGGAGTGTATTTCAGGCAGAAAATGTCTTGGATCCAGGGCAGCAGGCTTGCATAAGTGCACATGCCATTCAGATCTGCAAAGAAGATGAGGGTCTTCCTTGGCAGTGACACCCGACTCTGCAGGGGGAAGCCTGGGCTTCCTCTAACACTACGCCAGCTCTCCACATGGAACGGCCTCCTCTAAGTCGGAGTGTTCAGTCTATTTGGAGCTGAACTCCGTCGTGTGACTGGTTTCCACAATCTTTTGGAACACTCATTGTCCTGCTCTTCCTCTTCTCAAGATGCTGTCTCGGAAGTTGGGTAAATAAGGGTCCTTATTATAACCACTGAAGTTTAGGGAGGCCCTCAACACACCAGGTCCTCTGGACCTCTGCTCCTCTCTTTGAGGAGAGGGGCATCGGCTCCTGGCAGTTGACATGGAGTTGAGACCAAGCTATATGACAACCAGGGCTAATGTGCTCCATGGCAGCTATGGAATCTGCAGGACCCAGTGCCCCTTTGTTCAAAAATCTAGAATAAAAGTACTACTACAGGACTTCCCTGGTGGTGCAGTGGATAAGAATCCATCTGCCAATGCAGGGGACAGGGGTTCCGTCCCTGGTTCGGGAAGGTTCCACATGCCTCAGAGCAATTAAACCCATGCACCACAATTACTAAGCCCGAGCACTTAGAGCCTGTGTTCCACAATGAAGAGAAAGCCAGCACAGAGCAACAAAGACCCAGCACAACCAAAAATAAATAAAGAAAAGAAAAAAATTTCAGAGTACTACCACAGGTACTAAAATATCCTTTTTCCTTTCTTCTGCAATCTCTCTCTTGATTCATCATGGTGTTTTATATTCAATATTTACTGTCATATTTATGTAAAACACATTAAAATTTTATACTGTTACTATGAATTTTACCATTCATCTTCAAATTGTACAATGCCAGTTTTAAATAAAAAATTTAAGAGCATTTAACTCATATACAAGAATCACAGAAATTATGTAACTTATATTTCATAGATCATGCATACACTTGTATTTTACTCATAACAAGCAGTGAAAATGTTGCATAAAACCAACATTTTAATTTTACATCTTGGTATGCTCACATGGTACCATCATTCTCTACCTTCACCTTACTGATAATTAAAGAACTGAACATCAAATGAATTCTGGGTTACCCTATCATTTATCTGTCGTCATTTTCAAAGTGAGTGACTCACTGATATAGGGAAGTAGCACAAGTCAGAAAGGATATGGGTGGGTTCCTTGGTTTCTTGTTTTTCCTAAAACACCACTGCCTTCTTTCTGCATTTGAAGCAAGTTCTAATTTCAATGGAAAGCATGTCTTCTCAGGGCTGTGGGTCCCACTCACTCACTCACAGATTGTAACACCCTTACCTGTACTCACTTTGAGTCCTGCTAAAAGCCCACATGTTGTGAGTCCACCAGAATTCTATGTTCCTGGCGCACATGCAAATGGAAGACACACATACTAAACATCAGCCTTTGTCCTATTGGACTTCATTCACAAAGCACAGGTTCAAAAACAGAATTAATTACAAATTCAAAACAGGAATACAGAACATTAAATTAATGCTTGCATGGAGGTCCTTCTGAGTGCATGTCAGAGTACAAGGTAAGTGTGTCGTGGAAGCTACATGGCAGGCATTATCTATGTTGTGTGAGAACGAGGGCTGCAGTGGGCGATGGCACGTTACACTGGTCTCCTCTGCTCGTGGACATTTTCCCTGGTCCCATTGGATCTCATTTACAAAACCTAAGCTCCAAGAGAACATGAGTTAGATTTTAAAACAGTAACAGTCCACCATCTTGTTAAACTGAGTATGCACCCTTCTGAGTGCAGGGTCCCCTGAGGGTGGGGAGGGCTGCCCCCTTCTGCTCTCCTCCTCCTGCCTGATGGATGTGGGATATAATGGCAGGGCTTCGGCTCCTCCTGCCTGATGGATGTGGGATATAATGGCAGGGCTTCGGCTCCTCCTGCCTGATGGATGTGGGATATAATGGCAGGGCTCCGGTGGCCATCGTGGCCATGAGAGCTGTGCCTAGGACTGGCGGTGAGGAAAGATCAGGTGGATCTGGTATTTCACACTTAACCAGCCTGGTTAGCCAAACTCCATACTTCTATATGAGAGAATACATCTGCAAGTGTTCTAAGATACTGTTAAATTGTATTTTTAATCTACTATGTTATTGTTCAGTTGCTCAGTCATGTCTGACTCTTTGTGACCTCATGGACTGCCAAACACCAGTCTTCCTTCAGTTCAGTTCAGTTCAGTCACTCAGTCCTGTCTGACTCTTTCCAACCCCATGTACTGCAGCATGCCAGTCTTCCCTGTCCATCACCGACTCCCAGAGCTTGCTCAAACTCATGTCCATTGAGCCATTGATCCCATTCAACCATCTCATCCTCTGTGGCCCCCTTCTCCTCCTGCCTTCAATCTTTCCCAGCATCTGGCTTCCTTGACCTTCACTATCTCCCTGAGTTTGCTCAAACTCATGTCCATTGAGTCAGTGATGCCATTCAACCATCTCATCCTCTGTTGCCCTCTTCGCCTCTTGCCCTCAGTCTTTCTCAGCATCAGGGGCTTTTCCAATGAGTTAACTCTTTGCATCAGGTGCCACAGTATTGGAACTTCAGCTTCAGCATCAATCCTTCCAATCAACCCAATTCAGGGTTGATTTTCTTTAGGATTCACTGGTTTGATCTCCTTGCAGTCCAAGGGACTCTCAAGAGTCTTCTCCAGCACCACAGTATGAAAGCATCAATTATTTGGCCCTCACCCTTCCTTATGGTCCAAATCACATCCATACATGATGACTGGAAAAGCCATAGCTTTGACTATACGGACCTCTGTTGGCAAAGTAATGTCTCTGCTTTTTAATACAAAGTCAAGGTTTAAAAGTCAAGACTTTTCTTCCAAGGAGCAAGTGTCTTTTAATTTCATGACTGCAGTCACCATCTGCAGTGATTTTGGAGCCCAAGAAAATAAAATCTGTCACTGTTTCCATTTTTTCCCCATTTATTTGCCATGAAGCGATGGGACCAGATGCCATGATCTTAGTTTTTTGAATGTTGAATTTTAAGCCAGCTTTTTCACTTTGTTTTTTAACCTTCATCAAGAGGCTCTTTAGTTCCTTTTCACTTTCTGCCATTAGGGTGATGTTATCTGCATATTCAGGTTATTGATATTTCTACCTGCAATCTTGATTCCAGCTTGTGCTTCACCTAGTCCAGCATTTCACATGATGTTCTCTACATATAAGTTAAATAAGCACGGTGACCATAAACAGCCTTGACATACTCCTTTCCCAATTTGGAATCAGTCTGTTGTTCCATGTCTGATTATAACTGTTGCTTCTTGACCTGCATACAGGTTTCTTAGGAGGCAGATCAGGTGGTCTGTTAGTCCCATCTCTCTAAGAATTTTCCACAGTTGAAGCTGCTATAAACCAAACCTAATCCTATCTGATACAGCACCCTTGTGTTCCTGTACCTGTTGGGATACAGGGATTTCTGAATCCTTCAAGCCACTTGGAGGCCAAGGGGAGCCAGAGAAAGAACTTCTAGGTCAAATACCTAGCTCCCTACTGATGTGAGTACTGTGTCACTTTCTGGGTCAATCTGAATTGCCCTTCTGGGGGATTTATCTCAGTCCAGGGTTTGATAAACTATTAATATGTGGCTCAGGTGCTGTCCAGTTAATTTGGAAATAAAAGTGTTATGGCAACACAGCCATGCTCATTAAGCAGTCAAAAGGAGTCTGTGGCTGCTTTTGAGCTGTAACGGCGGAACTGAATAGTTTTGAGATGGTTCTATTCACTGCAGGGCTTCCCTGGTAGCTCAGCTGGTAAAGTGTCTGCCTGCAATGCAGAAGACCCCACTTCGATTCCTGGGTTGGGAAGACCCCCTAGAGAAGGGATAGGCTACCCACTCCAGTATTCATGGGCTTCCTTGGTGGCTCAGAAAGTAAAGAATCCACCTGCAGTGCGGGAGACCAGGGTTCGATCTCTGGGTTGGGAAGATCCTCTGGAGGAAGGTATGACAATCCACTCCAGTATTCTTGCCTGGAGAATCCCCATGGATGAGGAGCCTGGCGGGCTACAGTCCATGGGGTCTCAAAGAGTCGGAGATGACCGAGCGACTCAGCACAGCCCAGCTACTCACTGGAACCTTTAGGGAAAAGTTTGCTAACTCCTATCTTAAAAAATTTCACTGAGAACACCATTAATACCCCCAATTCATCTACCCCTGTGGCCTTCACCACCTGCTTTCACCACTTTCATCTTCCTTTTTATTCTTATACTCCTTCAGGCTCAGGGGTATGCTGGTAAATGTTTAACAACAGGCCTCTCTGGGAGGTAAAAATGCATAGAGTTAGCCATATCTTTGGTGTAAATATTCACACTATGGCTGATTCAAGCTAACAACGTGATGCCAGTGAGAGCTGGGAGGAGATGAAGACAATGTGCTCCGAGGAAGGTAAGACGCTCCAGCCCTGGAGCCCCTTGCTTTACATCTGGCCTGGACTCTTGAACAGAACTCTAAACCCTAATCAACCAGGCCTGGCTTTGATATACTAATTGCAGCTAAAGGAATTTAGGGAATTTAGCTCCCTGGCTTTCAGCAAAGTAAAATTTCCCCTTTACTTGTTCAAGGTTTCTGTTCTGTTCATTACATGTTTTGTCTACAGAGTGACTCTAAGATATTAAACCCCACATAGATAACATTATTACAACATGTAATTCTGATGTTACAATTGTGTAAATACCATTTGCCAGAGAGACAAGTTGCATGACTGGAGCTCTAAAGAAGAAAATAACCTTCAGTTTCTAAACATCTGTAGGTCAGAGAAGAATGTTCCAGGGATCCAATTCCAAACGAGTATCTTTTAATTTTTTTCTTTGTTTATATTTCTTCTAAGATGTAGTTTCTATTTTTAAAATCTCACTGTTTTTTGAATTATTTTGTTTTAGTGGGACATTTTCTTGAGTGATATTTTTCATCGGCTGTTCTTTATTTCTTTATTTATTTTTTTGACCTCTAAGTGATAATACTGCCATTTCTAGATGGATCAATGATAGACATTGACTGACTTTTTCCTGTGGTAGGTTAGGAGTTGCCTCTTGGAGAGCTTTTTTTTTTAACATGCAGCTTAACTAACTTGCACATCTTCCACATTGGCTGTTCTTTAATGTTACCTTTTCTGACTCCTTGGATTTCAGAAAATGTCTGTATTTTTATCTTCCCTTTTGGTGGTATTTTTGGTTGGCTGTAGAGTTCCAGATTCAAATTAATTTTCCTTCAAAATCTGATGCAAAATCTGATGTGTCATTTCTTCATATATAACCTGTTTTTTTTCTTTCTGGAAGAGTATATGATTTTTCTTTTTATGCTTTAAGTTCTGAAATTTTACCTAAGTGCAATTAAACATATTATTTCTTTATTCATCTTCATTGGCCCTTAGTGGGACCCTTAAAAAAACAACACACAAATCCAAAACAAAACGTTTATTTGGTTTAATACCAAAATGTAAAGAAAACAAAGATGTCAATAATAGCAACATGAAGATAATTCGAGTTAACATTTATTATTATTATTATTTTAATTTGGCTATACTGGGTCTTTGTTGTGGCACACAGGCTCAGTAGTTGTCACATGTGGGCTTAGTTGCCCTGTGGTATGTGAAATCTTAGTTTCTTGATCAAGGATCAAACCCACATCCCCTGTATTGGAAAGTGGGTTTTTAACCACTGGATGACCAGGGAAGTCCGCAGTTAACATTTTTTTAAAGCATAAAACAATAAAATGTCATGCAAAAAGCGAAACAGTTCTGTACTGTATAAAAATGAAAGGGACAGCCCTCTTCGGGGAACCCACCTGCCAATGCAGGAGACAAAAGATGCGGGTTCAATCCCTGGGCCGGGAAGACCCCCTGGGGGAGGACATGACAACTCACTCCAGTTGTCTTCTTGCCTGGAGAATCCCATGGACGGAGGAACCTGGAAGGCTACAGTCCATGGGGTTGCAAAGAGTCAGACATGACTGAAGTGACTTAATGTGCACACACAGCCCTTTTCAGGCCTCACCTGCCATCCCTCTCTCCTTTTTCCTCCGTTCATTGAGTCCATCGTTCCAGGAAAAAATATTTCTACTGGTGAATAGGATTCACTTTTGGAAAATACACAACACACACACTTAACACAATCAGCTCTCCCTCACTGCACTCCCTTAGGGATCTAACTGTGATAAGGAAGAACAAATCTGACTCCATATTGGATCTGTTTCTTTTACTTTAATCTTCATCTTCTACTGCTTTCCCTACAAGTTAAGAATGTTGCCTATAGCCTGAAATATACAGGATAGCCCATCCTGAAGGCTCTGACTTTCAAAGGTATAACATGTTTCCATTCATAGAGAGATTAAAAGTTGCAGAACAGAAAATGACATTTGTCTTGTTGCAGGTTTATAGAAACACCATGACTTGACTTAGGCAGACAACAATAAGAACAAAGGATTCCAGCACCAAGGAGTTTGCAACAACCAACCACACCTCCTCCCCCTTTTGAAATAAAGCGAAGTGAAAGTGAAAGTTGCTCAGTCTGTCTGTCTTTTTGTGACCGCATGGATTATATAGTCTCCAGGCCAGAATACTGAAGTGAGTAGTGTTCCCTTCTCCAGGGAATCTTCCCAACCCATGGATCGAACCCAGGTCTCCCACATTGCAGGTGGATTCTTTACCAGCTAAGCTATCAGGGAAGCTCTTTTAATATAAAAGAAATCTGAATTCTAACTTGAGTAAGATGGTCGTTTGGGACGCTAGTCCACCATCTTTTCAGTCTGCTGGCTTTCTGGGAAAAATCACTATTCCTTGCCCTAACAACTTCTGTATTTATTGACCTGTCGTGAAGTGAAGAGTAGGAGCTTGGACTCGCTAACATAGCTAGTACCTTGTTGATGAACATTTAAATAATCTCAAGTTTTATGTCTACACAGACAATGCTATAATACATACTGGATGACTATAGGTATCTTGATATTCTTTAATGACTATATGCAAGGGATAAATTCCTAGTAGTGATATTGCTGGAATAATGAATATGGACATTTTATTTTTTGATTATTTTTTTTTTGGTGCCAATTTGCCCTGTAAAAAATTTGTACATTTCATTCTCAATAACAGGTTATCAGAGTGTTTCATTCTTTGCTAGCTTTTTAATAGTAGCTATTATCAAGCTCTCTGAGTACTGCCAGTCTGGATAGATGACAACATCGTTGCTTTCACACGAGTTTCTTCAGCTGAATGTATGGCTTAGTATCATTTCCTGTGTTTATTGGCCCTCTGAATTTCTTTTTCCTGGCTCCCTATCTATGTTCTTGGCTTCAGGTGACCTGTGTCCTGCTTTGCCTCAAGAAAAAAAGTCTTCTGTTACTTCTCCAATTGTCTCCTCTCTCCTACATTCTCTGCCTTTTCCCCTATATACAGACATCTACATTCGTCCTTGTGGCATTTAATTTTTATCTCACATTTTCCAACTGTTGGTCTTTTCACTCTGCCTTCAAGAAAATGTTTTTCACCATTATCTTGTCAACATTCAGCTTGTTCTTTTAAAAAAATGTATAAACAAAATATGGTTTATCCAGTTTATAGATAGCACTGTCCTGCAATTTCTTATTCCTGATACCATTTCCTAAACATTTTAGCAGTGTTTTTTGGCATGTACTTCTGTATTTTTTAACTCTTTGTATTTCTCAATCCAGACATTGACCTTGATTTCCTATCATGGAAGATGAAGATTTAGCCCTAATACCACCTCCACGTCCACACTGCCATTCTCTCCATCCTGCTATAACAGTTGTGCCCTGGCTTTTTGTTAATATATTAGTTACTTTTTGAGATAAATATGTGACTGTAGTTCATGGCTGAGTTAAAGCGTACATTATTATTATGTTTCTTCTGTTGCTTCCCCTGGAATTAATAATTACCTTAAAAATCTTTTTTGACTTTAGTTTTATATGCATCTTTAATTAATTAATTTTATTTTTAGCTGCACTGGATCCTTATTGCTATGCACAGGTTTTCTCTAGTTGTGGTGAGTGGAGGCTACCCTCTAGTTGCAGTGAGCAGGCTTCTCATTGCAGTGACTTCGCTTGCTGTGGAGCTTGGACTCCAGAGAACAGGCTCAGTGGTTGTGGAGCATGAGCTTCGTGGCCCTGTGGCATCTTCCCAGACCAGGGGTTGAAGCTGTGTCCCCTGCACTGGCAGGCAGATTCTCAACCACTGGAGCACCAGGGAAGCCTTACATTCATCTCATTTTTTTCTTTTCTTTTTTCTTTCTTTCTTTCTTTCTTTTACTTTACAATATTGTATTGAGTTTGCCATACATTGACTTGAATCCGCCATGGGTGTGGTACATGTGTTCTCCATCCTGAACCCCCCTCCCACCTCCCTCCCCATCCCATCCCTCTGGGTCATCCCAGTGCATAAGCCCCAAGCACCCTGTATCATGCATTGAAACTGGACTGGCAGTTCATTTCACATATGATAATTTACATGTTTCAATGCCATTCTCCCATATCATCCCACCCTCGCCCTCTCCCACAGAGTCCAAAATCATTTTTTTCTTTATTTACTTTTAGTTTAAGGATAATTACAATATTGTGTTGGTTTCTGCCATACATCAACATGGATCAGCCATAGGTATACATATGTCTCCTTCCTCTTGAGCCTCCCTCCCACCCCATCCCACTCCTCTAGGATGTCACAGAGCACTCATAGAGCTCTCTGAGCCTACATACATCTTTAACTAAAGCCTTCTATACCCTCCAAAAAGAACTGCAAATGCCTTTTGAATTTGGAAGAGCCCTTTTCCATGGAATGGCTCCTTCCTTTGTTTCTCTTCCTCTTGAGGTTTGAGGACAGAGCCAGGAAAGACAGGATCAGGGCTCTCGGGGAGGAATGAGACTCAGGAAAGAAACAGATTCCTGGTTTTTCTTCCTGGGGACTAGGAAGGGGAAAATAGATTCACAGCAATCTGGAACTGGAGCTTCAACGGTCAGCTGTCTGAACTCGAAGTGTCTCTACAGACAAGGTATTTTCAATGGTGGGTGGTTCCTGATCCATCTCCCACACCAGCCCGTGCCCAAGCTGAATAGTTGTGCTGGACCTTTGCAAGAGGGCTTGTAACCCTATAGCAGTGTCAGTTTTTCATATTAGCATCAGCAAGGTTGCATTTATCTAAGAATGGTATGTTGAGGGTAGGGGTTATGTGATGAGTCATGCTTGGTGGAGGCAGACCTGAACCAAAGGCAGCCCTTAATATCTCTAACTGGGCAAATGGGGTGGGACAAGTGGAGCAGAGAGAGAGAGAGAGAGACCAAGTCATGATGAGGGGGAAGTTTAACCTGGGCAGAAACACTTCCCTGACCACAGCACCTTCCTTTCCTACCCCTGCTCAGCACAGAACAGGTGTTTAATAAGTAATATAAATCCTAAGCAATGTGAGCTCAGGGCACCTCTCAAGGCTGTTGGCATGTTAGAAGTTTGTAATTTGGAGGCAGGATGGGGAGCCCAGTAACAAGTGGTCCATGCATTTTGATATAGTTTTATTCAATGAATTGTAGGAGGACCAAGAGGGGCCCAGAAGGGCTCACTAGGACTTGGCAGATCTCTTTTGGGACACCAGCCCCTCCTTTCTCCATCAGCAAACCCTTTTTTCTGCAGGTTTCTCAGAAGTTGCTAGTTTTGAACAGAACCAAATTTTAGCTGAATGCAACCCCAGAGATGAGATAGGGGTAATTGAAAGACTGCAGAATTTCCCCTGGCTTCATCTGGACTGTGCAGGCCCCAGCACTTTCCAAAAATGCTGGGTGGTGACACACCTCTGGCAGGGCACCTGAGCAGAAAAGTCTTTCCTCCGCCTGGTCTGGCTTTGTGCACTTTACAGGATTCTGTCCTGATGGCTGCAGAGAATGCAATCATTAGTCCTCAGACCACCAGTCTAGACTGGCCCACTAACACCCCTGTTGTTCGACCCTGATCTCTGTTTGCAAGTGTCTTGTGTCTTGTTCTGTGTCCTAGCTCATTTTGATAACCTTGCCCAGCACATGGTAGGTGATCAATAAGTAATTGTTGTGTGACTCAATAATCCCCATCCTCTCTCAGAGCTGAGCTTACAGTGTGATTAGAGGAGTAGGTGACAATGGCTTCCCCTTTGTCAGCACTGCTCCCCTCTGGAAGGAACCCTGAGCATCTTCCAGAGCTCTCTGCCTTTCTACTGCAGCTGTGCTTGCACAAACATGCACACACACACACACACACACACACACACACACAGAGGCTGATGCTCACCAGCACTGCCCAGGACAGTCATTGCTCGTTTGTGTCTCTTAGCACAGAAACACAACAGTTCCCGCTCATGGTTTCCCATCTCCCTCCAGGGCTTCCCCCAGAGATATTTTCCAGGTGTTTTTAAACATCTAGAGGCATTCACATCAATCAATGACATTATAGCACAGTTCTTCCTCTGTGCTCAGTATTTTTCCCTACTTTTCACCCAGCATCTCATTTACTCCTAGCAACAACTCCAATACCCAGAGAAGTTAATTTGCCTGGGATCACACAGATGAGCACAGAAAGGGAGCCAGGTCTTCCCTGTCCACGTCTGTGCAATTAACTACACCACAATACTTGAACACGGGAGCCGGGGTTCAGCAAGTGTTTAACAGCAGGAGGAATGCTGAGGTTCTGAGGCACTCCTGTCCCAGCCACCAGGGGCCGCTGTTTCCCCATGCTCCGGTCAGGAACCCGGCTGCAGTTTCAGACTCATCAATAAACACACCCGGCTTAGACTTGTGAGCCCAAGGGCGTCCCCCAGATTCTAGGAGACCAGCCCTCAGCACAGCCTTCAGGCTGCATGGACCCCAGGCAGACAAAGGGAGCGACGTGGAGGTTAACCATTGCGGATGGTATAGCAGATGTCTGAACTGGAGAATGTGATGTCTCATCTCTATTGCAATTCCTTGCCAGTGGTTTTCAGGAGCGTGGCTAACTGTCAGGTTCTCTTCCAGGGAGAGGAAGGTTGGCTTTCAGCGATGTGGGCCCCTGGGGTGGGAGAATCCACAGTTAGACCCCTGGTCTCCAAATTGGGGTATGCGCGGTGATCTGTTGGAGATACAGGGAGAAAATACTAGTTTATGTATTTATTTATACTTTTAATCTAAACGAAAGAATGTAGTTTCACTAACATTTGATATCCAAACTGGTGGGGGCTCTCTCACTTGGATGGATGTCAAATAGCCCTGTGTCAGCAAAGCATGTGTGACAGAGGTTATGTGTCCCTGCTAGGCTGAACTTATAGAGTGAATTATGTACTTTACCCAAAGTCTTTACAGTATGAACAAGTAGCTTTTAAGAATTCCCTACAAAGAAACCAGAGTCTGAAGGTAACAAATGATACCTGCACAAGTGACCCAGAGAAAGAGAAATGACTGAGCTGTCACTCAGCTCCTCGTATGAGCTCTTAGATGTATATGACATAAAAACAAGGCCAATCCATTCAGATCTAACAAGACATCAGTCTCCCAAACCCAAACCTGTCAAAACCATTTGAAATGATATCTATTATCATTTATAGGGAGCTCTGCTATAATAGCAAACATACCTGGGCCTTGATGTCAGTAGTATTATGGGTGGGAGTACAGCCATATGGCATATCAAGGGTGCGAGCAAAAGCATGTTTGGAGGTTGAGAACCAGATCAAAAGAGTCTGGAGATCCCCGGTGTGTGCCACTTGCCAAGAGTGCCACATTCCTGGCCTCACAGTTCTCAGAGTTTGCTGTGGACCAAGGGCCTAAGCACTGGGTTTTGTGAAGACTGTTGCTGACATTGCTCAAGGCCAGTCATTGGAACTATGACACTTTCGGGTTTGGTTCCGATTCCTGCTGAGGCATTTCAAATCAGGTGGGTTTTGTTTGTTCTTGGTCTGCTTCATGAGTGCCCAATGCCTGTAACAGAAAGAGGAGGAAGGGGAAATGGGAGCCTTCTGTGGGTGACCCTCTTCTGGGCTCGCTGGAGTAGGCCTACTTTCTGGGACTCCCAAGGGTCCATCCTGGTTTACTGGTTGTTTCCCCACCGTGCACAGTGGAGAGGCTTCCCCCTCAGTCCCAGTCCACATGTACTTCATTTCAAGGGCAAAAGATTAAAGAAAAAGTCGAGGGATTTGTCCAAATCTTGACATAGGGAGAGTTCATTCTAAGTGGACTCACTGCAAATAGATGCATGGTCACCTGTATCAGTTCTTATCAGGGTGCAGTCCAGGAACTTCCCTGGTGGTCCAGTGGTTAAGAATCTGCCTTGCAATGCAGGGGATACGGGTTCAATCTCTGGTCAGGGAACTAAGATCCCACATGCTGTGGAGAAACCAAGTCCGTGTGCCACAACTAAGACCCAACGCAGCCAAGTGCAGTTCAAGGACCAATGGCATCAGGATCCTTTAGGATGATTTGGAAACATGCAGATTCCAGTGTTCCACTTGAGGCCTCTTGACTCAGAATCTGTGAGTGGACTGAAAAAAAAGCATTTAAAATATACCCTCATCCCCACCCCCACCAACTGATGATTCTAAAGCACACTCATATTTTAAAAACTTTACTCCACATAATAGTATTTTTGAAAACTGTAGTTTTCCAAAGGGCTTATGATCTGAATTCATTTTTCTCAACATGGGAGAGGTAGGACCTGGTAGCCTTCTGTTGATTTTAAGCCCAAGGGTGGAATGAGGCTCAGAGGAGGTCAGTCAGTCACCTAAGTGTACAGGACGGGAGCTGCCCAGTTCTGCTGCACACGTTAAACTCACAGGGTGGAAGGGAGCGAGACGATAGTCCACACATCAGTGAAGGGGATGCTGGCTTCAAGTAACTCCATGGGAAGCAGAAAATTCTGGGGGCAAATTCAATCCTAAAACCATATCCCATTACCAGGCCCAGAGGGAAATACAAACACACTCATCTTTAGAAAGTGACCTCAGAACTCAAGCTTTCAAGTCTGGCCAATCTAACCGTGTGACCAGCAAAATCCATGGAGATTCTTTAGCAAAATCTAGCACAACGCATGATGGCCTTGCAATACTGAGTCTAGAGTAGAGGCAAGAATTAGAGCTCCCTCTTCTGGCAGAGCCTCCCTCTAACCCCCTCACCTCCCCACCATCCACCCCTTCCACTTCCCACTCCCACAAAGAAGACCCTCCTGCCCATGCTCTGCCCAGCCTTCCTCTGCCTTGCTGCTCATCACATTGCATTGTACTGGCCAGATTGGCGTCTGTCTCCTCAAGTGGACGGTAAGTCTCCTGGGGTAGGTCCTGAATCAGTTTGTGAAGAATGCTTCACAGAACGTTTGTGAAGTAAATAGACTCATCACTGGGTCTGCTCCTGTGTCCGTCATGAATACTTCAAGCTCCTCACACTCCACCGAGACAGAGCTCTGGCCCTGCCAGTCAAGGAACCACTGTGGTGTTGTGACAGTCTGGAATGTCCATTTTCCATGTCAGGGGAAGAGGCAGACCTGGAGCTAGGGCTGCCATCTCAAACCAGAGCTACAGGGCCACCAGCCACCTTGTCACTCTGGGCCTACCTCCCGGGCAGGTAAGAAGGGACCACAGTGTTTTCCTCCTCTGAGAGGCTGAGAAAACAACTGAGCAAGGCAGCTCTCAAGGTCAAGGTAAGCTAGCAATCAAGGCCAAGCTCCAATCCAGTGCCCCTCCTGCCCTGCCCTTTCTTACAGCTGAGGTGTTGGCCAATGAGAGTTTGGTTCCTGCTTTCCCATCTTTCCTGGCAACATTCACAACCCTCTCTGATGGTGAGCAATGCAAGTTCCAGGCATGCCTTCTTTCTTTACTGGCTGCTCAGGTGTTACTTTAACTACAGGGTGAGTGCCTAACTGATGATGGGCTGATAAACATGCAAATTTCCATATGCAAACAATGTGAGGGAGTGGCTTCTTTCCCACTAAGAAAGATACCTACAACAAGCTGAGAAAGTTGGGTGTGAGCCCATGCCTTCCTGGCATTGTCCACCATTCCACTGACCGCCTGTGCCCTCATGCAAGAGTGAGTAAACAGTACACACTCCTCTTCTTCAAGACCCTGGAGGTGACTTAAACTGGTATAGCCCAGTCCCTGTTCTGGGCGCCAGTCCTCTTTTTGCTTACCTGTTTCAGTGATGTTTTGGGGTTAGTGCAGTTTGTGTGTGTGTTACTTTCCTACACCATTGTGGAAACCCTCAGCCCAGTGGCTTTCCACTTTCCTGGGGCCTCGGCTCCCTGGGATCCATCCTATGAGGCAGTGGTGCTTTTTCCAGCAGAGGCCAAGGTACAGACCTACAGACTCAGGCCCATTTTCTCACAGGTTTCAACTTAGGGCCACGTTTTCTTTCCCCAAGCCCTCAGTGGAGCAGTGGGAGGTGACTCGGCAGGGGTGAGGCCATTCATCTTGGTCTCTGGCCCTGATGGTGCCAGTTGGGCCAGCTGGGAGGAGACCGCACGCAAGGGTGGGAAATTCCCACAGAGGCACCCATCAGAGGCAGGTCAAGACGGGCTCCCTGGGGACAGGATGGGGGGACAGGATGGGAAGCCAGGAGAGGAAGCCACCCTGGAGTTAGGATTTTGTGAAGGCTCTGGGGAGCCATTCCTTTTTTTCTGATTTGATTGGCAGCAAATTACAAAAACCAAAAGCGCTTTGGAGTCCTAATCAGTTTCCGGAAGCAGGCAGCTTCCCGGTGAAGATAAAGGAGGGGATTCTAGGTCCAAAGGGCGGGCTGGGCTCAGGCCCAGAGAACCAGGGAGGAGGCGGGGAGGACGGGCAGGGGGCCGGGAAGAGCGGGCAGGGCCCCGGGTCCCGCCTCTGGCCGCCGGCACCGCCAGGGGACGCCCTCTCCCGCTGCGGTCCAGCGTCCAGCAGGCAGGGCCTGGGGGCGGGGCCGGGGCTGGTGGGGTGGGGCCTGGGCCGTGTTCCCGCCCACCCTGAGGAATGCGGCCTTTGGCTGGTCCCGCGTCCGCATTCCGGTCCGCGCTGGAATGTGAACAGCGTGTCCACTGCGCGCCCTGAACGCACAAGTTCGGTCCCCTCCCGCTGGAGAACGCCTGGCAGCGGCTCCGGGGGAGGCCCCCCTCTCTGCCACCCCCCAGAACCTGTAGCACGTGCGGCTGGAGGACAGGGTCCTGACGGCTGCCAGGCCAGCGGGGACTCAACACCAGCTACCAGGGTAGCTGCTTCGAGACCAGACGTGGTTTAGAAAAGAAGGGAAACCCGATGTAGTCCACTGTGGCACGGAGAAGGCAGGGGAAGGGGTGGAAGGGGAGATGGAATCCACCAGCCTCAAGGGGCAGAGTTCAGACCCTAGATTTGCCAACTTTAGGGGCATACTGTGGCTGGTAAGGCTTGAAGAGAGGAAGGGAAAAGCAGAAGATCCTGTTTTGGGGATCAGGTGCTCTTTGACCAGCCAGGGAGGGACTAAATATCCAAGAGTAAGCATTTAATTCATTCATCAAATATTTACTGAGCTGCGACAGACCCTGAGCTAAATTCTGGGGACACGGTGGTGAACAAGGCACCTCCTGTCCTTTAGGAGCTGACGTTCAGATTCTAGAGACAGTTGCTGAAACACCCAGAGAAGGAAGAAGCCAAGAGTGTTGGGAAACATAAAAGAATAACCCAGATTGGGAGATCTTGGAAGGCTTCCAGGAGGAAGCTGCCAAGTGACCTGAAAGGCCAATAAGAGTTAGCCCCAAAGATGGGTGAACAGTGTTCTAGAAAGAGGAAGCCTTGTGTTCAGAGGGTTTAAGGAAGAGCATGCGTACTTAGACGCTTCAGTCAAGTCTAACTCTTTGTGACCCCATGGACCACAGCCCACCAGATTCCTTTGTCCATGGGATTCTCCCAGCAAAAATACTGGAGTGGGTTACCATGTCCTCCTCTGGGGAATCTTCTAGACCCAGGCATCAAACCTGTGTCTCTTGCATTGCAGGTGGATTCTTTACCTCTGAACCACTGGGGAAACCCTTGAAGGAAGAGCATGTGATCCAAACAGCCCCCTGAGCCTGCCTACCCATCAGTGGCTGCCAGACCACCAGCTGAGTCACAACAAGGATCCGGGTTCCACCTCAGTTGAACCCAAGACATTGGTTGGTTTATGGAGCCCCCGTTTTACGGAGGGCACAGTAGTGGGCCTATGAGGACTCAACATGATACTTTGGAGTATTGTGGGGACTGTGAGATAAAACCCAAAAAGCATCTAGATGGCACCTAGTACCTAGTAGGTACTCAGTAAATACTGGTGGTTTTCAGTGCCCTGCCTGATTCACTGGGAGATGAGACCCGTGTGGGTGGTCATCATAAAGTTCCTTGGAAACATCTAAGGCACCTGGTTTTGTGGGTGCAGAGGACTGGGAGCAGAGAAGGGCCTCGCCTGGAGGTGTGCTGTGGGAACATGGCCTGTGAGTGAGAATAGGAGGGTCAGGGCCAGGAAGGCTGGACTTGGGCAGTAGTCCAGAAAAGGAGTGATAAGAGCCAGATAAGAGCTGAAGGGGGAGAGAACAGAAAGCAGTGCTGAGAGATAGAGACTAGAGAGGTCAATGACCAGACTCTTGAGCTGACTGGCTGCAGGGTGGGCCCAAGGCCCCAAACCCACGGTTAGATCCCCACCTAGTGTGGGTCAGAATGGAGCTAAGTACAGAAGGCCAACTGGGATCATAGCCAGTGCATCCCCAATGTCCCTGAGTGTGATGGAACAAGAACGTTTATCCAGAAATTCCTGAGCCTCCCTCCCAGGAATCCTTCAGGACCTAAATTCTTCTGTACAGAGGAAAAGTGCAGGCCTTGGAATGGCCTCTCCAGCATTGTTCCTTGGCTAACACAGGAAGATGGGTTTCCTTTAGCTTTGTTGTGCTGACATCCGAATCCGGACCCCTTCCCCAGTCTTTGCGGTGGGGGAAGGGAGGCAGAGGCCCAAGCAGTCGATGGAAAATAAACACGCACCTTTGCTCTTCTGACTTACTTCACGTTCTTAGAATTTCCTCTCTGAGCTCTGGGTTTGTTAGTTTAAAACTCCACACATTGGTTAGGGCTGGGAAAATCCCTTGTTGCTTTGGAGAGATAGCTCCACACCGGGGGCAGAGCACAGTTCCAGCTCCTTGGGAGAAGGGCCAGCAGGCCTTCATCCTGGTGTCAGCGAGCTCCTGGTTCTGCCTGTGTGAGAGAGACCTCAGAGCTGGGTGTAGAGTTTCCTTTTGTGACCAATTCATTCATTCATTCTTTCAGTATTTATTGAGCACTACTAGTGTCCTGCACTGTGCTGGATGCTGGAAATAGATGAATGAACTGGAAACATTGAAAATAATCTAAGGGGAAGATGCCATAATCAAGATGAGTAATATTGGGGGACCTCCCTGGTGGTCCAGTGGTTAGGAATCTGCTTGCCAGTGCAGGGGACATGGGTTTGATCCCTGGTCCAGGAAGATACCACATGCTGCAGAGCAGCTAAGCCCATGAACTGCAACTGCTGAGCTCATACTCTGCAACAAGAGAAGTCACCACATTGAGACGCCTGCACACAGCAATGAAGATGCGTTGCAGCCAAAAATAAATAAGATGAATAATATTTTGATGTGATATTTTTAAAAAATAAAAATTAATCCATGGTGAACAACATAGTAGAATTTTAAATAAAGACAGTAACATTTTTGTGTTGGGCCACATTGGAATTTGGGCCATGGGGGAAAGGAAGAATCAGTAATAGTGATCACAGGTTCAGAATTGAATACAGCAATGGCAGAATATCATACAAGTATTGAAATATCTCATGAAGTTTGCTTGTCAACATAGAAGAAACTCATTATATATTGTTGAGTGAAAAATAGGAGATTACAGAACCGTATATAAAATATGGAGTATGGAGAAGGAAATGGCAACCAACTCCAGTACTCTTGCCTGGAAAATTCCATGGATGGAGGAACCTCTTGGGCTACAGTCCATGGGGTCGCAAAGAGTTGGACACGCCAGAGTGACTTCACTTTCATCTTTACTTTTCATATAAAGTATGGTCCTATTAAAAATATATCCAGGATGGGAACTACGGTTAGAACTATGGTGTTTCCAGTAGTCATGTATGGTTTTTCCAGGATGTGAGAGTTGGACCATAAAGAAGGCTGAGTGCTGAAGAATCGATGCTTTTGAATTGTGGTGTTGAAGAAGACTCTTGAGAGTCTGTTAGACTGCAAGGAGATCAAACCAGTCAATCTTAAAAGAAATCAACACTCAATATTCACTGGAAGGACTGATGCTGAAGCTCTAATTCTTTGGCCGCATGATGCCAAGAGCCGATTCATTGGAAAAGACCCTGATGCAGGGAAAGATTGAAGGCAAAAGGAGAAGGGGGTGGCAGAGGATGTAATGGTTAGATAGAATCACTGACTCGATGGTCATGAATTTGAACAAACTCTGGGAGATAGTAGAGGACAGAGGAGTCTGGTGTCCATGGGGTCGCAAAGAGTCAGACACGACTTAGCGATGGAACAACAAATGGAAACTATAAGTGCATACGTAAAGGTGTTAACTGCTTTCTCTTTTATTTTCTCTCTTATGGTCTTCTTTTTGTTTGTCTGTGCTTTTTTTTTTTTTTTTGGTTAACAGTAATACTTATATAAATTAAAGATATTTCAGAAAACAAGAGAATTGTAGCAGAGCAGGCTGGGCTGTACAGTCAGCCTCTTTCTCGATGCTGGCAAGAGGGTCGAGCCAGGATTACCACTCCCACTTTCTAGACGAGGAGGCTGAGGCTCAGCGAGGTGCGGGGGCTCCAAGAAAAGTACCCACTGGGGCCTGGTGGAACCGGGCTTTGCATGTGGCCCTCCTGGGATCTCCATCACCTACAGCCCTGTGTGCTGGGTCTCTTGCCTCCCAACTTCTTCCAAACAGAAACCTCTTAGCCTTTCTTCTTCTTGGCCAGACGTTCCTGCATTGACCTACCTCTTCACTGATGCTCTCTCAACTGAGAGCATAACTGTAAGAAGAAAACCTGCAAGAAATGTCTGGGTGGATATGGCTGGCCCCCTCTGGGCTTGTGAGGGACTGAGTAAGGGAATGAGAAAGTATTTCCAGTGTCATGTTTTTCTCTCTGGCACAGACACACCCCACAGATTGGCATGAATCATAAGTAATTCTCTGAGGCCCCCGTCTGTCTGGAAATGCCTAGTGGTATTTCCCAGAGTTCAGAAGTCATCGTCCTTCATGCCAGCAAACTTGCCTGTTCCTCACGCAGCCGCAAACCTCTGACTGCCCCCTGGAGAGGGCACTGAGGGGCGAGGGCCCCGCGGCAGAGGTGCCATTTCTGGAGCCTGTGGCCACCCTGGGGTTATGCTTGCACAAGCCTCAGAGCTGAGACCTTCCTGACTCAGTAGAATGACTGTGTTAAGCATGGTACCTGTGGAGCCAAAAGAGAGGCGCACTCTGTCTCTGCTAAGAAACAGGTTTCTAGGCTGTAGCCTACTCTTAGCAGTGTGTGGTCTCTGCTTGTCTATTGAATGCCATGAAAAAGGGCACTTTTGCTTCTAAGTGTGGGTGTGCCAGATTGCATTTCTCAGAGATGGTGGTGACAACATTCCCCTTGAGGCTAACTATGGCTATATCACTAAGTTATGGCAATAACATGTAAGTGGAATTATGGTGTAGACATTTCTGGAAAATTTCTTTCAAAGAGAGATGGAATGCCCTTCTGGTCTCTTTTTCCATACGGCAGCCTGTACTGTGGATAGGATGGCTGGAGCTCTAGCAGCCTTCTTGGACCATGAAGACTTAGGGTGGGGGAAAGCTTTATCAAATGCAAGAAACCCAGAAGTTAGGAAAGAAAAGATGAACATATTTGACTTGATTACAACTTTGCACGGCAAAAAGATAACACAAAGACAACAGATAGATTTGTCCTGGTTCATAAACCATAACAAAGGGAGCCAAGAGTTTTTACAAACTGACAAGGAAAAGATAAATGATCAAATAGAAATATTAGCAATTTATTAAAGAGCAATTCTAACGAGTGAAAAGATATGAAAAATCACTAGTAGTTAGCAAAGTAGTTAAATCAGCCCAAAAATAAAAATGAAAATTATTATTAATAGCTACTGCTTGTGGACCTGCAGAGAAAGAGTATTCGCATACATCATTAGTAGAAATGTTCATTTTTATACCCTTTCTGAAAGATCAATCTGTCAGCATCAATTAAAATTATTATATAAAATTAGCAATTTGCTATATTATGACTTGTATAAATTATATGTATATAAATATATTTTAACTGCCAATCTATTTTTTATTATCTGTCTTCAGATATGTGCACAAGATGATGATAATTATTGTAGCACTTATCCATAGTTATTCCATAGTCCATGGAATCAAAGTGAATGCCTATATGTAGGTTAAGTACAGCCATACCTAAGAAAGCTGTGCAGCCATTTAAAAGAATGAAATGGAGAAATGCCATGATAAATTCTCATTAGACATTGATGAATAAGAAAGGCAAGATGAAGAAAAGCATTTACAGCATTTAGGGGAAACAACAACTTAAAAACATATATATATATATACACACACATATATATATATATGTTATAGGCATGCTTTGTTTGGGTCCTGCAAGAGTCAGTTCCCAAAACGGTATTAGACTTCAAGTTTATTGGGAAAAACTCCTGTAAGTAAAAATTGGCGAGTTTACTGAAGGGGACTGATAAGGTGCATTTTTAAGAAAGTTTTGGCAACCCAGATGAGTGTCCTTGAGTCAAAGTCCCAAGTTCCTGGATTGCGGAGTCCTGGGAATAGGTCTGCCTCAGTGTCCCTGCCTTGATGGTTCAGGAACTGGGGAAGCCTGGCCTCAGTGCAAACATTCCAGTCAGAGGTCTGAAGGCACGGTCCTGTCTGTCACATGTTCTCACGTGTGGATATGCTTGTGTATGTGTGTGTCTACATGTGGATATTTGTGCATGTGTGTATACATGTAGACATATGTATATATATATATGTATATACATTTTGTAGATGTGTGTATATCTAGGCATAGAGACAAGTATGGCATAGAGACAAGATATGTAATAGGTTGTTACAAGGGTTATGGGAATGGATCCTACCAAAAAAAAAAAAAGAAAGAAAAGAAAAAATTGCACTATGCAACATCTGAAGAAGCATCTCAATTTCAACCTGTTTAAAAAATGAATTCCTGAATTTGCCCTCCTCCACTGATCAAACCTGGCTCTTCCTGAAGCCCTACTCCATTTCTGATTCTTGTTGGTCTGCAGTTGACCTGTTTGCTTCCTGCTGAAATCCTTTAGAATCTTCTCTGTGCCCCATATTCTGAAATCTCACCACCACTTGTCTTGCTGAGAGTCTGTCCTCAGTTATTGCTCCGGGTACTTGACAGCACTTAACACGCATCCTTCCGCTCAAGGAAATTCTCCTGTGATATTTTTACACATCATTTCCTTCTCTCCATTTCCTCTGTACTTCCTTTGCTCATTGGTCTCTGACTGAGCCTCCAAATTTTCTCGTCTTTTTCTCTCCTGTCCTTTATCTTTAGTCTCTCTGGATGATTTTCTCATCTCCAAATCTTCCTATTAAATCCTGTCTGTTTTTATTTAGCATCACAGTTTTAATTTCTAAGATTTTTCTTCTCTGTCTTTAAAAAATATTCTGATCTAATTTAGCAGAAGCCATTTTCTCATCACTTTCACTTTATTGTTTTTATTGGCGTTTTCTTCTACTCTGTGCCTTATCTGTTGTCTGCCTTACTCTGTTTCTTTTTTAAAATTTAGTTAATTAATTAACTTTTGTCAGCGCTGTGTCTTCATTGCTGTGTGAGCGCTTTCTCTCATTGCAGCAAGCAGGGCCTGCTGCTCGCTGTGGTGCATGGCTTAGCTAGAGCTCTGCTTCACTAGAGAGTGATGGGGAATTCAAGGGTTTGTTGGGGGAGCTGCAGGAACAAGTTTCTGTGGGTCTTTCCTCTGAGGCCTTTTAGTCCCTTCTGAGAATGATATAATCTGCCTCTGGTGGCAGTGGTTGGGGATATAGGGGAAAGGGGCTGTGGGCTCCTCCTTCACACTTGGACTCTCATCCAATGCCCTGTTTAGGTGCTGGATCCCCCTTTGCCCTCTCTCATGCCCTAGTGCCCCCTGAATCTGGAGTCCCTAGGGTTTAACTTTCCAGTTCCCCCTGGGTGAGAGAGAAGCTAGCCTGCTGCTAGTGGGGAGGCAGGCAGGGTCTCGCTGCTTGTTCCCTGCTTTCCACTCCAGTCCCTCCAGCAGTGTCCATGTTCGGAGAAGCCGGGAGGCTTCTGGTGGGCAGGTCTCTCCGGACTGGTGCTCGGCTTTTAGTTTGTTCATCCACCACTTACTTTTCCTCTTTTATAAACACACTAACATCTTTGCTCTGCTAGTTTCTCCCCTCAACCCTCTTCCATCTAAGGGTGGAACTATATATATGATTTTATATATAGATATATACGTATACATATACCATGTATATATATATATGGGATATATCATATACTATATATGTGGGATACACACACATATATGGGATATACCACACACACATATATTTAGATGGGAGATAGCATATCCTATATATATGGGATATCCATCCATATATATAGTTCTGCAGTTTGCTTTTTTCACTCATTACTAGGTCATGGGCATTATTCTGTACTGTATGCTCAGGTCTTGAGTGTATTTAACTATCTCCTTACCATGTCCATCCACATGCAGGATCTTGTTCAGAATCTTCAGCCCTGAACCAGGGCTGCTGGGAGCTTCCTGTGTGTCCGGGAGAGTGTACTTGAGCCTCAGTTTTCAGGACCTTGCTGCTCCCAGCTGGATTGGAGGCCTTCACACCTTGTCTCTGCTAGGAGATGTTCGGAGCTGGAGCTGGAGGGTGGCTCTTGCCCTTCTGGGAGAGGATAGGTGTGCAGCAGGGTGCTGGTGAGGTACCTGGCTTCCCTGCCAATCGGCCCATCTCAGTGCCTGACACTGAGTCACTCCCATTATCTCCACTTTTCTAGGGAGGAGCCTCGCCACCTGCCCAGGGCAGCACCCTGAGTCAGAGATGGGGCTCCTGTCCCACCTGCCTCTGCTCTCCAGCCCCGGTTCCCAGGTCCGAGTTCTGGGCAGGCTGCCACAGACATACCAGTGAAAGGGCAGCCGGGCTGTAAGGCGACCTGACAGCCTGGGCTGAGGAGGTCTTCAATGGCATTTATTTGTTCCTTGAATAAGTAAGATATCCATAGACTCTTCACGTTCTTGGATTTGAACATGATGAAATTGTCCCTCACATTTCTGTAGCACAGCCAAGGAGCTCTTCATTAGAGCAAACTGGTCCTAGTTTCTTGTGCATTCTTAAAGAGATACTTCAAAGAGAAAAAAAGTTCGGCGAAAATTCACACTTCCTTCTCTGGAACCCCTGGGGGCAGATGAGTTTGAGAATTTGGAATTCAGAATTTACAAAGGTAATGTGTATATATTATGTCACATCCCCAGCAGAGTCTGTGATAAAACACGTGAAGATTTTGATAAATAGAGACGTTGTCAGCCTTAAGTCAGTTCAGTTCAGTTCAAATTTTGCTACCAAATGTATTTGTGCCAAATTTCCTAAAACAAACCAACAAAGCCTTATTTTTGAAGAGAGTTTTGAATTTCAAAATTGTGGATAAGGGTATTTGGACTTGCGCCTATACAACTCATTTAAAAGCTTATGATAGTATCCTGTATACACAGGATCAGTACAAAGGAGCTTCTTGGTTATCTTTTTGCATCTGCATGATATTCCCTTAGTCTTTTAAAAAACATTTGGGTTGTTTACAGTTTTCTTCCCAGCTGCACCAATACTGCAGGGAATACACTGTGTGCTCATTTAGCACATGTGCAAGCTTATCTGTAGGATAATTTCCTAGCAGTGAAATTGCTGGGTCAATAAATAATAGTGTTAGTTAACATTTGCATGGCATTTACTAAGAGTGGGGCTCTAGAGTAGGTGCTTTACAATTACTAATATATTTTAATTCTCTTGAGATCTCCAAAGGTAGGTACTATTATCATCCCATTCTACAGATGAGAAAAACTGAGGCACAGAAGAGTAGGCTACCTGAACAGTTAAGATTCAAACCAAGGTTCTGGGACTCCAGTTCATTCTCTTAATCGTTCTGTTCTACTGCCTTTTGAAGATCATGGGAATTCATCACTTAGAAGGGTGTTGCCAAATCACCGTCTGAACAGTGTGACCAATTTCCATTCTCACCAGCAGGGTGAGTGCCCTATTTCCACGCCAACGCTGTGCTGAATCAGATGTTTTGATCTTTGCCAATCTGATAGGTGAAAATGGTGTCTCTGTGTAGTCATAATTTGAATTTCTTTTACTGTGAGTCAGGTTGAGCATCTCTTCATCTAAGGGCCATTTATACTTATTTTCCTATGAGCCATCCATTCATATCTTTTGCTCATTTTTCTGTTTGGTTATGTCTATGACTGTTGTTGAGTTTTTCATATCTTGGGAAGATGAATTCATGGTGATTCCAGTTACACAGAGCATTTCCCAGGTAGTTGTTCATCTTTTGATTTTGCATGTGGCAAATTTGGGGCAGAATATTGTGAGGAGGTGAATGAAGGAAAAGCCTTCAGTGTTGAGAAGTGGAGGGAAGGAGAAGATAGAACAGATTCTTGGAGCCAGGAAGGAAGGAAGGTAATGGAGAGACTGAAGGGACTGCTCGTGGAGACTGAAGCCAGGCCTCAGGTATGGTCCACTCAGACCAGCAGGTGGGAGGAAGAGGGACTCCGTGGCAGATGCAGAGATGTCTCCAAGAAAGGACTGTCTGGTGGCAAGGCTATGGTCAGCTCAAAGCTGTAGAACTGTGGACTTCTCTTGGGCTCACCCAGTTTTCAGGACAAGTTTAAAGTCTTCTTGGGGTGGCCTTGGCAAATGACCGAGAGAGGTGGTGGTACAAGGGCCCAGGCATTTTCAAGCTTCCCCCACCAACCCTGGGCAACACTGGGCTCTTCTGGTCCCTGGTGGGCTGGCAGAGAATGCTAGGTCTGCCCTGCAGTTTGGAAGCTCCGATGGTGTTTCTCTCCCTTCTTTTAGAGGCTTTATCTCCTCTGCCACACTTTCCCTGTAAGTCATCTTGCATTCCTAACTCTATCTCAGCATCAGCTCCCTGGAAAACATTTGCAGTCCAGACTCCTGAAATCTTCTGGTAAAAATTGACGTAAAAGTTTAGAATTCAAGAGCTATTCCTCAGTTTAAAAAATTTCACTGAGATGCATTTCATATCTAAGTCTAAAGATTTGTTTGTTTTCTATTTGGTGGTGACTGTAAGTGTCCTTCGGATTAGACATAAAGCAAACATGTTGGCCTGTGGGTGAAGACAGCTGGGTCTGCTAACACCTGGGCGGGGGTTTCTGATCTCAGCTCAGAGGCTGGAGAAGCAGTGTGGAGTGGCTGGTCTGGGTCTGGGGTGACTGACCAGGTAGGCCAGGACCTGTGGACAGGTCTGTGGGGTAAGGAATGTGGGAGCACCTCCATCACTGGCCCCAGGTCTGAGAACACATCACACAGGATGTGGGGCTCAGAACAGTCTTCCGCAGCAGCCTCAGGTGGACCTGACCGTGCTGCCCTCATGGCCGCCTCTCTTTGGCCCAGCCGTCTCTCCTGGGCCTGCTGTCATGTCCTGACTGGCGTCCCACCCTCCGCATGCTGCCAGAGTGACCCTGTTATACTATATCTTGGCCTTAAGCTTTGGATGTTAAAACCTGGAGTTCATCTGCCTGACCTGCAATTCAAGGCCCTTCATACACTGGCCACGCTCCTCCTTTTCAGTCACTTTTTAACCGCCCACATCCTTCATTCCACATTCACAGGACCACCAGCCAGTCTGAAAACCCAATTAGTCTCTGTGCCTGAAACACCCTCCATTTCTGTCTCTACCCTTTAAGGCCTAGCTGATATAGTAGCTCCTCAGATGTGAATTCCAGGGACAGAGGTAAAAAGGAGATAGAAAATTGTGGCTTCCGTTTGCCATGTTCAAATTTCCTTAAGAAACTGCAGGCTCCCTCCCCTACCTGCTAGCCCATGGAACTGCCAAATCTTCTCATTGTGGAGCCTGGACCACATGAGACCTGGGTTATATGGGTTACACGTTCATTCCTGGAAGACAGTCTAACGGGCAGTTCTTAGCCATTCTTCTACAGGCCACCCCTGTTTCCTCCTTGACCACAATCATTGATCAACATTAAAACCACTAATTTGTGTCAAATTTCGTCACCAAGATTGCCTGAAATGTTAAAATGCAATAGCATATAAGTCAGCCTGAAGACACTTGCTGAGCATGTAATATGGGTGATGCACAGTGGTAGGTGGGGGGTCAGTGGGTTACAAGGAAGCATAATATGCAACCGATGAGCTGCTCCTACGGTAACAGATTGCCCCATTTGTGGGCACAGCAAATATCAGTCAACCAATGGCTATGTGTGGTAGGTGACACAGGTTCTGAGGGATGGTGGAGGCAGCCGGGGAGCACCTCCCACAGGAGGTAGGGGGGTTGAGATGGTTTTTGAAAAGTGACTGTCCTCTCACTCTTAGCGAGGAGGGCCTCTCAGGAGACGGTGGCTCCATGAATCACTCAGGAAGAACCCTACTTATTTTGTTTGATGAGCCTGGGATGCATCAGATATCTCTATAAAGCACTGGTTGTCACCCATGGCTAATATTTTAATTACTTGGAAGCTTGAAAAAAATGCTAGTATCTGGGTCTCACCTCCAAGGAGCTTGACTGAATTGGCCTGGGGTGTGGCCCGGGTGTTGGGAATTTAGAAAGCTATCCTGGTGATGTATGGCGTGTAGCTGGGGCTGAGCACCTGGGCTGTGTAGGAAGTTCAGGCAGCGCGGGCTGTCAGCCCGTCAACCCTCAGGCACACATACCTGCTGGGCTCTGGCATTTCTGAGGCATGCCGCTCATTTCATCCTCCCGGACAGTGGCCACTCCAGGGAGGGGCCCGGGGCTTAAATCCGACTCACACACCTGGTTCCCAGGGATATTTCTCTACCAGCTTCACACTAAGCAGTCATGTGGTTGTCGAGCAGGCTGCAAGCTGCTGGGCCTTCCCTCTGCCCTCAGCGCCTCTCTCCTGGCGGCTCCCTGAAGCCCTGAAGCTACAGCCGTCGGGGGCCCAGCTCCCAGGACAGCCCTCCTGGAAGGCTCCCCACAGACACGTCTATGCTCACAGGCTGGGCAGGGGTCTGGCTTGGACCACAGAGGGGGTCCAGAGCGGGCTTCCCTCCCTTGTGTTTCCTGGCACAGAGCGGGGCCTGAATAAACTGCAGCTTGCCATTTGAGGCTCTCTCCACTCAGGGGTCTTGAGAATGCTGTTCCTCATTTCAGGGAATTCTGTGGGTGTGGCTGGTGGCCGCCAGCCAGCGTGCCAGGTGAGGACCGGGAGCCAGTCACAGGTTCAAGCCAAGGAGGCCACAGCCCTGCTTCCTTCCCGCAGCTCATCCACGTGTCCAAGCAACAGCAGGAAAGGGCTTGGAGGGGTGACATCATGAGTTTCTGATAAGAAAGCTTGCTATATGCTGGGGTTTATAATCAAGGTGAGAGATGAAATGCCTTAGCTCAGAAGCCTTTTTATCTAGTTATTTATTTTAAAGTAACCTTGATTTTGTTTTTAAATGATACATGTTCCTTGTTAAAAGAAAAAAATGCAAAGAGCAACACACCCAGAAGACACCGAAATCCCACTGGCTCACTTGGTGAGTGTCTTCCAAGGTCAGTGCTGCTGACTGGTGTGTGCGCTGGGCAGGGGCATGGAGAACTCGACCTCTGAAAGCCCTCTCAGTCCTGGGTCTGCTTCAGTGATGCGATGACTCTCTCTCCACATAGCCCCCCTAGAGACTTCCCACTACCCTGCCTTCTTGGGAAGAATGTCCAGCATGCCCACACCGGAACCAGTCCAGGCAGAGAGGATGCCGAGCTGGTGGCTCATCTTCCTCGGGTCTGGTCGGAGCAGCCTCCTGGCAGTCATATGCAGTCAGCTCCCTTGCCTCACAGTCCTCCAGCTATGCTAAGAATGCGAACCATTTCCCATGGGGCTGGCAACTGAGAAGCAGTTCTGAGCCCAACCTCCCCAAATATCTGCTTTGCAAACAGATAAAGCAGGGAAGCATCCTGAAAATGTGATCTTAGGTCCTTCACCTTAGGCAGCGTGCACATCTGCTCGCCTGCCAGGACTGTTTATGCTTTGAGAGTCCATCTTGGAGTTGTTAGGGAGCCAGCTTGGGATGTGGCGTGTTCCCCAAGGGGGCAGAGAACACAGAACTTTCTGAACAGAGCCTCTCAGGAAAATGAGGACCAAGTAATGACCCAGGCTTTTTGCAGAGGTCTGGCTTCTATTCCTATTCTGGGGTCATCCAGGTGCCTTTTGGCCCCTGAGATGTCTGAGCTGCCTTCACCAGCATTAAGAAGCCACCTGGAACAGACTTTGGTCTGCCCAGTTCACAGCACCTCCTTTTGTGACCTGATGGGGTGGGGCAGTGGCAGGGCTTGGCAGATTGTGAGGGGAGGCAGAAGGCTTGACTTTCTGAGTCACTCTCACCTTCTGAGAGGCTCTAGCATGCCTTGCTGCACCACTGCAGGCATGACTGGACCCCAGTGACCTACATCACCTTCCAGACGTAAGGCAGAGGGGAGTCCTGACTCATTCCAGGGGAGTTTGACTTGGGAAGGGTAGAGGGTGGGGAGAATTGATAACCCTGAGATGTTGAAACCACCTCAATGTTCAGGGATGGCTCAGAATCATGAGATGTCCACAGGGTGGATATATCATGTAAAAATCATTATTGTAAATACTATTTAACAACATTGCAAATGTTCATGATACAATGCTAGGTGAATAAAAGGAAGAGATGCAGAGTTTTGATACACCAAAAAGAAGAGACTAGAAAGGGATTAAAAAAATAACAATGGCTACCATGGTGTGATTATGGATATCATTCTTTTAAAAGAAAGGAATGGCTTTAAAGGCAGACAGATCTGAACTATTGGCTTAGTTATAGTTCTCATTAGAAGTGACCTTGGCAGTTAGCTTATTATCTCTGAGACCGGTTCCTCATCTGTAAAATGGGCATAAAAATTCCTGCCTTACAAGATTCCTGTGAAGACAAATCAGATGATGCATTTCCTTCCTTCTTGCCTTCTTTCCTCCTCTCCCTCTCTCCCTCCCCCTGCATATTTTTCACTAACACAGCACCATGCAATTACCCACAAAGAATTCCACCACTGAGTCATCATTAGATCTGCCTAACGCTCTCTCTCTCTTAGAGAAGTGCGTCTGCCTGTTTGTGCTCAAGCAGAGCTGGAGCCCACATGCTCTGATAAGGGAGGACTAGAGTCCAGACCACCAGGGACTGGGGAGGTCTGTTCTGTCTTTGCTTTCAGAGCTGCAACCGCACCTCTGGCCCTCAAGTGAAGTCATAAAAGCTGTAGGGTTTGAAACGGGTTTGGGACCAATCTCCCGAAGCTCGGCTGACACCATGCACTGAAATGATCCCTTTCCCTTTCTGCTGTTGGGCTCTAGCCGGATTCATGGTTCTCAAAGCAGGTGCCCCGGAGGGCAAAGACTATTTCCAGTGGCAAGTGGACATGTTGCATTTCAAGCAGTAGTATAATGGTATAACAGAAGTGACATAAAACTGAACTAACGCAAAGGGAAACATTGCATTAATAATAGTTGGGGTTGTACCCAGATATGTCAAATACCAAGAAGGAGCCAGAGAATGACTGAAGCTTGGGGGCCACTCCCTGCCCTCTTGCATCTATCCTCCAACTCTGACCTAGATTTGTCTCTGCCAGTGTCTTCCCTGACTCCCTCTCACTACAGCAGAGAGATCTTCCTAGAAGGAAACCTCTGCTACAAGGCGGTACCCTCAGGGAGAAGTCTGGACTGCTCCTTGGCAAGGCCTCCAAGGCCTTCTAGGATGGTCTCTGCCCATCCTGTGAGTTTCTCTGCCCATCTCATGACCTCCTCTGCCACCCTTATCCTTTCCACTTTAGATTCCTATACATGGATCGCCAAACCCAGCCTACCAGCTGCATCTCTGAGTCTTGGGATGTGTTGACTCCCCTCCCTGTAACGTCCTTTCTTCCTGTCTTAAGAGCTACTATTCAATCTTCAAAGCCTTTTCAAGGATCTCTTTCCTCTGTGAAAATGGTCTATTGCAAAGGGTTAAGCCCACTTCTATCTTGAAAACCGTTTTATGACAGGGAGCCCAGAGCTGCTGCTTCCTTGACTGTCTCCTCAATGAGGAGGTCTCTGTAGGCCCTGAACTTTTAGTTCAGGGTTCTGGAACTTTGTACATTAGTGAGTAAATGACAGGTGCTCCTGTACAATGTCACATGACATTATACAGGAGGCAGTGATCAAAACCATCCCCAAGAAAAAGAAATGCAAAAAGGCAAATTGGTTGTCTGAGGAGGACTTACAAATAGCTGGGGAAAGAAGAGAAGCAAAAGACAAAGGAGAAAAAGAAAGATATACCCATCTGAATGCATAGTTCCAAAGAACAGCAAGGAGAGATAAGAAAACCTTCCTCAGTGATCAATGCAAAGAAATAGAGGAAAACAATGGAATGGGAAAGACTAGAGAGCTCTTCAAGAAAATTAGAGATACCAAGGGAACATTTCATGAAAGATGGGCAAGAGAAAGGACAGAAATGGTATGGACCTAACAGAAGCAGAAGATATTAAGAAGAGGTGGCAAGAATACACAGAAGAACTATACAAAAAAGATCTTCATGACCCAGATAACCACAATGGTGTGATCACTCACCTAAAGCCAGACATCCTGGAATGTGAAGTCAAGTGGGCCTTAGGAAGCATCACTATGAACAAAGCTGGGGAGGTGATGGTATTCCAGTTGAGCTATTTCTAATCCTACAAGATGATGCTGTGAAAGTGCTGCACTCAATATGTCAGCAAATTTGGAAAACTCAGCAATAGCCACAGGACTGGAAAAGGTCAGTTTTCATGACAATCCCAAAGAATGTTCAAACTACTGCACAATTGCACTCATCTCACACACCAGCAAAGTAATTAATGCTCAAAGTTCTCCTAGCCAGGCTTCAACAGTAGGTGAACCGTGAACTTCCAGATGTTCAAGCTGAATTTAGGAAAGGCAGAGGAACCAGAGGTCAAATTGCCAACATGTGTTGTATCATCAAAAAAGCAGGAGAGTTCCATAAAAACTTCTGCTTTATTGACTATGCCAAAACCTTTGACTATATGGATCACAACAAACTGTGGAAAATTCTTCAAGAGATGGGAATAGCAGACCATCTGACCTGCCTCCTGAGAAATCTGTAGGCAGGTCATGAAGCAACAGTTAGAACTGGACATAGAGCAAAAGACTGGTTCCAAATCAGGAAATGAGTACGTCAGGGCTGTGTATTGTCATCCTACTTATTTAACTTATATGCAGAGTACATCATGAGAAATGCCAGGCTGAGAGAAGCACAAGCTGGAATCAAGATTGCCGGGAGAAATATCAATAATCTCAGATATGCAGATGACACCACCCTTATGGTAGAAAGTGAGGAAGAACTAAAGAGCTTCTTGATGAAAGTGAAAGAGGAGAGTGAAAAGTTGCCTTAAAACTCAACATTCAGAAAACTAAGATCATGGCATCCGGTCCCATCACTTCATGGCAAATAGATGGGGAAACAATGGAAACAGTGACAGATTTTATTTTGGGAGGCTCCAAAATCACTGCAGATGGTGACTACAACCATGAAATTAAAAGACGCTTGCTCCTTGGGAGAAAAGTTATGACCAACCTAGACAGCATATTATTTTGCCAACAAAGGTCCATCTAGTCAAAGCTATGGTTCTTCCAGTAGTCATGTATAGATGTGAGAGTTGGACTATAAAGAAAGCTGAGTGCTGAAGAACTGATGCTTTTGAACTGTGGTGTTGGAGAAGACTCTTGACAGTCCCTTGGACTGCAAGGAGAGCCAACCAGTCAATCCTAAAGGAAATCAGTCCTGAATATTCATTGGAAGGACTGATGTTGAAGCTGAAACTCCAATACTTTGGCCACCTGATGCAAAGAACTGACTCATTTGAAAAGACCCTGATGCTGGGCAAGATTGAAGGCGGGAGGAGAAGGGGACAACAGAGGATGAGATGGTTGGATGGCATACTGACTTGATGGACATGAGTCTGAGTAAGTTCTGGGAGCTGGTGATGGACAGGGAAGCCTGGCGTGCTGTGGTTCACGGGGTGGCAAAGAGTTGGACACGACTGAGTGACTGAACTGAACTGAACTGACAGGTGCTCAATATTAAAAATATATGATAAAAAAAATAAAAATAAAAATAAATAAAAATATATGATAATTACAGCTACTACTTGTGAAGTGTTCTCTATGTATTATCTCATTTAATCCTCACAGCCTCCTTCAGAAAAAGAAACTATTGACACACCCATCTTAGACATGAGGCTCAGAGATGTAACTCATTTGCTGCAAAGCTGAGAAGTGGAAGGATTCGAGCCCAGGCTGCCTGATTTTTGCGCTGGGCCCTTAGCTCATCACCGTCTGCTATCCTGCAGTCAGAGCTGCCCCTTGGTGGGGTGCACCAGGCAGGCCTCTGGCCCCACTTGGGTCATGGGACTCCTTCCGGCCACCAGGTGTGTTCCAGCACCAGGGGCTGGAACACTCAGGCTCCTGGACTACTCTATAAACAGCACTAGGAAAAGCAAGAGGAAGGAGAAAATAGAGTTTGAGTCAGATGCCTTGTGGAATTTCTAACCTGTTTTGAATTCTGAGAAGAGAAAATAAATGGCCCTGCTTATTCCAAGTATGTCAAACTAATAAGAGGCTACCTACTGTCCACATGCAAAAATTTCTGGCAGGTGACACGTGCAAGCTAGAGGCCAGGAATCTGAGACCCAGATGCTCTGATCTGGGGCCCCAGGATCCCGGGGCTGGCAGCTGACCAAGAGGGAGGAAGCAAGAAGGGAAAGGAGTGGACAGGACAGTCCTCCCAGCCCTGGCATTTCCTGCCGGAAGAATGTGGTCCTTGTCTCTGGAATGTGGGTGGGCCCTCCTGCAAGGAACGGGAAGTGAATGGCCACCTCCCTCCAAGCCTCCACTCTGGCTGGGCTCGCTTGCTCTTAGGGGCACTGGGGTGTCTAGTCTAGCCCCATTCCTCAGCAACCCTGTCTGAGAAGAGGCCCCGCCACCCAGAGCTCCAGAGAAAAACACTGGGAAGGGCAGTTCATTAGCTATCTTCAAGCACGTGCACATCCATGAGTTCAGTCAATGAACATTTATTCCTTCATTGGATGTGTGCCCTGGGGCTGGATGTACTGTCAGGCGCTGAGGAGTTGGAGGCATCTGGGAAGGTCTAGATTGAAGTTTTTCACATGCACGTGCTGGGCCCCACCTAATCTAGGAATTGGGACTTTTGGAGAGAGGTCTGGGCCTGAAGAATTTGAAAAACTCCTCAAATAGTATGGAGCAGAATGTCTGGCTCAGATACAATGACCAGATTGGAAGCATTTTTTGTTCACATTCCTATCTCTCTGGAAAGGTGGAGGCATGATCTCTGGCTTGGATTCATTCGTTCATTCATTCCACTGGTATTTAGTGTTTTTGTTTTTTTTTTAACTTAAGCTTATTTATTTTTAAGGTAAATAAGTAATATATAAATCCATTCTTATTGTCAAAAAACCAATCCAGAGTGCCAAAGAACTCAAATAGAAAATTCCCGGGACTTCCCTGGTGCTCCAGTGGCTGACTCTGAGGTCCCAATGCAGGCGGCCCAGGTTCAATCCCTGGTCAGGGAACTAGACCCCACACGCTGCAACTGAGAGTTTGCATGCTACAACTGAAGATCTCACGTGCCACAACTAAGACCCAGCACAGCCAAATAAATAAAATATTAAAAAAAAAAGAAAATTCCCCTTTTACTCCATCACAACCATACTCCCCTCCCTGGAGATACTATCGTCAGTATACTGAGCACCTTTTAGACACATCTCTAAGCTTGGAGAGGTATGTCACACACACACATCTGTGTGTATAGATATGTATATATACCAACACCTCGTGTTCTTATATTTGTATTTATTTATTTATTTGGCCATGCCACCCTGCTTGTGGGATCTTAGTTCCCTGACCAGGGAGGGAACCTGAGCCCTCGGCAGTGAGGCCCCAACCACCAGGCCACCAGGGAATTCCCTACTTGCATATACCCGGAATAAGGTGCTTTTTCTGTAAAATAGGATATTTTACTGGTGTTTAGTATTTATTGAATGCTAGGCCTGGGGTGGCAGATTGACCCTGGTTCCCCGGGGCTCTCACAGTGTGAGGGCCCATCGAGCTGCCCCTCCCCTCTGCAGAACTCCCTACTTCATTCTCATAAAAGCCAAAGTCCTTCCAGTGAGCCTGTGATCGAGCCCCATCGGGTGTCTTCCCTTGTACCTCCGCCACGGCCCCAGCCCTGCTCAGGCCTTTGTTCCAGTGGCACCTTCCACTGCCAAGCTCCTCCCTGAGGCCCCTCTGCTGACTCTACCCAAGGCTACCGCTTGCCCCCGGGCACTGCCCTCCCTGCTCTCCATTCTGCTTGCCTTAGCACAGATCACCTCCTAACGCCGTCTGTCGTTCACTTAGTTCACTTACTTATTGTGAATGCTACTCAGTCTCTCCGCCTCCTCTGATGGAATGCAAGCACCCAATGGGCAGCGTCTTTGCTTCTCAGGGATCCAGACGAGTACCTGGCATAGAGTGGGTGCTCAGTAAATATTTGTTGAATGAATTAAGCAAATAATAACACAGAGAAGTATAAAATCACTAATGTGGTAAGTGCTGGCTAGAAAGAATGAGCCAAATTATCTCTGAGCTTGTCTCAACTCTACAATTTTACTTCTGCATTTCCCATGTGGTCCAGACTGCTCTTTTCTATTTTTGTTATCGCTGTGTTTTTCCCATAGCTCAGGCCGCAGGCAGGGGAAGTATGCTGAAGACTCAAAGGTCTCTCCACTGCCCCAGGGTTCCTGGGAGTGAGGACAGCAGGGGACCGGTGGGTGGCCAGCAGCCAGTCACGTATTCAGGCAGAACCAGTCACAGAGGCTGTCTGGGGGGAAGAGATAATGGGATTTTAGAACAATTGTAAAAATACCTAACATGCCATCAGGGAATGGATCAGTGGGTTCAAGAGGTGCTAAGGCTTCTGACCTTCCATGGAAGCCAAGGGAAGGAGAATTCCAAAGAAAGTGCTCCAGGGTGTCAGGCGGTACGTGTGCTTGTGTGCATGTACTTGTGTAACAGAAGCTGACACCATGACCCTACTCCTAGAATCCAGCAGAGATCAGAAAAGCCACCCCTCTGTAACAGAGGGAGAATCACATCCAAGGCCTAAACCATCAGAGAAAGGATGTCAGGCAGAGCCCTGGAGGGAGCCAGCCCCGTCCCTGTTCTGGCACGGAGAGCAGAGGGGACAGCAGCATTCGCTCAGCCACATGGACACTTAACCTTCCTAATGATGGGGTGGGGGCAGCAGGTCAGAGAAGTCTGAGTCTCTCAGGCCCCTATCTTCTGTCTACCCCCATCTCTGCAGGTGGCTTTTGGCATTTGCCTATTATGAGTGAAGCAAGTGCCCGGCATCCTGGTCAGGGTGCCAGTCCATGAGGGCCAGTCTTTGGTCTGGTTGATGTGCCCCTTTCCCAGAGAGGCAGAGACAGGCTCCAGGAAAGCTGGGATGAAGAGCGGGCTGGCCCATGGAGAGCACGCCTTCCTGTGCTCTCTGGAGCAGGGGCCACCCCCAGCCTCTTCTCCATGCCCAGATACCGTGGTGTCCCAGAGCTCTGGTGTGCCGTGCCCAGCTGCTCCAGTCACGTCTGACTCTTTGTGACCCCGTGGACTGTAGCCCACCAGGCTCCTCTGTCTGTGGGATTGTCCAGGCAAGAATACTGGAGTGGGTTGCCATGCCCTCCTCCAGGGGATCTTGCCAACCCAGGGATCAGACCCTCATCTCCTGCATTGCAGGTGGATTCTTCACCTGCTGAGCCACCAGGGAAACTTCCCCCATCCCCATGTCCATCTGAACAAAGAGCCCCCTTCCAGGCAGCAGGCATTTCCTGGGGTCCGAGCTGTCCTGGCCACCCTCTCTCCAGGCCACCTAGTACCCCTTGGCCCACTGCTCTCTAGGGCAGGAACCTTGGGAAAGCCAAGCACACAGTTCTCTGCCAGGGCGATGTGAGGCTGCCTCTGGCCCGTGGGGCCCTACGGAGACCAAGACACCAGGCCAGGGAGGCTGCAGGAGGCGGGGGTGGTCAGAGGCGACATGACTGGGTCACAGCTGAAATACTCCAGCAGGTGTGGGATGGGGGCCAAAGACAGTGACTGAGGTCACATGGTGGGGATGATGGGGGTGCAGATCCCAGGAGCCCATGGGAGGAAGAAAAGCTGGACATCCTTCTGCTGGGAACAATTCCAGGCCAGAATTGCATGTGGATCCATCGAGTCATCCCTAGCTCAAGCCCCTTCTGTGATTCTGATACCCCTAGATCCAAGTCCAAGTCCCTCACGACAGCCTTCAAAACCCCAGCCCAGGCACCCGCGCTCTCTCCTAGCCTCTCCCCCCGCTTCTCATCACTGCAGCTTCTTTCTTGGCACTTCCTCTCTTGTCACTCATCCTTCATCGTAAAGTGTCACCACTTCCCAGAAACCTTTCCCAAACATGCCAGTGTCCTTGGTGACCTGGAATGGCTCTCTCGTCTGGGCGTGTCCCTTCTCTAACCAGAGATAGGCAATGGGCACAGAGTGGAAGGCTGGGCCCAGGGAGCCCCGCTTTCCCATTCTCCTCTGCCCAAGTTCGTGTACCAAGTCTCTCAAACACAAGGACAGCACCAAAGTGAAAATGAGTGCAAACAAAGCATAAGGCAGGGAGACTTTCAGAGCCCAGTCCCTGACTGTACCGTCCAGACCAGCAGGCCCCAGGGTGGTCCCTTGGAGACAGCAGCTCTGGCAGGGACGAAAGGATTCCATGCCAAGTGCATTCCAGAATCTCTCCATGTCCTACATCCTTTATGCCCATTAGCACATTAAAGGCTCTGAAAAGTCCTGCAAGAAAGTGCCTGTTATTGTTATTGAAATCCATGCTTCGCAAGTTGATGAGACCAGGGGCTCTGTTGTGTGCCTGTGGGACACAAAGTGTGAGGCCCATTAACATTGCCCAGGGTTCCTTCCACCACCTCCCTGATGCCACCACCTGACTTCAGGCAAGTTCCTTGGATGCTCTGAGCCTCAGATATTGATTAGCAGAATAAGTTCCTCATGTGGTCAGTGAGAGTGAGTACAGGTTTGGCTGGGAGTTCCAGGAGGACACATTGTGGGTTCCTGTGGGTCTAGTCTTGTTATGGTCTAGAGCTCACAGGGCAGAAGGAGGGGTGAGTGCTCTGGAGGGCATGGTCCTCAGGATTAGGCCCAGGAACCCCCTTCTGACCCACCCAGAGGCCGTCTGAACAAATAGCCCCCTTCTAGGCAGCCAGCATTTCCCTTTCTCCAGGCCATCTAGTACCCCTTGGCCCTCTGCTCTCTGGCCATGTAGAATGGCTGCTGGCCCCCCCATACACAGCTCTCCCCCTCACCCCAGCCACCCACCTTTTGCTCTCACACCCCTTCTGTTACTGACCAGTTCAACCTACAGGCCTCAGCTGAGCTATTTCTCCCGTGTGAGATTTTCCTGCTTCCCCCAGATCATGGGTCTCTGCCTTGGGCTCCTGTAGAATCTCTGCTTCCCCTTCACCAGCTTCATGAATGCTTGCTCCACCTGTTGTGAGTTTTTTTTTATCAGCTGCCTCCAGCCAGCTTGAACCCCTCTGAGGCAGGTCTGCCGCACCGTCCGTGGCCAGTACAACAATAGAGGAGGTGCCGAAATGTTGCTTGTACTGGTGAATCCCTCTCACCCGCTCTGGGCCTGTTCTGGTATCCTCCTCCTTCCTCCGGCAGGAGCTGGAGGCCAGGTCAGCCTTCTGCTGCTGAAAGTGATGATTCACCTGTCCCCATGTCAGCAGCAGGTGGTGAGAACCCCCTCCCAGGAGCAGGGAGGAAGCGCTGCAGACTATGGCTGGGCCCTGTCACGGGGAGCAAGGGACCACTTGGTGGGAGGTGCCGGTGCAGGGGGAAAGGGTGGGAACCCACCTCTGCCCTGAGCATCTCCTTGGTTTCTGCCAGCAGGGGCTGTGCAGAGAGGCGGTGGCTGAGATGGGGCCTGGGGGCCTGGGCATCCCTGGCAGATGATGGAGGAGGAAGCCCAGCCCAGACTGCCTGGTGCGCATGGGATCAGCAAGCCCCTGGAAGTTGGTGAGGAGTCAAGGCCCAGTCCTCCCCTCCTTAAGCCTGGGGTGGGAGGTGGGTGGCAAACTTGATGCGGGACAGGGCCCTGCGGCCTTCTAGTTATGCCAGAGCAGCCCAATGGGCAGTCAAGGCAGGAAGGCAGGGCAGGATGGGCAGGCATGCAGGTCAGGCCCAGTGCCTTGGGGAGTCAGTGAGCTGCTAAGAGGCTCCATTCTGGGTGAGGCCTGAGGGCCATGCTTCCTCCCGCGCCCAGGCATCCTGGGTCCATGTGGCCCTGGGTTTGATGGCCCCCACGGTCAGCGTCTAGCAGGGAATCTCCCATGGGTAACTTGCCCACTGGGGCCCCTGGCTGTCTTTCCCAGCCCTCTGGTAGGTCACTGTTGGGAACTTAGGGACAGAGCTGCCAAAGAAATACCAGGGTGCCCAGCACTGTAGACCTTGAAGTAGGAATGGCGGGGCCGCAGAATGAGTCTCCAGCTCCTCCTAAAATGTAATCTGACCCTGCCATTCCCTGCCTTGCATCCTCCCCTGTGCCCTCTAGGCGGTCAGGGTGAAAGGCAACCCTTGCCTCCTGTGATGCAGTCTTGACACTCTGTCTAGCCTCACGTCCAGGGAAGAGCCTTCTTCCTAGGATCTGCTCTTCACACTGCTCACCTCTCACTTTTCTTCACCTGTGAGCCACTTCTGGGTCCCTCTGCCCTGCAGGCTGGGCGCGGACACTCAGCTCAGGCCTGTGTGTGCTGCACTTACTCTCCAGGACCCTGACCCTGATTCCCATCTGGTTCCTCCATGCAGCCCCACAGCTCCCACTGGCCGCCAGCTCAGGGCACCGCTGAGCGGGCCCACATGTCACACTCTTGACCAAAGTGCTAAGGATCCCCCAGGAGCTTCTCCGCAATACCTTCTCAGCCTGCAGGCAGCTGTGCTCATTCACCTGCCCTAGCAACTGGCTCTGCTTGGGCCAGGGGCCACCTGGCTCTACCAGGAGCCACTTACCCAACCTTCCTAAGTGTGGAATTCTCACTCCTGCTCCCGAGGGCTCTCCGAGCCTAGCTGTGGGTTCTTGCTCATGATAGCCAGGCAAGATCTGACATCTTTCACGTGGTTTACATTAGGGCGACTGAACAACAACAGGGGGCCTACGTTGAAGAAGGGTGAAAAGTAGATCCTAGGAGGAGCGTTCTTCCTTGGACAGACAAAGTTAAACACAGCATCAGTGGGTGAATGAATAAATGAATGAGCCAAGAGCAACACACGTTCTTGAAGATGATGGTAAAACTTGCAAATCAACAGTTTTGCCCAGGGAGTGCTGGCTGGCTACATTGAGAAGCTGAGATGCAGAGAAGTCATCCTTGTGGAAACCTCTTCTCCACACTGGCTGCAGTCACTGTTCAGCTGGCTCACCACCACCTGGGACCCAGACACACACATCTCCTGCTCAGCCATCTAGGATGGTTCCAGGTCTGCCAGGCATGTTGCTCATGGCTTTCACTGAAATGAAGATGCAGGGTGTGTGTGGGTGTGTGTTCTGGTGCACATAAAAGTAGTTACATGTGCTTAGAAAATATAACAAAGTAAAAAGAAGAAAAGAAAAATTACCTGTAACTTTATCTTCCAGAGATGGCCACAATCAACATTGGTTTGTAAATCCTTAGTCTCCTTGTTTATACACATTTTGACATACTACATGTGCTGCGTTGTGTCCTAGGTATTCCACTCAATAATACGCCATGGACTTTTTCTGTGTCAGTAACCACAAGTCTGTTTATTCAGCATGTTTTTATTGAATACCCCCTGCGTGTCAGATACATGCAACCGTGCAGTGACGAAAATGCCTATGTTCTCAGTCCCTGTCCTCGTGAAGTTTGCAGCCTAGCAGGGGACACAGGCCTAAAGAAAATAAATACATAAATACTTTTTTGATTTTCTATTTTGCGACCATTTTAGAATTACAGAAGACTTGCAAAATGAAGCAAAGTTCTCAAATATCCATCACCCAGCTCAGCTTCCCCTGACATTGACATTTCCCACAACTATTATTATAGTTTTGAAGACCAAGAAGTTAATATTGGTTCAGTACCTATGAAAAAGCACAGATACTACTTTGCCGACAAAGGTCTGTCTAGTAAAAGCTACGGTTTTTCCAGTAGTCACGTATGGATGTGAGAGTTGGACTATAAAGAAAGCTGAGTGCCGAAGAATTGATGCTTTTGAACTGTGGTGTTGGAGAAGATTCTTGAGAGTCCCTGGGACTGCAAGGAGATCCAACCAGTCAATCCAAAAGGAAATCAGTTCTAAATATTCATTGGAAGGACTGATGCTGAAGCTGAAGCTCCAATCCTTTGACCTCCTGATGCAAAGAACTGACTCATTTGAAAAGACCCTGATGCTGAGCAAGATTGAAGGCAGGAGAAGAAGGGGACGACAGAGGATGCGATGGTTGGATGGCATCACCGACTTATCGACATGAGTTTGAGCCACTGGGAGCTGGTGATGGACAGAGAAGCCTGGTGTGCTTCAGTCCACGGGATTGCAAAGAGTTGGACACGACTGAGCGACTGAACTGAACTGAACTGAACTATCTAGTACAGACTTTCTAATTCTGTTTTTTTTTCCCCTGTTCCAGGATCTACCCCAGTGTCTTATGTTATATTTAGTTGTCATTTTGCCTTAATCATCTCCAATCTGTGACAGTTTTTAGTCCTTCCTGATCTTGAGACTTTTTAAGACTGTGGGTTACTTTTTGAAGGTCTCTTAATTTGGATTTGTCTGATGCTTTCACATGATTAGATTGAATTTATGTGATCATAAAGGATGCCACAGGGATGGCATGTCCTTCTCTGTGCGTGGTATCAGGAGGTGCATGATCACAATGTCTTATTACTAAGGATGTCAATCTCTTTTTCACTTAAATACGTTAAAAATCTGCCAGGTTTCTCCACTCCAGTTTTGCTATTTCCCCTTTGTCATTCACAAAAAGTTGATTTTGGAAGAGATTTTGAAACTATGTTAAAAACATGTTTCTTCTTTTAACTTTTGCCCACTAAGGTTAATATCTAGGGGTGGATCTTGCCTATGGAGATCTGGTGTTCTAATAGTAGTTTTGTATTTCCTCATTCCTTCTATGTTTAGCAAGTAGAATTCTTCTGTAAGGGAGAGTTGTCGCAAATACTTCTTCTATGACAGCAGTGAAGAGTTTTACAAGGATGCAATGAGAATGGAAGAGAGTGACTTAACTTAGTCGGGGGTAGTCAGTGAAGTCTGCCCTGGGGAGGTGACATTTGAGAAATTCCTGCAGGATCAAAACAACTTACCAGGGCTCACGGGATGTTTTAGGCACAGGGAATAGCATGAACAAGCGATTTACTCCCAAAGCTGAAGGAGACTATATAAAATTGTGTGATTAACTTTGGCCAGATAGGAACCTTGGCCATCTGGAGGTGCTTCCTCAGTTGAGGGGAGCACTGCTCTTTACTCCAGCAAAGCCTTCCCAGGTGGAAATGAGGGCCTAGAATTGCCAGTATTTCTGGAGTTCAAGAGAAGCTAGACATCGGGACTTTTTTTTTTCCATAAAAATTTTCTTTTTAATGTTGGCAAATAATCCCATTCTCCTTAAAAGTCAAATGAAACCTGTGAGCTATCAGAGTTTTGGACTTTTTTATATAAGACTTTATTATTTTAGAGCAATGTTTGGCTCACAGCAATATTGAGGGGAAGGTACAGAGATGTCCCATATGCCCCCTGCCCCCACCCCCACACACAGCTTCCTCATTATCAATACCCTTCACCACAGTGGTATGTTTGTTTTATCTATTGAACCATACATTGATACATCATGATCACTCTAAGTCCCAAGTTTACATTAGGGTTCACTCTTGGTGTTTTACACTCCATGGGTTTTGACAAGCATAAGATAATCTGTATTCACCATGACAGCATCATACAGAGTAGTGTCATTGCCCTAAAAATCCTGTGTCCTGTCTCTTTACCCCTTCCCTCCCCCTCCCCTTCCAGCCCCAGCTATCAGTTTTTACCTGTACATGGCTGAATCATAATTTACTTATCGCTATACTATGGCTGGACCTTGAACTTATTTTCACTTTTTTATCGTTGACAACCTTGGCACCTTCTCTAGCTATCAAGGTTTGCTCTAAATAGTTACCTGTAGCCTCTTCATTACCAGACCCATGGCTTTCCTAGGCTTGTTCTCCTCCAACCCTCCATGCCTGAGACTTCTGTCCTACCTCTACTATACTTTCATTCAAGCTAGAGTTGACTGAGACCACCCTGGAGTTCACACCATTAGTAGAGTCTGTGAGGTGATCTGGGATGTTATTCCATAGAAGGTCCTTAGCTCCCATCTGGGTAGAGAGGCACTGCTGGTCCTGTCTTGGGGGCATTTCAGGCTGGAGCTCTGGCTTGGCTAATTATGCTGCTCTGCTTCCTGGAAGAGCAGGGCCCAAGGCCAGCTCTGCAAGTGTTCTGGTTGTTGAAAGGGCAGCAAATACATTCCTGATAGATTCACCGAATTGCTTTGATAAGACTGGTATGGGGGAGATAAGGAGTTTAGGCCTGATGCCAGAATCCAGAGAAGAATTCCCAACACACGAGAAGGAAGAACTTGGGGTCCACTCTTTGAGCTGGCAGGCAGGGCCCATTGCCCCAACTTTCTGGACATGCCCAGCTTTCTTCCAGGGGTGCCCTCCTGAGCCTTGGTGTTGTGACTGGGCTGTTCTTATGGTGTGTGTCAAAAGCCAGCCAATACATGGTGGGAGGAGGGGGCAAAAAGAAGGGCACCTTTCCTTTCCCCTAGAGCTCCTACTCAGTGAGATAGGAAAAAAACTTTCTTTCCTGCTTGTTTTGAAGAAGGCTTCATCTGTGTCCAGGTAAGAGGTTAGAGTGGAGCCCTGATGACAGCTCCTAGGTGGTGAGGTGGGGGATACATCATTTTCTTTGGTCTTAGATTGGTCCAGTGGCACCTACTGGAGGATTTTTGAAGTTATGAATAGAATAAAACTACAAGGTAGTCCGACTGTCAGTGGACTTCCTTCTAGAATAAATTTAAAAGTTTAAAAAATGACCATAGGAATAACAATGTCCCCATTAACCAAACGCCTATTCTATGCCAGAGCTAAGAGCTCTTCATGCATTATCTCATTTAACCCACATGCCAGCCCCGTGTTCAGGATGAGTTTAAAAACCTACTCAGAAGCTGTGTTAAAGCCAGATCTGTGAGTAGTGACAGGCTTGGCTGTCACAGCATCCAGAAATCCCCACCTGGACCACAGTGGATAAGACCCCACTGTCCACTGCACACCCATTCATCTGCCTTGTGTATGCTCTTAGGGGCCCCAGGACATATGCCACCACCCTGGGTCCTTGCCATGTTTCCCTTGCTTGAGAAGGGACTGCCCATGGAGGAAGGATTCTGGAATAAGTTTCCAGAAGCTTCTGCCCCCCCCCCCCAAGTCTGGGCCCCCAGGTGAGGTACTCTTGACTGATGGACCAAGCTACCCAATGGGAAGGGCTTCATTCTAGGTTTTGATTTTTCATAGTCTCCACTGCCTCTGTAATTTGCAAGGATAATGCATATTCAGACATTTGTAATCATACAATGGTCACTATTTCTATCAAGAGCCTTCATGCTGTTGAGATCCTATGCTTTATAGGTTCATTTTTTTCATTCATCTCTTGGGACTCAGTAGGTACTCACTGCACCTGGCCCTGCTCGAGGGACTGGGAATACTGCAATGATATGACCCAAGCCTTCCTGGAAATATATTCCTGTGGGGAAAATCCTCAATGAAATACCAACAAAATGAATCCATATAAAAGATTGTATACTATGACCGAGTGGGATTTATTCCAGGAATGCAAGCTTAATTTAACATCCAGAAATCAATGGAGAAATCATTCTCCATATCAATAGATTTCATGACAAAAATTGTATGATCATTTCAATATTTGCAGAAAATGCATTTGATGAAATTTAACACTCTCTTGTGATAAAAACACACAACAAATCAGAAATAGAAAGGAACTTCCTGAACTTGATAAAGGAAAGGAAAGTGAAGTCGCTCAGTCATGTCCGACTCTTTGCGACCCCATGGACTGTAGCCCACCAGGCTCCTTCATCCATGGAATTTTCCAGGCAAGAGTACTGGAAAGGAAAAAGTAAAACTATCACTATTATAAATGATATAATCTTGTGTGTAGACAGTTCTAAGGAATCCACTAAAAATACATAATAATAAATTACTGTATAAACAAGGATGCAAACCCCCTGACACACAATCTCCAGGGCTGCATAAACCTAACCAAAGGGTTGGAATAAAAGAAAACATCTACTTAACACCTTCTACCCCATGACAACTGGGTTTACCCTAGGTCTGTTCCAGTCGACCTTGAGTGCCAGCATGTAGGCTGGCACTTAACATCATGGTGACCTGCATGTTGGGAATGCATAAGCTGTCTGCTCCTGGCCTTGAGTGAGCTCCTGGGAGCTCTGACATACTCTTGCCCAAACCTGACCCCACCTTGGCCTTGTCCTCCCAAAGGCCTGGTGGTAAGGGGACAGGTTTGCTGTTTGCTCCTATGGAGCTGTGTTGGCAGGGCCACCCGAACACTTGGGTGAACTTTGTCCCATCTGTCTGTCTGCCACTCACTGCAGACATCAGGTGTTTGCTCCTAGTAGAAATTCTCTTGGAGAAGAGTGGGTCTGGGTTCAGGGAGCATGTGTGCATTTCTAGAAGTATGTCTGTGGTGTGCATGTTGGTATGGATGTGGGCCCACAACACTGTGTGTGTGTGTGTGTGTCTTTGAGTGTGTGTAAAAGTGTGCATACCCTCATTAGTGTACCTGAAGGTTTATGCAGGATGCTGGTGGGCAGAAGTGCATGTGGCCAAGTCTGTGAGTTTATTTCAAGTCTGGGTGTGTATTTGGTGTGGAAGTGTGTATAAAAGACTGGGTGTGCATTTATGGGTGTGAAAGTATGTTTAACAAGAGAACACATATCCACATGGCTCCACATGTCCACATGTCTCCACATGTCCACTGCCACATACCCTGGGCTCAGATGCAGAAACAAATCAGAAGAACCTTTCCTGCAGTCATGGCCCTGCACTTTTGTGGACACAGGAGTGGGGCTCAGATCACCTCCTAGGCTGGAAGCACCTCTTTTGTGCAAATCTGGAGGTGGATGCACTGATCATGGCCAAGAGAATGTCCTGTGGCAGGTGTGGAGAGCTGGCTCCTGGAGGAAGAAAGTCCTAAAAAGGGAGAGGAGACCACTTACAGGGAAACTGTGCTCCCATTAGGATCACAGTGGCTTCAGGGAGGCTCTTCCTGGGCTCCAGATGGATGCTGAGAGGGTGTGGATCACCCCAGGTCCACCTTAGGGGAGACACACCTCGTGGAGCTGTAGACCCTGTGAAGATTCAGGGTCATCTGTGGGGATCCCATTTTCCTCCCTTATAATGCCCCCTCACTTCCTGCTCTCCACCCCTTGCCGCTCAAGAAGGCTTCAACCAAAGTCCAGACTTCAGACACATGTGTAGCTCTCCCCTTCACCTCCTTCAAATCTTTGCTCAGATATTAGCTTCTCAATAACCACCCCTTTGGGGCTTCCCTTGTGGCTCAGCTGATAAGGAATTCGCCTGCAATATAGGAGACCTGGGTTAGATCCCAGGGTTGGGAAGATCCCCTGGAGAAGGAAAAGGCTACCCACTCCAGTATTCTGGCCTGGAGAATTCCATGGACTGTATAGTCCATGGGATCACAAAGACTCAGACACGACTCACTCAGCGATTTTCACTCACTCACTCAACCACGCTACTTTCAGCTCCTCATCTCTCTTGCCCTCTTGTTTTTCCCAAAGCTTTGTCAGCTTCTCATACAGTGTGACCAGCAGCAGGTGCAGATGTGAGTGCAGACATGGAAAGTAAACATCTAGAAACTTCTATAGATACTTCAGAATCTTTAGCAATTTGACATTGTCTAGAAATCAAAATGCAGATTGGAAAAAAAATAAACTGGCTTTTTGCCACAGAGGATTTAAGAATCATTGTTCTAACACACTCCATAAAATGTATTCAGTTTTCTGTTTGTCTTCCACTCAGCCCATCGCTGCTTCCACACGAGCTCCACGGGGCAGATGCTTTGTCTGCTTTCTTCCCCACATTCTCCCAGGACCTAGAATAGTGTCTGGCACATAGTGGAGGCTTAATGGATATGTGTTGAATAAGTGAATGTGGCAGAGGTGAAATGAGCGGGTGAAGCATCATCAGCTGGACATGGGCGGAAGGGCAGCAAATGCTCCTTGAGCCCCATCCCTGCCTGCTGGGCTTGAGCACAGGGCTATGGTCTGATCTCTTGTGAGTTTTCTTGGGACTTAAGTATCACAGAGCATGGCTGGGAGCTGCCATCCTGATCAGAAGATTTCCACCCTGTCCTTACCCAGAAGAAGCCTGGGGCTGGCAGGGCCAGGCAGGAGCAGTTCTCTTGGAGGTGGGCGAGGTTTGATTCTACCAGATGTTCCCACGGCTGGGCTCATGGCCTGCAGTGCCTGGGCCTGCCTCATGGGCCAGCCATCCTGCAGGGCTGGTTCTGGGCTCACACACCCAGAGCTGCCTGCCTAGCCACTCCCCACCACCTTGGCCCGAGCCCTCAGGTTCAACCTCTCCTTCTCTGACCCTGAGACTCCACCCACAGATTCTTTTTCGTTCTCCTCTAGCTCCAGAATGGTGGTGGTGGGGGTGGGGGGTGACTGTCTACAGGCATACCTCCCCGAACGCACCCAATCTCATCAGAATGGTGGCAGGTCTGGCCTAGGAAGAGGAGGCGTGGGCCCTCTGGCCAAAACATCCTAGGGATGTCCAGGCAGTGTTCAGGGGCACTTGTGACCACAGCATGGGAACAGGAGGAATCTCTGTGTAGTTAAAAACATCAGTTAAACCTTCTTACCTGCTCCCTCTTGACCAGCAGAGCCACAGACTACTGTTTGCTAACAAGGGTCCCACAGTCTGCAGGTTTCACCTCTCTTCCCTCTCCTTGTCCTGGGAAACACACAGGATGCTGTGGAGGGGGAGGCTAGAGGAGTAAGTGATGCTCAAGCTTGGTTTTGATGGATGACTTTTGAGCTAAACAGTCCAAGAGAAGAGAAAGAAAATGAGAAAGGCATTCCAGAGAAAATGAACAGGGTGGGCAAAGGCCCGTTGGTGAGAGAGATCACAGGGCCCTCAGAACCACAGATCCCCTGTTTGTATGGCTGGGTGTGCACAGGAAAGTGGTGGAATCCAGAGCCAGGAAGGTGGACTGGGGCCAGTTCTCATTTAGTCAACATCTTTGACCACCCCTGTGCTCAGCTCAGGATGGGACATAATGATAGAAGAGGTGCTGGGAACATAAGGATGTTTGGACACGCAGTTTGCCTTATTCATCCCTGGATCCTCAGTGACCACCCCAGTGCTGGGAGCATGGCAGGCACTCCGTAAACATCTGTCACATGAATGAATGAATGAATGAAGGGATGGCCAAGTCACTTAAAGAGAAATAGGTTAAAGAAAAGTTAGTTTTGCTGAGGCAGAGAACCCAAGCCTTAGAAAAGATTCTCTGGGAAGGAGGACTATTTTTATTTTAGAGAAGGTTGCTGTAGTTTTCACAGTGAACCTCAACTGTGGCTTGTGAGGTTAAGTCACTCCATGGTTGCAATGTTGGTCTTTTTGCCACTGATGCAACAAGCTGTGAGGATTTCCACAGAACCAGAGCCTGCAGAGCAGGGATGGGGCAGGGCCTCCTGGAGCTAGAAAAGAAGCCACATTGAGGCAGGGAGCTGTCCACTGTTGCCCAACCACACCTGGAATGTGGCCCCAGGTAGGAGCCTTTGGACTCACAAGAGACAATTATCTGAGGACAGCTCGTGACTTTTGGCCAGCTCAGAATCGAAAGCAGATAGTCAGGCCCTGCACCATCAAGTCTCATGGCTCTCCAGCCGACTGTCAGATGTCCGTGTGTCCACCCCCACCCCATAGCCACACCAACTCTGGCAGGAGGCTGGAGCTCTGCTTGGTGGGTGAGAGCAGCAGGTAGACAGGGGCCAGCCATGGGTCTGGTCTTCTGCACGCTGGTCAGCCCTATTGTACAGGCGCTGTGGTGACATCTCCCCACCAGACTCTAGGGCCCTTGGTTGTGGGCACCTTTGCCCCAGCGGGAGGGATGGAGCAAGAGAGGGGACCCAGAAGCAGCCATTCCTTGTGTCCTGGGTTGGAATAACTGCAGCTTCATTGATCCCCAGCTCCAAGCTTCATCAGGGAGAACAAGGATGAGCCCAGATTGAATCATGGCACCTCCCAGAGCACTGTTTCTTTGAGGTGATGATGCTCAGATGCAGACTGATTGGGAAGTTAATAAAACCTATGCCTTGAGATGCTCACTTGAACAAGCCCCTTCCAAGACTCTAGACCTCTCTTTGTCTTTGCCGTTTTTCATTCTTCTTCCTAAAAAGCATCTCCCCAAATTACATAAACTTCAGGTCCCACAAAACTGGACCCACCCCTGCCAGTGCCCCTTGGCTCTGGAAAACTTTGAGCAGACAGTGGGTGCCTGTGGACTCGGGCTCATGGGTCTTCTGCCCGAATCTCAGGCCAGGAAGTCTGTCCCGCAGCCTGGGTGTCAGATGGTGGAGGGCTCCAGTTCAGAGCAAGCAGTGTTCTCTTTGTAGCCCAGGGCGGGTGTGTTGGAATCGCCAGGCCAGCCCAGTGGAAGGAGACTGTCACCTATAGAAAGATCAGAGTGTCATCTTGAGAAGAAGGAACCGACAAGTGTGAATGCACCAGATCAAATAGCACTTCTCTTTTGCATCCATATGGTCCACCGGTGGGGCATTTGGTGTTGACCCATGGCTGATTGCTGGTTTAAAACAGATGCTGTGATATAAAACACCCTGAACTGTATGCTTTGAAAGGGTGGATTTTATGGCATGTGAATGATATCTTCATATTAATAATAACAAAGGATACTAGAGCTCAGTGGCTGTGGAGCTTTCCTGCTGGCTTGGCCCTAGAGGGCACAGCTTGGTGCTGGGGCTTCTGGGCTGCTTTCTGAGGCATCGCACACAAACACAAGCATTCAGGGACTGTCCGGGTCCTCACTGAGCTGGGGGACAAGATGCTGGTACCGCAAATAAGGCTCCTGTTCGGCTTGGGTCCTTGGGGCTGGTGGAGGGGCTTTAGCTACTTCTGGGCCCCTGGGTCCCCTTTTGCTGTCCCCATCTTGGCATATTTACCAAGGCCTCTGAGCCTGCTGCCGACACTTCTGGGGACAGGGAAGAGTTAACCATTAACTCGGAGGTGAGAGAAAGGAGAGGCTTGGGACAGCGCCCATAGGCAGCTTTCCGGCCCTCTGGGGCGGCGGGGGCCCCTCCTGAGCTGCACTCCCCACGCTGGGTGGGGGCAGGGCGGGCAGAGCAGAGCTGTCCCTCAGAGAGGAGCTGGGCCTCCAAGGGCCCAGCAGAGATACCAGTGGTACTCAGGGACTGGCCTCATCATGGCCCAGGCCCGCTTGTCACCGGTGCCCAGGCACATGGGCAGACACTCCCCTCCCCAGGGCCAGCCCCCCTCCCCCACACCCACATCAGCCTGTGGCTCACCTGCTCCACAGCTTTGCCAGGCTGCATTTCTTTCCATCTTTCTTTCCTCTTTTTTTTTTTAAACTTTATTTGGCTGCTCTGGGTCTTAGTTGCAGCACGTGGGATCTAGTTCCCTGACCAGGGATCGAACCCAGGTCCCCTGTATTGGGAGCTTAGAGCCCTAGTGACTGGACCATCAGGGAAATCCCTAGGCTGTATTTTAAATGGCAGTGAGAAGATGACCCAACCCCTTGCTTGAGAAGACATGGCTCTTCACACCCCCTGGACACTGTGGTGACCCAGGAAGGACAGCAGCCAGAAATAGATGTCCTTCCTGTCTTTCTCTGTGGGACAGACTCAGGCACTTACATGTACAGACACATACACGCACACATGCATGTCAGGTACACTGGTTTCTTCGACCGCCTGGTCTATGCAAAGGAAAAACCAAAGTGACTCTTGATGGACTGAATTCTTGCAAAGGGCCCTAAAGATGCTTCACAAGCCCCTGACCAAGGTGCTGGGGATGGGATGGTGCCCTCATCAGGCCTTATTGCACTGGGTCTGAGCTGCCCTCCAGGGCTCTTTTGGGGGCAGGTGGAGGTGGACAGGAACCTCGTTGCCAGGCTGTTCTTTGGAACACCCTGCAGGTGCTGCTGTTTTGTCTGGATACACCTTAGCAAGTGTTTCTGTGGGCTGGTGTGGCCAGGAGAAGCAGATGGGAGCAGCGGCTCTGCTCTTCAGGCCACCTCCGAGGACCAGGCCTGCAACTGAGGAGGGCAACCTACTCACACTCCACACAGCAAATCCTAATCTAGGGAGAGATGGGCATCGGTGCTGCCTGCCTGGTGGGAGGTGGCCTGTGGGGGCTGGGGTTGAAGCGTGGACTTGGGGTGCCTTGTGTTGGGCCACGCTATCAGCAAAGTTGCTAAAAAGTCCTTGGATGTTCCCAATTCCTCTGTTTGGTTCCATCTCTTTTTGGCAGGTAAGGCCGACTCAGGAGGTCAGTCTCTAGGATCCTGCCTCAGATACTCATCAACATGAATGCTGAGGGCAAGAGGAGAGATGCAGACGTAAAGAACAGACATGGACACAGCGGCGGAAGGAGAGGGTGGGATGAATTGAGAGAGTAGGGTTGACATATACATACTATGTGCATGCTCAGTCGCTCAGTCATGTCCAACTTTCCCCATGGACCATGGCCTGCCAGTTTCCTCTAGCCATGGAATTTTCCAGGCAAAAATATTGGAGTGGGTTGCCATGCCCTTTTCCAGGGGATCTTCCCAACCCAGGGATTGAACCTGTATCTCTTGTGTCTCCTGCATTGGCAGGGGGACTTTTTTTTACCACTGTGCCATCTGGGAGGCCCCCATATATACATTACCATGTGTAAGACAGATAGCTAGTGGGAAACTGCTCTATAGCACAGGGAGCCCAGCTTGGTGTTCTGGGATGACATAGAGGGATGGGGTGAGGGGGCTGGGAGAAGAGGTATATATATATATAGCTGATTCATGCCTGTGTGCAGAGTATATCATGCGAAATGCCAGGCTGGATGAAGCACAAGCTGGAATCAAGATTGCCAAGAGAAATATTAAAAACCTCAGATATGCAGATGACACCACCCTTACGACAGAAAGCGAAGAGGAACTGAAGAGCCTCTTGATGAAAGTGAAAGAGGAGAGTGAAAAAGCTGGCTTAAAACTCAACATTCAGAAAACTAAGATCATGGCATCTGGTCCCATCACTTCATGGGAAATAGATGGGAAACAATGGAAACAGTGAGAGACTTTAATTTCCTTGGGCTCCAAAATCACTGCAGATGGTCACTGCAGCCATGAAATTAAAAGACGCTTGCTCCTTGGAAGAAAAGCTATGACAAACCTAGACAGCATATTAAAAAGCAGAGACATTACTTTGTCAACAAAGGTCTATCTAGTCAAAACTTTTTCCAATAGTCATGTACGGATGTGAGAGTTGGACGATAAAGAAAACCGAGCACCTAAAAATTGATGCTTTTTGAACTGTATTGCAGAAGATTCTTGAGAGTCCCTTGGACAGCAAGAAGATCAAACCAGTTGATCCTAAAGGAAATCAGTCCTAAATATTCATTGGAAGGACTGATGCTGAAGTTGAAGCTCCAATACTTTGGTCACCTGATACGAGGAATTGAGTCATTGTAAAAGATCCTATTCTGGGAGAGATTGAAGGCAGAAGGGGATGACAGAGGATGAGATGGTTGGATGGCATCATCACCCAGTTGACAGACATGAGTGTGAACAAGCTCCGGGAGTTAGTGATGGACAGGTAAGCCTGGAGTGCTGCAGTCCATGGGGTCGCAAAGAGTTGGACACAACTGAGCGACCGAACTGAACTAAACTGAACTGATAGCTGATTCATGTTGTATGGCAGAAACTAGCACAACATCGTAAAGGAATTATCCTCCAATTAAAAAAAAAAACCAACCCCAAACCAAAAACAACATGGCTAAAAAAACAAAAACAAACAAACAAAAAACAACAACATGTGTGCTGAGTCCCTACACCTACCCTGAAAATACTTCACTCATGGCCATGGGGGTGACTGTTCCCATCGCTGGCCTCTCTGGCTGCCCACTGCCTGCCAGCCCACGTCCTGGTAGGGAACCTTAGTGTGCCAACTGGCCCACAGAGGCAGGGGCTTTGTTTCTGACACGAGGATGGTTTTCTTTTGTGGATTGGAGTGGTATGCTTTTCTGGGCCTGGGACAGGAGTGGTGATGCCACAGCTTGGGAAGGAAGCAGTGCCCAAAACTATGTCATGCACATGAAGACCCTCTGCCAGTGTACACACAGCAAAGAATCCTGTCTGTCCAACGGTCCCAGACAAGGACTCTGTGCTGGGTGGGGGGAGGGAAGGATAAAGCCACCTTCAGACACCTTGGCCTCCTGTGGAGTAACCACAGCATGTGGCCAAACAGAGCTCTTTAGGACAAAGCTACCTGAGGAGGCTGCCCCTCTGCCTGACCCTCCCAGATTGACAGAAATGTTCTCTGGAAAGTGGAACGCCAACCACATCCTCATTCCAACCCTCCTCTTCATGCAGCCTCACCAAATTCACAGGAATTTTGGATCCTCGAAGAGATTACACTGTGTATACTCCAAGCTTTGCAATTAAGGAGGGACCTGCCTTGCCCCGAGGTTTCCCACTATCAGAAAATGGAAACCAGCACCCTTCACCCCTCTCCTATGAGAGACAGCAGTTACTGAGCTGGCGGTTTATGGACACACTCTGGTGTTGAAGAACCAAGGCGCCCAGGAGCACAGGGTGGACGAGTTGGGGTGTAGCTCGGTGCTGAGAGTGGTCGGGGACCGACATGGGAGGCCCCCTCCCGAAGTCCCTTCCCTCTCTCCTTTACCCCTCAGTGCAGTCCCTCACTTGTACAAACACACTGCTTCTAATTAAAAAAAAATTTTTTTTTTTATTAAAATACTGTTATACCCAGTGGAATGCAGCAGCAATCCTGGTACAGGGTAGCATAACAAAACAGCCATGTTTACATTTTAAATATTCACGATAACTTAAACATACAGACACACATCATGGTCTTTGGCAGAAAATGTTCACAGCACAAAAAAATACTTTAAAAAGAAATACCAAATATTAATCCAAAATATATTAAGTTGTTTTTTTTTTTTCTTTCACAATATTTTTTTGCCTTTTTCTCTCTTTTTTTCTTTTTGTTTTGTAAACAATGCACATGAACCAAATGCATTTTTCAGTTTTACAGAGGGGTAGGGGGATTTAAAAAAATATGCAATTGTCCAGCAAATGCGAATGTTTAAAAAGGAAACTTGAGGAACCATAGGAATAAAATAACACATACAAAAACCTAAAAACAGTAAAAGAAAAACAAAACAAAAACAAAGACTCAAGGAGAACTAAAAACAGTCGAGACAAACCACTAAAACCCACCAGTCACTCATGGGGCTGAGTTGGGAGACTCTTTAAGACCAGAAGTAAAAGTCACTGCCACTGGCAGGCTGCCATCGGACACTTCACTCCAGTTCCCAAGCGCTGGCCCTGTTTCAGGGTGCTGCTCGCTGGCGGCTTGAGGAGCCAGCCTCAGGGCGCCATGCTGTGACGGGGCTCCATTCAGAGGACCATCTGAGTCCTGTCTTACAGCTCATGGACTAGTTCTCACCAGCATAGTTCCCTCTCCCAGTGCCTCCAGGGGGAACAAAGACTCTGATGAGAACAAGGCCATCTCTCCAGTTTCCTTTCAGAGAACTGGTGCTGGGAAGGAAGCCCACCATGGCAGACTGGCGTGGTGGCGGACTTCATCTAGCTCAGGGTTCATAACCAAACTGATAAGATGTCCCAGGGACAGGAGCTGTGGAGCCATTTCAAGAGGCTGGTGGTGGTGAGGTCCCTTGGGCATTTCAAACAGGGCTCAAGATGGGGAAAAAGCAGCCAACATCCCGTGGATCAAGCAGTAACAAAATCCATGGACCAGGGACTTGAGGAGATAATTGGGAGGAACCGAGGCAGCAGGGCTGGGAGCATGGAATGAGGGGGCGAATCTGAAGCAGCCCACTTCAATCTTCTGTTTCACAAGAAAGGGAATTATGTACAAACTGCACGGCACATCCCAGTCCTCTCCACAGTGCGGGAGATGCTGTGGCCTCTGCAGGACTAACACGCTCAACAGGCCGCCAAGATTCAAGTCCGGGTGATCCCCATGAGGCAGTGAGGAGCTGAGGAGCAGATGGAGGTGGAGGGACCACACTGAGCCAGGCCACCTGGAGTCCATGGGCAGCCATCCTTGGAAATCAGCCCCCAAATCAATATATCCCCTCCCTCCCTGCCCGAGTGCCCAGTGTGGGTGCACTACTCCCTTCTGAGCTTTCAACTGCTACCCTGGCAGCAAGCCAGGTAAAGGTCCGGTCCTCAGGCTGCATGGGCCCAGGAGGAGCACGGGGCTAAGGAACAGGGTCTTCTCGGGGGACGGGTGCTCACAGCTCCCCTCTCCCATGCAGCATCCTGCTGGAATGGCCGTGTGGCAGAGGGCAGCAGGAAATGGTTCAGAGTCCCCAAGGCGCCACCTCCTTCAGATCAGTATCTCCACCATGTCAGAAAAGTCCTGGACTCTGGATGTAGCAACAGAGTCTGGAGAGATAAGAGCACAGGCACATGCCAACGAGGGTTACTAGAATAGGCTTTTAAATCCAATAACATTTTAAAGATAGGCTCTATCTTCACCAGCTTTTCCCACCTCAGCTGCCCAGGTCCTCATAACTTGGCCAACCAATCACAGAGCTCTGTTCCCTCCCAGCTCTCCATCCAGACCACCAGCCTCCAGAGTGGAAGATGCAAATGTTTATAACTAGGAACCGGTTGGAGGGCTTGGAGGGAGGGTGGAGAGCACTGAGGGAGGGAGGCTACCACATTCTTTTCATGCCTGTGGTTTCCTGAGCTGGTGAGGCAAAGGCAACTATGCAAAGGCTAATGTGAAAGAGAGCAAACACATTCAATGGCATCTTCTCAAATTTCTCCTTCCGGGACTCTTTTAAAACAAAGTCTTCTAACTTGGGAGTGCCAAACTCCATGATCTTAGATGTTAGATTGGTCATTAAAGTTGTAAGGAAGACTTCTGAAGAGGAGATAAAGGGCCTCCCAGGTAGATCTGTTTGTAATTAGGGTTTCCAGTTCCCCTATTCCTATATCCAACCAGCTCTCTCCCCTGTACTGAGGTGGGTCCCACATCCTGCTCACCCTCCCTATGCAGGGCTCCCTGTGGAGTGTGGGCAATGAGTGGGGGCGGGACTCACACCCCAGGGTGCCCTCAGCCACCCACAAAAGTTGGGGGAGACTTACCCAGTGAGGCTGTTCTCTGGCCACTGCTGCACCCCAAAAGGCTGTCAGGCTCCAGGCTGTCTGGGGGGCCATCAGTCTGGGTGCTCCCATCCCTGCTCCCATGTTTGGCGTGGGCAGCGAGGGGAGCCACAGTCACAGGCTCCTCCAGCGGGGCCCTGTCTGCTAGGAAGGCAGGAGTTTCAGTTACTGCCCTGTCCACAATATGTAGCCCCCATGAAGAAGACCCTAACTTAATGACACCTCCTAGGGATGCTAGTTGCTCATGATTTGCAAGAACTTGGATTACACGCCTGTTTCCAAACAGGATTGGGTTCCAAAAGCTTGGAGTGGAAGAAGCCTTCTTAAAAGGTTGTAGATTAAATCTTAAAACAGTAAGAATTCCTGGATTTCGTGGCGTCTGCTTAGGAGGAGAAGTGGAAGTGCTGGCCCAGAAGATACCTCTGCAGGTGAAGTTTATTTTTACTTTGATGGTGAGTGGCTGGGGCCAGGGTGGTGGAATTTCCAGAGATGGGGGCTACAGCCTGCCTTGTCACACCAGGGGACAGCTGCAGGCTGCAAGGTCACTGGAGCCAGAGTGTAAGCCGGCTTCCCTGGGTGAGGAGTTGGGATGCCTAGCTCCTCCGAGCTTCAATTCTGGAAGGAAAGGCCTGAGAACAACCTAGCCTCTGCCGCCCACCCACCTCCTCTCACCTGCAGCCAATTGGGCAGAGGCATCCACCTGCCGCTCGCTGGAGGAGTGTCCTTGCCAGCCCTGGGTCCCCGCTGCTTCAGCCACGAAGATAGATGGCACCGACTTGGCAGGCCTCAGGGAGCCTGGGGTGACCTTGCCAGGGTCTTTCCTGGAGCGCTGCTGAAGGACCTTGATCACTGCATCCTTCTCCAGGATCTGAGCGTGGAGCACCTTTAACCTGAGGGGTGAGAGGCCGTGTTTACATCTTCAGACCCACAGATCCTATGGCCTCCGCCCTCCCCGCCTTATGGAAGTTGGAGGGTAAGCCTTCCTTAAAGCCAGGCTGGGGCCTTCAGAAGTGCCATCAGAGCTCTGCAATGGGATGCTTTGAAAACTACCAGTGCATGAGAGGCTGGGCCATTTCCACACTGGCAAACCCAGGTGTAGGTTCTGGGTTTGTCTGATGACAGTAGTAGGGCTGTTGATCAAAGGAGCTAAGTTGATTGCTTGTGTTTTTGAGCCAGGAAGAGGTCAAATGGAAATCTTGTGGGGCCTCTAAGTTGTCTCCAGAGTGAAATTCCAGCTCCCCACAGGCCAGGGGCCTAGGCCACATTCGTTCTGGGGTGGTACCTAGCATGTAGGGTGAGTGAAGTGAAGCCGCTCAGTCGTGTCTGACTCTTTGCGACCCCATAGACTGTAGGCCACCAGGCTCCTCCATCCATGGAATTTTCCAGGCAAAAGTACTGGAGTGGGTTGCCATTTCCCTCTCCAGGGGATCTTCCCGGCCCAGGGATTGAACCCAGGTCTCCCGCATTGTGGGCAGATGCTTTACTGTCTGAGACACCAGGGAATTCTAATTCTCTGATTTACATGGTGCGAGGTGGGGGAGCAGGTGGAGGCCTGGAGCCTTGGGTGTCATCCAAGAGTGGAGTCTCCTGGGCAGACCAACGACTCGGTTGGCACCTCTGAGAAAGAATAGCCTGTAATGCCGGCTGTGCCGAAAAGCAGGGGGTCAGCTCAGAAGTAGGAGGGATTGTTAGGCTGGGCAGAGTGAGGGGTATTTAACATGGATTATCAAGGACCAGGCAAAGAAAAGAAATAAAGTCGCTCAGTCAAGTCCGACTCTGCGACCCCATGGACTGTAGTCCGCCAGGCTCCTCCGTCCATGGAATTCTCCAAGCAAGAATATTGGAGTGGGTTGCCATTCCTTCTCCAGGGCATCTTCCCAACCCAGGGATTGAACCCCAGTCTCCTGCACTGCAGGCAGACTCTTAACCGCCTGAGCCACCAGGGAAGACCTAAGGACCAGGGAAGGGCTGGACAAATCCCACCCTACCCCCAACCCCCTGCCGCAGGTACCCGGCCTGCAGTGTCCAACCTGCTTTCCATCTCCTGATGCCTGTGGCCGCCGGTGAGCAGGCCCTCATTGAAGCTGCTGCTGGGTGACGGCTGGGGCGAGTGCCGGATGAGAGTGGTGTCGCGCTGGGCGGCGGCCGTGGCGGCCGCATCCATGGCGAACTGCCTCATGGCACGTTCCTCCAAGTACTTCTGTTCCCACTTGGTCATGTCAGCTTCCAGCGCCAGCACCTGCTCCTCCTTCTCCCGCAACTGCTCCGAGAGCCGCAGCGCACTGAGCTCCGGGGTCCCAGCACTGCCACCGCCACCTCCGGGGCTGCCTGCCTGTCTCTGCAGAGAGAGGGGTACCGTGGTCAGGGGTGGAGGGTGGGGTGTGTTGGCCGCAGGTTCTCACCGCCACGTGAGGAATCTCACTGAAGCCAGTGCTTGGTCAGCTGGCGCCACGCACTCTGCACAGCCTGCTTCCAGCAGGAGACAAAGGGGAGCCAGAGGTCCCCACACCCTTGCCCCAAATACTGTGGCCAAGGGTGCAGAGGAGATTGGGTTTGCTTTTGCCTAGAGACCATATACATTGTCCTCCGAACTGGGGAAGGGGTGACTTAACGAAATGGGACAACTGGTGTAAACTACGACAGACCCCAGCAATCCAGGAGCTCTGGTCACCCTGCCTCTGTGGGAAGGGTGAGGTTAGGGGTGGAGACAGAACTCTTATCTGGTCTGTAAACACGAGAGCTATTTACACAGACCAAAGTGAGGATAAAGGCCCAGGATCTGGGCAACTATCTTCCCCACCCCTGATCTCAGGGAGAAACATAAGAGTTGGCTAGTCCCCTCCATCACAGCTCCTGAGAGACTTTCTCCAGAGACCAAGGTTGCCAATCCTGGCTGCTGCTGAGGATAGAGGCCCAAGGCTTGAGCCCCTGAGGTCGGCATACGGCCAAGGGGCAAGGCCTCTGCTGAGACTGATGGGCCGGGAAGGGCCTTCGGCAAGGCTAGCCCAGGTGGTCCCAACTTTCCAAAAGGGCTCGGCCTGGATCTCAGTAGGGGCTCTGGGGCCTTCCCAGCTCACCTGCTGTGCACGAAGGGCCTTGAGTTCCTGCTCCAGGCGCGTCCGCAGACGTAGCTCCAGCTGCTCTCGCTTCTCGCAGGCAGCCTGCAGCTGCCCCAGGGCCTGTTGTAGCCGTTCCACCTTCTCCACGTAGGCCTGCTTCTTCCGCAGCTCCTCCTCAGCTCTTGCCGCACGGCCCTGTGCATTGCTCAGGGCCTGCTCCAGCAGCTCGGCCCGCCGCCGCTGGTCCTCGATGGCTCCGCGCAGCAGCGCCATCTCCCGCTCTAGCTTCTCCTGCTCCTGCTGCTGCTCGTAGCCTGCAGCGAGAGAGGGAGGGGCCCGGTCAGGGACGGCAGCTCCCTCGCTGCCCCCCAGAACACCCACCACGTGCCACGCTCTGTGTTGACCGCTGCTCAAGCTTGACTGCATCTTCTCAGTAACACAGGAGTTAGGTACCCTTATTAACCCCATTGTAGGGCCAGGAAACTGAAGTTCAGGTTAAGGCCTGAGCGAATGTCAATGTCAGACCAGGGCCCTTGCAGTGATGACTGGGCCGCACTGCTCCTCTGCTGGGACATGGCCCTGCCAGGAGAGAGCCCGAGACACTGTCCACCTGCGCTGGGTGTCACCATCTCCAAAACACATTCACAACTTCCCTCCAGCCTCAATGATGATACTAGAGACTGGGCAGGCAGGAACCGCGATGCCCATTTCCAGATGAGAAAACAGAGGCTCCGATGGACTGTCACGTGGTCATCTGCACGGTGGAAGAACCACCGTGTGCTGCCCCAGGAGTCAGGCATTTGCACATCTTATTTCCCTGAAGCCTCCAGTGACAGTCCGGGGATCTGTGATCCCCACCTTAAAGAGGAGGAAACATAGGAGGTGAATGGTCCTACCAGGCAGGGATCAAAGTTCGCCTGCCTCTGAAGAACCAGGCACCCCCACCCCCACTGTGCAGGCTGCCTGCCTTGCTGGAAGGCAGAGGGGGACCAGTCAAGGGGCCTGCCTGATGGACTCAAAGGCACCATCTCTCGAGCATCACTGTCACAGCACAGCGGAATTTTCTGCTGTAATGGACTTGCTCTACACTGTGCCAAGCAGGGCAGCAGCCACTAGGCACATGTGGCCGGTGAGCACTTGCAATGTGGCCAGTGTCAGAGAGGAGTCAAATTTTTCATTTTATTTCATTTTAATTAATTTTAACCTTTGGGCCACGTGTGGCTAAATACCTATCAGATAGGACAGTATAGACTCTGGAACAGAAGAGTGAAGGCCTGAGATCCAGCAGGCAGAAAGGAGGTTTCAATTATACAGAGCCCAGGAGGACACAGGCCACTCAGGTTGGCTTTGGTTCACTCTCAATTTTTGAAGGCTGGGCCCAGGCCCACCTCATTCTTTGGGGCGAAGGGAAAAGTTGGTGAGACTCAGTAACACTGGGCCTTTCGTCCTGAGCTGGCCTGACACCTGAATGGGGTGGAGGGGCAGGCAGGAGTGCTGACTGGGACTTTGGACCCAGAGACAATGGCCCTGTCCTGGAAGGCTTCACAGCGATGGACAGCTTATAGAGTTAGCCGGAGGCTGGCAGCTCATCCCAGTCTTAGATGGTCCCATCTTACAGCCTCAGAATCTAGGGTTCAGGTGAGAAGAAACTGCCCAAGGGGGACTCGGCCAGGAGAACCAGGCCTCAGGACTCACGGCCAGATGCCCAGGGTGGGCAGGGCCTGACCAGAGCTGGGAGTCTCTACTGCTTGCCTAGTAGGAAAGCAGATGCACTGGTGATAGGGGCCACACTCTCCTACTAGGCACTGACTCTGGAGAAAAGGTGAGATCAACCACAGACATTTTCCCTGAGGATTCTGGTTTCCTAAGGATTTTTGCTCCTGGATGTCAGGAGCAAGGAAGGGTAGTTTGGCTTTCCTCAGCCCTTGGGGAGGGTACCAAGGACCCAGCCTTTGGCTTCCAGAAGGTTCCTGCTGCCTTGCACACCTCAAACGCCCTGGCAGTTTCCCTGGTGGTTCAGACAGTAAACAATCAGCCTAAAATGCAGGAGACTCAGGTTGGATCCCTGGGTCAGGAAGGTCCCCTGGAGAAGGGAATGGCAACCCACTCCATTATTCTTGCCTGGGAAATCCCATGGACAAAGGAGCCTGGCCGGCTACAGTCTATGGGATTGCAAATAGTCCTAAGCGATTGAGCAGCTAACACTTTAACTTTGAAGGCCCTGGTAGAGCTCGGAGGCTTGAGACCTTGGCCATCCCCAGCCACCAGGATAAAAACTGCGGCCGCCTCCAGGCTGCAGTGGGAGCAGATTCGGGAGACACAGAGGGGGGCCAGGGGCTGCGGCGCAGCGGGGGTAGCAGGAGGCCTTCCCCGGGGGAAGCGAGGCGCCACCAGGAAAGCAAGTCCCAGTCCCTTTGTCCCACTGTCCGTCCCCCGCAGCGTGGCGGGCGGGGCGCAGGCAGGAGTGTGGGGGGAGGGGGAGGCTCGCGCAGCGGAACAGCCCGGGCTCAGGAATGCCCGGCATCCAGGTCACCCGCCGCTTGGAGATTAATGGCTCCAGCCAGGAGCCAAGAACAGCCTCGCTCCCCAGGGAGCGGAAACGCCTCCAGGCTGGCCAGTCCCGGGCCCCTCCCCTGCCTGCTCCCAGGAACCAGCCTGTGACTTCCTTTCTTTGGCAAAGCCTGGCCCCATTCTGCCCCTTTCCAGCAACTCGTCCTCGCTGGACTCGCAATGATGAGACCCCCCAGGGCTATCCCCACTCCCCAGCCCTGACCACCATCCTCTCCCTCCCAGAGACCTTCAGTCACCTCCTCCTACCTCCTGCCCACCCTCAACCCTCAGCCCTTCAGTGTTGCACTCCCCCATTCCCTTTGGGGGCCACCCTGTCCAGGCCTGAGCTCTGCTTGAGGAGGTAGGTGCTGCTAGCCAGAGCTCAGTCTTCAAGCTGCCTCTCTGCTTCCAGACACCCCCAACCATCTAGCTTAAGCTCAGTAAGCTTTTGCCGGGGTTCCTCCTACCTCCAAGGCAGCCTTGCCCAGACACCAGCTGCCCCAGTGCACTCCTTTGCAAACACTCAAACAGCACTATCGCAGCACGGGAGGAGCTTATCAATAACTGCCTCTCTGTCTCTTCTGAAGGCTATAGGCTTCTTCCTACTATTGAGTTGGTGGCTTCCTTTGTCCCCCCTTCCTTCAAACTGCTTCCACCTCCACTGGAGCTATCCTGCTGCTGCTTCACCTGCCACCCCACAATACCCCTCTTTCAGGGTGCTGGGGACCACCCCCCATCACTGGCCTCTGGGGCCAGACCATCCTTGTTCCCTGGAATCCATGGTAGGAAGATCCTGCTCCTTCCTCAAGCTCCCCACCTCTCTTGACCTTGTTTTGGCACCTTCCTGACCCGTTCCCACTCTGCTGCATTCCTGCCAGGGGCTCAGCACAGCTGTGCTAGAGAACAAATGAGTGACTACATGGGCCAGTCAACAGTGAACGCATCTGTTCTTCAAGAAGCCTTTGACTATCCTTTTTAGGGGAGCCTCCTGACCTCCTTCTTTAGGGTGCCCTGTTCATGAAGCTCTAGTTTTGGCTGGTGCCAACACTTGTTATGGCCAAGCCTCACCATGCTCCCCAGCTTTCCACATGTCCACCCCCTGGGAGACTCAGACTGTTCCTTCTCTCTCATCCCACCTGTTTCCAGAGTGCTCGGCTCTCCTCAACTGCTTCTAAAGGACACTGAACTGACGGTCAGCACACCTCCCCAGCTGTCCCTCGACCCACTGATCTCCCCAGTACACAGGGAACCAGATCCTGCTCCCCTTGGGAAGCCGCCCCTCCCCTGAGTCCAGTCCAGTGATGGGTGCATAGTGGGCATTCGGTAAAGCCACACTCCAAGCCCTGCTTTGGCAGAGGAGGCCAACCCTCGCTCAAGAGGAGCTCTCCTGGTCCCACCAGCCACACCTCTGCTTGGACTCCTGAGTGGGCCCCCTACTTACTCTGAGCCAGCAGCTTGGCCACCATGTCTTGGCTGCCTGCCTGGGCCTCCTGCGTCTTGCTTGCCAGGCGGCGGTTTGCAGATTCTAATCTTTCTGTTTCAAATGAAGAAAAGTTTTAAGGAGAAAGCTTTGAGTACAGGGGAAGCTGCCTGCTGGGGTGACCCCCGCCCCCCACAACAGGGAACTATCTGTCAGGCTGCATTCTCCAAGCTGGGGGTGGGCTCATAGGGAAGCCCCAGGTCACCTTGGGCCACATGGGTGAGAGCTCCAGGAGGGCCCCAAGGTCTAGAACACAGAGACAAGCATCTCTCTATCAAGGTGGCCCCCAAAGAGTCTCGGCCTAGTCCCCTTTGAGTTGATTTATACTATTTTTGCAGAGGACAGAGATTCTGAATGATGTCCTAGAACAGTGGACTCAAGCTGTCCATAGGTGCTCTCTGCCTCTCCACCTGCGTGAGCGGTCCTCACCTCTAAGATCCCGGTTGAAGTCCTGCAGCCTCCTCATCTCACTGTCCATCTTGTTCCGCATGGTCTTCTCCAGGGCCTCTCGCTTGGAAGAGGCCCTCGTCAGGCTCTCGTGGGCCTCGGAGAGCCGCTGGATTTCGCTCTCCAGCTGCAAGAGGCAGAGAGCAGAGCTGAAGGAAGGGGAAATCTCCCTGGGTGGCAGTGGCATCAAGGTCCCCTCCTTAGGCCAGGGATGATCGCTGACTCTCCATCACAAAGGGTGAGAGGAGATACAAAGCCACAGCAGAAAACCCACCTAGCCCGAGTGGGACAGGCTGCAGCCTGTAGCCTCCAGAGAGGGACCAGGCTGCTGGAACAGGCAAGCCAGGGTCCCCTCAACTGTTCAAAGTCCTGAGTGAACACAAGGCCACGTTCCCTGGAAGGGGCTGCCTCCAGGGTGACCGAGGGCAGCTTCCTGGTGCCTAGTGTCCAGAAAGAAGCATTTTCCTTTTGTTTGGCTTCTAGTGAGAAATTTGAGCACAATGGACCAGGATCAGGCACTGAGGCTCCAACCGTGGTCTGGGGGGGTGGACCTATTTTGGAGATCACAGGATGGTCACAGAAAGCCTAAGGCTACCTGCTCAGGCTGAGTGTACAGCAGGTGACCCTTCACTAAGAAGGGAGCACCAGATCCAGCCTGAGCTGCCTGGAGTATGTGCCTCTCCAGCCCTCACCCCACAGGGCCAGCTTGGCCCCGGATGCCCCACCCACTTGGCAGCTGGCAGGTTCCGCACGTGCTCCTAGCTGGCCCGTGATTCCAATAAGTCGCTCGTTTTTTGCCAAGAGGAGGGGCTTTCCCTGTGACCAGGGCTGGCCTGGAACAGACTTGCTGTTGTGTGGGGGATACAAAGGGCTCTCTGTGGGAGGTGTCCACGGAGGGGGCGTGTGCAGGGGAAGGGTGCGACCATGAGGGAGTCGGTGAATGGGCTCTTTCTAACCACCACTGGGCAGCAACTGCTCGTGCTCTGGGCCTGCTCTGCCGGCTGCTCCCCAGCTGTCTGGAGTCAGCCAGGGAGGGGTGCATGAGGGATGGGGGTGGGGGGCCCGAGGGGCAGCTGAGAAGCCCAGCCAGACCAGCTTTCAGACTCCTCTGCCTCCCTTCTGACAGCCCCCTCCCTAGTGGGCCCTGCTGGGGTTCCCTTCCTCCCCCCTGCTTCTCTGAGGCCTCAGCAGGGCCTACCTTCTCGATGCGGCCAGCCTTCTCCGCTGTGCTCTCCCGCTCCCTCTGCAGTCTCTCATTGTCCCTCTGCAGCCTGGCGTTCTCCCTCAGCAGGGTCTCCATCTGGGCCAGGTGGGTGCTGCCCGAGGTGGCCAAAGAGGCCTGGGTGCTTGCCGGGCCCTCCACCCCAGGAGGGCTGAGGGCGGCCAGGTGCGGGGGTGGGTGGCGCTCCTGAGGCTGCTGCAAGTATTGGTGCCGCTGCTGCTGCTGCGGGAGGAACACAGGGGGCACCTGGGCCTGCAGGATCCTGGGGGACAGCAGAGACGGTCCTCAGAGACCGCGGAGCCACACAGAATTGCCCCAGCCCTCCCGGGCAGACAGCTTTCCTGCAGCGTTAGGCAGTAACCTCTGGGGAAGGCCTTTCCACGTGGTGTCCCCAAGACCCTCAAGGGCCAGGGAAGCAGGGCTGCAGGGCATTACCTGCACGCCAGATGCAGGGCACGCTTATTTCATGCCCAGCCTCCTGTGGTCCAGGCCTTGGGGATCAGCCTCAACAGTCCCAGCCATAGGCAGCTCTTTTTGCGTCTGGAGGTCACACTCATCACGACTGAAACTCACCACCTTCCAGGCCCCTGGGCCCCAGCAGCTACCCTGTCTGGTGTCAGGCCCTCCACGCACACCTGCCCACGCAGCACACTCGCTTCTTCTCCCTCCTATTTTGAGTCCCGTCATCCCTTGAAGAAACATGTTTAGAAGACTGTGGCTAAGGTTAGAGTGGTGAGACAGATGTCAGGCTGAGTCTGGGCTCCAGAGTCTGACAGATCAGGCATTCAAATCCTGGCTCCACGGTTTGAGTCCACGGTGCACGGGACCATGCTCAATCAGGAGGGTGAGGGTCTCTAGCCTCAGGCAGGGTGTCAGGGCCACATCTGCCTGGCAGAGTGCTGGGCCTGCAGCGGGCATCTCCACAGTGACAGCCCACCCTCTGTCTCTTCCAGTGGAGACCACAGCCTACTCTCTGCTCAAAGAGTAAATGTGACCCAAACAGCGGATTATCCAGGGCGAAGGGGCCACCTGTGAACTATTACAATAGCCTGAGGTTAGGGACAGTGTTCTCCTGGCCTCTGGTACTGGGGTCCCATGTCAAGGGAAGGAGCATGTGGGGTCACACAGCTTTTCTGGGGCCCTGTGGCTCCAGATGTAAGAGAATTAGACCGCCTCAGTTTCACCAGGAGCTTTCCCAAGTCCCAGAAGCCCCAGACGAATCCATCGCCTCAGAACCCATGCCTGCCCTTCCCCTCATCTCTCCCCTTCATCCTTCCCCCTCTAGACTCCAGCTCCCCTGCTCTTCTTAGACCCAAGGCTAAGTCCTGCCGCCAGTTCCCAGCAAACAATCTTCACCAGATTAGCTGAAGGAGAGGCTGGCAGATGTATTTCTTTTCCTGCCCAAGGTAGAGCTTCCAGTGAGAGCTGAGAGGGTACCCCACTGGAATGTGCAAACTCTCCCTGTGTTGCTAAATGTGGCACCTTGGGTCGGCTCCCTCCAACTCGCTCCCCTGCTCCAGGCCAGGCAGACACAAATGGCATTCTTTGGGGATGACTGGGCTCTCAGAAAGAATAGAGCCTCCTTTCCTTCACACTTGCTCCCCCCACCCCCACTTTTTTTGTTCTCCTGCAAACAGCCTACTTCCTTTCCACGACATTATCTTTTCCTGACAGGGCTCAATAAGCATGGTCCAAAGAAGAAACCACGACTCAGCTTCTGAAACTCTTCCAGGACCAAGCCCTGAGAAGGGAGATAAGGCAGGGGGGCCTTGAGGCTGGCAAAACCCCACAGGCTCAGTCCTCTGGTGCCTCCATTCCAGAGCCATCACATCACTCATTTCTAGAGAGCAGAGAAAGGCATCTTTCCCGGGAAAGGCTGCACAGTGGGAAAGCAGGTGACTAAATGAGGACTCAGCAGGCACAAAGAAAACCAGACTTGAACCTTGGGGCATCAGAGGAAGGGGGTCTGCAAGCCTTCAGGCCCCCCTACTGGGGTTTCCTGGACCCCTGTGTGTGGGGTGGGGGGTGGGGGCGGAATTAAGGGCATGTGAAAAGGGCGTGTGCCAGCTTCTCAGGAGAAGGTCCTGGGCCAAATGAAAGCCTCATTTCTAGGAACCTTATTTCTGAAAACTCTCTGGGCTTCCTGCCCCTCCTGGGCATCCCTGCTTCCATTCATGCCCCTCGAATCCATTCTCTACAAGCAACAGAGGAACCTTTTTGAAAAGGGACACCAAATCACATCCGCTAAAGGCTTCCCTTCACTCTCAGAATTAAAAGCTGAGTTTCCCGCCGGCAGCTGCTCTGGAGCCTCCACATAAAGGGGCTCACCTGGAACAAGAACCTTCTCCCAGGTTCCTGCCCCATGGACCTCACAGAAGAACACGAATGGAAATGAATGGCAGTACCAGGGCAGCTCCTGCCCCTGTGTAGGAGAGGAGAGATCTGTCCGGAGGCCATCTGGTCCTTTCTTCCTTGCCTCCACTTAGGAATGCCTCCCCAAAATCACGGACAGCAAAGAAGAAAAGACTTCTGTTTTTAGAAGCCTCCAGAGGAGGTCCCACCTTCTTCCCACTTAACTTGGGAAAGATTCCCAACTCTAGTCCTTGCAAGTTCTTTCCGAAATCTAACCTTTAGCCCCCTGCTCTAATTGACAGCCTCTGAGAACCCTAGTTACTTGACAGCTACAGCAAATTAGGCAACGGTGTCTGTCTCCAAATTAAAGCAAGGGATGCTGCTAAGTACTCATGTGACCCTGGCTAAATCCCTCTTTCCTTCCAGCATTAGCTCCCATCTTGGGAGGGAGAGGGTATCATCGGCCTTCCTCTGGAGCCCACCAGCCTCCTGGAGGCTCTTCACCCGGGGGAAACTGCACTGGAAGGAAGCCAAGAGCCTGAAGACCAAGGTGGGCAGTTACCTGACTTCCGCGTGCTGGAAGTGTGGACTGCCACGGGCACGGTACCGCGGGTCAGTGACGGCAGAGGTGGTCTCGTGAGCTAGCATGACGTGTGGGTACTGAGGTGGAGGTCCTCGCGGCTCCGGGCCCTCGGCAGTGGGGGCGCCCCTGGCTGGGGGGCCCTGCTGGTTGCGGGCCAGCTGGGGGAAGCTGTGAGAGGCGCTCATGTGGCTGGGGGTGCGGGCCCCGTTCCTCTCCAGGGACAGCTGCATGAGCCGCTCACTCAGGGAGCGCACGTGGCCGTGCCTCAGCTCGCGCAGGGCCTCGTCCTGCCTCCGGCTGCCTCCCGGGGGCCCGCGGGGCTCCCGGTCCCCTACGTGTGGCCAGGGCCCCGCCTGCTGGGAGGCATAGTACTGCGAGTGGGCTTTGGCCTCCTCATAGGTGGGCAGCTCCTCGCCCTTGCCAGGCTGTGGGCACAGGCGGTAGAGGCCGTTCTCTGCCAGGTGGGTCTCGGTGCCCTGGTGCTCCTGGCCCTGGGGTTCCTGCCTCGTGGCCTGCTGCAGCACCTGACTGTCCTCTGGTGCCATGATCTCCAGGGGGGCCTGGGGGCTTCCTGTGCCCCCAGCCCCGGCCCCACCGCGCAGGGCCTGTTGCTGGATGGCCAGCAGTGTGCGGGTCTCAGTCAGGTTGCCATAGCGCAGTTGTTCCTGGATGAGGCGGTGCAGGACCGTACCTGAGGAGTCTTCCAGCGTCCTCATGTTCCCAGGGCTTGCGCACACCCACCTGGACAAAGGCCAGTGGCACCTGGCCCCAGAGCACCTGAGGAGGAGAAAAAGAAGAGCCCTCAGTGGGAGCACCCGGGAAAGGCGGGGACTTTCCATCACTGTCTGGTTAAGGGCAAGGCGATGGAGGGGCACACATGCCTGTCAGACTGCCAATGCTGCCACCTACTGATTAAGGCCAGTCACCTAACTTCTGAGCCTCAGTTTCTCCATCGGAAATATGGAAATAATGCTAGCTTCATGGAGTTGAGAATTAAGAGGCAATGGCTATTGAGGTCCCAGAGCGCTGTAAATCCCTGGCAAAGGACTGCCATTATAATCATATTCATGGAGATTTACTGTGTCTAGAGAAAGATACCAGGAACCTCAGGCTCCTGTAGTTAGCTTCCCATTAGAGAGCCTGATGAGAAAGTCCAGGGCAGGCCTAGTTCAGCTTTAAACACTAAGCTCTTGTGTCTCCTGCATTAGCAGGCAGATTCTTTACCACTGCGCTGCCTCTACTTTATCACAGGTGATAAAGCATGAGTCCTGCCCGGTAGAGGTGGTAAAGAATCTGCCTGCTAATGCAGGAGACACAAGAGACGCGGGATGGATCCCTGAGTTAGGAAGATTCCCTGGAGTAGGAAATGGCAACCCACCCCAGTATTCTTGCCTGGAAAATCCCAGAGACAGAGGAGTCTGGTGGGCTACAATCCACAGTGTTGCAAAGAATTGGACACAACTGAGCATGCATGCATGCACCCGCCTGGTAGAAGCCCTAGGCAAACAGCCCCCACAGCATGAAGCATGCCTGAGCCCTGGCCTTGGCACAGCTAATTCACCACCCTTTACCCTGCTGAGCCCTCTCTGTCATGGGATGACCTTGGCAGTCACTCTGCACGGTGAGCGGGAAGAGAAAATGCATCTGGATTGGTGAATAAGGGATGAAAGATGAGAGAGACTACACTAAGAGTGGTTTTGCAAAAGGAGGCAAAAAGGTGCCACCCATCAAGGTTTGTGGGCCAGTCACAGAGTCTGCGCCCTGACAGTAAGCGCACACGTGCTCCAGGAAAAAGAAGGGATGGCCCGATGTCTCTGATTTTATGATTACCACCCCAGCCACACACACGCTTGCTCCTTCAAGGGGGTGGGCACTCAGCATCTTGATGGTCAAGACTGCTTGAGTTGACTGAAGGGGTGCGGGAGCAAGCGGGAGGCTCTTGGCTGCAGGCACCCAGGGCTGGTGACTCTGCACTTAAACTGCAGGGAGATTGTCTCCTGAGGAAGGTGTTCCCTTTGAGCCTGTGCTCCCAGTGGCTCATGGCCTGGAAGGCTGTCCGCCTCACCTGGCTTCCTTTCCACAGCCTTCTCCAACACAAACCTCCAAGCTGGGATTCAGAGAAGACCAAGCATAACCCACACCTCCACAGGTCCTGTGTATATAGGAGGACAGTGGAAGGAGTGTGGCCCTCCTCTGCCACAGAGCTAGCCCCAGTTAGGGCTTGGCTGGCCGCTAGAGCAGCCATTCCCAACCCACTCCCTCCTCCCAGCTGCCCAGAACTGGGGAGAGGGAGGTGGGTCTGGAGGACATCTCGGTGTTCACACTTCCCGGGACCTCATCATCCCCTCCCCAGCCCCCCCCCAACACACAGGGGGTACACACATACACAGGGGCACACACATACATACGTGCGTACACACACACACTCACGCGCACACACACACACACACACACACAGAAGATGCAAGACTCTAGAGTTACCCGAGGCAAAACAAACAGGAATCAGTTCGCCCTAGCGTTTCATCCACGGGGCATTTCCTAAATTAAACACTGTCTGGGCTGACTCCAGCCGAGAAGAAACGGGGAATGCAGTTTTCCGGACAGATTCCAGCCCTTCTCCTCCCCCAACAGTGTGCCTGGGAGCAGGGAACACTTCCCGCGCCTTACATCCCTCGTTTGTCTCAGTCAAATCTCTCAGATGCACACAGCTAAGCTGTTACTAAAATCCGCGCCCGCGACCCGGATCGTGCACCCATGCTGCGCTAGCGCGCGGGGCTCTCTGAAACACCCGCTTCTAAGCAACCACACAACTCCGGCCTTTACCTTGGCTCACTCTGGCCCAAGGAACCAAAGCGAGGGTCTCTAAGTCAGATCGCACCCCAGCCAGGGATCCCGCCCTACCCGGACTCCTGGCTGACCACGAGCAACCTGCGGCCGCCGCAGCTCCTGGAGCGGGTGGACGACGGTAGCCGCGGTCCGGAGAGGTCTTTAAGCGTCGTGGACCCGCCTCCCCCCTCCCTCCCGAGCCCTCTTTGTTTTCCAAATGCCCAAGCGCTGACGTCACCGGGCTGGACGGCAGGCTGCATTCTTTCTAAGTGAGAGCCAGACCGTGGCTCCGGAGAGGATTTTCCAAGGAAGACAAAGAGGAATTCTTGGGCTAGTTAGGGAGGAAAGACACCTGTAAGCCCCCCCACCGAACCAAATTAGCCCCCGGGCCCTGCAACTTGAGCTCCAAGCGGCGCCTCCTTCCCAGATCCGCGCTCCCAGACACCCACTCCTATCTGCCCACCGGCTGTCCCCTCCTTCAGCCCCAGCGGACCCGCGCCGCCTGCGAGAGCTCCCAGGGGACCTGCAAGGCGCCCCCGGACGGAGCTGCCCTCGCCCCGCCGGCTGCGGGCAAAGGCGCACCGCTCCTGGAGGACTCAGGGTCCGCTCGGCTTCTGCTCCCTCTCCCGGAAAAGGCCGTGCTGGAGCGCGTCTCTGCTGCCCCGCTCGCTCCCCGCAGCGCCAAGAGGCCTTTCTTACCGCTGCGGCCCGCGGGTGCTCCGAGCGGTCAAATCCGACGGCCCGGCCCGGCCCGGCTCAGCTCAGCTCGGCGACGGAGGTGTGCTCTCGGCTGAGGCGCCGACGCTCTGGCGGCTCAGCCCCAGCGCGCAGCCCCAGGGTCGGCCCGCGCCGGAGGCGGCTGCTATGCCAGGAATGTGAGAGTTTCAGGTTCCCCCTCGGGATCAAAGCGAACCACAAATAACCTCGTAGCGCGCCGCCCTCCTCTGCTCTCCGCCTCCTCCAGCTCCCTCCCCCCCGCCTCCGCCTTCCTCCGGGAAGGCGGCGCTGTGGACCCGGCCGCCCCGACCTCCTGGACTCTCTGCGCCCCTCCCCGGCCAGCGACCCCCGCTCTCCTTGGGAGCTGCTGGAATCCATCTAGGCCCCTTACCGCCCTCAGCCCCGTACCCGGCCTTCCTCTAACTCCTCCAGCTCCATCGGCTGGACGATACCGAGAATGTACATGGCATGCCCTCGAGAGAGACCCTGGGTGTTGCTGCTGGACGTGGTTGGGGGTGAGAGGGGCTTGGGGTGTGTGTGTTGTACAGGGAGGGAAGACTGGAAAGATGTCCGTATCTGCCCGATTCAGACCGTGCCCAAAGCGAAGAGACGACTCTTGCTTTCAGCAGGGAGCCTCGCGGGTTGTCGCCGGCGGCAACCTTTGAATTGCACTTTTATTGTTTACAAACACCTTCGCCAGCCCTTTTCGGATCTGTCTCCACAGGAAGTGTGAATCTGGCATGAGAAATCTTCCGGCTAATTTGACCCACTCTACCAGCTGAATCACCCGCCGCCAGGCGATCTGTCCAGCTCTTCCCAAAGAAGGTAGTAAGGGGCACCCCTTTACCGAGAGCCCAGGGTGTGCCAGCACCCGCTTACCGCCTGGTCATCCCGCCAACCCTCCCAGTCATCCTCCCAGGGATTTTTTTTTTTTTTTTTTTTGGATCATCCCTGTCTTATAAATAAGGAAACCAAGGCTCAGAGACATTAATTAGCTTGCCAAGGGTCACACAGAGAGTAAGTGATGAAGCCAGGTAACCAGTGGGCTGCTTGGGTTCTCATTCCCAAAACTTTTCCGTGGCCACCAGAATCCAGGTTACTTCGGTGGACAGGGCAGAGTCTAGGAGCTCTCCTCTCTCCATCTGCTCTTTCTCTTTTTTGATTTCTTCATTTCCCTCCACACCCCTGTCAGCCAGGGGCCCTCCCTTAGGCCCGCTGTCCTTGCTGTTGCTCTTCCTCCTCTGGATGGAGTTCTGTCCTCTGACCCTTCCTGCCCAGCCTTTGGCACTAGGCTGGTTCATCTGCACTGGTGGAAACCCCTTCTTCAGAAAGCCTGCTCTGCCAGACCCTCCCCACCTGCAGGCACTTCCCCAACTCTGTGCCATTCCTGGGCCCTGACCACACTCGATCTCTCAACATCTCTATCCCCTGTCCACCCTGAGAATCAGGGCTGCCTTTCACCCCAGCCAGGTCCTCTTTACCTCCCCTCACTGTGGAGTTTGCAACTGCCAGATCCGCTGGAGGGGATTGGGACAAGAAAACTTGATAAGTTCAAAGAGCTATTTACTAGCCAGGGACATTGTTAATTTTTAATAAAACTCTCCCCCCAAAATGTGTGTATGTGTGTGTGATTTACTTGGAAGCTGAATATTGTATCAAACACAAGAGTACCTTGTTTTAGTGTGCTATGCTTTATTGTACTTCACAGATTCTGCATTTTTCACAAATTGAAGGTTTGTGGTAACCTTTCATTGTACCATTTTTTCCAGCAGCATTTGTTCACATTGTGTGTCTGTGGGTAATTCCAGCAATAGTTCAACTTTTATTATGTTTGTTATGGTAATGTGTGATTTTTGGTATTGCTATCGCAAAAAAATTATGACTTGCTGAAGGCTCAGATGATGAGCCATAGAGTATTCTTTAATTAAGATTTGTACATTGTTCAGTCCAGTTCGGTTCAATTGCTCAGTCATGTCCGACTCTTTGCGACCTCATGGACTGCAGTACGCCTGTCTTCCCTGTCTATCACCAACTCCTGGAGCTTGCTCAAACTCATGTCCACCGAGTTGGTGATGCCATCCAACTATCTTTTCCTTTGTCATCCCCTTCTCCTCCTACCTTCACAATCTTTCCCAGCATCAAGGTCTTTTCCAAAGACTCAGTTCTTCGCATCAGGTGGCCAAAGTATTGGAGTTTCAGCTTCAACATCAGTCCTTCCAATGAATATTTAGGACTGATTCCATTAGGATGGACTGGTTGGATCTCCTTGCTGTCCAAGGGACTCTCAAGAGTCTTCTCCAATACCACATCAAAAGCATCAGTTCTTTGGTGCTCAGCTTTCTTTATAGTCCAACTCTCACATCCATACATGACTACTGGAAAAACTATAGCTTTGACTAGACGGACCTTTGTTGGCAAAGTAATGTCTCTGCTTTTTAATATGCTGTCTAGGTTTGTCATAACTTTTCTTCCAAGGAGCAAGCGTCTTTTAATTCATGGCTGCAGTCATCATCTGCAGTGATTTTGGAGCCCAGGAAAATAAAGTCTCTCACTGTTTCCATTGTTTCCTCATCAATTTGCCATGAAGTGATGGTACTGGATGCCATGATCTTAATTTTTTGAATGTTGAATTTTAAGCCAGCTTTTTCATTGTTAATTTAGACAATGCTATTGCAACGCAACAGAGAGCAGTATAGTGGAAACATAACTTTTACATGCTCTGGGAAACCAAAGAATTTGTTTTATTGCAGTATTCACTTTATTGTGGTGGTCTAGAATGGAAATTGCAGTATTTTCAAGGTATTCCTGAAGTGACTGGCTGAGAAAAATGAAAGAATATGTTATTTATACCGAGTTAGGAGATATTTGACCATCCAAGGACCACCTCACCAAGAGGAACTGTGGCCAACAAGCTGTTGTCCCAAATGGATACACTAAGTATGAATTTTAGAAATGAAAAGAAAGAAAAAAGAGGTCCTCAGGTGGCCTTTTACCCTGTGGACAGCATTCTTCTTGGGAACAGTTGGTGGAGGTGTGAGAGTGGGTATGGGCATGTGCACTCTGGTTACAAAATCAGGGAAAAGGTTGCATAGGTTGGTTCTGTGTTTCAGGAGCATTTGGGCTAACTGGACAAAAAGCTTTGCAAACGTTCTTGAAATGGTTGCAGAAAGGGTCTGCTCAAGGTGCCTGGAGTTGGGAGGTACATCTTGGATTGTGCAAGCCCACAGTAGCCCTAAAAGGGACCCCTTGACTGCTTACCTCTGTGTTCCTGAGACAGAATGGGGAGAGGGCTCCCAAAACCTGGATGGGGAATTTACACACATTTTTCTTCTTCTTTTGGCCTCCTCTTTGCATGGGAAGGATGGAGGGTAGGGCCTCCCAGGAAGGGCAGGGCAAAGAGCAGGAGCCTCAGTGGAGCCTGCCTGAGCCGGCAGCCACATCTGGCTCTGCAGGGTGGTTGGGTAAGAGGGTCATCACAGCTTAGAAATGACAGAGGCAGGTGTGTACAAATGGGTACTGGGCTGCTGGCTGGCTAACACACACATACACAACAAGGAAAGAGAGGGTCGCCTAGGAAGTCAGTGCTTTCTAAGCCCCAGCTTTGTCCCTCTCTGTCCATGCTGACCCCTCTCCCTGCAGGCAATGATTCTCCCCAGGTGACAGTGTGGATGGCTGGGCCCGGAATCCTGCAAAGAAAAGATGCAGAGGTGACCCAGTTCTCAGAGTGAGCCAGGCTTGATGCCTTTGCTCTGGGAGAGTGCGGCTCCCAGAGGTGTGGCTGGCTCATAGGCGTGTACATAGCTTAGGTGAACACACCCTCATCCTTACATAGCCTGGGCCTGGGCTCAGGCCTGAGTCTGTGCCTGTGATATGGACTCAGTCTGGCCCTGCAGCTGTGCCGCACTGCACCCCACAGAAAAAATAAAGGCAAGTTCTGAGTTAGACTCTAGCAGCCTGGGTCCCCCACTGAGCTGAGAAGGGAATGGTCCCCTTACTTCCCAAATGGTTGTTTGGTGGAGGAGGGGCTCCAACATCAAAGCAAGACCTCTAGTTGTGAAATCCTCTCTTCTGGACACTTCCTTTGACAGGTTATGGGGTGTAAGATGCCCACCAGAATCTGGAGCAGGGAACAAATTCCCAGGAAGAGCATGGACACTGTGATGGAAGTTCCCATTTCTACTTCTAAGAGTTAACCTGGGGGCCTTCTCTTTGTCCTTTTGCAAGTTGCCGTGGTCTACTTTCTGATTCATTCTCCACCCTCCCCTACCCCAGGTTTCCCTCCAACTCTCTCCTTCCCCCACCACGCCTCCTTCTACTCCAGGCATCAGGCCCAAATCTCCATCAGGCACCAGTTGCTTCACTTGGTCCGTGTCTTTGCTGTTGTTGTTTTTTAATTCAATCTGAGCCATGTGTGGCATGCAGGATCTTAGTCTCTGACCAGGGATCAAACCCACGCCCCTTGCAATGGAAGCATGGAGTCTTAACCGTTGGGCTGCTGGGGGAGTGCTGGGACATTTTTGAAATTAGACCCCACAATGATTGAGGTAACAGGGTGTAGTCCTAAAAATTGAAGAAGCCCTGACTTTCCAAATTACACACACCTTTGAGCCCCTGACCTCACTCTGTGTCCCTTGGCTTCTGATGCTCCTGCAGGCCCAGGGCTGAGATGACTCCTGTGGGCAGTGAAGGCCCACTGAGGAGGGAGCTCTGAACCCCGCCCCCATATACTCCCCCTGCTCTGGGTCTAAAACTGCCCAGAACCTCCACCGGCCCCACCCCACAAAGAGGTGGATATTGTGAATAAACAGTAAACTGCAGGAGTCCAATCCTCAGTGTATTCTTATCTGGGCAGCCCTTAGGCTGAGGGAGGTGATGGGATGGAGGTCTCAGAACTGGTGTATTTGAAGCAGTAAAGGAGGGAAGATCATTTTGAAATGTCAGCTTCACCCCAGACACTTGCCTTTTCTGCAAAGCTACCTAGTTCTGAGTAGGTAGAGATTTGGTAGATGCTCGCTGCTGGTTGGAAAGACCCTCTTGGTCAGAGGCCAGAGGGAATGGGAGGAGGCCCCAGGATTTGCAAGGTTCCTTGTAGAAAAGAGCCTGGGCAGGTTTCTGTGTCTGCTGGGGCAGGGCGAGTGTGATGGAAGGGTGCCCCCTACTGAGCCTCATCCCTGGCTGCTGGGAACAGCTCCGCCCAGGGCTGCCAAGGTGGACCTGGGGTCCCAGAGGGTCAGGGGGGATGTTGGGGACAAGGTTTTATCCCAGGGACATGTACCTCCCAGGCCCCTCTAAGAAAGAATTAATGGCTCCAGTTGTGCTTCTGAGTTTTCCTTCCATTTCAGCCTTTCCTGTGCTTTTCCATATCTTTAGTACAATCATATCATTGACATTGGGAAAATACCTTTCGTTTACTCACCCATGCACTCTTCCATTTATCTCTTTTGTCTTATATTTCATGCATTCACTCAACAAATATTTTCTGAGCATCTGCTCTAAGCCAGGCCCTCTGAATCGAAGGGTCTCCAGCCTTGCAGAGCTCATGGGTCACTGGATGCAGGGGAGAAAGAAGGCAGTACATTGCAGAGAAGAGAGTTCTGGAGGAGAGGACCTAGGCACCAGGAGGAAGTCAGGCAGCCTTCCACAAGGAGGTGCTTTTCAAACTGAATGCTGAAGGCCAGGAAGGCCTGCGAGGTCTTGCCCAGCCTGGCATCTGTAGAACCTTCACTAGAAGCAAAGACTCTCTGGTTCACCAAAACAAGCAGGAGGTGTTAAGCCCTTTACGGGTGGTTTCTGACCCCCAGCCACCCATAGGTCCCTGTCCAGGAGTGATCCTGGTGGGGGTAGGGACTACAAAGGGACATGAGAAAACTTTGGGGGGGGTGGCTACATATATTCACTATCTTGATTATGGTGTGTATGCCTACATTTATCAGAGTATGTCCTTTTATTTCAGTTCGGTTCAGTCACTCAGTTGTGTCCAACTCTTTGTGACCCCATGAACCGCAGCACTCCAGGCCTCCCTGTCCATCACCAACTCCCAGAGTCCACCCAAACCCATGTCCATTGAGTTGGTGGTGCCATCCAACCATCTTTTCCGCTGTCGTCCCCTTCTCCTCCTGCCCTCAATCTTTCCCAGCATCAGGGTCTTTTCCAATGAATCAGCTCTTTGCATCAGGTGGCCAGAGTATTGGAGTTTCAGCTTCAACATCAGTCCTTCCAATGAACACCCAGGACTGATCTCCCATAGGATGGACTGGTTGGATCTCCTTGCAGTCCAAGGGACTCTCAAGAGTCTTCTCCAACACCACAGTCCAAAAGCATCAATTCTTCGGTGCTCAGCTTTCTTTATAGTCCAACTCCCACATCCATACATGACTACTGGAAAAACCATAGCCTTGACTACACGGGCCTTTGTTGACAAAGTAATGTCTCTGCTTTTTAATATGCTGTCTAGGTTTGTCATAACTTTCCTTCCAGGGAGTAAGTGTCTTTTAATTTCGTGGCTGCAGTCACATCTGCAGTGATTTTGGAGCCCAGAAAAATAAAGTCAGCCACTGTTTCCACTGTCTCCCCATCAATTTGCCATGAAGTGATGGGACCGGATGCCATGATCTTAGTTTTCTGAATGTTGAGCTTTAAGCCAACTTTTTCACTCTCCTCTTTCACTTTGTTATTTTATTATTTTTGGTTGTGCTGAGTCTTTGTTGCTGCACGTGGGCTTCCTCTAGTTGTGGAAAGCAGGGGCTTCTCTTGTTGCAGAACACAGGCTCTAGATGTACAGGCTTCAGCAGCTGCAGCACATGAGCCTGGTAGTTGTGGCTCCCAGGCTCTGGAGCGCAGGCTCAGTAGTTATGGCACTCGGGCTTCGTTCCTCCACTGTATGTGGAATCTTCCTGGACCAGTAAATGAGCCCTGGTCCCCTGCATTGGCAGGTGGATTATTATCCCCTGGACCACCAGGCAAGTCAAGTATACCTTCATAAAAAAGAAAAAAATGCAAGAAGTCAAATAGTAGCACTATGTAAGAAGCAGTGCCCTCTTGTAGTTTTTCCCACCAAATTTCAGTCCCAAGAGACAACCACTTTCAAGTCTTTTAGATGTTCTGAATTTACACCTAAATTTCTAAAAAAATCTTTTTTAGTTCATGGTATTTCTGTTTTAAGTGCTTCTTATCTACTTTCTACTACTTCTTTCTCACCACACACACACATGCAGACACGCTTCTCTCTTTCATCCTCCGCATGGTGACATGACGTTTTGGTCAAATTACTATCCAGTGTTTATGTTATTGTGGCTAAGTAAATATTGTTAATAGCTGAATCATCTACTGTTCCATGATTACAGTTTCTTGCTTATACAACTCTTGTTTTTCTTGGAGTTAAATACTGGCTTATTTTTTTCATTTTCTTGGCATACTATATATTTGTGCCCAAATGGATAAACAAAACCCTACTCAAGTGACGGTAGACCCATTGGTGTTCTGTCAGGTCCATTTGGCCTTGGTGACATCCCTCCTGGGGAGCTGGGATGGGCTGCTCTCTAGTCCCACCAAACAGCTCTCATCCTGAGATCCCCTTTCATCTTCACTGTGGGCCCTCTACTCACTTTTCATTTGTTTGGTTCCTTGTTTTCTGGATTTCTTGTCTTCATCTTCTGGTAGCTTCCTAAGAATGGGACTGTTGGGAGGCAAATTTTTTTAAAGCATTTTCTATCTCAAAGGGTCTCTGTTTTACCCTCATATGTTACTGATGGTTGGTTGGGTATAAATTCTAGGTTAGAAAAGCTTTTTCCTGTGATTTTTGACAGTGTTGCTTCATTTCCCCCTTGCTCCCAGTGTTGTTATTGAGCAAAATGATGTGATTCTGAGTAATGATCTCTGGATAGAAACTTTTTTCTCTCTGGAAGCCTCTAGCATTTTCTCGGCATGCCTGATGTCCTGAAATTTTGCAAGGATGTTTTTCTTCTTTGTTGTTGCCCTTAATGGGCCCATCACTCTGGCACCTCAGGTCACTAAGCACTGGGAAATTTTCTCATATGATTTTGTTGTTACTTTCCTCCAGTTTCCTCTTTTTTCAGAACTCCAGTTATTTAAATGTTAGAACTCCCAAAACGCTTCTCTAATATTTAAATTCTTTTTTCCTATTGCCTTCATTTTTCTGGGAAATTTCCACCCCTTTATATTTCAATCCTTCAATATTTTTGCTGTCATTTCTAATTTTCAAGAGCTGTTCCTTATCCAGTATTCTCTTTCATAACATCATCCTTCTGTTACAAGAATTAACCATCTTCTCTTCTCCCTCTGGAAGTGGTGATTATAATTAAAATTGCTTTTCTTTTTCCCATCTCCACATTATCTCTGTTTCTTTGGAGTTCTTCTTCTTCTTTTTTTTTTTTTTTTTTCTGTTTGTTTGTTTTGGTCTCTTTTTTTGTAGTTAATGCTTCCCTCAAATGACTTTGAATCTTGGCTGTCCAGTCCTATTTAAGAGGGACGCGTTTAACAGCTGAAGGAGACCCCGTGTGGATGCAGAGCTGGTTTCTTGGCAGGTCTCACAGATCAAGAATGGGATATGGTTCTGGCCCTGATGTGGGGGCCCTCAAAGTATCAGAATATGTAGGTCAGTTCCTTTGAACCAGTCAGTTTCCTAGAGAAGGATCCTTTGAATTTCCTGCCTGGAGGCTGGCTGCCTGGCTGCCTGTGTTTTGAGAGCAGAACAAAGGCAGAGGGGCTGGGGAGTTGGGGTAGCCAGACTCCTGGGCTACGGAAGCCTTCAGTGTCTCCATCTGGTGGCAAAGATGGGGCAGGGAAGAGGTACTGAGGAAGGTGCAGATGTCTTCTCCTGGTATAGGAGGGAGCCCCTTTCACAAGACCTTCAGCCCATCTGCCAGGTTTCTGCCTCCCCTGGCCCCTGTCTTGGAGATGCTGGAGGCTCCATTTGCTAAGATTGAGTCTCCGCTGAGCTTGCTTCTTTCCCCTCCATGAACACTCAGCAGTGGGGAGAAAGCTAAAATCTCATCTATCTGCTTTCCCTTCCAGAATTTTGTTGACATCATTCTCTTGCTCTCTGCTCCAGCCTCCTTTCGCTGAGAGCTTAGGCTTTTCCCTTTCAGGTCTTTCCTGTCCAGGAGGTAGGGCCTGGGGTAGAGAGCCAGGGTGAAGGTGCTGGTCTCTCCTTCTTCTCAGCTTGGCTGGACTGGGTCTCTTCTTGTTTTTTTTCCTAGAGATGTTCATTGCAGGCCATGTTGGGACTGGTGTGTACACTTGGGGCAGGAAGCTAGCAAGCACAGGGTTGTTGAGCTGGTTCTACAACTTCAAGTGTTGCTTTCCCTGCTGTGGGCTGTACATCCCGTACATCCGTCCAGGATAAGCTGGGGTGGGGGTGCCTCTGTGAGGTGAGTTCTCGCCTTGATACATGGGGCTCTGCTACTCAGGCCCTGTAGGTCTACAGCCAAGACCTTGGACTGGAAGACTCAAGGCTTGGGATTTCAGAGTTGCAGTTCTGGGAGATGGATGATCCTCCTTCAGACACCACTTCTTCCCAAACCTAGGTCTCTGAGCGAAGGCTGGCCTGGAGCTGTCCTTGCTTTCAGCCTGGCCCCTCTCCCCTTGGTGCAGTCACTGGGGAGGGTGGAGAACACTGCCACTCCCAGGCCCATCTTCACTGCCTCCGGAGGGCAAAGTCTCTGCTCTTTCACCCTGTTGGAAAGGTTCTATTGTTTCACTGGGTAGGGGATGGAGAGTAACTTGGGAAACACTGCAATATCTGGCTTATTTCATGCGAGAGGCTCCCGGGGTGTGCTGTGTGGGTGCTGATCCTTGGGGTGCTCCACGAGCTGTCAAATATCCTAGAAAGACTCCATAAACATCGTTCCTTCATAGAGATCCACAGTGGCATCACCCTGTGTGGATTCTGAGAAACCTCTGCAGGAAAGAAACCATATATCTTTGTTTAAAGCACCCACATGGGTGAGGACAGGCTGAAAGAAATTAGACTGGCCTGAAAAGGTATCATGCCGTGGAGAACTGGAACATCCAGTCTATCATCCTGGTGGGTTGGACACAGTGAAGAAGGTAGCCCATATTGAGGTTAGTTCTTGGCTACACTCTGCTGGAAGCCTGGTGGGTCTTGGCTTTCTGGCTTTTTCAGACCCTTTTGGAAGACCCCTCCACAAAGCAGCCAGATCCAAATGGCTGGTGCTGGAAAAGACAGGAAATCTGGCCCCAGGACAAAGAGGTGGGGCCTCATCTTTACTCATCTTGGAGAGGTGCACGGAGAGTGTTTTCTCTGAGGGCAACAGAGACAGAAGGACATCAGCTGTGGGGAGGAGATGGCAGGAAGACGGAGAGGCAGGGCCCTGGGTCAGGCAGATCAGTTATCATTGTTTCTGGAGAAAATCATACCAGAATTTTCAGTAAGATGTAATATAAAGTATAGAAGAACATGTATAACATATAGCAAAATCAAACCATTTTGATGTATATCTTGTCATGTGCTCGTGGCTCAGTTGTGTCTAGTTCTTTGCTACTTTTTGGACTGTAGCCCACCAGGCTCCTCTGTCCATAGGATTTTTCAGGCAAGAATGTGAAGTGGGTTGCCATTGCAACCCACTAAGGCATCTTTCTGCCCCAGGGATGGAAGCCATGTCTTCTGTGTCTCCTGCATTGGCAGGTAGATTCTTTACCACTGTTCTACCTGGGAAGCCTAGTTTCCAGTTTGGGGTTACTATAAATAAAGCTGTTCTGCATACTCAGATACAAGTCTTTTCTGGACACACACTTTTATTTCCCTTGGGTGAGTAGCTAGGAATGAAATAGCTGGGTATGTGGAAAGCATGTGTTTAACTTGATAAGATACCACCATAGTCTTCCAAAGTGCTAAACCATTTTACATTCCCACTACAAATGTATGAGACGTCCAGTTATTCCACATCTGTCTGCAGTTGATACTATCAACCTTTAAAATTTTACTAATTCTAGTGGGTTCATAATGGTGTCTCATCATAATTTTAGTTTGCAACACTCTGATGAACAGTTATGTTGAACATCTTTTCATATGCTTATTTGCCATCATACATCTTTTATGAAGTGTCTGTTCAAATGTTTTGCTTGATTAAAAATTGCTTTTCTTTTTATTGAATTTTAAGAGTTCTTTATTCTGCATACAATTTTTTTAAATGAAAGATATATTTTGCTAATATTTTCTCTCTATCTGCGCTTGCCTTTCCTTTTGAGTTGGAGATGGACCACAAACTCTCTGGGTGACCTTGGACAAGTGACTTAACTTCTCTAAGCCTCGGTTTCCTCATGTGTTAAATAAGAATAAAAATGGTATTTAACCATAGATTTGTTATGAGAATTCATTCATTATAAGATAAGAAGTGCCTGGCACTACCTGGGACATAGTGGGATATTGCTTCCAGGGGACATTCACTCTTCCAAGCATGATGATGAGGCAAGAATCACCATCTAGATATCCACAGACACCACTGATAAACTTGACAGGAGCCAGGTTACATGACTATGGGCCTAGGAGAGGCTGGGTGGGCTCCATCTGATATGTGGAGGAATACTCTAGGCCAGTGGTCTTGAAATATTTTCTCACATATACCCAACGATTTTCAACATTTTTTATGTCTAGCAGGTTTTTAAGTTAACATTTAAGTTTGTATCAGTTTAGATAGTTCCAACTGATGTGATTTTCAGTACAAATGATATTTAAAAACAAGGCTGCTCAAAAAAAAAAAAGACTGCTCAATTTCTTTTTTACATATATCATATGGGATCTAAATATTATCACAGTTTGATACACAGAAATATGCATTAGGAAAAAAAACTACATGATAGGTCCTTTTTTAAAAAATCAGAAATTCTAGTTAGTTCTTTTCTTCCTGAAATTGTATTTCTATTCTCTTTTCCACAGAATATTTTCTCTTCTAATGTATTTTTATGCTAGAAAACCTTTTAATGATCCCTCATTGTATCTCTTTTCAATAAAAATATAAAAAGTTTTTTAATTTATAGATTAAAAATAATGTAATTCATTGATTTATTGATTTCTGGCTATGCTGGCTTTTCTCTAGTTGAGGTAAGTGGGGGCTACTCCCTAGCTGGGGCGCACAGGCTTGTCATTTTGGGGGCTTCTCTTGTTGCAGAGCACAGGCTCTAGGGCACACGAGCTTCAGTAGTTGTGACTCCTGGGCTCCAGAGCACAGGTTCAGTAGTTGTGGCTCACAGGCTTAGCTGCTCTGCGGCTTGTGGGATCTTCCAGAACCAGAGATTGAACCCATGTCTGGGAAACCCTTTTATTTACGTTTTTATTGAAGGGATAAATGAGGAATTTGGCATTAACAGATACACTCTACCATATATAAAATAAACAACAAGGACCTACAGTATACCAGAGGGAACTATATTCAATATCTTGTAAGAATCTATAATGAAAAAGAATATGTATATGTATAACTGAATCACTTTGCTGGTACATATGAAACATTGTAAACCAACTATATGCCAACTAAAAATTTTTTTCCCAAAAATTTGAAACATTTAAAAATTATCTGTGATTATGAGGTTCTAGGAATTAAGCTTTTCTATTCTGAATTGTTATTATTAAGATTATTATTAGTATATGATTGATCAAAACAAAATGTTACGTATTTTGACAAATAATTATTACACAAAATAGCATTTTATTGGAAATCTACTTCTCAATGATACAAATCTATTTCTCAATACAAATATTTATTACACAAAGTAACATTTTATTGGAGATCTACTTCTCAATGATACAACTTAAGTGTTCTCTTATTTGGAGTTCTGACCCTGGAGGGATATAATGTATTTGAGTGAGCCTGCTTTGCCCAGTGGAGAGGGTGAGAGTGAGGAGGGAGGAAGGGAAGGAGTCCAGCAGCGCATCTCTATCACAGGAGTCACAGAAAGACCAGTTTTAAGAGGTTGTACAGGTAAGCCGAAGATCAGGAAATTGGTTCTGTCAAAATGCTGGTGCCCTCATAGTTCTTGGCAAGTCCATAGACACCCTGGGAATGTGTGTAGGTTTGCAGCAGGCCAATGCAGATTACACAGAGGCCTGTTTGGCCTGCGTCCCATGCCTTCTGATGCAGACCTCTGATGCATAGGGTGAGTGTGTGTCTGGAGGTGAGTAGGGCGTGAGTGTGGGATATGAGGTGTCTGTTAAGGATGCAATAGTGCAGTAACACACAGGTAGAATGAAGAAATGATACATAATAAAATGCTTGGCATCTTATATCAACGTTGCCTCCTCAGCAAATCGAATAGCAACAAATTTTTCCCCCAGAGATGTTTTTTTAAATGCATAGAAAAATAATCCATGTGGGTTCTTCATTTATACAAAAGGCAACAATCTAACTAGCTTTTTCTAAGAGAAAGGTAGCTGTGGAGGTTAACTTTATGCGTTTGCTTACTTAGGCTATAGCACCCAGTTATCTCACCAGACAACAATCCAGATGCTGCTGTGAGGGTATTCTGAAGTGATTAACATTTAAATCAGTAGACTTAAAGTAAGGCAGATTGGGCTTCTCTGGTGTCTCAGATGGTAAGCAATCTGCCTGTAGTGCAGGAGACCTGGGTTTGATCCCTGGGTTGGGAAGAGCCCCTGGAGAAGGGAATGACCACCCACTCCAGTATTCTTGCCTGGAGAATCCCCGTAGACAGGGGAACCTGGTGGGCTACAGTCCATGGAGTCACAAAGAGTCGGACCCAGCTGAGCAACACACACAACATTTTCAAAGCAGATTACTTTCCATTATGTAAGGAGGTCTCATTAAATTAGTTGAAGACCTTAAGATAAAAGATGGAGAACCCCAGAAAAGGAAGGAATTTTGCTTCCAGACTGCCTTCAAAGGACAACATCAAATCTTACTGGAATTTCCAACCTGCCAGCCTAATCTACAGATTTTGGACTTGTCAGCCCCCAGAATTGTGTTAGTCAATTCCTTAAAATAAATCAATTTCTCTCTTTCTCTCTCCACACACACATCTTATTGGTTCTGTTACTTTGGAGAACCCTGACTAATACAGTAACCAATTCATTGGATTTTCACATGATAGGAACATTGCCCTCCCCGCAGGGAGACTTTGTGAGAAAAGAATAAACTTCTTGTTTTTGTAACTTGGGGTTTGTTTATTATTGCTGCCTGTGAAGTGAAAGTGAAAGTCCAACACTTTGCGACTCCATGGACTATACAGGCTTGTACTATATAAGACTTGTGCTCAGTCGTGTCCAACTCTTTGGGGCCCCATGGACTGTAGCCCATCAGGCTCCTCTGTCCATTGAATTTTCCAGGCAAGAATACTGGAGCTACTCCAGAGGATCTTCTCGACCCAAGGATTGAACCTGCGTCTCTCACGTCTCCTGCATTGGCAGGAGGATTCCTTTACAAATAGCGCCACCTGGGAAGCATACACTAATACACAAATCTACTATTTGCTGGACACCAGGGATAATATTCACCTCAAAGGTTTTTATGTTATAGTTTAATGAAATCTACATGAGAGGGTGGTTTGGCTGCACAGAGTCTCTCATGAGGTTGCAGTCAAGATGTCGGGGTTGCAATCTTTGGAGGTATTGACCAGGGCTGGAGGATACTCCCCCAAGGTGGTTCACTTGTGTGGGTAATAAGTCAGTGATACAGGTCCTCAGACCTTCTCCTCTTGGTCTCTCTCTCCTTTGAACATGCATCTCCTGGGGCCACCCTGAGTGTCTCCTATCTCAGGCAGGGACATGGGTCTTTGCCTGGGAGACCCAATGTGTCCTTAAGGACTCAGCTTGGTGATGACTGGGAGGAAGCCTACTGACCTCTTGAAAAAGCCAACTGCCTACTGGGAGGGATCCCATTCTCTAAGTTGCTAAATATGAACAGCTTTACTGCCAGCTTCTATTCTATTTAAAGATATATATTTATTTGGTAGTGCTGGGTCTTAGTTGGGCTTGTGGGATCTTCAACTGTGGCATGAAAACTCTTAGCTATGACATGTGGGATTTAGTTCCCTGACCAGGGATTTGAACCTGGGCCCCCTGCCTTAAGAGCAGGAAGTCTTAGCCACTGGGCCAGTAGGGAAGTCCCTGACGCCAGCTTTTAAGTTGACATGTGTGAACCCTTTGCTCATGCTATTTATTGCTTTCCTTCTATGCTGCTGCTGCTGCTAAGTCGCTTCAGTCACATCCGACTCTGTGCGACCCCACAGACGGCAGCCCATCAGGCTCCTCCGTCCCTGGGATTCTCCAGGCAAGAATACTGGAGTGGGTTGTCACTTCCTTCTCCAATGTATGCATGCATGCTAAGTCGCTTCAGTCGTGTCCGACTCTGTGCGACCCTATGGACAGCAGCCCACCAGGCTCCTCTGTCCACAGGATTGTCTAGGCAAGAATACTAGAGTGGGTTGCCATTTCCTTCTCCATTTCCTTCTGTAGCCACCATTGGTGTCACGGTGTGGTTCACTGGCAGGGCCCTGGGCCCAGCTGCAGGCACGTAGGTGCAGGTTTAGAAGAGGCCCTTATGCTCTCCACAGCCTCCGTCTCCCCTGAGGTGGGGCTGGACCCTCCCACCTGGTCCCCTGTGCCTGGAGAGACCTCTCTCCTCACACCCTAAACAGCACTCCAATGAACTTGGATGTCCAATGTCCATCCTCTCACTGGACACCTTGCAAAAGCAGGGACGTGGGTCTTACTCATGTCTTGGCACCTGGCACTTAGGAGATGCCTGGTAAACACCCACTTTTCTCCAGCTCTATGCTTTCATCCTGATCCACACCACCGCCTTCTCCCTCTTGGCTCTGCGATCACGTCCCCACTCACGTCCTTGCTTCCACTCCTGTCCCCTTCAACCGAGTCTCCCCACTGCAGTTGGAGTGCCCTTCCAGAGACATGACTTAGATCACAGTAGCTCCTCTCCTGAAAACCTTACCTAGGGGCTGTCTTTTCTGCATGCCCCTCCCACCCCCCCAGCTCTCCTGTCCCCTCTCTCTGGAGCTCATGGTTCTCCAGATATACTCCTTCCATCCCTCACCCTGGGGTCTTTGCACTTGCAGCCCCCACCACCTGGAACACTCTGGCTCCACCTCTGCCCATGGCTGGTGCCTTCTCTTCCTTCATGTCTGATCTCAAATGTCACCTCCTCAGACAGGCCATCCCTGACCACCCGGCTGAAAACATGCCCCTCTCCCATACATCCCACTGCTTGCTCCCTTCACAGCAAGCAGTGGTTTCATTACCACCTCGTGCTTTGTGTGTTAGATGGTTTCCTCATTGTCACTCTTCCCCCAGTAAAATGTAAACTTGATGGGGAAGGACTGTTTTCCTTCACTGCTTTATTCTTGATGCCTAGCACAGTGCCCAGTACAAAAGAGCTGACTTATAAATATTTGTTGGATCAATGCACAGAAAGAAGAAGGGGCAAGAGGAAAAGAAGAAAGGAAGAAGACAGAGGGAGGGCTAACAAATCAGGTAGGGGAAAATGGGGTGGAGGCGGGGGGGCAAGACCACATCATAGTGGTTATGAGCCAGGGCTTTTGCATCAGTACCATCTTGAGCCTGTGACGATCTCACTTCTGCCTCAACCCCTTGTCTATGAAGAGGAGTTACCCTCACGGGGCTGTAGTGATAAATTGGAGGGGGAGAAGAGAGAGAACTTTGGGTCTCCTCTCCTGTGCAGTGACTTGAGAACCCCCTCTCTCCCTCCATTCAGGGGAGCGGAGCACCGAGGAGCATCCTGCTGATCAGACGTCTTCACGGCCTGGCACATGCTGTGGTCCAGCTCCCGGAGGCTGACATGGCCTGTTTACAATGAGCAGATTAGAGTGGCTGAGCAGGGTCCAGCTGGGGTTCCCTAGGATAGTCCTCTGCACATTCCAGACCCCTTCCTTCGAGTCGGAGTTTATAAAGGTGCTACCAAGAAAGTGTTTGCTCCACAGCCTCGTTACCATGAGGAGAAAGGGCCTTGGGAGGGAGGTCCAGGGGAGCAGTTGAAGAGGGGAGTGGGGTGCAGGGTGGGATGGGGCCGAGGTGAGGGCTGAGGCTCTAGTCTCTGCAGCTGCAAAGCCCTGAGTGCTGAGGCCTGGCCCACTGTTCCCTACACCTGTGCTGCCACTGGGCCCTGGGACCCACAGAACCCTTCTCATTGCTGCCATCAGAGGAGGAGGGAGACGCTTAGCTCAGGGAGCCATGACTTCCTAGGGCTATTTCTCTTTACTTTTCCCTCACTTGCTTTAACCCCTGCTCTTTCTGGGATGTCAGCCTGATGGGCAGGCCCTGGAGATTGGGTGGGTGAGTTTGTGATGTGCTGGGAACATCAACTCAGGGAACCTCCTCTCCATTTACTGGCTTTGCCATCTTTTCCAAAAGACAAGCCTCCTTCTCATCTTGTGTAAAAAAAGCATCACAATAGAGCCCATCTCATACATAGGGTTGTTCTGAGCATTAAATGGAACCATCTTTCTAACGGCCGCCAGAATGTGTGTAACAATTACTCTCAGCAGAGAGTAGTTCTGTAAATTCTCACCTTCCCCCACTCTGCAGGGGGACCACCCATATGCCCAATTGCCCCTCCCCACTCCAGTATTCTTGCCTAGAGAATTCCATGGATAGTGGAGTCTGGCGGGCTACAGTCCATGGGGTTGCAAAGAGTCGCACACGCGTGAGCAATTAACACTTTCAATTTTTTCCCTTTTCAAGACTTAGGGGCAGGTCTGAAGCAAGCAACACCCTCAGCTAAAGTCATCCACTAGGACAAGTTGTATTTTCCAGAATATTTCCTCTTGCTTTGCCATGAGTGGGTTGAAAGATTTTGCCCACGTCATTTGTCTCCTTCCTTCTCCGTGCTGATCTTTTATCAAGCATCCCCTCTCAGTATGATCTTCTCTAATTATACTGAATAATCGTTATATAAACTGCAACCTACCCCATTCCCTGTTCTCTATCCTCCATTTTCCCCCCTCCATCAACTTATTACCATTCTACATGCAACTGATCTAACTTATGTATTTGCTTATTTCTTTCCCCCACTAGAATGTGAACTGAAAGAAGCCAGGGAGCTTTGTCTGTTTTGCTCATTGCTGCAACACTGCTGGCTAAACAGTGTTTGGCATGTAGAATAAGTTCTATAAAATATTTGGTGAATGGATGCAATGAATTCATGGACATTTGTTTTTGCCATGGGAAGATCTCTGTTTTTTTTTTGTTTGTTTGTTTTTAATGATTGTTAGCAACTTACAAGAAATCGCTCCCCCACTCCCAATTCATTTAAGTTGTTTATAAAGTACCATGGGATTTCCTGGTAGCCCAGCTTGTAAAGAATCCACCCGTAATGCAGGAGATCCCAGTTCGATTCCTGGGTCTGGAAGATCCTCTGGAGAAGGGATAGGCTACCCAATCCAGTATTCATTGGCTTCCCTGGTGGCTCAGACGGTAAAGAAACCACCTGCAATGTGGGAGACCTGGGTTCAATCCCTGAGTTGGGAAGACTCCCTGGAGGAGGACATGTCAACCCACTCCAGTATTCTTGCCTGGAGAATCCTCATGGACAGAGGAGCCTGGTGGGCCACAGTCCATGGGGTCACAAAGAGTTGGACATGACTGAACCACTAAGCGCATCATAAAGCATCATAGCAACATCCCTCTGGGTAGGAGAGACAGGCACAGAGAGAGAGGAATTCGTGTGGCTGGTCCAAATCCATTAAACTCCCTTGCAGGCTGATTGGTCAGGTGGCCTCCTCCTGCAGTGAAGCAACACTGTGCTCATTAGAGGTTTTACATGGTACACAACCCAGTGATTTTAATTGGTTTAAGGTTAATATCTGACATCGGGTGGGTTTTGCAGACTTAAGGTCCTCCACCTTACATATCAGGAATTGTGCTTAGTCAGGAGCATTGGACACCACACACAAACGGACTGCAACTTAAATTAGGGATTTTTCTTTCACAAAGCATGATGTTGGAGGTGTGTTGTCGAGGGCTGGTATGGTAGCTCCACAGCATCTTTAGTGTCCCAGGTTCCTTTTATCTTTATGCTCCTCCATCCTTTGCCCACAGCTTCTAGACTCAGCATCGTGGTTGTGACATGACCACTGAGGCTCCAGTTATCAAGTCAGCCTCCCAATAATTAAGAGGGTTAAGGCTAAGGGGAGTGAGGCAAAGGGGTGCATGCCCCCTGAGTCAGCCTTCCTTTAAAAATATCCAGTTTAATAAACTTTCATCTTAACTGGAACATTTAGCTCAGTTATATTTAATAAAATTACTAATATCTTTGAGTTTAAATCCATCATTTCATTATCAGTGTTTTATTTGTTTCATTTGTTTTTGTTTCTTTTTTCCTCCTTTCTTACTTTCTGAACACTTTTTATTATTCCATCCCATTTAACTTATTAATTATGTATTCTTTTATTGTTTTTTAGTGATCAGCTTAGAGATTACCATATGTACACTTAACTTATTAAAGTTTGATACAAATTAATACTTTTACCATTTCCAGGACAATGAAAAGATTTTAGTGTACTTTGGTGGTTTAGTCGCTAAGTTGTGTCCAACTCTTGCGACCCCATGGGCTGCAACCCCATGGCGGCCAAGCTCCTCTGTCCATGGGGATTCTCCAGGCAAGAATATTGGAGTGGGTTGCCATTTCCTTCTCCAGGGGATCTTCCCGACCCAGGGATTGAACCCAGGTCTCCTGCATTGCAGGCAGATTTAGTACACTTTTGTTAATTTTAATTACTCCCCTCCCATCTTTTGTGCTCTAATTGTCATGTATTTTAATTCCATGTATACTTTAGTAACATGGCATTGTTATTATTTTCTTATATATTTTCAATATTTATTTAGTTTTACCCTTTTCATTGCTCTCTATTCCTTCCTTCATCGCTATGCTTCCACCTGGAGTCATTTTTCTTTTGCTCTCTAAATGTTGCTTGATGACAAAATCTCCCTGTTTCAATTGATTGGGAATGTCTTTATTTTGTCCTTCTTCCCTCTCTGGAGAAGCAGAGCACTTTTGGCTGCCAAGGTAAGACGCGTAGAGCCAGGCTGTCCTGGATAGCATGGGCAGGATAGAAAGTTCACCCCTTCTTTCTTGGGTGGGACAGGCATCAAGCAAAGCCAGTGTTGGACAGAAGTCAGAGGCAGGCATTCGATTCTGACTAAGGCCAAGGGTCAGGTTTCACCCTGGTCAGATTTGCACAGGAGAGATGCACTTGGCACCCTCACTCACAGGTCAGCATTCCCACTGGACAGCTCTGGGGTCCAACCTCACTCCAGGCAGGTGGGTGGGAAGGAGAACCACCGAGTACACCCAAACATCCACTTTCACACACCATGGAATAACTTTATCAGGCTTACTTTCTTCCCAGAGCAACTCAAAATCATTTTGTGAGCTGCTCTCCCCTTGGATTCCTCAGATAAACCTAAGGGCTGCATGGATAGAAGTGAAGGGTCATCATGTCCTTGTCTCCAGCCAGCTCTCAGTCACTAGCATGGCTCTGGATGGATGTCTTAGACCCTCAGGGAAGTCTGGTCAAATGTGAATTGGTAGCTGGCCCCGGGGATCCCAAAGTGGATGGGGCAGTTTTCAGGTCTTCTCCAGATGTATCCCTCTGGCCCAGGGTCCCAGCCACCCAATCTCTACATCCCATATTCTGTGTCAAGTCGGAAAGTCATTCCAGGGTGGAGTAGAGGGTGGGATGGAGAGACATTAGACAGTCCTTTCCTCCCCTTCCTCCCCCAGGGCTTTTCTGGTGGCTCAGTGGTAAAGAATCTGCCTGCAATGAAGACCAGCATTTGATCCCTGGGTCAGAAAGATCCCCTGGAGACGGGAAAGGCAATCCACTCCAGTATTCTTGCTTGGGAAATCCCATGGACAGAGGAGCCTGGCCTCCATGGGGTTGCAAAGAGTCAGACACGACTGAGTGGCTAACAGTTGCACTTCACTTTCATTTTTCCTCTCCTCAAAATCACAGAAGCCCCACCTGCCAAGGTGACTAACTGCCTATATTGAGGTCTTAGGAAACAAACAAAACAAAAACACAGCTTAGCTCTGTCTGGGCCTGGAGCTCTCTCTGGGGCAGGAGGAGAGTTGCAGTGCATTTCTGGTGGGATGCTTGTGTTCAGTTATTTTTCTACAGGCTACAAAGAGAAGCTTAAACCCTTTCCTTCTCTGTTATTTTGCTGAGCAAAACAAGAATGTATCCTAGACTGTTCCCTCTGAAAGGAACACTTTTCCCTGAGGTAGCCTGGGGCTAAAGCTTTCACTGATGGTCTCTGCTCAAATGCCACCTTCTCAGGAAGATCTTTCCAAATACCCCACAACTGCTGTCACCCCCACCCACCACCTACCCGAAGCCCTGGCAATTTCCCATTCCCCTTCACTGCTTTGCTTTTTCCCGTAACTAGGCCTTGTTTATCATCTGCCTCCCCTCTCCAGGCTGTTAGTTACATGAGTGCAGAGTTTTATGTATGTTTTGTGCTCTGCTATGTCCCAGGACCAAGAATGATGTTGACACATCATTGGTGTATGAATAATGTGTTGCTTCATAACGAATTACCCCCAAAGATAGTGACTTCAAACAATAACATTTACCATCTTGCAGCTACTATGGTCAGGACTCTGGAGACAACTTGGCTGGATCCTCTGGCTCAGCATCTCTCAGTAGGTTGCCATCAATGTGTTGGCCAGAATCTGCCCTCATAGGATACCTCAAAGTGGGGCAGCTGACCTCATTAGAGTGAATGAACAAGGAGAACCACAGAGAGTGTGAGCAAGGTGGAAGCTACCACCTTTTGTAAACTCATGTTGGATGTAATGTCCCATCACTTTTTGCTGCATTTTACTCATTAGAAGCAAGTCTCTGGGCTTCCCTGGTGGCTCAGTGGTAAAGAATCTGCCTGCCAATGCAGGAGATGTGAGTTTAATCCCTGCTCCGGGAAGATCCTCTGGAGAAGGAAATGGCAACCCACTCCAGTATTCTTGCCTGGAAAAACCCCACGGACAGAGGAGCCTGGCAAGCTACAGTCCACAGGGTTGCAGTAAGTCAGACCCAACTTAGAGACCAAACAAGAACAACAACAAATTGCTAGGTCCAGTGTACACTCCAGGGGAAGGGATTACACAAGAATATAACTACCAGGAAGTGGGATCATTGGGAGCCATTTTAGAAACTGCCAACCACATCTGACTTTCAATTAGTGCTTGTTGATTTGTTTTCTTTTTTTGGCCAAATCAAATGGCTTTTGGGATCTTAGTTCCCCAACCAGGGATTGAACCTGCACCTTTGTCAGTGAAAGAGCGGAGTCCTAACCACTGGACCACCAGGGAATCCCTGTGTTTGGATGAATGAATGAATTTGGATAAATGCAGAAGGAGCAAAGAGACAGGCAGGGGCACCCTGGTGTTAAGAACTTGTGTTGGAACCTGGACATCAGAGGAGTCGTCCGTCTTCACTTGCCACTTGCTTCATTTGCAAGATGGGTTACTTCTACTCTGATTCCATCCTCGTCATTCACTCAAAACTGCTTGTGTGCCTATGACATACAAACAGCAGGGCAATTCATTCTGTAGAGAGATGGAGAAACTGGACAGCTTACACATAAGACTCAGAGGTTTGTGAATTGCTTTCAGAGGAAAGGCTGGGGGAATTTGTTAATTTTGGGAAAAGCACATTTTTTCCCACTTGCACAACTCAAATAAGCCTGAACACTCCCAAGCTGGAATTTTCCAAACCATTTTCACTTCTCAGGCTAGAGAGGGGGGAATTTGGAGAAAGCAAAGCCTTATTTTTAAGGGAGAAATGAGCTAGATTTGTGGCATATCTTTTGGGTGCTCAGCACGAGCTTGCATCTCAGGAAGGAACACTCAAGATGGTTAGAGGGACCAGGCTAACTGTAGGGGGATAACCGTGAATCGCAGAGACCATGTTGCCTCAACTGAGGCTCAGATGCTGCATGCTGCTGGAAATCAAGAAGAGCATCTTCATAGAGCTGCCATGGGCAGGGAAGGGTTCTGGAAACAGGTGGGTTACAGCTTTAACTTTGTGTATGAAAAAAAAATTTTTTTTCTTTTAGTTTTCTTTTTGTTTTTTTAATTGGAGGGTAGTTGCTTTACAGCGTTGTGGTTGTCTCTGCTGTACGCCCAACACGAATCAGTCATAATTATATATATATTTCCTCCCACTGGAGCCTCCCTCCTCCAGCCTCTGAAAAATGTTTGAATGGGAGGAGGGCATTTGAGGCGAGGAGTGGCATGGATGAAAGGGCAAGGAAATGGAAACCTGTGTGTCATGATCATGGGCAGAGAAGCGGGCCTGAATAACTGGAAGGTATGTGGTAACAACTGAGGACATAATGAGACTGTGGGCCATGACGTCTCTGAATTTAGGAGGTAGGGTTAGCAGGATGAGTCTTGGCAGAGAGGTGAGGACAGCACTCAGTTCTAGGGGTAACTAGTTCATCACTGGGCTCAGGGATGGGCAGCCCCAGGGATATCCTGTGATGGGGCAGTTGGGGGAAGGGGGCTGCCATGATGCCCTCCTCCTGTCCAGGAAAAGCAGCTGAGAATATGAGCGGGCCTTGGGTACAGCTGCTGGGGGAACATCAAAGTTTACCCTGATTCTTCGTTGTCTGCTCTAAGATCAGGGAGAAAAATCATCACAGGAGAGAAGAAGGCTCGTGGCACCAGAGCTTCTGTGTAACTCCACCCCTTCCGCTCCTAGCTCCACCCACAACCCCTTCCCCTCTCCTTGTCTCCTCTCCTGTCTCTGCTTTATTTTTCTCCCCGGCACTTACAGCCACGTGACACTTGTATGTTTATTATTTGTCTTGTATATGGTCTGTTTTCCCAACTGGACTGGAAGCTCCATGAAGACGAGGATTCCCAGAGACAAGAGCACTTGGCAAGTGGTAATACTCAATACATGTTGAATGGAAAACAGCTTATTACAAAGTGGAAGCTCAGCTGATAGATCGATTTTCTCAGAAGGACAGGCTGCTGGATCTGCTTCTTGCCCACAGCCAGGGCAGCTGCTCAGGCATGTATGGGTGTCAAGACCTGAAAAGAAGAGTTCGCCCTTGTAGGGAAAAGCCCCACCTTTGTCTATGTGCCAGGGAAGGTGCAGGTGACACGGCTTCCTCCAAGGTCACACTGGTGTCCCCTGCTTCGACTGCCCCTAACGACTTAACTTCCCCTGCCTCCAAGGTTGGGGCATCTACCAGATTGGAGCCCGGCACCAGCCTGCACCACCTCCCCAGATGCTTGCAGGAGTTCCTTCTCCTGGGTCTCCTCCTGACAGCCTCCAGGGTGCCAGGACTGTCTTTGTGTGAAACCCTGGCTGGAAGGGGCAGAACTGGGGTTTTCTCTTCCCCACATCCATCCATCCCGAGTCCCAGTAAGCATCAAGAAAAATGACTGTTGGTGGTGTTTCAGAGGCTCCATGACCCTGTAAAATATGCTTCATTTTTCTCAGAAAATGAGCCATTTTTTTTTTCTCTTATGTTTTCATATGGTGCCCAGAAGTCCCTGGATTTCCTGGAATTTATATGAAGAATTCCAGCTATTCCAGCCATCATTTTCACACACATAGCTCCTGCCAACAGACTTTGGCCATCTGGGGGCTGCGGCGGGGCTGGGGTGAGCTTGGCGCTCCAGCCTAGAAATCTGGCGAGGGCCTCTCTGCTGACTCCGTGCGTGCTCTTGAGTGTCTAAAAAAGAGAGATTTGTTGAGGCCTCGTTGGCATACGATAAACTACACTGAACAATGTGTTAAATGTTGACTTAATATACGCACCACGAAATCGTCTACTGCCGTCAAGGGAATAAATATGTCTATCACCACTGAAGTTTCCTTGTGCGTTTTACAGCCCCGCCCTCCTCCCCAGCAACCACTGATCTGAGACCCTTCCTCGTCTGGTTTCTTTCACTCACCATAATTCTCTTGAGATTCATCCAGCTGTTGTGTGTCTTAACAGTTCATCTTCTTTCATTCTAGGTCATATTCCATTGTATGGGATGTACCAAGACTTGTTTATTGATTTATCTTTCAATCGACTTTTGTTTCCCACCACCCCCAGCTCTTGGTATTATAAATAAGGCTGCTATGAACATTTGTATACAAACGTTTCTATGTATATATATTCCCTTTTCTCCTGGGTAGTCACCTCGGAGAGGAGTGGCTGGTTAATCTGGCTGGTTAATATGTTTAATTTTTAAAGAAACTGCCATACTGTTTTCCAAAGTGGTTGTACTATTTAACTTTCTTACCCACAGTGTATGAGAGTATCAGTTCCTCGACACCGTCACCAACATGGGTGTGGCAGGCCTTTCTAACTGTAGCTATTTAAAGAGGCATGTAGTAAGTATCTCACTATAGTTTTCCTTTAAATTTCCTTCATGGCTACTGCAGTTGAACATCTTTTCATGTGTTTCTTTGCCAACTGTTTCTTCTTGTGAAATGTCTGTTTAAACATACTGCCTCTTTTCATTAAAAAAATTAAAAAAAAATTAAAAAAAAATTTTTTTATTGTTGAGTTTGAGGATTCTTAGGGCTTTCCTGGTGGTAAAAGAATTTGCCTGCAATGCAGGAGACCTGGTTCAATCTCTGGGTCTGGAAGATCCCATGGAAAAGGGACTGGCAACCCACTTCAGTATTTTTGCCTGCAGAATTCCATGGACAGAGGAGGCTTGTGGGCTACAGTTTGTGGGGTTGCAAAGAGTTGGACACAACTAAGTGACTAATGCTTTGAGGATTCCTTATATACTCTGTTTTTGTTTTTACTGATTTATTTAGCCATGCGGCTTGTGGGATTTTGCACTCAACAGTGAAAGCAGAGTCCTAACCACTGGACCACCAAAAAATTCTCTATTCTGGATACAAGTGCTTTATCAGATGTAAGTTTGGCCAGTGTTTTTTGTATGTGGCTTGTCTTCTCCTTCTCTTAACAGTGTCTTTTGAAGAATAGAAGTTTTTATTTTTGTTAAAATCCAATTTATCCAGTTATTTAGTTTTGGATTGTGCTTTTGGTTTTATAGTTAAGAAACTGACAAACATTCGTGAAGATTTACTCCTTTATTTACTCTTAGCTTTCTTCTAAGAGTTGTATGCTTTTAGCTCTTACATTAAGGTAAATGGTCCATTTTGAGTTAATTTTTGTTAATAGGGGTGCAGGAAGTGCTCCAATTACTTTCCTTTCTTAGTTCTCCCTTCTTCTCCATCTTCATAGTCTTCCTTTTGCATATACAAATCCAGTTATTCCAACACTATTGAAAAGGCTGTCCTTTCTCCACTGCATTACATTTGTCCTCTGTCAAAAATCAGTTGTTCATATATGAATAGATTTATTTCTGAATTCTGGATTCTCTATTCTGTTTAATTGATTTATTTATTTTTGCACCAATACTATGTTGTTTCTATATCCTACAGTTTTATAACAATTTCTGAAATCAGGTGTTAGTCCTCCAGCTTTTAACCTCTTCTTTGGGGTTGCTTTGGGTCTTCTAAGTTGTTTGTTAGCACAGAGAGATAAGAAAGACTTCCTCGATGATCAATGCAAAGAGATAGAGGAAAACAACAGACTGGGAAAGACTAGAGATCTCTTCAAGAAAATTAGAGATACCAAGGGAGAATTTCATGCAAAGATGGGCACAATAAAGGACAGAAATGGTATGGATGTAACATAAGCAGAAGATATTAAGAAGAGGTGGCAAAAATACACAGAAGAGCTATACAAAAAAGATCTTCATGATCCAGATAACCATGATGGTGTGATCACTCACCTAGAGCCAGATATTTTGGAATGCCAAGTCAAGTGGGCCTTAGGAAACATCACTACGAACAAAGCTGGTGGAGGTGATGGAACTCCAGTTGAACTATTTCAAATCCTAATAGATGATGCTGTGAAAGTGCTTCACTCAAAATGCAAGCAAATTTGGAAAACTCAGCAGTGGACACATGACTGGAAAAGGTCAGTTTTCATGCCAATCCTGAAGAAAGGCAATGCAAAAGAATGTTCAAACTACTGCACAATTGCACTCATCTTATGCACTAGCAAAGTAATGCTCAAAATTTTCCAAGCTAGTCTTCATCAGTACATGAACCGTGAAATTTGAGATTTTCAAGCTGCATTTAGAAAAGGCAGAGGAACCAGAGATCAAATTGCTAACATCTGTTGGATCATCAAAAAAGCAAGAGAGTTTCAGAAAAACATCTACTTCTGCTTTATTGACTACACCAAAGCCTTGGACTGTGTGGATCACAAGAAACTGGAAAATTCTTCAAGAGATGGGAATACCAGACCACCTGACCTGTTTCCTGAGAAATATGTACACAGTTCAAGAAGCAACAGTTAGAACTGGACATGGAACAACAGACTGGTTCCAAATTGGGAAAAGAGTACGTCAAGGCTGTATATTGTCATCCTGCTTATTTAACTTATATGTAGAGTGCTGCTGCTGCTAAGTCACTTCAGTCTTGTCTGACTCTGTGCGACCCCATCCCTGGGATTCTCCAGGCAAGGACACTGGAGTGGGTTGCCATTTCCTTCTCCAATGCATAAAAGTGAAAAGTGAAAGTGAAGTCGCTCAGTCATGTCTGACTCTTCGCGACCCCATGGACTGCAGCCTACCAGGCTCCTCCGTCCATGGGATTTTCCAGGCAAGAGTACTGGAGTGGGGTGCCATTGCCTTCTCCCTTATATGTAGAGTACATCATATGAAATGCCAGGCTGGATGAAGCACAAGCTGGAATCAAGATTGCCGGGAGAAATATCAATAACCTCAGATATGCAGATGACACCACCCTTATGGCAGAAAGCGAAGAACTAAAGAGCCTCTTGATGAAAGTGAACGAGGAGAGTGAAAAAGTTGGCTTAAAACTCAACATTCAGAAAACTAAGATCATGAGATCCGGTCCCATCACTTCATGGCAAATAGATGGGAAACATTGGAAACAGTGGCTGACTTTATTTTTGGGGGCTCCAAAATCACTGCAGATGGTGACTACAGCCATGAAATTAAAAGATGCTTGCTCCTTGGAAGAAAAGCTATGACAAACCTAGACAGCATATTAAAAAGCAGAGACATTAATTTGTCAACAAAGGTCCATCTAGTCAAAGCTATGGTTTTTCCAGTAGTCATGCATGTGAGAGTTGGATTGTAAAGAAAGCTGAACACCAAAGAGTTGATGCTTTTGAACTGTGGTTTGGAGAAGATGGACTTTTGATCTCCTTGATCAAACCAGTCAATCATAAAGGAAATCAGTCTGAATATTCTTTGGAAGGACTGATGCTGAAGCTGAAGTTCCAGTATTTGGCCACCTGATGTGAAGAACTGTCTCATTTGAAAATACCCTGATGCTGGGAAAGATTGAAGGTGGGAGGAGAAGGGGACAACAGAGGATGAGATGGTTGGATGGCATCACCGACTTGAAGGACATAAGTATGAGTAAGCTCTGGGAGTTGGTGATGGACAGGGAAGCCTGGTGTGCTGCAGTCCATGGGGTCACAAAGAGTTGGACATGACTGAGTGACTGAGCTGAACTGAGGTTGTTTGTACTTCCATTGGGTTTTAGGTGCAGTTTGTCAATTTACATATTTTTTTAAATGCCTTTCAAACTTCTGATTGCGATTGTCTGAATCTATAGCTCTTAGATATTTTATGTTACTTTTCCCCTGAGCTTCAACTTCCTCTTCTGTCGTGTCAAGATGGTAATTCCTGCATGGCAAGGAAATTGGGAGTTCCATATGGGCTAATACCATACAACTTCTGACACAGTGCCTGGAGCAAAGTAAAACTACAAGATGTCAGTTCTTTTAAACCTTGTCATATGACAAAACGTTTCATCTTTTACTCCAAACCTTCCCTGTGAATTTCTGTCATTTTTGGAAATTTCGTCATCACATCCTGCAGTGAATATTACTTTTTTCTTTGCCTTCTCTCTTTTAAGTGGCTTCAAAAACAATGTATTAGGGTTCAGTTTAGTTTTAATCACCATTACTCTGCTGGAGTTCCACAGTCAACCTGACTGAATTCTTCCTCTCGGGTTTGATTCTCTCCAAAGTTACCTGAGCTCCAGTCTATTAGTTAAGGATGTGTTCAGCTACAAGTAACAGTGAATTTGATTAATTATGGCTTAAACAAATAGGGGTTTATTTCACTCGTGACAAAAAGACTGGAGATAGGGGGTTCCTTGTTTTGGTTCAGATGGTTACCAATGTGACCAGAATCCCAAAGGGTTTCCTTCTTTCTGATCTGCCATGCTTAACCTGATGACTTTCACCCTTGGGCTTGTTTTCTCATGGTCACAATATGACTGCCAGGTGTGCGGATAGCATATCACTTTAGGGCAGGAAGAAGGATTTGGGAGAAGTAGAAAGTTTCTCAGAATACTTCCCTCTGATTTCTGCTTGCTTGCTTGGGCCAGCTCTCCCTGAATGTGCCATGCTCCAAGGCAGGACTGAGAACTGGACACTTGGTCCATGGACTTGTGGTCACACTGTGAGGTGGAACTGTTTATCCTGGCATCCTGTTTGGAAGGATTCAGAGGTCAAATGCTCTTCAGATACGCTGTGATGCAGAATTACAAGGCTAAGTGATTTTGAAGAAAGAAGCTTACAGAAATCAAGCCCTGAGCCTTTGGAGTGGGAGAGCTGACTCCAAGACCCTAGACTACCAGAGAACTAACCCCAGGGAGTATCAAATAGTGAGAACTCACACAAAGGAACCCACTTGAATACAAGACCCACCATCACCTAACCACCAGTGACACAGGACGCCTCATCTAAACAACAAACAAAACAAAAATACAAACCCAATCATCAGCAGACAGAATTACCACGTCACTCAGCCTTGTCCATCAGAGGAAAAACAAGCAAACAAAAACTCAGCACAAATCTCACCCTATATGTAGCTTACACAAACCACTGGACAAACCTTAGGAGGGCAGAAACCAAAAGGAAGAAAGAATTCAACCTTGAAGGCTGGGAAAAGGAGACCTCAAACACAATAATTAAAAAAAAAAAATAAAGAAAAGGCAGAGAAATACTACAAAACGAACGAACAAACTAGAAACACAGAAGTCCAAATAAATGAAGAGGACATAGGCAAACTACCTGAAAAAAAATTCATAATAATGATGGAAAAGATGATCAAAAACCTTGAAAACAAAATGAGAAAATGCTAGAATCAATGAACAAAGACCTAGAAGAATTAAAGAATAAACATACAGAGACAACACAATTACTGAAATTAAAAATACTCTAGAAGGAATTAATAGCAGAATATCTGAAGCAGAAGAATGAATCAATGAGCTGTAAGATAAAATGGTGGAAACAACTTCTGAAGAGCAGAATAAAGTAAAAAGAATGAAAAGAATTGAGGATAGTCTCAGAGACCTCTGGGAGAATATCAAACATACCAACATTCGAATTATAGGGTTCCCAAAAGAGGAAGAGAAAAAGAAAGGGTATGAGAAAATTTTTGAAGAGATTATAGTTGAAAATTCCCCTAGCATGGAAAAGGAAATAGTCGATCAAGACCAAGAGGCATAAAGAGTCCCATACATGGTAAACCCAAGGAGAAACATACCAGAAACATGCCAACACACATACTAATCAAACTAACAAAGACTAAAACAAAGAAAGAGTAATAAAAGCAGCAAGGGAGAAATAACAAGTAACATACAAGGGAAACCCCTTAACACCTGATCTTTCAGCAGAAACTCTGCAGGCTAGAAGGGAGTGGCAGGATATATTTAAAGTACTGAAAGGAAAAATCTACAACCAAGATTACTGTACCCAGCAAGGATCTCATTCAAAACTAATGGAGAAATAAAAAGTTTTTCAGACAAGCAAAAGTTAAGAGAATTCAGTACCACCAAACCAGCTTTACAACGAATGTTAAAGGGGCTTATATAGTCAAGAAATACAAGATAAGAAAAAAGGTCTACAAAATCAACCCCAAACAATTAAGAAAATGGCAATAGAAACATAAATATCAGTAATTACTTTAAATGTAAATGGATTAAATGCTGCAGCCAAAAGACACAGACTGGCTGAATGGATACAAAAACAAGACTCATATATATGCTGTCTACAAGAAATCCACTTCAGACCTAAAGACACATATAGACTGAAACTGAGAGGATGGAAAAATATATTCCAAGCAAATGGGAAGCAAAAGAAAGCTGGAGTAACACCCTCATATCAGACAAAATAGAAATTAAAATAAAGAAGATTACAAGAGATCAGAAAGGACACTATGTAATGATCAAGGGGTCAATCCAGGAGGAAGACATAACAATTGTAAATATCTATTCACCCAACATAGGAGCACCTCAATATATAAGACAAACACTAATAGACATAAAAGGAGAAATGGACAGTATCACAATAATAGTTGGAGACTTTAACTCTCACACCAATGGAGAGATCATCAAAACAGAAAATTAATAAGGAAACACAAGTATTAAATGATATATTAGATGAGATGGATCTCATTGATATCTTCAGGACATCCCATCCAAATGCAGAAGAATACACCTTCTTCTCGAGTGCACATAGAACATTATTCAGGATAGAGCACATCTTAGGTCACAAATCAAACCTCAGTAAATTTGAGAAAATTGAAATTCTGTCAAGCATCTTCTCCAACCACAATGCTATGAGACTAGATACCAATTACAAGAAAAAAACTGTAAGAAACACAGACACATGGAGATTAAACAACACGTTTCTAAATAACCAACAGGTTACTGAAAATCAAAAGGGAAATAAAACAATTTCTGGAAACAAATGACAGTGAAAACATGACAAGTCAAAACCTATGGGATGCATTAAAAGCAGTCCTAAGAGGGAAGCTTATAGCAATACAATCCTCCCTCAAGAAACAAGAAAAACATTGAGTAGACAATCTAACTTAAACCTAAAACAACTGGAAAAAGAAGAACAAAAGACTCCCAAAATTAGTAGAAGGAAAAAAATCATAAAGATCCAAGCAGAAATAAGTGAAAAAGAAATGAAAGGAACAATAGTAAAGATTAATAAAACTAAAAGCTGGTTCTTTGAAAAGATAAACAAAATTGACAAGCCTTTAGCTGGACTCATCAAGAAAAAAAGAGAGAAGAATCAAACCAACAAAATTAGAAATGAAAAAGGAGAGGTTACAAGGGACAATGCAGAAATACAAAGGATTATGAGAGACTATTATGAACAACTATATGGTAATAAAATGGATAACCTGGAAGAAATGGATAGATTCTTAGAAAAGTTCAATCTTCCAAGACTGAACCAGGGAGATTTAGAACTTATGAACAACCCAATTACAAGCATTGAAATGGAAGGTGTGATCAAAAATCTCCCCCAAAACAAAAGCCCAGGACTAGATGGCTTCACAGGAGAACTCCATCAAACATTTAGAGAAGAGCTAATACTTACTCTTCTAAAATGCTTTCAAAAAACTGCAGAGGAAGGAACACTTCCAAACTCATTCTACGAGGCCACCATTACCACGATACCAAAACCAAAGACAACACAAAAAAGAAAACTACAGGCCAATATCACTGATGAACACAGATGCAAAAATCCTCAACAAAATTTTAGCAAACAGAATTTAGCAACACATCAAAAAGCTCATACACCATGATCAAGTTGGGTTTATTCCAGTAATGCAAGGATTCTTTAATAAATGCAGATCAATCAATGTGATACACCATATTAACAAATTGAAAGATAAAAACCATATGATCATCTCAATAGATGCAGAAAAAGCCTTTGACAAAATTCAGCACCCATTTATGATTAAAACTCTTCAAAAAATGGGCTTATAAGGAACCTACCTCAACATAGTAAAGGCCATATATGATAAGCCTACAACCAACAGTATTCTCAATGGTGAAAAACTGAAGGCATTCCTGCTAAGATCAGAAACAAAACAAGTGTGCCCACTTTTTACCACTGTTATTCAACATAGTTCTGGAAGTCCTAGCTACAGCAATCAGAGACGAAAAAGAAATAAAAGGAATCCAGATCGGAAAAGAGGAAGTAAAGCTCTCACTGTTTGCAGATGACATGATACTGTACATAGAAACCCCTAAAGATAGTATCAGAAAATTACTTGAGCTAATCAGTGAATTTAGCAAAGTTGTAGGATACAGAATCAATACACAGAAATCACTTGCATTTCTGTATACTAACAATGCAAAATCAGAAAGAGAAATTAAGGAATCAATCCCATTCACCATTGCAACAAAAGGATTTAAATATCTAGCAATAAACTTACCTAAGGAGACAAAAGAACTGTACACAGAAAATTATAAGATACTAATGAAAGAAATCAAAGATGATAGAAACAGATGGAAAGACATTCCATGTTCCTGGGTAGGAAGAATCAATATTGTGAAAATGATTATACTATCAAAAGCAATTTGGTAGTATTCAATACAGATTCAATGCAATCCCTATCAAATTACCAATGGCATTTTTCACAGAACTACAGCAAAAACTTTCACAGTTCATATAGAAACACAAAAGACCCCAAATAGCCAAATCAGTCTTGAGAAAGAAGAATGAAGCTGAAGGAATCAATCTTTCTGACTTCAGATTATACTACAAAGCTACAATCATCAAGACAGTATCGTACTGGCACAAAAACAGGAATATAGGCCAATGGAACAAGATAGAAAGCCCAGAATAAACCCATGCATGTATGGGTACCTTATTTTTGACAAAGGAGGCAAGAATATACAATGGGGCAAAGACAGCCTCTTCAATAAATGGTGCTGGGAAAACTGGACAGCCACATGTAAAAGAATGAAATTAGAACACTTCCTAACACCATACACAAAGATAAACTCAAAATGGATTAAAGACCTAAATGTAAAACAAGAAACTATAAAACTCTTAGAGGAAAACATAGCCACTACACTCGATGACATAAATCAAAGCAAGATCCTCTGTGACCCACATCTTAGGATAACGGAAATAAAAACAAAGGTAAACAAGTGGGACCTGATTAAACTTAAAAGCTTTTGCACAGCAAAGGAAACTATAAGCAAGGTGAAAAGACAACCCTCAGAATGGGAGAAAATAATAGCAAATGAAACAACTGACAAAGGATTAATTTCCAAAATACACAAGCAGCTCATACAATTCAAAGCTAGAAAAACAAACAACCCATACATACAATTCAAAGCTAGAAAAACAAACAACCCAATCAAAAAGTGGGAAAAAGACCTAAACAGACATTTCTCCAAAGAAGACATACAGATGGCTAACAAACACATGAAAAAATGCTCAACATCGCTCATTATTAGAGAAATGCAAATCAAAACTACACTGAGATATCACCTCACACTGGTCAGAATGGCCATCATCAAAGTCTACAAACAATAAATGCTGGAGAGGGTGTGGAGAAAAGGGAATGCTCTTGCACTGTTGGTGGGAATGTAAATTGATACAGCCACTATGGAAGATGGTATGGAGATTCCTTAAAAAACTAGGAATAAAACCACCATATGACCCAGAAATCTTACTCCTACGCATAAGCCCTAAGGAAACCAAAATTGAAAAAGACGCATGTATCCCATTATTCATTGCAGCACTATTTATAATAGCTAGAACATGAAAACAACCTAGATGTTCATTGACAGATGAATGGATAAAGAAGTTGTGGTACATATACACAACGGAATACTGTGTATTCCATAAAAAGCAACACATTTGAGTCAGTTCTGATGAGGTGGATGAAACTAGAACCTATTACACAGAGTGAAGTGAGTCAGAATGAGAAAGATAAATATGGTATTCTAACACATACACACGGAATCTAGAAAAATGGTACTGAAGAATTTATTTACAGGACAGCAATGGAGAAACAGTCATAGAGAATAGACTTATGGACATGGGGAGAGGGGAGGAGACAGTGAGATGTATGGGAAGAGTAACATGGAAACTTACATTACCATGTGTAAAATAGATAGCCAACAGGAATTTGCTGTATGGCTCAGGAAACTCACACAGGGGCTCTGTATCAACCTAGAGGGGTGGGATGGGAGGGAGATGGGAGGGAGGTTCAAAAGGGACGGGATGTATGTACACCTAATGGCTGATTGATGTTGAGGTTTGACAGAAAACAACAAAATTCTGTAAAGCAATTATCCTTCAATAAGTAAAAAAAAAAAGAGTACTTCCTCCTCTAGTAGACTCCTGCTTATTTTGCATTGTCCAGAATAGGCTCAAGTGGCCATCCCTAGTTACAAGGGAGTCTAAGTCTTCAGAGAATAGAATTTTTGTGACCCATCACCAGGCTGGACACATTCTTACCTTACACAAAGCTGGGGTTCTAGTAGCAGAGATGTGGAGAATGGCTATAAGGTAAGCAATGGACACTGTCTTTTACACTTAGCTTTCTTACCTGAAAGTGGAAATAATGATGAAGTTGTGGGATTAGATGAGGTGATGTGTATAAGGTACTTAATTCCTGGCCCATGTTAAGTGCTGAGTAAAAGGTAGATATTATTTTCATTATAATTACTATCATCCTTGACAGGGTCCAAGAACGCTTTCATTACTCATAAAGCCCATTTGATCCCCCAGTGAAATTAGCTCTTCCCTCTGGGCAAGAAATCTTTCCCACTCTTCGTCCTCCTCTTCTGACTATAAGGCATGGCTGCAGTAGATATTTAAGAGCATTCAGCATGTTCTAGGCAGTGGTGTTGTCACAGAGAACAAGGAAGATACAGCTCCAGGCCTCATGGGAAACAAGCAATAAAAAACAAACAGGAAGGAGTGATTACAGTTAGTGATGAGTGGTACACAGGAAATAAACAGAGAAGAAAGCTGGAGGGCTTGGAGGAAGTCTCTTGGATAAGGCAGCCTGGGAAAGCCTCTCATTGGCCTGAGACTTCAAGGATGAGGTGGAGTCTCCAAGAGAAGCGTATTCTGGGCCAAGAAAATACCAACAGCAAAGTGCTGGAGACATGAAAGTGTTGGTAGCCTTGAGGATGGTGGAACGGGATCAGACTGCCCAGAGCTCCATGAGAGTGGAGGAAGGGAAAGTATGAGATGCTGCAGGTGAGGGCCAGCAGAGGCAGGCTTCGTCAGCCATGGTACAGAGTGTAGATTTCATTTTAAGTGCAGTGTGGAGCCACTGAAAACTTTTTAGTATGGGAGGGAAGTGATCTAAGTTTTCAGATGATTGCTATGGTTGTTCATTCATTCACTCATACAGTCCAGCACTATTCATTGAGCACCAAGCAATGTGTTAAGTGCCAGGAATAGAAATAAAGCTGTGAATAAAACGAAAATTCCTGGTGATGCATCATCCAGTTTTTCAGGGATTTCTTGGGAAGTGGTCGTTTCAGTGCTAAAACAGTCTTAGGCAAACTGGGATGGCCATGATACTTGAGCATACATAATTCCCACTAGAGATGAAAAATAAGCAAACAAATGAGTGAACAGTATCTCTGGTTTGATAAGGAAGGGGATCTGAAAGTTTGGGTAGGGGTGATGTTTTGGATAAGGTGGCCAGGAGGAGTTTTCCTGCGAAGGTGATGCAAGGGGACTAGCAGTGTAGGAGTTTTAGGGAGCAGCATTCAAGGTAGAGGGAGCAGCAAGTACAAAGACCCTGAGGCCATTGCATGTCTGCTGGTGTTTGCAGAGCAGTAAGGAGTGTAGTGTGGCTGGAGCAGAATGTGTGAGGGCCAGCGTATTAGGGAGTGAAGTCAGAGATGTGGGGGAGTGAAGGCAGGTAGAACTTTGTAGACCATTGCAAGAACTTTGCTTTGATCTGAGATGAGACCCATCAGAGGTTGGGAACAGAAAGATGACATCATGAATCTACAGGTTGTAAGTATCACTCTCATTTCTGTGTTGGGAGAAGACTGAAGCGGGCAAAAGGAGAGCAGAGAGAGCAGTTGTGAAACTACGGAAGTCATCCAGGTGAGGAATGCTCGGGGTCTGGACCAGGAGAGTATATTTTGAGGCAGCATCATGGGTTGAATGTGGTGACAGGGGGCAAGGGAGAAAGTGGGTAAAATGTGATTCTCTGCCTTTTGTCTGAGCAAGAAGGTAGAAGAGGGGACCACTGCTGGTGTCAGGTTTGGGGTAGGAACAGGGAACCTAGAGTCCCACTTGGAGAAATGTGTGAGATCTACAAGTGGAGATGTTGGAGGCAGAGAAGTTGTAGGAACTCAACCTCTGTTGTAGGGGGTTTGAATTTAGGGGCTTGAACTTAGGGGATGGCTGTGGACTGGAATGTAAGTTAAGGAATCCTTAGCAAATGCATAGCATTTAAAGCTGTGGGGATGGGTGTTCCTTAGGAAGGGAATGTAGAGAGAAGAGATTGAAATATTGCTCCCAATTCTTTGCTCCATCGTATTATATACCTCTGCCATTATTTCACTGTGACCATGACTCCCTCTTTACTTTGGATTGGGCCATATGACTTATTTTGGGCTTCCCTGTTGGCTCAGTGGTAAAGATTCTGCCTGCAATGCAGGAGTCGCAGGAACAACTTAGCATACACGCATATGACTTATTTTGGCCAATAAGATGTTAGCAGATATCATGCTTTTGTAGTTTTGCTTAAACCTCATGTTTCTATCATGGCGAGAAGAGCATGCCCTAGGGAGTTGGACACCTCAGCCTAAGCCTCAGGGTAAGACACATGGAACAAATAGTGTGTTAGTTGCTCAGTTCAGTTCAGTTCAGTCGCTCAGTCGTGTCCGACTCTTTGCGACCCCATGAATCGCAGTATGCCAGGCCTCCCTGTCCATCACCAACTCAAACTGATGCTCATCGAGTCAGTGATGCCATCCAGCCATCTCATCCTCTGTCGTCTCCTTCTCCTCCTGCCCCCAAACCCTCCCAGCTGCTCAATCATGTTCAACTCTTTGCAACCCCATGGACAGTAGCCTGCCACGCAGCTCTGTCCATGGAACTCTCCAGGCAAGAATACTGGAGTAGACAGTCATTCTCTTCTCCAGGGGATCTTCCTAACCCAGGGATCGAACCTGGGTCTCCTGCACTGCAGGCAGATTTTTTACCATGTGAGCCAATAGAGAAGGCCACAAGGAACAGAACGGGCTCACAATTCATAACCTCAAGCAAAGCTGCAGCTGGCCTGCAAGTGCTGAAAAAGAAAGAAATGCTTATTGTCATAAATATTTTGTGGTTGTTTGTTATGCAGTGTAACCTGACTGGCACATCTCCTTTCAGCCCCTTGTGACCATTTCAAATTAACTCCAGCTCTCCTCCACACTGGAACAGCCTATAGCCTCCCCACTGCCAAATCTTTCCTTCTTTCGTTCAAAATCTTCAAATCCTATCCCCTTGGACTTTGCTCAACAAAGTGAGGGGGTGAGAATAGTATTTTGTTTCTAGAAGTCATAACTTGCCAGCACATGGCACTCCAGAGGGCCTGGAGTGCTTTTTGCACATTCTTATTTGGTCCTACAATCTCATGCAGCAGATGTTCTTGTCATCATCTCACTGAAGAGGCAGCCAAGGTTCAGAGAGGAGAGTCTTGCCCTGGGTCCCATAGCTGGAGGCAAGACAGGAGACCAGCAGCTGAGATGGAGGCTTAGGCTTTTCTGGGGTCAAGCAGAAGCCAAACACTGGCATTCTGGGAACATGGTGGAGGGGAGACTTGTTTTTCACTGAATAGCCATTCGTTCTTGTGGAATCCTGTACCCTGCACATGCATTATCTACACACACACACACAAGCATATACACACAGCCCAGGAATAATCAGCAATATTAACACATTTTTAAAAAGAACTATTTAAAAGAAAATTGTTTAAAAAAAGAAAGAAAGAAAGAAAATTGTTTTGGGATGGAAAAGGGGATTCTGGGAAGCCCAGCTTTTGTTTCCAGTTCTTCCTAAGGGAGGAGACCTCACGTGCAGCATCCTATTATCTCCACTCTCAGTGCTGATTCCTCCCCACCAGGCCTTTCTTTGGATGGAGTGTTAGGAGCTGGAAGCACTGAAAGTTCTGGAGGAAGAGAGCCCTGCTCTGCATGGGATTCTGTCCTGCCTTGTGTGAAAATGCTTCCCAGTGGCTTGGAAGTGGGGTGCTGGTACTCCCCCTTCTTGGCAGCAGGGTCAAGAGACTGACACCTATTGAAGAGCCAGCCTGGAGGGGCTCCACTTGAGAGAGCAGTCCCAAATCTCTCCCTACCTTAAGGCCTGACACTCCTCTTTGCATTGAGAGGCCAGGTAGTAATAGCAACCTAAATTGAATCTGAGTGCCATTGGTTTTAAATCCAGAGAGATCAAGTCCACATCTGTCCACGGTTCCCCTGTCCTGGTTTTCCATTTATCAAAAGCGGTGATGTGTTTGTCTTGTGGAGGAGAGGGGAGTGCGCCTGGGTGGGAGAAGGTGCCTAGGAGGGATGGTGGATGATTAGAATCTTTGGGGGATATGGTAGTAGTCTGTTTTTGTTTGTTTGTTTTGTTTTGGTTTTGGTCTGGGTATGCTGAGGTATTTGAAACTTCCAGTAACTTAAGGGAAGATGTGAGATACTAAACAAATGTGGGTGCAGAGAAGATGCTGGGGTAGCAGGCTGGCAGGCAGGACGTGAAAGGGTGGCATTTGCAGCTGTAGAAAAGAGAAACTCTTCTTTCAACTCTTCCCAAGAGGGCCAGACAGTTAGAGGTAAACTTGGGAGGATCAGACATGCAAACAAAACCTGTATCTGCATTTGAAACGGCCTCCCAGGGGATCTGGGGGAGCCGAGCGGCTGGATCTGCTGGCTAACTGGGCTCCTACAATCCTGATACTATCCCAGAAAACCCAAGCAGAGGGCAGACCCTGGGTGTCCGGGTGCAGGAGAGGCCCCTAAAGAGACCCTGTGCTCAAAGCTGGAGTGGGCGGTTGCGGACGAATGCCCCCGGGCTTGGCTATTTGGTTCAAGGTCACCTCCAAACGGGATTGGAATAAACACTCCTTGTTTGCCTCTCTCCCCAGCTAAGCTCGGGTCCCCTTGGGTGTCGTCCAGGACGCCAGGCGCGGCTGCTTACAATGGCGCTCAGACGACAGATGGCGCGCGGGGCGGGGCGGGGCGGGGAGGGCCGGGCAGGTGTGCGGCGGGGGAATCCGGGTGGGGTGGGGGTGGGGACGCGCAGCCGCTGCGCCAGCCGCAGGCTGATCTCTCAATAGACTGCAACCCGCCGGCGGCAGGCGACCCCAGTCCAACCCAGCCCGCGAACAAAAGCCGAATTCTCCGAGCACCCCGATTCACCCTCCCTCATCCCAGGCTTGGCCACGCGCCAGCCAGGCTCGCGGATCCGCGTGCGCCCGGCGGCTGGCGTAGGGGCCAGAGCCTCTTGTGCGCTGGGGTACACGTGCACGCATGGATACACACACACGCACACGCTCAGGCTCACGCGGGGCTCTGTGCCAGTGAGTGCTTGCAAAGGTCGCAGGTGTGCGATGCCAGTGCCTAGAGCACACTGGCTTTCTTCCCTGGAACGCGAGCCAACTTCGGAGAGAAGAGGCGTTTCGCCTTGCTTGCCTAGCTCAGTATCAGAAGCCGCGGGACCGGGAGTCTCAGGCAGGGCAGCGACGCAGTGCGTCCCGAATCGGAGTTGGGAGGCCCGAAGCCTGGCCCTGGCTCTGCCTCGCCGAGGGGCTGAGTCGTGGGCTCACTGAGAACCTTCTCAAGAGTTCGCCTGTCCCCCTACTGTCTAGCCTGGAGGCGCTGGCAACTGCTGTTACCCGTCCCCTCTCTGCGCTCCTTCCTAAACGAAGGGAGTCCACAGCAGCCCTTTCTGCCCATCTCCTCAGGCTCGAAGTTTTCCTGAGGTCGGGGAAGCACTTTGTGAGTTAAGTGGAGTGTTCAGTCCTTCGGGGAATCTCCCGAATTCTCGGGAGACTCAGAGCACGTGGGCAAGTCCATTACAAAAGCAGGCATGACACAGCGGAGGATATGCCAGGACCCTTGGAGCGCGCGGCAGCTGCGTGACCCCGGGCTGTGATAGCTTAATGTCTGTGTGTGTGTGTGTGTGTGTGTGTGGCTGCGCGCGCTCGTGACTTAGAGAGGGCTGGTGTGTATGCCAGCAGGGCCTCTTATTTATTTTTAAAATTTTATTTGTTTATGTGTTTTTGGCTGTGCTCCGTCTTCCTTGCTCTTCAGGCTTTCTCTAATCGCGGTGGGCTGGAGCGAGGAGGGCACTCTGCTCTTGCTTGAGGTGCAGGGGCTTCTCTCTGCGGGGCTTCTCTTGTTGCAGAGAGCAGACTCAAGGAGCCCCCATTCAGCTGTGCTGCAGGGGCTTCGTTGCCCTGCTGCAGGCGGAATCTTCCCAGGCCAGAGTTGGAATTCGTGTCCCTGCATGGGCAGGTGGGTTCTTAACGACTGAGACACCAGGGATGTCCCAGCAGGGCCTCTTAGAGGCGCTACAGTGACCCCACACCCTGACGGTGTGGACAAGTATTAACGAGCCTTACAGAACAGAAGAAACGTGTGAGGCACTTATTTTGGAAAGAATTCCTCCCTGTGTTCAAGGCATATTGGACTCTGAGGTTCTCATTAGCCCAGATGCCTCTTTGCAGAGAGTGCCCTGTGAGAAGAAGTCCCTTATGATGGTGACAACTCCTGTCCAACCTTCCTGCTATCTCAGTTGCATTATATCTAAAACATAATGTCTGCCTCCTTGCTTTCTTGAACTATCTGCCTCCATTTTGAGGTCTATGTATATGTTATATATATGATACATATGTATCATACATACACAGTAAACACATGAAATGTGTGTGTATATATATATATATTTATATAAACCATCATAAACAAATAATACATTTTGTGTTACGGTGCAGTATTTCCCAGGCTTTGTCATTCGCATAACCACCTTTGTGATTTCTGTCATATCATGTATTGCCTGTAATATTATTTACTTAGTAGGTTTCTGTAAATTCTCTTGCTTTTTTAAACCACATTTATTTTAAAGGGATATTTTAGAGGTGATTCTGGGTACATGGTAAGTTGAGTATAGTTCCCTTTTCAACCATTTCCAAATGAATTTCTCTCTCTCAACAGTTGTAGGGACTAGTGAAAAGAACGAGGGATTGTTCTCCCCAGTCAGTTCATCAAATATTGGGGAGGCTTGAAAAGTCCAAGAAGTGGTGGAGCCTGGGAAGGGTTTGCATCTCAGAGACCTGTGGATGCCCAGGGGGAGGCTGAAACTGGGCCAGATGAAGACACTTGGACCCCTCATCCCAGCAACTAAGAAGTTGCTGAAACAGGGGACTTCGTTTTCTTGTTCCTGAGGCTGGAGACACCAAGGAACCCAGACCAGGAAAGCAAGTTCCAGATGTCCCCGCAGGAGCTGGGCAGCATGCTTGCATCTGTGCTGCCTTGATTGGGACAGAGCCCTTTCCCCCTTTTCCACCAATAGAATGCCCATCCCTTAGGCTGCCCCGCATTTCAACCTGAGCCCCTGGGAGCTGGCAGAGAAAGGAAAGACAAACAAAACACACATCCAACAAAACAGAGCTGCTGAAAGAGGCAGATAACAACTTTAAAAAAAGTAACAAGCACTGTAGTATTTAAATATAGCAAAAGGAGTGTTTGTGGAGCATTCACAAATGTGATTTTCTAACTACACACTTCAGTTGATGAGTTGAAGGAGAAAATGGTCACTACTGAGATTCAGATAAGTAGCAGGGAAAATCAAATGACCAGCAAATACCTCAGAACACAGAACAAAAATAAAGAGATGGAAGTTAAGGAAAAGATCAGTCTGAAGGTAAATCTACTGACCTAACATAAGAATGATAGGACTTCTAGAAGGAGAGAAAGGAATAGATGAAAGAAATAATAAACATAATAGAAAAACATTGCCCTGAGCTGAAGGAAGACTTGCATTTGCAAGGTGGAAAGGATTTGATGAGTTTCGGGCTGAACTGACAAGAACCTAGGCATGTTTCTGAACTCTAAGAAGGAAAGTGTCACAAGGTCCATGCAATGACCTCAACATAACTATAAAGAGAAAAGAATCATGTTGGCGGTAGAATTCCCATTGATACTACAAGCTAGAAGCTAGTGAAACTGACTCTGTAGGATTGTACCTGATCAAGTGATCCACTTGTTAAGAAAAAAGATATATTTAAGGCTAAACCCCATCTGATGAAAATATTCAAAGAAAGATGCTCCTGGACCATGAATGAACCGGAGAAAATGAAACGGAAAAATAGAATAGAACTTTCAAACTAATAATGGAAAAAATTAAAGCCAGCTGAAATAAGGAAAAACAAAAGGGATGGGTTTCAACACAGGCTACAGGTCTGTGGATCAGCTATGGATTGGTTGGGCTTGGTTAGGCTTGGTTTCAGGCTACAGGTTGGGGTTAGCTCTGCTCCCTCATTCAATGGCCAATGATCCCCAGTTAAATGGTTTCCTCAAGGAGGAGGACAGTGTGGAAAAGAGCCGAGTCAAACCACGGATGAATGTGGCATATGCTGTGTTTGCTTACATTTCACCTGTCAAAGTCACTCATCTGGCTAAGGGCAATGGGATGACCGTGTCTACTCCATCCTTACTGAAGCCATGGCTAAGATGGGGAAAGGTAAGTGGGAAGGAAGAGAACTATGTACAGATAGTACTGTTTACTTGTCAGTATAAGCTAAATACCAAACTTTACTTTTTTATTTTAATTAATCAATTAATTAATTTTGGCCACACAGCATGGCATGTGAAATATTAGTTCCCAGACCAGGATCGAACCCATGCCCCCTATAGTGGAAGTGTGGTATCTTAACCACTAGACCACCAGGGAAGTCCCCCAAACTTTACTTTTTAAAACAAAAGCAAAAACTCTGAATAAAATATTAGCAATTAATAGAAATATTCTCTATCTTGACCTGAGTGGTGGGTATGTAAGTATTTTAGCTGCTCACTTAGGATTTGTGCTCCTTGTTTGTGATATTCTTCAATAAAAAGCCTAAATATATACTAGAAAATTAAAAGACCAGACAACAGACAGATCTGTGAGTAAAGAATACATGGTTTGTTATTGAAGGTCACTGGAGTTTTTAAACAGCTTCCTAAAAGGTACGCTTCATGAGATCAGATATTTTGTTTCTGTTTATTGCTGTGGACTTAAACAATGCCCATGACACAGTAAGCTGTCTATAAGTATTTGCCACTGATGATGAAATGAAGTAACAAATAGATTCCACCAAAATATAATATAGTTTGACCAAGTAGATTTGTTTCCCCAGGAATAAGTATCAGGAACTCCATTCATATAGTTTATTAACATCAGCTGGTTAAAGGGGAAAAATTGTGGGGTCATATTATCTGAATAGATAGTGCAAGGACTTGGTAAATTCAACAACCATTCTAAAATTTGTTTATAGTAAACTTGAAATAGAAAGAAACTGCTTAAATATTTAAATAGAATACTCATCAACATCTAATAGGAAATGATATTCTAAATAGTGAAACACTGAGATAATTTCAATTAAAATTAGAAACTTGACAGTGGTACTTGCTATCACCATTGGTCTTCAAAATCACTTTGGAGGTTCTAACAAATGCAATAATATAAAAATATGGAATAATTGCTATAAACAATTAGAAAAAGAGTAATAAAGCTATCTTTTTTTATTCTTTCTGTTTATATTAGAGTTCACCCAGAAAACTCAAAAGACTGGGAAAAAAACCTGCTGGAATTAATAGGATAATTTGGAAAGGGTTTTGTAGTGATACATAATGTCATAATAGTCTTTCTTTATTTCAGCGATAAACACCTAGATATAGAAGTAGGAAAAAATTTTCAATACAATTGTGGCAAGAGATATGTAGTGCCTGCAGTAAATTTAGCACAAAAATCACAAGGTCTATTTACAGGAAATTCTGAAATCTTATTTAAAGACATCAGTTCTTCTAAAATTAATATTTAAATATAAACCTTAAATTTCCATAAGAATTTTTGAGTTGGATAAAACTATAGTAATTATTATGAAGAACAGCATAATGCCTGAGAATTGGCCAAAAAGTTATTATCCGAATATGACAATAGCCCTTACAAATTGATAAGTAAAAGAAAAACTAATTTTTTTAAACATGGGCAAAGGATATGAAAAGGAAGTTTAGAATGGTCAAGGAACAAAAGAGAGGATACTGAAAATACGAGCCATCAAGGAAATGCAATTTAAACTAAAAATGAAATAGCACTTTTTGTTTATTTGACACCAAATTTTAAGACACAGCACTGATTGCTGGAGGAGGTTCAGGAAAGCAGTACTATCACATGGGGTGGAAACGTGAGTTTTGGGGACTATAATCTATGAACATCTATTAAAATGAAAATACAGTTCCTCTTTGACCAGCAATCTCACTCCTGAGGGTCTACCCCTTAGTTATTAAACCATGTGTGTGTTAAAATATGTATACAAGGATGTTTACAGCAGTGTTGTTTACAAAAGGCAAGAGTTAGAATCAGTGTGAATGTTCATCAGTTGCCGAGTGACTGAAAGAATTGAGACACATCTCGCCACAGAATACACATGGTACATACGGCTTCTGAAACAATGAATTAGATTGCAGTGGACTTGAAGAAATTTCCAAGAGGTATTTTTGAATAAGAAAAGCAAAATACAGGCCAGCATATACAACCATATTACTTTTTTGTGGAGCAAACAGTGACAAACTCCTTCTACAAACGAAAATTTTTTAAAAAGAGAAAAAACTATCATGTTAAATAATAAAACTGAATAAGTAAAAAGGGAAAGAAAGAAAACCCCTTTTGTCCCTGCTAATAGTCAGAGGTGTTTATCTGCATCTAGTTTATTTCTGCTGAGAATCTGGATAGATAACAAAGCTGTGTAAGTAAGTCAGACTTCATTTGCAGGGCATATGCTTGAACTGATCATCATTAATTCAACGTTTGCAACTGGCTTAGATTTTTCCTTGGTCCATTCTAATATTTGGAAAGGTTAATCCTGACAGTTTTGCCTAAAGCACGCTCCTGACCCGAACCCCTGCTTTCCACCCTACAATGTAAAAAAAGAAACAAACAAACAAAAAAACTGAAAAGGAAGCTATTAATATGTTTTCATCATAAGTAGAAAACTAGATACAGTTAAATAGAAGGTAGAAGAAAACATAAAAATAATAAAATCAAAATAAAGTTATTAAACATCAGCTGCTATTGCCACAAGGCTTGGGCTCAGTCTATAATAAAGGAAAATGAAGTCATTAGGGAGGTGTAAAGGCTCAGCAGTACCAAACTAAGACTTTCTATGCTCCAGTACTACAGACTGAAAAGATAACTGCAAAGAATTCTTTCAGTGCTTGCTTTAATGTCTTCTGATACTATTCTCTTGTGCCACCTAAAATCCCTGGTGTCAGAGCTCCAGCATGTGGGCAGATGCTGATTTAGTCTAATCTTCACTTCCTCAATTGGAAAATCAACCCCTGGAAAGATGGGTGCCTCATACAAGGTCAACACCTGAAAAGATGTGTGCCTCGTACATGGTCAAACACCTAGGCAGTAACGTGTCCTTCTATCTCATCAGGCTGGCTCTTCTTGAAGGAGCAGATCCCTCTAGAAATTTCAAAGAAGCAGCAAAATTAAGAGATGACATTCAATTCTATTCCTTGCTGGTCATGGAAAATAACTCCTTACTCCCTTCCTTTCAGTTACTTAGAAAAATAATCTTGTTGCCACAAAAATTAAAATAGATGTTCAAAGGGTAGCATGGAATATGTAAAGGTTCTTGGAGGAGAAAAATGTTCGTCAAGAAGCTATTTAAAATGCTTTGTCTTGTTTCTCAGGGCGGGGAAGGAATTTAAGAATAGAACTCACGGAAGCAAGGGTTCCAAATGGAATAGAGCGGTCGGGGTAATTACAATGTGATGGGTAATTACGTCTTTCCAGGAAGTGCCTAAATTACAGGGCAAGTGTCAGGTCCCTGCTGCTTCCTCCTGAGAAGAATAATACAGGCCAGAAAAATCAAAGTCTGGCTGGTAGGCATTTGAAACCTGGGCACACCTAGAACATGGCAAGGCAGCTTTGTGTCAGGGGCGCACACAGCTGCCCCCTCCTTCCCTTAGCCCCTTGTCTGGGGGTTGAGGGGACCCTGTCTCTGACGCCCACTCCCTTCCCTGACCAATCCCCATAGTGAGGGTGGCGCCCTGCATCCGCCTCCTCTCAGCCTTCTCTTTAGCACTAGGAGATGAAATGGTGAGAAAGTCAACACTGGTGAGGTCATGGAGAAGGGGCAGCCGTAAAACAGCAGATCCTGGTTCCCCTCTCCTCTGCACAAAGGCACCTTTCATTTCCTTGGAAAAATCCACCATGGGCCCTGGTGAAGAAATGGTCTTCCCCAGGACTTCTGTTTACTCAGCTCTGGCCTGGGAGGCCAGGCCTGGCTGACACAAATGCCATCTTTTTTAAGCCATACTGACCTCAAACTGGCAGAGTGGAGAAATAAGGGTTTGTGTGAGGGGATCCCACGGGGAAGGTCCATGGAATTTTCCTGCAGCCATTTTGACAACTGTAGCAGCTGTTCAACACACAGTTGCTTTGATACAGGGCTGTTTGGATTCAGCCTAAAAGCCAACCATTAAACTTTAGGCTTTAAAAAAAAGGCCAAGTCCACAGACACCCCCATCCAGCTCCTAAGCCTCACCCCTTGGGTGGGTGAGGAAGGAATGGAGTAAGGATTTTAAGTCTGTTGGACACATTGACTGATGCTTTTAAGAAAGTGTTCTACACTTAGACACCACCTATCAAAGTGTCAGGAAAGGAGTATCAGAATGGTTCCTCAAAGCATCTCACTTCTCATCCAACTCCACCCTTGCCCTTCCACAGGGCATCCCCTTTCTCATATTGTCCCCTCTGTTGATTTTTGTCCCTGCCCCCATTTAAACTCCTCAGCAGCAGGCACTACTTCTGAGTGACAAACAGTAACAGCTGCTTGGTACACGCTTATTTGACTAACAGAATAAAATATGCTGACGTTCAGTTGGGTCCTTACCCACATCTCCAGAATAAAAGATAATAAGTGAAGTAAGGTCTCTAGACCAGTGGTTTCTTCAAACTCTTTGATCACAGTCTATGACAAAAAAAATCTAAAGCATTCTCTACTACAACCCAATGTAGTACAACCTTTCTCTCTCCCTCACACACACACACACACACACACACACTCACACTTAATATTAAAAGTTTGATATAATAAAACTTATACTCACTTTGCTATTTTCTATTCTATGCTGTTTCGTTTTCCTTGGTTTCATTTTCAAAAATGCTTGAACACTCTTCATTCAGTTGATTCACCTGATAGGTGGTGACCCCAAATATGGAAACACCAGTCTTGACCCTAGCTGGACCTGGCTGGACCCACTCCTGGTGGGTCCTGCTCAGCAGGGTCCCAGCCTCGTGGGTCATTGCTCAGGGCATGCTCACCCCCCTGGAGGTGCGGAATAGGGAATTGCACCGTGTACTTCTGAGCTCAGGCTGGCTTCCCATCCTCACTGGCCCCTCTACCTGTGTAGGTAACTGGTGCTCAGTTGATTTTGTGGGATAGGTGGGTAGGCTGAGTGTTCTGTGCCAATGTAAAGTTCGGGCCTGCTATGCCAGTCAGGGTACAGTTGGGAAAAGGGAAATCGCACTGGGTATTTCAACAGATGGGAATTAATATAGGAAATTGCGAACATAGTTGTCGAAGGTGCTGACAAAAAGGTGCCATGAGGTTACTCAGAGGTAAAGTCAAGCAGTTAAGTGGTTCCTAAGCTGACTCCTTTCCTTAGGCTCCAAAATCACTGTGGACAGTGACTACAGCCATGAAATTATATCAATCCTTGGAAAAAAACTCCTTGGTAAAAAGCTATGACAAGCTTAGACAGTGTATTAAAAAGCAGAGACACCATTTTGCCAACAAAGTTCCATATCATCAAATCTGTGGTTTTTCCAGTAGTCATGTATGGAAGTGAGAGTTGGACCATAAAGAAGGCTGAGTGCCAAAGAATTGATGCTTTTGAACTGTGGTGCTAGAGAAGACTCTTGAGAGTCCCTTGGACGGCAAGGAGATCAAACCAGCCAACCCTAAAGGAAATCAACCCTGAATATTCATCAGAAGAACTGATGCTGGAGTTGAAGTTCTAATACTTTGGCCACCTGATGCAAAGAGCCACCTCATTGGAAAAGACCCTGATTCTGGAAAAGATTGAGGGCAGGAGGAGAAAGGGGTGACAGAGGATGAGATGGTTGGATGGCATCACCGACTCAATGGACATGAGTTTGAGCAAATTCCGGGAGATAGTGAAAGACAGGGAAGTCTGTGTGCTGCAGCCCATGGGGTGGCAAAGAGTTGAACAGGACTGAATGACTGAACAAGAAAGTTGGCTGAGTGGTTCTTAAGCTGGCTGATTTGCTGCACATCCATAGATTTTCCTGGCAAGGGGACAATGAGATTTAGACAAGTGGATTTAGACAGTTTACTTCTCACAGCACAGCAAGTCTCATGAGCTTCATGATTTCATTCATTTCCCTTGTCTTGTATTCCACATTCTGTCCAGTGCTATGGAGTAACAAAGGGAGAGTGACCAAAAAAGGGAAAGGACGGGGAGAGCTTCCTGCAGGGAGAAGGGCAGGGAGAGGACAGGAGGCCACGCTCAGCCACCCAAGGCCCCTTGTCTGGCCCCTTTCTTCCTGCTAGGATCCCTACCTGCCCTCTCCCCAGTGCTCATCCTCGCCCCTCCATGGTCCTACTTTTCAGTCCTTGATTTTTTAAGCTACTTTATTAAGGTATGATTGACATGTAAAAAGCGGTACATATTTCAAGTACACACCTCGATGAGTTTGCCATGAAACCATCACCACCATCAGGCAATAGTTATAGCCATCACCTCCCAAGCATTCTTCCTCCCCCTTTATCATTATTTTTATGTGTATGGTAAGAAGACCTAACATAAGATCTGTTTCCTTACAAAATTCTAAATATACAATGTATATTGTTAACTATGGGTATTATGCTATCTAGTAGATTTCCAGGATTTATTTATCTTGCTTACCTGAAATTTTATACCCTTTGACCATAACCTTCCCATTGCCCCATCCCCTCAACCTCTGACAACCACCATTTTACTCTGTTTCTATGAATTTTACTATTTTAGATCCTACCTGTAAATGAGCTCATACAGTGTTTGTCTTTCTATATTCAGCTTATTTCACTTAACATGATGACCTCAAAGTACATTGTATTAGTCAGGGTTCTTCAGAGAAACAGAACCAACAGGAGACATATATATATATACACATAAGATATAGAGATACATATAACAGGAGACATACATACATATAAGATACATCACATAGATACATATAAGAGGATATTTATTATGGGAATTGGTGCATGTAGTTATGCAGCCTGAGAAGTCCCACAATCTACCATCTTCAGGGTAGAGAACTAAGAAAACCTGTGGTGTAATTCAGTCCAAGTCTGAAGGGCTGAGAACCCAGAGGCCACAAAGACCCAAGAACCAGGACTCTGATGTGCAAGGGCAGGAGATGCTGAATGATGTCCCAGCTCAAGAAGAGACAGCATGTGAGCCCTTCCTTCACCTTTTTTGTTCCAGTGGGCCTTCAAGAGATTGGAATATGGCTGTCAACATTGCTGAGGGCAGATCTCGTTACTCAGTCTACTCAGGCAAATGCTGATCTCTTTTGGAAACGTCCTCACGGACATATCCAGAAATAATGTCTTACCAGTTATCTGCGCATTCCTTTAGCCTAACCAAATTGACACAAAAAGTTAACCATTAAATCCTTCTATGTTGTTGCAAATGGGAGAGTTTCTTTCTTTTTTAAGGCTAAATAATATTCCATTGTATGGATATACTAAGTTTTCTTTATCTGTCCATTTGTTGGTGAATACTTAGGTTGTTTCCATATTGGCTATTGGGAATCTCAGCCTGACCACCATGATGCTCCTCATGACCTGGACTTTGGACTAGAAAACTGCCATTACATGTGAAAAATAGAGGAAGAGAGAATTTGGTACCCAAGACCTCTGGATAAGGTCCAAGTGTCACAAAGAAGATACTGTTTAGCACCTCAGAGCTAGAAGGGATCTTAATCACCACCTAATTAAAGCCTTCATTTCACAGAGAAGGAAGCTGGACTCAGCTGCTCAGGGACACCCTTAGATCTTCAGGTTTCCCTGGATATTCTTGCCCACGTTGCAGAGCTTTCCTCCCAGTCTGGGCTGGCCAGCCCTCTGGCACCGGGTCCTGTCTAGGGCAGTCATGCCACTGATGTCAGCTGCTCTTGCTTGTCTCAGTGTATCCTTGTACTGTGCCCTCTCTCCTTGCGGGGAAGGATGGTGGCAAGTCCTGGGTTCAAATCTCTGATAGTTACTTGCTGAGCTACCTTGAGCATCATTCACTTCTCTGAGACCAAACTTCCTTTCTCTGAGAATGAGGATCTATTTTTTTTTAATGGTGAGATACAGACTAGATGAAATAATGTTTATGCCTAAGACAGCTATGGCACCATGGAAAGAAGTTAGTTTCCTGACTTGCTAGTTGTCTGACCTTGGGCAAAGTTGTAGCCTCCCTGACCTCAGCATATTGATCTCTAAAATGGGAATAATAAACCCTCTCAAAAACAATTGTTATGATGATGATTTTATTCATCCATTCATTGAGCAAATATTTATTAAACTACTATGTGCCAAATTCCATTCTAGATGATAGGAAAGAAGCAGTGATTAAGACCTACAGAACTTGTCATGGAATTTGTATTCTATTGGGAGATACAAATCATTAGCAAGTGAATAGATGCACACATAATCTAATATTCTGAAGTGAAAAGTACTATGAAAAATGAATGTGAGAGAGAGAGATTGTAGAAAGGCAGTTGGTAAATTGCTGTTGTTTAGTCACTGAGTCATGTCCAACTCTTTGTGACCCCACGGACTGTAGCCCATCAGGTCCCTCTGACCATGGGATTTCCCAGGCAAAAATACTGGAGTGGGTTGCTATTTCCTTCTCCAGGGGATCTTCCCAACTCGAAGATTGAACCCAGGTCTCCTGCATTAGCAGGCATATTCTTTACCATTGAGCCACCAGAGAAGCCCTACTTGGTAAATTACAGAACACCAAATAATTGCCTGGCATTTAGTAAGTGCTCAATAAATGCTAAATTCCTTCTTGTCTTCATTTCTTATTTCTACCTTCCGTAGTCATTTCCACACCCACTGTTATTCTCAGGATGCCCATAATCCTGCTTTGGGCATCCTCACCGTTTCTATCAACCACCCACCCAGCCATGTGTTTCTTCTCACACTCCAGCTCTTGCAGCCCCTGGACCAGGCACTGGGTGCTCAGTGTCAGCAGGGCGTCAATGACATAGGAAGTCTGGGGCACAACAGCAGAAAGGCAAGGAACCAGAGGCACAGCATGTAGCCTGGAGCACTCCCCTCTGTGCTGCTCAGCTGCTTATGCCCTGGGGTCCTGCCCGTTTAGGACTGAGAGATCTTTATGGACAAGTTTTCAGTTTAGTAATGAAGAGATTCTCTGAAAATACCACAGTGATCATCAAGGATCAACATGGCCTCTTCTAAATTTATTAGTAATAATGAAGTTTAACATCATTAATTAGTTTATCTTATTCACCAAAGAGTGTAAAAAGCAATTCCAAAATTTAGAGCAAAAACAAGGGAAAAAATTTAAAATAATTTTTTAAGTGAAAAAAGGCAAGGAAAGGAAATTCAAGAAGTCCATCATGTTTTTTTCATTTGTAAATACATACTCTGTCCCCTTTCGGTCTCTGCCTTTGTTATGATTAGCTCCAGGTGTGAGGTGCTTGTCTATTCTGCCGAGAGTTCAAGGTCAGGAAGGTTCTTGATTAGTTCCATTCGGGGTTTCAGAGGGACAGTTCACCTTTTTTGGGAGAGAAGAGTTTAAAATAACCTTCCTTCCATGGCAAAGCCTCCCTTTCGCCCTTCTCTTCCTCCTAGAGCCCCCATCTGAAGCCCCTTCCCTGAGGCAGGCACCTATGTTTCATCTCTGAGCAAGGCTAGGTGCCAGCACTTGAGGCCATGCAGGGGTGAGGATCCAGAGATCCCCTCTCAGGGAGACAGACTCAGATCCAGCTCAGGCTTTCGCCTCTAATATGACTGGTATGACCAGGCCTCAGTCTCCCCACATATAAAATGAGGGAGCAGGCATGTATCAGCCTCCCCTGACTGTTATCCATTAGCAGCAGGCCCATGGGATGCTCTGGGACAGCAGCACGTTGGACCATAAGCTCTTGAGCCACTCCCGCCTCCAGGAGCCCTTGCGGAGGCCTGCAGCTGAAGGTCAGCTCTCACTGCAACCAGCCCGGCCACCCACCCACTCTGCTGGGACCAGAGCCCTTTCCTGCCGGGTGCCTGCAGGCTGTTTTCTGGGAAGAGCCGGCAGTGGGTTTTTAGAGGCCTTTCCCAGTCAGAGCGCAGGGCTGTGAGGCTCTGGGTCCCCTCCCTGGCCTGTGGCCTGTGGTCACGTCCTGCCTCCCGGAGCTGCTTCGGCTGCAGTGGGCCTGATCCCCCGCAGGCTGGTGGTTAAGGGCAGGACCCGCTGGGTGCACAGCCACAGCCGTGAGCAAGCGGGGTTTCACTGCTGCAGCCCCAGACAGGCTGCCTCATCCTGCCCCTCCTCACACCCTCCCTCAGCTTTCCCCAGATTCCCTGGGGCAAGTGAGACTCATGGTGATGCTCAGGATAAACCGTGGAAGGGCAGGTCAGCTTTGCCGGGTGGGGCCCACATCAGGGTCACCGGCAGCCTTCTAGAAGTGGAAGAGGGTCACAGCCGGCAGAGCAGCCGAGTTAGTTTGGTTCCCTTCCCACTCTTCTTGGTTCCAGAAATAAGTGACAAATGAACCATCCTTGGTGAAGGAAAGGCAGTGCACAAAGACCCTGGGATTGAGGCCAAGGTGGCCAAATTCAGGCAGGGGGAGCTGGTGACCTCAGCCTGTGCGGGGTCGACCAGGAGTCCAGCTGGCACGGCCTCAGGAGCCGGTGGGAGGTCTGGCTGGAGTGTAGACTGAGTCATCCCGGGACAGTGGAATCCAGGGGAGTCACCCCTGTGAGTGATGATCACCTTGAGGAAGGACGTCACGGATGTCTGTGTCTGGAAGGTGAGTCAGGGACCTGCAGAACAGAGGTCTCAGCAATCCTGGGAATGGCTTCCTCTGTTGCCTTGTTCTGATGTATTTTCTCTCCTGAGTGACTTCAAAGGAATGAAAGCTTCACAAGTGATGTTTCTACAGCAAAAGGAGCGGGTGTGCATCAGCGCTCGGAAATTGTGCAATTAGAGGTTGATAACGCTCCTCTCCTTCCCTCCCTCCCTGCTTGCTTCCATCATGTCTGTATTCATCTTTCAGGTAGTTACTAAACAACTACCACATGCGGGCATGTGACTGGGAACAGAGGATGATCGAGACACGAATGGTCCCGGCTCTCACATCCCCTGTGCCTGGTGCAGGAGAAGGACACGAAACAATCCCAGATAATCACCAACAACCTGGACCTAGTCTGGGGGGCTCTGAATGCCTCTAACAGGGGACTTGGCAGACCTAGGGCCAGGGAGGATAGCACACTGAGGAGGAGACAGAAAGGGAGGAACAGTCACGGGAAGTGTGCTCCAAGCAGAGCGGACAGAGGAAGTGGAGGCTTTGAGAAACAGTGTGGTCAGTGTATCTGAGAGAGGGGAGTGACGTCAGGGGCAGGAGCCAGGCCAGGCAGGGCCCGGGGGCTGCGCTGAGGATGCTGAGATTTATCCTAAGAGCAATTCTCCGGTAGGGGAGGGCGGAGGATGGGTCCCCAGTGGCTCTGCAGGGTGGCTGTGAGAGCCTGCTGGTGGGCCCTTCTGACCCACCATCAGTCACGCCTGTGGAAGGGTGTGAGCTCACGATCAGGGAGAAGCTTAGGACTGGGTGTTCTGCTCCAGGAGGCTGGCTTCCAGGTGTCATCCTGCCCAGACCCACGGTGGGTGACTGTGGGCAGATGCCTCAGTCCCCTTACTGCAAAGCGGCTTGAGGATGACTTGGATCAGTGTGCTGAATTTCTAAGGATAAATGATTGCAGGAGGCAGGGGGAAGCCTTGTGCTCTTTCAGTGGAGAGTCTAGGCCCAGACAGAGGATACTGACAGCACTGCTCCAGCCAGCACACTCTGGGGTCACAGAACATAGCTGTCTCTTCCTCATGAGGTGGTTGGTACCTTACTCCAGGAATTGGAGAAATCCCAAGGAAGAACCAAGTAGTTCCCAAATACTTTGATATAGGAAGGAGTCCAAGCTTTGGAGTCAGAAAGGACTTGAACTTGCTTTCTGGATCTGCCTCTAGCCGTGTGGCCTTGAGCAGATCACTTAATGTCTCTGAGCCACATGTCCTCATCTGTGACATGGGGACAGTTGCAACAAGTTGCAATGCTTACCAGTTGTTTCAAGGCTTATAGATGGTATTTGTAAGTAGCGGAGGTGGGGAATGTCCTGAGAGAGGGGGCTTCTCATCTGCACTCCTAGAAAGGAGATGCTTCCTCTGCCATCAGAGCCCTGCAGCAGTCCTTATTCCATCAGCCATCACTGCCAGGAAGTCCCGCCCTGTCTCTCTCTGCATGGCAGCTGGAGCCCATCTCCCTTGATGTGTCTTAAGTCGAGCCTGGCAGCATCTGGGCTCCAGGACCCCTCACCTCCTTGCCCCCTTGGAGTTCATGGAGACAGGGAGCTCTGGTCCCACTGAATCCAGGGCAGGAAAGCTGCCTAGATTGAAGCCTGTCAACACAGACACAGAAACTTCCCCCTCATCCCTATTTTTGGGCCACACGCCAACACTTACGCCTGCAACACTAAACCTTCCCAGGACCAGCACAGGAGAGACCCACCCTGAGATGAGCAGGGGGCCAGGATGAGGATATGGAGTTTCTGGGGCTGCAAACACACACAGATATACACATCAACATGGACACACATAATTGTGTAGCACATACAAAGGTGTGTCAGCGGACCCAGAACCTAGAGACAGCCCCCCAAATAATTTAGTCCGTGAAAACGTTACCTAACTTTTCCAGATCTCAGATCTCCTGTCTGTGAACAGGGATGGTAGTAAGAGGATAATGTGGTTAAGGTCACACATAAGGTACATGGAACCTGGCAGGGCTCAGAGTGGATGCTCAAGTGTTCCTTAGCTGTGATTCATTACAGCTAGAAACCCTCCTAGGACACAGACAGACAGGGGAACAGCAGGACACCAGGCCCGTGGGATCAGATCACAGGTTTACACATTTCCCAGGTCTGGCCACAGACACAGGTGCAGGGGCCCATCCGAGAGGAGCCCACTGGTGGCCAGTGTGGTGGGGCCCATCCGGTTTGGCCTTGGCCCAGTGAGGCCCGCTCTGTCTCAGTCAGACTGCAGGGAGCAAATTCTAATGAGCAGAATTTTGAGACAGAGTGTGGAGGGAAACCAGGGAGAGAATGGTGTGAGGGCTGGGCCTGAGACATCAAAGCTTCTTTCAAGAGGTCAGTTAGTCAGTTAGTTTGCTTTTAGCTTACAGCTGGGCCTGCTGTGTAGCTCCCACCCTACCCTCTGCCCCTTCAGTGGAAGGGTTATTGCCAGCAGCACCTGACGTGACAAGTGTTTCGAGATGATCCAAGAGAGGGGGATGTGTCCCCATCTGAGTCACTGCAGGGTAGGCCATTCTTCAAGGCTGAGATGAGGAAATTAGAGCCTGCTGACCAGTACAAAGGGAAGGGGCCTGAGGCCGCTTGGAGATGGGGATTGGAGTTGTTTCTATGGCTGGAGGGCTATTCAGGTGACCAACTTCTGAATCCAAACACAGCAGAAATGTGAGCACATATGCCCAACTCTCACAAAAACAGTATCACCAGCTGCGAAGGGTGGAGAGGGGGTGTGGGGATTGTGAGGGTTTAGTAAGAGGAAGCTCTGGGAAAGGTGAGTGTGGAACAGAGGGGACACTGCATTGAGATCAGTCAACCTGAAAGAGGGTTAAACATGAAGGGCTCCTCTAGGAATCTTCTCTCAGTTCACTGAAAGATTTACCATGATCCTACACTGCTTACATTTAAAAGGAGTCTGTGAGTGAATAGTTAGTCCCTATCATTTTTTTCTTTCGAGGATGAAGTCCTTCCCCCTCCCCCACCCCCATAATCTGTGATTAACACGCACTGACTCTGGATGTCAGGGGGGTTTAAAGGAGGGGTTAGGCACTTTTGAACAAAAGGTGGCCATCTGGCTGCTGCAGGTGCAAGGGCTGGGCTGGAAGGTGGCAGATGGTTTGGTTCTCTGAAGACAAATTAGGGAATAAGGAAGATGACAGATGGGCAGGTGTTGTGAAAAAGTTTTGCCCAGGTGAAACGAAGATTTTTTTTCCATTTAAATTCGGGCTAAGCACAAGGATTTCATCACTCTTTATTAACTGCCTTTCAAACTTTGCCCACAAATGCAGGAGGAATCTCTCTATGGCAAATTAATTTCGGAAAGAAATAATAAAAAGAAGAGAAAGGAGAAACTAGGCAGGCCTAGCATCCCTTATCTGCAATTTCAAAATGTAAAACAGTTCTGAAAACTCAGTTTTTTTAAAAACTCATTTGGCAGCACGACCTGACCTGAATTGACCTGCAGCTCTTCGTTGTCTTTATCCCATGTAGTGCAAGCATTTGGCGCTGAAATACTGATGCATTTGACTACTGAGTCCTGCCGAGGTTCCACTGGGGTTTTACATAATACAAGTAAAGTATACTATGTTAACTTTCTAAAATTCCCAAAGTTCTGGATTCTGAAACACGTTTGGACCCAGGGGTTTGTGGATGGGTCCCAGCCACTTCCAGGGACAGCTGAGAACGAGTGCTGGGTGGTCTGCCTAGTGGTGGGTCTCAGCATCGGACACTCGGGTGAAAGACAGTGGAGGAGAGGCTTCAAGAAAAGGCTGCAACTCATTGTATGGGTGCACTTGTGAGGGGGTGGGGGACACTTGGGGAGGGGATGAGGACGCTTGAGGAGGGATTGGGGGACACTTATCACGGGGTGGGGGACAGGGAGGGGTGGGGGACACTTGGGGAGGGGTGGAGGGATACTTGGGAAGGGGGAGCAGGGATATACTTGGGGTAGGAAATGGGCATACATTTGGGTTGGGGGAACTGGGGGTTGGTGCCAGCCCAGGCTGGTTCTGCTGACTCAAGGATGTGACATTAAGAAAGGAGAGAAGCCCTTAGGAAAGCTGTCTTCCTGTATGAGGTGACAGTACACTTTGAAATAGTACTAGCAAAGTGTTTTGAAGGCAGTTTTCTTTCTAACAGACTCTAACAGCTGTCCACCTGCCAAGCCATTCCCCTCCTTTTACAACACCTTTCAGCGGTCTCGGCTGTGGTTTTGCTGCTCCCCAACTTGCCTCTTTGTCTCCATCAGGTGGGTCCCAGTCCTGCGTCCCTGCAGTGTCCCTTCCAGGGCAGTGAGGAGGAAGGTGGAGGTGGGAGGGAGCAAGCGGAGCCACGGGATCATAAATAGATTCCGCCTTTCCCCTTCTTCTCACTGAGGCATCCTGAGCTGCCCCAAACAACAGCAGAAGCTGCAGCCACAGCCACAGAAGTGTTGTGTTACCCAGGACCCAGCCTCAGGTAAGAGCAGGTGGCTGCAAAGGAGGGCAGAGTCAAAGGGGTTCTGCTGGCTGGAAGCTCCAGAGCAACTGATGAGAAAGGCTAAACAAGTAAGCAAGTGAACACCCAGAGAGCTCTCATCATAAAGGAGGAAGCTTACCAGTTTCTTGGACAACTTTTAAAACATAGAGTGTAACTCAAAAAGGAATATCCTGTGTGGTGTTTCTGCAGAGAACCCTGAGGGACTTGCATCTTTAAGAGCGGTTCCACCATTGATACAAAGGTAAATTCTTAATGATTTCTTGTTGACATGATCAGCAATGGAAGATCTGAATGAGGCTCCAGACCAGTGATTCCTCAGGGGTCATTGTGAACACGCAGCATAAACACTCCTGTTACAGAGGATGCAGGGCAGCCTCTGGGCGGTCCCCTGCACAGAGCACAGGAAGAGATGCTCTTGGGCAGGGCTTGTCGCCAGGAGAGGCTAAGGCTGTGGGTGGGAACCTGGAGTCCTCTTCACAGATGGAAGAACTTCCAAAAGGAAGAGGAATCAGGGAACCAGGACCAATGGGAAGAGTCTCCATAGTCACCTTCTGTCTGCCTCTGTTGAAGGAAGAGTCCTTCAGTGGGGTAGGCTCTGGGGAGAAGAGATGGGCTCCTCATCATCGGAGGTGGTGAAGCAGAGGTTGGCAACTCCTTGACAGATGGGCTGCAGAGGGGATTCACATGTCAGGTCGGGGATTAAAATATACAAGTTATTGAAAGACAGAGGATTTCTGAATCCATGGGTATAGGGGGTTAAGATTTAAAGTTATCTTTGAAGCCACTGATCTGCCCCTCCCCACATCTCAGACTGTGAGTTTCTGAAGCCAGTGGGCAAGCATTGTGTCCCTCAAGCTGCTGGGGAGGAGACCTTGAGGACCTCTGGGCTGCTAATCTCCCCTGAGGGACTTGGAGCAACAAGCACCTGGATAACTAAAGACAAATACTGAGTAAGAGCTTCCTAGGAGTATTTCAGTCCAGGAAGGGAAGCTCAACTCACATTTGACAACAAGCAGACTTTCTAGGGGGTGGTTTCTTCCCCATGTAAGCAGGGACCCCCAAACCCCACTGCATCCATTGGCCTGGCAAGGGGCTGCTTCTGGTTTGTGGGTGATTGAATACAAAAGACAGGTATCTGCTAATACTTAAAAGCAGGGGAAATGTGGAACTATCTAATTTATGTCTAGTACCCACTGCCTGTCCCCATTCTAAGCACCATCCAATGGAACTCTTCGCAATAATGGACATGTTCTCTGATCCAGTATGACAGTCATCACCACAGGTGGCCACTGAGCACTTGGAATGTGGCTAGTGTGAATGAGGAACCGAAATTTTAGTTTCCTTAATCTTCATTGATGTAGTTTAAATGCTGCCTAAGTCATTCAGATGGTAAAGAATCTGCCTGCAATGCAGCAGACCCAGGTTCAATCCCTGGGTCAGGAAGATTCCCCGGAGAAGGAATGGCTACCTACTCCAGTATTCTTGCCTGGTTAATTCCATGGACAGAGGAGCATGGCAGGCAACAGTCCATGGGGTTGCAAAGAGTTGGACATGACTGAGCAACTAATACTTTCACTTTCACTGTCTATTATACCAGACAGCACACTGCTGGACTATCTTATCTGCGGGTTCTGTGTCCATAGATTCAACCAATCTCAGATCAAAAATATTCAGAAAAAAAAATTCCAGAAAGCTCCCCAAAGCAAAACTTGAAATTGCAACTATTCATATAACATTTACATTGTGTCAGGCATTAAGATAATTCAAAGTATATATAATTCAAAGAGTATGTGCACAGGTCACATGCAATTAGTATGCCATTTTATATAACAGATTTGAGTATCCTTGGATTTTAGTATCCCAGGAGGTCCTGGAACCAATCCTGCATGGGTATCAAGGGACAATTATATTTATTCTCTGAGAACAGAATTTGTGTTTAAAAAGAAATCTTCCTATCTTCATCTCCTTGGATAATACCAGTAAGTAAGTATTTGATAAACAGATAGTAAATTAAAATGAGGACCTTCTGGGAGTTTTCTGGAGAGGGCATGGTTAAAATCTGAAAGCCCAAGGACTGCTTTTAGTAGATTAATGTAGAAGGCAAATCAGTGGAGATTGTTGGCTGGTTTGTCTGCAGTTTTGTTCTCATCACTGGCTTTGGAAATTGCTGCCATTTAAACCCTAGTTCAGTATGCTTTGACATATGTACACAAATGTGTCAGTTCAGTTCAGTTCAGTTACTCAGTCATGTCCGACTCTTTGCGACCCCATGGACTGCAGCACACCAGGCCTCCCTGTCCATCATCAACTTCTGGAGTTTACTCAAACTCATGTCCATTGAGTTAGTGATGCCATCCAACCATTTCATCCTTTGTCGTCTCCTTCTCCTCCTGCCTTCATTCTTTCCCAGCATCAGGGTCTTTTCAAATGAGTCAGTTCTTCACATCAGGTGGCCAAAGTACTGGAGTTTCAGCTTCAGCATCAGTCCTTCCAATGAATATTCAGGACTGATTTTCTTTAGGATGAACTGGTTGGATCTCCTTGCTATCCAAGGGACTCTCAAGAGTCTTCTCCAACACCACAGTTCAAAAGCATCATTTCTTCAGTGCTCAGCTTTCTTTATCATCCAACTCTCACATCCATACATGACTACTACTACTACATGACTACATAGCTTTGACTAGATGGACCTTTGTTGGCAAAGCAATGTCTCTGCTTTTTAATATGCTGTCTAGGTTTGTCATAAATTTTCTTCCAAGGAGCAAGCATCTTTTAATTTCATGACTGTAGTCACCATCTGCAATAATTTTGGAGCCCCCCAAAATAAAGTCTGTCATTGTTTCCATTGTTTCCCCATCTATTTGCCATGAAGTGATGGGACTGGATGCCATGATCTTCGTTTTCTGAATGTTGAGTTTTAAGCCAACTTTTTCACTCTCCTCTTTCACTTTCATCAAGAGGCTTTTTAGTTCTTCTTCGCTTTCTGCTATAATGGTGGTGTCATCTGCATATCTGATGTTATTGATATTTCTCCCAGCAATCTTGATTCCAGCTTGTGCTTCATCCAGCCCAGCATTTCTCATGATGTACTCTGCATATAAGTTAAATAAGCAGGGTGACAATATACAGCCTTGATGTACTCCTTTCCTGATTTGGAACCAGTCTGTTGTTCCATGTCCAGTTCTAACTGTTGCTTCTTGACCTGCATACAGATTTCTCAAGAGGCAGGTCAGGTGGTCTGGTATTCTCATCTCTTGAAATTTTCCACAGTTTGTTGTGATCCACACAGTCAAAGGCTTTGGTGTAGTCAATAAAGCAGAAGTAGATGTTTTTCTGAAACTCTCTTCCTTTTTTGATGATCCAACGGATGTTAGCAATTTGATCTCTGGTTCCCCTGCCTTTTCTAAATCCAGTCTGAACATCTGGAAGTTCATGGTTCACGCACTGTTGAAGCCTGGCTTGGAGGATTTTGAGCATTACTTTACTAGTGTGTGAGATGAGGGCAATTGTGCCATAGTTTGAGCATTCTTTGGCATTGCCTTTCTTTGGGATTGGAATGAAAACTGACCTTTTCCAGTCCTGTGGCCACTGCTGAGTTTTCCAAATTTGCTGGCATATTGAGTGCAGCACTTTCACAGCATCATCTTGTAGGATTTGAAATAGCTTAGCTGGAATTCCATTACCTTCACCAGCTTTGTTCATAGTGATGCTTCCTAAGGCCCATTTGGCTTGGCATTCCAGGATGTCTGGCTTTAGATGAGTGATCACACCATCATGGTTATCTGGCCATGAAGATCTTTTTTTGTACAGTTCTTCTGTGTATTCTTGCCACCTGTTCTTAATATCTTCTGTTTCTGTTAGGTCCATGCCATTTCTGTCCTTTATTGTGCCCATCTTTGCATGAAATGTTCCCTTGGTATCTCTAATTTTCTTGAAGAGGTCTCTAATCTTTCCATTCTATTGTTTTCCTCTATGTCTTTGCACTGATCACTGAAGAAGTCTTTCTTATCTCTTCTTGCTATTCTTTGGAACTCTGTATTCAAATGAGTATATCTTTTCTTTTCTCCTTTGCCTTTCACTTCTCTTTGTTTCACAGCTACTTGAAAGGCCTCCTCAGACAACCGTTTTGTACACAAATGTATAATCACCATCAAAATCAAGATATAGAGCATTTCATCCCCACAAAAGCCCTCTTGTACTCAGGGTTAGTTTCCTGGGTGTGTGACTTGTGTCGTCATATGGGGGCCCATGTTCAGAAGGGCCGCACACTTGGTTTAATGCTCTGCTGCCCCTGCCTTGACATTCTTAATAATTTTTGAATAGGGGGCCCCATGTCTTCATTTTACACTGGGCCCCCACAGATTATGTAGCCAGTACTGTTAGTCCACCTTCAAAACTGATCCCATTCAACCACCTCAGCCTCAGGTAATCACTGATCAGCTTTTGTTGCTCTGGGTCAAATTTGTCTTTTTTAGAGTTTTGCTACTGAACCAAATCTTGGGTTTGATCATCTGCTGCTGCTAAACTGCTTCAGTCATGTCCGACTCTGTGTGACCCCATGGACGGCAGCCCACCAGGCTCCACCTTCCTTGGGATTCTCCAGGCAAGAACACTGGAGTGGGTTGCCATTTCCTTCTCCAATGCATGAAAGTGAAAAGTGAAAGTGAAGTCGCTCAGTCATGTCCGACTCTTTGTGACCCCATGGACTGGAGCCCACCAGGCTCCTCCGTCCATGGGCTTTTCCAGGCAAGAGTACTGGAGGTTGCCATTGCTCATCTGGAGTGCAGAAAAGCCAATGTACTGAAACCAGGTTGTGGTAAAGGAGAGTACAGTGTTTATTGTGGGACCAAACAGGAAGGATGGGAAGTTCATGCTCAAAAGACCAGAACTCCCCAGTGACTTTTAGGGAAGGATTTTTAAAGACAGTGTGAGGGAGAGGGTCACAGGGTACATGATCAGCTCATGCACAATTTTCTGATTGGTGGGTGGTGAGGTAATTGGGACGGTCACGGAGGTCAGCGTTATCAGTTTTCAAGCTCCAACCAGCTCATGGGGGTTCAGTTCAGTTCAGTTTAGTTCAGTTCGGTTGCTTAGTCCTGTCTGACTCTTTGCGACCCCATGGACTGCAGCACACCAGGCTCCCCTGTCCATCATCAACTCTGGAGCCTGCTCAAACTCGTGTCCATAGAGTCAGTGATGCCATCCAACCATCTCATCCTCTGTCATCCCCTTCTCCTCCTGTCTTCATTCTTTTCAGCATCAGGGTCTTTTCCAGTGAGTCAGTTCTTCCCATCAGGTGGCCAAAGACGGGGTTTATCTGGGGGTCATTATGCAGTTAGCTTCATTCACTTGGTGGGGGTTTTAGTATCTGCAGAACAACTCAAGGATATGGCTCAGGATATTCTCTACCCCTTGAGGAGGAAATAAATGTCCTTGATTTTGTTTTATGGCTAAATTATTGTTATTTGTCTTACTCAAGTGTTCTCCTTTGTTTCTGTATTTTCTCACTTCTCTGATTAAATTTGCTCTTTGGAACTTGGAGAAGGCCTAGGAAGCTAAATTAGCTTTCCTATAAACTAGAGCTGTGGGCCATGGAGTGTGTACCTGGGAAGGCCTCACAGAATCCCACTCAGTTTTGTATAAATGGACTTATAAATTATGCAGTTTGTGTCAGGCTTCTTTTACTCCAAACTCTTGAGGTTTATCCTTTTTTTGTGATTAACAGTAGTTTGTTCCTTTTTTATTGTTGACTCTTGTGTCCTATTTAACGGATATGCCATAATGAGCCTATCCTTTTAACTTGTAGGTTGTTTACAGTTTGCATATTATGAATAAAGCCTTTGTGTGGACACAGGTTTTAATTTCTCTTGAGCAAATACCTGGGCATGGGATTGCTGTTGTAGGATAAGTGTACCCCTTCATGGATCGCAGCCTTGTCATGACGAAGGGGCTTGAGTAACTCAGTAAAGCTATAAGCCATTCTGTGTAGGGCCACCCAAGACAGATGGGTCATAGTAGAGAGTTCTGACAAAATGTGGTCCACTGGAGGAGGGAATGGCAAACCTGATTCTGGGAAAGATTGAAGGCAAAAGGAGAAGAGGGCAGCAGAGGATAAGATGGTTTGATAGCATCACGAACTCAATGGATGTGAACTTGAGCAAATTCCAGGAGACAGAGGAGGTCAGGGAAGCCCAGCATGCTGCAGTCCACAGGGTTGCAAATAGTCAGACACAACTTAGGGACTAAACAACAACAACAACAAGGATAAGTGTATGACTAACTTCTCAAAAAGTGCCAAATTATTCTCCAAAGTGTTCATACCTTTTGGTAAGCTCACCAGAGATGTGTGAGAGTTCTGGTTGCTCCACATTTTTGCTAGTACTTTTCCATCTTTTTAATTTTAGCCATTCTAATGGTTAGGTTATACCTCTTATTACGGTTTTACTTTGCATCTACTTGGCAATTAATGATGTTAAGCATCATTTCACATGCTTTTGATAATTTGTACATCTCCTTCTGTGGTTTCAGTCCAAATCTTTTGTCCTTATTTATTTTCTTATTACTGAGTTCTTTATATATTTTAGATCTACATTTTTTGTCAAATGTTTGTATTTATCAGACATATCTTCTGCCATGTGTGTATTACCTTGTTGTATTCTTAATAGTGTCTTTTAAAAGTAGAAGTATTTTTAACTTTGATGGACTCCAATTTAATGATCTTATCTTTTATGGTTTGTGCTTTTTGGTATCCTAAGAAATTTTGCCTACCCCAAGATTACACAAATTTGTTCTAAGTTTTCTCTTAGAAATTTTATATTTAATTCTTTATCTTTAGGTCAATGATGCTTTTTTTTTTTTTTTTGAGTAAATTTTTGTGTATGGTATGAAATAAGAGTAAAGGCTCTTTTCCTTCTTCTTCTTTTTATTTTTTAATATTCTATATTCAGTTGTTCCAGCACCGTTTTCCCAAAAACTTCTCTCTCATCATTAAATTCCCTTTGCACTTGTGTCAAAAAGCAATGGCCATACATGGGTCCATTTCTGGATTCCCTGTTTTGTGCCACTGATTGATATGTATCCTTAATATGTTAATACCACATTGTCTTGATAATTACAGTATTTAGCAAGTGTTGAAATCAGGTAGGTAAATACTCCAAATTTGTTGTTCATAAAATATTTTTAACTAGTCTGGATCTTTTGTACTTGCTTATAAATTTTAGATTCAACTCATGAACATCACATTGAATCTGTAGATCAGTTTGGGGAGATTTAATTTCTTAATCATATTGAGTCTTCCAATTTATGTACTCTCTCTCCATTTATTTAGTTCTTCTTTAACTTGCTTTAGTGATGTTTTATAGTTTTGAATACATGCCTGCACTTTTTTTGTTAAATTTATTCTTAAACATATCATGCTTTTTCATGGTATTTTATAAATGGAATTATAACATATGTTTTCGAATTTGTATTGATACTATATAGAAATACTTTTGATTGATTTTTGTATATTGACTTTGTATTCTGAGATCTGCTACTGCTAAGTCACTTCAGTTGTGTCCGACTCTGTGCGACCCCATAGACGGCAGCCCACTAGGCTCCCTCGTCCCTGGGATTCTCCAGGCAAGAACACTGGAGTGGGTTGCCATTTCCTTCTCCAATGCATGAAAGTGAAAAATGAAAGTGAAATTGCTCAGTCGTATCCGATTCTTAGCGACCCCATGGACTGCAGCCTACCAGGCTCTTCCATCCATGGGATTTTCCAGGCAAGAGTACTGGAATGGGGTGCCATTGCCTTCTCTGATTCTGAGATCTAGAACTTATTAATTCTAGTAGCATTTTTGTAGACTCATTAGATTTTTCTATATATGCATGCATGCTCAGTCACTCAGCTGTGTCTGTCTGTTTTCAACCCTATAGACTGTAGCCAGGCTTCTCTGTCCATGGGATTTTCTATCAGTGATGCTATCTAGGACTGCAGTTTTCCTTATGGAAAGATATTTATTTACAAATTAATTTTTTTAGTAAGCATGTGGCTATTTAGACTTTTTATTTCTTTTTGTTTGGTAAATTGTATTTTTCAAATAATTTGTCTCTTTAAGTTGTCAGATTTATTGGCATAGGGTTGTTCTTAATATTTCCTTTCATCCTTTAATATCTATAGTATCTGTAGTGATGTGTCCTCTTTCATTTCTGATATTAGCAATTTGTGTCTTCTCTCTTCTTGGTCAATCTAGCTTGTCAATTTTATTGATTTTTTTTTTTAAACTAGAGGTTAAAAATTGATGTTTTTATTGTTTGTCCATTTTCATTGATTTTCACTCTTTTGACTTTGGGTTTAATTTGATCTTAATTTTTTAGCTTCTCCAAGTGGAAGCTTAGATAATTGATTTTAGACTTTTTCAAATATAAGTATATAAAGCTATTAATTTTTCTCCAGCTACTGCTCCAGCTACATTGTGCTAATTTTGGTATGCCGTATATTCATTTTCATTCACTCTAAAATATTTTCATGGTTTCTTCTTTGACTCATAGTGTATTGAAAAGTTTATTTTTTAATTTCCAAATATTTGGGGAATTTTTCTCCTAGATATATTTGTTACTGATTTCTAATTTAATTCTGAGTGGGCAGAGAATATATACTTCGATATATTTATGTTTATTGAGACTTGTTTTGTGGCCCAGAATATGGTCTATCCTAGTGAACATTTCATGTGCTCTTAAAAAGAATGTGTGTTCTGTTGTTTTTGATGTGAGTGTTCTACAAATGTTATTACATCAAATTGGTTAATTACTGTTCAAATCTTCTAAATACTAGCTGGTTTTCTGTCTACTGCTCTATAAATTAATAGAGAAATGTTGAAATATCCAACTGTAATTATGGATAAAGTCTAGTTCTCTTTTCAGTTTTGTTAGTTTTTGCTTCTAGCTGCTTGAAGTTTTATTTTTGGGTACATAAATATTTAGGATTGTTATGTCTTCTTGGGAAATTGACCCTTTTATCATTGTAAAATGTCCATTTTTATCTTTGATAATATTCTTTGAACTAAAGCCTACTTCATTTAATATTAATATAGTATTGTTAGCTTTCTTATAGTTAGTATTTGCATTTTATATCTTTTTCTATAAAATACCCTTTTACCTTTGACTTTTATGTGTCTTTATGATTAAGGTAGGATTCTTACAGACAACATATAATTGGGACTTTTTTTTTTAATCCAGTCGGTATTTCATCTCCACTTTTAGTTTTTAGTTATATGTCTTTGTTTTGTTTTTAATGATTACAACAGGATTTACAATGTATTGCTATGTCTTTAACTTATCACAGTTTACATTTAAATAATATTAATCACTTTGGGTATAAAATAGAACTTTACAACAATACATATATTTTAGCCCTTAATCCTTTGTACTGTTGTTATCATATATTTCACTTCTGTTACAATGTATTATTCTTTCTTTGAATAGCCAACTATCTTTTAAATAAATTTTTTAATGTGGGAAAAGTATTTTATATTTACCCACTTATTTACTATTTGGGGAACTTTTCATTCATTTGTGTAGGTACAAGTTTCCATCAGAGTCATTTTCCTTCAGTCTAAAAAGGTTCTATTTATATTTATAAAAAAATCCTATTTCTATTTATAAAAATATTATTTTGCAAAGCAGGTCTGTGGACAATGAATTCTCTCAATTTTTGTTTGTCTGAAAATATCTTTATTTCACTTAAAATTTTTTAAAAATTTATTTTGGCTGCACGACGCCTTCGTTGCTGCACACAGGCTTTCTTTAGCTGCAGAGAGCCCGGCCGCCCCTCAGTGGCAGCGCACAGGCTTCCACTGCAGCATCATCTTCTGTTGCAAAGCACAGATTGTGGAGTGCAGGCTCAGCAGCTGAAGCGCACAGGCTTAGTTGCTCTGTAGCATGTGGGATCTTTCCCAACCAGGGATCAAATCCATGCCCCCTGTATTGGCAGGCGGATTCTCAACCACTGAATCATCGTGGAAGTCCTCCACTTTTAGTTTTGAAGTATATTTTCACATCTGATAGAATTCTGGATTGATTTGTTTTTTAATTTCAGCAGTTAAAAAATGCCATTTCATTGTCTTCTGGTTTGCATTTTTCCTGCAGATAAATTTATGGGAATTCCCAATTTTTTAAAAAATGTTGTATGTGATTTTTTTCCTCTCTGTCTGCCTTTAAGATTGACTCCTTATCCTTGGTTTTAGCAATACGCCTTTGTGTTGTTTTATCTGTGTATGCCCTTCTTGGAGGTTAGTTGAGCTACTTAGATCTATGATTTGAAAAAATGTATCAAATTTAGAAATGTTTCAGATATCATTTCTATATATGAAGAAATATGTTCAACCACTTGACATGTTTTCATGGTTCACAGGTTCTGTTGATTTTTTTTTCAGTTTTTTTTTTTTGTCTTAAAGTGTTAGTTTTAGAATTTCTATTCCATCTTTGAATTTACTTGCATTTTATCTGATGATAATTCCATCCACTAAACTTTTCATTTCAGATATTGTCTTTTTTATCCCTAGAATTTCTATTTGTTCTTTTTAAAATCTTGTATCTTTTTCATGATGCCTATTTATTTTAACATTTATAATATCCATTTTAATGTAACAGTTTGTTTATTCCAAAGTCTCTTTTCTAGATATGCTTCTATTATTGATTTTTTTTCTAGTTGTGGGTCACATTTTCCTGCATCTTGTATGTCTAGTACATTTTTAGGGGATGCTAGGCGTTGTTATGGGCTTCCCTGATGGCTCAGCTGGTAAAGAAACCATCTGCAATGTGGGAGACGGGTTTGATCCCTGGGTTGGGAAGATTCCCCTGGTGAAAGGAGTGGCTACCCACTCCAGTATTGTTATAGGGCTTCCCAGGTGGCGCTAGTGGTAAAGAACCTGCCTGTTCAATGCAAGAGATACAAGAGATGCAGGTTTGAGTCCTGGGTGGGGAAGATTCCCTGGAGGAGGGCATGGCAACCCTCTCCAGTATTCTTGCCTGGAGAATCCCATGGACAGAGCAGCCTGGTGGGCTAAAATCCATAGGGTCGCAAAGTCCGGCAATACTGAAGCAACTTAGCACAACACAGCACACAGGCATTGTCATAGTTGCCTTTTTGAGTGGATTTTTTCCTTTGTTTTTCTCTTTTAAGAATATTGAATTTTGTTTCAGTATCCACGTGGGGAATTTAGGATCAACTCAGTTTTTTTGAAGGTTTGCTTTTAAATTTGTTGAGGCAGGTCTAGAGTAGTTTTTATTTTAGGTGTATTTTAGCTCTACTACTAAGGTAACCCTTCTACTAACGTGCCCTGGATATCCAGTGAAATCAATTCCCTGGCTGGATCTATACTTTCTCGTATCTCTGTGTAAGCTCTGGGACTATTCACCACAGATTCCCAGTACTTCTTTGCATAGCCTCTTGGCATTTCACCCAAAGTATTCTTAGCTTGGCTTTCAGCAATAGACTCAAGGAGCCACTCTGTAAATCCAGGAGCTCCTTCTTCACATAGTTCTTTCCTCTCTCAGCCCCATAAATTCCAGCCATTTCTGCCTCTCTGAACTCTGATCTCTGTTTGCTTGACTTGGCAAAACTGTAAAGCTATTCTGTACCACCATCTGGAAAAGCGGCTCCTGGCAAAAAGCCAGGGCAATCATAAGGCTCATTGTGTTTCCTAGCTCTCCTCGACCATTGTCCTGCACTGCCCATTGTCTGGTACTTGGAAAAACAGCAGTTTCATATATTTTGTCCAATTTTATCATTTTTTTTAATAGTAGGATGACAAGCCTGGTACCAGTTACTCTGTCATGCCTGGAAAAGAAAGATGGAGTTTTTTAAAAGATCACATCCACAGCAGTGGTGACTCTAAACATTTTTTTATAGAGTCACATGCCAAGGGAATTTGGGAACTGGAAAGGACTTTGGAGAATCTGAGATATGGAGATTTGACAATCGGAGCAGAGGCCAGGATGCCGGGAGAAGGATCTCAGCAGAAAACCTGACAGTTTAGACTAGAACAATTATAATTCCTGGTGTGTAGGCTAAGGACATGATAGAAAAAGGACTTGAATATTTTTTATCTGAATATTATTTCCTTCTTCTTGAAGCAGAGAACCCAATATGAGATGGACTGAGGCCTTTTCTTCTAAGAACTGGATCTCAACATTGGGTACATATTAGAATCATCAAGGGAGCATTTACAAATCCTGCTGCTCAGAAGCACTGAAAAAAACAATCCAGTCTCTAGGTGGGTCTAGTTATCTGCATTTTTAAAAGTTTCCTAGTTAATTCCAGTGTGTTGCCAAGGTTGAGGCAACTGCCCTAAGATGCTCCACAGCCAGCATGAGGGCTGTAGAGCTTTCTCCTCAAGGAGCTGTGTCAAATGCTCTCTCTGTTTCACTGCATCAGATGTGCATTTCACCCATTAACACCCCCTTCCCTTACTTTCCTGAACGTCTTTCCCTTGCCCTTCTCCTCTCACACTTCCTTCCTCTGCTCCAGGCCCAAGTGAGTTCAGAGCTGGGCAGCTCCATTGGCGACTGTCCAAGGTCTTCTGCCCACACTCCCTGGCCACAATTCTCCTTTTGGAGTGATGAAAGAGCCCCGAAAGTCCCTTCCTATTTACTGAAGAAGTGTGGGCTCATTTCCTGGGAACAGAGTCCACAGACTTCTGTGATGAAAAGAGCCCTAGGTCAGAGCTCCTGCCATTGTTGACTCCACAGTGACTGGCTCACTCACTTCTCCTCCATGCCCCTGTTTCTCCACCTGTAAAACTAGGGGATCATGCTGCCTGTCTTCCATCTCTGACAGTTTGGACCCATGCAGGCGGCCTCTGTTCCTTTGGGAAGGCTCCAGAGCTTCTGAGATGTGCGGTGTCCAGTGGGTGTGGTTCTGACCTCCCCTCCTAAACGTGCCCAGCTCTGAGAAACAGGTTGAAATGGAAATCTTTGGCAGCTGAGAAGCTGTCAGGTGGATTATTGGATGTGTAACAAAGTATGCAGTAGAACTGGATCAGAGCATGGTCTTTTCTGTTTTTGTTTTCTTTTTAACTGAGAAAAATGATTACTTTGAAAGGGTCAATTGGAGACAGACTAAATATTTATTTTTAAAGGAAACATGCAGTACTGCCACATGTTCAGGGAGAGAGAGATCTGCTCTCTTGTGACTGAGCCTGTGCCATGGAGATGCCTGGAGACTAGGTGGGCAAGGGTGGAGGGCCATATGGCACATACCACAAGAGGTCCTCAGAGGATGTCTGGGAGCTGGGAGAAGTCAGCCAGCCATACAAGGGACTGGCGCTCTCTGAGGAGATGCATGGAGCATCAGGGGAGGAGGGATTTCTGTTCTTGGGGAGTTGGGTCTCCAGGCTGGCCCTGCAGTAAGGCTCTGGTGGGGCTCAGCCCAGCCACCAGCATAGACACACCTTCACACGGACATTAGGCAGAAGAAGCAGCAGTGCTGGGGCTGAAGACGAGTGAGGAGACTGTCTGGAAGCCTGTTTCCAGAGCGCCCCTGGGATCAGATTTCAGACAGCCTGGATTCCCTGACCGGGAGGCAAGGGCTGACATAGAACAAGAAATTGCCCTTCCTTTATAAGCTGGGGTGTGAGGGATGCTCCTCACAACACTTAGGCTAAATACCCAGAGATCCACTCAGAATAGGGCAAACAGCTGATTACGACAGCAGAGAGTGTAAGGACCCAGGGCCTTTAGGCTAGTTTATAGACCCGCGGCTGTGGTTGTCATTGCAAATGATCTGTCATGGGAATGTTTTCATGAACCGTGGCCCAATTCATGCGGACCTTTTTGTCGACTTCTGCTCAATAACCAGGGTACCACTGTCCAGGTCTGTTTCTCACATTTGTGGGGCCCAGGCCAAGAGTGTGAATGGAGGTTTATGTACTGAAACACTACAGATTCCACTGATGACCAAATTTAATAGCAATGGGAATGATGTAATAAAATTGCAAAATGTTCCTTAGCTGCCATACATACACAACTGCTATGAATGTGGCACTAATTACTGGAGAACATCTAGAAGCAAACACTGGAACAGGAAGAGAGCAGGTGAGAAATTATATTCTGTTATGCAAGGATCTATTGTGTTCATACTCCCAGGGGAAGGATTAGTTCAGTTCAGTTCAGTCACTCAGCCATGTCCGACTCTTTTTGACCCTGTGGACTGCAGCACACCAGGCTTCCCTGTCCATCACCAACTCCTGGAGCTTGCTCAAACTCATGTCCATCGAGTCGGTGATGCCATCCAACCATCTCATCCTCTGTCGTCCCCTTCTCCTCCTGCCTTCATTCCTTCCCAGCATCAGGGTCTTTTCCAGTGAGTCAGTTCTTCACACCAGGTGGCCAAAGTACTGGAGTTTCAGCTTCAGCATCAGTCCTTCCAATGAACACTCAGGACTGATCTCCTTTAGGATGGACTGGTTGGATCTCCTTGCAGTCCAAGGGACTCTCAAGAGTCTTCTCCAACACCACAGTTCAAAAGCATCAATTCTTTGATGCTCAGCTTTCCTTATGGTCCAACTCTCACACCCATACATGACTACTGGAAAAACCATAGCTTTGACTAGACAGATCTTTGTCGCCAAATAATGTCTCTGAATTTTAATATGCGGTCTAGGTTGGTCACAGTTTTTCTTCTAAGGAGCAAGCGTCTTTTAATTTCATGGCTGCAATCACCATCTGCAATGATTTTGGAGCTTAAGAAAATAATGTATGTCACTGTTTCCATTGTTTCCCCATCTATTTGCCATGAAGAGATTGACCGAATGCCATGATCTTAGTTTTTTGAATGTTGAGTTTTAAGCCAGTTTTTTTCACTCTCCTCTTTGACTTTCGTCAAGAGGCTCTTTAGTTCCTCTTTGCTTTCTGCCATAAGGGTGGTGTCCTCTGCATATCTGAGGTTATTGGTATTTTGATACATCTTGATCCCATCTTGGCTTCATCTAGCCTGGCATTTCACGTGATGTACTCTGCAGGAGGTACATCTGCTGGGTGACATAATAATAATAAGCAGGGTGACAATATGCAGCCTTGACCTACTCCTTTCCCAATTTGGAACCATGCTGTTGTTCCATGTCTGGTTCTAACTGTTGCTTCCTCACCTGCATACAGATTTCTCAGGAGGCAGGTAATGTGCTCAGATATTCCCATCTCTTTAAGAACTTTCCACAGTTTGTTGTGATCCACACAAGTCAAAGGCTTTAGCGTAGTCAACGAAGCAGAAGTAGATGTCTTTCAGGAATTCTCTTGCTTTTTCTATGATCCAATGGATGTTGGCAGTTTGATCTCTGGTTTCTCTGCCTTTTCTAAATCCAATTTGAACATCTGAAAGTTCTTGGTTTATGTACTGTTGAAGCCTAGCTAGGAGAATTTTCAGCAGTACCTTGCTAGCGTGTGAGATGCGTGCAGTTATGTGGTAGTTTGAACATTCTTTGGCATTGCCTTTCTTTGGGATTGGAATGAAAAGTGATATTTTCCAGGAAAGGATCAGGCAGGTTAATTTGTCTTTCTTGATCTGAGCACCCCAACTCCAGTTAAGTACACTGCATCTCTCTGAGGCTGCACCTTCACATCAGTCACTTTGTTTTGAGGATTGAGGACAAAAGGTCCGGGGATACGGTTTCTCAGGATCTCGGTGGTGCTCATCATGAGGGTGGATGTTTAGGTTTTGTGTTTGTAATATGTGGGGTGCTCAAATACATGGGGCCCCTCTTGTTGGATCAACATTGTTTTATTTCATCTTATTTTCTCTTTGGAGCTTAGCCACAGAGATTTTAACCTGGTGTACTCCTTATTTCACAATACCATATAATCCTTGGTATGTCCAAGGGCCTCTTAATGTTGGATGTGATATTCAGGATGAGTTTTTTTTTTCAGAGGATTATTAAATTAGGCTAAATGTACTGCTAAGATATTCTATTCTATTTTGAGAAATATGATTTAGAATTTGTTTAATATAAATTTGGCTTAATTCTTGGATTTTTTTTTTTATCAAAACAATTTTCAGGGGTTTTCTATGATGTTACTAAGTTCTTGGAGCTTCCCAAGTGGTGCCGTGGTAAAGAATCTGCCTGCTAATGCAGGAGATGCAGGAGGCATGGGTTCTAACCCTGAGAAGGGAAGACCCCCTAGAGAAGGGAATGGCAACCCACTCCAGTATTCTTGCCTGGAAAACTGCATGGGCAGGGAAGCCTGGCGGGCTAGAATCCATGTGGCCCCAAAGAGTTGAACACGACTCAATGACTGAGCATGCACACGCTAAGCTCCTGAGAATCGGAGGGTGGACCCCATTGGGTGCAGATGGATGTTTATAGAGGTGGATGTTTGGATTTGCCCTGAGGAGAATATAGGGAACCAAGGAAGAGGTGCCAAACCTGGGGGCTGGGCTGCCTGCTGTGAGGATCGTGTCCTGCATCCCCTTTACTGGTTAGTCCACGTGGCCACTCCTGGCGATCAGCCACTTCCTGTTGCCCTGGCTGTCACTGGCTGGCTTTCCCATTCTTGTGACCACCCACAGCTGTCATTCAGCCATTTTAGCTGGCACTGTTGGAGCCTTGGCAATACTTCTGGTGTCTCCTTAAGTCCCAGGAACTGTGTCCTCTGGGCCCACCACCCCCATCTTACTGCTATTGTCTGCCCTGGAGGACAAAGGCTCTGCTATGGAAAGGCTTCCTTGGTATCCATGACGGCAGTGGAGACTGGAACTGTGGTGAGGCAGCTACAGGAGTGAGCCACGCTGCTCTTCCTTCAAGAGAGAACCTGTCCAGAGGAGCTCACAGGCTCCACTGCATGCCTCCAGGACCCGTTGCTGTGTTAGAGCCGAGGCCACACTCTCCTGGGCAGTGACAGTAAACGACCACATACAGCGGGGGTGCCAGGTCCTGACAGGGCCCCTCTCACAGGCAATCCTTGTTCCGGGGCTCCCAGTTGGGCTGACCAAGATTTTTCCGGGGGCTGTACTGCTGTGTACTGTACTGACAGGGAAGCCTGGCATGTTGCAGTCCATGGGGTCACAAAGAGGTGGGCACGACTGAGCAACTGAACTGAACTGTACTGCTCTGAGGCTCTTCCTACCTAATTCTACTTCCTTCCCTCTCTCCTTTCAAGGGATTAGAAGGGTATTGTGATCTGAAGGCTCTCCCTGCCTCCCACTGCTTCTTCCTCTCTGCCTTCTCAGTCATCTCTTCCAGGAAATCCCTCACTCTCCTAACTCCATCTTGGTTTCTGCCACCTGGAGGACCTGAACTGATGCAACTTGTGAGGAAGTCTATGTGAGAAATACCACACGTGACTTCTCAGCTGTTGGCAGAGAGGGGAAAATGGTTGAGGGCAGGGTGGTCAACAGTGCCCTGCCCAGAGCCACTTGCCCCTGAGAGCATGGCTTGAGCAGCGAGTGAAGTGGGGAAAGCTGTGGGCCCTTGGTTTCTGTGCCTCCCGAGATCTCCCCTTTCCTGGGGTCCAGGGCTGCTGCTCACCATCTGCCACTGGCTGTTATTTGCTCCCATTCCTCCCCCAACTCCTTGCAGTGTTTTTTGTTTTTTTTTTAACAGTTGGAGTGTAATAGGGGAGAAACTGGCTGCAAGATCGTCTTTTCATCTGGCAAACTTACTTCCGTATGAAGTCCTATCTATATTAATTACTGGTGCAAATATCTCTTAAATGTCCATCTTCCCGTCTACCATGTCAGTACTATTAGCAAAGGGGCCCTGTCTGTCCTGTTCACAGCTGATTCCTTAGAACCAAAAGTGGTCTCTGAAACGTAACAGTGACTCAATAATGTTGACTGATGGATACAAATGCGTGAATGCAGGATGGACAATATTCTTGTACTTCCAGCAGCTACAAAAGTGAATCAAGAAATCAAAGGCTTCCCAACGGTTTAAGTATTCTAGCCAAAAATAATGCACCCCATGGCCACCTTTCTAATGGGCATGGTCCCTGTGGTATGTCTAGTTTCCCTCTCACACCATCATGGAGCAATCCTTCCCTCCCGAATATCCACACCTGCCCTAGAGATGCCATTCCTGTATTTCAGATATTGTTGTTGTTTTTTTTTTAAATTCCTTGTGGGAAGCCTGTTCCCCCACCTCCTGTGCCCAGACTTTCCTGAGAGGCTAAAGTCAGCTCTGTGTTGCCCAACGTGTTTAGAGTACCCAGAAATTACTCCTAACTCAGAAAAGCCTGTGAGACAACATTCCAAAGAGTACTCCTCCCATCTTTTTTCATTTAAATAATTACAAGTCTCTTCCTCCCAAGGTCCTGAAAGAAGTTCCCTGTGGGGTAAAATCCTAGGAAGGTGATCCAAGTGGCTTTGCTGATGCGTACCCATGCTTTACAAGCCATCCTCTGTCAACCATCTCAGGCACTGGGCAAGCTAGCAAGCAATTATCTGTCTATCCTGAGAGGAAAAACAATGGCCACACTTGAGAGTTGAGCTCAAGACTCTGGGCTTTCACAGCAGAGGAGAGAGGGCTCTGTTCATGATTCTCTCCACGGAGGCCCAGAGGAGACCTGATGGGTTGAAAAGGCAGTACACATCCCTTGGGCTGGGCGTTGCTGAGCCATAGCTCCTTTAACCAATAAGGCCAGCTTGCTCCTGCAGAGTATGTTAGCTGTGCTCTTGGGGAGTATCTTAGATACGCTCACATCCAAATGTGCTCTGGATAAAGTCTTCTGTTACCTTCCTCCTTGCTCACCTCAGGACATGAAGCCAATTAAAGGGCAAGTTGCAGTACCAGGGACGAGTTCTTTCAACAAATGAGTCTCTTTTATCTGAGTCTCAGTCACTTCTCTGTCTTCCAGAAAACATTATATCATACAGAAGAAAACTTCTCCAAGATCAGGGTGGGAAAAAGTAGGTTCATTTAATCATTTACTCATTCAACAAATGTTCATGACATGGGTACCTTGTGCCGGGAATTGTTCTAAGAGCTGTGGATGTTGCAGTGACCAAGCAGGTTTCCTGCTCCCACAGATCTGATGCTTTCATGGAGAGGTAAGACTGAAACAGGCAGAAAATAAATGGGCAAGACAATTTCCAAAAGTAATGAGTTCTTGGGAGACAATGAAATGGATAAGGTGAAGAGAATGGTGCTCTTTGGGCACATGTTGAGGACATGTTGGTAGTCCTCAACTAGTTGGTAGTTGAGGAATTCAAGTTGGTAGTCAGGAAAGAACTCACTAAGGAGATGCTATTTGAGCTAACATATAAACATTCCCCCAAAGCCAGCCATTCAAAGACCTAGGAACATGGAAGAGCATGGATGAAGGCTCTAAGATGGGATTGAGCCAGATGTACTTGAGGAATCAAAAGAAAGCCCAAGTGACTCAATGCAATGGACTTGGGGGAGAGGAAGAAGTTAGAGATGTGGACTATGGGGTGAAAATAGCCAACCTGCCATGCTAAGGAAAACATTAAGTGTTCCATGCTCTTCTCAATCTCCAGGTGCCAGTGGTATAGGGAGCTGACTTTGGTTACTACCACAGTCACATATATATGCAGGTGTATGTAGAATCCTTTGCTCCTACCAAGCTTCTGGCTGGTCTCTTCCATGTTTTACTCTCATTTTGATCAAGTCAACAGAAGTGGCTTTGCAAACAAGCATTATAAACCAACTAAAGCATTCCCATTTAAGCAATTTGTGTTCTTTGAGAAGGAAGTGGTTAGTACTCTATGCTTTCTGGTGATGCCTCTGACTTCCACCTTAACTCTCTTACCATGAAGCATCAGGTTACAGACCAAAGCTAATTCAAAGAACTTACACCAAAGCTTTATGCCTAGACCTTGCAGAGTTTTGAGCACCTTCCCTAGAGATTATATCTTCTACTTTATGTTGACTGCTAGGGTCAGAAGAGTCATTTAAAATTCACCTTTCCCATCCAGTGACGGGATCTCAGTGCCAACATCTTTGTCAGGAGGCCATCTATCCTTGACTGGATTGTTCCTCTGATAAGGAGGTCACCTTCATCTGAAGGAGCTGGTTGTACAACTTTAATTATTAGGAAACTCATCTACCTATTGAGTGGACACAGTAACATCCCTTGATGTGGTATCTGAAGAGTTATTGTGTAGTCTTGGAATCTTCTCTTTTCTGGATTACATCACCAGTCCTTCAGCTACTTTCCTTGGTGAAATTTCCAGATCCTTCTAAGTACTCAGATACACTTATATCAGTTAGGACACAAGTTTGTTACCCTTTTGGTAACAAATGACTGAAACTCCAAATCAAATAGATTTAAACTCCAAAGAGAAATTATTGGCTCAAGTAACTTTAAAGTCTAGGAAATGCTCCAGGACTGTCAACGTCCAGCGCCTGGTTTCTCCCTGTCCAACTGACAGACAGCCTTCCTTTGTGTTTGGTTCATTCTAGCACCCGATGTGATGGCCCTCAGAGCTCCAGACTCCAGAGTTTACCAGTGATACTCTGACTGGCTGGTCCTGATCACATTCTAGTGGGTAGAGAAGGGGTAGGAATCCATGGCACTAGGAATAGATACATTGACCATGAAGGAGAGGTGGTCCCCACAGAAAAGAAATAAGGTACAGATGCCTGGAGAAAAGAGTGAATAGATGATTTAGACCACTGATTTAAAAGTAACCAATATGTTCCACTTCATCTGATTGGGATACAATTGAGGTCTTCTCTCTTTGCAATATTCCAATTAAAGATCTCAAGGTCCAAATCTCACCTTTCCTCTATTCCTGGGGTCTACCCTGACAGATAAACCAAGAAGCATGCAAGTTGTTAACTTGTATTTACTTGTTTTATCCTGCCTCATGGTGGAGAAGAACTCATCCCAGAAGCCAAGAATCGAGCATGACAGTGGATGTCTCTAGTGTCCCTGGAGACCTCTGCTGCCACTGGGGTCCTCCTCACAGAAGGGTGTCACACCACTGGTCACAGGTGAAAATCAGTGGTCAGCTGGGACTGAGCCTTCTCTTCAGGGACAGCTTCAGCAGAGGGTCTGCAGGTTAGGACGGAGGCTGACTTCCCACTTCTCCCCTTCCCACATCCTCATTCTGAGGCTCATACTTTGGGGTCCTCAACAAAGAATGGCCCAAGCTTTCAGCATGCACATAAACGATTCTTGAGAGTGTTTGAGGAAGGAGAAGGATTACTACTCCTGCACTTTGTTTAATGGTTCACTCATTGATGTTTCAAGTTTAATCAAATGATTAGAATTCCATTAATTTTAAATGTTCCATATTTCTCTAAATATTCACACAGTACTTACACAGTTGTAAATCAAAACTCATTGTCTTACAAATTAAATTTTCCCAGTCATTTTTCCACTGATGGGAAAATTATTTAATTTTCTAAGCATTTATCATACTCTAAATCATATTCTAAAATTATAAATCCATTATATTAGGCTTTCTTAATGCTTCAAATACCTTAAGAATTAAAAAAAAACTTCAAATATCACAGTAATTATAAAACTGATTATTAAGATTTCTATTAAGACCATTTACAAAAATGCTAGTACCTGAATTTATTTATTATGCTAGTGTTTATCCTAATTCTTTATTCTAATATCTCACTGAAACTTTCTTCCTAGGATTTGCAATGATTTTAAAGGTTTGTTTTTTTTTTTAATAAAAACCATCTATGTTTCTAGCTTTCTCGTTGTAGACTGCTTGTAACAAAGGATGCTTCTAGCAAATTCAGCTTCAAACTTGGTGAAGTCTCATTTACTTCACAGTGTTAATATAGGTTATGTCCTCGGAGTGTCAGTGAGAAGAAAAAGAGGAGAAACTTTAAATTTTACAGTATAAACTTATGTATTGTTGGAGTTTTTAATAAAGAGTTTACTACCTTTGTAGTAATAAATATAATTTTACCCATTGGAGTTTATTTGACAGAGAATTGGCTAAAAGGAATGGACTATTGAGCTTTTTTTCAATTAATAAATACAATTTTAAGTGCTCTGAATAGTCAAAACTAAAGCACCCATGGTAAACAATGTTAATTTTTTTTGGTGGTTCCTTCTAGTCTTCTATTTCTCTGCAGTATCTATTCCATTTTGCACAATTAGAACCATAATCCGTATTTAATTTTCTCATCCTATTTTTAATTTTAGCTCACCATCATGTCACAAGCACTTTCTCACCTTAAGTGTTCTTGGGAAACAAAGGGCTTGTAACAGCTGCACGATTCCCTATCATGAAGACACACGATTATTCACTGAGTCATCCTCCTTTTGTTGGCAAAGAATTGATTCAAATCTGGGAAGTACAGGAAAGATCACCCCGTGGAGTTTCTTGTTTTCCAGATGAGAAAACTGCATTCCCTGAAGCTAGTAACTTGGCCAAGGATGGCCAGCTGGTCCAAGGCTCGGCTGGGACGCGGCACTCCCAGGCCCAGGCCTCTGCTCTTGCTATCACCACACGCTGTCTTCCTGGGCCTCCGCAAGGCACTTTCTGCAACCTAACTGCCAGGCACTGCCTACATTCTTTCTAAATGACATTTTGTCATTTGGGGCCCATTATTCCTGCCTTTCAAGCTCATTTTTTATCTTCTGTCATATAAACCATTGGCTAATGAGGGACACTGTAGCCAACATCGGAAATTGTGGTTTTTCCCCTCTATCGAGATGTGCTTCCCGAATCATCTCTGTGCCAACAAAGAGGAAATATTGTCATAACTTTTATCAGATAATTCCGACAGTCACCAGCAATTAGAGGGTAGGGTGCTAGTTACCATGTTTCTTGGGGGTCCCATGGGTTATGACCTTCTGTGATCAACATGCAACTGCTGGGCTCTGCCCAAGGGCCAGTGCTCACAAGACGGATGAGGAGTAATAACTGGGTGAAGAGAGGAGGAAAAAGAGAGGAGGAGGGAACTAACATCTGTGGCCAACTCCTTGCCCATGCCCAGCTCCGGGCACCAGGGTGTGAACGACAGAGCATTACAGGAGGGTGTCCTGGAGGATAAGTTTGGTGGTTTTGGGGGAAAGCAGGTGGACCAGAGGTGGCTCCTTTCACTCAAACAGTCTCATCTTGAGGCTGTATTTGTTCAGTTCTATGGAGGAGCTCAGCAGGACAGAGGAGATTGTTCTAGGGGGGTCGGGTCTTATTCTGCTTGTTCCTTCACATTTTACGAAATACACTTTATCCAAACTTTAGAAACGAGTCTTTGACATCAGTGTCTGTCATCACTATAGTCACTTTTTGAGTCATCTAATATAGCTTTTTTCTGAATTCCATGTTCTCTCCTACCTAAGTTAGAGATACAGTCCCTTTAAAAATCTGTCTTTGGAAATGTTGTGGCTTGGATTTATCCTGCATTAACATTTTTTGTGTGTATTGCTTTTCAGAAAATGCTCAATTCATATGAATGTAATTGGCAGGCACCACAGAATGTGATGGTTTCTATTTATGGCTGATGTTAATCCATTGACCATATGGTAGTTTAAATTTCTGGTACAAATTCCTTTTCCATGATGTTGTAGCTCATTCCTGGACTGCTATAATTATGTAATTTATCAATGTGAAAAATGGACTTTGAAATGTAATAGTCCAGAGCTAATAGGGAGAGCAGCAAAGGAATTTAGTATGCTTTGAGAAGAGCTGTTTCCATGGAAACTAATTCCTTTGAGCAAGGTCCCTGGTTCCCCTGGCTGCCCTGTGATTTGTGCATCCAGGTGATACGATCTGGATTCCAGGCTCAGCTCTGACATGAATCACCAAGTGATGGGCAAGTTCCTTAACCTCTTTGGGACTTAATGTGCTTATCTCTGACTTGAAGAAGTCAGACAAGTGCAGTGTTTATTAGACTTTGGAGTACTAGCGAATGGTAATATATATTTCTAAAGCTTTTATTTTGGAAGAATTCCAGATATTTCTAGATAGAGAAGTTGTAAAGCTAATAAAGAGAGATTCCACATACATTTTACTCAGCTTCCCCTAATGTTAATGCATACCGCAGCACATTTGTGAAAACTAAGAAATTAACATAGGTGCACTATAATGGACTAAGCTACTTGGATTTTGCTAGTTTCTTTCACGAATATCCTTTCTCTGGTCCAGGATCCAATCCAGGATCCCACTTTGTATTTAGTTTTCACGCTTCCTTAGTCTCCTGCAATCTGAGACCATTTCTCAGTCTTTGTTTATTATGCCTCGTCAGTTTTATTGAGTACTGGCCAGCTATATGTAAGACACCCCAGTGTTTTCAGGAAGCAAAACAAAATTGGAGGACCAGTCTAGGGTTGGAAAAGTTAGATAAATGAGGTCTCTGTGTTGCAAGTGACAGAAAACCAACCCTGAACCATCCTGTCAAACAAGGAATTTATCGGCTCAAGTAGCTAAAAGGCCAAGGGCATGTGTGGCTTCAGAATGGCATCTGTACCCAGTTCTGCCTCTTGGCTTGACTCTTCTCTGAACAGTCGGATCATTCTCAGGTATGCACTCACCACATAGTTATAAGAGCTGCCAGCAGTGCATATGGCTATATCCATCCAGTGTATGTGTGTGGTACTCACCTCTGTTCCACCTTCCCGGCTCTGCTCTTTACTGGCTCTGATTCTGCCATCTGCCCATCCTTGAACCAGGGGGGAAATATAAATGGTGTTCTGCTTCTGAAGTGAGGATGTGTTGCCCAGAGTTGTGACCACCATCTTGTGACCATGACAGGTGAGGAAGACACAAGAACCTTAAAAATGGACAGGACCTTGAGTTCTGGATGATGTCATCTGGCTGCGGAATTAAACAACCCTGGATCTGGCCTGGTTATATGAAATAATAAATCCCCTTGCTTTAGCTTCTGTTAGTTAAGTCTCATATTACTTGCAACCACAAGACTTCTAACTGACACATACATAGTGCTTGTTTCTTTGTTGGATACAGGATATTACCTTGTTTGATACAAGCTTGTTTCAGGGCTTACATTTGACAGCATGATATAAACTGGAGTTCAAAATATTCTGATTCATAGTTGTTGTTTTTTTTTTTATCACAGTTATTGTTGAAAAATCCAGTTTCACATCGATGTTTTGGCAAAAACAGAAGTGATGCTCCTCAACTTCACACAGCGTAGAAAGAACATCTAAGTCATAGCTCCAATGTTCCTGGTTACTTCTTCCATGAAGGCTAGGAGCACACATTGGCTATAGGCCAGGGAGAGGGGACAGGAAAGGGTCTGCAGGGTGTCCTCAGTCAGAGCACATCCACTACTTAGGCTTCTGCTCATCCAGTGGGTGCAGTCTGGAGTTGGTCAGAAAGGGCCAACTTGCCTGGAGAACACGTTCTCATGACAAATAACTGAGCACCCTGGGCTGAGATGACCTCGTCTAAGGCCCTTTCAAATCTAGTGCTGCGTCTATAATGGTGTGGAGGCCACCATGCCAACAGCAGTGGGGTCCTTTCAGTGTAAATATAACTGAGATAATGGAAAGTTGGGTGATAAAGATTTTTTAATAAGATTTTTATGAAAGGATCAAAGGCTTTTTATAAAAGAATAAAAAAAGTGATTAAATCCTATTTAAACTCCCTTCTTAGAATCACTGAGATTAAAAAACAACCACAGTGCAATTATCACTGAGAAAATAAACACTTGTCCATGGATTCTCATTAAGGAGTCATCTTTTCAAGGGCTAAAGGGATGATAATTTGGAAACGCATTGGCTTCTCCCATCTTTGTGTCCTATACACTCACTTCCTTGATGATGTATACAAATAGTTTTTGCTTGCTCCTCTAGCTTTTAAAAATTAAAACAGTTTCTACCCCTTCCCTCCCTCCCACACACACTTTCTCACGAGCAGACACATACTTACATGAATACACTCAGACCTCTTGTGGATCCACATATTTTGGGCATGTACATGAAGCCATTTATGGGGGTTTAATCCATGAATCATAAACAGAAGTTTCTCATTAAGAATGGGCAGTGGCCTCTTTAAGCTTGCATAGTGCTTACAGTAGTACTCTCAACACTTTGTGGGAGGCTCAGAGATTCACAGCACACACTGCATTTTAATATTAAAAACTCAGATATGGTGTGAAACCCAAGAGGCAATAATCTGATACCATAGCCCCACTTTATCCAGAGCCTAGCATAGAGGATGTCGTTAAAAATATTTGCTGAGGGACTTCCCTGGTGGTGTATTGGTTGGGACTTAGCCTTCCCCTTAAAGGGGTGTGGGTTCCATCCTTGGTGGGGGAACTAGGATCCCACATGTCCTGTGGCCAAAAAACCAGACCATAAACAACAGAAGCAATATTAGCAAATTCAATGAAGACTTGGAAAATGGTCCACATCAAAAACAAAACAAAACAAAACTTCAAAAAAAAACTTGCTGAGAAAATGAATCACACTTTCCCCCATTTTTAACAACAAAATAAAGGAAATGGGGGTTTCAGGATTAAAAAGTACAGGGCAGAGCTTTTGGGAAAAACCAGTAACTTCAGGATAAATAGTTCATAATTCCTGAATTATGAATTAAAACAATTTTTAGTTTCTATATAAATTTCAACATAGCTGCGGACAATCTCAGGCAGATTTGTTATTTTTCTGTCAATGAAACTTCACCTTTAACGTAAAACTGGCTCTGTTCTTGAGTCCTTTTTTGGGGGATAGCTGATGCTCTCCACAGCCCACACAGACCTGCCACGGCCTGGGCACTCACACTGCTAAGCGGCCAACACTTTCCCTCTTGGGCTCAAATGAGTTTCACTGAAACCCTGTCTTTATGTGGGTCAGGGCTTCCTTTTTCCTTAAAAACTTTTTTCCCCACTTTGAAAACAAACAAAAGAAAACATCCTCTTTTCCAAAAATTCCTTGCAATTCTTTATTTCCTGTTGGCTTCTTCAGGAGCATTTTTTTACTAATGAAGTTTCAAGATGATTTCTTGAAACTGTTATAAAGTTATGTAACTCTGGTGATTTAAAACTATCTTCTTTTCTAAAGAATTTAGCAAAGAATTGAGTCTCTTTTTTTCAGAACAGGCACACCTTCTTAACTATCGATGGTCATAACAGTGAGATTAGGAAGGATTGTACACCATATTGATCTGTTGTGAAGACTGCAAAGCTAAGCATTTTTTCCTCTTTTCTGTAACCATCTTCTGCTCTGTAATGGTTCTATGACCTCCTATTTTAACCCCACTGATTCATCTGTTTCATCAAAACCCATTTTGGACTCCAAGGTCAACTATGGGCTTGTTTCTGGAGGTTCTGGGGACCTGCTGTCCAGAAGAGAACCTTGTACCTGGAACTAGAACGTGGGGCCCAGCCCGATTCTACGTTGGTTTCCCCATGTGCAAGGCACCGAACCCACAGTGACTGTCTAAAATTAATGGTTCCTTCAATCCTAGGCCTGCTTCTGTCCAGGTGCTCTGCCAGGCATTCTATTTCTAAAGCTTTCAAGAGAAGAAAATTCTAGGGTCCATAGGTTGTTTTTTGTTTTTTTGAAGTATAATTGATTTACAATGTTTCAAGTGTACAGCAAAATCATTCAGGTAAATATATATGTATATATTTATATATACGTCTTTTCCAGATTCTTTTCCATTGTAGGTTATTACAGGATACTGACTATAGTCCCTGTGCTATATACAGTAGGCCCTTGTTGTTTATCTATTTCATGAGTTCTTTACTTTTTCTGCCTATTAACTCTAAAAATTTCTTCCTTCTATCACATAGATCTTTTCCCATTCAATCAAGACCCACATCTTTAGCCACAAGGATAGCTGGCATATGTTTGCTGATCCAAGCAGTATAGCTTCTCTCCTTCTTGAATGTTGATTGCCATAATTATGCATTCATTTCAGAATAAAGACTACTGGTGGGATAGTCTGGTGCGAGGAGGATGGGCCTGGGTTGGGCAGACCGCCCTTGAATCTTGGCTTTCTGAATTTTCATTGCCCACGTGTAAAGTGGGGACCTGGTCACCCTGGCCGCAGGGCTATTGTGAGGCTGAATTGAGACGACGTAGAGGGGGGCGTCTGTGATTTTCCTGCTGCCGGGCAAGGACAGGGATCCGACTGTGCACCGACACCCCTCAGGAGCAGCTTTAGACCTGGTGGAATGCGGCGGGCTATAAATAAAGAGGAGAATAAGGTGAAAATGGAGACTTCGAGAGTCTGGCTCCCTGGGATTCCGCTGCGGTGCCGGCAGGGAGCGTTTATTCGGAGCACTGCGGCTCCCTCCAGTGCTTCCCTCCCCGCCCCCTCCCCATCCTCGGATTAAAAACAAACAGAAAGACTTTCCCGAATTTTCCCATTCCTCCGTGGCCTGGCTGCGAACGCTGAAATTCCAGCCCGTGTTTGTTGTCACCCGCGGGCCCGTTTCCACGGTTACCCAGATTCCAGATTCCTGCGCTGGCCCCGGGCCCGCCACAATGCATCCCTCAAAGTCTCCTTGGCAGAGGAGAGACATTCCTCCTCTCTGCCGCACGCCAGGGCGAAGAGAGGCACTCTCCTCTTCCCCTCGGCTCTGCCTCACCCCCATCGTGTGTGATGTGCGTGTTCTAGGTGGTTCTGTTCAGAGTCGGTTTTGGGGGGTAAGCACGATGTAATAGTTTCCTCCACTTCTCTTTTCCTCATTTAAGCTAGGAATTACTTTCTTAGACCAAACATTACACCCTTGGCAAGCACTCCAGATGGTTCTCATTAAAATTCCAATTCCTTTTTTTATTTTTGCAATTCCTTTACCCCCTTTCTCCTCACCCTTCTATCCCCAAAACAAACACCAGGTGGAGGACAGATGAAGGGTCCCGTGGCAATGAAGGAGTCCCCAGGTCCTCTTCTTACCAGTGGCCACCTCTGCCCTTCCTGGGGTTGGCTGGCATAAATAAATAGGCACTGGGGTGGGATAGATTTCAAGTTAAATACAGGCTCTCTAGGGCTTCTCTGGTAGCTCAGCTGGTGAAGAATCTGCCTACAATGCGAGAGACCCCAGTTCAATTCCTGGGTGGGGAAGATCCCCTGGAGAAGGGATAGACTACCCACTCCAGTGGCTTCTCTAGTGGCTCAGACAATAAAGAATCTGCCTACAATGCAGGAGACCTGGGTTCGCTCCCTGGGTTGAGAAGATCCCCTGGAGGAGGACATGGCAACCCACTCCAATATTCTTGCCTGGAGAATCCCCATGGACAGAGGAGCCTGGCAGGCTACAGTCCATGGGGTCGCAGAGAGTTGGACACGACTGAGCGACTAAGCTCAGTAACACCTCACGTGGACCCTGCCTCTCTAAGAAGAGGGGCAGACACTCAAGTAGGTCTCTGCTCCTCAGTAGGGCCTGACCTGGATTCTGCCTGCAGGGAGACTGGGGAGGGGGCTTCTGACCTCTCCATTAGTGCACACTGAGGTCTCTGCAGGCTACTCAGGACACAGCAGTGAGATGCACTGGCTCTAAGAAGCCAGAGGGAAGGATGGCCAATGCTTTTTGGCCCTAATTGCATCTGAGCGAGCCACAGGCTTTGCTCCCACATCTGGAAAAATTTGCTTGCGCAGGAAAAGTGTGTGTGTTTTGGATGTGTTTTTATTTCTGACTTTATGAGACAAAATTTAAAATACAGAAAAGTTGAAAAAATAATACAATGAATATCCAATATCCCTCAACCTAGGTTCAACAGATTTTGACATATTTGCTTTCTCTCTCCTTGTCCTTCTAGATAGATGGAGGGATGATAGATCCATCTCTGTATCTAATGTCTAGGCTTTTGGAAGTTGGGATCTTGCCCCTGTAGTATTTTATAAAGTTTCAATTCATGTATTATAATAATGTTATATATATGAGTGCATTCTTATTGTAAAATATTCATATGTTCAAATAATACAGAAGATTAGAGAGTGAAAGCAAAACCCTGCACTGGTCCCTCCTCAGCCTTCAGAGTAGTTTGATTTGGGTCCTTCTTGACCTTTGTCTAAAGGAAATCAATCCTGAATATTCATTGGAAGGACTGATGCTGAAGCTGAAGCTCCAGTACTTTGGCAACCTGATGCGAAGAACTGACTCATTGGAAAAGACCCTGATGCTGGGAAAGATTGAAGGCAGGAGGAGGAGGGGACGACAAAGGATGAGATGGTTGGATGGCATCACCGACTCAATGGACATGGGTTTGAGTAAGATCCGGGAGTTGGTGATGGACAGGGAAGCCTGGTGTGCTGTAGTCCATGGAGTCGCAAAGAGTTGGACATGACTGAGTGACTGAACTGAACTGACCTTTGTCTGAATTTTTGCAGACATAAGCATATTCAATAGAAAGTTACACTTCTGTTATATGTATTTTTAAACATAAATGAGATTATACTACACATGCTCTTTTGCATTTTGTTCTTCATTTGAAAATATGTCTAAGACTTTCTATATCAGTACTTGGAACTCTGGCTCATTTTTTAACTACTGTGGAGAAGTTCCAAAGGATAGTTGTACATTAATTTTCTTAACTATTTCCTCTTGATGGATGTTTCAGCTATTGTTATTTTTCCATTTCTCACAATGATGCAATTAATATCCTTGGAAGATGTTTCCTTCAGGATAGGTGATAGTATTTCTCTTTGACAGATGCTTAGAGGTGGAATGCTGGGTTGAGTGTGATGCATATTTTACATTTGGATAAATACTACCAAACTGCTTTTCAAAAGGCTGCTCCAGTAGCCACCAAGAGAGCGCCCATTTCTTCTCACCCTCACCAACGATGAATTTTACCAATGTTTTTAAGTGTTCCTGGGCTTCCCTTGTGGCTCAGCTGGTAAAAAATCTGCCTGCAATGTGGGAGACCAGGGTTCGATCCCTGGGTTGGGAAGATCCCCTGGAGAAGGGGGAGCCTACCCACTCCAGTATTCTGGCCTGGAGAATTCCATGGATTGTATACAGTCCATGGGGGCAAAAAGAGTTGGACATGACTGAGTGACTTTCACTTTCACTTTAAGTGTTCACATTCTGATGAATAAGAAATTATTTCATTTTTGGTGTAATTTGCATTTCTTTGATTATTTGTAAGGTTGATCATTATATCAAAGTTCAACTACAGATAACAGAAACCACTCTACCAGTTTATGTAGAAAGATAGTGGGGTAGGGTAACTACTTGAATTAAAACAGGGAATTGGGTGCTTACAGTTTTGTCAGATTAGCTGGAAAAGCAGGTTCTAGCTTGGTCTCGTAGGACTGACTCCCAGAACTCCAGCTCAAAACAGATCTAGCAAAGGAGTCTCTCCTTCTGCCATGACCAGGAAACTTGGGGGTTGGGAAAGCAGTGTACAAACTGCTGACTTAGCAATCTGGAAACCAGGAAACCTCAGCCACGCCTGGTCTCCAGGACCACACTGCCTCAGCTGCCTCATAAATGCCGGGCACCCTGTCCACAACACCCATGAGGCTGGAGAGTGCATCTAGACACAGATATCTACTATATTGAGGAAGGAAAAAAAAATCAAACTAGTCACGAAAAATAAGAAACTCTGTGTATCCTTAACTCTGTTAAAGGAAGGAAGAAAAAAAAAGAGAAATCCTTAACTCTGTGTACCAGCAGAGTCAGTAGATCTCCTGGAGGGTGCATCTGCCCAGGGAAAGCCGTCACAAGCAGAAGCTCAGCTCTAAAGAAACTGGAAAATTGTCGGCATTAACTTTTCAAGCTCCAGCATGTGGCAAGGCAAGCTACAGAGTGGTAGGCACAGAGCTGAGTGAATCAATCTGAAGAGTTTGCCGTAATCATATGTTCATGTTTTGTACCTTTTTTCCCTCTTTCTGTGAATAGTCTAACTAGACCTACTGCCTATTTTTCTATTTGGGTTATTTTTTCTCATTAATTTATAGAAGCCTTATCAGTTATCTGGAAAATGATCTTTGTTATATATGTTAAAACCAACTTCCATTCTTTCAGTGTTATATCTTCTGCATGTAGAAATCTTAAGCTCACCTATTTTTGTACTTTCTGGTTCCTGGGATTTGTAGATTTAAGAAGGCCTCTCCTATCTTAAGTTTCCTAAAGTATTCAGCTACATTTTTTCCCAACATCTTTAAAATATTTTATGCTGAATTCTTTAAACCATCTTGAATATGTGGTGTGAAGTAGGGATCTTACCTAGGTTTTGTCTTCCTTGTTGAATGAATTTACTTTATTATACTTCAAATTTGCAGAAGTTGAAAAAATATAGGAAGACTGCTTAGCATTGGCTGATGCAGAACCAGGGTAAAGCTGAAAAAAATTAACATCACTTCATATTCTGGTTCTCTTTAAGATAGAGATTTGGCATTTCTTAAAGTGGAGGTGTGACAAGATTATTCTCCTGATCAAAGACCTTGATTGTGCCCCCTTTTCTTCAAGACCTAGGTTTAATCACTGTGGACTAACCATCTGCCTTCTCAACACCTACCATAGTGATAAATAGTGAAGTTGCTCAGTCGTGTCTGACTCTGCGACCCCATGGACTGGGGTCTACCAGGCTTCTCCATCCATGGGATTCTCCAGGCAAGAGTACTGGAGTGGGTTGCCATTTCCTTCTCCAGGGTATCTTCACAACCCAGGGATCGAACCCAGGTCTTTGCATTGGAAGCAGAAGCTTTTAACTTCTGAGCCACCAGGGAAGCCAAACACCCACCATGTACTTTCCAATCTTATTTCCTTCTCCTTTGCCTGGAAGAAAGATCACAACATTCGATTTGACTGACAAAAGCAGAAAATGTACATGTATCTGTCAGCACTTTCTTTATGACATTGTAAAAATCTGTTTATGGTGCTCCTCTCACTAACTGGTATTTCTCAGTGTCGTCACCATTAATATTTTAGAACAATTCTTTACTGCAGTATATTGAACAACTCTGGCCAACATACCAATAAATGCAGTAGTAACTTTTGACGTCTCCCTTCCCCACCATCCCAGTTACTAACAACCAAAATAGCTTCTGTTTCCAAACACACTAGCTCTGTCTCTTAATTGGAAGGAAGTGAGAGAGGGAAGGAAAAGCTGGGATTGAATCAGAAATGACAGGATATCATCACTAAGGGACCTTCCCATCTTCCCAACTCCCCTTCTAATCTCTAGATGTCCAAATCTAGCCTGTGTTTCAACGGCTATCTTTCCTACAAAGCTTTTCTAAATTCTCTCAACTCCAGATCTATTTCTCTTCTGATTTCCTTCTTTCATGGCATTATCTTCATCTATCCATCCATCCACTCATCCTTTCATTTATCCACCCATCCATCCATCCATCTCTGTGTCCATCTATCCAGTAAGTATTTATTGAGCACTTACAGTACCCCACGGCACACTGACCACTTTATTCTTAGATTATGACCTTTTGCTCAGTGTCTTATCTGATCTAACATGTTGTAATCTCAGGTAAAATCCCACATCTGATCTACTTTTGCATCCCCCAGTGTGCTTCACACTGAGCTGGTGTTCTGCTGAACATCAGGAGAGTGAATTATCAAAAGCTGATGCAAGTTTTAATGTACTTTCCAAATCTTTATTCAAAGGCAGCAGGAACACTTTTTAAAAGGCAATACCATTCTGACTTTCACAATATCTACATTCTTATTTTCAAAAGTTACCCATAACCTCAGCACTATTCTTTTCCAGGACGAGCTAGAGTTAAAAGGTGACAATTTCTTTCTTGGTTGGTCTAATTTTGTCCCTAGAGGCAACAATTGCCAAGAATTTGCTGTCTTTTCTTCCAGATTTATAAAAGCATGTTTACCTACATACATAATTTGTGTATAGATTTGCCTTCATGTACATTTTCTATTTTGAAATTAGCACATATGTTAAGAGCTATATGAAGTATGAATTTTAGAATAAATTTCAATTTATGAAGTAAATAAATTATGATGTTTAACACAAGTGTATACAGTTCTTTATGACTACAAAACAGTTTTGAATTTATTGTACTCATTTTATTTGCTAAGTCCGTGATACAGGCTGAGCGAGGTTGACCAGCAGGTTCCTTGTCACGCAGCTGGTAAGTGGTGGTCTAGGATTTGAACCCAGATGTTTTACCTTCTAATTCATTGCTGTTTCTACTATATTAAATAATCCCCAGGGTTTATTTAGAAATGATTATTTATATAATAAAATGAATTATCCTCTGACTTCAGATGATCAGTGTAGAAAGTTTTTGGAAATGCTTATTTTATTATACTGAAAACAAATTAGAGGTAATATTTATCAAGTGCTTCCCATGTGCCAGAAACAGTTCTAAGTACTTCACCTGCATTGTCTCATTCAATCTTCCAGTAAGCCATCATGTAAGCAGTATTGTCAACTCACTTTTCAGTGTGGAAACACCGGTTCAGAAAGGTATATAACTTGTTTGGGGGTGGGCACCTGATGTGCTACACTGGCTTTTTTTTCTGCACTGGGTTTTTAACCTAGGTCTTTCTGCCTCCAAAATCTGTACTTTTAGCTGCTATACTTTGCAGCAGCCTGTATATGTTTTGCGTGTGTGCATGCTAAATCACTTCAGTCGTGTCTGACTTTGCGACCCTATGGAATGTAGCCTGCCAGGCTCCTTTGTCCACGGGATTCTCCAGGTGAAAATAGTGGAGTGGGTTGTATATATTTTATTTGTACGTAATTTCACATAAGTAACTTTTTTTAATTGTTTTTTTTTTCTTTCATTTATTTTTATTAGTTGGAGGCTACTTACTTTACAATATTGTACACATAAGTAACTTTTCTGTAAAATAAAACAAGATGTAAAGGTATTCAGTTCAGTTCAGTCGCTCCTGTCTGACTCTTTGCGACCCCATGAATCACAGCACTCCAGGCCTCCCTGTCCATCACCAACTCCCAGAGTTTACTCAAACTCATGTCCATCGAGTCGGTGATGCCATCCAGCCATCTCATCCTCTGTCGTCCCCTTCTCCTCCTGCCCCCAGTCCCTCCCAGCATCAGGGTCTTTTCCAATGAGTCAACTCTTCGCATGAGGTGGCCAAAGTATTGGAGTTTCATCAGCATCAGTCCTTCCAATGAACACCCAGGGCTCATCTCCTTCAGGATGGACTGGTTGGATCTCCTTGCAGTCCAAGGGACTCTCAAGAGTCTTCTCCAACACCACAGTTCAAAAGCATCAACTTTTCGGCACTCAGCTTTCTTCACAGTCCAACTCTCACATCCATACATGACCACTGGAAAAACCATGGCCTTGACTAGACGGACCTTTGTTGGCAAAGTAATGTCTCTGCTTTCTAATATGCTATCTAGGTTGGTCATAACTTTCCTTCCAAGGAGTAAACGTCTTTTAATTTCATGGCTGCAATCACTATCTGCAGTGATTTTGGAGCCCCCCAAAATAAAGTCTGACACTGTTTCCACTGTTCCCCCATCTATTTGCCATGAAGTGATGGGACCGGATGCCATGATCCTAGTTTTCTGAATGTTGAGCTTTAAGCCAACTTTTTCACTCTCCTCTTTCACTTTCATCAAGAGGCTTTTTAGTTCCTCTTCACTTTCTGCCATAAGCATGGTGTCATTTGCATATCTGAGGTTATTGATATTTCTCCTGGCAATCTTGATTCCAGCTTGTGCTTCCTCCAGCCTAGTGTTTCTCATGATGTACTCTGCATATCAGTTAAATAAGCAGGGTGACAATATACAGCCTTGACATACTCCTTTTCCTATTTGGAACCAGTCTGTTGTTCCATGTCCAGTTCTAACTGTTGCTTCCTGTCCTGCATATAGGTTTCTCAATTCTATTAAAGGAATTTACAACATGAAAGAAGAAAGATAACTCTAATGTATAGAGAAAGATATTTAGGTAAATAAGTGAAAGGGAGAAAAGCAAGAAACAGAAATAGGAACATACACAGAGAAAGACTGACGCCTTGATTGATTTTAGAGAAAGTAATTGGGTGAAAGAGGCAGGAAGCAGTCAACAGGAGGAGGGGGACCAGAGGCACAACCCTTCCAACTCCTGTCTTGAGTCCAGTCTACCTGGAATCCTCCAGCTTGGCCTGGGGCTCATTTCTCTCATACTCCTGGAGCCACTACTGCCTGTACTCCAGGGCTAAGAACTTGGACTTGTGAGCACTGGATCTCCTAGAGGACAGCCCTGGGTAAGCAGGGGCTGTGAGTGGAGCAGAAAGAGTATCTTTCAATGACCACGGAGGCGTGAGAGTTGACAGCCTGGGCTGGGAGGAGAGCAGCTGGAAAAGCAAAGCCAGGAAGATGGGCCAGCATACAATATGCATCTTTCTCTTTCTAACTTATATGGAATCTAGAAAGATGGTACTGATGAAATTATTTGCAGGGCAGCAATGGAGACACAGACATAGAGAACAGAATTATGGACGTGGGTAGCGGGGAAGAAGGAGAGGGTGAAATGTATGGAGAGAGAGTAACATGGAAATTTACATTACCATATGTAAAATAGATAGCCAAGGGGAATTTGCCATGTGTCTCAGGGAACTCAAACACGGGCTTTGTGACAATCTAAAGGGGTGGGATGGGGCTGGAGATGGGAGGGAGGTTCAAAAGGGAGGGGACATATGTATACCTATGGCTGTTGATTCTTGTTGATGTTAGACTGGCAGTTGGACTGCCTGCCAGTTAACGTGAATACCAGTCTGTGAACATGGCAAGGGGGCCGGGGGAGGGCTTGAGGCTGAGGAGGCGGTCCAGGGAGAGGTCCCTGGAGAGTGGCGGCAAGACCAGGGCATGGGCGGAGGAAAACCCCCTTGTCCTGGGGTGGTGGCCACGATAAAGGGGAGCTGAGTCACGGGCTAGGCGTGGACTCACGGGGATGGGTTTACACATCAGCCTCCCTCACTTCCTTTCCAGTCATTTGGCTGTTTTCAAATTCTCCACCCTTTGCCAGCGCCTTGCCTCCCCCATCAAGTCTGGTTTGTGTGCCTTGTGTGTGTATGTGTCTTTGGGTGTATTCATGCACAGTTGGCTCTAGGAAAGAATAATATTAGCTAAAAACAGAGGAAACTGTGACTATTCGGACCTATAAAAATAGCTTTTTCATATGGCCCAACACAGAAGGTAAACTAAAGAGAAACCTAGGTAGAACCTGTCCTGAAGGAATGCATGGACTGGAGTTCCCAGCTCTGCCTCTCCTCTTAGTCACAGGCCCTTTTCTGAGCCAGCTGCACTGCTGAACTCAGGGCCACAGGCTACACATCCATGTAGTAGTTGGCTGAGCTCCAGATGAAATTTGGGCAAAAACACACCTAGGATTGGGTGAACACCTCTCTTGAGGTTTGCCTAGCCGTCCACAAAACCACCTTGCTGCACTTCCAGCGTTTCTCTACATACCCCTCACCCCAGGAGCCACTTTCAGGCAAGAAGGACACAGCAGCTCAGGAAACATTTTCAGTAATTGCACTGTACGATTTTGTGAGGAACCGGAATAACTTTCAGGACTCCACAGGAAGCCTGAAGGTTGGCCTCAGGTTTTCCCCTGCCTTTCCTGCCTGCTTTTCTATCACCCCAAAGGCCAAGGCTCATGGTGTTTTAAATTGTCACTCCCAAGGTGAGGGCACCGTCCATCATGGAACCCCATAGATGAGTGCCAAGAACCAGCTACAGAATTTGGGGAACCTAGAACAAAATGAAAACGTGAGCCGCTTGTTCAAAAATGATTCAAGTTTTCAAGACAGCCACAATGGGGGCCTTCTGCATGTGGGCCTGTGCATCTACACAGGCTGTGTGCCCACGAAGCCAGTCCTGGTTGGTGCAGGTGCAGAGGTCAAGGCCAGGAAGGCCATAGATGGGTGTCTTCTCAAGTGACCGTTCAGTTGCCCTCTCCTGCTGGTCCCTAACTGCCCACCCGCCACCACTTTCCAGAGGAGCCCACAGATGGGGCGAAGTGTGGCAAGCGACTGGGGGATGAATTTAACTGTGGGTGAAGCAGGGTTAAATCAAGAAAGGAAACTTTGGGAAATAGTCTTTCTAGAGCCTAATGGTTCATTTCATGATGGTGACTAACATCTCCAAATAACACAAAGAGCTGGAGAACATCATAGTAAGGAGACTCCAGGCCTGACTGTGAGTATGAGCTTGAGTCTCAGGTGGGCAAAACCCTGATTCTGGCTCTCTTTTTCTGTAACCCAAGTTCTGAACTGCCCACAATTTCCATGTGCCTTCTTGGATCCTTACAAAATGGGAGTGAGGAGCCCACTAGGTGATCTGCCCAGGCCGCGTGTGGCTGGCCGAAATTCCAGGGATTCACAGAAACCCATACCCAGCACACTGGAACCCAGATATGCAGAATCACTCCCAAGCAAAACACCACATTTATTCAGGACCTTGAGTTTAGAGTTTAAAGGTCCACCAGCAATTCAGACTTTCTCAAAGAAACTGAGTGCCCCCTGCTGGGTACCAGGTAGCACTGACATGAAGCTGTCAAAGCACCAAACTCTGAAAACACATCTTGGGGGTTTGAACCAGTGAACCATTGAAGCTGCTCAGTCGTTTCCGACTCTTTACGATCCCATGGACTGTAGCCCACCAGGCTCCTCCATCCATGGAATTTTCCAGGCAAGAGTACTGGAGTGGGTTGCCATTTCCTTCTCCAAGGGAATTTGACCTTGAATACAAAACGGTGATAACAACAGAACTCATAATGGTAAAATTAAGAGTTACATGAATTATCTGTGGGTTTGGTAATAGGTTGTATTTGTAAATGTTTCATGACTCCTGTGCTGAGTCGCTCAGTCATGTCCAACTCTTTGCAACCCCATAAACTAGCCTGCCAGGCTCCTCTGCCCATGGGGATTCTCTAGGCAAGAATATTGGAGTGGGTTGTCATGCCCTCCTCCATGGGATCCACCCAACCCAGGGACTGAACCTAGGTCTCCCGCACTGCAGGTGGATTCTTAACCAGCTAAGCCACCAGGGAAGCCCATGAATACTGGAGTGGGTAGCCTATCCCTTCTCCAGGGGATCTTCCCAACCCAGGGGTCAAACCGGGGTCTCCTGCTTCATGACTCCTAGGATCTTAATAAAAATTATTTGTTCAGTTCTTTCTCTCAATTATAAAAGAAGGTAAACATTTGGAAGTTCTGAATGATCGGATAGGATGTTCTTCCCAGTTCAGAGCAGAGTGGTCAAAAGTTTTTCAGGGGACATAACATGGTCCAGGGAGAGGATGTGGGTTTTAAGATCAGTAAACTTAGGTTGGAACCCATTTACTATTTAAGTGACTTTATCTTGGAAGAAGCCGTTCAATGTTAAAGCCTCCATCTCTTGGTCATGTGTCTAGAACATGAATAAGTGCTCAGTTAACAGTATTATTTTTACTATATTATTAAGAATTGGAAAAAAAAAGAATTGGGTTTAAGTTGGACTTCAAAGGACGGGTAACTCCTGGACTAGATCCTCCATTTCTAGAGGACAGAGGCTGCCCCCAGAGCCCCGGGTCTGGCTCAGAGAATTGCCTCTTGGTCACAGGTTAGCGCTCACACTGGACACCCAAGTCTCTTTTGAACCGCACAGCCACCACCCAGGGTGCTCACTGCTGATACACACCTCTCGCTCAGTATGTGAGGACAAGTCCCTCTGCCGCCACCCTCCATCTTGCTGCTTCAAGCCGTCACCATTCCTCACTTGAGCCAAGGCTAAACCGCTTCTGTCTTTCTGCTTCTGTTCTTACCAACTTACCCAGAGTGATCTATGTTAAAAAAAATAAAATAAAATCTGATCAGGCCTTCCCCCACCTTCTCCTGCCTCCCCGCCCACCTTGCTTGTGATGCCAGTTTCACCTCTGGGCTTTATGCAATTTGCTCTTGGCCATCAACCCTCACCCTCCAATTCTTCCCCTGGCTACTCCTACCCATCCGTCAGGTGTTGGCTCACAAACTCAAGAAGGGTACAAGAAATACCATGTTTTCTAATTTTTTCAGAGCAAATTAAGTGTTTTTGGCTCCATTCTGCTGTGCTGCAGCAGAAATTAGATCCCTGGTCACTGAGGCATCCTTTCCTCTTTGAGGGTCTCACAAGCATTTAGGATGCTCAAAAATGGGTGAGAATCTCCAGTCCATCTGCATGCCTGCTGCTATCCTCAGGGCCAGCTCTGAGGGGCCTTGAAGGAGGTGGTTCCAGTGCTTAGGGGTCTTTGCTCAGGCTGGGAGGCTCAGGTTAACTTCAGATTTCCTTTGGGGGACCCCAAAACCTCAAGCCTCTGAAGATCACCATCTCACTGTGTACCACCAGCCACTGGGGCACAGACTTCCACTGCTCCTAAGAGGCTCCTCCTTTCCATCCCTTCCCTGCTCCTCGAACAAAGATTAGGGTTGGTTTTGAGCATGTGTTCTCTGCTGTGAACAGGAAGCAATAAGGACCTGGCCACTTCACTGGAGAATGGGAAAAATTCAGAAACAAATATGTGCTATACAAGCTACTTACCAAAAGGGTTTCACTGTGATCATCTAATCTAAATCAGGTCCCCAGTCATACTCTCTACTTTCTATACCCTGCAACTGTCACTGTTGGGGCCCAAATCCCCTGTGCCTGGTCTGTCTGGGCACCCACTCCCTCGCTGTTGACTGCCAAGAGCTACACTAGTCCTTGGAGAGTCCTGTCCCCTAGCAATGGCTGGTTCTGCCCTCCTTGGTTAGTCCCTCAGTCATATCCAACTCTTTGTGACCCCATGGACTGCAGCCTGACAGGCTCCTCTGTCCATGGTATTCTCCAGGCAAGAATACTGGAGTGGGTTGCCATTCCCTTTTCCAAGGGATCTTCCGTACCCAGGGATCGAACCTGGGTCTCCTGCATTGCAGGCAGATTCTTTACCATCTGAGCTGCCAGGGAGGCCCAAGAGGGCAGAGCAGATGACTGACCACCAGATACTGGGCACAAAGGCCTAGGACCCTGCCTCAAGGTGGGGAGACTCTCGTGACATCACACTCTGTGGCTCCCGGGAATGAGGCAGAGGCCAGACTCCAGCTGAAGCCCTTCTTTGCTCAGGTTTTCCCCCACCCTACCCTGCTTCCCTCACAGGCTTCTCCAGGGAGCTTAATCCCAATAAACTCCTTGCAGAAGAAACCACTTCTGATTTTGCTTCTAGGAACCTAAGGGACATCCTTTTTCTTCCTAGTATGTGTCACAATTTAAAATCATAGATTCGTATGCCTATTGGTTTAATACTGTTCCCTCACTAAATGAAGGCAGAAGCCACACTTACCTGTTCACTGCCATTACCAGTACTTAGTGAGGCGCCTCCCACAGACAGCAGTACGCATGCGCTGAACTGGAAAGCTATAGCAGCCGAGGCACAGGAACCACAGGACAGCTGCCTGGACACAGCCCTTCAGCCTCCCTCTGCAGACACCTTCCTCCTTGGGTATTTCAGCACCTGCTGTTAGGGAGGCACCCTACGAGGGCAGCCTAGCATCTCTTGTGCCCATCATCCAGCCAGGCCTAGGTGGGCAGGTTCTAAAGCTGCAGTTGACAATTTGGCCCAGAATTGGTCACCTAATTCCTCATACAATGAGCTACTGTTCTGCCACCCTATCACGGGTCACAAATGTGTTGTGGGAACAGTTCTCAGATGAGGGTCACAATCAAGCAGATAAACCAACAACTGTCTATTTTACAAGTCTCATACTATGAGACTGGTCTACCAGTACTCCTGGGAAAGGCTGGGCCCACAAACAAGGCTGGATTTCCAGATGTCAGTGTCTTGGGTTTTATACACCACAAGTAAAGTTGTAGTAAAGCCCTCAGTTAACTAGAATGTGGAAGAACTGTGGAATTTTAGGTAATTTTTGAAAAAGTTTGTTTTGGTATGTTTTTTCTGAACATTGTTAATGTTTCTACTGAGCTGTCTTTGGTTATTGCAGGACTGGTGAGTTCAGGCCTTTATTCTGAGATGAATGACTTCTAGGCAAGCCACTGATACCCAGGGACCCCATCAGCCTGGGTGTGTCGGGATGACAGGTGAGTTGTTACAACCATGTTTCTGATTGAAACCCTAAAATCAGCTCATTTGTTTTGTGGTATACTTCTTATTTCTAAAAGGTGTGTAAATAAAATGACCCAGTTAAAAACGATGAGAAGAGACATTTCAATTATTCAGTGTTTCCAGTTTTACAATGAGGGGTACAGATGTTAAAACCAGGGCCTCTCCCCCCAGAGTTTACAATCTGGGGAGAGAACAAGAGTGATCCCACATAACAGAGGCAAATAATTCTGGGAAATAAATGTCCATCAATGTGCCATTCAAAATACAAGTTCTTACTCAAATGTGTAATGAAATACTGACTCCACGGCGCTTCAGTTATATCTTAAAGGGCTTTGAGAAAATAAAGAATCCTGTTACTGGATAAAACCAGTGGTCCATCTCACCATTCCTAAGGCACCAGAGAAAGTTGTAGGGAGAGAAGTTAATTGTCAAGATGGCTTTTAATTTGTAAATTTATCTGAAGTTTTGAAAATTTCATGGGGAATTTTAGGAATCCCAGTAGTCAGTGACCAGGCTATGTATCCACATCTACAGACTCCACACATACCCACTCAGATGATTCTCAGAATGGGGGGATATGAGTTCATTCTCATGTCTGACTTCATCTTTCTTCACCTTTCCCTCTCATATCCTCAATCACCTGTGTCACAGGACACATATAAGTAGTTGGGAAGTGATGAACTCTGACAGTAAAGCAAAATCAGAATTAAAGGCAAATGTTTAATGAACCATGTTCAAACACAAGGTAGTCAATGAAGAACTTTAGGTTCAAAGGGCCAGATATTCTACATCCCTAAGAAACTGCAATCAACTTCTCAACCTGATTTGAGTATTTTCACATTGCATTTTGCTGCCACAAAATTAGTTGTATATTTTTGAGCACTGATCTATCACTAAAAGATTTAAGTTAGGAGACAGAAAGAAAATGTTTTGTATCTGTATTAAAAAAAAAAAAATCTGTCGATGAACAAGGAGCCAGGTGTCAGTTTCCTACGGGGGGAACATTCTCATGGAGGTATTGTAAGGCCAAGTCCGTCCACTTCATCTCTTGTTCTTTAACAGACTCTGTGGTGCCTCCGTTGTCCTGTTCAGGTTCAGGGAGCTCATTCTGAAAAGGTAAAAAGGACATTCAGAACGATGGCTTACTTTGCATTAACAAACCCCTTAAAACTCAAGAATACTTAAGAGTTAAAACCTGTGAGTTCCTGGAACAGGTAGTATAGAAATATATCCTACAGAAAGAGCTAAAATCAAAAAAAGTGAGGAAAAACCACAAGTCTTGATCAAATGTGCTCCATCCGTCTCCAGTCAGAACGACGGCATCATGACTCTGAGGCCTGTATTGGAGGCACTGTGGCAGAAGGCTAAAGACACAGGATTCCCGGAGCCACTGGGATCCTAGCTCATGACTCCACCATTTCCTGGGTTACTCCGGCAAGGTATTCAGACCTTCGGAGGCTGATTCCTTTTCAGCAATGAGAGAAAAAAGTAGTCATCGCCTCACAGAACTGCTGTGAGGGCTAAATGAGGTAACGCAGGTCAGGTGCCCAGCAGTGCATGGGGTGTCCAGTGCTTGGACTACTTGCCATCCTCACTAGTGGTTAGGAACAATGAAAAGAGCCAGCACTCAATCTTTTGGAGGGGGTGGAGGGGGAGGCTGCTTTATAGAATGCCACCTCTGCTGGCATATTCTTTAAGCAGGTGAAAGGTATTCAAAACAATCCTGTATCCAACGTGCCTCTGTTATATAATGGAGGTAAGTGGGGAGCACAGAAACATAACACAATAGAAGAGATTTCCCTCTAGTGGTGGAGCAGGGCAACAGAAAGCAACACAGTTGAGTTCAGTTCAGTTGCTCAGTCGTGTCTGACTCTTTGCCACCCCATGAATCGCAGCACGCCAGGCCTCCCTGTCCATCACAAACCCCCGGAGTTTACTCAAGCTCATGCCCATCGAGTTGGTGATGCCATCCATCCATCTCATCCTCTGTTGTCCCCTTCTCCTCCTGCCCCCAATCCCTCCCAGCATCAGGGTCTTTTCCAATGAGTCAACTGTTCGCATGAGGTGGCCAAAGTATTGGAGTTTCAGCTTCAGCATCAGTCCTTCCAATGAACACCCAGGACTGATCTCCTTCAGGATGGACTGGTTGGATCTCCTTGCAGTCCAAAATTTTACCCACAATTGTCTGAAAATGATAAGCCATGGGCCACACTTAGTGTAGAATCTGGGGCAGTATCCTTATGTATTTCCAGGTTTACTGAGATTTAATTTACATACAACATTGTGTAAGTTTAAGGTGTACAACATGATGATTTGATACACGTATATATTGTGAAATGATTATTGCAATAAGGCTAGGTAACACGTCCATCACCTCTCATAGTTCACCAGATTTTTGTGGGGTGGTGAGAATTTTTTGATAGGTTCCTTGTATTTAAATTTGTTACTATCAGAACTCTTCTTAGTACTAGAATTCTCTGATACCAATATATTTCTTTTCATTTATCTTAATTTAGACTTATTTTTAAGGGGAGCAAACTGTTACTCAGTATCCAGACTTAGGATTTTCCACTGGACTCCAACTTGCAGTATATGAATATAATAACTTTTTCCTTCAAAATGACATTCAGTATGAATAAAATGATTTAATTGTAAGATGTACAAGTATATCTGAATCACATACATTTTGCTCTACAAAGGTAAAACTCAGATTCAAACATACTTGTACAAATTGAAAGAAACTATCATTTACTGTAAAGCAATAATGCACTCAAAGAGAAAATTTGGTTTCAATAACTACTTATAGATGACAAAGCATAAACAAGTCCTTAGTTAATCAATTATTTAATTTCATCTCATTCTAAAATAAGCATGTCTTTAATTTGGTCACTATTGTCTCTTGCAACAAATGCCAACATATAAAATTGCCTATGTGCCTGGAAAACAAAGTATCAAAAAATGGCCACAGTTCTTTGCAGCTACTCCTATGAAAAGTCAGAGTTTATTTCCCCAACCCTCTGTTGGGGTTGGTCATGTGACTTCCGGGTCTAGGCTCCAGGAAGCCTTTCAGTTTCCTCTCACCCTGCTCTTAGAATCTGAAAATGACTATGTGAAGTCTGGGCTAATCTGCTGGATAATGAGACTGTGGCCTAGTTAGTTCATCATTCCAGCTGACAGCCTGCTAACTGTGAGACATGTCAGAGCCTCCAGAATTACTTAGCCACCAGCCAGTCTGCTGGCCCACTGCAAACCACCACCAAGTCCATCAGGGATCAACCATGCTGGCAAAGACAAGAAGACTCATGACATTAAATAGCTATTGTTTTAAGCCACTATATTTTGGGGATATTTGTTAGGCAGCAGCAAAACCTAACTGACACAAACACAGCCTTAGGATCACAAGCCCTGGGAAAAAGACATGGATTAGCAACACGGCCAGGCTATAGCTTGGAAGTCAGCATAGAAATTTCCCTCTCCCTCAACCCCATTCACACAAATGGTCCCCAAATCCTGCTGTTAGCATGTCCAGAATTGAGCAATTCCTCTGCACTTTCTTGCCTTTGTTTAGGCCCTCCTCCTTTGTCTAGACACTGCATTAGCCTCCTAACTGGCCTCTCTGCTCTGTCACTGGCTCTTTTCTCCTTGGCAGACATTCTTTAATAATGCTGCTGAACTGACTTTCTAGTATTTTTGAACATAGCAGATCTCTACTTTGAGGATCCTCACTCCTCAGGATGAGGGGTAAGCTTGGTATCAAATGCTCCTCTCAAAATAAGGTCCAAGACCAACTTTTCTTCTTACTTATGACAGTTAAATTCTCCATCCACAGTGAATACCTTACCATCTCCCAAAGCCATTCAAAACTTTTGCACGTCTGTTCCCATTGCTTGTCCACTCTCACTAACCCTCTGTTCCTCCCCTATGACCAGCTTAAATGCGATTTTCCTCCGGAAGCCCCTTCAAATGCCCACCAGGCAAGCAGTCACTTTTTAGACTACATAGCCGTTCATGACTTCCACTCAGAACACTTACTATTACAATTATTTTTTGATATATGTTGCCTTTCTAGACTCAGAGGGGCAGAAAACGTCCTAATGTTTACCTAGTCTTAAGGCACACAATAGGCTTCAAAGAATTGCTTGCGGAATGAAAGAACCAACAAAAGTCCACAGGGCAGGATCTGGAGCCTCACAGACCTCAGTGTGAAGTCCAGCTTATTAGCTACCAACCTTTGGGCAAGATCTCCTCTTTGATCCTATTTTCTTCCTGTACAGTGGGGACATCATCATCACCCCCGAAGGTTCTTTTAAGGATATAGATAAAATACGTCAGGTTTCAACCTCAGTCCATGGCACAAAACAGGTATTCAATCAAAGCGGAGCTATAATTCTTATTATGCTCTGTTGATTAGTTTTTTAAACTTGAACTAAGCTGTCATTTATTATCTGTTATGTGTATTATTCCTTGAACACATTACCTCTTCTTCTTAAATGAAAACATATATGGCAGCAGCAGACCACCTGCTTGTAAGCTCTATTTAATCAACAACTCTTGGCAGGCTCTAAAGAAAAACAGTCCTTGTTCTTCTTGTTAGGCCTCTATGACATAAACAGAATATTTAGTAAGCATTTATTCAAGCAAAATGTTTAGATCTTACAACGTGAGGCTTAACAAACTCCCTGCAGGAGAATTTTCCAGAGGTTAGAGAAGAAAAGAGCCTGATGATCTAAATGTAAAAGAAGAAAAGTCAGGTCTCTTCTGAATATTTTCCAGGGAACTTCGACTAGGTATGTGTTCCAAAACTGTGAATTTCTAAAAATGACAGGCCACAGTTAGAGAAATTAAGTGCATATACCACTGCTTCTTGTTCCTCCTCATGGTGTGCATTAAATTCTTTACTACCTTTGGTGTGCTGGACAGAACATAGCTCAGAGGACCTCAGTTCCAGTTCTCATATGACCTCTAATTGAGCTGGTCTGAATCAGCAGACCTCAGCAATCTGAATCACATTTCTCTTCAAATACAAAGTTGAGCTAAATGCTCTCCAGAGGTTTCTAGAGTCAGAGGACTCCATAGTTTTGATTTCTTTGACTTTAGTTTATTTGTCCATTGATAACCTACAGCTACTAGGGTCTACCAGATCAGACCTCTAACTCATCAGCCTCAGCACACATTACCGCCTACCAGTGGTATTGCAACATCCTCATAAGGCAGCTTGTCTTCTCGCCAAGCATCGTCAATCAAATCCAAGATCCTTCCATCTCTCTGTACCTCACTGTCCATTCTCTTGCAGCTTTGATCTTGTCGGATGGGACCTGTAAACCAAAGAGGTTATTTCTTAAACATGAAGAATGAAAAGATGATGTAATCCAGCACTAGGGTTCTCTAGGCTTTCTAGTGTGGATGTTTTGGCATAGGATCATCCAGTGGAAAGACTCATCTCACCTGGATTAGATTACAGTTTCTTTATAACATCACAGTACCTCCCAGCTGATCTTCCTAGTCACACATAGATTCCATCTTTTGGTAAAGTTTTCTTGGATCACTCAGCGTCAGCATGCATTCTGCCCTTGAATGGTTCCTTGTTTTTATGATTCACTGGGCAAGTTAAGTTGGCTTTGTGACTGATCGTTCAAGCATTATTGTTTCCAATTGCTGTGCGTAAATTTCTTATTAATGATTCAGCATGTTCTCCCCCAATTTGGCCTCAAATCGTTTTTCACCTATTCTTCTTTAGAATACATCGACCTTGTCACACTTTCCAGCCTTTGCACCTAAAAAGGTCTCTTTGCCCCATCACGAACACCTACTTTTCCTTCCAAACTCAAAGTTGGGTGTCAGCTCATCGGGGCCAACATCTCTTGTCCAGAGTTAGGCGTTAAAGTGCCTTCACTCTTCAGGGGCTGGAAGCCTGGAGAGTACAAGGCGGGCAATGACCAGGCCACTGCCACCGTCCCAGGCACTTGCCAGTCCCCATAATGAACCGTTACCACTTTCCTGAACAAAAATCTTTCTTACACACGTGACTGTCCCAAAGCTTGGAATGCTGTCTTCTTCCTTTTTTCCTCAGCTAACCCCCAGTTACTCTAAACAACTTAGCTCCCAGGTTGCCTTCCTGCTTCCCAGCAGGAAGCTTTCTCTAAGCTCTAAGAAGAACGCGGTATCCGCCCCTCCGCAGGTTCCATATTTCCCTGCGCGCAGTGAATGGGCCCCATCAGGAGCTTTTACATTGCCCGTTACAGGGTCTTCCCAGACAAGCGGTGCGTGCGTTTCTCCGGGACAGGGGCAGTTTTATTCACCTCTGTTTTAGAGCTCCGTAAACTTGTAGTTAAAAGAGCAAACCTGGAATGCCTTTCCCCCTGCTAAATATGACCCTCTCGGGCCACCACCGTCCATACAGGCATGGGATCCCGCCTCAAAGCCTCGGCTTCCGGCCCGAGGCGGGCTATACCAAATGCGGAAGCGGGGGAAGTCCAGGACCGCCGTCTAAGTCCCTTTCTACCCTCCCGACGTGCGGTAAGGGAGGTAGTTATGAGGATGAGGTGAGGACAACAACCTCGGCCGATAGGACCGGCAGAAAACCGAACGTGCTCCTCCCCTACACTACCTAAGCCAGGGCGCGGGAAACCTTTACCGGCACCGGCCCAGCGCGGCCAGGACCACGCCCCCAGCGGCCATGTGACCGACGCGCCCTGCTCTCCGATCCCCGGATGTCGGTGAGCCCATTTGGCCGGGCGGAGGGGGAGTCAAGGAGGACGTTGCTTTAATCAAAAGTGAGGGAGCAGTAGGCGGAACAAACGTTCCGACCGTGACTGGACGTCAGGTTGGCGGTGACGCGCGTGCGCGCCCCCGTCCGGAGGTAACGGCGGGAAGACTCGGGGGCGCGCTCGTGGCAGGCCTGTAACCGCATGTGTGAAAGTCCAACAGGCGACGGGTGCCCGTGTCCGGAACCGGAGGCAGCCCTGGCTGCAGTGGGGCCGCGGACTGAGCGGCCGAATGGCCGGGGGCCGACTTCCTCAGCCGCCCGCTGGCCTCCAGGCTCGCCTCCGCCGGCCCGGCTCCGCCCCGGCGCCCCGCCCCTCCTCCTCGCCGCGAATGCTTCGCAGACCCGCGAAGCCAGATATGGCCTCCCACGGCGCGCAGTCCGGGCTAGCCAGGTGGTCAGCCCTTCCCCTGAGGCCGGCCATGGGAGGGCGGCGGGGTGGGAGAGCTGCTCCTCTTCTCCCAGCGGAGTCGGCAGTGAGCCAGTCTGCCACTTCTGGGGAGTTACCCCGGCCCAGCCCTCCCGCCTGGGCTGCCTCGGTTTGTTGGACTTAGGTTACTGACGGCCGATGATAGCGGTTCATTTATGGGTGGGAAATTTAGCAAGTTTTTGAAAGTAATTGGTTTAAAAACCTTAATGTTAGTTCCAGAGGTACGGTAATGTGGCAGAAATCATGAAGGACTGTGTTTGGGGAACCCTGAACTTACTGATTGCTCCATAGAAATCAGGGATGCGAAATAAATAATAAAGTGAGAGAACAAAAGGGATGGGTCCATAGAACATATAATCATGAACATATTTGAAAGCAGTAAAGCTAGGCTCATAATGTAGTTTTTACAACATCAGAGTAAAAGTGAGCTTGCTGTCAGCGACTCGTGTTCATTTACAGCGACTAGTTAGAGCACACGTATTGCGCAGAGTAGTTTTCCTTAAGCCTTACGAACGGTTCCTTAAACCAGTCTTAACATTTTTTTTCTTCCTTTAATAAAACAGTACTGTAGGATTTGTGCCCTGTAGTTATACAGTTCCCCACATGCTTGCATTTAACTATTTTCTAGATACGAAGAGGAAACCATAAGGATCGTTAACTACACGTTACCTTCAAATATTTCTATAGGGATCATAGCTGTAGCTTAATGATATAATTTATTATCCTTTATTATTTCCTTTATTATTTATTATATCCTTTATTATTATTATATCCTTTAGGGTATATATTATTTATTATAGGGTATATAGGGTATATATTATATATTAGGGTATATATTTATTATTTATAATTTATTATCCTTTATTATATCCTTTATTATTATTATTATATCCTTTAGGGTATATATTTTCTTATTTGAAATGTAGTATCATTAGGTTTTTATCTTGAGCTTCTTGCCTTTTGACTATATCATCAGTGATCAGTATAGTAAGAACGACTGAAATTAAAATGGGCTAAATATTTATAAACATTCAGTTACACTACTCTTTAAAATGGATGTAGATTCAAGTTTTAACAGTTATTGTAGTTGTTGTATGTATTAACTGTATTGATGCCACTTGTCTCCCGTTAAAAGGTAGAACAACTTTGCTTGGCCTTCACGTTCTCAGTTAAGGTAGTAGTGGCATTGGATGGTAACAGCATCAGTAGTCAACTTTATTAGAGCTTCCTACTTTTAAACCTATGTCAGCTTGATTTGAAATTCAGTTAAAACCAACACTGACCTGGGTTTCAGGAATTGAATTTTTGGTTTCTGTGTTACTTTAAATTTTTTTCTTCAAGAACTCAGATTGTGTTTTCAGCTTTACAAAACCACAGTTTTGTCATCACATCTATGAAAATTAGTAAAAATCCTATAGACCCTGATGCTGGGAGAGATTGAGGGCGGGAAGAGAAGGGGGCAATAGAAGAGTATGAGATGGTTGAATGGCATCATTGACTCATTGGACGTAAGTGAGCAAACTCCAGGAGATGGTGAAGGATAGGGAAGCCTAGCGTGCTGTAGTCCATGGGGTTGGAAAGAGATGGACATGACTTAGCGACTGAACAACATTGTCAGTATTCAGTCTGGGTTCAGATTTTCCCACCTGTCCCATATATGTGTTTTAAAATCAGCTTGTTGGGATTAAAATCCCGTAGAGATCCATGTGTTGCATTGAGTTGATATACTTTTTCAGTCTTTTTCTGTTTTTATTAGGATTTTTTTGCTTTGTTTTGATGAAGATCATTTTTAAAGTCTTTTATTGGATTTGTTACAATATTGCTTCTGTTTTGTTTTGGTTTTTTGGCCACTTGGCATGTGGCAGTTTATCTCCCCTACCAGGGATGGAACCAGCAACCCCCTGCACTAGAAGGCAGAGTCTTAACCACTGGACCGCCAGGGAAGTCCCTCAATCTTTTTTAATGTTACAATTTTATTGCCTCCCTTTTTTGCCTTAACATTCTAGGTTTAGTTGATTGCATCCAGATGCCATCTTTTAACTTGTACGCCTATTCCCTTTATTTCCTTTAAAGGGAATAAACTGGCAGTGAGATCTAGACTTGCACAGTCCATATAGTAGGTGTCAGCCACCTGTGGCTATTTAAATGAATTAAAATTAAATAAAACTAAAAATTTCAGTTTTCTTGTTGCATTGGCCACATTTCAAGTGTCTAATAGTCACAAATGCCAAGTAGCTACTCTTCAAATGCTGCATATATAAAGTGTCTTCATAATTGCATAAAATTCTGTTGATCAGCACTCATCTAGAAGCTTGATCAGATTCAACCTTGACTTTTTTGGGGGAGCAGGCAGAGGAAGATTTCATTGTTGGTGCAAAATACTTCAGTGAGGCAAGTTACTTCTGAGTTTTTCTCTTTCTTAATGTTAAGATTGAGTAGTGTGGGTTCAGGTATTGTCAGCCCCATCCATTCATCATGAAATTATCCATGAACCATTCACTTAATGGTGAGATCCTTTCATGGATTTAAATTGCTTATATCCATTATTGCTTTAGGGGCTGCAATATAGTGATTTTCTAATTCCATCATTCCTTAGTATTTATTAGCTGGAAATTTTTTATGAAGAACTTTTTAACTCACCCCTGTTTGATTACCCCACCAGCTATTTGAAATACAGTTTGTACGGGAAAAGCAAGAAAAATGCTTAATTGTTTCCCTCTATTTTCAGAGCACAGTAATGAGTTGGTGGCCTAGCAACCTTCAAAGGTAACCATGAGGATTTTCTTTTTTTTTTTAAATCATCATGAACTTATAGATTTGAATTTATTTAAACTTTCTCAACCTATTGCAGTCTTTTTTTTTTTTTTGCATACTCAAGTTGTTGGCAAGTGGCAGCCTGTTTAAGTTGGCTCCTGTCTACTTTGATATGACTAGTGGTAGTCTTTGAGAGTTTCCTTATTTTCTTTTAAAACATGTTCCTGACTCACTTATACATTTCTGGCCACCAAGAAGCCCTGGTTCCTTGAGGTGATTTGAGAGACAAATCTGGGTGCTAGAGGTGCTCTTGCTACTAGGTTGGTCATTGGTTTTAGGATTTACAGTAGCCAAAGTTAGGAAATAGGTATATTTTTAAAACAAGAAACATACAGAATTCACATTGATATTGCCAATTTAATTTCATAGCTTTTTTAAAACACTTGATTTTATATTTTTATATCTTTTTCTCTTTTGCTTATTAACAGTTACTTTTTTCCTGTATGTAGTTCTTTCACATTAAGGATACCACATTTACTGTTAACTGTTTCCTAAATGGTGTTTAGGATTTCTTTGTAGTACTTTTTGTCCTTAGTACCTACCCCACTTGAAATATGTACAGTAAAGTTGTGTTTTCAAAGCATATGAAGCAGTTAGTTACATGGTAAGGCTGCCAACTTGGTATCTAGTTGATAGTTATTTCATTTCCAGTAATTTTTATACTGCTTTTTTTTCACCCCTTCATTTGGATTTGTTTCATTATTAGTAAAACATTGGCATAGTGCCTATAAAACAAGTACCCATTAAGGTCCATCCTGAGAAGTTTAGCTTCCTGTTTTCTCCACGCTGACTATTTCCCTTTCTTATAGGTATCACATTTACCAGTTGGGGTTTATCCTTGCATAAGAACAAATGCACTATATATTATATATCTATATATAATTTTATATGCCTAATGTATTTTGACAATTATGCATAACATGTAGTTTATATTTCTCTTACTGTGAACAGGGTTGAGCATCTTTTCATATGTTTAAGGTCATTTGGATTTCTCTTTCTGTGAACTCTTTGTTCATATCTTCTGCCCATTTTTCTATAGATTTCTTTTTTCCCTTCAGTTTTTAGAAGCTCTTTATGCGTTTGGATAATTAACCCCTTGTGATAAAACTTTAAATATTGTTGTCATTTATCTTTCAGCTTTGCTTACAGCATTTTTGCCATGTAAAATTGTATTTTTATCTACTAAAGATTTCTTAGTCTTTGCCCTTATTCTTTCTGAATTTGGAGTCATAATTTAGACCGTGTTTTAAAATTTCGTTTTTATTTTGGAAGGTTTCTTTGATCTTTTATCTGATAATTTTCTCCCTTAAGTTTACGTAGGGATCCTTCTGGGCATTTGTAAATGATACTGATTATTTATTGGAGCAGGTACAGTTTTTCAGTCATAGTCTATCTGACACAGCCATAGATCTTTGTAATCACAGTAACACCAAGGCAGGTAAGCGACAAAGCATTGTAATCCTCCTTTAAAATGAAACTTGATGAATAGACATATTCTTTCTCTTAGGATTAATTCATAATTCCAACTAGATTTATTTTCTTTCTATGTCCCATTTTGTGAATAATTTGATCTCAAGCACGTACCTATGGATATTTTTCCTGATCTATGAACTGAAGAAGCTAAATGGGAGGCCTTCTGGTCCTTTCTAGCTCTTAAATTCCAATATATTAATGAATTTCAAAGATTTGCCCATTATTAGATACCCTCTTTGGATTCTTTTTCTCTTAAGATTTAAAGTATGTTTTCCCAGCTTTCTAGACTTGATGAAAAAGCCTGTATTTCCTTTAAGCACCTTATTCTAGATTTCACTGATTTAAAACAATCTTCATTCCAATGGAGATTTTTAATTATAACTTTTGTTTGTTGATGTCTTGGTCTAAATGCTGAAATGACTAAGCTTGTCCTATACCAATTTATAGAGCTACAAAGTTTCCATTTAACTACTTTAACATTTTATGTTAATGGCAAGGAGTAACATTATCAAACTAATTATTAGGTTGGTGCATATATAATTGCAGTTTCAGACTGTGAATTTTAAATCATTATAACTAGGTTCAAGTGCATCTTTATTAATCAAAATAGCATGTTAAGTTGCTCAGTCATGTTTGACTCTTTGCAACCCCATGGACTGTAGCCTGCCATGCTCCTCTGTCCTTGGGGTTCTGCAGTCCTTTGGAGTGGATTGCCCCTAGGATTGAACCACCCTAGGGGATCTTCCCCACCCTAGGATTGAACCCATGTCTCTTGTGTCTCCTCCACTGGCGGGCGGTTTCTTTACCACTAGCGCCACCTGGGAAGCCCAGTCAAAATAGGAACCATTACAGTCAACATATTTTTGCCAACAACAAATAAGTTTGTTTACTCCTGTAGCATAAAAATTCATGCCTTGGGGTTCCATGAACTCATGGACAGCATTTTCTGCCACCACGCTGGTTGTGGAAGCATTTTCCCTGCAAAAAGTTGTCAAGATGCTTGAAGATGTGGTAGTCGGTTGAGTCAGGTGAATATGGCAGATAAGGCAAAACTTTGTAGCCCAATTAGTTCAACTTTTGAAGTGTTGGTTGTGCGGCATGTGGTCAGGCGTTGTCGTGGAGAAGAATTGGGCCCTTTCTGTTGACTAGTGCCAGCTGCAGGCATTGCAGTTTTTGGTGCATCTCATCAATTTGCTGAGCATACTTCTCAGATATAATGGTTTCACTGGGATTCAGAAAGCTGTAGTGGCTCAGACAGGCAGAGGACCACCAAACAGTGATCATGACCTGTTTTTGGTGCAAGTTTGGCTTTGGGAAGTGCTTTGGAGCTTCTTTTCAGTACAACCACTGAGGTGGTGGTTGCCAGTTATCCTATAACATCCACTTTTCATCGCACGTCACAGTCTGATCGAGAAATGGTTCATTGTTGAGTACAATAAGGGAAGATGACACTTCAGAATGATTTTTTTTTTTTATTTGCAGTCAGCTCATGAGGCACCCACTTACCGAGCTTTTTCACCTTTCCAATTTGCTTCAAATGCCAAATGACTATAGAATGATTGATGTTGAGTTCTTCAGCAACTTCTGTAGTTGTAAGAGGATCAGCTTCAGTGATCCTTTCACTTGATTGTTGTCAACTTCTGATGGCTGGCCACTACACTTCTCATTTTCAGGCCTCTCGTCTCCTTTGCAAAACTTCTTGAACCACCGTTGCACTGTATATTCATTAGCAGTTCTTGGGCCAAATGCATTGTTGATGTGAGTTGTCTCTGCTACTTTATGGCCCATTTTGAACTCAAGAAAATTGTTCAAATTTACTTTTAGTCTAGCATCATTTCCCTAGTCTAAAATAAATATAAAATAAATAGCAAGTAATAAGTCATTAGCAAAAAAATATAAAGCGAGAACTGTGCATTAAAATGTATAACATAACCACATTTATATAAAAATGTATTCCAACATCAAATGGCAAAGTTCGATAATGCAAAACCATAATTACTTTTGCATCAACGTAATACTTAAAATTGTATTTATTTTGGACAAAGAATAAACTTTACATAATTATTGCATGGAACAGGCCAAAAAGGAAAACAAAGTAATGTACTGCATGCAGCTGAATGAGGGTCAGATTGTTTAGGAAATGAGTTCGTGATATAGCTGCGAGAAACTCAGAAAAGTCCATAGAAAATCTGAGTTCTTGCCATTTACCTGATCCTCAGGAAGGAGAAGGGATGGTGTTTGTTAGCTCCTCAAGAAGATAGTGAAAGTATTTTTTAAAAAAAAATTATATATTAGATTATTTTCTATAGCAAATGTTACTTATCTTCCCTACATCACCCCCACCTTTTGTTTAAAACAGATCTCATTGTCTTAGACTTAGACCATGATTTTAATTTCTGAAATGGGCTATTTTCATGATTGTGCTACTGCCCTCTGGTGTCCATGGTGGTGGTGTCATAGTTCAGTTTGTGTTTCTTCCTGTGTCCAGACTTTTCAAAATGGTTTCATTTTGTTTATATCAGGAAGATTAAATCAGAAGAAGATATGATGATGTATTTTAAGATCTGGAATACTGTAAAATATATAAAGATCACATATTGGCTGGAGCTTAGGAGTCACACTGCCTAGGTTTGAGTCCTGGGACTGAGGTTTGTAGTTTGCCATGGTCAAGTTAACCTTTCAAGCCTCAGTTTCCTGAAAATGATAGTATGTATCTTTTATGATTGTTCTGAAGATTGAATTAGACAATATAGACAAGGCAGAACAGTTGAGCATTCAATGACTTTTAGCTTCTCACTGGACATGAATTTGAGTAACTCCTGAAGCTAGTGGAGGACAGAGGAGCTTGGTGTGCTATAGTCCATGGTGTCAGACACGACTTAGTGACTGAACAACAACAAAATAAATATTGCTAATTACTAAATAATGTCATCCAGAAAATATATTGTGTATTATGTTACTAAATCTAAATATCCACATAGGGTTGTCAAGAGCATGGTACTTACAGTATATATGTATTTGACCATTGCTGCTGCTGCTAAGTCACTTCAGTCGTGTCCGACTCTGTGTGACCCCATAGATGGCAGCCCACCAGGCTCCCCCATCCCTGGGATTCTCCAGACAAGAATACTGGAGTGGGTTGCCATTTCCTTCTCCAACGCATGAAAGTGAAAAGTGAAAGTGAAGTTGTTCAGTCGTGTCCAACTCTTGGCGACCCCATGGACTGCAGCCCACCAGGCTCCTCTGTCCATGGGATTTTCCAGGCAAGAGTACTGGAGTGGGGTGCCATTGCCTTCTCCGGTTTGACCATTAGAATCCCTTTAAAAACTGAAAGAAATTTTGGAAACTATATAGGTCATACCCCTTTATAAGAAAGAAACTGAAGTTCAAGGACACAAAGCTAGTTAGTTGCAGAGTAAGACTCTATCCTGGATCTTCATCTACATAGTACTGTCTGAACTGTGTCCTGCCATTCAGTTCCCTGAAGTGGAGCAAAGCAGAATCTTTGTCTTGTTGTAATTGACTGTATCATTGTTTGAAAGACAGTGAAATAGAACATGAAAACCTTTAACTTTTTATTTTGTCTAATTTTGGTATAATACAAATGATAAACCGACTAGAAAGAAATCCTCTCTGCCATATTTATGCATGAATAGTTATTTAATACTTCTGATAGTAACTTTAGAAATAGGTGCAGATAACATGCAGTGGTTGTATTTTCCAGTCTTCTTATTCTTCTGTGTCTGCAGGACATCCTATGCATGCCTCTATCACTGTATTTTTCACTTTAGGGAAACATTTTAGTTAATTTTTTTCCTTCCCATACTAGACTATTAATTCCTTGAAAGGGGCTATTTCAGTTTCAATACTGTGTATCTAGTGGTTAGTACAACACTGATTTCTTTATTGAGTAGAGGAGTCCTCTTAGAGCAATATAATTTGAAGACATTTCAGAGTTGAGCCTCTGAATGTTGAAGGAAAAAAGCAGTTCTTCAGGAATGAGTAGTGGTTTGACACGTGAACATTCTAAAGTTTTGTGATAAGTGAGAAACCTACAGCAGTTACTGTTCATTGGCATATCCAAACTTAAGGGCAGTCTTTCTCGTCTCATCTGCCTTTCTTTATGGTGTGTCTTTCTCTTTCTGTGATAGTCTGTTCTGTCTCCCTTCCTTTCTTTCTCTGCTAGATTCTTCTCTGCAGTTCTCCAGCTATAGACCAGTTTGTATAGGAGGCTAGGTGAAAAAGGGAGGGGAATTGAGATAAGCCAGCCAAAAGTATTCAGTGCAGATCAGGTTGAAATGCCACACTGGGCCCTGGAGCTGTGGGTTATAAATAAAACTGGTTTTCTGCCCTTGAGGGTGGAATAGTAAGGGAAAAGGGTGTGAAAAAAGACATTTCCAGTGTGATGTATGGAGAAGGAAATGGCAATCCACTCCAGTATTCTTGCCTGGAAAATGCCATGGAAGGAGGAGATTGGGAGGCTGCAGTCCTTGGGTCATAAAGAGTCCGACACGACTGCGCGACTTCACCTCACTCACTAGTGTGATGTAACTCCAGTGAAATGACCTGTTAAGGACTAAGAACAATGAAGTGCAGAGGAAGGAGGTCAGTAGCCGCCTCTTAGGGGATGGAAGCTGTTCTAGGAGCTTCATACGCCTGTCATCTAGAGTTGAATAGGAGCTCCCATGATGGACCAATAAGTTCAAGCACAGAGCATTTAACCTTTTAACACTATCTCTTTAAAAAGAGCTCACTTTTCCTCTGACCTCTTGTTTTGTTAGTGTCTGTGTCCCTCTGCTGCTAGCATCCCACTTCCACCCAGACCTACTCTTAGGTGAGAAAGTAGCGATGCCACAATAAGGTATTTGATTTTAGTCATGCGTGGAAGTGTCAATGGCAGTGCAGATCATTTTAAGTTATTTTGAAGTGTGTTTGGTTCTACCATTTCTTGAAGAGCTATTCCTTGACTCTTCTACAGTTATCCTAAGGAGTGTTGCATTTTATCATTGTTAATTTGTATGCTTTCATTCACATTCTTAAGTTTGTAAGTTGGAATGTTACAACATAAAAAATGAGTTTTCTCCTGACTGACTTTTTTGCTTTCCCAGTTGCCAAAACAAAGGAGATTTGGCGATGGAGGCTTTGTTGGAAGGAATACAAAATCGGGGGCATGATGGGTAAGTTTGCTTTTGACCCTAAGTTTCTCACTGAGTTTAAAAAGCATGTCTGAGTTACGCCTCTGACCATTTTGTGCTTTGGGTACAGAAGCAGAAATGTGAACAAAATCTAGGCTGATCCATGTCATGTTTGTGGACAGCATCTCTCCTTGGGGTGTTTCCCTCATCTCAGCAGTGTGAAGCTGGATACTTTCTGTCAACCCACTTTAAATTTTCACCTTTAAAAAACAAAACGATTTTGTTTTGACACTTAGAGCAAATGACTTGTTTTTTAAAGTATTTAAGCCTTAGTAGTTATCTCTCTGTGGCCATTCCTGGAAACCTCTTTGAATCCAATACATTTGTGTCCACTTGTGTTTTTACCTTTGTAACATCTGACATCTCCTGAAATATGGAAGGACATCAGTAAGTTGACAGGAAGATAGATTGTAGTAAGTTGCTAATAATGAGTTGGAAAGAAGTAGTTGAAATAAATTTGGCTCAAGGATGAATTTCTTAAGACAGTTCTTAAAGTTGTATTGTCATTTTCCTACTTGTTTCCAAAGCTATTTATTTGCTTGGCTAGCTGAGAATATGACATATGCTTGCCTGGATTCTTCAGAAAGCTTCCCTAAAATGTTAAAGATGAGATAGTTGTTGGCTATGGAAGTCTCACTCCCAAACCAGACTTCCAACATCAGTCTGTGTTTGGTTACATGATGTAGGCTTTAGGTTGGCTGCTGGAGGAAGACTGTTCTGTGGAATAGGTGATCACCTTATATGCCTGAAAGGGAAAAGCTCAGAGATGTTTTTTACTTCTAATTATTTGTTGACATTGTTCCACCCTAGGTAGGTTTACATTTGCTCTATTTTTACATGTGAAAGATGAAAAGCCACTTGGAGATATGTTCTGTGTTCTTAAGGGTCTGTTCTTATTTATAGGGGATTTTTGACATCCTGTGAAGCAGAACTGCAGGAGCTCATGAAACAGATTGACATAATGGTAGCTCATAAAAAATCTGAATGGGAAGGACAGACACACGCTCTAGAAACTTGCTTGGACATCCGTGAACGGGAACTTAAGGCTCTCAGGAGTCAGTTGGATTTGAAACACAAAGAGGTAATGCAGACGATTTGCTGCTCTTATTGATATTTTCACTTTGCCTTTTATTAGGTTGGTGCAAATGTAATTGTGGTTTCAGACCATGAATTTTAAATCATTATAACTGGGCTCAAACACATCTTTATTAATCAAAATGGGAACCATTATAATCATTATTTTTGCCAGTAAGAAATAAGTTTATTCCTGTAGCATAAAAATCCATGCCTTGGGATTCCATGAATTCTTGGAAAGCATTTTCTGCCTCCTGCTAGTTGCGAAAGCATTTTCCCTGAAAAAAGTTGTCAAGATGCTTGAGAAAGTGGTAGTTGGCGAGAGGTCAGCTGAATATCGCAGATGAGACAAGACTTCGTAGCCCAACTCATTCACCTTTTGAAGTGCTGGTTGTGTGACGTGTGGTGGGCATTGTTGTGGAGGAAAATTGGGGCCTTTCTGTTGACCAGTGTCAGCTGCAGATGTGGCAGTTTTTGGTGCATCTCATCAATTTGCAGAGCATACTTGTAGATGAAATGGTTTTGCCAGGATTCAGAAAGCTGTAGTGGATCAGATGGGCCACAGACCAACAAACAGTGACCATGACCCTTTTTTTGTGTGTGTGTGGCCTTGGAAAGTGCTTTGGGGCTTCTTTGTGGTCCAGTCACTCAGCTGGTTGCTTCTGGTTGTCGTGTGAAATCCACTTTTTGTTGCATGTCACAATCAGATCAAGAAATAGTTCATTGTTGTTGCGATTTTTTTGATTTGTGGTCAGCTCATGAGGTACCCACTTATCAAACTTCTTCACCTTTCCAATTGCTTCAAATGCCAAATGACTGTAGAATGGTCAACATTAAGTTCTTTGGCAACTTCTCATCTAGTTGTAAGAGGATCAGCTTTGACGATCCTCTCAGTTGGTCGTTGTCAGCTTCTTTTTGCTGGTCACTGTGCTCCTCATCTTTAAAGTTCTTATCTTCTTTGCAAAACTTCTTGAACCGCCACTGCATTTTAAGTACATTAGCAATTACTGGACCAAATGTGTTGTTGATGTTAATTGTCTCCACGGCTTTCCAACCCATTTGGAACTCGAGTAAGAAAATTGTTCAAATTTGCTTTTTGTCTAACATCTTTTCCATAGACTAAAATAAATATAAAATAAACAGTAAGTAATAAGTCATTAGCAAAGAAATATAAAGTGAGAAATGTGCATTAAAATGATGTATAACAATCACATTTAAGAATGCATTCCAATATCAAATGGCAAAGTTCAACAATGCAAAACCGCAATTACTTTTGCACCAACGTAATGTTTCTTATATATTTGTTGAAGAAAACATTTACATTTTTTTTTAAATCACTTTATTAAAACAAAACCCTGATCACTCATTTCTTCCACCCTCTGATCCAAGCTTTGCCTTTTGCAGCCACCAATGTGTTTTCTTTATCTATGAGCTTATTTTTTGTTTGTTTTTGTAGATTCTACGTGTAAGAGATCAGACAGCATTTGAGTATCTGTCTTTCTTTGTCTGAATTACTTCATTTAGTGTAATGCTGTCAATGTCCACTCATGCTGTGGCAAGTGGCAACTTTTGTTTTTTATGGCGAATAATATTCTTTATATATACACATATCCCATGATTTCTTTATCCATTCAGTCATCAGTAAATACTGAGGTTGTTTCCTCATCTTTGTATTATAATTCTACAGTGAACACGAGGATGCATGTATCTTTTTGAATTAGTGTTTTTTAATTTTCTTCAGATAAGTACTCAGAAGTGAAATTACTAGATTGTATGGTAGTTCTATTTTTAATTTTTTGAAAATTCTCTGTATTATTTTCCATAATGGTTGCACTAACTTAAGTGTTTACAAAAAGTGCACAAGGTTTCCCTTTTGTCTGCATCCTTGCTGACACCTGTTATTTGTTGTCTTTTTTATACTTGCCATTCTGCAAGATTTGAGTTGCTCTCTCTTTGTGGTTTTGATTTGCATTTCCCTGATGATTAGTGATGTTGACCATCTTTTCATGTCCCTATTAGTTATCTATATATATCTCCTTTGGAAAAACGTCTATTTGGATCTTTTGCCCATTTTTTCATTGGATGATTTGTGGTTTTTTGCCTTTGAATTGTGTAAATTCATTGTATGTTTTGGGTATCAACCCTCTGTCAGTTACTAATGTGCAGGTATTTTCTCCCATTCAGTAGGTTGCCTTTTTTTTATGCCAATAGAACTTTACTGTTTGCATGTAATAATAGTCTTATAATATGCTTGGACGTTAGGGAGCATGGTGCCTCCAGCTTTGTTCTTTCTCAAGATTGCTTTGACTGTTCAGGTCCATACAAATTTTAGGATTTTTTTGTTTGTTTGTTTTATGTGAGAAATGCCATTAGAATTTTGATATCTACTGCACTGCAGTTGTAGATTGCTTTGGATAATATTGCCATTTTAACAATAGCGATCCTTTTAGTCTTTCATCTTTCCATTTATTTGTGTCTTTTTCAATTTCTTTTGCTAATGTTTTAATATTTTGTAGTGTTCAGTATCCACATATCTCACCTTGTTGGTTAAATTTACTCCTGGGTATTTTACTATTTTTATGCAGTTGTAAATGGGATTATTTTCTTCAATTTCTCTTTTTGATAGCTTGTTATTAAACACAATAGATTTTTTAATTGATTTTGTATCCTGTAGTATTATTGAAATCATTTATTAGTTCTATTAGTTTGTGATGGACTCTACGGTTTCCTAGCTATTTTCATGTCATCTGCAAACAGTGACAGTATTGCTTCTTCCTTTCCAATTTGAATGCCTTTTATTTCTTTTTCTTGCCTAACTATTCTGGCTACAACTTCCAATACTGTGTTGAATAAAAGTGGTGAAGTGAACATCCTTGTATTATACCTGATCTTAGAGGAAAAGCTTTGAGATTTTCAACACTGAGTATGATGTTAGCTGTATGCTTGTCATGTGTGCCATTAATTATGTTAAGGTATGTTTCCTCCATACCTGCTTTATTGAGAGATTTGAGATTTTTATCATAAATGAGTGTATTTGAGTTTTGTCAAATATTTTTTATGCATCTATTGAGATGATCATAGCATTTTTGTCTTCATTTTGTTATATAGTGTATCACATTGACTGATTTACAGATGTTGGACCATTCCTGTGTCTCTGAAATAAATTTCACTTGATAATGACATGTGATCTTTTTAACGTATTACTGAATATTTTGTTGAGAATTTTTGCATCTATGTTCATCGGGGATATTAGTCTGTAAAAAAAAAATTTTTTTTTTTTTGGTAGTACTCTTGTCTGGTTTTGGTACAGGGTAATACTGCCCTCATAAATTGTGTTTTGAAATGATCCCCCTCTTATATTTTTTGGAAGAGCTTGAAGAAGATTGATATTGATTCTTCTTTGATTGTTTCATAGAATTCACCAGTGAAGCCATTTGGTCCTGGACTTTTGTTTGTTGAGAGTTTTTGATTACTGATTCAATCTGCTTGCTAGTGATTGGTCTGTTCAGACTTTCTGTTTCATCGTCATTTAGTCTTTGAGCCTACATGTTTGTAGGAGTTTATCCATTTCTTCTGGTTTGTCTAATTTGTTGGCATATGATTGTTCATAGTAGTCTGTATGATCCTTTGTATTTCTGTGGTATCACTTGTAATATCTCCTCTTTAATTTCTGACTTATTTGAGTCCTTTCTATTTTTCTTAGTCTAGCTAAGGTTTTGTCAATTTTATTTGCCTTCTAAAAACTAGCTCTTAGTTTCACTGATCTTTGTTGTCTTTTTAGTCTCTATTTCATTTATTTCTGCTCTAAAGGATGACAGAGGATGAGATGGTTGCATCACTGACTCAATGGACATGAATTTGAGTAAACTTCTGGAATTGGTGATGGACATGGAGGCCTGGTGTGCTGCAGTCCATGGGGTTGCAAAGAGTTGGACACAACTGAGTGACTGAACTGAGCTGAATCTTTATTTCCTCTCTTCTACTAACTTTGGGCTTTGTATTTTCTTTTTCTAGTTCATTAAAGTGAAGTTAGATTGTGTGTGAGACTTTTCTTGCTTCTTGAAGTAGGTATTTATCACTGTAAACTTCCCTCACAGAACTGTTTTTACTGTATTTCATAAATTTTAGCATGTTAATGTTTACATGTTTGTTTTTCTTAAGGTGTTTTTGATTTCTCTTTTGATTTCTTCTTTGGCCCATTGGTTATTCAGTAGCATGTTGTTTAATCTGTGGAGATTATTTAGTTGTATATTTTATTAATTATTAGTTGTATATTTTCCACTTTTCGTCATGTAATTTCTCATTTCATGCCATTGTGATTGGAAAAGATGCTTGATGTGATTTAAATATTCTTAAATTTATTAAGACTTGGTCTCTGGCCTAACATATGATTTATCTATCTATTAAAGATGTTCGATATATACTTGAGAAGAATGTGTCTTCTGTTGTTTTTGGATGGAATGTTCTATAAATATCTGTTAAGTCCATATAGTATAATATGTTGTTTAAGGCTGATATCTCCTTACTGATTTTCTGTCTGGATGATTTTTTCATTGATGTAAGTGGGATATGAGAGTCCCCTATTATTATTGTATTGCTGCCTATGTCTCCATTTAGGTCTGTTAATAATTGTGAGACGTATTTAGGTGCTCCTATTTTGGGTACATAAATATTTACAAATGTTATATCCTCTCATTGGATTGACCCCTTTATGTAATGCCCTTCTTTGTCTCTTATTAAAAAGTATGTTTTAGAGGTTTGTTTTTTGTTTGTTTCTAATATAAGTATAGCTGATCCGTCTTTCTTTTCTGGTTTTCATTTGCGTGGACTCTTTTTCCACCCCTTTGCTTTCAGTGTGTCCTTATATCTAAAGTTATCTCTTGTAGGCAGCATATATAGGAGTGTGTTGCTTTTTATTTCTTCAGCCTTTCTGTGGCTTTTGGTTAGATAATTTAGTCCATTTACAGGTAAGGTAATTATTGATAAGTATGTGCTTATTGCCATTGTGTTAATTGTCTTCTAGCAGCTTTTGTAGTTTTTCTCTGTTCCTTTCCTTTGCTCTCTTCCTCTGTGGTTTGATGACTTTCTTTAGTGGCATTCTTATATCCGTTTCTCTTTCTCTTTGTTTATTTATTGTAGGTTTTTGCTTTGTGGTTACCATGAGACTTACATTTAACAACTTATATTTGTAACAGTCTATTTTAAGTTGATAACATCTGAAGTTTGATCCCATTCTGAAACTCAACATTTACTCTCATGTATGTTTTAATGTCACATTTTATATATTTTTATCTTGTGCATTTTCAGCTAGTTATTGTAATCATAGTTTTTTCATTTAACCTTTGTATCAGCTTTATTAGTAATTCATCCACTGCCTTCACTGTGTGTTTACTTTTCCAACGATAATTATCCTTTCATTTGTGTTGTTGTTACTAATTATAATTAGCATCCTTTCTTTCAGCTTAAAGGAGTCCCTTTAAAATTTCTTATAAGGCCAATTCAGTGGTGGTGAACTCCTTTAACTTTTGCTTGTCTGAAAACTCTATCTCTCTTTTGATTCTGAATGAAAACTTTGTTGGGCAGAGTATTCTTGATTGGAAATTTTCTTCTTCTGGTACTTTGAATGTACCATGCTTTCTGGCTTACAATGTTTGCGCTGAAAGATCAGCTGATAGCTTTATGAGAGTTCCTTTGTACAGAACTAGTGTTTCTCTCACAGCTTTTGAGATTATCTCCTTGTCTTTAACTTTTGACATTTTAGTTGTAATGTGTCTTGGTGTGGGTCTCTTTGATGGCATCTTGTAAATATCATTTTATTGATTTATCATTCATTTTTGGCTGTGCTGGGTCTTTGTTGCTGCGTGAGCTTTTCTCCAGTTGTGGCGAGCAGGGGATACTCTGGTTGTGGTGTGCAGGCTTCTACTTACAGTGGGTTCTCCTGCTGCAGAGCACAGGCTCTAGGGCATGCAAGCTTGAGGAGCTGCAGCACCGGGGCTCAGTAGTTGCGGCTCCCGGGCTCTAGAGCACAGGCTAAGTAGAATAGTTGTGGCCCACGTGCTTAGTTGCTCTGAGGCATGTGGGATCTTCCCAGATCAGGGATTGAATCCATGTTTCCTGCATTGGCAGGCAGATTCTTTACCACTGAGCCACCAGGGAAACCCTAGTAGCATCTTGTTTGCAATTCTCAGGATTTCCTGGGTCTGGATGCTTGTTTTCTTCCCCAAGTTAGGGAAGTTTTCAGCCATATTTTTTTCAAATAAGATTTCTACTCCTTTTTCTCTTCCTCTTTTAGGAGCCCTATAAAGTGAAAGTCTGTTTGGTGTCCCATAGGCTCCTGAAGCCATCTTCACAGTATTCATTCTTTTTTCATTTTGCTGCTGTAATTGGGCATATTCCATTGCCTTGTCAGTGAGTTGACTTCATCTAGTCTGCCGTTAAACCCCTTTAGTGTGTTCTTCAGTTCAGCTATTGTATTCTTTGGTTCTGTGATTTCTACTTGGTACTTTCTTATATTTTTCTTGTCTCTTTGTTGAAGTTCTCATCATCTATTCTTCCCCCCAGTTCAGTGAGCATTTTTATGACCATTACTTTGAACTCTTATCAGGTAATCCCAAATTACTTACCTCCATTTCATTAAGATTTCTTCTGAGGTTTATCTTATTTTCATTTGGAACATATTCCTCTGTTCCTTGACTCTCCATTTGTTTCTGTACAATAAATGAAATAACCACCTCTTCCAGTATTGAAGGAGTAGCCTTCTGTAGGAGATGAACCTTGTAATTCAACCCTGCCTCAGCTTCTGGGTGTTTCTCAAACGTCTGTACTTGTCTAGGCAGCCTATTGTATTTTTAGTAGCTCCCAGTAGTTGAGGATGTGCCAAGACCTGTCATTGTCCTGAAATGGAGAATCTCAGCACCTAGATTCAGACTGACTGGAAGCTGGGGCAGCAGCTTTTAAAGTATGCAAATATATACAGTTTTGAGGGGCTGCAGGAGTAAGCCACATTGGTTCTCAGAGCCGGGTGATTTGGAGGTCACCATGTGGGCTCCAGATGAGCTGTTTTCTGGGTAATACTCTGGGCTGGAGCAAGGCAGAGGGAGAATGCCAAGAAGGTGTCCACAGCCCATGTTCTTTGAGAGCAACTCCATAGGCCACTAAATGTGAGCCAAACCTGAAGCCTACTCCTTAGGACAAAGGTCCGAGACAAGTAAAGGGGACTCTCACAGAAAGCCTGGGGAGTGTGCCTCACTCTACTTCCTGTACAGTGCCTCAAGGGTAGTAGCCTGCCAAGAACTACCCCTCTGATTGCCAGAGTCGTGTGGGACCCAGGAATGCAGGTCCTTGCAGTCACCTAGAGCTCCATAACCAAAGGGAGGCCCCTGGGCACAGGCCATGTGTAGAGCTCTGCCGTCTGTGCACTGGAGGCAGCAGAGTGCGAAAGCAGAGGTAGTGCCCTCCAAGGTCTCTGGAGAGGATTGCAGTCACCGCCAAGATGCCTGCCTAATCAGAAGCTTGTCCCTTAGCAGTCATGATGATCAGTTCATAGTCTCCCTCCACAGAAAGAATGCAATTCCAGGGTCTGTTGCCTTTTGCTGTGCCTTTGTGATTGTAGCTGTTCAAGAACCCTTTCTCCTTGGGTTGCAGTCCTGTAGGACCCACGAGTGTAAGCCCCACTGACCACCTTTGCTTAGTGGCTCAGTTGTGTCCGACTCTTTGTGACCCCATGGACTGTAGCCCGCCAGTGGGGATTCTCCAGGCAAGGATACTGGAGTGGGTAGCCATGCCCTCCTCCGGGGATCTTCCCAACCCAGGGATTGAACCTAGGTCTTTCCCGCATTGCAGGTGGATTCTTTACCATCTGAACCACCAGGGAAGCCCAAGAATACTGGAGAGGGTAACCTATCCCTTTTCCAGGGGATCTTCCCAACCCAGGAATTGAACCGGGGTCTCCTGCATTGCAGGTGGATTCTTGTAAATCCACCAGGGAAGCCCCCACTTACCACCAGAGCCAGTTAATGTAGAGGTGTTCTCTAGCAGTAGTCACAAAAATCCAGGCACCTGACTGGGGCATGAGATGCTTTCTGGGTGACATTGATTATAACAGTTCCTTAGGACCCAGAACACGAAGCTCCGTTGGTCTCTAGAGCCAGGTGATCTAGAATCATAGCCTGGGCGGGAGCTGTAAAAATCAGGACATCAGAGCAAGATTCTCTTCCAGGGAGATGGTGGTGCTCTGGAGCATGACAAAGGTGGTACCTTCTAGGCTTTGTTTCCAGGGTGTTCCAGCAGGAGCCTACCTGTGTGTGTTGAACAAGACCCCTGTCCCTTTAGCTGAGGTTTTGATGGTGGGCCTTACTCACTTTAAGTCTAGCCCCAGTTGGCTGCCTCTGAGCTGGACTCTGGGATGGGTGAGTCCAAGCACATGAGCCTTCTAAGAGGTGTTTCTCAGGTTGCTCTCAGTTTGTGGCTCTTGGGACACAAGACCCATTGGTTTTCAGAAATTAGATGTTTGGGGGCTCACCTCTCAAGTGCATGTCTTAAAAGTTGGGGTGCCCAAGGTGAGGTTTGAACCCTTTGCTCCTCAATGAGAAGGTCTGAGTTTTGAGTTCCCTTCTGGTTATGGTTGCTACACTAGGGGTGAGATTTATAGTGAGATTGTGTCTCCATCTCCCCTACAGGCTTTTGTATGGTTTTCTTTTCGTTTGTCCAACATGTAGTTGTCCCTCAACCAAGTTTAAGTTTTTTCCAAGAAGAAATTGTTCCATGTTTAGCTGTAGATCCAGTGAGTCTGAGGAGGGCGGTGAGTTCTGAATCTTTCTACATCGCTATCTTGAATTGTTAATACTCTTCTTTATAATGCATAGAAAACATTTGTATGTCAAATTCTGTTTTGTTTTTCTTTTTTTTTTTTTTTTCAGAAGAAAAATTCATTGGTGAAAATGCATAAGAATGTTAATGTTGTTAATATTTCAAGGATCATGTTACCTTGGTCACATGTAGTACATATGTAACTTCTTTAAGAAAATGTAAAGGGAGGCACATGATCATTCTATTACATGCCCATGTTAATAATCACTGAGTTTAGTGAATGTTGTTTTTGGCCACATTATGTGATTAGTGTAAAAAGTTATGCCCAAATTCAACAATTTGCTTCTTTTGGTTAGGTTTAAAATAAAGTTCATAAAACTTAAAAAAATGTACATTTACACTTGTTGAAAAGAAAAGGGGAAAAGAAAGAAAAGAAGAAAATAAATATTATTTATGATCTCACCACCCAGTGTTATTGATGATTTTTGGGAAAAGTTTAATAACATTTGCTAATTGATTTCTCTTAATTTAGCTGATACAGTAAAAGAACATTGAATATTGGAAGATAAGCAGAAAGCATATATAAGTGCAAGAACGTCCCCTAAATTTCTGGCATGAATGCTAATCTCAGAAGGCTTGGAAGGACTGTAGGTAAACACTGGTCCCAAGCCCCACGTGGATGGGCTTTCCTACCAGTAGGATCACCACTCAGTGCTGCTGTTCTGCTTCTTAAGGGCACTTCTGTGAGTGATACATTGAGATTTTGATTCTGTTGATGGTACTGCACTTATCAAGAATATCTTAGAAATGTTTCATGTCACAAGGAAAGTGTTAGGCTTCAAAAAGTGTTTTTTTACTTGTCAAGAGAATCTGTCAATGGTTGGCCTTTTGCAGTTTGGGTCATAGCAGTAGAGTTGACTCTTGTACAATGTGGGGGTTAGATGCATTGACTCCAATGCACTAAAAAATCCACATAGAACTTTATAGTCGGCCTTCTTTATCTGGTGGCTCAAATGAAAATGAATCTGGCTGCAATGCAGGAGATCTGGGTCTGATCCCTGGGTTGGGAAGATCTCCTGGAGAAGGGAAAGGCTACCCACTCCAGTATTATGGCCTGGAGAATTCCATCCCATGGGGTTGCAGAGAGTCCCACACAACTGAGCTACTTTCACTTTCACTTTCTTTCTCTTTATCTGAGAGTCCACATTCATGAATTCATGTAGTACTGTAGTATTTATTGAAAAAAAATCTATGTATAAGTGGACCCATGAAGTTCAACCATGTTGTTTAAGGGTCAACTCTACATAGTTATGTTGGCTATGTTAGATTGTGTTCTGAGATGCCACTTGCTAAACTGGCATTTATTTTAAAATTTGGGTAGACTTTTGAGAATTATTTTAAAGTTATATCTCATGAAAAGATATTGAAGTTATTGAAAAAGTGCATGGAATGACAATCTCATATATATATACATATATATGTATTTATTTGTAATTTAGGTAGAGTCAGTGCTCCTTGATAAGTTACCTTAGTTACCACTTCTTTATTTCTCCAGGGGCAAACACAAGTAGTTCCATTTAGTAAGTTAAGGTGATAGTGGTTTCCTAGTTAAACACTGTACTGTTGACCCTTGAACCTGGGAGTCAGGGGGCACCAATCCCCCATGCAGTTGAAAATCTATGTACAATTTTACAGTTGACTTGTATCTTGGGGCTTTCCTGGTGCCTCAGACGGTAAAGAATCTGCCTGCAATGCAGGAGACCCGAGTTCAGTCCCTTGGTCAGGACCATCCTCTGGAGAAGGGAATGGCAACCCACTCTAGTATTCTTACATGGAAAATCCCATGGACACAGGAGCTTGGCAGGCTACAGTCCATGGGGTCACAAGGAGTTAGGCACGACTGAGCGACAAACATTGTCACTTGTATCTGTAGTTCTGAATCTGTGGATTCAACCAACCTTGGATAGTGCAATATGTAACACATGTTTATTGAAAAAAATTCCCGTATAGGTGGATCTGTGCAGCTCAGACCTATGTTGTTCAAGGGTCATATCTGTATACGTAGATATCTAAGTTGTTTATTTTGTTAGAAACTCCCATGTATGTTTCTGTGAATTAAAGAAATTCCCTTCTTTGTGATCGTGAGACTATTTTGTCACTCCAGGGCTCTTTACATTTATTCCTGTAGCTTAGTTTTGATGTCATAGGCACTACCGCACTACAGGCAGACTTCATTTTATTGTGCTTCACTTTATTGCACTTTGCAGATACTGTATTTTTTACAGATTGAAGGTTTGAGGCCACCTTGAGTTGAACTCAGGTGTGTAGGCATCTTGTTTCTAACAGCATTTGCTGACTTCATGTCTCTTATGTCTCATTTTGGTAATTCTTAAATATTTCTTTTTTTAGACAAATTATTAATTTTCAGCTGTGCTGGGTCTTTGTTCCTGTGGAGGCTTTCCTCTAGTTGCAGGGAGCAAGGGCTACTCTAGTTGCAGTGCTCGGGCTTCTCTTTGAGGTGGCTTCTCTTGTTGCTGAGCATGGGCTCTAGAGCATGTGGGCTTCAGGAGTTGTGGCACATGGGCTCAGTAGTTGTGGCTCCTGGTCTCTGGTTGTTGTTCAGTTGCTCAGTCATGTCTGAGTCTTTGTGACACCATGGACTGCAGCACGCCAGGCCTCCCTGTCCTTCACTATCTCCCTGAGTTTGCTCAAACTCGTGTCCATTGCGTCAGTGATGCCATCCAACCATCTCCTCCTCTGTTGACTCCTCCTCCTCCTACCTTCAATCTTTCCCAGTATCAGAGTCCTTTCCAGTGAGTCAGTTGCATCAGGTGGCCAAAGTGTCGGAGCTTCAGCTTCAGCATCAGTCCTTCCAGTGAATATTCATGGTTGATTTCCTTTAGGATTGATTGCTTTGATCTCCTTGCTCTCCAAGGGACCCTCAAGTGTCTTCTCCAGCACTGCAGTACAAAAGCATCAATTCTAAAGTGCTCAGCCATCTTTATGGTCCAACTCTCACAACTATACATGACTACTGGAAAAACCATAGCTTTGTTAGCAAAGTGATGTCTCTGCTTTTATTTGTTGTCTGGGTTTGTCATAGCTTTTCTTCCAAGGAGCAAGCGTCTTTTAATTTCGTGGCTGCAGTTACCATCCGCAGTAATTTTTGAGCCCAAGAGAATGAAATCTGTCACTGTTTCCACTTTTCCTTCATCTATGAAGTGGTGGGACCAGATGCCATGATCTTAGTTTTTTGAATGTTGAGTTTTAAGCCAGCTTTTTCACTGTTTTCTTTCACTTTCATCAAGAGGCTCTTTAGTTCTTCTTTGCTTTCTGCCATAAAGGTGATGTCATCTGCGTTTCTGAGGTTGTTGATATTTCTCCCGGCAATCTTGATTCCAGCTTGTGCTTCATCCAGCCCAGCATTTCTCATGATGTCCTCTGCATATAAGTTAAATAAAGCAGGGTGACAATATACAGCCTTGACATACTCCTTTCCCAATTTTGAACCCTCTGCTGTTCCATGTCCAGTTCTAACTGTTGCTTCTTGACCTGTACACAGGTTTCTTAGGGGACAGGTCAGGTGGTCCGGTATTCTCATCTCTTTAAGAATTTTCCAGTTTGTTGTGATTCACACAGTCAAAGGCTTTAGCATAGTCAATGAAGCAGAAGTAGACGTTTTTTGAAATTCCCTTGCTTTTTCTATAATCCAGCATATGTTGGCAATTTGATCTCTGGTTCTGCCTTTTCTAAATCCAGCTTGAACATCTGGAAGTTCTTGGTTCACATACTGCTGAAGTCTAACTTGAAGAATTTTGAGCATAATCTTGCTAGCATGTGAAATAAGTACAATTGTACAGTAATTTGAACATTCTTTGACATTGCCTTTCTTTGAGATTGGAATGAAAACTGATGTTTTCCAGTCCTGTGGCCACTGCTGAGTTTTCTAAATTTGCTGACATATTGAGTGCAGCACTTAACAGTATCATCTTTTAGGATTTGAAATAGCGTTGCTGGAATTCCATCACCTCCACTAACTTTGTAGTGATGCTTCCTAAGGCCCACTTGACTTCACACTGTAGGATGTGTGGCTCTAAGTGAGTGACCACACAATTGTGGTTATCTGGGTCATTAAGACCTTTTTTGGTACAGTTCTTTTTTGTATTCTTAATAGTTGTGGCCCATGGGCTTAGTTGTACCTTGCACAGCATCTGGGATCTTCCCAGATCAGGGATTAAGCCTGTGTTTCCTGCATTGGCAGGGGGATTCTTTACCACTGAGGCCCCAGGGAGGCTCGATTCTTGCAATATTTTAAATCCTCTATCAGCATAAAGATTATGACTTATGGAAGGTTCTGATGATGGTTAGCGTCTTTTTTTTTTTTGCAATACAATGTTTTTTAAATTAAGATAGATATATGCATTGCTTTTTAGACATAATGTTCTTGCACATTTAGTTGACTATAGTAGAGTGCAAACAGAACATTTATATGTGCTGGGAAACCGAAAATATTTGTATGACTCATTTTATCACAGAATTTGCTTTATTGTGGTGATCTGGAAGGAACCTGCAGTATTTCTGAGGTATCCCATACTTAACACTTAAAAAGAAATTGATGGGATTGGGCAGATGGGCTCCTTTATAAGGATTTGAAGATTACAAGTTTGGGCATCGAGATATAAAAGATATTTAGAAATGTAGCTGTCAATGATTCGCTGCTTCATTGATTGGGTTGCTGGAAGTTGATGAAGTTTCTAGAGGTAAAGTGCATTCAGAAAACTAAGATCATGGCATCTGGTCCCATCACCTCATGGGAAATAGATGGGGAGACAGTGGAAACAGTGTCAGACTTTATTTTTGGGGGCTCCAAAATCACTGCAGATGGTGACTGCAGCCATGAAATTAAAAGACGCTTACTCCTTGGAAGGAAAGTTATGACCAACCTAGACAGCATATTAAAAAGCAGAGATATTACTTTGCCAACAAAGTTCTGTCTGGTCAAGGCTATGGTTTTTCCAGTGGTCATGTATGGATGTGAGAGTTGGACTGTGAAGAAAGCTGAGCGCTGAAAAATTGATGCTTTTGAACTGTGGTGTTGGAGAAGACTCTTGAGAGTCCCTTGGACTGCAAGGAATTCCAACCAGTCCATCCTGAAGGAGATCAGTCCTGGGTGTTCATTGGAAGGACTGATGCTGAAGCTGAAATTGCAATACTTTGGCCACCTCATGCAAAGAGTTGACTCATTGGAAAAGACCCTGATGCTTGAAGGGATTGGGGGCAGGAGGAGAAGGGGACGACAGAGGATGAGATGGCTGGATGGCATCACCGACTCGATGGGCATGAGTTTGATTAAACTCCGGGAGTTGGTGATGGACAGGGAGGCCTGGCGTGCTGCAATTCATGGGGTCGGAAAGAGTTGGACACGACTGAGTGACTGAACTGAACTAAATGATAAGAATCTGTTCCATAGAGTTGATCTGTGAAATTGTAATTTCACTGTTATTGGTAGTAATATATTTATTAATCTACTTGAACAGCATATGATAGAAGAACTAGCATATAGGCCTTTAAGTTTTTGTCATTTTTATTTGTTTGTAAGTTTCAGGCCTAGGAGCAGTTAGCCCCATAGTATAAACCGGTGCTACTCAAATGACAGGTTCATGGTAAGGTAACGCTTGCATCAGAATGTAAATCAGTGCATTGTATCCTTCACATCACAGGAAGTTTTGCTGTATAAAAATGTCAGTTGCACCAAACAGTGTTTTTTGTAACATAATTGATTTACATTCTACTTCAAGGTTCTTACCTCATGTTGGATTGCTGTTGTGACCAGGTCCAGCCCATCTGCAGCTCATACTTGGAGGAGTACTAGTATAAACAACTCATTTCATAAATGAATGCTTTATATGTTTTCTGATTACACTGTTTGAATTGGATTGGTTTTAATGGACCCTGCTGCTGCTGTTGCCTTCTAATGCCCTACAGAGCAGGTAGACCTAATGAAACAAGTAAGGGATTTGGAGTCCTGGCTGTGCATTTTTTCACCTGAATGGCCTTGGACAAATAATTTAACGTCTCTGAACCTGTTTCATCCTGTGCAAAATGAGGATATAGTTCCTATGTTCCCATGTTGTGAAGATTGAGTTACGGTTTAAGAAACCACTTTAAAAACTCTAAATTGTAGTTAAAATGATACCATCCATACTGACAGTTTTCAAAATTTGGCCTCCTTTTCTCTGCCTAATGCCTATTGCTGAGAGTGAGGGAGTTGTTTGTACTAGTAATAAATATACTTTCTTTAAGAAATTTGAATATTGTTGCTTGACTATTATGAACCAGACCCTGGTAAATAAATAAAATTTAACAATTGTTTCTTCACATTTTATACTAATGCTAGACTCTTATAATAAATGAAAAGAAAAATAGTTCTATAAGGCTCATAAGAAAAAACAATGATCATCTGCCCTATTTCTCTGAACCTAGGATTCTTGCATCTGTAAGACAGTTCTTTTGGTATCTTTAACTCCTTTTTTTTTTTTCTTTTGACATTCTTATTTCTAAATAACATTTTATGGTGTATTCTTAAGTTTTAGTCTTAGCTATTTATCTAATAGGGCTTCCCAGGTGGCTCAGTGGTAAAGAATCCACCTGCTAATGCAGGAGATACGGGTTTAATACCTGAGTGGGGAAGATCCCCTGGATTAGGAAATGGCAACCCACTCCAGTATTCTTGCCTGGAGAACCCCATGCACAGAGGAGCTTGATGGGCTATAGTCCATAGAGTCACAGAGAGTCAGACATGACTGAAGGACTTTTAGCACAATACTAAATTTGTGGGTAAATCTAAATGAATATTGACTGTCTATAGCAAGAGCTTTCAGCTTCCTGGTGTCTTTCTGTCTAATGTTAGTATTCTGTGCTTTGCTTTAAAGAATTTATTCTTGAACTCGCATAGATTTTTGTTCAATATTTTTAGATTCCAAGGTTCTTGTAATTTGTTAATTTTTTGTGAGGGTTTTTTTTTTTTTTTTGGTAAAAAGGGTTAGGAAGAATAAATGAGATAGAGTAAATTTTCATCTAAACCTAGAAATTCTAGAACAATTGCTTATTTTCTATTTTTTTGGAAGTGTTATAAATTATTAAATAATTAGGTATTTGACTTCCTGAGAAGTTGTATAGTTGAGAATGTGTCTTTACAGATAAGTACAAAGGTTATTTTCTATTTTTATGTTTCAGGGTAATTGTTTCAATGCTAATAATGAAAAATACTGCCACCTCTCTGCTTTTAGATTGGAATGTTGCGTCAGCAGGTAGAAAAACATGAAAAAGTCAAGCAAGAGATGGCCATGGAGTATAAGCAAGAGTTAAAGAAACTACATGAAGAAGTAAGATTTTAATTGTATTATATATTGTATAATTCTGTCTCTTCAACCTTGAGAATTTTGTTAATGAGCTGGTTTCTACTTTATAAAGTAGATGTACATATTCCATGGAAGATATTGGGGTAGAAATCTTTCTCTGTTCTTAAACCCAGAATCTTGCCTTTTATATGTTTGATATTACCTACAACAATGATTCTAAAATATTCTTGGCTGAGTATCTGAAAGAAACTATTTTTGTATAATACCATGAAATGCTGACACCAAAATCTTATGTTAAATGTTTTAATTTTTGAGTTGAGTCAGTTACTAGATTTTAAGTAATGGAAGATTCAAAGGTTTCAGAACCATTTGGGGATAGATTAGAAAGGTAAGAAAATTCTACCAGTTAACTGAATTGTATTCTTCAGATTGGCAAAAAAATACTTTTTATTTAATTCTGAAGCATTCCTCTCCTGCATAGTGAATATCAGTGTTCCACTGGGGAATGGTTCAAGAACCACAGGCCTGGAGAAAAGAAAGAGTGTTTATTTGCTGCTTTTATTGTGAGGATGGGTTGTGGGGCCCCTCAGTGCAGGGCATTGTATATTATAATAAAAAATTAGACCTTTGTTTTATTTATTTATTAAACTTTTCTCTTTATTTTTTCTTTGACTCTTTTTTTTCCTGGTGTTTACTTTTTGTATGTAGTTTTGAGTTTTGTATTTTATCTAACATGCTCTCTATTTTCAGGGATGCTAGTCAGCTCTACTTGTGCTTTTATAACGCCAGTTTGTTTTACCAGCACTGTTTACACATTCTTAAATTTTAAGTCTAGAAATAACTGTGTCTACAGTTAGGCAGACTGAAGAGAAGCTATGAAAAGCTACAGAAAAAACATGTAAGAGACTTCAGAGGAAATGCCAAAAATCACAGGGAAGATCGGTCTGAAATTGAGAGGTTAACTGGAAAAATAGAGGTATGTTCATAGTACTGATTGGCTTGTAGTGATTGTCAGCCTTCATGTAGGAAAACTCTGTTTCTAATAGTGCTGTTCCATGAAGCCAATTTTCTCTCACCGGCAGGACTACCACTGAGCTATTTCAGAGGTGGGAGGGTGTCCTGTCATCATCTGGTTCCCTGTGGTTACTAGCTATCAGTAGTTCTCAAGAGGGTGGTGCCATCCTTTGAGGGCATTGGAAATATTTGAGACATTGTTTTGATTGTCAGAATGACTGGGAGTGAAACTGGTGGGTAGGGCACAGGAACCAGGGACGCTAAACATGACTGGGCCTATTCCGCACAGGAAAGACCTATTGTACCCCAAATGCCAGTACTAAGGAGCACTGATACCAGTTACTGGCTGTCCTCTGTGAGTTTTGTCTTTGTTTTATTTATCACCTAACACAGTAGGGGCTTAGTAAGTGTTGAAGGTATGTGGCTTTTTTGTACACAGTACTTTGCATATCAGATTATTTATTCTTAGTTCCCATTTAGATATGATAAATCACTTGCCTCCCTCTTTGCTGACTAAGTTTTTGTTAAGTCTGAGTAACTCCATGATTATTGTCTATCTTGGTTCCCAGAGGAGTTAAGGAAGTTGAGACTTAACACCACCAAGAACAGCGTGGGGCTGTCACTTTTTCCCTCTTGAATCCACCGCTCCTCTCCTCTGTCTATGCTCTTGGTTCTCAAGTGCCCCTAAGTGTTAACCAGGGTCCTCTTTAGTCTCCCAGAGATTCTGATCCAGTAGTATGGCATGTGAGCTAGGACTCTGCACTTTATCTAGCTTCCCCAGCTGATGTTAATTTGAGAAACATTGTTCAACATCTTTGTATGATTACTTACAATGTTTCTACTCAGAGTGACCTGTCACCCTCTAAGACTGTTATATTATTACTACCTAGAATTTTAATTTCTACTTTTAATACTTTTTTACATCTCAATATTTTTCTATGTTTGAAGAGCTTAGAATCAGATTTTGCTTTCTCTCCAGCCTTCTTCACTGGTACCTGGGTTTTTGCATAAAACCCCTCATGTTCTTATTCCCCGTTACCACTTCCAGACCATTCTGTTTTCTTTGTACCCAAGAGTCTCCATCTTTTGATTTTCATGTCATCAGCATATACCACCATCCCTGGTGGCTCAGTGGTAAAGAATCTGCCAATCAACATAGGAGACTCAGGTTCCTTCCCTGGGTTGGGAAGATCCCTTGGAAAAGGAAATGGCAATCCATTCCAGTATTCTTGCCTGGGAAATCCCGTGGACAGAGGAGACTGGCAGGCTGCAGTCCATGGGGTCTCAAGAGTCAGACACAACTTAGTGACTAAACAACAATGTATATACAGGCAAAATTACTCATCTTCTGATCCCTGATTACTCCCCCGGTTGATTGTCATTCTCTCCAACATTGCTCTTACCGTAATTCTTGAGGATTTTGGTATCCACAAGGATGATCCTTATACTACTATGGTCTTTGGTTCATTGGTGTTCTTTTCCTCCAGGGATATTTTGATTCCCTTTCTGTCTCTTTTCCCTTTTCCCATTGCAATTCCTTAGGTGCTGTCGCTAGCAATACTTGCAACCCTCCAAGGATCACAGTTTTAAGCATCTCGTTCTTTCTGACTACCATCCCCTTCTTTTCAGCTTGTTGCCTCTTATTCCCAATGCTCAATGATCACCTGATTCTCCATTCCTTAAAGTGTTTGGATCTGGCCACTTGTCACTGCTCCATACCTGCCTCGTGTCTGCACCTACCACTTCTTACCCAGCTTCTCTCCCATGGTTTGCTCCTTATATTCCCCTTCCGTTCCTGTGCCCTCTCTTTGTTGTTGTTTTTGTTGTTCAGTGGCTCAGTTGTGTCCGATGCACTTTGTGACCCCATGCACTGCAGGGCTTCCCTGTCCTTCACCATCTCCTGGAGTTTGGTCAAACTCATGTCCGTTGAGTCAGTGATACCATCCAACCATCTCATCCTCTGTTGCCCCCTTCTCCTATCCTCAGTGCTTCCCAGCATCAGGGTCTTTTCCAGTGAATCTGTTCCATCAGGTGGCCAAAGTATTGGAGCTTCAGCTTCAGCATCAGTCTTTCCAACGAATATTCAGGGTTCATTTCCTTTAGGATTGACTGGCTTGATCTCCTTGCTGTCCAGGAGACTCTCAAGAGTCTTCTCCAGCACCACAGTTCAAAAGCATCAGTTCTTCAGCACTCAACCTTCTTTATGGTTCAGCTCTCACATCCATACACGACTACCATGGAAACCAGAGCTTTGACTATACGGACCTTTGTTGGCAAAGAAATGTCTCTGCTTTTTAATACGCTGTCTAGGTTTGTCATGGCTTAGTTAGTCGCTTCATTTCAGTCACATCCGACTCTGTGACCCCATTGACTGTGGTCCACCAGGCTCCTCCTTTAACTTTCATGAAATCCAGCTTTCTGCCCACTGTCTTACCTGTCATTTGTGGCAGATCATGGCTGGAGAAAAATACGATCTTGCTGACTGGCCTCATTTTCAGTTTGTGTTCACTTACCTCAGATGGGTCCTCATGCTGTCCAGAATCATATTTCTCCTCACTCTCCCCTTATTTTTCCATAATGACTGTTTCATACTTTCTCTTTTCTTGAATTTTTAACACTTTGCCTCACATCCTCACTTCTGGGTGATGACCTTTATATTTCATTGAGAAAACTGAAGCAATGAAAAGATAATTTTCACCGCTTCCAACCTTTCTGCCTTCCTATTTGCAACTGTTTCCATATACTTTGCCTTCCTACTGAAGGATCTGTCCATGCTCTCCCTGTTCCCTTTCCACAACACCACTCCAGAAATGCCCCTCTATTCTGCATCCTCAGGTTTTTCCTCCCTACTGGATATTTTCCACCAACATGCAAATTTCCCCCCTCTTAAATATCCTTTGTTGACCTCTATTTTTGTCCTTTGGATACTGTCTCATTTTTCTCCTTCATTTTACAAAAAATGAAGTTGTTTAACAAAAGTCATTTAACTAAATGACTTTAGGTACCTATATTTGTCTCTAGTTCCTTTCCTTCCATTTTTCTTACACTCACTCAGTAAGCCTTTCTCTCCTCTGCAGAAGCTATTGGCATGGAGTTCACCAGTGAATGCGCATTACTGAAGCCCATGTCCACTCTCTCCTTCCATACCCTGTCTGCAACACTGGACTCAGCTGGTTTGGCTTGGAGAACAATTGTACTTTCCTGGGTTTTCTCCTACGGTGTTTGCCACTCTTTCTCAGTTATTTTTTCTCCCCAACCTTTTGGCATTGAAACACGCTGCAACTGTGCTGTACCTCTTCTTTTTTCTGTCGAGGCCACTCCCTTGGTGATACCATTCAGTCTCATAGTTTTAAGCACTGTGTATATGTTGATAATTCCTATATTCCTATATCTAGTCTTGACTTTTGGCTACAGAATAATTTCCAACTTCTCATTTCACATCTCCACACGGTATCTAAAGCTGTCTCAAACTTGACATATTTAAAATAAAGGCCCTGACTTTTTTCTTCCTCATCTTCCAGCACCATTTCTGTTTTAGTTAATGTAATTCCATTCCTCAGATTGCTGAAGCCTAAAAACCTTGGAGTCACCCATGATTTCTCTTTTCTCAGCACAACAGCTAGAAGGATTCTGTTTAGTTTAAGTTAAATCATGTTCTCTCCTGTATGTAAATTTACAGTAGTTTCTCCTAAAAGACAAAGTTATCATAATGACCTACAGAGTCTCACTGCCTATTAACTCTGACCTTTCCCTTCCTTTTTTCCCCTTTTACTTACTCGCCCCCAGCCACACTAACCTTCTTGCTCATCCTTGAACATGCCAAGATGCTTCCACGTCAAGGCCTTGTACTTCCCAGAATAGTATAGCTTCATTTCCATCTTCCTGGTGTTTACTTTCATGTTACTCAATCTAACCACTTCTTTTGCAAACTGCAGCCACCAACTCTGAGTACTCCACGCTCGATTTTCCCCAAAATGAGTACAGTTGGCTCTCTGTATCTATGGGTTCTGCATCTGTGGATTTAACCAACTGTGGATCTAAAATATTCTGGGAAAAGCAAATTCCAGAAAGTTCCAAAAAGCAGACCTTGAATTTGTTATGCACAAGCATTTACATTGTATTTATAGTTATTTACACAGCATTTGGATTGTATTAGGCATTATAAGTAATCTAGAAATGATTTCAAGCCTGTGGGAGGATGCACATTAGTTACATGTGAATAACATACCATTTCTTATAAGGGATGTGATCATCTGTGGATTTAGTAACCACAGAGGTCTGGAACCAGTCTCCCACGGATACTGATGGACGTCTGTATCTAATTACTGTACAGTAATGTGTTGCCTGTCTCCCTCCAGTTGAGTGGGGCTAGAATTTTTGTTTGTTTTGTTAGATATTGTATCCCTAGCACTAGAACAGTACCTGGAATATATGTGGTAGAAACAATGAGTAAGTGAATATCAGCTGGTGAACAGTAATTACCTTAAGCTAGCATGCTTCTGGGGTTGAGACTCTTGGAGGACAGTGATAGAAAGACTGAGTTTCCATTCCCTTTAATTTGCCTCGTTTTCATGAATATTGGGCTCATTTTCTTGATTGTGCAACTTGAAGTTATTATTGATCCATCATTAATTTTGAACTCTTTGGCTTTGGGTTATAGATATCTGTTAAAATTTAATACAGACAGTTTTTGTTATTCGTGTCTTTATAATTCTGTTGAGATAATAAAAATTTGGATATCAAAGGATACTGTGTTAACTGAATCTGTCTGGTTCCTGAATTTTAGATTCTGATGAGACTTGGACTCCCCAGGGATTTATCTGAACATTTGTTTGAATCTGTTCAGTTCCTGGGTTTGGATACCAAGAATTTGGGTAGTGAGTGATAAGTATAATCACATTTTGAAATTTTCATTATCTTAACATCAGTTTTCTGAAAAATCACTAAGAAATTATAACAACCCTTAGGTGGCAGCAGATCTTTGAAAATCATCTTGAATCCAGTGTTCAGTATCTGTGTTTCGTACTCTTCACCATTAGTGTGTTAAATTTAGGAAGACAGATATCCAGACGCACAGTATGTGAGGAATTTAGTGTTACTCTACAGTTCTATTAGTTAAGTGAGTAATGGGGCTCCTGCTGTGGAGAAAGGTGCATGTGTACCCAGGGACCTGGGGAAAAATTAAAGTAAAAGTGAATCTGGAAGGTGGTGACAGCAAGGGGAAGCACTTAGAAGTTAAGTACCTTAATTGCCTCTTTAGGAATTTCGTCAGAAATCACTGGACTGGGAGAAGCAGCGCTTGATTTATCAGCAACAGGTGTCTTCTCTGGAGGCACAAAGAAAGGCTCTAGCTGAACAATCAGAGATAATTCAGGTAAGTTTAAGACATTTTTGGAATAATGAGAGCAGAGAGGTTTTGATTACATTTGAGCCAGCTTAAAAAATGCAGTGCCGTGTGCTCAGCGTGCTCACCCCATCCTCACGCCCACGCTCCTTTGCTTGCTGCTTTCCTGCACTGGCTCCTCCCTCCCTCACTCGGGCTCTTGTTCTGCCAGTCTGTCACTGACTTGCATTCTCCGGCTCACTCCACACTTTGATTTCACTCTCCCTTCCTTTCTCTTTCTGCCTCTGCTCTCTGTCTCCTTTTCCATTTCTTTCTGGCTCTGACTTACTTATTCTGGCTCTTTCTGGCTCTTGCCTTGGCCCCACTTCTGTCTGTGTCTTGTTCCATCTCTGATAGTTGGGGGTGCCTTAGCTGAGGTCCTCAGCCAGGGATCTTCGGCCAGTCTGCCTGTTTGAACACAAATGCTCAAAGATTCACACCAACAAAAGGCAGTATCTTTGTGGTAACAGAAACACTTTTTACAACATGACTAGAAACTTTTTTAATGAAGAACTGATAGCTTAAGCAAAACAAAAAATTAGCTACCTAATTAAGGAATTTTCTTCTTGGAACATATTCAGTTTGTTTGCTTTTTCAGTTAAAAACCAAGAACAAAAGGGAAGTGAACATAGAGGGTAATGAATATTTATGACCTTGGGGTTACAGAGAGTCAGATATGACTTAGTGACTGAACAACAACAACAGCAATGTGCTAGACACTGTCTCAATGCTTCTTCTAAATGTAGCGATCTAGAATATGTAATTATATGTTGTCTGTTTAGTATCATGATAATTTGTCAAGGTTGGTAGAAATCTCAGTTTTATAGAAGAGGGAATTACCAGAGAAATTAAGAAGAGCTAGAGGGATGCCTTAAAAAAGGTAAAAAAACAATCTGCATTATTTGCTGCTCTAAATCTTGGTAATACATTGACTTTTAATCATCTACCCTGAAATATCAGTGGGCTAATAAACTACCATGAATGGCTCTGCTGTTAGTGACTCCACTCAGAATGGTACAAGGGGCCCACAGCAATCTAAAGGATCAAAATTATTTACTAGGCTGCAGCAAGCTATGCAGCCGGAGTGGGCCAATAAAATCCTGAAAGTGTAGACCAGAGTTTTTTTATTTTTACCTGAATGCTAAAGCACTGTACAGACATAAATAGCTGTAAGATATTATAGGCTTCAGATTGGCAAAAAAGAAAATTGAGTCCTAGTTTTTAAGTTCTCAATTATTCTTCTGTGTAATATGCTTATTGTTGATCATAGATCCTTTTTTTAATTTGCTATTGTGATTACTCAACATAATTAAAGCTTCATTGTTAGAAAAAATGAGATTTTTATTTACCATAATTCAGCTAGAGGTAGAATAAGAAGCCTTTAAAAAGCCAACATTTGTTTTCTGTATTTGAACTCTTCTGGTGGTTTGTTTAAACTAAAACTGCTCTGATTAAGGAAAAACTGTTTATTAAGGAAAAACTTTTATTTCTTTCTCCCTTAGCAGTACTCTCTGGTCCTCATTTTAAAAAAAAGTTTTAAAAATAAATTTCTATATACCCATTACCCAGCATTAATAGTTATCATTTTGTCAATCTTAAAAAATGGTGGCAAAAAATATTAAAATGTATAATCTTAACCATTTTAAAGAGTACAGTACAGTATTAACTATATGTCCATTTTTGTGTAACAAGTCTCTAAAACGTTTTTAGCTTACAAGAGTAAGACTCTATATTCATTGAACAGCAACTCATTTTGCCAATTTTATTTCATTCTTCTCTACTTTTTACTTTTGGCTGAAATATTACAAAGCAAATCATAGATATTATCTTATTTCCTAGCAGGTTAGGACTTAAAAAAATTAAACATACCACTGTCATGTTAACAGACTAAAAAATTTCTTAAATAATTTAATATCTAATCTTTTCAAATTTCCCGTTGTGTGAAATAATGTTTTGAATTCCACTTAAGGTTGAAACATTGTATTTTGTTGATAAGTGAATCACCATTGAACAATAAGGGTAGAAAGCTTTGTAGATTGGATAAATGGATATCAATAGCCAAATGCATGCTAAGTCGCTTTAGTCGTTTCTGACTCATTACGACCCTATGGACTGTAGCCCACCAGTCTGCTCAGCCCATGGGATTCTCCAGGCAGGAATACTGGGGTGGGTTGCCATGCCCTTCTCCAGGGGATCTTCCTGACATGGGGGTTGAACCTGTGTTTCTAATGTCTCCTGTGTTGGCAGGCAGGTTCTTTACCACTGGTGCCACCTGGGAAGCCCTCAACAGCCACACTTACCCCCAAATTAAAAAAAAAAAATTTTTTTTTGATAAAAATTTTTTTCTTTTATATTTTTTAACATATAAAAGTGGAGTTCAGGGAATTCCCTGACAGTCCAGTGATTATGACTCAGTGTTTTCACTGCTGTGGGCCTGGGTTCAACCCTGGTTTGATAACTAAGATCCCACAAGCTGCATGGTGAAAAAAAAAAAGAAAAGTGGAGTTCCGAATAACTTTTCACCCTTTGAGTCATATATTTGCTTGAGTTTTTTTTCTTTTGGTCAGCTATTAAAATGACATAGTACATGTTCATTTTAGAAAACTGAGAAAATGAGAATTAAATAAATTAACTCATAATTCCATCCTTTAGAGATTTACCATGATTAGCATTTGCATGTAAATTTCTTCTGACTTTTTCCGTGCTTGTATGCAGTGTATATTTCATTCATGTACATTTGGTAGGAAAAACACTATATACGTGTGTTTGGGAATGGAGGAATAGTTGCGAACTTAAAAAATTACTATAAATAGCAAAAGTTGATAATTGTTGAAGCTAAGTGATGAATGTTTAAGGGTTCATCATCTTATTTTTTCCATATTTATATACATTTGAAATTTTCCATGAAGCATAATGTAAAAATGTAAATTATGTGCTTACAATGTGATAGGCAGTATGCTAAGCATTTTACAACACAATATTTTATTTGCTTTTCACCAGTTAAAAATTTTCCCCTTTAAATAAGACATGTCAGGAAATATGAGTCATAATGATTGTATAGAAGTTTAGTCTACCATTAAATGCCTTAATTCATGTAACCAATATTTTTTTGTAGAATTTTTAGGTTTTTATTTTTTTTCACTCTTAAGTAGAGCTTGGGCGAACATCCTTATTTAAATATTTAGGCATTTATGTCCATTTATTTTCTTAGGAAATGGCCCTAGAAATAAGATTACTGCATCAAAGTAGTCATACATTCTTAAAGATTCTAATGCAAATTGTCAATCTTCAAAGATGTACTGATGTACACTTTCACCAGCAGTGTTTGAGAATATCTGTTTCCTCATACTTTCTCATTATTGAGCACTATTATTTATTTAAATATTTCTTTTAATTTCCCCTACATTTAGGCTTGTCTTTGCCAATCTGATAGGTGGGAAAAAATGGTATCTGATTATTTGTTTTAATTTGCATCTTTAATTATGAATGAGACTGAGCATTTTTTATCTACCTATGACTTTCCACTCTTTTGCAAATTATTTCTGTCCCTTGCTTTTAAAGAATATTTATATTATACTATGAAAGAGCTCTTAGTATATACATTGACTATATTAACTCTTTGCTGTTTTGTTGCAGTTGTGTGTGTTTTCCCAGTTTACCTTAATTCCCAGTTTACCTAAAATTTACCTTAATTTTACCTTAATTACCGTAATTTTTATGGAAATACAGTTGTTTTACAGACAATTTTTAGAATGGCTTAATTCTATTAATTTTTTTCTTTAAGGTTTTTATCTTTGCTGTCATACCATAAAGACTTACATAAGCCAAGATTTCTTCTAATGCTTTATAACTTCTTAATATATTTGATCTGAAAATTCTTTTGGTACAAGGAATTTGATAGGGATCTATATTTTTTTCCAAATGGTTATCCACATAATTTGTTGTCTGTTACATTTTGAAAACTTTGCAGAATGGTTCTAAAATTCATGTGGAAGGATAAATGAATGGTACTAGGCAGCATTTTTTATAAGGGTGATGTTTGTGCTATCAAATATTAAAATATATTAAATTTGAAAGTACAGTTGTTAAACAGTTGTAAGTACTTTATTAGATGCAAAGACAGAGTGATGGTTGTATAAGCATAGGAAAACGTCAGAATAGTCACTGAAACATAAGATCATTTCTGTGTAGAGGGCAAATAATCACTTGCTACTTTCCCTCCTGCCCAAATAATACAGTGAGTGAAAAGGAATCATTCAGGGAAGTCTTAGAGAACATTAAGAACATTTGAAAAAAATTAAAATTTTAAGCCAGCTCAGAATGTAAAATACTTAGCTTATACATGGTATGTGAGAAAAGTAAAGCCTGCATTGTATATGTTTTCCTTTTGAAGTATTTATATGGGCTATATGATATTATTCAGGTTTGAATATATATTATATTTCTAAAGGCATATTTTCCTTATGAAAAAAAGATCCTAACACAAATGTTAATCTGTTGTCTTGGTAGAATTATCATATACTTAATTGAATTGGCTCAGATTTACTGTTTAAAAGTTTATGATGACAGAGACACAGTAGTGATAAGGCCTTACTGGGAGCTATACCACTGATGGGCTGTCTTTTCAAGATGTTTCTTCAGTGGAAATACCCCAGAGCTGTTGTCTGCACTGACGTGTTTGGAGTTCACTCTAATAGAGAGCGTGGTAAAAATTGATGCCTACAGTGGCATAACTTCATGTTGGGATTCTTTGGAAAATTAAAAAAAGAATACTTGTTGCTTTGTATCATATTCTTCTCAGTAGTCTCACTATGTGGAAAAGTTATTTTCTTTTTTTTTTTTTGCAAGCAAAGAAAATGTTTTAATTAAGGGTTCATTGGAAAGCCAGATGGGCCAACCACAGTCTAATCCAAACAAGAACCTTGTATCCTCACCCTTGTAGCCTCTGTTCTAAAACATCCAAGCACATGTCTACAGGGGTCCAGAGGCACCTCCTCCCGGTTAGCTCAGGTACTGGAGGATCCCTTCTCTCCCAGTCTCTTCTTGTTTGCCTTCGTCTTTTCAATCATGCTTTCCACAATGACAGCAGTCTCTTCGTACATCTGGATGCTCCCAGTGGAAAACTTCTCTATGGATTCCATCACCTCTGCCTTCACATAGGCCAGCTTCCTGGGAGGGCTTCTCTCCGGCTGGCTGCCGCTCTGAGCCCCATGCCCCTCGGACCCACCCAGAGTGACCTGAGGCCCTTGAGACCGGGATGTAGATGGCCCCTCTGGACCAGGTGCCACCACAGGACAGGGCCCTCTGGCCCCCTCCTCCTCCTTCTGGCGATCCTGTTTCCCCTGGAGGCCCTTTAGTTCTTTGGCATTTTTCTCACCCCTTTGTCTGCAGGGTGCGGGGTGGGGGGGTCATCCATGTTCTTTCCCCTGGGGTGGGGGGTCTTCCTCCTTCAGACCATCTTGTTTCCTCTGGGGGGCCCCTGTCCATCCTCCAGAGGGGGCTCAGGCTGCTGGGGAGAGGGCTCCATGCCGCTGTCAGGACTCACAGAGTTGTCCCCCTTAGAAACCACCACGCCCCCTTTGGCTGGGACGGAGAAGACACAGAAGCCAGGACCCATGAGACTGGCGTCTCCGGAGACCACCATGTACCGTCCTTTGGTGTACAGGTCGGTGGGGCGGGGGGGGGCCTCGGGTTCTTTGGGGCCTTTCACCTTCTCTTTGATCATCTTGCCTAGTTTCTCAAAGGCTTGCTTATCTTGCGTCCATCTGTGACATCCTCTGGAGCCCCTTCCTGGGTCGGGGGACTTGCCTCTTCACCCCCCAACTCAAGCTTAGACTCGTCCTCTTCTTTGAGCACCACCTGCCCTGGCTTCGTGTCCTCTGGACCTCTCAGCAGTGTCTCTTCCAGAATTTCATCTGCTCTGCCTTTTGCTACCATCTCCTTTTTCCTTGGAAGGTTCTTGGGGAGGCCTTTGAGTCTTGGTTTCACTGCAGTTATATCCTGCACGGCCCTGGTGAGATCGGTCCAACTCGTTCCTCAGGGTCTGCTGGGCGACCACCAGCTGCCGGCAGTCATAGGATGACCTCTCCAGGCTCCTCTCTGCCTCTTCAGTCTCCTTCCGCAGGGTGTCGATCTGCTCGTTGTAGAGCTGAATCTCGCCATCATCACACTCTTGGGCATCTCTGATGGCTTGTTCCACGGCCGCAATCGGGCTCATATTTCTCGGTTCTTCCACCTGCCCTGGAGTCTAAAGGTGCCCAGGGATGAAAGGTGCTTGGAGTCAGGGTGATGTGCATGGTTGAGACTCGAAAAGTTATTTCCTTGAAGCCCAAAGATCACATACCACAAAGCCAGAGGAGGATTTGAGTTCAATCTCCAGCCTTTTCCCTATTCTCACATATTAGCTCCCCACCCTTGGCTTTTATTTTTATCTACATGACATAAATTACTTTCTTAATTATTTCTTTACTTTTAACCACCTGTGTTGTGATTTGTATTGTTGAAATAATTCTACCCACTCTACTAGAATGGTAAAGAATCTGCCTGCAATGCAGGAGACCCAGATTTGATCTCTGGGTCGAGAAGATTTCCCTGGAGAAGGGAACGGCTGCCCACTCCAGTAAGAATTCCATGAATAGAAGAGCATGGTGGGCTACAGTCCATGGGGTTGCAAAGAGTCAGACACGACTGAGCAAATAATGCACACATATGCTCCACTAGAATAGTTAAAATGCTATTTGTTGTATTAATAAGAGAAAGCTCTGGTTTCTGGTTCAAAAAAATTACTGGCAGTGGCCTGTGGGGAAAAAAAAGGCTTAAAAATATATTGGCTTTAAGATACCTCTAACACTAGATATTTAAGAGAAGTAATCATTTTATAAAGTTTATATTTTTCTTTCTGACTTTTCATATTGGCAGAGGTAGTCTTGAGATATTCTAGTGTAGCTCTGTCCAATAGAAATATAATATGAACCACCTATGTATAAAATTTTCTGTAAGTCACATTAATAAAGTAAAAAGAAACAGATAAAATTAACATATTCTATTTATCTCTTTTCTGTTGTTCATTTGCTCAGTTGTGCCCGACTCTTTGAGGCCCCATGGACTGCAGCACACTAGGCTTCCCTGTCCTCCTACAGCTTCCCACCATCTCCCACAACTTGCTCAAACTCATGTCCATTGAGTCGATGATGCCATCCAACCATCTCATCCTCTCGTCCCCTTCTCCTCCTGCCTTCAATCTTTCCCAGCATCAGGGTCTTTTCTAAAGAGTTGGATCTTTGCATCAGGTGGCCAAAGGATTGGAGTTTCAGCTTCAGTATCAGTCCTTCCAGTGAATATTCAGGATTGATTTGCTTTAGGATTGACTGGTTTGATATCCTTGCAGCCCAAGGGATTCTCAAGAGTCTTCGCCAACACTACAGTTCAAAAGCATCAATTCTTCATCACTCAGCTTTCTTTATGGTCCAGCTCTCACATCCATCATACATAACTGCTGGAAAAACCATAGCTTTGACTATATGGATCTTTGTCAGCAAACTGATGTTTCTGCTTTTTAATAGGCTGTCTAGGTTGGTCATAGCTTTTCTTCCGAGGAGCAAGTGTCTTTTAATTTTGTAATTGCCTTTACCATCTGTAGTGAATTTGGAGGGCAAAAAAATAGTCTCTCACTGTTTCCATTGTTTCCCCATCTATTGCAGTTATCAGACTGGATGCCGTGATCTTGGTTTTTTGAATGTTGAGTTTTAAGCCAGCTTTTTCACTCTCCTCTTTCACTTTTATCAAGAAGCTCTTTGGTTATTCTTTGCTTTCTGCCATAAGGGTGATGTCATCTGCATATCTGAGGTTATTGATACTTCTCCTGGTAATCTTCATTCTAGCTTGTACTTCATCTAGCCCAGGATTTCGCATGATGCACTCTGCATATCAGTTAAATAAGCAGAGTGACAATATATAGTCTTGATGTACTCCTTTTCAGTTTTGAACCAGTCCATTTTTCTATGTCCGGTTCTAATTGTTGCTTCTTGATCTGCGTACAGGTTTCACAGGAGGCAGATAGGTGGTCCGATATTCCCATCTCTTGAAGAATTTTCCACAATTTGTTGTGATCCACACAGTCGAAGGCTTCAGTGTAGTCAATGAAGCAGAAGTAGATGTTTTTCTGGAATTCTTTTGATTTTTTTTGTGATCCAGCAGATGTTGGCAATTTGATCTCCAGTTTCTTTGAATTTTCTAAATCTAGCTTGAACATCTGGAAGTTCACGGTTCAGGTACTGTTGAAGTCTAGCTTGGAGAAAATTGAGCATTATTTTGCCAACATGTGAAAAGAGTGCAAGTGTGCAGTAGTTTGAACATTCTTTGGCATTGCCCTTCTTTGGGATTGGAATGAAAATTGACCTTTTCCAGTCCTATGGCCACTGCTGTTTTCCAAATTTGCTGGCATATTGAGTGCAGCACTTTAATAGCATCATTTTTTAGGATTTGAAATAGCTCACCTGGATTTCTACCACCTCCTCTAGCTTTGTTCATAGAGATGTTTCCTAAAGACCCACTTGACTTCGCATTCCAAAATGTCTGGCTCTAGGTGAGTGATCACACCATTGTGGTTATCTGAGTCATGAAGATCTTTTTTGTGTAGTTCTTCTGTGTATTCTTGCCACATCTTCTTAATATCTTCTGCTTCTGTTAGGTCCATACCGTTTCTGTCCTTTATTGTGCCCATCTTTGCATGAAATGTCCCCTTGGTATCTCTGATTTTCTTGAAGAGATCTCTAGTCTTTCCCATTCTATTGTTTTCCTCTATTTCTTTGCACTGTTCACTTAGAAAGGCCACCTTATCCCTTGCTATTCTTTGGAACTCTGCAGTTGGTATGATGGGTGTATTTTTCCTTTTCTCCTTTGCCTTTATCTTCTCTTCTTTTCTCAGCTATTTGTAAGGCCTCCTCAGACAACCATTTGCCTTTTTGCATTTCTTTTTCTTGGGGATGGTTTTGATCACTGCCTCAATGTTCACCTGTACAGTGTTACAAACCTCTGTGCATAATTCTTCAGGCACTATCAGATCTAATCCCTTGAATCTATTTGTCATTTCCACTGTATAATCATAAGGGATTTGATTTAGGTCATACCTGAATGGCCTTTTTCTGGTGGAATCCAACATTGTCCTGTCAATGGTTGTTCAGCAGCTAGTTGCAATTTCGGTGTTCTCGCAGGAGAAGATGAGCATACATCCTTCTACTCTGCCATCTTGAGTGCAATATCTCACTTTATGAAAATATTATTATAACATTCACATTTTTAAAAAGATGGAATCTTTGATCCAGTGTGTACTATGCTTTGAGTACATCTCAATTTGGACTAGCCATAATTCAGGTGCTCAGTGGCCCCACATGGCTGTGACTGCTGTATTGGTGTAGTGTATTTATTCTGGTTCGGGCTTCCCTGGTGGCTCAGCTGGTAACAAATCTGCCAGCAATGTAGGAGACCTGGGTTTGATCCCTAGGTTAGAAAGATCCCCTGGAGAAGGTAATAGCTACCCACTTCAGTATTCTGGCCTGGAGAATTCCATGGACTACATTTACATAGTCCATGGAGTCACAAAGAGTCGGACACAGCTGAGTGATTTTCACTAAGACTAATTAATTCTGATTAATGAAAATTTAGAATATGTTCTTGCAGTGACTATGTGATTTTCACTCTGCTTAAAAACTATTTGTATGTGATGGAAATACTGACTCAATTAAAAATAGGCTATGCCTGCCCTCAGCAGTCATAGCTGAGCTTTACAGCCAGCTGGCTTGGGGACCAGTCCCACCTACCAATGTGCCTGCAGTAATCATGGCTCAGTAAAAACAGAAGAGCACACATACCCACATGGAGTATACCCCTGGAGCACTTGGCTGGAGATGTAGCTAATATACCTCATACATAGAAACAAACAATGAGAGTTAAACAAAATGAGGAGACAAAGTGGTAGCTTCCAATTGAAAGCTAAGACCAAACCTCAGGAAAAAAAAAAAAAAAATTATAAAGCAGGGATGCTGCAATTTACCAGATAAAGAATTCAAAGTAATAGTCATAGAGATTCTCCAAACTTGGCATAAGAATGGATGAACTCAGAACTCAAAGTGATAAATATATGTATATATGTATATAGTACTCTTGCCTGGAAAATCCCATGGATGGAGGAACCTGGTAGGCCGTAGTCCATGGGGTCGTGAAGAGTCAGACACGACTGAGCGACTTCACTTTCACTTTTCACTTTCATGCATTGGAGAAGGAAATGGCAACCCACTCCAGTGTTCTTGCCTGGAGAATCCCAGGGACGGGGAAGCCTGGTGGGCTGCCGTCTATGGGGTTGCACAGAGTTGGACACGACTGAAGCGACTTAGCAGCAGCATAGGTATAGCTATATAGTAAAGATCCAATCAGAACTGAAGAATACAATAACTGAAATGAAAAATGCGCTAGAGGGAATCAACAGTAGATTAGAGGATATAAAAGAATCGATCAGCAATCTGGAAGACGGGGTAGTAGAAATTACCCCAGCAAAACAGCAAAAAGAACAAAGAATTTTAAAAAGTAAGGATAGTTTAAGGGATTCCTGAGTGAGGACTTCCCAGGTGATTCAGTGGTAAATAATCTACTTGCCAATGCAGGAGATGCTGGTTTGATCCATGGGTCAGGGAGAGCCCCTTGAGTAGGAAATGACAACCCACTCCAGTATTCTTGCCAGGCCAATCCCATGGACAGAGAAGTCTGGCATGCTATAGTCCATTGGGTTGCAAAGAGTTGGACACAACTGAGTGACTGGGCAGGCATGCACAAGATAACATCAAGCTTGCTATCATTGGCATTATAGGGTTCCTGAAAGGAGAAGAAAGAGGAAGGGACAGAAAACCTACTTGAAGAAATAATGGCTGAAAACTTCTGTAATCTGGCAAAGGAAATAGGCATGCAAGTCCAGGAAGCACAAAGAGAGTTCCAAACAAGATGAACCCAAAGAGACACACATATATGAACCCATAAAGACACAATATAACTAAATGTTAAAAGTTAAAGAGAATCTTAAACACACATACACACACACACACACACACATGCATGCATGCACACAGAGAAACTAGTTGTGTAAAAAGGAATTCCCATAAATCTCTCCAGATTTATCAGCAGAAACTACAGGCCACTGGCGTGATATATTCAAAGTGCTAAAAGAAAAAAAAAATACAACCAAGAGTAGGCTAACTGGCAAGGTTATCATTTAGAATTGAAGGAGGGAAAGAGAATTTTCTAGAGTGAAAAAGCTAAAGGAGTTCACCACCTCTAAATTAGCCTTGAAAGAAAGTTAAAGGAACTCCTGTAAATGGAAAAGAAAAGCCAATTTCTAGAAACAAGAAAATTATGAAAGAAAAAAAAAAAACTTACTGGTAAAGGCAAACATATAGTAAAGGTAGTAGATCATCCACCTATAAAACTAGTATAAAGTTTAAAAAATAAAAGTAGTAAAATTATATCTAAAATAATTCAGATGGAGAGATCAAGGTGGCAGAAATAGAAGGATATGGAGCTCACCTACTCCCATAAATACATCACAAATACATTTACGTGTGAAACAGTTCTCATAGAATACCTATTGAATGGTGACAGAGGATCTCATAAACCACAGTTGCAAGAATGATCACCATGTACTTGAGCAGGATGGAAAAAACAAAGGGGAAGTATTTGAAGTGCCCCTGGGAGGGAGTTGTGAAAGGGAAAGATTCCCTCATCCTGGGAGCTCCCATTCATCAGCTAGGAGATCAGCCAGGACAGAAAGGGAGCTTCAGAGGTTCAGAGGAGAGTGGAGAAGATACCTTGCGGCAGGCAGAACAGAGACCAAAAACACAGATGATCTGGGCCACCTCACTGCACTCCCCAGCCTGTGATATATATCTGATGGTGCATGCAGGGGCTGGGTGCTAAAACTCAGTCTTCAGAGGCCAAACCATAGGACTGGAGTTGGCTGTGTGGCGACAACCTGAAGGAGTTGGAGTGTGGGCCAGAACTGGGAGTGTATGCAGGACAGAGCTGAGGTCCACATAGAAACTGCATGGTTAACAAGCATGCAGAGGAGGAGGTGGGGCCTCACTATAGGAGCCTCATTTTTGGCATGCTTGCAGTGGGTATGGCTCTGCCTCCATGAGCTTTGGGAGCATGCAGACACAGAAGGGTTGTCCAACCCAGAAGCAGGGCTGAAATATGAGCAGATCCCCAGGGGCCACATGACTTTGGAAGCAGGGCTGAAATCTGAACTTTATCTGGTGGCTTTGCAACTTCAGCAGATTTACACCTGGAGTGCCTTTGTAAGCTCAGTGGTGGTGGGATATCTGAGCAGATTACTGGTGCTTCTGTGGTTGAGGTGGGTCTGGAGGTAGTAGCTGTGGACATTGTGGGCAGGGACATGTGGAGCCAGGGCCAGGATGATACTGTATCTCCCATGGTGGGTCCAGGTGTGCAACTACTCATGACTGTGGTGGGTCCCAGTGCCTGACATAAGGAGATCTGTGTCAGTGGATCTCTGCTGATGACATTGTGAGCACAGCGCCTGAGGGACATCCAGTTCCGACATTTTCACAGCTGAAAGCAGTGCCAGCAGCAGGCTAACAGCAGTGTACTTTGTGAGCATGCACATTGGGTAAAAGCTGACACCGAAGAGTGTGCTTTCTGGTGGATAGCTCCTGTGGAGGAATGATCAGTGACTCTTCTCCCAGTGGAAGTGCACCAGTTACACCTACCCCACACTGTAGCTCATAAACAGATCTAGGGTCATCTGCTCCAACAACTGGGGAGCAGATCCTACTCCTGACAGGGCTTTGACAGCCACAGAGCAAAGAGGAGTCCCTGTTCAACATGCAGTGCAGGCTCTGGTTATAAGACCAATCACACCCTGTATCAAGGGGATAACAGCCAGCAAACTCAGGAAAGACATGGGAGGCTTCTATACCAAAAGCCCTTGCAGCAAAAATATTAGACACATGCAGGCCACACACAGATGCTCCTACATAAAAAACAGCCACAAGTAGGTAACTGTTTCTCCTAGATTTATAGAATTAGAAATATAAAGAAGCAGAGGAACCACTCCCAATTAAAAGAACAAGAAAAGTCTCCTGAAGGAATAAACAGTGAAACAGACCTCTCCAGTCTACCACATCCTGAGTTCAAAAAGGAGGTAATAAAAATACTAAACACCATAAAACTCTGAGAGGAGAACATAGGCAAAACATGATGTGACATAAATTGTAGCAATGTTTTCTTAGGTCAGCCTCGCAACGTAATAAAATTTTTAAAAAATCAAATGGGACCTAATCAAACTTAGATGCTTTTCAGGAAACCATAAACAAAATAAAAAGACAACTACAAACAGGGAGAAAATATTAGCAAACAACATAATTGACAAGGCCTTAATTTCTAAAATATAGAAATAGTACACAGAACTCAATAACAAAAAGATAATATAATAAAAAATGGGCACAAGTAGACATTTTTTCAAAGAAGACATACAGATGGCCAATAAGCCATTGAAGATGCTAAACACCACTGATTATTAGAGAAATGAAAATCAAAACAAGGTTGTACCTCACACTTGTCAGAATGGCCATCATTAAAAAATCTACAAATAGTAAATATTGGAGAGGATGTGGAGAAATAGGGATCTTCCTACACTGTTGGCAGGTAATGTGAACTGGTGTACCTACTATGGAAAGTAGTATGGAGGTTTCTTTAAAAACTAAAAAGAGAGTTACCATATGACTCAGCTTTATCCTATTTCTGGGCATATGTAAACAGATAGCTTTAATTCTAAAAGATACATGCCCCCCAGTGTTCATAACAGCACTGCTTACAATAGCTAAGACATGGAAGCAACATAAATGTCCATTGGCAGATGAATGGATAAAGAAGATGTGGCATATACATAAAGGAAACTATAAGCAAGGTGAAAAGACAATCCTCAGAATGGGAGAAAATAATAGCAAGTGAAACAACTGACAAAAGATTAATTTCCAAAATATATAAGCAGCTCCCACAACTCAATAATAGAAAAACAACAAAAGTGGGAAAAAGACCTAAACAGACATTTCTCCAAAGAAGACATACAGATGGCTAACAAACACATGAAAAGATGCTCAACATCACTCATTATTAAAGAAATGCAAATCAAAACTACAATGAGATATTACCGCACACCAGTCAGAATGGCCATCATCAAAAAGTCCACAAGCAGTAAATGCTGAAGAGCGTGTGGAGAAAAGGGAACCCTCTTGCACTCTTGGTGGGAAAGTAAATTGATACAGCCACTATGGAAGATGGTATGGAGATTCCTTAAAAAACTAGAAATAAAACCACCATATGACCCAGCAATCCCACTCCTAGGCATATACCCTGAGGAAACCAAAATTGAAAAGGACACATGTACCCCAATGTTCATTGCAGCATTATTTACAAGAGCTAGAACGTGGAAGCAACCTAGATGTCCATCAACAGATGAATGAATAAATGTTGTGGTACATATGCACAATGGAATATTCAGTTCAGTTCAGTTCAGTTGCTCAGTCGTGTCTGATTCTTTGCGACCACATGAATCACAGCACGCCAGGCCTCCCTGTCCATCACTAACTCCCGGATTCTACCCAAACCTATGTCCATCGAGTCGATGATACCATCCAGCCATCTCATCCTCCGTCGTCCCCTTCTCCTCCTGCCCCAATCCTTCCCAGCATTAGGGTCTTTTCCAGTGAGTCAACTGTTCGCATGAGGTGGCCAAAGTACTTGAATTTCAGCTTCAACATCAGTCCTTCCAGTGAACACCCAGGACTCAGCCATAAAAAGGAACACATTTGAATCAGTTCTAATGAGGATGACCCTAGAGGCTATTATACAGAGTGAAATAAGTCAGAAAGAGAAAGATAAATATCCTATACTAGTACATATTTACGGAATCTAGAAAGATGGTATTGAAGATTTTATTTGCAGGGCAACAGCGGAGAAACAAACATACAGAACAGACTTTTGGACACGGGGAGAGGGGAAGAGGGGGAGAGAGGAGGAGAGGGGAAGAGAGGGTGAGATGTATGGAGAGAGTAACATGGAAACTTATATTACCGTATGTAAAATAGATAGCCAGTGGGAATTTGCTGTATGTCTCAGGGAACTCATACAGGGGTTCTGTAGGTTCTGTGTCAACCTAGAGGGTTGGGACGGGGAGGGAGGTGGGAGGGAGGTTAGAGAGGGAGAGGACATACGTATACCTATGGTTGAGTCTTGTTGATGTTTGGCAGAAACCAACAAAATTCAGTAAAGCAATTACCCTTCAGTTAAAAATATAAATAAATTTAAAAATTAAAAAAAGATGTGGCGCGCACACACACACATATGTGTATATATATATAGCAGAGTGCCTGAGAGAGACAGAGGCAGTGTGCCTGAAGACAAAGAAACAGAGACAATGCCTGAAGAACTATGGACGAAGGTTCATAACATTGTACAGGAGGTAGTGACCAAAACCATCCCAAAGAAGAAGAAAGGCAGTAAGGCAAAATGGTTATCTGAGGAGGCCATTCTGATAGCTGAGAAAAGAAGAGACACAAAAGGCAAAGGAGAAAGGAAAGGGTAAACCCAACTGAATGCAGAGTTCTGAAGAATAGCAAGGAGAGAGAAGAAAGTCTTCTTAAGTGAACAATGCAAATAAATAGAGGAAAATAATAGAATGGGAAAGACTACAGGTCTCTTTAAGAAATTTAGAGACATCAAGGGAACATTGCCTGCAAAGGTGGGCACAATAAAGGACAGAAATGGTAAGGACCTAACAGAAACAGAAGAGATTAAGAAGAGGTGGCAAGAATACACATAAGAACTGTACAAAAAGGTCTTAATGACCCAGATAACTGTGATGGTGTGGTCACTCTCTAGAGCCAGACATCCTGGACTGTGAAATCAAGTGGGCCTTAGGAAGCATCACTATGAACAAAACTAGTGGAGGTGATGGAATTCTAGCTCAGCTCTTCACAATCCTTAAAGATGATGCTGTTAAAGTGCTGGACTCAATATGCCAGCAAATTTGGAAAACTCAGCAGTGGCCACAGGACTGAAAAAGTTCAATTTTCATTTCAATCCCAGAGAAGGACAAGGCCAAAGAATGTTCAGACTACCATATACTTGTGCTCATTTCACATGTTAGCAAGGTAATGCTTAAAATCCTTCAAGACAGGCTTCAATAGTACATGAACCAAGAACTCCCAGATGTACAAGCTGGGTTTAGAAAAGGCAGTGGAACTCGAGATCCAGTTGCCAACATCCATCTGCTTCTGCTTCACTGACTACACTGAAGCCTTTGACAGTGTGGATGACAACAAACTGTGGAAGATTCTTAAAGAGATGAGCATATTAGACCACCTTACCTGCCTCATGAGAAACCTGTGTGCAGGTCAAGAAGCAATAGAACCTGACATGAAACAATAGACTGGTTCAAAATTAGGGGAAAAAGTACATCAAGGCTGTATATTGTCACCCTGCTTATTTAACTTATATGCAGAGTACATCATGTGAAATGTCAGGCTGGATGAGTCACAAGCTGGAATCAAGATTGCCAGGAGAAACACAAGCAGCCTTAAATATGCAGGTGACACTATCTAATGGAAGAAAGTGAAGAGGAACTAAAAAACCTCATGACGAAGCTGGAAGAGGAGAGTGAAAAAAACTCAACATTCAAAAAAATAAGATCATGGCATCCAGTCCCATTACTTCAGGGTAAATAGAAGGGGGGAAAGTGAAGGCAGTGACATTTTGTTTTCTTGGGCTCCAGGATCAATGCAGATGATGACTGCAGCCATGAAATTAAAAGATGCTCCTTGGAAGAAAAGCTATGACAAACCTAAACAGCGTATTAAGAAGCACACACATCATTTTGCTGACAAAGGTTCAATATTTTGGCCACCTGATGCAAAGAGCTAACTCATTGGAAAAGGCCCTGATGCTGGGGAAAATTGAGGGCAAGAGAAGGGGCTAACAGAAGATGAGATGGTTGGATGGCATCAGTGACTCAATGGGGATGGATTTGAAGAAACTCAGGGATATAGTAATGGACAGAGAAACTTGGCATGCTGCAGTTCATAGGGTGGCAAAGAGTTGGACATGACTTAGTGACTGAACAACAACAATATATGAGAAACCCACAGCTAGAATAATATTCAACTGAAAGGCTGAAAGCTTTTCTACTAAGATTAGGAAACACACAAGGATGCCCATCCTCACCAGTTTTATTCAACATAGTTTTAGGAATCCTAACCATTGCAATCAGGCAAGAAAAAGATAAAAGGCACCCAGACTGGAAAGGAAGAAGAAAAACTGTTTGCAGGTGATATGTTACTACATACAGAAAACCCTAAAGCCTCCACGATAGTAATAATTTTTAAAAAAGGCTACAACTAATGAATTCAGTAAAGGTGATGTCTACAAGAATCAATATACAGAAATGTGTTGCTTTTTTGGACATTAATCATGTACTATCAGAGAAATTAAGATTTCAGGCCCATTTACAACTGCATCAAAAAGTTTAAAAGTTTAAAATACCAAAAATGTGAAACACTTGTACTTTGAAAACTAAGATGTTGACAGAAATTGCAGATGGAGATGACATAAATAAATTGAAAGATACACATGCTCACGGATTAGAAGAATTAATACTGTTAAAATGTCCATACCACCTAAAGCAGTTTACACATTCAGTGCAGTCCTTATCAAAATTCCAATGACATTTTGCACAGAACTGGAACAGATAAATCTAAAGTTTATATAGAATCACACACACACAAAACCAAACCCCAAAGAGCTAAAGTGATCTTAAGAAAGAAAAAGAATGTTGGAATTATCATATTCCCTGATTTCAAACTATTGTACAAATCTATAGTAATCAAAAGTATATGGTGCTGGCATAAATGCAGACACAGATCAATGGGCCAAATAGAGAGCCCAGAAATAAATTTACATTTATATGGTCATTAATTTATATGGTCATTAACTTATGACCATATAAATTGGGAAAGGAGCACATCAAGGCCGTATATTGTCACCCTGTTTATTTAACTTAGATGCAAAGTACATCATGTGAAATGATGGGCTTGATGAAGCACACGCTGGAATCAAGATTGACAGGAGAAATATTAATAACCTCAGGTACGTAGGTGACCCCACCCTTATGGCAGAAAGTGAAGAAGAACTAAAGAGCCTCTCGATGAAAGTGAAAGAGGAGAGTGAAAAAGTTGACTTAAAACTCAACATTCAGAAAAGTAAGATCATGGTATCTGGTCCCATCACTTCATGGCAAATAGATGGGGAAACAATGGAAACAGTGACAGACTTCATTTTCTTGGGCTCCAAAATCACTGCAGATGGTGACTGCAGCCATGAAATTAAAAGACGCTTACTCCTTGGAAGAAAAGCTGTGACCAACCTAGACAGCATATTAAAAAGCAGAGACATTTCTTTGCTGACAAAGGTCAGTCTAGTCAGAGCTATGGTTTTTCCAGTAGTTATGTATGGATGTAAGAGTTGGATCATAAAGCTGAACACCAAAGAATTGATGCTTTTGAACTGTGGTGTTGGAGAAGACTCTTTGAGAGTCCCTTGAGTTGCAAGGAGATCAAACCAGTCCATCCTAAAGGAAATCAGTCCTGAATGATTCATTGGAAGGACTGATGCTTAAGCTGAAGCTCCAATACTTTGGCCACCTGATGGAAAGAACTGACTCATTAAAAAGACCCTCATGCTAGGAAAGAATGATGGCAGGAAGAGAAGGGGACAGTAGAGGATAAGATGGTTGGATGCATCACTAACTCGATGGACATGAGTTTGAGCAAGCTCCGAGAGTTGGTGATAGACAGGGAAGCCTGGTGTGCTGCAGTCCATGGTGTTGCAAAGAGTTGGACACAACTGAATGGCTGAACGGAAGTGAACTAATTTGTGACAAGGAAGCCCAGAATATACAATGGGGGAAAAAACAGTCTCTTCAAAAAATGGTGCTGGGAAAAAAGAATACCATATATAAAAATAATCTCAAAATAGATGACACATAAATGTGAAACCTGAAAGCATAAAACTCCTAAAAGAAAACATAGGCAACATATTCTTTGGCATTGTTCTTAGCAATATATATATATGTGTGTGTGTGTGTGTGTGTATACATATATATGTATATGTATATATATATATTTGGATCTGTGTCTTCAGGCAAGGTAAACAAAAGTAAAAATAAACAAGTGGAACTATATCTAACTAAAAAGCCTTGCACAGGAACTGATAGCAGAGGAACTATCAACAAAATAAAGAGGTATGTTGCTGAATCAGTTCAGTCACTCAGTCGTGTCCAACTCTGTGACCCCATGGACTGCAGCACATCAGGCTTCCCTGTCCATCATCAACTTCTGGAGCTTGCTCAGACTCATGTCCATTGAGTCGGTGATGCCATCGAACCATCTCATCCTCTGTTGTCCATTTCTCCTCCTGCCTTCAGTCTTTCCCAGCATCAGAAGATGGGGCAGTTCTTTGCATCAGGTGGCTGAAGTATTGGAGTTTCAGCTTCAGCATCAGTCCTTCCAGTAAATATTCAGGGTTGATTTCCTTTATGATTGACTAGTTTGATTTCCTTGCAGTCCAGGGGACTCTCAAGAGTCTTCTCCAACAAACACCACAGTTCAAAAGCATCATTTCTTTGGCGCTCAGCTTTCTTTATGGTCCAACTCTTACATCCATACATGACTACTGGAAAAACCATAACTTTGACTTGATGAATCTTTGTCAGCAAAATAATGTTTCTGCTTTTTAATATGCTGTCTAGGTTTGTCATAGCTTTTCTTTCAAGGAGCAAGCCTCTTTTAATTTCATGGCTGTAGTCATCATCTGCAGTGATTTTAGTGTCCAAGAAAATTGAATTGGAGAACATATTTGCAAATGATTTATTTTATAAGGAGTTTAATATCTAAAATATACAAAGAACTTAAAGAGGTCAAGGTCAAAAAACAACCTGATATAAAAAAATTGGCAGAGGACTTGAATAGACATTTTTCCAAAGGAGACATACAGACTTGAGAAAAGATATTCAGCATCACTAATCATCAGGAAAATGCAATTCAAAACCACAGTGAGATACCATCTCACACCTGTCAGAATGCCTATTATCCAAAGGTAACAAATAAGTGTTGAGGAAGAGAGAGGGGAACCCTCATGCACAGTTATGTGTGTGTACTGTCATGTCCAACTGTTGCAACCCCATGGATTGTAGCCCACCAGGCTCCTCTGTCCGTGGAATTTTCCAGGCAACAGTACTGGAGTGGGTTGCCATTTCCTACTCGGGGAGATCTTCCTGACCCAGGAATTGAACCCAAGTCTCTTGTGTCTCCTGCATTGGCAGGCAGATTCTTTATTGTGCCATCTGGGAAACCCCCATGCAATGTTGGTGGGAATATAAATTGGGAGCACAGCATAGAGATTCCTTACAAATTAAAAAAGGAACTACCATATGATCTAACAATCTGGCCATTTTTCCAAAAAAAGACTAATTCAAAAGGATATGTGCACCCCTATGTTCTTTGCATCATTATTCACAGTAATAAAGATACAGAGGCAACCCAAGTGCCCATTGATAGATGCATGGATAAAGAAAATGTGGTATATGAGTCATAAAAAAGAATGAAATTTTACCATTTGCAGCAGGTGGATGTCCCTGGAGGATATATTGCTAAGTGAAATAAGACAGAGAAAAACAAATTCCATATGACTTCACTTACATGTGGAATCTAAGAGATGAAACAAAGCAGAAACAGACTCATAGATCCAGAGAACAAACTGGTAGTTGTCATGGAGGAGAGGATGAGGGGAGTTGGGCAAAATAGGTGAAAGAAATTAATTTAAATTTCCAGTTATGAAATAATTAAGTCATGGAATGTGATGTGCAGCTTAGGAAATACAGTTTATAATATTGTAATAGCTTTGTATAGTGACAGATGGCTATTAGTCTTGTCATGGTGATCAATAATAATGTATATGTGTTGAATCACTATGTTTTATACCTGAAACTAACTGTATGTCATCTGTATTTCAATGTAAAAAAAAGGAAAAAAAGGCTGTATTTTTGATGCTGTAGAACTAAGATTGGTTAGTTTTTATGTATCAAATCTAGACTCGCTGGTTAAACTATAACTTAGTTAAACTATTAATTTCAACACCAGTTTACTTTAAGATCACAGATTTGAACTGAATGTTAAATAGCTATTACAGTGTTAAAGAGACAATGCTAATATTTTGCAATCATGTATTGTCTTTCATCCTGAGCATCCAGTTGAGCGGTGGTTTTCTAGCTGTGTTCTGCCAAGCCCCAGGGCTACTGTGCAATTTAAAGTAGAGTTGGGAGGTTCAGTAAGCTGGGCTCTCTCTCTCACCACTGTCATCCAATATTTTCAGTGTTTTATTCTGTTCAGAATTCTGTGTAAGGTTTCCCCTTGTTGAGGTGGGTAGTTTATGTGGTATTTTAAAAGTTTGGAGGCTGTTGTATCCTGGTAGTTATTTCTGTGCATCTAAACCTATTTGATGTTTTTTTTCACACTATTGTAGGAATGTGGTAAAAAGTTTTTGATTCTTTATGCTGGAATCTTGGTCTGTAATTTACATAAACACTGTTTTTCTGCCTCTTTGTCTTTCTCTTCCCGCCCTCTCTCTGACTTATGGGCATCATTGAGCATCTGCTTTATGTGACCACAGTAGGATTTTGGCGCTGTACTGTATACAATAAAATCTTTAAATCCACAGCAGATAGATTTCCCAGAGACATTTTCACTTAAATTTCTAAAATAAAATTGTGTGCTTTACCTTTTAAAAATATTTAGAATAAGGGAAGTTTTACTAACACAAATGATTTATGTCTATCTTCAGTGTGAAGATGAAGTACCTTTCAGGATGCTGGAATTAAACTTGTGAAAAACTAGAAAGTTGGGAGTTAAAAACCAGTGTAGCTGGGATACAAAGCCTGAAAATCATCCAAATCTACAGGAATTGTGTACTACAGGTCCATGAGACAGTTGCTAAAGTGGCTTGTCTTCTCATTCTCTTGACATTGTCTTTTACAGAGCAAAACTTTTTAATTTTAATGAATTTCAGCTTATTGGTTATTTCTTTCAGGGATCATGTCTTTGGTGTTGTATTTTACAAAGGTACCGCTATACCCAAAGTTAGCTACATTTTCTCCTATATTATCTTCCGAGAGTTTTGTAAGTTTTGCATTTTACATTTAGGTCTGTGATCCATTTTAATTCATTTTTGTGGAGAGTGTAAAGCCTTTGTCAGACATGTCATTTTTCTTTTTTTTGCATATAGATGTCCAGTTATTCCAGCACCATTTGTTGAAGAGACTGTCTTTACTCCATCTTACTACCTTTGCTCTTTTATCAAAGATCAGTTGACTATAAGGGTCAATTTCTGGGCTCTGTATTCTGTTCCCTTAATCTATTTGTCTATTCTCTTGCTGATACTACACTGTTGATTACTATAGCTTTATAGTAAATCTTGAAACTAGGTAACACCAGTCAGCCAACTTTGTTCTTCTCTTTTGATATTGTGTTGACTATTCTGACTCTTTGCCTCTCCTTGTGAACTTTAGAGTCAGTTTTGTTGATACTCACAAAATATTGATAACTTGCTGATATTTTGATTGGGATCATATTGAATTCATAGATAATATTGTGAAGAACTGACACTTTGACAGTATTGATTCTTCTTTTCATGAACATGGAATATCTCCATTTATTCTTTGATATCGTTCATCAGAGTTCTGTAGTTCTTCTCTTATAGATCTTGTACATATTTTATTAGATTTATACTTAAGTAATTTCTTTAGGTGTTAATATAAATAGTGCTGTGGTTTTTTGTTTTTTAATTTTTATTTTATTCATTTGGCTGCAACGGGTCTTAGTTGCAGCATCACACCAGCCTCCGTAGTTGTGGTGCATGGGCTTAGTTGCTCCAAGGCATGTGGGATCTTAGCTGCCTGACCAGGGATTGAACCTGTGTCCTCTGTGTTGCAAGGCAGATTCTTAACCACTGGACTACTGGGAAAGTCCTGTATTTTGTTTTTAATTTAAATTCCACATGTTTACTTTTGGCATATAGGAAAATGGTTGACTTTTATCTGTTAACCTTATATCTTGCAACCTTGCTATAGTTACTTTTTAACTCAAGGGGATTTTTTATTTTTTTGGCTGCTTCTTTCAGATGTTCTACATAGATGATCACATCATCTGTGGATAAAGGTAGTTTTATGACTTCTTTCCTGATCTGTATACCTTTTATTTCCTTTTCTTGCCTTACTGCATTAACTAGGACATCCACTGTGATGCTGAAAAGGAGTGATGTGAGGCTAGACCGTTGCCTTATATCTGATCTTTGTGGGAAAGTGTCAAGTTTCCCAACATTAAGTGTGATGTTAGCTGTATGGTTTCTGTAGAAAGTCTTTATCAAGTTGAGAAAGTTACTCTCTATTCCTAGTTTTTATCATGGAGGTTTTTTTTCTATCATGAATATATTATATATACACACATATATATGTATGTACATTATTTTTTAATTGGAGAACAATTGCTTTACAATGTGTGGTGGTCTCTGTAGTACATCAGTGTGAATCAGTCATAATTATATATGTATCACCGCTCTCTCGAGCCTCCCTACCTGCCTCACTCCACCCCTCTACGCTGTCATAGACTGGGCTCCCTGTGTTACACAGCAGCTTCCCGCTAGGAAAGTTACCTGCTTTACACATGATGGTGTATATATGTCAGTGCTACTTTCTCAGTCTGTCCCACCCTCTCCTTCCCACGCCTTGTCTGCCAGTTTGTTCTTTACATCTGCATTTCCATTTCTCTGTAAATAGGTTCATCAGTACTATTTTTCTAGATTCCATATATGTGCATTAATATATGATATCTGTTTTTCTCTTTCTGGCTTACTTCACTCGTATAATAGGCTCTAGGTTCATCCACCTTACTAAAACTACTCAAATTCATTCCTTTTTATGGCTGAGTAATATTCCATTTTGTATATGTACCACAACTGCTTTATTTTTATTTCTAGCTTTATAAATTTTTTTTTGGTTGGTGAAAATTGCTTTACAATGTTGTGTCAGTTTCTGCCATACAACAGTGTGAATCAGTCATTATTTTATATATATCCCTCTGCACTGAGCCTTCCTCCCCTCCCCCCATCTCACTCCTCTAGGCCATCACAGAGCACCAGACTGGGCTCCCTGTATTATATAGCAAGTTTCCACTGACTATCTATTTTACACATGCTAGTGTATGTATGTCAGTGGTACTTGCTCAATTCATCTCACTCTCACCTTCCCCCACTGTGTCAAGTCAGTTCTCTACTAGGTTCATCAGTACCATTTTTCTAGATTCCATATATCTGTGTTAATATATAATACTTGTTTTTTTCTTTCTGACTTACTTCACTCTATATAAGAGGCTCTAGGTTCATCTACCTCACTACAACTGACTCAAATTTATTCTTTTTTATGACTGAGTGTATTCCATTATACCACAACTTCTTTATCTATTCATTTGTTGATGGACATCTTGGTTGCTTCCATGTCCTGGCTATTGTAAATAGTGCTGTGATGAACACTGGGGTACATGTGTCATTTTGAATTGTGGCTTTCTCAGGGTATATGCCCAGTAGTGGGATTGCTGGGTCATATGGTAGTCTGGGGGCTTCCCTAGTGGGTAAGTGATAAAGAATCTGCCTGCAATTCAGGAGACCACCTTCTACGCAAGGGTCATGGGTTCAATCCCTGGATTGGGAATATTGCCTGAAGAAAATGGCAACCCAGTCTAATAGTCTTGCCTGGGAAATCCCATGGACAAAGGAGCTTGGAGGGCTACAGTCCATGGGGTCACAAGAGCCTGACACGACTTTACAACTAAACCACCACCACACGGTGGTTTATTCCTAGTTTGTTATGAGTCTCCACACTGCAGTGGCAGTGCCAGTTTACGTTCCCACCAACAGTGCAGCAGGGTCCTGTTTTCTCTACATCCTGTCTAGCATTTATTGTTTGTAGGTTTTTTTGCTGATGACCATTCTGATTGGTATGAGATGATACCTCATTGTAGTTTTGATTTGTATTTCTCTAATAATGAGTGATGTGAGCATCTTTTCATGTGTGTATTGGCCATCTGTATGTCTTCTTTGGAGAAATGTCTGCTTAAATTTTTGTCCATTTTTTGACTGGACTGGTGAATGAATTATATATTTTTAATGATCTATTGCTGTATGTTTTTATGGAGGTAAAACTTAGTTTCATTTTAGTCTTCCTTGTTCATTGATTATTCTTTTACTTTTACCAATTGGTAATTTGTGTGTTTTTAGGCTCAGCTTGCCAATCGGAAACAAAAATTAGAGTCTGTGGAACTGTCCAGCCAGTCGGAAATTCAGCACCTGAGCAGTAAGCTGGAGCGGGCCAATGATACTATCTGTGCCAATGAGCTGGAAATAGAGCGCCTCACCATGAGAGTCAATGACTTGGTTGGAACCAATATGACAATTATGCAAGAGCAGCGACAGAAAGAAGAAAAATTGAGGGAATCTGAAAAACTGCTAGAGGTATATTTTTAAATTGTTATGTACTATAACCGAGGAAATGTGTGCATGTATGTTTTAAGAGAGACTAATTAACCTAGAAATAGGTTCCAAAGTCTGCAGTTTCTTACCTACTCTGTAGCCAATGGATCAGATATTGATATTAATAACAGGATCAGTTCAGTTTAGTTCAGTCGCTCAGTCGTGTCCAACTCTTTGCGACCCCATGAACTGCAGCACCCCAGGCCTCCCTGTCCACCACCAACTCCTTGAGTCCACCCAAATCCATGGCCATTGAGTCGGTGATGCCATCCAATCATCTCATCCTCTGTCAACCCCTTCTCCTCCTGCCTTCAATCTTTCCCAGCATCAGGGTCTTTTCAAATGAGTCAGCTCTTTGCATCAGGTGGCCAAAGTATTGGAGTTTCAGCTTCAACGTCAGACCTTCCAATGAACACCTAGGACTGATCTCCTTTAGGATGGACTGATTGGATCTCCTTACAGTCCAGGGGACTCTCAAGAGTCTTCTCCAACACCACAGTTCAAAAGTATCAATTCTTTGGTGCTCAGCTTTCTTCACAGTCCAACTCTCACATCCATACATGACCACTGGAAAACCATAGCCTTGACTAGATGAACCTTTGTTGACAAAGTGATGTCTCTGCTTTTTAATATGCTGTCTAGGTTGGTTATAACTTTCCTTCCAAGGAGTAAGCGTCTTTTAATTTCATGGCTGCAATCACCATCTGCAAAATAACAGGATCAGATATTAATAATGAGCCTATTAATATTATATCTGTTACATAATTTACAGTTTGACTGCCTGGCTTCCTTTTCTCATGAAATAGAAAAACTGACTTTTTTTCTGAGTATTTTTACAGGTTCTGCAAGAAGAAAAGAGAGAATTGAAGGCAGCTCTTCAGACTCAAGAAAATTTTATCCATGATGCAAGAATACAAAAGGAGAAGCTACAAGCAAAATTAAAGGCAGTTGACACTCAACACACAGTAGAGACTATAAGGTATAACCTTAAATATTATTAGTCTTAGCGACGGGGTAGTTTGGCATTGAACATGGTTTTTAATATTACATATTCATAATTTTGTGCTTGATCATATTATAGGTTTTCTTTATTTTAATTTCTGATTTAAATTTTTAGGTATTTTTTATATTTAAAAATTTAAATTTTTTAAATTTAAAATTTTTTTAAATTTAAAAATTTAAATTTTTAGGTATCTAAATTTAATTTTTAAATTTTGATTTAATTTAAATTTAATTTAACTTATATAAATTTATTAAATTTATATATTAAATATATTAAATTAAAAATTAAATTCAAATAAATATTAAATTTAATTTTATTAAATTTAAATAATAAAAATTTAAATAAATATTAAATATATTAAATAAATTTAAATTTAATTTAAATTCTGATTTAAATTTTTAGGTATTTTTTATATTTAAAAATTTAATTTTTTAAATTTAAAATTTTTAAATTTAAAAATTTAAATTTTTAGGTATCTAAAATATTAGATAATATTGTATGGTTATTTTTTTCTACCTTCAGTTTGGGTCCCCTAACCAAGAAACTCTGATGTTTAGAAAGTTAGAAACCCTTTTGTCAATCTGTATGGGCTTCCCAGGTGGTGCAGTGGTAAAGAATCCACCTACCAATGTAGGAGACGTGGGTTCAACCCCTTGGGTTGGAAAGATCCTCTGGAGGAGGAAATGACAACCCACGCCATTATTTTTGCCAGGATGATCCCATGGACAGAGGAGCCTGGCAGGCTACAGTCCATGGGGTTGTAAAGAGTCAGACATGACTTAGTGACTATTCTCTCTCTGTCTCCTGTTAATTTGTACCCTTGCTGAAACTCCAAACGTGAAAGGAATTATAGTTTCATGTCTCCTGGGAGGCCTACCTTCTTTGGTAAAATAGGTCATGATTAGTAGCTGGTAAGGACGTGTGTTCATATTCTGCGAGAACTCCAAAATTACAACTTGCTGCTGAGCAACCGTCAATAGAAGAATGCTGACTCCCACCAAAAAGATACCCCACGTCCAAGGGCAGAGGAGAAGCCCTAGCAAGATAGTAGGAGGGCACAATCACATTTAGAATCAAACCCCATACCGGCTAGAGATGCTCGGAGGGCTCAAACAAACCTTGTGCCACTGGGACCCAGAGATCCCACAGAGACTGAGGCAGAACTGTGTTTGAGTGTCTCCTGCAGAGGTACGGGTCAGCAGTGGCCTGCCGCGGAGGCAGGGGCTCTGGGTGCAGTAGAGCTGGGTATGGCATAAGCCCTCTTGGAGGAGGTCGCCATTAACCCCACCATAGAGCGGCCAGAACTTACACAGGGCTGGAGAAACAGACTGTTAGAGGGCACAAACAAAACCTTGTGCGCACCAGGACCCAGGAGAAAGGAGCAGTGACCCCACAAGAGGCTGACCCAGACTTGCCTGTGAGTGGCCAGGAGTCTCCAGCAGAGGCATGGGTTGGCGGTGGCCTGCTGCAGGGTCAGAGGCGCTGAGTGTGGCAGTGCGTGCATGGAACCTTTTGAAGGAAGTCTCTAGTATCTTCATTACCTCCACCATAGTTTGGCCTCAGGTCAAACAACAGGGAGGAAACTCGGGAGGGGGTGGGGGGGGGTGGGGAAGAGGGCCCACCCATATCAACAGAAAATTGGATTAAAGATTTACTGAACACTGCCCCGCCCATCAGAATAAGACCCAGTTTCCCCCTCAGTCAGTCTCTCCCATCAGGAAGCTTCCATAAGCCTCTTATTCTTATCCATCAGAGGGCAGACTGAAAACCACAATCACAGAAAACTAACCAAACTGATCACATGGACCACAACCTTGTCTAACTCAATGAAACTATGAGCCATGCCATGTAGGGCCACCAAGACGGACAGGTCATGATGGAGAGTTCTGACAAAACGTGTTCCACTGGAGAAGGGAATGGCAAACCACTTCAGTATTCTTGCCTTGAGAACCCCATGAACAGTATGAAAAGGCAAAAAGATAGGACATTGAAAGATGAACTCCCCAGGTCGGTAGGTGTCCAATATGCTACTAGAGATCATTGGAGAAATAACTCCAGAAAGAAGGAAGAGAGGGAACCAAAGCAAAAACAGGACCCAGTTGTGGATGTGGCTGGTGATGGAAGTAAAGTCCGATACGGTAAAGAGCAATACTGCATAGGAACCTGGAATGTTTAGTCCATGAATCAAGGCAAATTTGAAGTGATCAAACAGGAGATAGCAAGAGTGAACATCGACATTTCAGGAATCAGTGAACTAAAATAGACTGGAATGGGTGAATTTAACTCAGATGACCATTATATCTACTACTGTGGACAAGAATTCCTTAGAAGAAATGGAGTAGCCATCATGTCAACGAAAGAGTCTGAAATGCAGTACTTGGATGCAATCTCAAAAACAATAGAATGATCTCTGTTCGTTTCCAAGGCAAACCATTCAATATCACAGTAATCCAAGTCTATGCCCTGCCCTGTAATGCTGAAGAAGCTGAATGGTTCTGTGAAGACCTACAAGACCTTCTAGAAGTAACACCCCAAAAAGATGTCCTTTTCATTATAGGGGATTGGAATGCAAAAGTAGGATGTCAAGAAACACCTGGAGTAACAGGCAAATTTGGCCTTGGAGTACAAAAAGAAGCAGGTCAAAGGCTAATAGAGTTTTGCCAAGAGAACGCACTCTTTATAGCAAACACCCTCTTCCAACAACATAAGAGAAGACTCTACACATGGACATCACTAGATGGTCAATACCAAAATCAGATTGATTATATATTTTGCAGCCAAAGATGAAGGAGGTCTATACAGTCAGCTAACTTTTTTTGGTAAACCAGGAAACAGACTAAAGAATTCTGAAGAGTTTCATTACTAAAAAGAGTTGGGAAAATATGAACTGCCTCTGTGTTGTTTTTGTTTGCAGAGATACAGGCCTTTAACAGTCCTCCTGTGTCTTCCTGTAGATCGCTGGAGGAACCTCTGGCAGAAAGGAGGTATGCCTCTCAAGGGCAGGGGGACTTACAGAACGTGCTCTGCCAACTGGATTTTACCCACACTAGTGAAGAGCTTCTGCAGGCAGAGGTGACGCGTCTGGAAGGCAGGTAGATAATTACATGCATTTCAGCAATGTTCAAATTGTTAGAAACTATTTCAATCATTGTATTGATAAAGTAAGCTAATATAACAAATGAAAACCTGTTTTTTCCTCCAGCTTTCACAAATGGCCTAACTTCTGATTTCATTGAGATTAAAGGAGAACTTTGATCTCAATTAAAGGAGAACTTCCTAATCTTTTTACCACCAAACCTACCTGTCAGCCTGTACCTGTCTGTGCCCTTAATCTGTTAGAGTGGATGAATCAATGGATGACATGTCTGTGCTTCTAAGATTCCACTTATGTATAGTTTCTACAGTTTTTTCTTTTCTTTTATATATTGTCAATTCTTAATCTCTGCTAAATCGTTTCCCCTGGTATAAAATATGTTTTACTATTCCTCATCTTGGGAAAAAGATGAAAACCCTCCTTTAATTCTATATCCCTGTCAAGTTACCTCCATATTTCTCTGCTCTTCTTCAAAACCCAATTCTTCAAGAGGTGTCTATATTGACTCTCTGTATGTCTTCACATTTCTCCCATGCAGAAGGCCTTCAGTTAGACTGGCTTTCCCCTTTACCAGCCACCTCACTGGAGCTTCTCTTGGGGAGGTCTCGTTGGACATGTGGTGCTCCTTCTGTTCTGAAATGCTGTTGATATGTCCTTGTGTGTTGATTGAATCCTTATTTATGCTGTCCTATGCCCAGCTCACTTGTATTACTATACGGTGAACTTTTTTTTTTTTGGTCATACTGCAGAACTTTTTGATTGGGAGCAGTTTGCTATTTTATTTTAAACATAAATCACAGTCATTTGTACTCTAATAGTTTTCTGCATGTAGAAGATAAAAATATATAAACTGTTAGCCTGCAGGGAAAAAACAACCAAAAATTTTCCATTTTGCCTTTTTAAGTAACAAATTTTTGTCCCTACTCTAACTAATATATCTTTTATTTCTGTTTTTGGAAACCACTAAATATTTTCTTTGCATAGTAAATATACATGCATCCACAGTTTTTATTTCTCACCTTGAAGTACTTAAGATATTCTTAATTCTCATTACTGAAGTATATGTGCACACACTAGATTGAATAAGATAAAGTTTAGTATTCTTATTGATGGGCTTCCCTGGTGGCTCAGACGGTAAAGAATCCGCCTGCAATGCGGCAGACCTGGGTTCAATCCCTGGGTTGGGAAGATCCCCTGGAGGAGGGCTTGGCAACCCACTCAAGTATTCTTGCCTGGAGAATCCCCATAGACAGAGGAGCCTGGTGGGCTACAACCCCTGGGGTCGCAAAGAGTCGGACACAACTAAGCAGAGCACAGCACATTCTTACTGATGTGGCTTCCCTGGTGGCTCAGCAGGTGAAGAATCCATTTGTACCAAAGAAGGAGACACAGGTTAGATCCTTGAGTTGGGAAGATCCCCTGGAGAAAGTGTGGCAACACACTCCAGAATTCTTGCCTGAGAAATCCCACGGACAGAGGAGCCTGGTGGGGATCCATGGGATCACAAAAGAGGTGGACACGATTTAGCGGCTAAACAACAACAACAAAGTTGTTATTGGTATTAGAGTTAATATTTACATTTTTTATCATAGATTTTCCATTGACTAACTTTTTAGTGATCTTTTACATGTTTTGCTATGCTTTCGGCAGATTCCGAGGACTTGTGTCTTGCTTGTGACACACTGCCAACCTGGAACACCTTTTTCTCTTCAGGCCTCGATTTTCCCATCTTTAGAGAGGACAAGATTGTTTCTGATTTTTCTTCTCTCTACCTCAGTGTTTTATTTGACATATTATAGTCATATACTAAGTACCACATAATAAGCATTCTAGGATTTTTAGAAATAAAGTTGGGATAAATGGATACAAATACCCCTGTTCAGTAATAAAACTGAATGGCTTTAAAAATTATTTTTCTATATCAAAAGACTAGTAAAAAAAGGAACTCTTTTAGACAGCTTATTTGTATTGTTCAGTTTGAACAGAATACTCCCTGAAACAGGAACTGGAGGAATATACATGATTGTTTTGTATTGTTGTATTGCCAAGGTGATATTTTGAACGATAGCTTGTCTGGTAAATTGGTTGTGTGGGGGAACAATCTAACAGTTATTAAGCCTTTATTGAACAGTCTGGAACCGAATGATGAAGGGCCCGAGGGTATGGTGGACAAGGTTAAAGGGAAGTGAGAAGTAAAAGATATTATTTTAATTCTAGAATTTGTAGTTTGAGAGACAGAATATGTACATTAAAAGACCTAAGAGCAATTTAAAGTGAAAGTTCTAGAAAGTGTCTACCTTAAAACTCTTAATAATTGAAAGCAGACTGTTTGTAAGATGATTTTGGGGATTGAGGGTCAGGGTGGCTCTTTCCAGGTAAATGCTGATTCGATTCTTGAAAGGGTGTTGACTGTCCATTGTCAGGTGGTGGAGGGAGGTGCTGTGTGGTCAAGGGGGTGGTATGTGAAAAGAAAAGAAGTCAGGCTTAGCACATGGCACATGGCAGACTGTAAAGCCTAGCAATTTAGAAGCAAAAAGACTTTATAGTGGATATGAGCTATGAGATAGGAGAGGCATGGTGTCCCTGAGGTTCTTATTCTGATGAGGGATAAGTAAGGGTGACAGGTTGGAAACTCATGATTATTTTGGCAGCTGTGTGTAGGATGGGATTGTAATTAAGCTTGGTGAAGACTGACATGATGCCCGGTCATGTACAACTAGAGAGAAAAAACTGCCTACGTTGTTATAACATTTAGAATTTTGTAACCAGTAATATTTTAAGCAGATAGGAGGTATATAGGTGAACACAGAAGTCAAAAGTATCTCCCCAAAAGTTTGGATTGGCATGGACTTCTCTGACTCCACTGATATGGAAATTGGAAATGAGTTTTATTTTGGGTTAGAAAGTGATGTTTGTTTCTTGGACATTAAGAGAGTAGTTAGATAACTCAACTTGTGGGCTTCAGGATTTTGTTTTGTTTTAAATATGTGACCTTATTTTTGTCATGCAGCTTAGAATCTGTGAGTGCAACATGTAAACAGCTGAGTCAAGAGCTAATGGAGAAATACGGAGAGCTAAAGAAGATGGAAGTGCACAACAATGAGTACAGGGCTGAGATCAAGCAGGTGCGAGTGGCAGACCCCGCTGTGTTTGTAGACTGAGCGGTGGGTTGGGAGGTTATAGGAGTTAATAAGAAAAATGTCATCCAGAGGCCCTTTGATGCTCATGAGTAGGGTACCTGTAATGTGCTTAGGAGAATATCTTTCTGTGTCATCCTCAGGGATGCCGTTTAAGTATTTTCAAGATAACTGAAGCCTGCCCCCTTTGAACTCTACAACTTTATTTTAAATGTGTCTTGATGAAAAATTTTCTAAAAGATACACAGCTTCTTGCTTGCATGAACACATGACCATATTAATTGACGTGGCATTTAGTATTTTCTTACTGACTGAAGGTGGTGATGGATGTGTATTCTCTTCTGTGCTGTGGGTAGTCATATCCTCATTGGCATTTGAAGTTTGTGGAATTTGTCTCTGTGTTATTGGGCCCTGGCTGTCCTATTTGTTGAGTCATTTCTTTTTATTACTTCTTTGAGATTACTTCTAGCCCTGTTTTTTCTTCTCTTTCTGTTATCTTCTATGGACCAGGAAACCATATAAGCAAAAATTTTAGATTTGCAACTAAAAAAAGAGTGAAGGTAACAAATGCTGTCCTCTAAACAATGTGTGCTTCAGTTTTCTGATGCTGGTTCTCAGCATTTGAGTCAGCAATCTCTCCCTGTTTTGAGATCTAATAAATAATTGTGGGTATAACCACCTGACCTGTACAGATATGCAGCTTGGTAAATTGCTAATTTTTTGCAGATTTAATTAGGGGAAAATTTATGACTTGAGGCAGGGTAAAAATTACTCTATTATTAATATTATATTTTTCTATCTAACATGTCTTCTCTCAATTTTTAATGCTTTCTATTTTTTTGTAGTTGAAAGAACAGATTTTACAGGCTGAACAGAGCTACAGTTCTGTACTAGAAGGAATGAAGATGGAGATCTCCCAGCTAACTCGAGAGTTACATCAGCGAGATATCACTATTGCTTCCACCAAAAGTTCTTCTTCTGACATGGAAAAGCGACTCAAAGTGGAGCTACAAAAGGCAGAAGAAAAAGCAGTAGAGCATAAGGTAAAACTTGAACAAGAATTTTCTTTATTTGAAGTTTGTTTATGAAGGTTCAGTTTATTAAAGTTATAATTTCCATAGTGTTTAATTCAGTAAATTGTTATGAATCCTCTTCTTTAGGCTGGTTAACAAGTAGTCTAGTGAAGATTGGCAGGAGTTAAGAGTAGTTCAGACAAGTGAAAAGACTATTTCTGTGGTGAGTGGTGAAGGTTACCATGTTCACTGTGGCAGGTGGGACAAGTGGTGAGGGATGAGGTGGGAAAGCAGGGATTAGCTCCTAAAGGGCCTGCCTGCCCTGTACAGGAGTTTTCATGTTATCTTGGGGTCAGTAGAGAATGGGTTAAACAGGAGTAAAAAGTTTCTGTGGTTGTATGTAGAAGAAGCAAGGAGGCAGAGTGACCACTCAGATGCTGTCACAGCAGTGAGGTGGTGGCCTGAGCACTGCGCAGGGGAGACCCAGGGAAATGGACGCATTCTGGAGATACTTGCCTGTTAAGATTGAGTAGGCTTTGTATTTGACTGGATAGGGAGAGCGAGTTAGATAGAGTTAGGGAAGGATGTCACTAGGATTCCGGCTTTGGCAACTGATTAGAGAGTGATGCTCTTTAATGAAATACAGAAAAGATAAGGAGCAGGTTTGGGGGGGGATAATGAATTTGTATGAAAGGTACCCAAAATGGGGAAGCTGGCAGATGGGACACTGGTTTTGAGATAAAAGCTGGACTTTCATATGGAAATATCTAATAGTTCCACAGAAGGCCTGGAGTGCAAGATTAAAATCAAGGTAAGACATTTAGCTGTGGAAGTCTTTACATGAAGTTGGCATTTGAAACTCCAAGAGACTTAGGTATTGTAAGCAGAAGGCAGGAGAAGGCATAGAGTGTGAAGAGGAGAGACTTGAACCCAACTTAGGAGACTACTCATTTAGGGTAAAAAGGTGCCAGAATGATGCTAAAAATGAAAGAGACAAAAAGGAAGAAAACCAGATAGTTCTCACAAAAGAAGTAGGAAGCCAAGGAAGGCAGGAATCTTCAAGTAGGAATAAGCTACTACCTTGAAAGGAGGGCAGATTATGAGATGCTGGAGGCAGAGGCCAGAAAGAAGAGTCCCAGAGAGTCACCAGTGCCTGGATTGATCTGTTTAGAATAATACTCTTAATTGCATGTGTACAAATTCATGTTGAAACACCTCTTCAAAAAACTTTTTAGGAAGTATTTGTATATATGAATGAAGAATGTAACTTCACCTAATGAAAATTTGGGGAATTTTCATTAGGTGAAGTTTTGTGGAAACTTTTTGGAATTTGTGGAAAAATTTTTTAAGATGCATTTGATTTATTCATCACATTTATTTCTTTTTTTCTACTTTTCCCTTCTCAGGAGATGTTGGGTCAGCTGGAATCACTCAAATTAGAAAATCGTCATCTTTCTGAAATGGTGATGAAATTGGAATTGGGTTTACATGAGGTACATATATAGAAACGTGCTTTTCTACTGTCCAAGCTTTAAAAGAAATTACTTTGTAAATACTGATATTGTAAAGAGAAAGCTAAGATCAAACTATGAAATGATCCTTCTGCAAAAACTTTCTCAAAAAGAAGTCAAGACAGTGATAGGAGTGAGCAAAATATGACTCTTCACTCCAACAACTGGGAGATTTAAAAAAATACTGTATGTGATAAAAATACATGTACAGTCTGTGTTCTTAATAGAATGTATATAAAGGGTTTAGCATAGTGTCTGGCATTTCAGTGCAGTTCACTTCAGTCGCTCAGTCGTGTCCGACTCTTTGAGACCCATGAATCGCAGCACGCCAAGCCTCCCTGTCCATCTGGAGTAAACCAGCTCCCGGAGTTTACTCAGACTCATGCCCATCAAGTCGGTGATGCCATCCAGCCATCTCATCCTCTGTCGTCCCCTTCTTCTCCTGCCCCCAATCCTTCCCAGCATCAGGGTCTTTTCCAATGAGTCAACTCTTCACATGAGGTGGCCAAAGTACTGGAGTTTCAGCTTCAGCATCAGTCCTTCCAATGAACACCCAGGACTGATCTCCTTTAGGATGGACTGGTAGGATCTCCTTGCAGTCCACGGGACCCTCAAGAGTCTTTTCCAACACCACAGTTCAAAAGCATCAATTCTTTGGCACTCAGCTTTTTTCACAGTCCAACTCTCACATCCATACATGACCACTGGAAAAACCATAGCCTTGACCAGACGGACCTTTGTTGGCAAAGTAATGTCTCTGCTTTTTAATATGCTGTCTAGGTTGGTCATAACTTTCCTTCCAAGGAGTAAGCGTCTTTTAATTTCATGGCTGCAATCACCATCTGCAATGATTTTGGACCCCAAAAAATAAAGTCTGACACTGTTTCCACTGTCTCCCCATCTATTTCCCATGAGGTGATGGGACCAGATGCCATGATCTTAGTTTTCTGAATGTTAAGCTTTAAGCCAACTTTTTCACTCTCCTCTTTCACTTTCATCAAGAGGCTTTTTAGTTCCTCTTCACTCTCTGCCATAAGGGTGGTGTCATCTGCATATCTGAGGTTATTGATAGTTTCTTCTGGCAATCTTGATTCCAGCTTGTGCTTCTTCCAGCCCAGCGTTTCTCATGATGTGCTCTGCATATAAGTTAAATAAGCAGGGTGACAATATACAGCCTTGACGTACTCCTTTTCCTATTTAGAACCAGTCTGTTGTTCCATGCCCAGTTCTAACTGTTGCTTCCTGACTTGCATACAGGTGGTATATAATAAATACTTAACACTGTTATTATTACTGTAATTACTATTTTCACAATCTTTTCATTATAAAGTATGTCATCTTTTAAGTATTTTTGTTTTAAATATATTTCTACAAGGTAAAAGTGTTAAGTGAAAGTGTTAGTCGCTCAGTTGTATCTGACTCTGTGACCCCCAGACTATAGCCCTTCAGGCTCCTCTGTTCATAGGATTCTCCAGGCAAAAATATTGGAGGTGGGTAGCCATTCCCTTCTCCAGGGGATCTTCCCAACTCAGAGATCAAACCTGTATCACCTGCATTGTAGGCAGATTCTTTACCTTCTGAGCCATTAGAGAAAATGCACTTCATTTAATCAAATATTCTAGAATCTTTTATGCTGAAAGTATTTAGTAGACAGTGTAATAGATACAAGGATGAATAAGATTCTTGTCTTTACAAGATTGAGGGTAATCCAGTAGGGAGGATAAGAAATGTAAACAAGCTTCTCTGAAACCAGAGAACAGGATTAGCTAACAGAGAGTTACCAACTGTGTAAGTGCTCTTTAAACTATTTTGTTATAAAATTGTTATTTTTGCAAAATGACCCATCTGTTTCTTACCCTCTTTTCTTGATACAGGTCAAATGCCCAGAGATTTTAGAAATTCTTTTTTTCTGTTTTTCTGGAGAGTATATGCCTCCAAAAATTCATGGTTATGCAATGCCCCTGTTGGCTCCTAAGTAGTTTTAGTTTCACTCTCAAGGATTGTGGAGGCTGGGGTGGAAGAACATGCAAAACACTACACGAATACTTTATTTCAGCTAAAGGAAAATACAGGGAACCATTTTTATAATCTTTTGAGAGGGTGAGACACTCTTAGCATCTTGAAACCACAAAGAATTTTACAACATAAAGAATTCTACAATATAAAAATATAAAATTTCTGGACTACAAAAGGCCCCATTTAAAAGACTGATAGACTAGAGGAAAACAATCTGTTAACAGACAAAAGGTTAATATAAAATATTAATATATAAGGCCTTATAAAGATAACATAATCATTGGGATCTAGTAGGAAAATAGGTTCAGTTCAGTACAGTTCAGTCACTCAGTCGTGTCCAACTTTGAGACCCCATGGACTGCAGCAGGGCGGGCTTCCCTGTCTATTACCAGTTCCCAGAGCTTGCTCAAACTAATGTGCATCAAGTCGGTGATGCCATGCAACCATCTCATCATCGGTCGTCCCTTTCTCCTCCTGCCCTCAATCTTTCCCAGCATCGGGGTCTTTTCAGATGAGTCAGTTCTTTGCATGAGGTGGCCAAAGTATTGGAGCTTCAGCTTCAGCATCAATCCTGCCAATGAATATTCAGGACTGATTTCCTTTGGGGTTGACTGGTTGGATCTCCTTGCAGTCCAAGGGACTCTCAAGAATCTTCTCCAACACCGCAGTTCAAAAGCATCAATTCTTCAGTGCTCAGCTTTCTTTATAGTCCCACTCTCACATCGATACACGACTGTTGGAAAAACCATAGCTTTGACTACATGGACCTTTGTCAGCAAAGTAATGTCTCTGCTTTTTAATATGCTATCTAGGCTGGTCATAGCCTTTCTTCCAAGGAGCAAGCGTCTTTTAATTTCATGGCTGCAGTCACCATCTGCAGTGATTTTGGAGCCCAAGAAAATAAAGTCTCTCACTGTTTCCATTGTTTCCCCATCTATTTCCCATGAAGTGATGGGACCGGATGCCATGATCTTAGTTTTTTGAATGTTGAGTTTTAAGCCAACTTTTTCACTCTGCTCTTTAACTTTCATCAAGAGGCTTGTTTGTTCTTCACTTTCTGTCATAAGGGTGGTGTCATCTGCATGTCTGAGGTTATTGATATTTCTCTCAGCAATATTTATTCTACCTTGTGCTTCATCCAGCCCAGCATTTCTCATGATGTACTCTGCATATAAGTTAAATAAGCAGAGTGATGATATATAGCCTTGACATACTCCTTTCCCAATTTGGAACCAGTTTGTTGTTCCATGTCCGGTTCTGTTGCTTCTTGACCTGCATACAGATTTCTCAGGGGGCAGGTGAGGTGATCTGGTATTCTCATCTCTTGAAGAATTTTCCACAGTTTGTTGTGATCTACACAGTCCATAAATAGATAATCATAGAAGTAATACAGAAATTCAGCAAAGAAGAAAAGCAGTTACATCCCTTTAATAATCAAAAGAAATAAATATTCTTTTGTTTACTGGCTTGACAATGATTTTTTAAAAACTGATATAACCAGTGTTGGCAGGGATATAGAGCAACAGGCTCTTTAGTGATCTGTTAATGAGAAAGTAAATTGACAGCTATTCTGGAGGGCAGTTTAGCAATGTCCATTAAACCGAATGTAAATACATGCAGTCTATAAAGTCCTGAGTCATGTGCATTTCTGATTGTGGTTGTCATTGCTGAATTATTCTCCTTTTGTCATCAGTTTGCATTCCCAAAGAACCCATCCTGGAGAAGCAAATGCATGAAAATGGTCATTTCAGTATTGTTTGCAGTATCCACAATTTTGAAAAAATGTAAATGTTAGTTTGCAGAGGGATGGTTTCATGATTTTCTTTACTAGGAAATGTTATGCCGTCATTTAATGTGGCAGATGAACATATACTCCCTCGCCGAATCCCTCTAAAACTAAAGTGAAAGGACTTAAAGCAAACATACAAGGATGAAAAAGTAGGAGAGGAGACAACAGCTAAATATTTTGTAAGGGGGAAGGTGGGTGGAAAGAAGGAAAGAAGAAAGGAAGGATGCATAGATGGAAGGAAGGAAAACGACTTTATACACCTTGATAAGCAATACTAAGCTAGTGGTGGAGAAAACCAACAGCTTGATTTGCACCACAGAGTCTTCAAAAGGCTCAGGATTTCAGTTCAATTCAGTTGTGGCTGACTCGATGCAACCCCATGGACTGCAGCACGCCAGTCTTCCCTGTCCGTCACCAATTCCCAGAGCTTGCTCAAAGTCATGTCCGTTGAGTCAGTGACGCCATCCAACCATCTCATCCTCTGTCATCCCCTTCTCCTCCTGCCTTCAGTCTTTCCCAGCATCTTTCCCAGGGTCTTTTCCAGTGAGTCAGTTCTTCATATCAGGTGGTCAAAGTATTGGAGCTTCAGCTTCAGCAACAGTCCTTCCAGTGAATATTCAGGACTGATTTCCTTTACAATTGACTCGTTGGATCTCCTTGCAGTCCAGAGGACTCTCAAGAGTCTCCAACACCACAGTTCAAAAGCATCATTTCTTTGGTGCTCAGGTTTCTTTATGGTCCAACTCTCACATCTGTGCATGACTTCTGGAAAAACCATAGCTTTGGCTAGATGAACCTTTGTTGACAAAGGAATGTCTCTGCTTTTTGATATGCTGTCTTGGTTGGTCATAGCTTTTCTTCCAAAGAGCAAGTGTCTTTTAATTTCATGGCTGCAGTCACCATCTGCAGTGATTTTGGAGCCCAAGAACATAAAGTCTGTCACTGCTCAGGATTTGGAAATAGCTGATTGAGACTTTTATCTTATGTAGTGTGATTACCTGTTCATATTTAAGAGTTGCGAACTCTCAGAGGTGCTTAACCTAGACTATGGCCAGAGATTCTGTTCAGCTTAATTTCTCCTGAAACCTCTAACAATGGTAATGATGTCCTTTCTTCACACAGCCAGGTGTGTGCTTGCTATGCACTTTTTATATTACCTTTCACATTCATTTGTTTGTAATTGTTGTTAATAAAATAGTAAATTTGAGAAAAATTTAAATGATGCCTGCTTGGAAAAAGCAAACATTATCTTCTTCTAAAAGATATCTTTAATGACATCAGATATGAAACTGGCTGTTGAGAATCATGTCAGCAATTTAGACTTCCTCTGATTTTGAAGTTACAGTGTAAACATGATGTATGTATTAAGAACAGTTATTAAAAAGTTCCATTTTGCATTTATCATCCTAGGAAGTTGATATTACTTTTATGAATGAATAATTTTGGCTAAATAACTTTTAATAAAAGTATCTAATTAGCTTTGTAATGAAAGCAATAGCTCTGATAAATTATTTACCACAGTGAAAATAAAAGTCACTAGTAGTTCATAGTTTAACTCCTATGTCCTGCAGATTTTTTTTTTTTTGAGATTTTATCTGTCAACAACTTGCTGAAAGATTTTATAACTTATTCTCACTACTAGTACACATAGTTAAATGGTTGTATTTTAAGCTTTATTTTTTTGTTAGGTAAATTGTGTTTGTCAAACTACTTGACCAGCTTATTTTCAAAAAATTCTTTATAGAAAAGAGCAAGCTAAACATCGTATTAAATTCCAAAGAAGACAACCATAATTTTTCAGAATGCTAATGAAAATATTTTGTCATTAGAAAAAAATGGTCCAGACTTGTGTTTTTTTAGGTGCTATATTACTAGGAAATACCTAGAATTGAAGAGCAATAGAATTTATAATCACAGAATTCAGACCATATCAGAGTAGTAATTCCTACCTTATCCTTGTTGAATACTGACTTACCATGTCAAATCAATCTCACATACCAGAATAGGTACAACATTATGTAAAAGTCTTTAAGACCAGAGAGTTATTTATTTAAAAGTTGTCCATGCCAGCCAGAATTCCTTTTCAGAACATTATGTTCAGATTTCTTTCTTTGAAATAGGTCTCTTGGTTTTCTTCCACAGGTATTGTGGGGCTATTCAACCTTCTGTCTCCATCTTTTTTTTTTTTTAAGTTAAACTATAGTTGTATAATTGCATAGTTACAATATTATATCAAAGTGTACAACATAGTTGTTCAATATTTTTATAGATTATACTGTTTAAAATAATTATAAAATAATGGCTATATTGTCTGCTGTATAATATATCCTTGTAGCTTATTTATTTTATACGTAGTAGTTTGTGCCTCTTAATCCCCTACCCCTGTCTAGCCGCACCCCTCTTCCCTCTCCCCATTGGTAACTGTTCTGTGTCTGTGAGTCTGTTTCTGTTTTGTAATATCCATTTGTTTTATTTTTTGTTTTCCACATATAAGTGATAACATATAGTCTTTGTATTTCTCTGTCTGATTTATTTCACTAAGCTCAACTTTCTCTTTCTTAAAGAAGAATTCTTGGTTACTATTTTCTTTCTTTTTGTCTGTTTTTGATTCTCATTTGTAGCTTTCTTCCATTCTAGTTCCAGCCTTCCTCCAGCTCCTTAGATATTCCTTCACACATTAGGGAAGCCCATTGTGCTCCTACCCCATTAACTAAGAAATACACCCCTTTTTTTAAGGTGCCAAAACCAGATCTATACTTTTTCCTAAGTAAAACCATAGATTAACTAGTCACAGCTAAAAGTAATTTTCAACCAACAGTATCACAGATCACAAGTATTCTTTTACAAATTAAGTGCCTCTGTTCTTTTTTATTAGGCAAAAGAGATTTCACTAGCAGACCTCCAGGAAAATTATATTGAGGCATTAAATAAATTAGTATCTGAAAATCAACAACTACAGAAAGATTTGATGGATACCAAAGGTCAGCTGGAGATTTCTACTCAGATATGCAAAAAAAACCGGGACAGGATCTTTAAACCAACACACAGCAGACTACCTGAGTTCAAGAATACAGAGTTCAAGTAAATTTTCTTCATAGTTTATTTAAAATATATATCTTTATTATGTAATGCTCATTTCTTTGAGAATAATTTCCAATTTATAGAAATTAAATCTTTATCAAAGGACCCTATGTTTAATTTTGAAGTACAGTGTGTACAAGTAAAGCTGTTAGGTTAAAAAGTGCAGGGGGTTATATATCACTTTCATGCAAACTTCTAGATGTAGGTGAGAATAACAGCCTAATTCCCCTGAGTTTTGTCATGCTGCTTCCCACCTCTCTAGCTTCACTTGGCCCATAAGAAGTGGAAGTTAGCTTTTTATAAAAAGCTTCTTTTGTATTTTTGGTGAACTAACAATAGACTGTTACCTAAAACATCAGTATTCAATGAAAAACCACCCGGCTTCAGCTCTTACATGTTTTCCTACCAGGAACCTTTGCTGACACCCTCTCTGCCACTCCCACCTCACCCCCAGGTAAAGATAAGGGACTTCTCTATGCACATTGCTTCCCTCTGTCCTACCACCAACCTCACTAGGGCACCCAGATAGCATACTTGTCTTCCTTGCTGTTGTGTAAGTCTGTAGGGGCAGGGACGTGGTCATGGGGGTTGGATATTTGGGCCCAGGGTGATGAAAAGAATGCCTGGTCTGAGCAGGCTGCTGATTTTGTAAATTATAGCCTTCTCCTTAGTCTGGTACTGTATTTTTATTGAAGTTCCAACAATAAGTCTGTTTTAAAGGAGGAAAACTACTACAATGTTTATCTGCTTTATTTTCCAATCTGCTATCCAGGCCAGCCCATGGCCAGCGCAGGCATGATGGGATGAAGGCTGAGCCCTACAAAGCAGGTCTTCATTCTCTGCCAGGACAAGCATCGGACAGCATAGAGCCTGTGTCCCTGTCCCGGGGCTTCAGCCCCCAGAGCCATCAGCTTAGCTCTTGCTGCTCCACTGTCTCTCTGCCGTCAAACTTTCTGTGCAAAACTCACTCTCTTCCTTCAGTGCTAGATACAAATGAAACCAACTTTTCTGACACTGTCTCTGAGAGCATAAATGATCCAGAAGACTTCACATCTTCGGTATGGAAACTTTTTGATCTTACTAGTTTATTAAGTGTGTTTAGTTTGATTTTGTTTTTTTATTTTAAAGCAGAGGGTTTTTTTTTTTCTTTTTGTCTCCTTACTGCTTCTCACTCTTAAGTACCCTTTGTTATTCTCATGTATTTCTGTCCTAAGATTTTGCTTGTGAAGACTTCAGCCACGACTGCTTTTTAAAATGTGTCTTGTTAAGTATAAGTTATAGGGATTCATTTATTTTCAGCCAAAATTTAAAATTCCCTTCCTGTCTTTTTTCAGAGAGGGTCACCTTTGTATTGGAAATGATTGATTCAAGGAATATCTCTACCTGCCAAGACAGTCCTGGAGCGTAGACAGTGGGGGAGGAGAAAAGGAATGGCTGGAAAGGGAAAGAGTGGGTCGAGGCAGAGGAATTAATGGCATCTGATGTGTCTGTTATGGACCATAGGCTGGGTGCCGCCCCACGGGGCCCTGGTGGCAGACGCTGCCCTTCAACAGGGCTGGCCCCTTGTTCCTGCAGCAGATGTGAGGACTCCTCTCCACCCTTGTTTTTGCCTTCTGTGCTGAAGCGCTCACCTCTAGCCGTTCATTCTCATTACCCTGTGATCCTGTACCTGTGAAATACCTGTTCAGTATTTTTGACTTTTTAATGTGCCAACAAGTCCATAGGAGTTCTCTTTTAGTTGTTGAAATATATGCACTGTATATGTAATTCTGAAATCCAAAAAAGACCTGATGACTAACTTTCTAAGTTTGGCACCAAGACCTGACCTGGCCTGAACTGATATGATGTGATAAAATGTTGATTGATCCCACTTAACATTTTATGTCTGAAATACCAATGTGTTTGATTATGGGATGCTACCTCAGACTCCTCATAGGTCATGTATTCTATATTTGTGAATTCATCTACTTGCTGAACTATTTGTTACCTGTAAGCAGAACTCATAAGCACTTCCACAGTCATTCATGAACATGGCAGAGCTGGATAAAATGTGAGTCACTGGACTTGCATGTTTCCAGCTAAGGTCAGTCAAGGTGGTACGTTACCCTCTTGTTTCAGCTCTTGTGCTGAGATGCCCAGAAGATAGAGCCACTCAGGGGCAGTAGAGTGCACGAAGCTCAGATGCTGGGCTTGAACAGGGTTTGAACCCCAGCTTTGGCACCCATTAATGGGGTGGCCTCGGGCAAGTCACTGAACACTGTGAACCTTGTTTTTTGTGAAATAAAGCAAACAGAATCTACCTGGTGAGTTATTCTTAGGAGTTAGGATTATAATCTGTGTGAAGTTTGTGTGTATGTGTTTGTTTCCCATAAGAGAAGTGTTTCAATATTCATTAATTCAGGGTTTGCGATGACGTTATAGAAAATAACTACTGCAGATAAGGGTCAACTAAATATGGTACATCTAAATTCTGAAACCAGTGATTTCAGACAAGGGGCTGTAGACTCAAATTTTGGAGGAAGGAAAATATTGATTTTTAACTGGTATATAATTTATTACAGGTAGATTTTCTATGCTTTAAAAAGTAACATTCAGATTTTTATAAGTAAGTTTGAAATAAATAGGCATTAAGTATATCTCTTCTAGGGTATAGAAGGCTCTGGAAGTCTTCAAATGAGTAAGTAATATATTTATATGATGCTTCACACTTACATAACTGTGTCAGAAAGGAAGAGATCTGTGTTAATTTTTGTGGGACTTTTTTTTTTTCTTCACTGTTATCATTATTAGGATAAAAACAATATCTTGTCAGAGGAAAACATCCCCCTTTTGATATTGGTACTTAGAAAATATCATGAATACTGTATCTTAGAAATATACTGTTCAACTTAACATATGTCAAAATTTGTTTCTCTTCTAGTGTCCCTTGCCTCTGTCTCCTCTCGGTTCAATAGCCACAAGATTTTTGGAAGAGGAAGAACTGAGGTCTCATCACATTCTAGAGCGCCTCGATGCCCATATTGAAGAACTAAAGCGAGAAAGTGAAAAGACAGTGAGACAATTCACAGTCCTAAAGTAGCCTCTTAAAAATCACAAACTTGGAAATAAAACTAAACACTGAAGAGTTACTGTCATCCTGAAGTAGCAGCTCTTTGAAAGCCTGAACATACGACTATATAGAAGCCATAAAAATGAGATGTACTAAAGCTGCTGTGAGGAATCTGAGAAGCTGATACTTAGCTCTAAGGTGTTTTCTCTGCACTGTCTTGTTTAAAGGACTTTTTCCAGCAATAACATGTAAATAAACCACTTTGCTAGACTTTTTTCTCATATTAATATTTATTATCATAAAGTAATACTTTCTCTTGCTGACTTAAATGTAATAGCTGAAGACTAATTAAAGATTTTATGATACATGTTGGAAATAAAGTAACTGTAGGAACTTCCTCTGGGAGCAGTGTATGTAGCAGAAGCCATGGATCTCAGTCAGAGTGATGCAGATTTTGCTGATTTTTGTACTGGTGTTGCTCCTCATTAGCCAGTTGGGCTGGTAATGTGTGAGGCTAGGCGGAAGTATGTGAAGGGAATGGAGAACTTTGACAGGAAGCCCTCTCCTATTCAAAAGACAGATGTGGGAAAGCGGTGGGAGCAGGGCCTGGGGCTGGGTTAGTGTGGGAGCCTGGGGACACTCGGTAGAAATCTTGGCATCTGCATTTCTGAGGAGAGGTTTGAAGGGGAGACAAAGATGTCAAGGTGGAGAGGCATTTGAAGCTGTGGAGATCTGGAGGAGGAGGGCAAGGAGAGACAAGAGCAGAACTTGGGGCCTGAAGGACCACCAGCACATGAGCATCATGTGGTTAGATCCAGCAGATGAGCTGGAATGTGCAGCCAGAGACCAGAAGGCGAGGTGGAGGGCTCTTGTCAGCCAAGATGGGGCTCCTGTGATCCAGCCTTCTCTGTGGATCTTTCCCATCAGCAAACAAACATCCTGTTATTTTTCCTTTCTTTAAAGCAAAACAAAACCTCAGTTCCACATCCTCCCTACTGATCCACACACTTGCTTCCCTTCACACAGATGTCTCTGGCGAGTATTGTCTGCAGTGACTTTTGCCACTGTCATCTTTTTTTTTTTTAATTTATTTTTAATTGGGGGATAATGGCTTCAAAATGTTGTGTTGGTTTCTGTCATACAACAAAGTGAATCAGCCATAAGTATACATATGTCCCCTCCCTCTTGAACCTCCCCCATGCCGCATCTCATCCCACCCCTCTAGGTTGTCACCGAGTAGAGTTGAGCTCCCTGTGTTATAGGCAGCTTCCCATCAGCTACTGTTTTATGCATAGTAATGTGTATGTTTCAGTACTGCTCTCTCAGTTCACCCTACCCTCTCCTTCCCCAGACTGTGTCAAGTCCACTCTCTTCATCTGTGTCTGTATTCTGTCCTGCAAAAGGATTCATCAGTACCATTTTTATAGTTCCATATATGTGTGTTGATATACTATATTTGTTTTTCTCTTTCTGACTTACTTCGCTCTGTATAGCAGGCTATAGATTCATCTACCTCACGACAACTGACTCAAATGGGTTCCTTTTTATGGCTGTGTAATATTCCATTGTTTATATGTAGCACAGCGTCTTTATCTATTCATCTGTCAGTGGACATCTAGGTTGGTTCCTTATCCTACCTAGCTATTGTAAATAGTGCTGCAATGAACACTGGGGTACATGTATCTTTTTCAGTTATGGTTTCCTCAGGGTATATGCCCAGTAGTGGAATTGCTGGGTCATACGTAGTTTGGGCTTCCCAGGTGGTGCTAGTTGTAAAGAACCTGCCTGCCAGTGCAGGAGATACAAGAGATGTGGGTTTGATCCCTGGGTCAGGAAGATCCCCTGGAGGAGACCATGGCAACCCACTCTGGTATTCTTGCGTGGAGAGTCCCCATGGACAGAGGAGCCTGGCAGGCTACAGCCCATAGGGTTGCAAAGAGTCAGACACGACTGAAGTGACTGCACGCATGCATGCTTGGTAGTTTTATTCCCAGTTTTTTAAGGAATCTCCACACTGTTCTCCATAGCGGCTGTACTAGTTTGCATTCCCACCAACAGTGCAAGAGTGTTCCTTTTTCTCCACACCCTCTCCAGCGTTTATTGTCTGTAGACTTTTTTGATGATGTTCATTCTGACCAGTGTGAGGTGATAACTTCATTGTAGTTTTGATTTGCATTTCTCTAGTAATGAGTGATGTTGATCATCTTTTCATGTATTTGTTGGCCATCTGTATGTCGTCTGTGGAGAAATGTCTGTATGGGTCTTCTGCCCAGTTTTTCATTGGGTTGTTTGTTTTTTCTGTTATTGAGTTGCATGAGCTGTTTGTAGATTTTGGAGCCTTTGTCAGTTGTTTCATTTGCAATTATTTTCTCCCATTCTAAGGGTTGTTTTTTCATCTTGTTTATAGTTTCCTTTGCTGTGCAAAAGCTTTTAATAGGACCCACTTGTTTATTTTTGTTTTTATTTCTATTACTCTAGGTCAAAAAGGATATTGCTGTGATTTATGTCAAAGAGTGTTCTGCCCATGTTTTCCTCTAAGAGGTTTATAGTTTCTGGCCTTACATTTAGGTCTTTAATCCATTTTGAGTTTATTTTTGTGTATGGTATTAGGAAGTTTTCTGTTATTGTTGTTCAGTCATTTAAGTCATGTCCGGCTTTTTGTGACCCCATAGACTACAGCATGCCAGGCTTCCCTGTCTTTAACTATCTCCCAGAATTTGCTCAGATTCGTGTCCATTGAATCAGTGATGCCATCCAACCATCTTATCCTCTGTTTCCCCCTTCTCTTTCTGTCCTCAATCTTTCCCATCATCAGCGTCTTTTCCAATGAGTTGGCTGTTGGCATCAGGTGGCCAAAGTATTGGAGCCTCAGCATCAGTGCTTCCAATGAATATTCAGGGTTGATTTCCTTTAAGGTTGACTGGTTTGATCTCCTTGCTGTCCAAGGGACTCTCAAGAGTTCTCCAGCACAACAATTCGAAAGCATCAATTCTTCAGTGCTCAGCCTTCTTTATGGTGCAATTCTCACATCCATGCATGACTACTGGAAAAACCATAGCTTTGACTATATGGATGTTTGTCAGCAAAGTGATGTTTCTGCTTTGTAATACACTGTCTAGGTTTGTCATAGCTTTTCTTCCAAGGAGCAAGCATCTCTTAATTTCATGACTGCAGTCATCATCTACAGTGGTTTTGGAGCCCAAGAAAATAAAGTTTGTCACTGTTTCTACCGTTTCCCCATCTATTCACCATGAAGTGATGGGACTGGATGCCATGAACTTTGTTTTTTGAATGTTGAGTTTTAAGCCAGCTTTGTCACTCCTCTTTGACTCTCATCAGGAAGCTCTTTAGTTCCTCTTTACCTTCTGCCATTAGAGTGATATCATTTGCATATCTGAGGTTGTTGATATTTCTCCTGGAAATTTTGATTCCAGCTTGTGCGTCATCCAGCCCGGCATTTCACATGATGTACTCTGCATATAAGTTAAATAAGCAGGGTGACAATATACAGCCTTGACGTACTTCTTTCCCAATTTGGAACCAGTCCGTTGTTCCATGTCTGATTCTAACAGTTGCTTCTTGACCTGCATACAGGTTTCTCAGGAGGCACATAAGGTGATCTGGTAGTCCCATCTCTTGAAGAATTTTCCATAGTTTGTTGTGATGCAGACATCTAATGCCTTAGCATAGTCAATGAAGCAAAAGTAGATGTTTTTCTGGAATTCCCTTGCTTTTTCTGTGATCCAACAGACGTTGACAACTTGATCTCTGGTTCCTCTGCCTTTTCTAAATCCAGCTTGTACATCTGGAAGTTTTCAATTCATGTACTGTTGAAGCCTCACTTGAAGAACGCAACTTTTGAACACAAAATTTTGAACACAACTTTACTAGCATGTTAAATGAGCGCATCTAATTTCATTCTTTTGCATGTAGCTATCCAGTTTTCCCAGCACCACTTATTGAAGAGGTTATCTTTTCTCCATTGTATTTTCTTGCTTCCTTTGTCAAAGATAATAGATGCGTCCCATTATTTTCTTAACTTAATCCTCTCCAACCCCACCTCCCTGCTCTCCTAGCCTGGAGGTCGCCAGTGACTTTGTCAGTTCTGAGCATCATTTCACATGCTTGGTCTTCCTCTCACCATCTCTTGGTTTGTCTGACCTGACAGTCCTACCCATTCCGTCTGTTTCTACTCTTCTGACTTTTCCTCTACTAAAGGCCCCCGCTAGGACTTCAGTGTGAGTTTTCTCACTCAACATGCTCTTTCCCTAGACTATTGCATTCAACTTTTAAGCTTTTAATTCTATCTGTAGGCCAGTGACCTCTACATTCAACACTGACCTTGACCTCTCCCCAGAGCTCCTGCCTTAGAATGTCTTCACTCGAATGTCTGATAAGAACCTTAGGCTGAAGATTTCCAAGAGAACTCTTGAATCTCCCTGTTGCTTAGATTCCATGTCAGGGTGGCATCATGTGTGCCAGTTGCTAGGAGTTATTCCTTAATTCCTTCCTTACCCACACCTCCGTACCCAAGCCTTTGGGTGGTCCTGTCCATTCTGCCTACTGTCTCAGACCCAGCCGTTTCTCTCCTCATGCCTGCCGCCCAGACTCTCACCTGGATTCCAGCAGTAGCCTCCTAATCGCTATTACTCCTACTCCTGACTCAGTAATTCATTCTCCATACCTCCTAAGTTACCCTTTAGAAATGTGAATTAAACTGTCCCTGCTGCCTCCCTCCCAGTCCTTCAAAGGCTCCATTCCATATCCCACCAGGTTTGAATGTGAGTTGCCTGTCATCTCCCGTAAGAACCGCAGTGCTCGGCGCCCCCCTGCGCCACCCCCTCCATCGCTGTCCTCCCTTGTGCGCCAGCCTGCCCGGCCTCCCTTCTGGTTCTCGCGCGCCGCCAGCCGTAGCCTGTGCGGCCGCTGCCCTTGCTGTTTGCCTGGAGCCTGTTCTCACACCTGTGATAGGTGCTTTCCCCAAATCCTCGCTGACTGCCGTCTCCACAACCCACTTCTCCCAGTTTCTCTTGCTCCCTGCCCAGAGTTATTTCCTTCACAGTACTCAGCACTCTGCAATCCTTTTGCCACTTGATTTGCATTTTTGTTGTCACTTCTGCCTTTGGAATTAAGCTGCTTGAGGGGAAGGACTTTGCTGTCTGATGGGGCCCTCACCTCTCCACACAAGCCCAGCACTTGGAGCTACTCAAGCAGTTCAGAAACCAGTGAACAAATGTCTTTCCTCAGAAGCCACACTTTTTTTCCTTCGCACATGCTACCAACCCTTCGGCCAGCCCCTCTTCCCTCATACCTCCTGCCCCAGGCCCCAGTACCTTGCTTGGCAAAGCTTTCCCACACACATCCCGGGGAGAGGGCCTCCTTGTTTCTCACAGAGCTGTGTGTATGCATCTCTCAAAGCTCAAACCACCCTGTGCTTCCTCTTCAATTTCTGTGTCTCCCACTGAACTGAAAACTCCTCAAGAGCAGGGGCCGCCCTCAGTCAGCAGGTTGCCTAACATAGTACATACTAAGCAAGTACTAGGTGGATGAAAATCACCACCATTCTAGGTTTCATTGTAAAATGGATAATACTTCACGGGGTTTAGTGGATTTACTGAAAAGATATTTCTGAAAGGGCTTTGTAGACTCTGAAAATACTATACCAGTGTGGACTATTAAGAGGGGATTCTGAGCCTTAGACTGTCCCAAGCTTATGGAATGTTCATACTGCCTGTTGACTAGGGGGAACAATGGCAGACTGTAGTCGCTGGAAATAAGGAGTCATGAGGTGCTATGTATTTCCTTAAATTTATACAGTACTGTGTTGTTTTAAGTTGAAATCGTTAACTGATTGAATTTGTCAGAACGTTTAATTGTAATTTAATCTCTTAACTTTATTCTTCAAAAAGATATGCCAAATATTAAAATGTGTCAAAATTCAATTTGAGTTAGTTTCTTCATATACATTTCACAAAACCTCTCAGTGAGCGGGGTGCCCGAATTAGCTGAAAAGATAAGGGTGTTGTCGTCTGGTTGTGGGTTTTCAGATGACATTTTCTTGGGTGAGTTATTCTTCTTGGCCTGGATCCTAGTGAAGTTGTGTCTGGATTTCTATGCAGATTTTAGCTGAAGAAGACAAAGATGAATTCCCACTATGGGTTGGACATGACCTTTCCATGGAGCCTCTTTTGATTTCAACAAGTCTAGGAGGCAGTGGGTGTCGTTGTTCCCATGTGACAGGAAGGATTTAAGTGGCTTGGCTTTCTAACAGCGCCTGGGGGTAGAGAGTGTGGCCTCTGTAGGCACACAACCTTGTTCTGAATCCTTGCTCTGCCACTTACTAGCCCCGTGACCTTGAGCAAATTAATAACCTCTCAAGGCCTTAGTTTTCTTATCTGTAAAGTGGGGGAGATAAAAATCGTATCTACCTCCTAGTGTTTGTGAAGCACTTAGAACAGGGCCTGGTCCAGTAAACATTATGGAGGTATCTTGTTGAGTAGAAACAATACCATGCTCTGTGTTTCTATTATGTCAGTTTAGCTGCAAAAAATTCTGTCCTCCTTTTCATACACAGACATGTGACATCAGGTGATGTCATATAGGTGATGGTGGTCTGTTTGCAAAATGCCCCTGAGACCAAAACCTAAAAGTTACAGATAAGGAAAATAACTACAGAATCAGCTCTGTCCTTGAGAACATACACCAAGTAAACAGTTGTCACGCACGGCACTTCATGAAGTGCACAGCATAAGGTACAGAATGGCAAGGTTGGAAAAAGAAACGTGTTGACTTGTTCTAGAAACAGATTGAAATAGTAGACAAAAATGCATCTGAAAGGAACAAATGGTGGGATTGGGCCAAAGGACAAGTGAGGGCCGTAAATGCTGGTCACAGAGGAGCAGCTAGTCCAGCCTGGTTGGTAGAGGCAGGTAGCAACACTACCTCTGAGCTTCTTAAAGGCCAAAGCAGAGGAGAAAACATTATTATTTATTACTTAAGTACATAATTATTAATTATTACAAAATCAGAACACACCATGGGTTCCAGAGAAGTACTCTGTGTGTGTATGAGCAGTGGGAGTGGGCCATTGCATTTTTGTAACTGAATAATAACAGGGTCAGTACAGCTTCCTTACAGGGGGCTTCAGTGCAGGCTGTTGGCATACTGCTGGAGTGCAACTGAGGAACCAGTTTTCAGAAGTCACCAACATGACAGCGTGAAGCTCTTGTAGCCTGGCTTGATGAAAGGGGAAAATTTAGAGGCATGATGGACTGCAATCGTCTATAAAAGCAATCTCCTATAAAAAGCTATTTCTCCACTGTGCAGTTTTAATAATTTGAACAACAGTTCACTCTTTCTTTCTGTGGGAACCTAGAATTTGGGAAACTAACATTGCCCATTAAGGCCAAGTTCAAATGATTTGACAACCCAATCAGAAGTAGGTTTATACTCTTCTTATGAAAAGAAACTAGTTAAGGCAAAGCTTGAATAGTGGAAGGTCCAGGAACTCCCTGATATTAAATGCAGGAGAGGATCCATAATTCCTACTAGACTCTCAGAGATATCTGTGAGCCAAAAAGAGATTAAGAACCACAATTTTAGGGGCTGGAATTCTCCCAGAATGGCGTTCTGTTTCCTGGGGAGAGATACAAAATTGGAGACGCCTAACCAATTCCTATTGGGGCTGAGTTTTAAAGTGCAGTTGAATAGTCATGAAAAATTCAAGCTTTTCAATAATAAAAAGACAACCCAATTTAAAAGTGGGCAAAGGATCTGAAGGACACTTCTCTAAAGACAATATACAAATGGCTAATAAGCACATGAAAAGATGCTCTACATCATTAGTTGTCGGGGAAATGCAAATCAAAATATTTTACACCACTTGTAATAAATAAAAAGATAAAAAATAAGTGTTGATGAGGATGTGGAGAAATTGGAACCCTCATACATTGCTGATGGGAATGTGAGATGGTTCAGTTACTTTGGAAAACAATCTGGCAGTTCCTTAAAGTTAGATTTACCATTTTACCCAGCAATATCAAGCCTAGGTATACACCCAAGCTCAGTGAAGACATGTCCATATAAAGAGTTGTACATGAATGTTCATGGCCTTATTCATAAGAGCCTCCCAAATGGAAAAGAACTAAAGGTCCTTTAACTGATAGATAAACAAAACATGGTATATCTATACAATGGAGTATTATTGGGGAATAAAAAGGAATGAAGTATGATTCTACAATAGGGATGAAACCTGAAAGCATTAAGCAGAAGAAGCCAGTCACAAAAGACCACATATGTGTGGCTTCATTCATTTATATGAAAAATCTATGGTAGGCAGTCTATAGAGACAGTAGGTGGTGCTTGCCGAGGGCTGGGGGGTGTGGCAGGGCCGGGGGTGAAGACTAAAGGGTACAGATTTCTTGGGGGCTAAGAAAATGTTCAAAAACTGATTGTGATGGCTGCACAACTCTGAATATAGCACAACTGAAAACCACTGAATTGTACACTTTAAATGGGTATCTTAAATGGCACGTGAATTATATTTTAGTGAAGCTCTTACCGAAAAAACCCTCTGATGCACAGCAACACCTAAAAAAAGTCAAGTTTATATTCAGAAAACATCACAGCACATATAGCGCATGCTATTCTAAAGTTTCATACTCTCCACTTTCACACTCGGGTAACTGCGGTGCCCCTCTTTAGGGGGTGGACATCCAGCTCTGCCTGAATAGTCACTTGTGGGGGGTGTGGGCGGGCGGGGTCCCTCGCTGAGGCTCCGTGGGTAAGGGCTTTGCCAGGAGCCGGGGCACCCCGGGCTCCTCTCCTGGCAGCGGAGTGCGGGCTCATGCTGTCCACCACGGGGCTGGTTTCCAGAAGAGCTGAGGGCCCCGGCAGCAACCTCTGTGGTTCCTGACCACTGGCGGGAAGTGTGGGAGTACGGGACTGTGCCCCAAGCCTGCCTGGCCAGTCCCCGGTGCCTCTACACGTGCGGTGGCCAGAGGAAGAAAAGCCAGCCACACGACACACACCCGCTCACATCTTCAACTGTGGGCAGCAGATCAGGTAAGTGATGTCCGACAGGACTTTGCTCTTAGGGACTGGCCGCGCTCTGGGAGGCACCAGTGTGGACGAGCTGGCCGCCGGCCCCAGAGCTGTCCTGAGGCCGCAGAACTGGCTGAGGAAGCCACGAGGGCCGCTCGCTGGATCGTCTCTTGGATCTGTCTTGACCCTGATGTATAATATAAACAACTCACCAGTCTGAATCTTTCTGCAGTCTAGGGCCTGCATTTCAGATCCTCAGCCTAAAATTAAAAGCCATAAACAAGGCAGCAAGTGTTTTCTACCAATTGGTCCCTTCAGCCACGGTTGAGCGTGCCCTCAGGCGTGCAGGCCCTGTGTAAGCTGACAGTGGTGGCCGGGGCAGGAGCCCTGTGGCTTCCCCAGGGATGCCCCTCTGGGATGACAGGCCCCTCAACCCAGCGTGGAGACACGGCGGCAGCCTGTTCACATCAGGAAGTGTTGGACCGACAGCAAAGGGTGGAGAAAGTTCTAGATGGATGAGGTATTCAACTGCTGCCTCCTGCATGAGCTACTATCTGTGAACGAAGAAGGCATCGTGGAGCTCTTTATTTTATTCCCCAAAGGTGTAACTGCAACACGTGGTTTTAACACTACCACTCAATTCCTGTGTGTTCCCAGGTTAAGTCATTCCTTAAATCCACACTTCTCAAACTGTTTTCTAGAGATCTGAAAGTTTTCAGTGTTAACAAGTGTTCTTAGACATGTACCAAAGCAGAATGGGAAAGGCCGCACGGCATCGGCTCAGTGCTGGGATGGAGTTGAGGGAGCAGCCTCTCTTCCTCCCACAGGCTTTCCCTTCCCCTGATGGTCCCCACTTCCCAGGTCACTGGGGCTGGGGCCGTAGACACTTAGAAGCCGTGGCACACGGGGGAGCTGGGGCTCTGTGCATGCAAGGAGAGTTGTGTAGCCCAAGTGCAGCCACCTGGGGACTGTGGGGCAAGGGACAAGGGGAGGCTCGCTGGTGCAAGTGAGACAGGCTGGGTGAGACACCTGGGGCCCTTTGCTGCAGGGCTTGCACCTGGACAAAAGTCTCCTCAAGCACCGGCATACAAAGAAACTGTAAAGGACTGAAAATAAGAGTGTGCATGCTCAGTTGGGGCAAGTTACTAACTACAAAATACAAAAAGACCAAAACCCCACACAGCACCACCAAGGGACAGGCAGACCACCTAAACCACCCATCTGGCCCTACCCTCACCCAGTATAAGGATCCAAGATCCAGCTGGCCCTAACCCCCACCCTTGACCCCTCCCCTGCCCCAACAAGCAAGGGAACTTGTTCTCGCTCCTCCCTCCCACAGCAGGGGCCACAGTACAGCCTGCCTGAATTTCTCCTCTGGCCTCTCTCTGATCAACTTCTACTGATTAACAAGGCCAAGAGCTCTGGTTGGTAACAGAGAAGCCAGCTGATGTTCCTGTGGGTACCACTCTAGACGGCAGGCCTGAAACTGTCTTCACAAAATAATCCAGTTGTCTCTGAATGTCAAGACATTCATTTTGGACCCTTGCTTTTAAATCCTATAGACAAAGCAAATGTTTTATCCAGCAACAGTCAGATAATTGTATCTCTCTACTATGTACTCTGCTGCCTGTCATCCCAAGCCAGGAGCAAGATGACTGCTCCAACAAGGAACAGAAGTTCCCTAAATTAGTGTTTCTCATAATTTAACAGTTGATCTAAAAACGTTTGATTGGATTCAAAATCTCTCCATAATATTACTAGAAACTTCAACAATAAATTCGTCAATTAAAGAAGAGGAATTGCAATTAGTTTTAAAATACATCTTGTGGTGGTGTAGTCTTCAAATTAATGTTGTAAAGAAAATTATCACTACTTTGTAGTGAAAATAATAAATTTCTCATAAGTTTCTCATCAAAGTGGACTAGAAAGAATTTAAAGACACTGTTGGCTAAAAACATCTTAGGAATTGTTTTTAACAATTTCCAGCACAAATCTTATATAAACAGTTAAGGTCATTAATCAGTAAAAGCTTTTGCACAGCAAAGGAAACCATCAACCAACTGAAAAGTTGACCTACAGAAAGGGAGAAAGTTAACTTCCAAAATATACAAATAGCTCATACAATTCAATATCAAAAAAACAAAAAAACCCAATCAAAAAATGGGCAAAGACCAAAATAGACATTTCTCTTAAGACATACAGATGGCCAGCAGGCATGTGAAAAGATGCTCAACATTGCTAATCATTAGAGAAATGAAAGTCAAAACACAATATCCCATTTTGGTCAGATGGCTATCATCAAAAAGAATACAAATAATAAATACTGAAGAGGGTGTGGAGAAAAGGGATCCCCCATATACTGCTGGTGGGAATGTAAGCTGGTTCGACCACTGTGGAGAACAGTCTAAAGGTTCCTTAAAAAACTAAAATTAGAAGTACCATATGTTCCAGCAGTCCTACTCTTGGCCACATATCTGGAAGAAACAAAAACTCTAGCTCCAAAAGACCAATGCACCCCAACGTTCATTGCAGCACTATGTACAATTGCCAAGACATGGGGGCAACCTAAGTGTCCATCGACAGAGGAATGGATAAAGAAGAGGTGATACGTATACACAATGGAATACTACTCAGCCGTTAAAAAATGAAACATTTCCATTTGCAGTAACATGGATGGACCTAGAGATTATCATACTAAGTGAAGCAAGTCAGACAGAGAAAGGCAAATATCATACAATATCACTCATATGTGGGATCTAAAAAATGAATTTATCTACAAAACAGAAATAGACTCAAAGACATAGAAAGCAAACTTATAGGAGGGATAAATTAAGAGTATAGAATTAACAGATACAAACTATTACATGTAAAATAGATAAGAAACAACTTACTGTGTAATACAGGGGCCAGTATTCAATATTTTATATGAACATAATGAAACATAATCTGTAAAATATATGACTGAATTACTTTGCTTACACCTGAAACTAATACAGTATTGTAAATCAACTATATTTCAATAAAAATGTTAAGATCATGACAGAAAACTCAGGGCTTTCATTAAAAATTTTGAAATGATCATATTAGAAGTTTTATATAAGTTTAATATCGTTCCTAATACTTGCATTTTATTTTTATCATCTTAATTACATATTGCCGAGAAAATGTAATGAGTTTTGTCTCAAATAGACACCCTTAAATCCTTTCCAGTTTACCCCAGACGGTTGTGCACATATTATTGTCTATGCTTTTCCTGGAAAGTCCTCCCTTAAGTGAGCAGAAAGGACCTCGGTGGTGAGGGAGGGTCTGGAGTGGGTGCCTTGTAGGCAACCCTTCCTCCCCTTCCTTTACGCCTGAGTTAAAATATTTCTGCAGCTAAAATGTGTTTTGATTAATGGTTAAATGTATGTGGGCTACTCAGATGACAGTTCATCCATTTATTAATTCATTCATCAAATATTTAATCAAGCAAACTCCTCATCTTTGCAGCCTGAGCTCCTGCAATTCCCTGAGGATGCTGGCGACACAGACCCCAGCTCCCTTCTTGCTCCCAGAACCTCTGACAAGTGTGCTCAGAGGGTCTAGTAACACACCTGCGCCCTTAGCAATTTGCATCGTCAATGCGTAAAGACGGCCCTAGTGCCCAGGGCAATGGGCTGATTGAAATGAGTCTGAGCGCAGAGAGGGAAGCCTCAAAGCCAGCTCTCCACTTAGCAGCTGTACACCCTTGGGCAGTTTCTTCATATGCAGAATGTAGACTCTGATACTCACTCAGCGAGGCTGTCGTGAGGCCAGGTGAGATGCTGAATAGGGAAGAGAATCAAAAAGCTGTAGATGGGACCTCACAGGCAATACCCATCACTGTGGAGGGCAGCTGTAGGAAAGCATCCATTCAGGGGCGGGTGGCCTTAGGGTCTGGGAGACAGTCAGAGGGAGAGGCGTGGGGGCACCCGGGCAGCTGGCCTGTCCAAAGGGGATGCTGCAACTCGCTTCCTTGTGGAGGTTTTCACAGGCTTCTCGGGAAAGGTTGTCAATCAGATTTTGATGGGATTTTTCTGATTTTTTACTTTATTTATTTAAAATACTATCTCATTTTTTAATATTAATTTATTTTGCTGTGCTGAGTCTTAGTGGTGGGAGTCAGGATCTTTGCTGTGGCATGCAGGGCCTCTAGTTGCAGCATGTGGGATCTGGTTCCCAGACCAGGAATCAAACCTGGGTCCCTGCATTGGGAGCTCAGAGTCTTAGCCACTGGACCACCAGACAAGTCCTTTAAATGCTATTTTATTTTTTTTAATTTTAAAAGATCTTTTTGATGTGGACCATTTAAAAGTCTTTACTGAATTTTGTAACAATATTGCTTCTGTTTTATGTTTTGACTTTTTGGTCATGAGGCATGTGGGATCCTAGCTCCTTGACCAGGGATGGAACTGGCACCCCCTTGCATTGGAAAGTGAAGTCTTAACCACTGGACCCCCAGGGAAGTCCGTTGATTTTTAAATGTTGGCATCAACTAACACTGTACAGGCTGATCAGTAAAGTTTGCAAACTCTGCCCACACCAGTGGGCAGTGATAAGGCTGACCTGGGGCCAGGGTCCGTCACCACAGCCAAGGCCCCCAGGACAGGGGGTGGGTAGGACCTCAGGAGGACAGGCCGTCTTCCCTGCCTGCAGGGCTCCGAGGGACACTCATGCCACAGCCGCTGGCTGGCTGCCGCATGCTCCTTCCATCCCCCTGAGAGAACAGAGATCATAGAACTTCCACTAAGAGATAAAACCTCTAGAAGAAAACAGGAGAAGATCTTCATGATCTGAGTTTGGCAAAGATGGTGACATGGATGGTTCATTTCCCCCTGTATTTAACAAATGCCAGCATTTCATCATATATGCTTTAAAACTTAACATAACAGATTGCTGAAAACTTCTGTGGCCCTTCTAATTTCATGATGGTGCTAACATTTCACAACCATAATTTTTGTATTTGTACGCATTCACAAAGAACACACTGCATGATTTCAGGTACTAAAATTTCAGGTACTATATAGTGTTTCTGTGCGCTAGGAAAAAACAGTGGAAAATGAACTTAAAAATTGGTACCATTTACTGCATCATGAAAAATACATCTGTGCATATCTAGAAATACATCTGATAAAAGATACTCAAGGGTCTACAAAAGTTTACTAAATGTTACTGAGAGAAGGGAAGAATTTCCACCCTTTTGTCTGAAGCAGGAGGTGGGGAAGGGAGAGTAGGGATGGGTCTTGCACTGGGGGCTCAGGGCTCCTGCTACATGGTGGTCCTGGAATGTAACAGATATGTTCCCCAGCCAGTGTGCAGACTGGCCAACTGTTCTCGATGAAGGCACCCTTCAGAGAGGTGCCAATAAAGTAATAGCTGCCTAGCTGAGCTCCTGGTCTCTGGACAATTCTAGGAGAGGCAGGGTGGCCAACAGTTGGAGACAGGATTTCTTCTTTATTAGGTCAGGGGCTGGTATGGTTTTATGAGGGGCCTGGGACCTTCAGATTCTTCAGGGAGCAACACGCAGCAGGTCAGTATCTTCATACAGCCTGGGGAAGACTGTTGTGATGGTGATGACAGCCGAGCCTCACTGAGTACCTCCTAGTGCTGGGGCTTTGTTTATTGTAGCCTTGTTCACTCATCCAAACCCCACAAGAAGCTTACATGGTGGGTGCTATGATTACCCCCATTTTACTGCTGAGGACATGGAGACGGGATGCTCGCTAACTTGCCAACAGCAGTGGTAGGGGGCCGAGCGGGGATGGAATCCCGGTGGCTGACTGCAGAGTTGGTGCCTTTAACTCGTACCATCAAGATGTCATCCACGGGTCTGGGCTGCAGGCCTCCCCCAGCCTTGGGAGCTCTGCTGGAAGGGGTCTCTGGGGAGCCCCCAGTCAAGCCAGGGTTTACAGAGAGAAACCAAGGCTTCAAGCCTGCATTTGTGGCTCTTGACCCCACATGACAGCTTTCGGTCATCAGCGAGCGGTGGCTAAGAGGTCACCTTTCTAGGAAGAAGCCCATTGGCTTCTTTTTAAAATGGACTTTGAACACTATTGCTGAGCTCTAAAAATGACGAGTGAAGATTTTACAGAGGCGATCTTCTCATGGGATCAGGTTCTCTCTGTTGTTTCTCCTGGGAGGTGGGGAAGGGGTCTGGTGTGGATGAAACGGACACGAAAAGGTCCATGGTATCCACATCCACCCCAGTCCTAAGGGCGAGATGACCACACAGGATGGAGTCGGGGGCAGCCTCCAAAGGCCTGTGGTATCTTGGCTACATTTAATTTTTTGTAATATGATGAAATGATCAATGTTAACTTTCAGATTCCATTTGGTGTTCACATACACACTAATACATATATTAATACATATCAGCAGAGTGTTCACTAGACAATTTGTCATCCTGCAGTCATTTCTTCTATATACACTTTCCTCCTCCATCACCGCTCTGTCCATATGGGAGCTGCCAGGGGCCCCTCACTCCAGGCATCTGTTCTCCATTAATCATGTGCACCAGTTCTTCTTGGCCATTCACGGTGTGGCTGCCCCTCTGCCCTCATGGCACAAACCTCCCCACCGTCCTCCCTACCAGTCTGGAGTGGGGAGTCCCTACCTGGCCCCCGCACAGCCAGGGTAAAATGATGGCTGATTCTTTGTGTCATGGAGGCAGTCAGCCATCCCCCTGATGGAAAGAAAGTAATCCCAGAGCAAGCTGAGGGCGGCAGGCCCCCCAGGAAGAAGGGCACTCCTCAGATCAATCAGTTCCCTGATTGCTTCCTGGAGGTGAACACCAGGAGTGCGCACAGCCAGGTGGCAATCTTTGTCTTCCTGCCAACCCACATTTCCCACAGAGGCAAAGGCACCCGTTGCGTACACTTTTTAGTTAGTTGGAAAAAGAAATCTCTTGGGTCAACAATGCTGTAAATAAAGCCGATGGTCTAGAATTCTGTTTTGGAAAGAACAATTGATGTTCACTTTGCACAATAGCGATCGTTTAGTCTAAATGCAAGGTACCGTTTCCTCATGAGATGAAAAAGCATACAAGTTCAGGGTGTCTGATTCTTCCTGGAGCGCTATGCATTTGGGTGCTCCATGTGGTGGGTTGGGTGGGCTCCTCCTGAATCCCAGAGGCTGTCAGGACGCCTCTAGAGCATCCTTGCGCCTATGGTGGGAGCTGACTGGTTGTCTGTCAGTGGGTGAGTTTGCTGGGAAGCCAGCACCCACCCACTGGTCTGAATAATCTCCTGTGTCACTTGGTCTTATCTTGGGTTTGCCTTCCTTTTAGTCAGACTCGGCAAATGCATGGCACACCTCACCCCTCAGTCCAGTATCTATGGGTCACCAGCTAATCACAGTGCTCTTTCCTACTGAGCCCACCGTGACCTCAGATTCCTTAACCCGATGCCCCAGGTAACAATGACCACACATCTGGAGAGCTGTTTGAAGTCCAGGTTTCCTTCTCATTCATTCTCAAACCCTCATGTCTCGGTTTTGCCACTGGATACACAAGGATCTTGAAGACATTTTGTCTCTTTTATGTCTCATCCTGCAGGCACTTCTCTTGAGAGGATTAGCCTTGGGGACAATGATGCTTAAAGAACCAGGAGCTCTGAGTGTTCACTGGACCATTGTTTCCTGAGACATCAACCCTCCTGAAGACAGCCCTGAAAGTATTCAGACTTTGCCAGTAAAAATGTTTATGCTTTTTGTTGTTATAGGAAGCAATCACATGTATCCCTGGGAGATGAGGAGGGCCTGAACGATGGAAGGCTTTGGAATGGGGTGGACATGGAGTTGGAGGAGCAGGTCAAATATGGAACATGGCAGAATGGACCAGACTTCTCACCGAAAGGAATGCAAGAGTCAGTAGCGGCCACCATGCGTTTGACTTTGGGCATGGGGGTACATTTGCTGTGTTGGCAGTCCAGGAGGAGGCAGAGGTAATCTGGGGGAGAGAAGTGATCTGGTTTCAGTGTCTTTTGACTCAGGGAGGCTGGCAGGGCATCCAAGAGGGGGCATCCCAATTGCTGCCTGACTCTTGGTTTTCTTTAGTTTTGTTCGCAAAATCAGAGAGAAGCAATATCCTGTCAGAGGCTGCGGCTGCCCCTTTGGTCCCTCTGCTGGGTTCCCTCCAGCCCCTTGCCCTCGGGCAAGAAAAGAGCCAGCAGCGCAGTCTGGTGGGGGCTGCAGGGCATGCTCTTAACCCAGCAGGGCCCTTCAGATGCTCCGCCACCGACAATCTCAGACCTACCGCCTGCCGGCATCTGTTCACGGAGACGCAGCATCACAAACTCTCCGGACTGGAAGGGACTTTAGAGGTCATCCACGGCAGCCTCAGAGCTGGCACTTTCAGACTGTTCTAACAGCTTGAGAGTTCTTCCTTCTATTATTTGAAGACTGTTTCTTCGGACTTCCCCTTAACATGCTGTTAAAGATATGGGTCACTCGTGGAATCCTTGGTAAGGAGAAGCATGCTCAGGCTCATGTTTGTGGGTCTAGCAGTGAGGAGCGCAACAAGGCCAAATTTGGGAACACGAATTCTTTTTGTCCTTCACACGACAGCTACAAGAATGGTCTCCATGGTTACAGCAGCTTCTCAGAGGTGTCTAGATTTCCATTTGCTATATTTCCCTAAATGTCTAATTTATGAATAATCTGTTTAGGTAACCTGCTGGAAAGTTTCTACAAATGTATGAATATCAAGGAATATATATTTATATATATTCCCAACAACAACAAAAAGTAGGCTGATGGGCATTTTTGGAACACTTTTTTTTTTCTCCCATTTAAAATAGAAATTAGGATCAACTTAAACATTTTCAAGTTAAACAAGATTCACTGCCTTCATGTTCTTCAAAGGCATGTGAGCCGGAGAGGGGCTGGAGCTAACCTAATTATGTTTCCTTTAATGTGAAATAGCTATTTGCCTGACATTCTATTTGCATCTCACCATCACATTCAAATAGCTGGGACATTGATTTTTTTTTTCCTAACATTCCCTTTGAACATGAAAGTGTTTTTTTTTTTTTCTTTCTCCTGCTTGTGAGAACAGTGATAAGAATGGATCGATAATTACATTGTTGGGTAAAAATGAATATAAATTTTATTGAAAAACAACACCAGCAACAATGAGGGGAAAGCATACCTAACAGCCAGTGGCCCACACAACTCAATGCACACATTATGAAAAGTAATCACCTCTTCAAAGCTCCAACTATGCATCCAAATGAAAAGAAATGATCGACCTCAGATAAACTGACGGGGGACGCAGATGCACACCACCTCTCGCCTCTGAAAGCTTTGCCAACAGCAAAGGACGCTACCAATACTATTCGGTCCCCCGTTTGCTGTGGGTGATCCAGTGTATTTCAAGAATTAAACTGGTTTGGAAAGAACTGGTTAGCATGGCAGCGAAGACCCCAGACCACTGAGAAAATTTTTCTACTTTTCCAGTCCTTTGAGAAGAGGATTTCACAAACTTTCTTGGCAACTTGTCCCACCTGCTTAACAACAGGAAATACTTCTTTATGTCTAGCCTAAATCCTTCATGCTTCAGTTAATCTATTTCCTCTTAATCTCAGCAGGCTGTCAGGGGTTTGTCCTGGTGGGACAATGTAACATATGGGGAACACACAATGATCACAATCAGATTGAAGGCAGAGTCCAGCTGCGCTGGTGGCGCTTCCAAAACAAGTGGAACAGAAGTTAATTGCAGTTGTGGTTGTCGCCCATTTGCCGCGTCTCACTCCCCCACCCTCCCCGACCCTCTATGCCCTTCTGTGGCTTGAGGGCTGCCATCCTAGGACTTGCAGCAAAAGCTTTCTGAGTTCGATCAGTTCCAATTTTTCACTGACGTAGTAATGAATGTGGTCGAACTGTCCCATCCACTTCTACCCGATTTCCGGGTAAAATATTTTCAAACCGTTATCACGTTCTTCGCACCACGCCATGGTTCTTCGCACCATGCCAGGCAGTTCCCTTGCCTCGCCTCACAACTTGTGTGGAAACGACGTGCTCCACGTATACATGAGAAAACTCTGAGAAGCCACGAGAAGGCCCTCAGTGAATTTAATATAAACATCCCTGCCGCATTTTTTTCAAATGCTGCATAAAAACCCCAGCCTCACGGGAGTTTGCAGCACCTGCAGCTCCGCATATCAGACAGCAGGGGGCGCCCGTGCCATTCCACTGGCCGTAGAACGCCTCGATCGGGAAACAAAGATGGGGATTTGAATAAAAGACTTCAAAATGCAACCCCGAATTCTACCCTGAGCAACATGCGTGTAAAAATTCATGAAGATTGGATTTCATTTCATGTATTTTTACTTTAGTGGAAAGAAATGCAGGTGTTGTCTGTGCCTACAGCTGTCTTTACAAGGAGTGGGGCGGGGAGGCGGGGGCGGGGGCGCGGGGGCGCCTGGTTAAATGAACAGGGAGGGGTTGCTGACGCTCCCAGGCGCTTGGAGAGGCTGGGCCACCGTCTCCTGCTTGGGACAGCTCCTATTTTGCTGGGTGGCATCCTTTGTGTGCTCCAGAATGTATAGACTAATTATATTGTTTTGTAGAGGATGCAAGTTGCTCCCAGCAGGACTCACAGCCAGCTCTGGGTCCAGTGAGTGACATGAGTCATAGAAGGCACTTATTATTTTGATGAAACACAGCACATTTCTTTCAGCCCATAAAATCAAAGGGGTGAGAAAAGGCTGTTTCCAGGGTGTAAAAACTCCTCTTGTTTCCCTGTCGTGGTGCACAGCGGTTCCGCCTCTGCAGCCTTTGTGCATTTTCCAGGCGTGAGTGACACAGTGCTGAATGCCTGGGTGGCAGAGCCTGCCAGAGGCCGCTGGACACAGGCCAGAGCAGCTCAGCCCACCGTGGTGTACTGCCCTCCTGTTCCAGGGCCCCTGGCCTGGTGGAGGATGGGCCCCCTGAGACATTCCTCTGGACCGGGTCCATGCTGGGGGCGGTGGGGCTCTTTGTGGGGAGGGAACTTAGGGAGATGATGGAGTGTTGGGAGCCTGGAACTTGAAACAGGCTTGGGCAAGGACGGTGGCTGCCACCCTTGCTCTGGGACGGCTGGGGCAGGGCTGCAGCCCCAGCACGAAGGATCGGCTGACACAGTACCTGGTTAAGTGCTCCAGGAACACTCGTTGAATACACAAATGTGAGGGTGAAGGCAAGGAGGCCGTGAGGATCCCCAGCAGCTTTGGCTGTAGCTAGCCCAGGGCCCCCGGAGCGGCAGCGCGGGGAGGGGAGTACTGGGCAGTGCTGGCTCTTCCGGGCCCAGGCCCTGGTAGGCAGGGCTGCAGGGCTGAAGAAACCAGGATGGCAGGGGAGGTCACCTGCAACCTCTCCGTGTGCTGGGATGGTGCTGCAGCGGCTCTGCGGGGCCTCTCAGGGCCTCTCCATCCTTCCCGCCTGCCGCCCTCACTGGAGCCAGTCTTTCTTCTGTTGCCATGGCAACACTGGCCTGAGGTGCTGCTAAGGGCTGGCGGGGCAGGCTAGACTTCTCAGGCCTGAGCAAGCAAGGAGCTCTGGATGGGTCCCTACAGAAGGCAGACCCTGGGGTCTCTCTTGAGAGGAAGGAAGGGACATGGGATAGAAATTGCTCCCAGGGCAGGTCGAGGTCCCCCAGGTGTGGCCTTGGTGGTAGAGATCTTGGGGCTGGTGGGACCCTGCTATCGTGGGGGCCCCCAGCACTGCAGCGTTCTTACTACTTCACCTGAAGTCTTTATTGAGGATTATTGCCAGGGGTCCCCATGGGCCCAGAAGCCTCCTGGGGTTCCCAGTGTGGGTTTCAGGTTGGGGCCTGAGGCACAGGCTCTGAGAGGGCCTGCAGGGGCTGAGTGAACTGCTGATAGACCAAGTAGATGGAATTAATTCCTCTGAGAGCAGAGTCGAGGGTCTTACATCCTGAGGCTAGGGTGACGGGACTGCCATATATCCCTGCCTCTCTGGCCCCCACCCAGAACAACAAGAGCAGGCACTGGCTGCTGTCGGCCCAAGACATTTCTATTGCCACATTTCAGGCACACACAGGGATTGTGGAGGCCCTTGGCCCCTGGGCTAGTTGGGGGCCAGTTAGCTTCCTCTCTGCACCTTCCTTCTCAGGACCTGGAAGAATAAGCAGCAGCATCGGGAATGCAGGAGATGGTCAGGTCTGGAAAGAAGATGACAGTCTGACCTCCCCTGGGGTCTGAGAGTTGGTGAGAAGCTCTGTGCGGCTCCTGGGAAGGGGCTCGAGAACTCAGGATGACTCAGCCTCATGGATCACGCCTGCTTCTCTCTCCCCATCAGGGGAAAGGTGTTTGGCCCCGGGCGGCATGCCCACACCAGCCCGAGAATAACAAGGACAGCACGAGAAGGGGGGGTGTCTGGGCAGTGAGTACAGTTACAATACCTTGGATTTACATAGCACCTTTGTCGTCTAAAGGGCCTTTGCCTCTGTCCCCTTGGCCACTGACATCGCAACCTCCGGCAGAGCAGGAACACGAGGCAGAGGTCCAGAAGGGATTCCATGCAGACTCAGTGGTGTCCGGGCTCTGGGAGCAGCCCGGCAGGGGTGGGGGTGGCAGGCGGCCCTCACTGGGCGTTGACCTGGTACTTGAGGATGTAGGAGTAGAAACTGTGGTTGGCATTCTCCAGCACCATGACGTACACCTCCCGGCAGCCTGCGGTGCTGCAGCTGCCCTCCCAGTAGCCCTCGGGGCTCAGGGTCAGTGGCCACGTGTCCTGCCCCTTCACCAGGGCTTTGGCGATGCCGTGCAGCTTCAGTTTGAACGGGACGTTGCGGTTGGCGGGCAGCACGCCTGACAGTGGCTCCAGCAGCTCATTGTCCACCCCCCAGTTGCCAAAGCTCTCGGGGAACACGGGCCAGTTCACCTTGGTGTTGGTACAGCAAATGAGGTAATTGAAGACGAAAAGGTAGTTGCCCGGTTCCTGCCTCTTCTTGACGAAGATCTTGAGCGCAAACTTGCCGGCGTGGGGCAGCTGCACTTTCAGCTCCGTCCGCTTCTCCCGGTGCAGCTGGAAGATGTAGCGTCGCTGGGTCTCCTCGGTGACGGGGCCATCGTCTCCGTGCAGCGAAGCCAGGACGCTGATGCCCTCCTCCACACCGAAGCTGACAGAGCAGCGCCCGTCGCTGGTGTAGATGACGGGCTCGGTGTGGGACGGCTTGGTGATGCCCATCTGCTCCGAGAACCAGCTGGGGCCCACGGGCTGGTGCAACTCAGCCGGCAGCCGGACGTCCACGTCTGCACAGTGGCACTTGAGCGTGTACTCCAGCACGGAGCTGTAGATCTCCGAGTTGCCCTTGGCAAAGATCTGCAGCTTGTGGTCGCCCGCGGTCGGGGGGTACACGTCCAGCTTCATCCCGTTCTTCCGGAGGCTCAGCAGCCCGTGCTCCTGCTTGCCGTTGAGCATGAACATGAACTGTGTCGGAGCACAGCTCTCGATGGTGACCGTGGCCTTTCCATTCACTGTGGGGAGAGCCAGGGTCAGGTGAGAGGAGTCCGACCTGGGCTGACATGCTGGTAATCGTGTGACAAGAGGATCTCTGGGCGGTGGTGGGGGGGAGCCCTGACTTACAGCGTCTGCCCATTTCCGTGGTGGGAATACCTTCACCCCAATAATTTTAAGCCACCAGCATGACCTCACTGAACACCATATAAGCCGCTGGCAGCACACCTCTGGAAGCGTTCTCTTCGAGAACTGCAAGCTGGGGGTGGTGGGTCTCAAGAAAAATCTGCCTCCCGTCATATGTGCTTGCTTTGCCCATTTGATTCACCTCAGGTGAATGCTGCCAGGGGGCTTAACCTGATTCCAGGGCAGGGGAGAGGGCTGAGGGGCACGGAGGGCCAAGATCCTGGTTGGAGAGCCATCTCTGACTTTGCCTCCAAGTCTCAAGTCCTGCTTCACCCTGCTCCCTTCACAGGTGGCGTGTCAACAATCACCTTAAAAACCTCATAGGGTGCTTCCCTCCTGGAGACTGTGCTCCAGGGACAGAACTGCTTCCTTGCGGGTCCTCCCCGCACCCCCACCTCCACCCTCCTCTCCAGGCCGTGCTTCCTGAATGGAGTCATCGCGTGCACGAGAGGATCGTGTGCGTCCCACACACGCCTCGCCCCTTGCCCTCCAGCGCTGTCTTCCTCTGTCCTGGTCATTGCTGTGGGGGACAGGGGGGTCAGTTCTCTGTTTTTACAGCCCACGGGCACGCCCCTCCCTGGTCCCTGCTGCTTTGCAGGACCACAGGGAGGGGCAGGGCTTCTCTGAGAACCCCGCCTTCCCTCCCTCAGAAGCTGATCACCTGCCCCTCCTCCCAGCCACCTCCGACTAGTGTCTCATTCACACCCTCTAGTAGCCTCTCCCCCATAGGGGTCCAGAGTTCCTGCTCTGGAGGCAGAAAGCCATGCTCTAGGATGCTGTAGGATAAGTGTCCCTGAGACTTCCCATCTAATCAGCCACGAGGCCCAACTCCAGGCTGCTCAGTTACTGCGTTCAGTGCTACCTCCCATCTTGGGAGTGAGAATCCCCACACGGGGAAGGGGGCTCCACTGGCCTCCCCCCGCTCCACCTCCTTCTTTATGGCTCCTCCAACCAGAAGACGTTCCCTGCCTTCTCAGGTGCTGCCAATGCCTCACCTACCTCTCTGCCCACACCCCTCCCTACTGCAGTTCCCTCCCACTCACTCAGCTCTCTGAAATCTGGCTTCAGCCCCCATCCTCCAGGTCTTCAGTGACTTCCTTGGAGGGTCTGGGCTGCTGATCATACATCCACCTTGCTGCTCGTCTTGCATCCACCACCCTCCCCAGCCTGGCCTCCCCACCGCCTCTGATTCCTCTCCTTTCTGTTACACTAAGGGTGGTATTCTTTGTGCTTTTGTGCTATTTTCTTTGTGTACGCTCCTTCTCCACGGCTGTCAGCCACCATGAGACACGGTGACCTCGGAGGAAAGTGACCGAGAACAGCAGATCACTGTCACCTTCTCTCAGTTGGATCCCTCTTCAGGGGAAGAAGCTGCCTCAGCCCTCATGGACCCTGTCCTGCTCCATGTCACACCCCAGCTGGGAACTGCAGGTCCCCGTGCAATTCACCTTTGATGCATGGAGGGCTCCTGGCATCTCCACATGGCAGCTCGAGGGCTCCTGAAAATATCTACCCAGGCACTCTGGGGCTCCCTCCTGTGGGTCACCATCAGACTGGAGGCCAGTGGAGAGACCTGTCCCCTCCTGCCTTGCCCGAGTCAGGCCCATCCTCAGGCCCACATGGCATTCCTGTACCTCCTCCAGGGGGACACCCCTTCATGTTCCAGGGCCCTCACATATGCTCACCGTCCCCCAAATCTGGCTAAGACCTCAAGGCAATGTTCTGACCACAAAGAAGGCTTTTCTGATGCCCTGGGGTAGGGCAGGCAGCTGAGTGACCTGGAGGCTGCTCCCCTGGCCCTCCCTGTCCTCCAGGGAGCTTAGCAGTATAATAATGTACCAGGGATGGGTAATGTGGATCCTTCTTGCTGGGTGTGGGTGCCACCGGGAAGGGCCCGCCTGTCTCCTTTCCTGCCATGTCCTGGGCCTGGCTGGGGTGCCCAGCTCAGGGGGTTCCTGGCGAAGGTGAGCTGAATGGCTGGGAAGGCTGGAAATAAAGGATTGGAGACCCCTGGGACTCTGTTAGAGCCTGTGACCGCCTCCTCCCCTCACCCCTCCTTCACCCTCTCACTATCCGCTCCTTGCATTTAGCCTACCTGTTTCCCTCTCTGCTTTCCCTTCATCTCCACTCTTAAGAAAACTAGCTCCGGCAAAGAACTATTCTTTAAATATGCTTCATGAATATGCAATCAAATTTTAGGTTTACTGTATATTCAGAAACTCAGTGTTTACATTTCTTTGTCTCTTAAAGAGGCAGATTCCTTGGTGGCACTGTTTTGACGTCAGTGTGACCTGGCGTATTCCTCCCTGTGGCCCCTGCTGGCTGGAGCAGCCCCTGTCTGACAGGCACGCACGGGGCACAGTCTCTGAGACAGCAGCTTCACGCTGTTATTTTAGCAGCAGGAGGCATTCGTAGTTTTAAAAATTATCCCAGAGCTCGGCAGCCTGGTTATGGAGACTGTTGTGAGGTTGAAGGGAAGGATCGGCTGGGACTAATGTGGGTGGGGTCACCTGAGTGTGGGGTGGGGCTCCCCCACAGGCCTCCCAACAGACCCAGGTGAGCTCTGGCCTTCTCTCCTGGGGCATGCAGGCAGCCCTCGGTGGGAGTGTGGGGGTGCACTGACCCCGCTGTGCTGAGCCCTAACTGTGGTGCTGCCCCCCTGGGGACCCAGCTCCCAAATGCCTCCCAGTTCACATCCAGCTGCCCATGGCCCCTGTGGAGAGATGGGGGGCGAATGCCAGTCCAGGCCAGCCTTGGGGACAGCTAGGGGTCCCGTATGCCCAGCCCCGGGGAAGTTGCCTGGAAAAGGCTGGCTCTGCCTGCAGGCAAGAAAGAGGCATCCAGATGGCAGGGGGAGCTCTCAGAGGCCGGGCTGCGTCCCTGGAGCCCAGCCCTCATCTGGGGCACTTGAGCTCAGATGTGGGAGGCCTGCTGGGTCCTCCCTGAAACATGTCCGTCCCTGCCTCTCGTGATGCCTGCTCTCCCCCAGCTCCCAACACTCTGCTGCTTGGCAGCCACCCTCCTTATAAAGCACTCTCTCCTGGGAGACCCCCGCTGCTCCCCTACTAGCTCCTAGGGCCACTGGCATGCAGAACCCGGCCCAGCTTGGCCAACACATGCTTCCTGCCAGGAGTTTGGGGCCTCCCAAATGGCAGTAGTAGAGAACCCGCCTGCAATGGAGGAGACACAGGTTCCATCCCTGGGTCGGGAAGATCCCCTGGAGGAGGGCACGATAACCACTCCAATATTCTTGCCTGGAGAGCCCCATGGACAGAGAAGCCTGGAGGGCTACCGTCCACGGGGTCTCAAAGAGTCGGACATGGCTGAAACGACTTACCATGCACTCACCAGGAGTTGAGGAGCTTGTCGCACAGCTGACCTGGAAGGTGGCTGAAGCCAGGCTGAAGCAGTCCCTTCCCTGTTGTGTGAGCTGAGAGCGGCTCCCCCAGCTTGGGTCCACTAGCCCTGGCTCCCCAACGTGCCTGGCTGAAAGCTCAGCCCTCCGGAGCCGCACACCCCTGTCTTGGTTTATGCTGGCGGGAGGGGCTTCTGTCCTTGTAAACGTGACCTGCGGCTGCGTCTTGCCCTGATGGCCCGATGGCCGAGGTGGCCTCAGCCGCCCCTGCACAGCCCCCACATACCGCTTCCGCTGAGCTGGGCACTGGCAGGGCAGCCCATGAACCCACCGGCCCTGGTTACCTGTTTTGATGATGGAAGTCTGCGGCTGGGCGCTCAGCATCCCCTTGTTGTAGAACTCACTCTTGTGATACATGTTGTTCTCAAACTGCCTCAGGGATTGAGGGGGTTTGAGCAGTTGCCAGTTCTTGTTGTCTGGGAAATGGTCCTCGATGAACAGTGCAGGGTGGGTGAGGAAGTAGAATTCGTTGTAGCTGGAGGGGGGACGGCTGGTCAGAAGCCATGCTGGGCCATGCAGAGGGGCAGGCGGGGCCCACAGGGGGTCTTTGGGGCCTTCGTTAAGGTAGGACATGGGGGGTCCTACCCACAACCCAACAGGAAGAGGCACCGTCTCCAACCCTGACGTGGGCGTGGCAGATGCCCCCTTAGTAGCTGCTTCCAGAAATGAGACAAAGCAGGATCTGAGACCCCCTTTTAAGAGAAGGCCACCACCCTGGCAGTGCATGTCCAGGCAGAGAATGGGTTCTCCCTGCTCTCAAAAACAAAGGGATCTGAAGGGAGCAAAGCCAGGACCCAGGGAACACGTGCCAGTGGCGTGGAGGGAGGGCAGGCAGGGAGACTGGGGAGCCAGCTCCACGCACTCCGTGACCTGATGTGGGCAGCTGTGCATGGGGAAGGCCCTGATGTGGTCCCCGGGACCGGCTAGACGCAGCTCTCTAGGGGTCAGTGATGGGGATCAGGAGAAGAAGGGGGGACTCCTCCGAGATGGGAGAGCCTTCACTCAGCCCAAGGCAGGCAGTGCTCAGAGCTGACGGAGCAAAGGAGGGTGTGACTGACGACTCCTCCCAGTATGGGCTGTGTGTACCCACTGTGTCTGCCCCGCACGCAGGGCTGTCAGGATTTAAACTGCACCAGGGGGGGCGGCACTCTCATTTTTCTGGATGAAAAAGCATTTGAGCTGCTGATGGACATCAAGCTTTAGCACGAATGTCACGGCATAGGCTAAGGCCAGAGCCTTTGGAGGACAGACGTGCTCCAGACCTGCCCCCCAGCCACTCTGCCCTGCAGGGCCCACAGGGATGCTGGGCAGCCTGACACCCCTTCCCACAAGCCAGACCCCCCCCTCAGAGGTGGGATACGGCTGCATTTACACCGGAGAGGAGGAGGAGAAGCCCTGGTATCTGGGAGAAGCAGTAGGAGAGACTCCTGGCATCTCAAATAATAACATAGTCAATGGCCAAAGGCCCGAGTCTCTGGTGGCTCAGAAGGTAAAGAGTCTGCCTGCAGTGTAGGAGACCCTGGTTCAATCCCTGGGTTGGGAAGATCCCCTGGAGAAGGAAATGGCAACCTACTCCAGGATTCTTGACTGGAGAATTCTATGGACAGAGAAGCCTGGCAGGCTACAGTCTGTGGGGCAGCAAAAAGTCAGACACGACTGAGCAACTAGGCTTTAAAAGGCTGACAGGAACCTCCAGACACTTAAAGGAGCTTCTCAGCCCTGCGTTTCTTGGCACTTGGCCTGTGGGCAGACACTGTGCTTTTAGCCCTTGGGTGGAGGAGGAGTCCTGGGGAGCCAGAGGGGGGACTGAGTCAGTGAAGGGTGAGGTGACAGAAAGGTCTGGGCTCTTGTCACCAGCCTGGAGCTAGCTCACCCCTGAAGCCAGAGGAAGGGGGTGAGGGCCTGCAGCACACAGAGGCCCCCAGCTCCCCTTCCCCTTCCACTGGCCTTCTCCACCGCTGCCTCCTTCAGGCTCCTGCCTCCCCTGAGTCCATCGACCAGGCCCCCGCAGAGCTGAGGTACTCACAGGAAGGTGAATTTGGACGTGGAGGAATCCACCAGGCCGCTGCCCCAGGTGCTGTCCACCAGGTGCCATCTCTCCTCCAGGAACACGGCATTCCAGGCGTGGTCAAACTCCCCGGAGAAGCTCTGCCCCGGCTGGTAGCCAAAGCCCTTGGAGTAGCCGGGCACGGTCATGCACTGCACTCCCGCGATCCTGGGGCGGGACACGGGCTCTGAGAGGCGGCTCCGGCCGGGGCTCCCTCCGCCCCTGCAAGTCTGTCTGTCTGTGGCCCTGCCTGGCCTGTCTGCTGTCAGTCCCTCCATGCCTCTCACACAGTCACACACACACACAGCCTGAGGGCTTTTATCTGCAGAGGTGGGGGCGGGAGGCGACACGGGCTGGCTGGTCCCCCCCACCTCCGGCACAGACAGACTGGATGCAGGCTCCTCCTCCAGCCTCTACACAGCCCTTGGGACGGCTTCTCCCCGGAATCGACCTGGGGGCTCTGCTGGCAGCTGCAGGAGGACACGGGTGCAGTAGTGAGTTCCGCCTGGTGAACGTGGAAACCAGGGGCATGACAGTGAGCTGGAAAAACCAGAGTGACTCTAGACACATGGCTGGGGAGCTGGGTCTAGGTGACACCTAGGTGTCAGGGAGGGGTTCTGGATATGAGGATGCAGGAGGAAGCTGAGCCCACCTCCCCTCCACGTCCAGCCCACGGACAGCTGTGGGAGGACCCCTGGGGCAGGCTAGCTGGGGTCCCTGCCTTGACCTGGGGAGGGCGGGCCCACTGCCAGGACCACCATGGTGCATCAAGGTTATTTTCTGACTAAGTGCCCTGGCCATGACTTCAGAGTTCCTGATGGCTGTCATTCTAGGGAGTGGAAATGATGACCGGTCAGGCAAGCTTTTATCAAGACCCCTTTGACAACACATTTCCCCAATGCTTGCAACAAGCTGACCTGGACAGTGGTGGGTGGGTGCTGGTCACCTCTGGGGACAACACAGGCAAATGATACATGCACTGGGCGCATGTAGCTGAAACCCTGAGGCTCAGACCCGGGCTGTGGGCACCACCCCATGGCTACAGCAAGCACCCTGAGAGTCCTGCCATGGGCAGCTGGCCCTGCCCTTCAGCAGCCCTGCCTCCCTCATGGCAGTTGAGGGGTGGGCTGCTCTTCTGACCCAGGGGACCTCCTGTGTTAGCCTTTCTGGGGCCTTTGTATGAGTGAGAACAAGGGACTCCTTTTTTAAGACCCTTTCCTTTCACTGTGGAAGGCTGGTGTAATCAACACCCAAACCCATGATATCCAGGATGTTCACACCAGCCCCTCAGAAGGGGCTCAGCATGAGCTGTCTGCCGACTCTGCCCTCCCCTCCCAAGAACCCATGAACCAGGGGCTGAACCGGGGCTGGGCCTCTATCAGGGAAGTGCCCGGTGGGGTCCCTCCAGGAGCAGATCTGCAGGCTCAGTTGCTCTAAACAAGAGGCCATGGAGCCTCAGGGTAATAGGGTGAAATGGCCACAGCATAGGCATGGGGACAGAAATCGGACATTATCCATATAAAAATGAATGTTTAATGAACAATTAGAATATTGGATTAAATATGACTTATCTGCATTTACATATCGCTTGTTGAGAGAGTGAGTGGGGCAAGATGTGGAGCTTGCAAATCACCAGATTCCACCCTGCCAAGGACGACGTTCACGTCCCCACAAGGCCTGAACTCCCCCTGCAGAGGCTCCTTATGAGCTGGGAAGTTTTACAGCCACCCCATGCCCCCCACCTCCCCGTGCCTTCTGCCTGCCGCTTCACAAAAGGAGGTCCAAGGCTCCCCAGGCTGTCAAAGAAATCCCATGAGAACAGACCAGCTGGGCCCGTGGGAAGGATTTCGGAAGCACTTGGGGGTGCGAGCAGAGAGCAAGAGAAAGTAGATCCCATGTCAGGATTCTGCAGGTGAAAGCCAACATTGACTTTGGGAGCAGAAGGGCCCCCCAGAGGCAGGAGGCCCAGCATGGGTAGGTCCAGAAGCCCAGAGCGGGGGCAGGGGGAAGAAGTAGGCATACCGGGAAAGCCCCCTCCTCCTGTAGCTACAATGGGATGCGAGGCCCAGGGGGTTTGTTCTCAGAATGTGTGATCTGAATGAGTTTGCAGTCTTAGAGAAAAAAGGCCTCTAATACTTAGAGGTCTTTTAGACCCTCCCCTTACAGAGGGGAGAAAGTGAAAGAAAGTGAAAATGCAGTGAAAGTGAGTCTGACTCTTTGCGATCCTATGGACTGTAGCCTGCCAGGCTCCTCCGTCCATGGGACTTTCCAGGCAAGGATACTGGAGTGGGTTGCCATTTCTTTCTCCAGGGGATCTTCCGGACCCAGGGATTGAACTCCAGCCTCCATCACTGCAGAGCTACCAGGGAATCCCTGAGAGGGGAGGGGTGCATGCAAGGCCAGAGGGGTGGGATGAAGGTACTGGGATGGGCGGGGCCTTCCATTGGAGGGGGGGCTCCACATACTGAGAGTGGATAAGGAGAAGGAATGTGGTGAAAAATACTTAGTGAGGTGAGAGATGCTCCTGACATATTCACTGTTAATTGACAACCTTCTACAAAACCCCATCATCAGCATGATCCTTGAGTGTGTGTGTGTGTGTGTGTGTGTGTGTGCGCGCGCGCACGTGTGTGCATGGAGAACCAGAGAGAGGGGGGAGGGCAGAGTGAGAGAGACAGTGCAAAAGTCATCTGGTCTCTTAGTGATGGGATTTGGGGTGATTTTAATTTTCTTCTTTAAGCTTCTCTCTATTTTTAAAATTTTCAATAATGATTATGTGTTGCTTTTTGAATTGGAAAAAAAAATCCATAAGTGCTACTTGAAAATGACACTTCTAGTGAGTTATTTTCCTTTCTTGGCCAGAACGTTGGTGCCTATGAATTTCTAGGACTGGAGGAGGGAGAAGTGAGTGGCCGGCACGTGGATGGGGAAGGGGCCGCTTCGCAGGGAGGGGGAGGGAGCTATGGTCCTCAGGAGCATGCTTGTCCTCCGCTCAGAGCCACCTGACATCAAGGGAAGGAGGAGAGGCACTTAGTTCCCATGTGGCCTCCAGGTGCTATGATAAAGATGGGCTGGTGCTGATGTGGGTAGAGGGCTGGCTTGAGCTAAGTGTCCTCCTGGGAGAAGCCATGGCTGGGCAGAGGTATCCTCCCACCCAGAGACAAGCTGGAGGTCAGATTTGAGCACCAAGTCGGGGAATAAGGGTGAACGCCCCACCCTGTCCCTGGGAAGGACTGGAGAAGGGAGAAGGGAGTGGCTGGATGTCCTCCCTGAGGGCTTGGGGCTGGAGGGGGTGAGACTGGGCTGGGTTGAGCCAGGAGAACCCGTTCACTCCATTGTGACCTTGCCAGGCTCATCACGGGCAAAACGAAAGGTTGCCGTTAAATGATCTCTAGGGGTTGATTCTCCACTGACAGGCAGAGGAGAAGCTGGGAGGGCTGTGGGGAATGCCTGGGGCAGAATAAAGATGAAAAAATCCCCTCAGCGGTAAGCTTCTGCCATGCTTGACTATGATATGAGCATATTTTATTACCTGGCAGCAGTGTGCAAGATAAATTGGACAAAGCAGTCATAATGTAAAGCATTATTGTTAATAATCCATAACTCTCATGCAAAAATGTGGAACTAGTCATTCTAGCTGCTGGTGGCTAGTCAGGTGACCCACTACCACCTCAGGTCTTCAAAGATTGTTGACTGTACCCCCTCTGTGCAAAACACTGTACAGGGGGTAATATCCCCTGTATGATATAATATCCCATATCATACCCTGTAGAAATATAATAAATACTATAACATAATAAATTATGATGCTCTAAAAATAAAGCTCACTGGCCACCCTAGATGTTCTCATAGTAGGAAGAGAACGAATATGTGAACCATCACAAAAATGCTAGTGATAAACATAGCTCTTGGGCTTCTCTGGTAGCTCAGATGGTAAAGAACCGGCCTGCAATGTGGGAGACCTGGGTTTGATCCCTGGGTTGGCAAGATCCCCTGAAGTAGGGCATGGCAACCCACTCCAGTATTCTTGCCTGGAGAATCCCTATGGACAGAGGAACCTGGCGGGCTACATCCATGGGGTCGCAAAGAGCTGGACACAACTGAGCGACTAAGCATACAAGCATAGCTCTTTCGGGAAACCCAAAGGGGGAGGAATTTGGTGGAAAGATCTGAGAGAGCACTGAAGAAGTGGCAGAGGATGAGAAACGCTTCTACCTCTTAAAGAACCCCAACCAGCCATCCTAGAGCCCAAAATATCAGCCAAGGAGATGTGTCTAATAACCTCAGGCTGCAGAGTCTTGGTTTTTACTTTTGACAGTTTGGAAAACCTCAGCGCCAGGGGTAATACTGAGGAGATGATGGATCCAGACTGTGACTGTCACTTCAAATAGCAGAGTGCTCAGGGCTGGTGCCCTGGGATGACCCTGAGGGATGGGATGGGGAGGTGGGGGCGGGGTTTCAGGATGGGGAGCACATGTACACCCATGGCTGATTCATGTTAATGTATGGCAAAAACCACTATAATATTGTAAAGTAATTAGCCTCCAATTAAAATAAATACATTAAAAACAACAAAAAACAGCGACAATCCGGGCCCCGGCAGCAGGATGGCTGAGCGGCCTGGGGTGGACGGTGACCCCGCACACATCAGCCCCTGACCACAGCGGGCTTCCTTAGCTCTGACCACTTCTCCCTGGATGTCTGGGCCACATGGGAAAGAGGGAGGGTGGAAAGGATGAGACCTGTAGGAGAGGTAGCGAAGCATGCTCTGTTTTCCTGTCTTGAGGAAAACACTGTGATTTCTAACAGTAAAATTAGGAAACATGGTTTCATTACCTTCAAGCCCAATGGCCGGTTTAACTGGGCAAACACGTGAATCAGAATTTTTAGGGCCTGCGGTTCCCAAAATGGCAACCCACGCCGGTGTTCTTGCCTGGAGAATCCCAGGGACGGGGGAGCCTGGTGGGCTGCTGTCTATGGGGTCGCACAGAGTCAGACACGACTGAAGTGACTTAGCAGCAGCAGTTCCCAAAATGGTCCTCAAGAAGGTCACAGAAAACAAATTTATGGTTCCCAAAGGGGAAGGAGGGGGAAATCAAGTAGGAGTTTGGGATTAAAACATACACACTACTATATATAAAATAGATAACCAACAAGGTCCTACTGTATAGCACAGGGAATTATATTCAATATCTTAAAATAATCTATAATGGAAGAGAATGTAAAAATGAATATATATATATATATATATGTATATATACATATATATATATATGTATAACTGAATCATTCTGCTGAACACCTGAAACTAACACCACATTGCAAATCAACTATATTTAAATAAAAACTAAGTATATATATAATTCCAAAACAAAAGTGAAAGCAAAAGTCACTCAGTGTGTCCGACTCTTTGCAACCCCATGGACTATACAGTCCATGGAATTCTCCAGGCCAGGATACTGGAGTGGGTAGCCTTTCCCTTCTCCAGGGGATCGTCCCAACCCAGGGATTGAATCTGGGTCTCCCGCATTGCAGGAGGATTCTTTACCAACTGAGCCACCAGGGAAACCCAGTTTGTGGTTTCTACACTGCAGCATGACATGCATAACCATGACTTATGTTTCACAGTTTATGTAGTTGATTTGTTATAAATTTGGCAGTTTATATTTCTGCTATATGGTCCTCTTCTCCTTTCCTTATGCCACTCCCCCGCTTACAGTGAGGTCAGTAACTGTAATCATGGTAATAATTCTCACTCCACAGGCCTGTTAGAGCCTTTGGAGGTTGACTTCAGGGTCTCCTCTCTGACAAGTGCGGAGTCAGCAGTTCAGAGAGGGAGGCTGACTTGCCTAGGGACATACAGAGGGCTTGAGGGCAAGGCAGTGCCAGGACTTGTGGGTCCTGATGCCCAGTTCAGTAGGATCTGCATTGCACCAGCCTCTTTGCACAGCAAGATTTATTTCAATCCATAAATTTCCAGTGGTATACAGAGTAAAATTAAAGACTGCTTTGCCACAGTGATGCAATTCATCTTCTTGAGCACTGTCCTTTGGTGTATCTAAAAGGGTGGTGGGGTTTAGAGGTTCCTTTCAGAGGCCATATAGGATGGAGATAATTTAAGGTTATCCTGTATATCCAGCTTTCAGGGCCTCTGGAACCAAGTGATATTCTGGGATCGTCTGGGACATGATGCGGAGCAGTAGCACACCGCTGTGACAGCTGGAAGATGCATGGGAAACAGACTGACATCTGATTGGTGACAGCCAGTCTCCTCCACATCAAAGCCTGAAACTGGTAATAAGCTCTTAGCTTTCTCAAAAGTCCCTGGAAAATCTGCTAGCTGGTGGTGTTAGCGCCCTGGTAACAGGGGAAGAAATTGCACTGGAGGCTGACTTGTTGGCAGAATTCTGGGGAATTAAGCATGACCCTCGCAAAGAAATGAAGTGGAGTTTGTGAAGGCTGTCGTGGAACTGAGGCAAAAGGAGAGACATGATTGCTGGACGAGAGAACGTCACAAAGCAATCGGACCAGCAGTTACAAGCAACAGCGCTAACAACAAAGGCACACTGGTTACTTGAGAAAGACGATGAGGAAATGAATGATGTTGCAAAAATATCTGAATTCCCCACCAAATTACTTTATTAAATCAGTCTTTAATGAGGCCATTGCAAGGAGGCAGACTGGACTGGTAGAAGTAATGCCAGCTATGTGGACACAACTCTTGCTAAGAGGCCACTCTGACAACTAAGCAGGGATAAATCAGCAAGTGTGGATTACACGTCCTTGGTTATTAAGGGATCTGCTAACGAATTTACCAAACCTTCAGCAGTTATTTTAAAGAGAAGAGGACTTAGGAAAGACGCATGGCTGAGGTTACTGATCTTTAAAGCCAAAGTTAAAGGAATTCAGAGAACTGTGAGCTATTGTTAAATATCCCAGGCTATGTGGAGAGTATTTCACAGGGTAACTGCCAGGTGGGAACATAACTTTAAATGATGCAAAACATTGGTCTTTTAATGATAGCTTCAGGCCAGAAAGTGGCCATTGTTGTTAAGCCTCTGGACCAGGCCAAAGAGTTGACAGTTCCACTCAAGGCCAATGTCAATTTTCTGAGCCTACGTGAGTCTATGTGGTATGTAGGAAAGTTCTACAGAGCAAAGACACTCCAATACTGAGAGGACAGGGAGGGTTAAAAATAATATCCCCCAAGTTCTTCTTTAGTCCTGCCAGTAGGCAATGGGGTCCCCTGTGTACAGATGAGAAAACTGAGGCTCCCAGAAGCTTAGTGCCTTCTAAAGGGAACAAAACTAATGAGTGGGGCATTAAGGACTGGAAATCAAGGACTCGCAAACTAACTGAGGCCTGGAAGAGTCCTTCTGGCTGTGAATCTGGCAGTCCTTCCATACCATGCTAGGAAGACTTCTACTGGATAAAAAAATATACTCTGTGACTTAAAACCCCAAGTGTTTTCAAATTTGCAAATTAAGAGGAAAATAATTACACTCTGAAAGGTGCTAGGTTCAAATAGAGCTGAGCACAGATGGAGGGTTATTCCCTTATTTAAAAAGAGAAGGTCCGCTCATGCAAATCTGCGAGGAATATCCTGTCAATTTCCTGTCACTGAGGGCCTACTGTGTGTAGGATTCTGAGACGGATGTTCAAAGGGAAAGAAGGTGGGGGAGACATGAAGACATGTAAAACCTATAAGAAGAAATGATCATAGGCAAAGCCTATATGAGAGAACAAAGTCCAGAAGGCAATAGGACAAAGTGTTAAGTGTTCTCTAACTGGTAGGACTCCAGGTAACTTTATTTTCTTCTGTTTTCTTCTATGCACTTTATAAATCACCTAGAGTTAAATTTTATTTTTAATTTAGAAAAGTGATCAAATAAAGGCCTGAGCAGGACCTGGGCTGGTGTATAGGTTTGTTGACGGCATCTGGGGAAGGAGAGGTGGGGCCTGAAGCGCATTAACGTGAGGCTAGGCAAGCGGATGGAGCAGGATTAGCCAGAAATGCGGGCAGTGGCAGAGGGGACAGGGCTGGAAGGGAAGAGAGGCTGCAGTTCGGAGGACGTTATGGGGACAGTGTGAGCTTTTGGTCTTGCTCAGAACCTAGGGCCCAGGAGCCAGGGCAGGGGGCTGGTGAGGACCCTGGTTCCTGGAAGCCCTGACTGTATGTGGGGTGCCTGGGTCTGGGGTAGTGTGGGAATGTGTGTTGGGGGGTGGGTTGCAGAGGGCTTGGCATCCTCTACCCACTGACCCTCGGGTCTCCTCTGGGGCTGTGGTCTCAGGGATGGGCTCGGAGGTAGGGACCGGAAGAGCAGAGAGGGAACAGAAGGGATGGAGCAGCGTGTCTGTGCTGGGTGGTGGTGATGAGGGTGGGAGCCTGGAGGGCTGGGGGTCAGGCCCGGAGTGGGTGGTGTGTCCCCCTGGGAGCAGGACATCCTATGGCCAGTACAACACTGTCACACCACTACCTGCCTGTGGACGCTTTAGTTATCGTATCTACTCTTGGTTTGATGACTTGCCCCCTGCAGTCCTGGTCGGCTGACGCTTGGGAGCTTAAGAGGACTCGCTCCCAGAGGCCCGCACAGGCAGTGGGTGCAGTCTGTCTACCCGCTCTGGGGAGGGGCGTTGCAGTGGTCCGCAGGGCTGGCTGATTGTTCCTGGAGGAACGTGGCAGAACTTCGACAGTGGGCACAGGAAACTGTGGGGTCAGCTGTTCCCCCAGCCTGGAGCCTGTCCCCAGGTCACACAGAACCAGCAGTGAGGTCTCCAAACAGCAGTGCCTTCCCTAGCAGCCACTCGCCTGCTCTCACCACCTCTGCGTTGCCCACGCTCCTCCCCGCACCCCGCTCCAGGCATCCTGGCCAGGTGCTCGCTCCCAGAGCAATGGAAACAGAGTCCAAAGGCTCCAAGAGATGAGTTGCTGCCTAGTGATTCAGCTTTTCCAACGGACAAATTTTTTTCAGGTGGGGGGACTTTTGTTCTCCCAAGAGGCCCCTGTACCAGCCCCGAGGACAGCCTTTCATAGTCCTCCTGGCGCCTGCAGCCACGGTCCTGGCATTCCCAGATCTGCCATTCTTCTAACCTTCAGCTGCACAGAGATGGGAGAAGGTGGAAAAAGGGCCTTTTATAACCAAATTATCTCTGTGCATTCATCTGCCATTATGTTAATGTATCGCGAAGCCCGGCAGATGGTACAAAGTCAATTATGCTGGTGTTAAAAAGGGAGAAATTGACCTTTTCAAGACTCACTTGGATTCAGAGCAGAGTTTGCAAACTCCCATTTCAGGCCCAGTGCGTGGGTGAAGGCACAGGGCAGGTGGCAGGGGCGGGTGCTGGGTCAGGGTGATCAGCCTGGGACCTCTTTGTACCTGCACATTCTCTCAAAGAGCCCAGCGTAGCCGTCACAGTTGGTCTTCTGGGTCTGCAGGATGGCGGTGGGTTTGAAGGCCTGGCGGTCCTTCTCCTGGGCAGCCTCGATGTCGTATTCTGGAGAGCAGAGGAGGCGGCTGTGAGGAGCCAGGTCCTTGGAGATGAACAGGCTGGTGCAGAGGAGAGAGGGGTCCACCCCACTGCCCCCGCCCTCTGCTCTGCTTCCAGCATCACGTGGGCTGGCCTCCCCTGGGCCCAGGAGAGGCTGCTGCGGACTGAAGGGAACAGGGCCCCAGGCTGGGCGGTATCTGGGAAATGTGCCCTTGGGTGGTGGGAGGAAGAGCAAGGCCTTGGCAGAAGGGGCCACCTGGCTCTTTAGGTCTCTGAGGAGGGGCTGGGAGGGGGGGGACCAACACATCTCTTGGGCAGTTGGGGGCTCTGCCCACGTGTCCCCATGAGCGCACAGCTCTGTAAGCAGAGCCAGTGAGGCTGCGCCCCCGCTCCTGCTGCAGCCCCAAGGCCAGGGCCTCACACTACCACAGGGAGCATGCTGAGTTACTGATCACACTCGTCCCAGAGAGGAGACAGGCCACTGTACTTGCTCAACAAGACAGCCTAAGGCCTATGTGAGGCCTTGAGGCAGGAATCACTGTGGCCTTTGAGGCCACAAAGGGAGTGTGTGTGTGCCCACATGTGCCCGCGGGTGTCTGTGTGTGTGAGGGTGTGTGTGTGTGTGAGGGTGTGTGAGAGTGTGTGTGTGTGAGGCTGTGTGTGTGTGTGTGAGGGTGTGTGAGGGTATGTGTGTGTGTGTGAGGATATGTGTGAGGGTGTGTGTGTGTGTGAGGGTGTGTGTGTGTGTGAGGGTGTGTGAGAGTGTGTGTGTGTGTGTGTGAGGATATGTGTGAGGGTGTGTGAGAGTGTGTGTGTGTGAGGCTGTGTGTGTGTGAGGTTGTGTGAGGGTATGTGTGTGTGTGTGAGGATATGTGTGAGGGTGTGTGTGTGTGTGAGGGTGTGTGTGTGTGAGGATATGTGTGAGGGTGTGTGTGTGTGTGAGGGTGTGTGTGTGTGAGGATATGTGTGAGGGGGTGTTGTGTGTGAGGATATTGTGTGAGGGGTGTGTGTGTGTGTGAGGGTGTGTGTGTATGTGATATGTGTGAGGGTGTGTGTGAAGGGTTGTGTGTGTGAGGGTGTGTGTGTGTGTGTGTGAGGGTGTGTGTGTGTGAGTGATATGTGTGAGGGTGTGTGTGTGTGTGTGAGGGTGTGTGTGTGTGTGTGTGAGGGTGTTGTGTGTTGTGTGTGAGGGTGTGTGTGTATGTGAGGATATGTGTGAGGGTGTGTGTGAGGATATGTGTGAGGGTGTGTGTGAGGATATGTGTGAGGGTGTGTGTGTGTGTGAGGGTGTGTGTGTGTGTGAGGATATGTGTGAGGATGTGTGTGAGGATATGTGTGAGGGTGTGTGTGTGTGTGAGGGCGTGTGTGTGTGTGTGTGGGTGTGTGTGTGTGTGAGGATATGTGTGAGGGTGTGTGTGTATGTGAGGGTGTGTGTGTGTGTGTGAGGGTGTGTGTGTGTGTGTGTGAGGGGGTGTGTGTGTGTGAGGATATGTGTGAGGGGGTGTGTGAGGATATGTGTGAGGGGGGGTGTGTGTGTGTGAGGGTGTGTGTGTTTGTGTGTGAGGGTGTGTGTGTATGTGAGGATATGTGTGAGGGGGTGTGTGAGGATATGTGTGAGGGTGTGTGTGTGCGTGAGGGGGGTGTGTGTGTGAGGGTGTGTGTGTGAGGATATGTGTGAGGGTGTGTGTGAGGATATGTGTGAGGGTGTGTGAGGGTGTGTGTGTGTGTGAGGGTGTGTGTGTGTGTGAGGGGGTGTGTGTGTGTAAGGATATGTGTGAGGGGTGTGTGAGGATATGTGTGAGGGTGTGTGTGTGTGTGTGTATGTGTGAGAGGGTGGGGGCAGCACATAAAGTCATAGATGTTCTGATTCCCATCCTGCTCCCTTATTAGGCCCAGGCTGAACTGCTGAGGTTGACGTGGCAGAAGGTGGCTCTTCAGGTCCTGTGGCCACATGGCCTACCTGTATCAGGTAAGTTCCTCCTCTAAGCTGCATCCCTAACTGCTGCTCTGGGAGGACAAAAGGAAAGCCCAGTGACAGCAGGCAGGAGATCTCCGCTGGTTGCTATGTCACAGGGAAGTCACTAGAAGTCCATCCTGCCAGTTGGCTTCTCCATGGACTGTAGGAGGCAGCAGCCAGCTTCCCCTTTGCAACCTCCTGGGGCTTGGCCTGAGCTGGTCAGTCTGCTGAGGGGGCCCTGTGCAGAGCTGGGGGCAGCTGCGCGGCCCCTGGCTCTCAGAACTTGGAGACCAGGCTGAGAGTGGTGGCAAGGTCACTGGTGTGGGAGTAAGGAACAGGCAGAGGGGTGCCCACCCTTCCTGGCATGGATGCTTTGAGAAACCTCTGGTGCTTCAGTAACTTTTCAAACAACTTTGACTCATCCCCAGACACCTCTCTCTTGGAGATGACCTTCTGCTCTGGGTTCTCATCTCTGTGGAGCAGGTCGACCAGGAAGGGAGGACAGAGGGAAGGCTGTGGCTGGGTGAGGGGCCTCAGCTCTGGCTGTGGGCAAAGGGCCAGGTGGGATCCCCACCCCTGGCCCTTCACGGAGCACACAGACTCGGGGGAGTAAACATGGACAGCTGGTGCATATGAGTTAACCTTCCTTAGTCTGGTTATTGAACCTTGGGAGCCCTTCTCCTCCACCTTCCATCTTACTGCACACACACTGGTGATGGAATTAGGCCCAGAGATGCTCCTCTGGGAACGGTGTCCCATAGCCAGTGGCCCCACAGGCGGGCCTACCTATATGGTGGCAGATCCAGATCCAGATGGCACGGACAATCTCCAGCTCACTGTGGGCCTCCTGGAGCAGGTCACTCACCAGCTCCTCGAGGCCGCTCTTGACTGTCACCTGGGGAGTGGGAGGGGTGTACTATATCAGGGCCTGAACAACTGGATATCCATATGCAAAAGGATGAAGTTGGACCCCCTACGTCATACCATGTAAAAAATTAACCCAAAAATGATCAGTGACCTAAATATAAGAACTTAAACCAGTGCTCGCTTCGGCAGCACATATACTAAAATTGGAACAATACAGAGAAGATTAGCATGGCCCCTGCGCAAGGATGACACGCAAATTCGTGAAGCGTTCCATATTTTTTGATGCAATAAAATCAATATCATTTTCAAAAAAAAAGAACTTAAACCAAAAAACTCCTAGAAGAAAACACAGTGGTAAATCACCATGACTTTGGGTTTGACAATGGATTCTTAGATATGATGCTAAAAGCACAGGATACAAAAGAAAAAATGGATTAATTGAGCTTCTTAAGAATAAAAACTTCTGTGCATCAAAGGACAATATTAAGAAAGTGAAAAGATAACTTACAGATGGAAGAAAATATTTTCAAATAATGTATCTGATAAAGGTTTAATATCCAGAATATACAAAGAACGCCTGTAATTCAACAACAAAAGCAAACCCAATTTTAAAATGGGCCAAGGATTTGAATATACAGTTCTCCAAAAACATAGATGGCCAATAGAAATATAAAAAGATGTTTATCATTAGTCACTAGAGAAGTGCAAATCAAAATTACAGTGAGATACCACCTCACACCCACTAGGATGACTGTAGTTTAAAAAAAAAAGTAGGCAATCACACACACACAAAAGGCAAAAATGTGAAGAAATTAGAACCCTTGTACATTGCTGGTGGGAATGTAAAGCAATGCAGCTGTTGTGGGAAAGTTTGGTAGTTCCTCAAAAATTTCAACATGGAGTTACCATGTGACTCAGCAATTCCTCTCCTAGGTATATACACCCCAAAAACAAAGACAGATCCTCAGATACTTGTTTACCAGTCCTCGTAGGGGCAATATTCACAATAGCCAAAAGGTAGAAACAATGTAAGTGGCCATCAGAGATGAATGGATAACCAAATATGGTATATCCATGTAATGAAATATTACTCATCCATGAAAAGGAATGAAGTTCTCCTACATGTTGCAACTTGGATGAACCTTGAAAACATGATGCTAAGTAAAACAAGTCAGACACAAAAAGACACAGTATATGATTCCACTTACATGAAATACTAGATAAATTCATGGAGACAGTAAATAAATTAGAGGTTGCCAGGGGCTGGGAGGAGAGAGAATGGGGAGTTATTGGTGAATGGGTACAAAGTTCCTATTTAGGCTGATTTTGGAAGAAGACCATAGCAATGGTTGTACAACACTGGGAGTGTAACTAATGCCACTGGATTGTATGCTTAAAAATGATTCAAATGGCAGATTTTATGTCACATATATTTTACTGTAATTTAGAAAAAAGAACAAGTTAGGTTTTCCAGCAGGGGCCCTCAGGGTTGGCATTGCTGGAAAGGCAGCCCTGATCACTCTTTCTAGAAGCAGGGGCACCTGGATGCTTACTTCTGTAGTGGCTGTCCACACCTCGGGCAGCCCCCACCTGAGGTCCTCCTGACCTGTTCTCTCCTGGCATGTTTCCACTGTTCACACGGGATCTCCAGGATCCACCCTCTGACCACAGAGAGACCTCCAGGCCCCTCCCGTGTCCCCCCTTGGTCAGCTGCTCCAACCCCACGGTCCTTGTCTTTGTCCCTCTTCCAGGGTCTAGAACCACACCCGACACATTGTAGGCCCACATTATAGTCTGGCCGACTCTTGACTTAACCCCTGGCTTCAGTTCTGTGGATTCTGGTTCTTTGGTCTCCATTCACTCACTGTTCTCCAGGCCTGTCCAGCGGTCTATCTATCCATTCTGGAGGCTGTGACAACTTACCCCACCCTGCTCAGACTCTGGATGTCCTCCCTTTCCTTCCCTAATTCACAGAAGACCTGGCCTCAGACTCCGCAAGGCCCAGGCATGGCTTTCTTACCAATAAGACCTCCCTCCTTCTCAGCCAGCCTCTCTGTAGGCCTCCAGACCAGGTCTCTGCCTCAGCAGAGCCTGCTCTCCCTTCCTCAAGCGGTGCCCTTGCTTGGCTGTGTTCTCACTTCTTCCTTCCTATCCTGGGCGTCCCATCCTCTCCTGTCAGCCATGTCTCTTCAAAACACCTCCCAGTCTCTCTCACAGGCCTGCCCACATCTAGCCTTCCTTCCTTGCCAGGCTCCTGTGGGGTCTTCTCTCCCCTCCCTCCCCTTTTACACCCTCATTTATCCCTCAGCATGCTGGAGTCAAGTTGAGGCCTCCAGCCTTCCTCTGAGCTGCCCCCTACCAAGAAGGAAGAAGGACTTCAATGTTGAAGAATGGAAAAGAGCCTGTGCTAGCCTCGCCTGGCCAGAGTGAACAGCCCACGCTGTTGACCATGCCTGCAGTTTCCAGAACACTGATCCTTCCAGATCTTGCCTGGCCCCAGGCAGATCCAGGCCCTTTGGATCCCCGGCCTGCCTTCCCCAAGATGATGCCCTCTCTAGAGCTTCAGCTCTTGACTGAATCTGACGGCTCCCAAGGCAGGGTTTCTGGCCCAAGGGTTTCTCTCCAGCCTGGATACGGGTCCAGGCTTGGCTATGCAGCTGCCCAGTGGTCATTTCCGCAGGCACCAGAGCTCACTGCATCCCAAAAGGCTCATCATCCCCTGACACATGCTCCAGCTTCCTTGCTCCCTGTGCCGAGCATCTGCCCTGCCAGTCCCCCACTACCCGGCCCAGAGACAGGCAAGCCCCTCTCCCCATTTTCACTTCACTGCACACACTCTGGGGAGGGACCCTCCCTCTCTGCTTCCAGCTCCTCTCTGTTCTCAATGTCTCCACCTCATCCAGGGATGCCTCATCCAGCCAGGACAGCTAGAGGTCCTCCTACTGACGTCCCTGCCTCGAATTGGACTCTCTTGACCCAAGCGCCTATCATCACTCATCAGTTCAACAAGCAAGCTTCCTGAGTACCCACTGTGTGCTCACCCCAGGGCGGTTTTTCTATGGCAACAATGAGCTCCTGGCTTACTAGCCTAGGTGGCTCACTGTGACCTTAGCAATGGGTCCAGCTCCTTGGCTGCTCCAATCAGACTCTGTGGTGAGGCTCCTGCCTGACTCCCAGGACCCCAGTATGTCCTTAGTGCTCCAGCTCTTGTAGCTGCCCCACCCCCACTCCAGATGTGCCCAGGCCCAGAGGTGTGGAAGCTCAGCTGCCCACGTGCTCCGGGGGTGAGGACGGCTGGAGTCACGTGGGTTCTGGCATTCATGGTCCTCCCCCATCCTTTCACTCCCTCCATGCATGGGCTGGGGCTGGCAGGGCTGGGCAACAATAATGCCCAAATGGGTAGGGGAGGACAGACAGGGCTAATCAGAGGTGTCCACCAAGGGGATGGGACAAGGTGTATGGCCCAGGGTGAGAGCATCAGGAGTGTAGGTGGGGTGGGGGAATGAAGTGGCCTGTGTCCTGGGCCTTCTGTCGCCCATCCACACGCTGTGGAAAGGCACTCAGGACCACCTACCCAAGGGACTCAGGATACACTCACGAGGGTCGGGCAGAGGCTTTGCCACCCTGGGTCAGGACACCCCAAGCCATCCTGAGGGGTGGGGGGCACACAGGCAGAGGGGCCGGCTCTCCTACCTGTGAGGCATAGGTGTCCAGCTTCTCAAACTGCCGCAGGTCCAGGGGCATGGACTTCAGGCTGGAGCGATCCCAGGGGTAGGCTGGAAACACAGGGAGACTGGTCAGTGGCTGAGACTGGCCAAGGACTGCCTGGTGCAGGCCTCCCTGTCTTTGTGAGGAGCCATGACTGCCTGACCTTCAGCATGACTCCTTGACTGAAACACTGCTCTCAAGAGCTAGATCTCCTAGAAGGGTTTCTCAGACAAACAGGTTTGGGAACTGTCACAACTCCTCTAGTTCTCTGGGAGATTCACAGGGACCCTAAGGAGACCCGGGAAGTCAGCAGTAAAGAGACTGTACCTCAATGAACTCAGCAGCCCCAAGCAGACTGCTATAGAATCCCTTCTCCTACCAGGTAATTTTCTGTAGATTCTCTGCTAGCTTTTCCAGAAAGAGTGCTCTGTGGGGAGCATCCAGGCAATGCTGCTGGCCCCTGATGGCCTGGCCATGGTGCCCGGGTAGATGTGCTGCTGGGCACTCTGGGTGTTGGAGGAGGGCATAGTGGTTCTTGGCCACTTGGGTCTCCATGGGGTGAGGTGCATATGGCACCCAGACAGGCTTCTTCCCTTGCCTGTGATCAGCTAGAGACTGACTGCGTGCACCATGAGAAAGTTAAGAGTTCTGGCAAGAGGTGCCTAAGGTACTGTGGGGATCCCCCAAGGGAGGCTGGGTCTCAGAATCCCTCACCTGTGTCCAGCCTTTCTCAGAGGGAGCCCAGACACAGGACAGACTCAGGTAGCTACTGCAGAGCTAACTGATCAGTGGTCAGACCAACCCAAGGATGGACAGGCAGCAAAGCCCTCCCCCAGGCCACAGAAGAGCCTGGGCTTTGGCTGGGTCTTTCTCATTCAAGGTCCAGGCTGACCAAAGTCAGGCAACCTGAGTGAGAGGTCAGGGAGGGAGTGAGAGGAGGATGGAGCCAAAGGGGCACTGATCCCCCAATCCAGGGGGTCAACTCTCATTCTGCCATGTCAGGATGGAGAGGGGTGGGTGAGGGGTGCTCTTGGGGCCACAGGACATGACAGGAAGCCTGGAAGGAGCAGAGGGATGGGGAAAGTGCCTGGTGGGACTACACACGGCCTGGAATGGCTGGCCGCCCCTTCACTGGGAGTTGCTGAATCCAGTAGCCTGGCCTCAAGCATGTATCTTGGGGTACCTGGGGGAGTGAATGAGATAGTGGATCACGTGGTAAGGTTAGAGATGCTCTGCTCCCTGGAAGGGTGCGAAGAGGGGGTCCTTTGCAGGCAAGCACAGAACAGGGATATAAAACCTCTGTGGCCAGTGTGGGACTGCTCGCGTGTGTACCCATACATCCTTTGAGGACAGCTCCCTCTATTTTTAGTTTAAGCAGAAGAATAATTTATTAAATGTTTTTAAGTGAGGACACAAGCTACAGGAGGCGCAGAGCAGCAAGCACGGAGGCTGCGCAGTCAACCAGGGCTGTAAGTCAGTGTAAAAGAGCTGGAGACAGCATTTTGGAGGCAGAGCTGCTGTTCCCACTGAGATGGATGCGGTGGCTTCCTTGGTGGGAACAAGGTGTCACCACCAGCTCTGGCCTAAGCTGTTCTGCAACCCTCCCTGGGCTGGCACTGCATGTGAGGCTCTGCCAGCTGGTTAGGGAGCTGGCCGTTGTCCAGCCACAGAGGAGATCCCAGGCTCCAGTCAAGTTCAGCATCAGGAGCAGGCCACATGGATCCTTCTGCGTGTCCCCACTGATGCGGGCCCCTTCCTGTTAGGACCGAGGCCTTTTTCTTCCTGCTCAATCTCAGACTGGCTTTGGCCACCTCTGTCTGCTCCCTCAGTCCCTGCTGACCCGCTGCAGTAGTCCTCACATGGGGCGGGGTGGGGAGTTTCTGACACACCAGGATCTGAGGCTATTATTGTCCTAAGAGAGGGCAGGGTGCGCGGTGGATGGGCAGGCGGTGCAAACTCTACTTGAGGCTGCGGCCTTGCTCAGCAAGCCAGCGTCTTCTTTCTTCATTTTCTGCCCCTCTACAAGGACCAAGACCTTCCCTGGCTCCCCAGCCCCGATCGCCTCCAGCCTCCTGTCCTATACAATCTAACCCAGGGCTCCCTGGAAACCCAGAGCCATCACGGCTCACCTGTCTCATGCCAGAGCCGGGATTTCTCCCCTCTGATCACTCAGACGACCTCAGAGCCTATCCGGGGTGGCCCACCACGGGGCCCTCACCCAGCCGGGCCCTCAGAAGGGGCGGGGAGGCAGCAGCAGGCCCTGCTGAGCTCCCCACTGCTCAGTGCTCTCTCTGCCCATGGACTCTGGCTCCTGCCCCTCTGACAAGGGCCGTCACGGTGACCTAAGTGGATATGAAATGGACTTCCACGTTTAACAAGCTTCAACTCTGCAAATGAGGTCTCCCCTGCCCCCATTTCGAAGAAGGATGGCATTTCTAAAGTGGGACTGAAAACCCTATTATTAGTTTTACCCTTTCTTGGTTCCGTTTTACAATATCTGAACATTAAAAATACCCATAATGATTTATGCCTCATTAAATTTACTTTTTGAGCAGATTATGTAAGATTTGAATATGATTTTGCATAAATACATTTAAAATGCCAGTGGCATTAACTAAATTATTCTAATTTTAAAGTAAAACAATAGGAAGAAGTAACAAACTGCACCAAGCCTTAGATGCCATCTGGTCTACTGAGGGGGAAACTGAGGCCCAGGGAAGGTGCTGTTGCTGTTGTTCGGTTGCTCAGGTGTGTCCGACTCTTTGTGACCCATGGACGGAAGCACACAACGCTCCTCTGTCCTCCGCTGCCTCCCAGAGCTTGCTCAAATTCATGTCCATTGAGTCGGGGATGCCATCCGACTACCTCATCCTTGTTCACCCCCTTCTCCTCCTGCCCTCAATCTTTCCCTGCATCACAGTCTTTTCCAATACTGGGACTTCAGCTTCAGCTTCATCAGTCCTTCCAATAAATATTCAGGGTTGATTTCCTTTAGGAATGACTGGTTTGATCTCTTTGTTGTCCAAGGGACTCTCAAGAGTCTTCTCCAACACCACAACTTGAAAGCATCAGTTCTTTGGCGCTCAGCCTTCTTTATGGTAAGGTGAGTGAGGAACAAAATTAGGATTCGAACCCAGGCTGTCCACACCCCTTCAGGATTTCTTCCCCTGTCTCACTCTGCTGATTCACATGCCTCCTACCTTACAGACACTTGCTTTAAAACTTAATTCAATTCTGAATTCTGTTCTAATGTTTCCCATAATGGGCTGCCTTGTTATTGGCGGGGTCTATGCTTTAGCTTTGGGATCACATCTGATGTGTGAGCTTTCCACTTCTCCACCTATGTCCATAGCAGACTTTGCTAATCAATCATGATACTCTTGTCCCCTGAGCCCCAAGATGGGCCCAGATACCCAGCTATAAGTAGCTGGACTGCTCCAGTGAGCCATTTCCAACTGACTGCAGATTGGCTCATGAGGCTAACCTAATCTCAGAAAACAACCCCAAGAAAGCTTTGCAACTTACCGTGGGTGTCTTTCCCTCCAGGCTGCCGGGGTCTTGTGTTTCCATTTTTATCAACTTGTAAACCTACAATATCCCAAAGGTCAGGAGTAGAGACACTTGAGAAGAAATAGAAAGGCAAGCACAGATGACTCTCTGTGTGGTGGTCCTTCCTTCTGACCCCTCAACTTCACTCTCCCTCTCACAGGATTCTTGCTCTCATCCCCACCCACCACCAAACCACTGCTAGGATTGCCCTGGGCTTTCTGGTGAGGCACGGAGGACTGAGAGCCAATGGGGGATGACAAGAAAGAGAAGTTCAGTCTGTGAGCAGAGAAAGAATTTTCTAGGATGATCAAGGCTTGGGATTACTCAGCAGGCCAGCCTGGAGTCCCTCTTCCTGCCTCCACACTGGATGCTCCTGCCGTCTTGGACCATAGCTGGAGATCCTGCGGGTGTCAGTCAATTCACTGCCAGATGACCTCATGAGAAGAACTGACCAAGAGCAGACATGAAAGGGGAAAGAGGGGAAATATTCCTCAGGAAGTTCAGGGCAATCAAATCTATAAATGCAGGACTCTTAAGGCAGTGTGTGTGTGTGTTAGTCGCTTAGTCATGTCTGACTCTTTGCGACCCCACAGACTGTAGCCCACCAGGTCCTCTGTCCATGGAATTCTCCAGGCAAGAATACTGGAGTGGGTAGTGATACATTCTCTCCTCCAGGGGATCTTCATGACCCAGGGATTGAACCCCGGTCCCCTGCATTACAGGCAGATTCTTTACCATCTGAACCACCAGGGAAGCCCAGTAAGGCAGAATGGTCACTAATTGTCATTAGACTCCATAAACAACAGGAGAGAATTTCTTGCTGATTTGAAACCAGGTCAGGAAGATGTAGGTCCCTGATGGAACCAGGAGGAGCTGGGGATAGGGGTGCCAAGGGAAGTTATTCTTTGCCCTTGAGGGTCATTGTTGGCTGTAAATAAAAAAATAGAAGGTTGCAAATGTACATAGACCATTCTGAGAAACAGTGAGCCTTGACTTTCTTATGTTCATATTTTGTTCCCATCTACATTCTTTGGTAGAGTGATAGGGATTCAAAATAGTAGCCAGATTTTTTGTGTACCTACTATTGCCTGGCTTGTGCTTTATTGACTATCTCAGGTAACCTCACAGCAATCCTTTGAGGGACCTTGAATCATTTTCCTCTTTTTGTACATGAGGAAATTGAGTACAAAAGATAGGTTAAGCTACTTTCCTGAGGTCCCACAACTGAGATCTGAATCCAGCTAGCTGACTCCCAGGGTCTGCCCTCCCGAGCTCCTGGCTGCTGCGGCCTGTAGGACCAGGCAGCCATAAGGGACCTGCCCTGCAGCTCCCCCGCCCCCCCAAAGTAGACGTGCAGTGCACCTCAGCCTTGGCTGTTCTGAAGCCTCTGTTCCTTGGCTGGAGTTTCCCCAGGCCCCTGTGTAGCCATAGGATGGACAGATACAGGGCAAGGACCATGAAGGGAGTGGTGGAGACACCGCAGGCCTGGGTCTGGGCCTGTGCACACAGCACGGAAGGCAGCCAGGCATGGTGGTTAAGGGCATGGGCTTCATTTGGACCTGGGTTCTGACCTGCTTCCTAACCAGGAGACAGGCAGTTATCTCACATTTCTGAGCCTTTGCTGATCTAAAAAGTAGGGCTAATACTGGTGTATGTCAAAGAGGTAAAAACTTATTGAATGTACAGTGCTTAGCACGGCGCATGCCACTTTTTAGGCAGTCAATACACGGTGTTTAAGAAAAACAAACTTCTTGTGATGAAATTCATGTTTAGCTAAATGCCTTGTGTGACCCAAGAACAGGGGTTATTGAGTGTGGAGAAGAGAATGTCCCAGGGTGAAGCTGCCATGTCTCTGCTGGTTCCATGTGTGTAGGCCCAGGTCACTCCTCTCCTTCCCCCAGAAGGTACCCGAGCTGGGCTCTGGCCCTTCCACCTGCCCCAACCCTCTGTGCCAGCCCTTCAAACATGAGCAGCCCTGTATGTACGTACGTTTAGCTAAGGAGAACTTCTTGAACAGCTGGGGCATGGCATCCCGAGGGTGGACCTCCACAGTCAGCTGTGTTCCTGAAAAGGAATAGGAGGTGATATTCTTAGCCAGACGCTGCCAGAAAAGGGTGCAATGTCTCATGACAGATGTTTGAACAACAACACACAATTGGCTGTAGAACTTTCTTTTGAATATGCAGATAATTTTTGTTTACAAAACCCCAAAGCAAGAAATAAGCAGACAGTTTCCAGATCTGGGCAAGACAGAGTAAACAACTTCCACCATGTCTCTCCTACTCAATGCACTGGAAAGAATGAATGGACCGACTATTTGAGGACTCCAAAACAAATGATAGAAGGTAAACTGGGGAAGAAGATTAGAATTTAAAGCATCATCAAATTGGCAGAGTTGACCATTCCCTTCCCCTATGGCATTACCTAGACTGATTCAAAGGCAGCCCCAAACACAGAAAGGCACAGTGGATGCAGAGAAAAAGTGCTCTAAGAGAAGCTCTTTCTTTTGGCTTGTGGAGTGAGAAAGGAGAACTCTAAGAGTCATAGTGGAGGAAACCCTCTCTTGTTTTTTCCCTTTTTTCTTTCATCTCCTGACTCAGCCCCCAGGGAAATTCTGCTGGGATCAGTGCAGCAGTGAGTTTGGTGGCCCAACAGACACCTAAGTCTTTGTAGGGGAGGTGGTTACCAGTGAAGCTATGATTCTCGAGTGTAGGGGAAAATACTCGTTGATTTCTTTCCCTCTCTGTTCTCCATTGGTTGTTTCCAGATGCAGACACAGAGATGCACCTAGAAGAGTAGGAAAGCTAAAGCCTCAAGATTTAGGGCTGGAGGACTGGCAAGTGGGTTGTAAAGAGGAGGGGATCAAGACAGCAATTCCATAAAGTTATGGATGAACTCCTGTGGTCACCTCTACATGAATGGATCTCATTCACATTGTGCATGCACTCATCCTAAGCATTATATCACAGTCTTTGAGAACTAAACTACGGTATAAAACAATGCCTTGATTGGCTGCTGTGTGGTGCATGTGGAGGGCAGATCTGGCAAAGGCTAAAATCCCGTTACTTAGTATAGAGAGACCCTGGAAAATATCAGCTTAAAAAGGGAAAGAAAATAAACAGATGCTAACCCTATGGTGACACAGATTCTGGAATTATTAGCCAGAGATTTTAAAACAGCCATGATAACCATGCTCTAAAAAATGAGGTAAATAATCTTGAAATAAATGAAAAGATACAAAGTACTAGCAAAACTTAGAAGATAAAAAGAAGAAACAAATACAAATTTTAGAACTGACAAATACAATTGTTTAAAAAATATCTGCATATACTCAATAGCAAAATAGAGATGAGCAAAAAAAGAGTCCGTGAACTTGAAGAGAGATCAATAAAATTACTTGACAAGAACAACAGAGAGAAACAGTGAACAGAACCTGTGGGATGGTACCTGAAGATCTAACACTCATGTTACTGAGATCCCAGAAATAGAGAAGAAAGAGTGTGATGCAGAAAAATATTTGAAGAAACAACGACAGAATAATCAACACAACCAAGAGCTGGTTCACTGAAAAAAATTAGTAAAATTGATAAACCTCTAACTGGAGTGGCCAAAAAAAAGAGACAAGACACAAATCAGGAATCAAGACACCAATACAGGAATGAAATGAGGGTTATCACTATAGATCCCATGTATACTAAAAGAATAATAAGGAATAGTATAAATAACTCTATACAGATAATTTCTGCAACTTAAATGGACCATTTCCTTGAAAGCTATAAACTACCAAAACTCATTGAAGGAGTGACAACCTGAAATTTCCCATATGTATTTTTAAAACTAAGCTTGTAGTTCAAAATTTACCAAAAACAAACAAACAAAAAGCAAACCAAAACCAGGTCCAGATGGTTTCACTGGCAAATTCTAACAAAACTGTCAGTTTTAAAATTCAATTTATCACAAGATCCCTCAGAAAATAGAAGAGCACCAAATACTTCATATATATTTTATGAGGCCATCATCAATCTGATACCAAAACCAAACAAACAGTATAAGAAAAGAATACTATAGATCAATATCCCTTGTAAACATAAACATAAAAATTCTCAACAAAATATTAGAAAATTAAATCCAGCAGTATAATAAAAGAATAATATACCACTTTGGGAATGCTGGGTTCGCTTAATATTTGAAAAATCAGTGATTGTAATTCATCATATTAGCAGGCTAAATAAGACCCACACAATCATATCAGTTGATACAGAAAAAGCATTTGACGAAATTTAACACCCACTCAACAAATCTCTCAAGAAACTAGGAATAGAAGGAAGCTTCTTAATCTGGAAAAGGGCACCTACCAAAAACCTAGAGCTAACAGCATATTTAATGGTGAAATATGGAAATCTTTCCCCCCCTGGATTTGGAACAAGGCATGGATGGCCACTTTCACTGTTCCTAATGAACACTGTACTGAAGTTCTGCCCAGTGAAATAGTAGAAATAAAAGAGAAAGAAAGAAAAGTCATATAGATTACAAAGAAAGAAGTGAAACTCTGCTATTCACAGATGACATGTCTGTCTACGTGGAAAAATCCCAAGTAATCTATACAAGAATTTCCTAGAACTAAAAAAGTAAGTTTAAGAATGGTCACAGGATACAAGGTCAGCCAGCACCTCAAAATCAATTATATTTATGTTGACAATAAATGATTAGAAATAGAATTTTAAAATGACTATTTCCCAAGGCTCCAAAAAATGAAATAGTTAAGTGTAAATCTTAAAAAAAAATGCAGGAATTTTATGCTGAAAACTAAAAAATATGATCAAACAAATTAAAGCAGACTTAAACTCACTGGAAAAGACCTTGGTGCTGGGAAAGATTGAAGGCAGGAGGAGAAGGGGACGACGGAGGATGAGATAGTTGGATGGCATCACCGACCTGATGGACATGACTTTGAGCAAGCTCCGGGAGTTGGTGATGAATAGGGCAGCCAGGCGTGCTGCAGTCCACGGGGTCACAAACAGTCGGACCTTACTGAGGGACTGAACTGACTGACTAAATACACAGGGAAATATGTTATGTTCATGAATTGGAAGACTCAGTATTGTCAAGCTGGCAAATCTCCCTAAGTTCATCTATAGATTTCATGCGATTTCAATTAAACTCCTTGGAGGAATTTTGTAGATTGTAGATATGGCCAGATGATTCTAAAATTTAGATAGAAAGATATTGCAACTAGAAAAATCAAGTTAATTTTGAGAAAAAGATAGGAGGACACCAATGGATTTTAAGATGTTCTATAAAGCTACAGTAATCACACAGTGTGATATTGACAAAGTGATAGATATATAGCTCAATGGAACATAATAGAATTAAGAAATAGACCCACACAAATACGGCAAATTGATTTTTTACAAAAGTGCAAAGACAATCCAATTAGAAAATGGGTAAAATAATGGATATCTCACCAAATAAGAAATTAAGGATGTTCAACATGATTAACCATTAGGAAAATGCAAACTGAAAGCAGAATGAGATACCACATCTATTAGAAGAGCAATAATAAAAAATAATGATAATACTATATGCTGATGAGGTTGCAGAGAAACTAGATCCCTCACAGATGCTGGTGGTATTGTAAAATGATGCAGCTATTCTAGAAAATAGTTTGGAAGTTTCTTAGAAAACAAAACATGTGCTTAACATATGACTCAACAAGTATACTTTTGTGCCTTTATCCCAGAGAAATGAAACTCTTTACATTCACACAAACATGTACACAAATGCTTACAGAAGCTATATTCATAATTACCCCAAACTGGAAACATCTAAATGTCCTTCAGTGGGTGAGTGGATAAACACCTTTTGGTACAGCCATATCAAGCAGTACTTCTCAACAATACTCTTAGGAGTGATGGGAAGATGTGAATCTATACAAAGAGTCTGTACAAGGGAATTTTGGGGGTGACAGAACTGCTTTGTATTCTGATTGTGGTGGTGGTGACGTGAATCTGAGCTGTGTTAAAACACACAGAACTGCAGACCAGAAAATCCAATACTGTGTGCTAACTTAAATTAATATAAAAATCTAAAAATACCAATCAAATGCAAAAGTAAAAGTAGAATTAAAACAGAACTTATGCGATACAGAACGATGTTAAATAGATGACAATGCAAAGCAGGATAATAATAAACATGCTTTTGTATCCTTCTTTCTTCACTTGTCTTTACATTACATGTTACTGAATATAATCACAAGTCATTTTAAATGGCTGCATAGTACTCTATTCTACAGATGGTTTATAATCATAAGAAGAAATTTCTTTTTGTTGGATATTTAAGATTTCCCAAATGTTCTGCTATTTAAACAATGATGTGATGAACATTCTGATGTTGTTTAGTTGCTAACTTGTGTCTGATTCTTCTGTGACTCCACGGACTATAGCCCACCAGTCTCCTATGTCCACGGGATTATCTTGGCAAGAATACTGGAGTGGGTTGCCATTTCCTCCTCCAGGGGATCTTCCTGACCCAGGAATCGAACCTGCATCTCCTGTGTTGGCAGGCAGATTCTTTACCACTGAGCCACCAGGGAAACCTAAACATTCTGACACACCGCTTTACACACTCTTCAAAGCGGTTTCTTCAATAAATTCTTAAACATGTATTGAAGGGTATGGAGATTTTTAAGGCTTTTGTTAGATATTGGCAAAATCTCATGAATGATTTTATGATTCTCTCAACAGTGTAAGAGAGTGTCTACTTTGCTCACCCTTTCTGTGTTTAATGGTAAAATTGGTTACAATACTTTGTATTTCCTTCCAAAAAGAGGTCTTTTATTCCTTCCCACATTTGGGCTGGCCTGGTGATGTGGTCTGGCCAGTTAGCATGAAATGACGCTGTGCAGGCTTGGAACCTATGCCGAGAGACTCCGCTGCTTCCACTTCCATTCTTGGGATTCCAGCCACAACGGCCATGCCACTGCTCCTAACCTAGCCTGCGGAGGGCGAGAGACCACAGGGAGCAGAGCAGAGCATCTCAGGTGAGGCCAACCCTCCCACTGACCACACACAGGGGTGAGGCTAGCCAAGACCTGCAGTCAGCCAGGTGTGGCTTAGCCAAGAACGTCCAGACAACCTGTAAACTCGTGAGCTGTTAAATGTTTTAAGGAACTGAATTTTGGGGTGGTTTGTAATGTAAAAATTTGACATTTGATTGTCATTAATCCTTTAAGTTTTTTTAATCAATTAATAGTGACATCTCACTGTTTTTGTGTATTTTGTTAAATTTTCAGTATAGTATTTTTCACCTATTTGCCATTTTAAACTTACTTTGTAAATCACTTATTTTCCTACTGATGTGGTATTTTTTTCCTTATTGATTTCATAAGAGCTCCATTTACTAATCCTTTGCCTGCTAAATGTGTTTTCACAGAATAACAATACTGACTTTCTTGCCTAGCTCATAACCTTGCTCTGCATGTTAAGGACAGTAATTTTTAAACAAGTTTAAAAGATACAAAGTGGCCTCCAAGGGATTACTTTGAAGGGGTTAACATTCATTTTGACTATAGTTTCTAGCACATTCACTGGCAGAGAAAATCAGCCTGTGACTTGACAATGAGGATGTTAAGTGTTTCAGAGTTCAAAGCGTCATTCAGCTCTGGTCAGAGGATCTGCTACCATCGCCATGGACAGCAAATGACACCTGTGTGTCTTCCCACAATGCCCGGGGCACGGGTCTACTCACCACTGCCTTTCCACTTTCTCCACCTGAACACTCAGAGTTGGTTTTCAAAGTGGGTGCCAAGCTATACTTGCCCAGTAGATGTTTTGTAAGGAAAAGGATTTGAGAAAAATGTCCACTTCCTCCTCTTTCGTAGGTCGTATCACACAACGATCTGAGAAGTTCTGCAGAAGTCTTCTTGACCCAGCATTATTTCATCAAACAAAATTTGGAAAATGCTCAGCTGCAACAGTCTCTAGAACTACAGAGAAGCTGCAAAGCTGACTTGACTATTGGCTTGAAAGTGAAAATCACTGTCGTGTTTGACTCTTTGTGACCCCATGGACTATATAGTCCATGGAATTTTCCAGGCCAGAATCCTGGAGTGAGTAGCCATTCCCTTTTCCAGGGGAATCTTCCAAACCCAGGCATCAAACTCAGGTCTCCCGCATTGCAGGAGGATTCTTTACTAGCTGAGCTACCAGGGAAGCCCAAGAATACTGGAGTGGGTATCCCTATCCCTTCTAGGGTAAGCCTATCCCTTCTCCAGGGGATCTTCCCGACCCAGGAATATGAACTGGGGTCTCCTGCATTGTGGGTGGATTCTTTACCAGCTGAACTACCAGGGCTCAACAACAAACCTCTTTCCCAAACTTCTCCTAATGTCCAGGTACTTCCAACCACTCCTATCCAGCCATGTCGCTCTGTCAGAGAATGAGCGAGCTGAAAATCAAAACTCTTTAAGCCCTTTCCGATGCGGGTGCTGAGGTAGTCTCCCACTGGGCACTCGCCTGGCTGGAAGCTCACCAGCCAGTCACCCCTTTAGGCATCAGTCACCCCTTCTCACCTCTTCCTTCCTGCACTGCCTCGCCTCTCCCTGGCCCCCGCTCCCGGGATCTGACATTTTCCTGAGGCCCCCTCCTGGCTCTGCCCCAAGTGGTGCTGTTAATCGTCACTCCCTTGAAGAGAATAGCAAAGCTCCCGGCCTCCCTGGCGGGTGTGATTCTCGCTCTCATTCATAGGCGTGCAAGGGCACTTCTGGGAGGCTGCTCTGCTCCAAACGGTCCTGGACCTGGGCACACCACCCCCAGTGATCAGGGTTGCAGTATCACCCTGTGCTTCTACAGGTGTGAAATGCTGAGAGTTTACCAACTACAACATTCCTTACCGAACAAAGCTCTTAATCTAAAGAACATTAATTTGCCAATGATAAAAAGTGGAACATCATTTGGACAAACTTTAAAGTGAGATCTAAGCCCTAAGTACAGTCAGATACCATGACGCTAATCTTAGTTACAAGTACAAGGAGGCCTTCCTGGGATTTCGGATCACCTGCTCCAGACTTTCTCATGTTACCACTTCCCAGTTCTCCCAGCTATCACCCAGACAGCATTTTGTGAAGCTGAAACTTTGGCTGTCTTAGTAAAAGCGTATTAGTGGTTATTTTCTGCTACACCTGAGAAGTGGTTGCCAGACCCTGTTCCCACCCCCAGAGATGTGGCGACGCAGCAGGCAGGCCTAAGCATGTCCACAACCTGCTGCCCTGGGCCTGCCTTCTACCCCATCAGGAGAGTCCTCCCACCCGACAGCTTCTCTCCAGGTCTCTGCGGGTTTGAATCAGGCTTTGTCTGAAGACCTAATTTGCTCTGAACACCTAATACAGAGATGGCAAACAGATTTTGTGTTGTTCATTAACTCTGACTGATTGGAAGTGGCTGCCTGGAGCGCTTATCAATTAGCAAAGACTGTCAGGTGTGTGCATGTGTATATGAATGTGAGTGTGTATATGCATACATGCGTGGGTGTATTTGTGTGTGCGCTGGGGGGGCAGTGGTACGGCATTCATGTCAGATATTTGTCATCATTGACTTAAGATGCTCCTTAACTCTCTCCATAACCGGCTGTCACCTTTACAACCTGGATTCTGTGCCTTCGAATTTTTCCTGCAGTAGCTGAGTCAGAAAATCTTAGCTAAAGTATTTCTAAAAGAACCCAACTCTTAAACAGCCCTGGGCTGGGTGTTCAGAGATTTCTGCCCAGAGTGTGGTAGTCAGCATTAGTGCAGGAAGTGTAAGCTCTGACACCCTGGGAACAGCAAGCTGATTGATGACGGGGACAGTCCAGCTCTGCAGATGACACACCAGGTACAGTCAGACACAGGGTGGAAGCCCTGAGCAGCAGCTCTAGTTGTGGGGTGACTGAGAGTGTGGGGTGACTGTCAGAGCTCAGGGCCAAGACCACAGGGCATCAGCCAGTGGGTGTGATCAAGGCTGTCTCCTGCAGCCTGACTGACCCTGGCTTCCATGGGGCTCTTGAAAACCCAGGGCCATTCATGATTCTTTCTGCAAAATGGAGCTCAACAGGGATGTCCCAGGTCTGGAAACACGGCAGTTGGAGGCCTAGTGCAGGCCTGATCAAAGAAGGCACAGGCAGTCTGCCTGGGGATGAGGTTAGGTGACCCAGAAGGAGGCCTCAACAGAAATCTGATTTGTCAAGAATAACTTTCGGGGCCTGAGGTCACTGGGGCTCCTATAATCATTCCCCTCTCATTCAACGCACACGCCCGTCACTGATGAATCTTGCAAAGACCTCTTCCGCGTGAAGATCCAAGATTCCCATGATCATTCTGTCACCTGTTGCATAAAGTTACCACCCCCTCTGCTGGGAGCTCTTCCCCAGAGGCCGCGTGACGTGCTCCTTCATCACCTCCCTTACTCAAATGTCACCTCAGGGATGCCTTTCTCAACCACTCTATTTTAAATTGTTCCCTGTGGTAGCTGCATGATGGCCCTTAAAGATATCCATGTCCTAATTCGGGAACCTGTGAATGTTACCTTCTACGGCAAAGGGGACTCTGCAGATGAGGTTCAGTTAAGGATCTCGTGATAGAAAGGTGATCCTGATCATCTGGGTGGGCCCAATGCCATCACCAGGATTATTATAAAACAGAGCGGGATAGAACTACTTTACAGAGAGAATGCAATGTGATGATGGAAGCAGAGACTGGAGTGATGCAGCTACAAGTCCACAAGTGCCAGCAGCCTCTAGAAGCCAGCAGAGTCAAGGAAAAGATTATCACCCAGAACCTCCAAAAGGAACCTGATGCTGACCAAGAGATTGATTGGCCCAGTGGGACTGGTATGGGATTTGTAGTCTCAGAACTGTTGAAGAGAATATTGTTGTAGTTGCTAAATCATGTCTGACTCTTTGTGACCCCATGGACTGTAGCCTGCCAGGCTCCTCTGTCCGTGGGATTTCCCAGGCAAGAATACTGGAATGGATTGCCATTTCCTTCTCCAGGGGATCTTCCAGAATCAGGAATTGAACCCAGGTCTCCTGCATTACATGTGGATTCTTGACCACTGAGTCACCTGAGAAGCCCGCTGAAGAGAATAAATGCATTTGTGTTAAACCACCGAGTTTGAGAATATGTGTCACAGCAGCCACCAGAAATGAATACTCAGCTGTATGACTTCTCCCTACATGCCCCTTCCTGCTTTATTTTCTCCCCCAGTCTTATCTGACACCTTGCATTTTTCTAGTCAGGCTCATCAGTTTCCTTCACCAGGTGTCAGCTTCACAGGGACGGAACATTGTCTGTTGTGTTCTCTGATGGATCCCCAGTGCCATCATCCAGAGCCGCTTTTTGTGAAATGAATGGATCAGCATGAGTGGGCACTCTGCCTCAGCCCCAGAGCAGCACAGCTTCTCCCTTGCTGTGGTCCAGGCTTCCATAAGACCTGGAGGGCCCATTCCATCCTGACCTTCAGTAGACCTTGTCCAAGGCCACCTCTGGAAGCCTCAGATCCCAGGAGGAGGCATGTGAGAGGCCCACAAGAGCCAGGGTACGGTGTACAGGCAAGGTTCTGGTGACTGGAAGGCCCCATTTCACTAGTCCTATCCTACAGGTCTGGCAGGAGCACCCTGCTTGGGGACCACAGCACCCTCAGCCTCAGCTTCCTCCTCTGTAAACAGGGATAATATCGTGACCCCACCAGGTGGTATGGCCAGAACTAAGTAAGATAAATACTTGCTAATTCACACTCAGCGCTGCCGTCCATCGGGTGGCAAAGAGTCGGGCACGACTGAGCGACTGAACTGAACTGAAGCCACACTCACTTCAGTGAGGTGTCACTCACTCTTACGTCACTCATTCTTATATGGGGTGAGCTGCTTGTTGCTAGTCCATTTCAGAGAAGAGGGGGGCCCAGGCTTGTCTGCAGTGCTCAGAGGGGTAACAGGTTGAGGTGGGCCCACTGAGTGACCTTGGGTTTGTCCTGGAGCCATCGTCCCAGGAATCCTGCCCTAAATGGATACTGACCGAGACTGCAAGAAGAACTAGCCACTTCCTGCGGGGAACTCGAGCTGACAGGCCTTTCTTCACTGTCTGCCAGCATCTTTCCTTGGGGATGTTGAGTTGGCTGGTGTTACAGAGCAATTCCCCGAGAACCTCTGAGTCCTCCAGGGCTTCCTCCTCACTGCCTTCTGGACATAACCTTGCAAGTTAGGACATGAGCGCTGAGGGCACCAGCGGTGACATCTTAGGTCCAAGTCTATGAGAGCTCTCAGGCTCCAGGCCCTGAGTCTTCAACCCAGAGCAGAAAGCCACGGCCGCGGGGAGGGGAGGTGAGTGAATGGGGGAGTGGACGTTGGGTGGGGCTGTAACCTGGCCTCTCCTCCAGTTGTAGCTGTGAGCCACCCTGTCTCCACCCTGAGGTGCTCTCAGATCTAGTCGCCTGCAGAGTCAGCAGCGGACGCCCTCGCCTGCCCTCCCCTCTGGGAGGATCCATCCAGCAAAGTGAGGATCCCTAAGGAAGGGCCCTCTCAATCCCCTCTGCTGAGATAAACTTGTCCCAGGGTGGAGGGCCCTGTCGGGGAAGGCTCCGTCTCAGGGGCAGAGGCCGGGGAACCGCTGTGACTCGGAAGGAGGGAGGGTGTGACCACGGCGGGCGGGCGGGGGGAGCCGGTTCCCAGGGAGGCTGTAGACGCAGTGCTGTGAGCAGAGCGACAGCTGAGGTCTTGATGGTGGTTGGGGCGGTGGCGGGCGGGGACGGTGCTGGGGCACAGACTACTCCAGCTCTGACTCTTGCTGGCCATATGATCTTGGACAAAAATCCACCTTTCTAAGCCTTGGTTTACTCATCTGTAAAATGAGGACAATAAGAGTACTGATCAAATACGACTGTTGTGAGGCATAACTCACATGAGAATGACCATGTGGTCTGGCAGGGTGCCTGACGTGAGGTTAGCACTCAGCGAAAGTGATGACAACCAGGGTGATGATGATGACAGCAGCAGATTCTGTGGCCCAAGGACTTTATTGCTCTATCCCAGGACACAGGCAGCCTCTCCCAGTTTCCCATGGGATGTGGGGGAGGGGAGGGTGCTCCAGCATCTCCGGGGCAGAGGGGGCCCTGCTCTCCGCAGTCTGTGCTCTGACCCCACTCTCTCTGGCCAGGACAGCAGACCTGGGCACACAGGAGTTGGGGGAGAGGTGACAGGTAGTGGCAGAACCTTACCTTGGTTGTCGTAGGAAGTGATGACCTGGGTCTGCTGGGCATGCTGCTTCTCCACCAGGTTCCCTGTTGAAGGAAAACAAGCAGGGCCTGCAGTGACCACGGGGCCCAGAGTAGGATGGAATTTTCCCCGAGCAGAGCAGAGAGTTGCCAGGCTGGGTATCAAGACGTGTGAATCAGTAGAATCTTATATCTGAACACACAGGCAAGTGCCTAGGAGCCCATGTACACACAGCCTCTCACTCTCAATGGGGGCCAGCAGAGGTTAGTTTCTTTTCCAAAAGCGGGGCACGCCTCCCACGGGCTAGGTGACCACTGTTCCTGACTTTGGTGCAGCCAGGCCAGTTTCCATAGCACAGCGTGAGGCCTCCCTGATCGCCACACCTTTCTACGGAGCAGCCTGGAAGGCTCTTATTTCGATCATGGGCCCGTGGCTTTGACTCGTTAACTTTTTGCCAAAGACCCCATGGCCAGGTGAGACCCCGGGCTTGGACCCAAGTCTCCTGACTCTGAACTCAGCCTCCTACCTCTCTCTGGAGGAATGGAGGGTACCCTGATCCTACTCTAGCCTTGGAGTTGGGGTGCTTGCAGTGTGGTTCAGGTTCACCAACATTTGCAGGGCACCTGCCATGCATTGCCGATATTCATGTCCCTGGGACACAGAGCCATGCTCAGAGCCTGGTGGAGTCAGGTTGCTATGGAGACATGCCCAGCTCCTGCCATAGACCATGGCAGGGTGCCCCCTGCCCCTCCTGTGGGAAGCACCACCTACCCTACATCTCTGCTGTACATGTATGGCCGCTGCGATGGTCTGGTCTTGCCCTTGAACCTCTGCTTCAGAGGGGTGGGGATGAGGCTAGGGAAGGGCCACTACCACCCCGGCCTGCCATCTTCTGCCCTGGCCTCCCGCTGAGCTGCAAAAAGGCTGTTGGGCCTGTCCCTGGAAGTGACCACTGGCACAGGTGCAAGCATGCCTCTGGAGCACTGGCCTGATTTGGCTCTGTTCATATGTCATCGCTTGTGTCCTAACCAGGGCTGCCACTCAGCATTTCCACGCCTTGGGCCAGGCAGAAGCCGGTCACGCTGGGTGGGTGGCTCATTGAGCTGGACTGGACTGCTATCCTCCTGGGGGGAGGGTCTTGCCTGGGGCAGCCCACCCACTCTAGGCTTCTCTGTAGCAGGCCCAACCAGGTCAGTTAGCCCCATGAAGGCTGAGGTTGGTCAGTTGGGCAAGGGTCAGGACCACTGTGTGTGCCAACTCAGGGTGAAGCAGTAGGCTGGAGCTCCAGGCCAGACCCAGGCGAGGACAAAGAGGCCACCTCCTGTGGGCACAGCTGGCCGTAATCTCCGCTCGGCTGCCGGGTGGAGGAAACAGGATCTGGGAAGGGAATCCTCAAGGAGGATGATTGGCTGGCATAGATGCTGTAAGGGTATTTATAGTCACGGCTGCACAACTGGTTTCCCTGTGGCTGTGGGGCATTAGTCCCTGTGCTGCTAGGCAGACTTCGGCCAGGACCAAGGAAAGCAGCCAATCACAGCAGGGGAAGCCCGTTGCTGGGCAAGCTGATGGCTCAGCCCAAACACCTGCTGCTCGGAAAAGTTTGGAGCACTTGGGCTCCCCCCACCCTGCCAGCGCCCCAGCCAGAGGAGTGCATGGGCAGCAAGAGGGGGGACCAACAGCATGTTCATCCACATTTGTGCACCCTCCACCAAGCACAAGCCAGCAGCTGCTTCCTTCTCAGGGGAAAGCCGTCCAGTTTCCAGGGCTGGGCACCATGCTGGTCACCAGGGTTGGGTGAGCTGGGCACCAACAAGGCAAGTATGTACCCAGAACCTCGCCATCAGAAAACACAGAAAGAAGCTGTAGTTTTAACTTCTGCGTGCATGCAAGCGTGTCACTTGAAAAAATAAACACAATTTTACTTAAAGTTAATTTTAAATTACATATGTTGGTGGAGTGGTGGAATCCTCTTTCCCAAGCTCAAGGCCTCTCCGTGGTCTCTCTCCAGCCCTGCACTTACCTAAAACTTAATTCTTGGGTGATTTTGCAAGAACTACTTTAAGCATTCTGTTTCTTAGCTAGCACCTAGTACCCACTTCATGTCTTTAAGAAGAGTCTTACAATAGTTACCGTGTCTCTTTGTGTTTTGTTATGTTTTTCCACTAATCTTCCCCCAAACCAGGAAAGCTGAAGATGGTAAAAAGGGGATGAATTCAGTATACTTCAATCCTCTCCTAATGTAATAACATGCCCAAGAAGCCATAAGATGAATTTCCAACAACTCAGGTGAAGTAGGAGCTGTAACAAATAGAGACATGGTGTCTTTTTCCTCCTACATGATCCACTTGCCTTCCATGCATCCTCACACTGGCGGGGCATGCCTGCCTGCATGGGCTGCTATGTGCTTCTGAGGCTGTCAGATCTCTTGGAGGTCTGATTCTTTTTGTAATTCTCATGAGCCCACAGCACAGTTTTGCTAACTTAGCTGTCCGTTTAGGTAGAGCTAGAGCTGACGTGTCTCCCATCTGATGGTCCCACAGCAAGGTTAAGGAAGACATCCCACGCATGCATGCCCGTCAGCCAGGACTCCAAAGGTGGTCCCTCGTTGGGGGAGGGTGTCTTGAGGACGAGTTATCTCCATGCACAGAGCAGGGGATACAGGCAAGCTCTTCACCTCCAGGGTGCTGAGACCTGGCTGGGGTGAATGGCATTATGATGCAATCATTCTAACATGGCCCCAGGAGGGCAGGCATTCCTGACTATTCCATTCACCGTTTCATCTCCAACAACTGGAACACTTCCCAGAACAAAGCAATCACTGTACACCTTTACTGAGGGAATGAATGAATGAATTTACTTTTAGAAGTTCGTCTTCTCCTTCTGTTACTGTCAGAAGGATGGCAGAACATAGGTGCTCAGTCTTGTTCATTTGGGGTCTTGTTTTTCCATTTGTGGAGGGTCATGGGGGATGGGTCCTTCCCGCTGGCATTTGATGAGTCAGTCATCTGATCGTGGGGCTCAGACAGCCAGGGTCTGACTAAGTCCCTTACTGGGGCTCTGGGAGTGGAGGTCTTATTCTTGCTAGAATTCTCACACGCACACAGTGCAGTTCCAGAGTATTTGTCCATGGAGGCTGGGCTTATGAATCCAGGAGGGCCAGAATAAGGCCCAGTATAATGGTCCATGCATGGACTGCCAGAGAAATCCTGGGCTTGCAGGGTGACTGACACCTGGCACCATAAAGAGGTGGCTTTGGAAGCTGGGATTTCTCTCAGATCTTATTGTATTCTGGGTTCCAGGCCAGGAGCCACAGAACCCTGGACTGGCATCTTCCCAGGCCTTGAGTAACACCACCCAAGGCAGGCCATTGTCTTCCCTGTTTAGAAAGATTTTTAAAAGATGGATGCCCCGCATAACCTGGGAAGCCCCTCCCCTGGGGACACACCCAAATCCACTATCCCAAATGATGCCAAGGTTTTCTTTATAGCTCAGCCAGTGAACAAGTGGGTGCTCAAGTGGATAGCATTGCCGCCCCCAACAGCCTCCAGGAAACTGGGGGACCTGATGCCAAGGGAAATCTTCCAGGGTCAAAGTGGCCCCAGAGGCCTGGCTGAGTCACAAGCAGCCACTGTCTGAGTGGTTAGATGTCTAGGCCAGTCATCAAACAAGTGAAACCCAACATTCATAGACATTTTTCAATGTGTTGAATTCAAGAGACTGGAAAGGAAATAAAATGAAGATAAGAGAATTTACCATGTAGGTCATTTCCTTCTAGTTTCTGCCATCTCCGGATTCCGTTCCCGACGCCTTGAAATCCTGTGAAGTGACAAAGACCAGCATGAGGCCCTCTGTGGAAGGAGACTCAGACCAAGGGCACCGGTTGTGAATGGATCTGAGCTAAAGGCGGAATGTGGCTCTCTAGGGATCTGAGAGAGGCTGCCCACAAATGAGAAGAGCTCAGAGGAATGAATGCAACACTCCACATTTAAAACATTAAAAAAAAATATTACTGCAGTAATTTTCAGGGGTGGTGGTTGGTTATCAGGATCATTCAGGGAGAATTTTCACAATGGAGATGCCTCTTTGTCACGCCCACGTTTCCACTGCATAAGTATGGAAGCATTATTGTGAAGACATCTGCTAGATTCTTCATCTGCTAGAAGACATTCATTTTGCCTGCCTATTTCTGTGTGTGGTGAACCTTCTTTCACTTTGACAGTCCTAAGGTAGGGTGGGGAGTGGGCAAAGATGGAAGGTGATAGATCTCTATGGTGACTGAGAGGGACAGTTGCCTGCTCTCCCAGCCTCCCTTGCAGCTAGAGCAGGGACCCTGAGTGGCTGAGGCATCCGCTGAGATGCACCTGTGTCTCACTCCATCTCGGGACCTGGAGAGGCAACAGGGAAGGGAATAGAAGTGGTTCTCTCTCTCTCTTTCTGGCGGCGGCTGGAAGTGGTGGCCGCAAGGTCGAGTTCCTGGCACAGAACTGGCATATGTTCTGGCAGTGCAAGCAGCTGCAATAAAATCAAGTTGCTGGCATGGAAGGAGCATCGAGGGCTCCTTGGTGGCAGCGGAGGCCTCCTCACCAGGCCAGTCCTGCTCTGCAGCCTATGGCCACATTCCTGGAAGCTCAGCCTCCAATCTGAATCTCTAGCCCTTTCCACCACTCTGAGTGCCCCCCAATCCTTTCTTGATACCCTTCTCTTCTGCAGAGCCCTCCATGGTCAGCATCGGGGACCTACCACTCGGGACCCTCACTGACATCCAGGGAGTGGAAAGCATGTGTCCCGTCGACTTTGGGGAGAAATCCTGAGGTACTGAAGCTTCTTCAGACCTGGTGCAGGCAGCTTTAGGCTACCTCCTCTATGGCAAATATGGAACAGGAGTTGAGGGCTTCCAGGAGTCTTTCAGAGAAGCGCGGCTCTAAGGAAATGCCTGGGGAAATGCTAGGGCCCTGCAGAAAAGGGAAAGACATCTCTGCCATCTTGCAGTCCAATACCCGGCGCACACACTCCCTGCCTCCTTGTCCCTCTTAATCTTTTCTGCCACAAGGACACAGCAGAAAGCTGCCTGCTCACACCCTCAGTCAGTCCTCTGCCCATGAAAGTAAACAAGCTTCGCTCTCCTGACACGGAGCTCAGACCTTCCTTTGTAGAGCCGGGAGGATTCCCTGCCTGGCAGGCCCTGGAGCGGGAGGAGATCAGAGGACATGATACACCTGGAAGTGGTGGAGGGGTGTGTTTCAGATTTCTGTGCACCAGCAGGGGGCCTTGGAACAAGCTGGTCTTATTCAGCATTTCTCCTCCTTGGATTGTGCCGAGAAGCGAGCCCATGTGCTGGCTTAGCTAGGGGTCTCCTGGACATCACTGCTGTCCAGCGGGCATTGGAGACCGTGTGCTCTTCCTCTGCTCCAGCTCACAACTGTCTGATGGTCAATAAATGACACGGTCTCTCTGCTTCTATAATGTCTGATAGAAACTTCCGTCAGGAAAACATTTGGAGCAACATATCAGCAGAGAGAGCTCAGGAAACAGGGGTCTTCTTTCTCTGAGTCATGATCACGAGTGTGAAGTGCATTGGTCTGGCGTCACGTAGGGTTTGTGCCCGGTGTTGGACGCTTCACTGAGCAGTTCACATCCCTGGCATCTCAGGGCCTTCTCTGGGTTCTCCACCCTCTTTCTAGTGTCAGAACCTTTTGGAGAAATGTGATCAGAGCAGGAGAGGGAGGTGGGGACTCATGGGCTGACCTGGAGCTGTGCCTTGTAGGGGGCCTCTGGCCCTCTGGACCACAGTCTGTGCAGTAGTGGGCAGCCACATTTCTATTAAGGAAGGCCCAGCGGTCTCTGTCAATTTCCTCAATACAAATACCCTAGGCAGGCCATGTCCCTGTCTCCCAGGACAGCAGCTCTGAGAACACCAGAACCAACGAACCCAAAGAACTGCTAGGCCTCAAATCCCTCCGGAGACTAGGTGCCTGTCAACATTCTCAGCTCTCCACCATCTCTTTTCTCTCCCCTGCCTGCCTCCCCTGCACATCACCAGGAGCTAAGGGGCAGCTGCAGCATGCGTGGCCTGGGGTGGGGGTGGGGGGCTGAGCCATCCAGGGCCCGGCTGCTACCGCAGGGCGGGTGGAAGGTGCATATTCAATGTGCACAGTGCCTGTGGGGACAGAAGAGCTGGGGACAGACTTCGAGGAGCCCTGGAGCTGGAAGGGAGACAGGAGACAGAAGTTTTACCTTGAGGGCGGTGAGACTTCACCCCCAGAGCCAGGACACAGTCCGTCTAGTGTACTGCACACCAGACTCCTCAGAGCTCCTGAGGGCTGCCTCAGAGACAGGGACTGGGGGTTCCCAGATGTCTGAGGGGCCGATTTAACCTCTATTAATATCCTTCTCTACTATCCTCAAATTGTGTCCTGTTCTCTGGAGAGTGCAGGGACCAGGGTCCTGCTTTTCCACAATCACTCTGGGAACAGTCGCTTTATTTTACCAGTATCTGCTTCCCCAGAAAGTCTGCAGGACAATTAGAATAATAGGTAAGCCAAAGTGGGGAGAGCAGCCTGACCCCACCCCAGCTTGTGTGCCTGTTACACCTTGCACGCCTTCTACTGTTGGAATCTGGGAGAGGGCTCAAGAAGTGAGGCCATGATTTGTGCACGGCCACCAAGGGAGGGCCCCATCTCCAAGTCTGACTCAGGACACGAATTCCCTGGGGTCCCCTGTGCCCTGCAATGTGGCCCGTGGGGAGCAGGCCTCGGGCACGCAGGATTCAGGCCTGAGGCTCTGGTCCTTTTCCTCCAGGGCATCTTCCAACCCAATCTGCACCCTTGAGAGAGTGACCAAGAGGAAACTGGCTCCCGGGCTGACGGAAGCACTGCAGGCATGCACGGGGAGTCAACCCGGGGCAATCACGGGGCTACGCGTTGCCACAGGACGCCAGAGCCGCAGCGCTGAGGCGCAGCCAGCTTTGGGGAGCAGTTCGGCCTCGCTGACCTCGTTCCGGGGGCGCCTGGGGCGCCCCCCGGCGGGCAGGCCCTGGGGCGAGAAGGTCGAGGGGCCGGGGGCCGGGGCTGGCCCGAGCGCGCGTTACCTCCTCTGCGCTGCGGCGGCGCGCCCGGGTCCGCCGGCCGGTCCGAGTGCGCGCCCTGAGCCGCGCGCCGCTTCTCCGAGTGCACGATCAGCAGCATGTCGATGGACACGGCGTTGCTGTCCTTCTTCAGCTCCATGGTGCCCCCCGCTCCGGCCGGTGCGCGGCGGCCGCTCGCGAGCCTGCCTGCGCTGCAAATGGCCCGTGCGCGCCGCTGCCCGGCGCGGGAGACCGCGAGGGCGCGGGAGAGGGCGCTCCCCGCCGCCCGGCCACGGCGCTGCGTTTCGCTGACTCTGCCAAACTCGCCATTAGGGCCCGCCCGGGAGGGCGCTACCCATATGAAGCGGCTCTAAGTCACCTTTGAAAGGAAATCCCCGGCCGTCCGCGCTCCGGAGCCTCCCTCCCCGCGCCCCTTGCCTCCCGGCCCGGCTGGCCAGCCACTGCCCCATCCCGCGATCCCCGGGGCCTCCCCAAGACATTCCGCAGAAGACCTCAGAAAGCCGCGGCAAATACATAAACCGCACAGTGCTGTCAACGGGGAGAGTCAGTGCAGGAAAAGAGAAACGGCAAGGGGGCTTCAGATTCCATTGCAAGATGTGGCGAAATTGGCCGAGTTTTGCCCTTGGCGCCACTCCTTCCCCGAATGGGCTTGGAGGTTGACAGCTCCCTCCGTTAGAGGGAGATGTGTAGGATGTTGAGGTCAGGACCCCTGCCCCATTATGGCCCCACAAGAACTTGGAACTTGCCCACTGGACATCAGCCTAACCGTCCTCTCTGGCCTGAAGTGAAAGTCTTAACATCTCTGTACCTTCTAGAAGCCTGGCTCGAGCCCTGTTGGCAGAGGGGAGGGGGGGAGGAGAAGGCTGGGTGCAGGGAGCAGCCTGCTTGGGCCGCCGTCAGGGAGCTGGACCTGAAGGCTCGACTATTTTTAGCAAGGCCGAGCCTGCCCAGCCAGTAGCAGTGCCGGCCTTTGGCTCTGGGACTCAGGAGTGTTTACAGCGCATCTGCTTGGTAGCCTTTGGCACCGTGGGCCTACCCAGCTGGGGCCAGACCCTAACTTGGCTTTCCATCATTAAGAAATACCATGCAGCTGGAGGCCTTTGCTCTGGGACCCTCTTTGCTGTGGAGTTTAGTGACCCCACCTTGCACCATGGCCCCTGGAAGCTCCCCCACCTCTTGGAGGCAGACCCTATGGCACAGGCCTGGGTTCTACACTTGCTGCCCCTCTTCCCTTGGAAAAACCACTTCCCCTGCATTTAGTCATCTGTGCCATGGGCATGATTCAGACCCTCTCCAGGCTGCAGTGACAGTGACGTGCGGGTGAAGTGCCTGATGCATCATAAGTGGGCTTCAAGTGGGAGCTGTCCTTCTTCCCTCATTCTAAGGATGAGGAAAGGGACAAGTGAAGTGGCAAGTCAGTAATGGAGCTGGGGTCACACAGCTGAACCTCAGACTCAGAAACGCTTTCCCTGTTGACTGTGGCTCACAATGCCATCACCACATTGTATCACTGCTGCCCCCTTGCCCACTGGGCAGCCACTGAAAGGAGCAGTCACTGGCTTCCAGCAGTACTGATTGGAGGCTCGAGAGGGCTCAGCATAGAACCAGTAAAGGTGGTGATTCCCAAGGCAGTTTCCTTATGCAGGGAGCCCTATCCTTCCCTGTCCTGTCTGTATGTGTGCATGTTCACACACACACACACACACACACACACACACACACACACACGGCTGGGAGGCTGGCTGAGCAAGATGACCAGGGAAGTAAGAACTATGGTTTATTCAGTGTCACCCCATCCTTGGGGCTAAGTCCTTTGAGGGTGCAGATCCCAGCAGAAGCTCCTGGACAGCACCTGAATGGGGCTGGCTGGGGAGGGCAGGGAGCTGAAGCCCCCTCACCAGACATTGCACTCTCATTCCCACACTCACTTGCCTGCTGGGAGTGTCACCTTTAGGAACTCACTCACCGTGACTTGCCTTCCACCATGACTTGCCTTTATAGAAGCGGGTGATAACCTCGAGGTGAGTAGGGGGCGTGGCCAGTCTGAGCTCCAGGAAGATGATCTGGGGCCCCCTGCCTCTCTAGGTTACCTGAGAATAGATTCCTTGGGGTAGGGCTTCTCCCCCATGGTTTGATGCACATTTGGGGCAAGAGAACTCTTTGCTGTAGGGGGATGTCCTGTGCATTGTAGGGTGTTTGGCAGCATCCCTGAGATTTACCTTCTAGATGCCAGGAGCACCCACATCCCACTTGTGACACCCAGAACATTTCCAGACATTGATGTATGTTTCTTGGGAAACAAAAATGCAGTGAAAACCCTGGCACAAACCCGTAAAAATAGAGGCCAGGTTGCCTTGACTGCTTTGGGAGATGCTGCTGCTCCTGGATCTTGATGCTGCCCAAACCCTGGATCCACTCTGCAGAGGCTCCCATCCACAGCCCCGAGTCCAGCATCTGGCTTTCTGAGGCCCGCAGAGCTACTTCCTTCCAGGAGCAGGAGCAGAAAGAAGAGATATCTTCCTCACCTCACCCTTCCCCTATCCCTGGTCTCTGGTGACCCATACCTCCATCCAGAGCCTCATCAGTTTTGGGCCGAGAGGAAGACATCACAGGGGAGATGGTGTGGATGAGGGCATTTGGATGTATCTGGAAAGGGGAAGGGAAAGCAGGAGTGAAGACTGAGGCCATGAATTATCAGTCAGAGGGTCTATCTCTCTTCTCAAAATCCCCCTCCAGCTGTTCCCACAACCAGAGGAACAAAGAACAGACACAGCCTGTGATTCATACCCTGGTCCAACCTCCTTCTGCAGACCCATGCCTTCCTCTTTTCCTGCCAACCCATATATGCTGCAGCACGACCATGTCCACTGCTCCCCAAGCACATCTGGCTTGTCTGCTTCCTGGCTTGCTCCACATTCTAGCCCCTCCATCCTGCCACCATCTTGAACAACATGGGATTCAAGGACCTCTGAATTCTGACCCAACTAATTAATCTACACCCTTGTCTTAGGATCTGACAAGCCAAGGGATATCTCCATTCTAGGGAAGAACTTTAATTATTTGAATCACAATGAGTTGGAAATTTCAAGATTCCAAAAGTCAAAGAGCAGTTAAATGACTGTATTGTGGCCTTTATCCTTGTCATGTTTAATACCCAGACACCTCCAGCTGTCACCCACACTGCTTTCACCCCTTTCTTGAAGGGGAAATTCATCAGCTGAATGGTTCAGAGCCCTTAGCTGATTTTGCTGTCTTGATGGTGGGGGATGGTGGATGGGAGGAGGCTTGCTCTTGCCAGAAAAGAATGTGCTCCAACTCATACTATTGTTTTTCCTCAGAAAGAGCTGTTCCTCAGGGACCACCTAACTCTTATCTCTCTAGGTATTCCAAGAGGCAAGTTTCCCCCTTTTCCATAGAGACCCAATAGACAAGCCAACCTTTGAAAGGCTCTTAGGCAATCTGTAGACACAACATGCTTTTCTCCATTGGTTCAGTGGGGGAGGGGCACACAGGGAGTGGGATGACTCAGTGAAGAGCAGCAGACCAGGTCCCCACCTCTTAACTCTCTTGCTTTCCTGGAGATGGGCAAACCATCACATGGGGGATAAGACATCTTTCCCAGAAACCTTTCGACAGCAGGTGTGGGCTTCTCCAGGAGCCTTGACCAGCCTAGCTTGGTTCGTTTCCACTTCTAAGTGTTTGTTTTTGCCTTCACTTCTTCCTGGAAGACCTCTTTGGACCTCCCTGGCAAGTGCAGCCTCGCCATCCTTCAAGGCCTGACACCAGCCCTCACCTCCACCATGAAGCCTTCCTGGCTCCTGGACCTCCTAGAGAATGCCAGCTCTCTGATGCTTCTCTTTGTGTCCATTCCAGTGGTTAACAGAACTTGGAAGATTTTCCCAGCTCTGGTCCCATGCTCATCAAATTTAGAAAAGCTGTCAATTCCCACTGGAGCAGTTATGTCAGGAAATGTATGTTTCCATACTACCTCCTAGCAAGGTGACCTTGGGCAACATACTTAACCTCTCTGATCTTCAGTTTTCCTCCTCTGTCAAATGGGTGAGGGTGTTGCTGGGATTAAGTGAAATAAAATGCTTAGCAATAGCTTAATTAAACCTATAGTAGCTCCCTGTATTCTGTTCAGACGCCAGTCTGGTTCCTGGTCTGAGGAGGGTCTCGTGGATGTGTTTCCAGAGTTGGGAAGGGGAGGAACAGAAGAAACTGGAGGCATCTTTGACCCTATTGTGGAGCAGAAAGTTGCCTTCCCTCCTGTGTCATTGTTCTCTCTTGTTATTCTGCCATTTCAGAGAAACTCAGTGAGCCACAGAACCCATTTTTTGCAGAACTGACATCAGATCTATGCAGCAGAGAGTGGTTCAACAAGACTCTCCTCTTTCCCACAGCCTGTACTCTGAACACTGTGTGAATCCAGTGGGAAGCGCCTCTGTATCATATCCATTTTATGGATGAGAAAACTGAGGCTTAGAGACCAAAGGAGACCTATACAGGGTCTTGCAATGTCTCATACATAGCAGTGATGCCCTGACCCTTGACACCCTATCCTGTATGACTCCAAAGCTCATGTGCTGAAACAACCCCCACCCCCGTGACCATCACATGTCTATGAGTTAAGACTGCCTACCATCCTAGTGAGGGGAAGGGCAGGGTCATCAGCCTGCAGGGAAGATGTTTTCAACTGTCTTGATGAACACACCTTGAGCCAGGGGCCCAAGACATCTGTTGAGGCTCTTGAAAAAATTCTCTGAGCTCAAGCCCCGAGTTGGGCCTTTGGGGATAGATTTCTTAGGCTCTGTGGCATCTTAGGGGAGACCTGGTGGCACTGGCAGTAGATAGAAGTTGGTGGTCGGGAGCATTCTGCAGCCTCCAGGAGCAGTGAAGCGTGGAGAGGGAGGCAGAGGTAGGCCATTTGCAGAGTCACTGAGGTGTGCTGTGGTGAGGATAGTTAAACTGTAAAGAAGACTTTACATTTCTGTTGGGTTTGCTATGGGGATGCTGCCCAGCATAGGCAGTGTCTTGTTCTTGAGACCTGCTATGTGAAAGGCCATTATGATTAAGTGAAACAGTAAGCATATAGGGAGGCGGTACCAGTCCTCCTAGAGAGGAGGGTCCAGGAATGCTATGAGGTGAAGCTGACATCAGAACAAGGTTCTTGGGGGTGAATGAGTAGGCAGAGCCCCAGAAGAAGGGCGAGGACTTTCCAGGCTGAGGAGCAGCCTGGGGGGAATGGGTAGAGGATGAGGGAAGGGCTGGAGGTAAAAGAAATGACACCTTTCTGGAAGTGAAACCAGGATGGTCTGGTTGATGCTGTGGTACCGGGAGGAGGGGTCAGAGGGGAGCCCAAGAGCAGAAGGGATCAGAAAGGGAGCTAGGTGAGGCTCCTGCTGCCCAGCTGAGCCACGAGGACCAATGTCAGCAGGGACAAGAGAGCAGGAAGGGGGCGGGCCTGATGGGTAGTGGGTGTCTCGAGAGGGTGCTAGGTAAGGGGACGATAGTATGAGAAGATCACTGAATCCCACACTTGGGCTGTGGGAGGAAAGCGGTATCTGGGAGTGTGGTGCTGAGAGCCCAGGTAAGGCGCGGGCCTGGGCTGAGAGTGGGAGCGCAAGCAGGGGCTGGAAGCTGGTGGAGGCACGAGGGGCCTCCACTCCAGCTCACTCCCCACACACATGTGACTACTGCAGGTGAGCAAGGCCTCCTCCCCTGCAGAGCTCTGTGGGGGTGTCAGTGAAACAAGCCATCCTTCTCAACTCTTCAGTTCAGTTCAGTCGCTCAGTCGTGTCTGACTCTTTGTGACCCCATGGACTGCAGCACACCAGGCCTCCCTGTCCATCACCAGCTTCCAGAGTTTACCCAAATCATGTCCATTGAGTCAGTGATGCCATCCAACCATCTCATCCTCTGTCATCCCCTTCTCCTCCTGCCTTCAATCTTTCCCAGCGTCAAGGTCTTTTCAAATGAATCAGTTCTTTGCATCAGGTGGCCAAAGTTTTGGAGTTTTAGCTACAGCATCAGTCCTTCCAATGAGTATTCAGGACTTATTTCCTTTAGGATGGGTTGGTTGGATCTCCTTGCAGTCCAAGGGACTCTCTAAACTCTTGCTCATTATTAAAAATTTACGAAATGCCATCACTATATAAAGAAGAAAATAAAACCACCTAATCCTATCATCTAGGGATAATCACTTTTAAACATTTTGTTATTTAGCATTTCTTTCAACTACAACATATAATTATTATAGCATATATAATAAATGTATGTGTATACCCATATACACACATACATGTATAATGTGTGTGTGCTAAGTTGCTTCAGTGGTGCCCGACTCTTTGTGACCCCATGGACTGTAGCCCACCAGGCTCCTCTGTTCATGGGATTCTCCAGGCAAGAATGTTAGAGTGGATTGCCATGCCCTCCTCCAGAATGTGTGTGTATACTTATTTAAAAGATAAAACTGGGATCCCATCACATAGAGTTTGGTCTTGTGATTTTTTTGGTCTCAATACCAAAAAATACATATTACTCACATGTAATGAATAGTTTACTAAAAAGTATTCAAAAATCCAATTTAAAAGGCTGCTTCATTACCCACTATACCTATGTGCCATAATCTACTTTTCTATTTTCTTATTGTTGAACTTCTAGTTTGTTTTGCATTTTCGACTTGTATAAATAACATGTTGATAAATATCTTTGTGCTTATACCTTATACCTTTGACCACGTTTCTGATTATTTCTTTAGACTAGATTCTAGGTAGTGGAATTACTGAGTCAAAGGTTATGACTATTTTAAGGCTTGAGATAGATATATTGTCCAATCACTTTCCAGAGCAATCATGCCTGTTTACAATGTCACTGGTTGTGTGTGTTCACCTTGCTGTAGACTGTCACAAGAGGTGAATGCTGTCATTAAGTGAACCTTTGCAAAATATAATCTATGCATGGTAACTAAATTTCATCTTTAAATTACCACTGGGAAAGAACAATATTTTCATGTAAATATATGTGTGTGTGTGAGTGTTAAATCATTAAACTTTATGTGGTTTGTATTCTTAGTTCCTTTTTCCTACTGCAATGGCACAAACATTTAAATATTAGTTTGAAAAAAAGAATACTCTTCCAAACTACCTAGGCCTTTCCTATTTCACAGCAAAGTCTGGTGAAGTCATGGCCTTTGAGGGCCGGGTCATAATCTTCCTCATTCCTGAGTCCCTCCTCCCGTGCCTCCTATATGTCTTGCACACAGAAGGTGCTCAATAAATGTTTGTATCAGATGGGGCAGAATGAGTGCTCCCAGCCGGCAAGACTTCTCCCTTTAGCCTGGAGGGTACCAGCCGTCCAGAGATGGTAGTTTGATCTTCTGTGCTTTCCTCAGACCTTCAGGGGATGGAGGAGGAAGTTAAATAAGGACAAGCGACACTAAAGGCCCCTCCCCCACTGCTGACCGAACCATCTGGAGCTGGGATCTGGGGAGAGTTTGGTTCCCACAGCGCTGCTCAGTCCCACGCAGCCGCCCCCACCCCACCCCACTCGGCAGCCAGAACTGTGACATTTCTGTTCAACACAGTTTCCATCCTCAAGCCTTCCCGCATGTCTCTCCCCAGTGGCCTGTCAGCCATGCCCTGGGTCAGTATTTCTGTCCGGCACCCTCATTGCCTGTCCCTATTTTTCCGTGTGTGGCTCATTCCAACCCCCTCTTCTTGCATATAATGATGTGCGCCTGTGGGAAGAATCACATCCAAGTTCCAGGTAGTTTAAATTTTGTAGTCTTTATACTCGCTGGCGTTCTTGGCCTTTTCCCGTGGATGGATATGATGAAAATCAATTTGTCTCTCACCACCACTTCCAAAATATCTCAGCCCATGCCAAGAGAGGTATCCAGTGGCACATGAAAGCCCATGGAGAGATTACCTCTTCAGCTTCACCAAGTGTTTATTGCCGAGCTATTGAAATGCCCCCTGCGTGTTCCTCGAGCCGCTTCTCTCTCGGATGGAAGCAAGGCGACCTCATACCTACTTCCGGCTTCAAAGTTCGTCCACCTGCGTCACCTTCTTCCGTGCAGAATTCTGCATTTTACTTCCATGAACTCATGTCGTCCTCGCTCTAACCCAAGGCTGGGCTGACTCCTTTTTGCTGTTTTACTGACAAAGAAACAGAGGGGAAAGAAATCCATTCGTATGATTTCCCCAGTGCACCATTGCTGGCTTCTAGACAGGCCAGTGCTCACACCAAGCCTCCCACACTTCCCATCCTGTGCGTTTTAGCAGAAAAGGCACAGGTGTCTTTCCCAGGAGCAGGTTGGAACTTGGGCCCACCACTACTGGGGCCCAGACTCTGTTCTCAGTGATACATGTCCCCTGGGGAAGAGTCCTCACTCACACCTGGTGGTGGGAGGCTGTCTGATGGGTGGCAGAGAGGCCCCCAGAAAAGGGCTGTGGAGTATCCGAACAAAACCACACGAAAAGTCACAACAGCCTTTTGATTGCTACTGGAGACCCCCCGGGACTGTTTGGAGGAGGCTGTTGGCCATTTGCCCCAAGCAGGACAGGCCCAGTGGCCTGGATCCCAGGGGGCACAAGGGAGCCAGCTTTCAGTGTCAGTGTGGACTCCTGCCTTGCCTGTCCCTGGGGGCAGAGCCTCTAATAGGAGCCATGGGTATTTTTAGGCTCACATGTGTGGGCACAGGACAAGGCGAGCTAGAGGAGAAGAGCTAATAAGCCATGGTCCTTATTAAGTTGGAAAGGATGAAGTAAGCGGAGGGCGGGGAGCCTGGTGGAACTTTTGCACATGCCTCATTTTCAGAGCACTCGCTTTCCATAATTCATGGAGAAAGATTGAGGTCAGGTTGATTATGCACACCCCTGGTTACAGAGGCCTGAAAGTGGGACAGGCTCACCTCGTGCAGCCTGCTGGTCCCTTCCCCACTGGCCTGCTCTGCCCTCCGGGGAGCAGGCAGGATGAATGTTCAACTTTGGGTCTTGGCTGTTGAGGCTGTCATGGTGAGGGGTTTTCAAAAGGACCAGCTTAGAAGCCAATTCCTAGTATGATCGTATCAACTATTATCCTGATTTCCCAGGATTTGGAAATGAGGTTCAGAGAAGTACAGGCACTTAGGCAAGGCCACACTGTTGGGAAGTGGCAGAGCTGGGATTCAAACTCAGTGCCCTAGATCAAGGTTTATTTTCCGATATATTCCACTTTTCCCCAAAGGACAGTCAGTCATGTGTAAGACTCATGATCCATCTGATTTAACCACAAGCCCCCCCCCCCTTTTTTTTCTATGCCAACTCTGTGTCAGAAATTCTCTCGTTGGCATGAGACAGTGAGGAGGATACAGCGCCTGGTCTTGAGAACTCTGGACTTGGTGAGGATAATGTAACCCAGGAGACTCTCACCTGGGTCTCAGGGAGCCAATATGCAAGCCTGCTCTGGAGAGGGGCAGCCTGGGAATTGAGGTCAGCAGGTTTCCAGACTCTGGTGTCCAGCACGAGGACAGTCAGAGCTCTGCTGATACAGTCAGTCCTTTTTCCAAAGCATCTTCTGAGGCTGAGACTGGGGACAACAGCTAGGGAGAGGCAAGTGTCTCCGGTCTTGTGTTGCTTGGAGTCTAGGATTTACAAAATGAGGGCATGGCATAACTGGAATGAAGGCCTACCTGTCTCCTGCTGCTGTCAGCCACTGCCTTCCTCCCATTCCCCACATCTGTATGGTTTGAGAGCAGAAGATGGTGAAAACATGGATTTGGGATGAGAGCTTTGCAAACACCTCAATTCAAAGGCAACCGTGGCACATGCCACTGTCCATCTGCTTACCCATCCACCAATCTTTCTTTTCACATACTCTTTCATATCTAGTCATCACTCCATCTATCCACCCATCTGCTCGCATGCTCACCCGTCTCACTTAGCCATTTGTTCACCCATCTTTCTGTCTCTACATGAACATCACTTCTCAATCCATCTGCCAACCCCATCCCTCCATCCATCCTATGTAATATGTTCCATCCACCCCCTCATTCACCTACGCTTCCATCCCCATCCTATTGCCAATTCCTTCATTCCATCTGGAACCAGGCACTGTATTCCAGGCCGTGAGTCTGGTGTGGTGGGGTCACAGAGATGAATGAGTCTCTCTCTGATAGTCGACGACCTAGCGTGCAGAACCACTTATGAAGGAAACAGTGGAATTTAAGAGGATCCTGAGAAAAGCAACCAAAAGAATATAGCTGCAGAATAAGGAGAAGAGAAGGGGCTGAAGGAGGATTAACTAAGGTTGTTAGATTCTGCTTTAGGGGGAAGAAAGAAAGAAAAAGACAGGAAGGAAGAAAGAAAGAGGAGGGAATATGTATTGAACATCCACTGCATTTGAGACCCTGTGCTAAGTGTTTCATCAGTCTTAATTATCCCAACAACCTATGGAGTAGTTATGTGTGCTTTGGAGATGAGAACTGGGACTCAGACAGGGCATCTGTTCAACATGAATAAACCTGAAGAGCAGGACTGGCTCAAATATGCTTGCTAACGCAGAGCGTGAGAATGAGAGCTCAATCTAGGATAATTTGACAACTCGCTTTGGGACTGTCTTGACTGAAGTTGTGCATGTGGACAAGAACCACAAAGTCAATTGGCTCCTGTGATGCTCAGAAGGAGGTCACGGGGGCATGCACAGCTGTTGGAGTTTGATTCCAGTGGGTACCACTCTGTTTGACGTGGAATTGGAGTCTCCCTTGGGGGCTGCACCAGATTTAGGGTCCTCCTGGGAGATTCTTGGCTCTGGACTCTCTCTGCCAGGATATAGGCTCTGGCCAGACCTGCAGGTCTCTGTACACCTCAGCTGGTTCAGTGTTCAGCTTTGCTTTACTTTTCTGGTCTAAGACTTTCTCCTGGGGGTGAAGACCCAGTAGAGGCCCAGCGAGGAGAGTTCACCTTTACTTCCCACATATCACGGTTTCAGCCAGCTCCAGCCCCAGGCCCCTCTGTCACTCAGAATGTGCAGTTTTCTGCTGACGCATCACTACTGGCACTTTCTGGATCCACAGCCAGTCCTCACTGTTTGATGTCACCATAGTTTCCTTACTGTTGTGATGAATCTCTAAGGACCACTGGTGGCCAATCTCTGTCCCCAGGCTGGAGTGTTCCCAAATAGTTCATTTGGTAGGTGGTCCTAGCAACTGAGGGCTCTAGTGACAAGTCAGGGTGAGGGGGCCCTGAGGTTTCCCAGGCAGATGCCTTCCAACAGCTGCAGAGCTGGAGGGTAGGGAACATCGCAGAGGCTGGGTGGGGATGGCAGTGCTAATTAGACCTTCTAGAATTACAGAGGTCTCATTCGGCTGAGCCCCGCTGCTTCCTCAACCCAGTAGGTCTTCTCCCTGGAGTCCGTCTGTCTGTCTGTTGAGAAACTCCTTGTTGGGCCTTTACCTGCTTGCCCTGGAGAGCAGGCTATGTGCAGGATGCAAGTGCCCGGGTATCAGTCCCGGGCCCAGTGGCTCAGCCCCAGCACGCAGGGCTGGGAAGGGGCGTGTGTAGGCAGAGTGACTACTCAGAGCCCTTCCCCCACTAGCTCTCCCCTCTGCACCTGCCAGCTCAGCTGTCCTTGCTCACCACGAAATCCCAGCCAGGAAGAGGGGGAAACATGAGCCGGGCCTGCTCCTACTGCATCCTGCCATCCTGTCCCCCCACGTCCAGCCAAAAGGGACAAGAAGGGTGCTGGGGGCAGGAAGGGCAGGGTGCAGGCTCAGCTGCTTCTGGGCTGCAGCAGTGGGGGCACTTGGATGCAGGGGAACCACAGAACCAAGGGCTTCCCTCTGGAGCTGCCCACGGCAGGGCCTGCACTGGTCTCTGGTTCCTGGACATCTGCTGGGCCCTTTTAGTACAGAAGAGTCTCTCCTGCCTCCCCTTCACCTCCCTGGCTCTGGGGTGGGGGGTCCTGCCAGGTGCTTTCATTTTCATCCTAAAAAGACCACTTGGGAGCTCAAGTCCCAGCATGGCCAGGCAAGTGGGAGCCTCTGTCTCCCCATCTGTAATTGGGCAGTGCTCATGTCTGCCACCCCAGGTAGAAGACAAGGTGACATGATGTTGTCTGGGGCCCATCACATGCTGGCACGAGGGGTGTCTGTGCACAAGCCGTGCAGCCTGGCCCTGAACCTGGCCGTGACCACTTCCCTCATAGTCAGGGGCATCTCTGTACCTGGGCCAGGGGGGCACCCGCTATGGGGCCTCAGGATAGCAGGGTGGAGGTAGGTGCACTGCATTCGTGGAGGGCTCTGCTGTGGGGACGGGCCTTTGGTTCGTGTTTTCCAAGAGCAGCTGCTTCCTGCAGAGAGCAGGGACCCCTTTTAGGCAGTTCTGAGTGTGTGCACGTGTGTAACGAGGCCCGTTTGGGTCCCCGCTGGTGCTGTGGGACCTTGGAGGGGTCCTGCCCCTTCTCTGGGCCTGAGTCTCCTCATCTGGACCATGAGAGTGCGGATTTCTGCCTGACCGTTCAGGAGTCGGTGGTACCCCACCTCCCCTGCCACCATGGCACACTGGGTGAGGGGGCTATGACGCCGTCCCCCCACCTCATCCAGTGCACAGGTTTTCCTCAGTTGTCCTGGGGTCTGCTCCAGAGAAGAAGAGGGGGCTGGAGAGGAGACACTGGATGGGCAACAGGGGTGTGAGAAGCCCTGGCTTCTCACCAGACTCTGAGGCTCCCTGGGGTCAGCAGCATAGGGTTGCTTCTGGCCCCCCTGCAGGTCTGGGAGAGATGGGGCAGGGGGCTTTAGGGTGCCCCACGCAGGCTGGCTTCTCCTTGTCTCCTGCTCAGGGGGGAGCTGGGGTGGGGCCTTGACCATGCCCATCAGTGAGAGGTCAGCTGGCCGGCATCCATGGAGGACCCCAATCTCCCCGTGCTGCCCCTGGGAAGAGCTGGGAAAAGCCTCCTGGGTGCAAGCCCCTGCCCCTGCCCCCCTCCTTGAGGCTGGGCCTCTGGCCCCAGAGTGGCTGTTGCGCAAGCAGAGGCGGGAACTTGGCCTCGTGCAGGGTAACCAAGGCAGGCTGAGCCTGGGCTGGGCCAGGCCTTGGATCTCAGTGGTGACAGCGACCTGGTTGTGGCAGGACACTTTGCACTCCCCAGGTGGTTGCTGAAAAGCCGCCACGGAGGGAGGAGCCTGCGTGATGACACGGGCCTCAGGCCAAGGCCTGACAGCCATCTGCTCCAGCACCGGCCTGCAGGCCTCCAGGGAGGGACAGAGAGAGGAAGAAAGAGCCTCAGGACAGAGAGATACTTACGAGGAAAGGTGTTCAGAGAGAGAGAGACTCAGAGAGTTAGAGAAATAGGAGAGAGAGAGAGATGAGGGAAGAGAACTAGGACAGACAGAGAGATGGACAGACACAGAAAGGAAACAATGGAAACAGAGGAGCCAAGAAGGCAATCAAGGGAGAGAGGAGGGAGAGACACGGAGGAACTAGAGAGACACAGAGAATCAGAGCGATAAGGGAAGATGGACAGGAAGAGAGACAGAGAGAGAGGCAGAGAAATGCCCGGAGAAATGCCTGGAGACGGATCAGGAGAGGGTGCATGCTGGGGCAGCAGGGCTGGAGTTGAGGGACAGACAGATGCCTCTGGTCAGGCTCTGGTAGGAGGAGCACCTTCAGGGAGAAGAAGTCACACTTGGCCAGGGCTCCCCAGGTCCAGGGTCCTGACAGTGGTTCTCAGATGTCAGTAGGCAGCAGGATCACTGGGGGTGCATTCAAGTTCAGATGCTGGGCCCATCCCCAGTCTGATCCACTGGTCATGGGGGACCTGGAATCTATCTCTGCAGCAGGCTCCCCAGGAGAGTCTGTTGTGGGGTCACACCAAGCAGTCAGGAGAAGCCAGGGGTGGGCACCTCTCCCCCTCCTCCTTCCTCCCTCCTCCCTCCTCTCCTCTTCTTCCTCCTCCTTCCTCTCCCCTCTTCCCTCGTCTCCCCACACCGAGGGGGTGGCCTGGGTGGGTGGGGCCAGGGCTGGGAGGACTCTGAGGGAACTGTCTGCTCAGAGCTGGGAGCTTCCTACATCTTTTGTTTCATCAACCAGTGATCCCAGGAAGGGCTGGGAGCCTGTCTAGTCTTGGACGACAGACTGGGAGGCACCTTAGAGGTCATGAATCAGCCCCGGCCAGTCTGCTGTTGAGGAAGTTTCATGACTAGGCCAAGGCAATGGAGATAAGAGGGACTGTTAAATTTATCAAGCTCCTGCCCAGGCTGTATGCTGAACCTTATTTTATTTCATCTTCTTAAATAGAGTAGGGGTCATCACTGACTTCACCTTCGAGGTAAAGAAATGAGGCCCAGAGATGACAAGCAACATGCCCAAGGTCACACAGCTAGTAAACAGCAGAGCTGGACGAGAACCCTTGTCTATCTTACCCTAAAGCACATACTCATTCACTACTATTCTCCTGTTTCCATTAATGGCTCTATTGCCTCTCAGGCTGAGATCCCAAACTCAGCTACCTTGGTTCCTTCCACCTTGTTCCCATCCATCCAATGTCCAAGGCCTGCTGATGCCAGCCCCACAATAGTCCTCTCATCATCACTGTCTTTTTCCCTTAGAATGTCTCGTCTACATTCAGCGTTCGTTTCTCTTGCATATCTACCTGGGCAGTAAACTTCCAACCCAATTTTCCCCCTGAACTTGTTACCTATACCCCTGGAAGGGAGGGAGATGATTTAGGCAGCTGTCTTTCTAGGTACCCTGGGAAACAGAGCTGGAGGCAGATTCTGCTGCTGACGCTTCCTGAGAGGAGAAGGGATGCAATCCCGGGCAGCGCTGGTGAGGGGGAAGGGCCTCGAGGCAATGAGCAGCGCGAGGATGATCCGGAGGGCGTGTTAGCGAGCAGCTCGCAGCCTCAGGAAGGAGAACGTGTTTCCTCAGGCAAAGGGGTTCTTTCCAGAGAAGATTAATGGAACATTTTCCCTTCAAACAGTATGTGTGTGTGTGTGGTTGAAAGGGCAAAGAACTCATCTATCTGCTCCTTCTTGCCTTTTACTCCTCACTGGTGAAAGCTCACCTCAGAAGGCACTAATTAACTTCCCTGAACTTCCAGGCTGTTACCTGGCTCCTCCTGGGCAACGTGGGATACCCTGACTGAGCTTTGGAACTGGGTGTTGCAGCCCTCATGATGGAGATGTGACAGACTGTGCCTAGCTCGGTCCTCCCCTTGCCCCCTGCCCCCAGGAAGGTGCCAGTGTTAGGAGATGGCATGAAGGCCTCAGGGCCTGGCCTTGCCTCTGAACAGCTGTGGAGTAAGTTAAACAACAAAACATACACTGGTATGGTTAAGGTCACGTTGTATTTAGAAATAGGTAGATGATGGGGAGGGAGGTGGGAGGGGGGTTCAGGATGGGGAACAGATGTACACCCATGGCTGATTCATGTCAATGTATGGCAAAAACCACTACAATATTGTAAAGTAATTAGCCTCCAATTAAAATAAATAAATTAAAAAAAAGAGAAATAGGTAGATGTGTGTCTAGAAGCAGCTCACTGTGTTTTATTCCTCTCACACTACACCACACTCACAACACTCAAACCAACACCAGATGTGTGGGTTTTTTCACACCAAGCAGTTCTGACGCTAACAGCCTGGAGCTAGCGTGGATCACATGGGTTAAGGGCTCAGTCCCACGAAACTTCCCCCTCTCCCACAAGAATACCTCCCACTCCAGACACCAATCAAAAGTCCAGGTCCCCAGGTTATCCACACTTCTGTCTGACTTGGCTGCAATTTGGAGGTTCCCGTGATCCCTCCACAGGTTTAACAATTTGCTGGAGGGGCTCACAGAATCCAGGAAAGCAGTTTACTTACCACTGCAAATTTATTACGAAGGATAATATGTACAGACAAACAGCCAGATCAAGAGAATCACAAGACAAGGTCTGGAAGTGTCCCCAGCACAGGAGCTTGTATCCCCGTGGAGCTGGTCTGCATCACCCTCCTGGCTTTCTGAATCCCATGCTTTGGGGATGTTTATGGAGGATTCATCACATAACCATGATAAATAATTAACTCATTTCCCAGCCCTTCTCTCTCTGGAGGATGAAAGGTGGGCCTGACCGTTCCAAGCTTCTAATCGTGGTCTTCCTGGTGGCCAGCCTCCATCCTGGAGCCCACCCAGAGCCACCTCACTGGCACCCCTATCCTCCTGTCACCCAGAATGTCACAAGGGTTTAAGGAGTCTGTGTTGGAAACCAGCCTCAGAGATGAAATGTTAGCAGGCACTGGGGGCAGAGACTAATATATACATAAATTATTTCCCAACTTGACCATATGATAAACCCAGTGGAACACCCATCATCTACTTCACAGATACATCTGCCTTGTGACACTTTCTGGAAAGGGACTTCCTGGCTCAAATGTAGAGGTTGGCAAACTTCATGCTCCAGCCACTGGGCAGGGGCTTATAGAGAGCCACCAACTGCACCCTCTACTCCTGCCAGACCACGGCCTCTGTCTGACCATCCTGATGGAAGGGCCAGGGACTGGAAGTGAGCTCCAGGGGTCCTGGGGCTGCACCATGAGGCTGCCCTGAAAGGAGGAGAATGGTGCTTGTTAAAACATGTACATCCAAGTTTGCACTTTGTGAACCCTTGGGGTGCTCTGACCTGTTGCTTCTCATGTGCCAGTCATGGGAGTGAGGAAGCCATGAAGTCCATGACCATGGCCTCCCTGTCTGCCCAGTAATCCACCTCAGCGTCAGGAGGAAGTTGAGGACTGAGAAAGGCAGTCTAGGTACGAGCCAACCAGGAGGGGAGGTGTCAGGCAACACTTGGTCCCCGGAAGCTGGGCTGGCCCAAAGCTGGGAGCAGAAGTAAGAGGTGGCATTATGAGCTCACCATTTCCTTGACCTTCAAAGACAAGCCAAGAAGCCATACTTTTAGCAGCATGGTCTTTCAAGGTCTTCTGAATGGCTGTCTGATCTGAGTGGTATCAGTTAATGCTCGTGAGAAAATCATTTCTGTTTCTTCTCTGAACTTGAATCAATAGTTTTTCAGGTAGATGGTCACTTACATCATGTAGATTTCCTCACAAGTGGATGTGCTGTCCACTTTTCCCTTGGACTGGTTGCTTCTAAACAGTCAAGTGGAATGTTAGTCGCTCAGTCATGTCTGACTCTTTGTGTCTCCATGGACTGTGGCTTACCAGGCTCTTCTGTCCATGGAATTCTCCAGGAAAAAATACTGGAGCGGGTTGCCATTCACTTGTCCAGGGGTATCTTCCCGACCCAGGGATTGAACCCGGGTCTCCTGCATTGCAGGCAGATTCTTTATCATCTACTTCTAAATAAGGCACAACTTATTGCCACATTTCTATCAAGAGTCCACTGCCTGCACCTCCATTTTCACCTCCACTTCCATCATCATCTCCATTTATACCACCCTCCACTATCTCCACCACCTCCATCGCCTTCCCTCTCACCTTCACCACCAAAGCTGTTTTTCCTACTCCTCAGAGACCCTCAGTTTTTAAGTTAGCAGACTTCCGTAAGAGGTGGATACACCATGGGATCAGAGCACCAGTCCTTTGTGAACTTTCCTTGGGGTCCTGGTTAGACATTGCATTGGGGCAATGTTCCGGCTTCCCCCTCCACGCACTCATCTAGCTCTGATGCTTGTGGCTCACAAAGCGCATGGGTCTGGCAGTGCCGTAATGACGGGAACTCTGTGGCCGTGTTTGCTCTTTAGCTGGTTTTCACTGTCTGGCTGTGCCAGGCTGTTGACAGCTCCGATCTGATAGACGGATCAGCTCCTATGTGGTATGGATCATTAAGTATTTTTGCATGACACCAGTGCTGCCCAGGCTAACTGTGACTCAGTTCTTGTTACTTATTGATGAGGCTGATGGTTATTTCAGTCATGATAAAAGTCTTCAGTCTTTATTCCATAGTTTCTGAGGGACTAAAATGCCTAATTGGATCAAAGATCTTAGTTAGTAACAGGGCCAGCAAATGTTAAAAAGATGGAATCTGTGGGGCTGGCAAATAACTTCTGAGCACAAGTAAGGGTTTTCAACTGTCTCCAATCAGATAACCCAATTAAAATATGAATTTTGAAGCTCTCTGAGCTATGTTAGATAACAGTTATGCAAGTGTTTTGCCTCCAATGTGATCATACACCTTCCAAATCCACACACAGCCCCTCTGAATCTAAAATTTAAATTTGGGTAAAAAATCAGTTCTAATGTGGGGATATCTGATTTGATAAGAGCACTTGGGAAATGCTCTGGAGGATCTTAGATGGCCATAATGTGAGTTGAAGATAACAGTGAGGACCAACAGGAAAAGTGAGGCAGTGGTTCATCACTGTAAAATGGTTCCTTAAAATAGTTCCATCCATGGAAAAGAGATGGTGTTGTTGAGAACAGCAGTTAATTTCCTCTTTCACATTAGAGAACAGTGTGGTCGGCAACACCATGGTTTGTTCTGGGTAAATGCACTGCTCATAGCTGACTGGTGGGAATATAAACTGTTATAACACATTTAGAGAGCAATTTGGTAATATCTAATAATGTTGAAATATATATGCACCATGACTCAGCTCAGATCATGTGGAAATTGTTTATTCTAGTAGTGTTTGTAAAACTTACAAACTGGAAAGTATCCGTGGTCAGGATGGTTGTACAATCATGATATCCTCCTGCATTGGAAGTCTATATGACAATTACCATGGATGAATTAGATCTTCATGGAACTGTATGTGTAGATATCTATAATACAAAATTGAGTGAATGAACTAAGGTTGGAATATTATAGTGTAATATAGCTTAGATATAGTTTTAAAACTTTCGAATCAATATGTATTGTCCACAGATATATACTTGTGTGGTAAAAGTTTAAAAAATGAGTAGAACATGTTGTTATTTGTTAATAATGATTCCTCTGTGGAGAGAGAGAATTGGGGAGGATGTCATATATATCATTACTATAATAGTTTATTTTCTTTAAAATAAAAGATCTGAAGCAAATATAAAAAAAAAAGTTAACCTTTATTCACTCCCAGTGGTGGGCACACGGGTAACTGTTATGATATGGGTATCAACAGTGCTGTTCTGTGTGTTCAAAATACTTTATAATGAAAATAATAGATGCGAAAAGGAAAACCAGGAGTCCAGTGTTTGTGGAAGCATTTAAACAGAGGTTGTACAAGTGTCTGCTGTGTGCAAGGAACAAATGCTTCCTGCGTGAGGGTGTCGGGGGCTGCAGGAATGCTTTACCATCAGAAAAGGGTTTGAACATGACTTGTGGGATGTCACAGGTGTTGGGGTCACCCATCTCTCTGAGCCAGTTTCTTCATCTAAGAAATGGGTGCTGTGAGCCGTGGGAGACTGTGGTGGATACAGGTGGGGAGCATGGAGTCATGCACAGTAAGTGTTATGACCTAGGCTGGCCACAGGTCTCCCTTGGGAACCTTCGGTGACAGCTTAAACAATGTGTAGCATGGAACTTTTAAACAGATTTTGAAAGTGGTGTTTCTGTCTCTTCAAGAACCACAAAACCCATGCAGTGTTAAAAAGGGGTGCACAAACTCCATTACTAAGAATCCAGAAATAAATCTATACATCTATAATCAACTGATTTTTGACATGGATGTTGAGACAATTTGATGGGGAAAGAATAATATTCAACAAATCATCCTGGGACAAGTGGATGTCTATATGCAAAAGAATGAAGTTGGATACCTGCCTCACATCATAAACGAAAGTTACCTTAAGAGGTATCATAGATCTAAATGTAAGAGCTAAAGCTACAAAACTCTTAGAAGAAAACAGGTATATATCTTTACGACTTTGGGTTTAGTTTCTTAGATATGACACCAAAACCCTGAGCAATAGAAGAAAAAAATAGAGATGAATTGGACTTCCTGAAAACCAAGAATGCTTGCATTGTCAAAGACACTATCCAGAAAGCAACTTTTTACAACCCATGAAATAGGAGAAAATATTTTCAAATCGTATGTCTCATAAAGGACTTATATCTTGAATATATAAAGAGTTCTTATAACTCACCCTGGTAATAACAAGGACAACCCAATTAAATAATAGGAAAAGAATTTGAATATACACTTTTCCAAAAAAGATATATGATGATCCATAAGCATCTGAAAAGATGCTCAGCATTATTTGTCATTAGGGAAATGGAAATAACATTACAATGAGATATGACTCGTTAGGGTTGGCAATTAACAAAGATAGATACTAAGTATTGGTGAGTATGTGAAGAAGTTATTCTACTGTTGCCAGTAGAATTTAAAATGGTGCAACTGGAAAGCAATTAGTTCCTCAAAAAGTTAAACACAGAGTTATTATGAAAGTGAAACTCGCTCAGTCCTGCCTGACTCTTTGCGACCCCACGGACTGTATAGTCCATGGAATTCTCCAGGCCAGAATACTGGATGGGTAGCCTTTCCTTTCTCCAGGGTGTCTTCCTAACCCAGGGATCACACCCAGGTCTTCTGCATTGCAGGCGGATTCTTTACCAGCTGAGCCATAAGGGAAGCCCAAGAATACTGGAGTAGGGAGACTATCCCTTCTCCAAGGGATCTTCCTGATCCAGGAATTGAACTGGTTCTCCTGCACTGCAGGGGGATTCTTTACCAACTCTTTGCTACCCCATGGACTATACAGTCCTTGGAATTCTATAGCCCAGAATAAGTGGGTAGCCTTTCCCTTCTCCATGGGATCTTCCCAACCCAGGGAGAGTTATCATATCATGCAGCAATTTTACTCATAAGTACATAACACAAGAGATTTAAAACTATATATGTTCATAAGCTTCAGGAAGGGAGATTAGCCAATATAGTGGAATAGGAAGATCCTTCACCTCTTTTCATAGGCACACCAACTATTGGCAGGATATTGCAACTATTGGCAGGATAATCAATGCCTGCTGCTGCTGCTGCTGCTAAGTCACTTCAGTCATGTCCAACTCTGTGCGACCCCATAGACGGCAGCCCATAAGGCTCCCCTGTCCCTGGGATTCTCCAGGCAAGAACACTGGAGTGGGTTGCCATTTCCTTCTCCAGTGCATGAAAGTGAAAAGTGAAAGTTAAGATGCTCAGTCATGTCTGACTCTTAGCCACCCCATGGACTGCAGCCTACCAGGCTCCTCTGTCCGTGGGATTTTCCAGGCAAGAGTACTGGAGTGGGGTGCCATTGCCTTCTCCGTTATACCAATGGACATTAAACTAATCTATTAGTATACTAATATACTAATAGATCTATATATAGAACATTCCATCCCAAAGAAGCAGAATACATTCTTTTCAAGAGTACATGGAAACTTCTCCAGGACAGATTACATAATAGGCCACAAAATACTTGGTGGAAATGTAAATTGGCGCAGCCAGTGTGGAAAACAGTATGGAGATTTTTCCAAAAACAAAATACAAACTAGCATACTATCCAACAATTCCACTCCTGGGTATATATCTGAAAAATATACAAACACTAATTCAAAAAAGTAGATGAACCCAATATTCATAGCAGCATTGTCTACAATAGCCAAGATATTGAAGCAACATAAGTGTCCATCAACAGATGAATGGATACAGATGTTATACATACATACATAATGGATTATTAGTCAGCCATAAAAAAGAATAGAATTTTTCCATTTATGACTAAATAGATGGGTTTGAAGGATATTATGCTTAGTGAAATAAGTCAGAGAAGGACAAATATTGTACAATATCACTTATATGTGGAATTTAAAAAATAAAGCAAACTATTAAATATTACGAAAAGGAAATAGGCTCACAGATATAGAGAACAAACTAGTGGTTACTAGTTGGGGGAGGGAAGGAGAAGGGGCAAGATAGAGGTAGGGAATTAAGAGGCTCAAACTACTATGTATAAAACAAATAAAGTACAAGGGTGTCCTGGACAGCACAGGGAATATAACTGGAGTATAATTTATAAAAATATTGAAACACTATCTGAAACTTACATAATATTGTACATCAAATTTACAATTAAAAAATTTTAAAACAAAGACAGTTCATGTGAAAACTTATACTTGGATGGTCATAGTAGTTTTAGTCATAACGAAAAGTGGGAACAGCTCAAATATTCACTAGCTGCTGAATGGATAAACAAGCTGGGGTATATCCATTACAGTGGAATATTATTTAGGCATCAAAAGAAATAGAGTACTGATACATACAACATGGGTAAAAAAATTATGATAAGTGAAAGAAGCCAGAGATATATGTCCACATATTTTATAATTTCATTTATATGCAATGATCAGAGTGGGCAAATATATAGAGAAAGAGGGTAGACTAGCAATTGCCAGAGACTGAGGGTAGGGAGAAATGGGAAGAGAAAGCTAGCTGGGACAGGTTTTTGGTGAGGGGTGAGGAAAACAGTGTCCTGGAATTAGACAGTGGTGAGCGTTGCACAGCCTTGTGAATGTTGTTAAAATAGTTTTACAGTGTAATCGTACACTTTCAAAGGGTGAATTATATAGGTGAATCATATCCCCTATAGCATAGAATATATAGAATAGAATTATATAGGGAACTGTATGTCCCCTGTAGAATTATATCCCCTACAGAGTAGAATATTGTCTTCTATTCATTAAAAAATAGAATAAGAAGGTGAGTCTGTTTGAGGATGGGGTGGACTGTGAGAAATCAGGGACGGGAGCTGGAGGGGGAGAAACCAGATCCTGTGACACTGCCTGAATCCCCATATCCGGTTGTGCCAGAAGGCAGGCTACCATGGAATGTTTCAGTTACGTGAGCCGACAAATTCCCTGCTTCTTAGGTCAGGGTAGCTCAGGTTTTCTGTCACTTACCCCCAGGGTGCCCAGGCTGGCACACATGCCCTCTGACCTTCTGGGAGCTGGACCCCTCCAGCAGCCTTTTCTTTTGGTTTTTTCTCTATTGACTCCTGCGTCATGCTTCTTTCACGTCACAGCTTTCTCTCTCCCCCATTTCCCTCAAGCTTCCCTAAGAGGGACCCGCATCTGCTCTGCTTCCTTGAAGCCCTCTCCCCGCTCAGCCTGGGGCCCCTGCCCCACATTCCCCAGCTGCTCTACTGCCCTCCCGTGGCCATTCTCCCGCACATCCTGCCCTCCGTCGTCCTGGTCCTCCCTCCATCCTGGAGGGCTGCGGGCTCTCAGAGTGGCCCTCTGCCCTCTGCTCCTGGTTTCCGGGTGGCCGCAGCTGGTCTACTCACCCCTGAGCACCCGCACCTCCTCTGACTCCGGGCAAGGCCTCCACTCTGCTCCTTCTCCTTGGCAACTGCCTCCACGCTCCAGCCTCACAGCTCGATTCCTCACAACTGGAGCCCCTGTCAGCTTCCTGCAGTTGCCCAGGCATGCAGTGCTAGTTCCCTCCTGAGCATTCCCGGTGTCCCTGCTCTCTCTGACCCACCAGCACTATGGCTCCCAGGCCAGTTGGCTCCCAGGGGTCTTTGCCTCTAGCGTTCTCTCCTCCAGGTACACCTTTTACTGCAATCACGTTTAAAACACACATCTGGGTATGTCACTCCCTGCTCAAACCCACATGAGGTCAAGTCCAAGCCGTCAGCCTGGCACTGGGCCCTGGGCAATGGCCCCCATCTGCTTCTCAGATGTGTTTCCTGTCATCCCTGTTTATACTTAAGCTCCTCCTACCCAGAACTGCCCTGGATTGCAGCGGGGACCACACTACCCCATGTCATTCTACACACAATGTCCTCCACCCCTCATCCCCTTCCCGAAGCATTCTTGCTCTTTCTTTATGATTGGACCAGGTGACATGTTCTTAGAGATTTTTTTTTTTTTTCTGGACACTGCATCCCTCCACCCTTACTCAGGCCAGGTCACGGGCTCTTCCTAGTTTCCATAACTTATTGGAATTTATCTCTGTGAGGCTATTTGCAACATTATTCAAATGGTTTTCACATTTATGCATCTGTGTGCTCCCGGAAGGCAAGGGTATGTGTTCCCAGAGCCCTGCATAGTCTTGGCATCTACCAGATGCTCAGTCAGGGTTTAATGAAAGAACAGATTGAACTAGAATGGCTATTGTTCTGTGTTAGGCACTACATGCCAGGCACCCCTCTAAGGACTCTTAATGTATGAATTCATTTAAATCCCTCAACAACCTTATGTAGTGGGCACCACAACTGCCCCCATTTTACAGATGAGGATACTGAGGCACAAATGAGGCTAAATAACTTGCTTAAGATTGGCACAGCTAGATTCAAGCCCAACTTTAGGGACTGGCCCATACCCACCACAGAGTGCTGTTTCTTCAGCCCAGCTGTCACCCATCTCTGACTTCCACCCCACACCCCCTGTGCTGGGAATGCCAGTGCCCCATCACCTGCTCCACCTTGCTCGGGACCCAGCTAAGACCCTATCTACATCTTTGCACATGCTCAGCCCACCGTGAGCTCCCTGGCCCAACAATGAAATTGCTTTTTACATGTGCTATTCATTGGATCAAAGCCCAGAGCTCATTTGGGGCCCAGAACAAGTTGCCTTGCAACTCCTCAAAGTGAATTGGTGACCTACAGGTCCACACGACAGAGGCCATTAAGAAATTCCACCATCAATAGTCATGCCTTTGGAAATCCAATCTTTTTTTTTTTTTTTTTTGTGGGGAATGTGTTAGCTTACTCGAAAGGAAAAAGAGACCTAAGTTTTAATGACTTTCATTTATTTGGTATGATTATAGTTCTCATTGTGCTGCTACTTCTTTAGGTGTATCTCATTTGATCTCCCTGCTTCCCTGGACAGAGTTCAGGACAGGTTGGCCCTAATTCACTGAAGAGACAACGGAACATCAGCCGCACTGGGTAATGCTGAGGCCCCCCCAGCTCACCGGGACTTGTTTGCTGGCTCTAAGTTTCCACTCATTCCCAATGATTTTAACACTCTCTGGCCACAAGCAGACCCCAGGACCGTGTCATTCAGCTGGCAGGCGGCTGAGAAAGCCCTGCTTGTAGGTATCTCAGTGCAGCCCAGGGGCCTGTCCCTGGGGTTGGGACTTAAATGTATGAGTTTGCAGGGCACAACTTGGTTTACAACTGTATGTATGTATGTTTTAAAAAAGTATTTATTTATTTATCTTTGGCTCCATCAGGCCTTCGTTGCAGGACACGTGATATTGGTTGCGGAACTCAGAATCTCTCACTGTGCCGCCCAGACTTTTCCTGTGGCACGAAGGCTTCTCTGTAGTTGGAGAGTTCATGCTTACTTGCCCCAAGGCATGTGGGATTTTAGTTCCCTGACCAGGGATCGAACCCTTGTCCCCTGCATTGGAAGGCAGATTCTTAACCACTGGAACACCAGGGATGTCCCAATATGTATGTTTTTAAAAGAGAAAACTGCCTTGGTAATTATGGGCACAGTGGGAAGCCTCAAGGAAAGTGCTGGTTCAAGGAAAGTGTAACTGGATGTAGAGATGGAATCTTAAAGAGGTGCTGAGATAAAGTGAGGCAGTTCTGGTGAATCCTGATGTGACTGAATGTAGAGATGAAGTCTTAAAGAGTGTTGGGATAGAATGAGGCTGTTCTGGTGGGTTCTGATGTGACTGGGTGTAGAGATGGAGTCTTTAAAGATGTAGCTGAGATAGAATGAGGCCATTCTGGTGGGTCCTGATCTGATAGGACCGGTGCCCTCACAAGAGAGGAAGAGATACCAGTGATGTACTTGCATGGAGGAAAAGCCATATGAGGACACAGCAGAACAGTGGTCACCTGCAGCCCACAGAGATTGGCCTCAGGAGCAATGAATCTTGCCAACACTTTGATGGTGGACTTCAGCCTCCAGAACTGTGAGAAAATAGATTTTTTGTGGTTTACACCCCCCACCCATGCCCCCAGTTTCTGGCATTTTGTTCTGGCAGCCCTAGCAAACCAATTATGTTTGTTGTTTAGTTGCTCAATTGTGTCCAACTCTTTGCGAACGCCTGGACTGTAGCCCGCCAGGCTTCTCTGTCCATGGACTTTCCCAGGCAAGAATACTGGAGTGGGTTGCCATTTCCTTCTCCAGGGGATCTTTCTGCCCCAGGAATCGAAACCAGGTCTTCTGCTTTGGCAGGCGAATTCTTTATCACTGAGACACCAGGGAAGCCCAGCAGTTTTGTTACAGCTGTCTGAATGTGCTTCTTTTCTTGGGATGAGGTGACCGGGTGGCAGAGAGGTCAGAGACCAACAGCCTAGTGGTGGGAAGGACCCCAGCCTATGGGTCAGTCTCACTGATTATCACTTGACTAGCTGTGTAACCATAGGCCAGTAACTTAATCTGTCTAAACCTCAGTTTCCTCCTCTGTGAATATTATACACATGTATTTTAAAACTCTACATAATCCTGTGACCATATATTTACATTGAGTTTTTCAATAGTCTTGGTTTTGTCGACACTGTTAAGCTTGCCCAAACACTGGCCACTGAGAACCAGGCTCCATAACTCATGCTGAAGTCACCCTTTGAGGGGCTGTGCACTGTCCCACGTACTGATGAGGCAAGAGCTCTGGGCAAAGTCCAGTCTAGGGTAACAAACAGACTTGACCGAGCCTCAGTTTCCTCATCTGCGCGATGAGTGTGTGAAGACATAGGACTCAGTTTCCTTCCCGCCCCCTAAATGCCATCAATTCCTGATGGAAGAGAGTAGGAGATTTCTGGCTCAGTGATGCTGTGAGATATTCATGTTTCAGATTGAGAGGGTCCGCAGCCCCCCACCCATCTTCTTCTGTTGAAAAGTTTAAATACTAAAGGCCCTTTGGTTCCTTTGCAGGACCGAGGCTGGTGGCTCGACAAGGAGATTGCTCAAAGAGATCTAAAAGAGGCTGGAACTGCCAGCTCACAGGAGAGGTGGCAGGCGTTTTACAAGGACTTCAGCGAGTGCCTTTGAAACTTTCTGCTATTCAAGTCTGTTTAAAGCTTGCTTCTGAAGCCTGATAGCTTTCAACTCGGGTGTCTTAATTCTTCTCTCCTGCCCCGGGGGCTGAGCCCAGAAGAGCTTTGCAGGACAGCGGCACTTGTGAGTGAAGCCCCAGGACAGGTGGCGCTTGGGACAGGAGCCTGGGAACACGCAGGGGCGGGCCTTAGAGAAGGAGGAGGTTCAAGGATGGGGAGAGCTGGTAGGGGGAGGGCAGGGAGGTAGACCCTCTGTGGCCCAGGTCCTGTACGAGGCCCTCTGGTTTTTGAAGGCAGAACAGGAAAGGACATCTTTTGGGGCAGATATCATGAAAAGGGGGCTGAAGAGGGGGTGGAATTAGCCTCCTTTGGCTGTACAAATAACGTCCTATGTTCTGTGGCACCTTGTAAACTGTGAAGTGAGGGATAGTTACCCTGCCCCTTTGGAGATGACTTGCAAACACATGGCCAACAGGAAGCCTGGCCAAGCACAGACGGGAAGGCCAGAGGCTTCTGCAGGTCAGTTGAGGAGGAGACTTTCATTTCGGGGTACATGTGGCCCTAGGAGGCCTGTGGAGGGGCTTCATGGAGTCTGAGCCACACGCAAAAGCATGGTCATTTTGACAGGGATAAGGACCACAGCTTCCATTAGATCCTCAAATAAATCTGACCCTTAGAAGGTTCAGAAGCTCTAATTTCGGGTGAAATACAGTGAATGTTAAGCTAAAACCTGCTCGAATGCTTTTCAGTGGGAGGGCAGCCATGATGTTCAGGCAGGAGAAGGTGGGCTCTGGGAAACTGGAGTTTATCCATCACTCTTTGGGGAGAGTGCTCCACGGTCCAGGAGCTGATGCTGGCTCTGGGCCAGAAATACCCCCAAGAGAAGGCGGACACTCAAAACAGTAGTCTTGGACCACCTGTTGGTGAGACAGGCATTTGATTTGTATGGTCTCAGTTCCTCACAGCTACCCTGGGCTGAGTGCCACAGCCTTACTTTATAACTGAAGAAACTGAGGCTCAGAGAAGTTAGAGATTTGCCCAAAGTCACCTGGCTCGCAAACAAATCTTGCTAGAGGACACACCCAGCCCTACTGGACCCCTCAGCCCTCTCTCAAGCCACTTGTGGGAGTGGCAATCGGCTGACCCAGCCAGCCAGTGGCCTTTTGGGGGCTCAGGGTGACATCTTTGGGGAGGGAATTCTCTGAGTCATACCTGATACTGGGGCTCTGGTCTAATCTAACTCCTATTATGCTCAATAAATGGTCTTTCTGAGTCATCAGTTGGTTTCATTTAAGAGCAGTTTAGGAGAATTGGTTACCAAATCCTTTTATTTCTGAGTGCCCATGGAGGATTGAGTTCTGGGGTCAGCTGGTCACTCTGGGTATCTCTTTGCTAAAACAGATGTAATTGGGGAGTGTGTCTGCACTTGTATTGGAAATAGTTCATATTAGACACTCAGAAGAGCAAATTTGCACTAAGAGCTGCAAAATCATCATTAACTAGACATTCTGGTTCTGGAAGTCAACAGCAAAAGCTCCGAAAAGAAGGGTTTTGTGGGGGGCTCAAGAGCTGGCAGGAACAGCAGAGAGGGGAGCGGGCTGAGTGATTTGTCCCTTTTGAATTGCTACTTTTATATCTCTAGAATACCATCATTACTATGTATTTACTAATAATGACACAATATGAAATATTTTTGATCCTTCACACTTGAACCCATTTGTTCATCCAGCCATCCACCTGGCACCAAGGAGTCCATCCAGAAGAATGATGATGAAAATGAGAGTGAACGTTTATACTGTGCTAACTATATGCAGCTTCCCAGGTGGTACAGGGTAAAAATCTGCTTGCCAATCGAGGAGACGCAAGAGACTCAGGTTTGATCCCTGGGTCGGGAAGATCCTCTGGAGTAGGAAATGGCAGCCCACTCCAATATTCTTGCCTGGAAAATTCTATGGACAGAGGAGCCTGGAGGGCAGTCCATGGCATCTCAAAGGGTTGGACACGACTGAGGACTCATGCATGGACTGCATTGCGGGGCATTGTTTACTCATTCAGTCTTTATGACAGCACTCGGAAAGAGGTACTACTATTATCTCCATTTTACAGATGAGGAAACTGAGGGAAGAGAGATTAAGTGATACACCTAAGATGCTCAAGTAGGCAGGAGTGGGAGGAAGGATGGGAACTGGTGGGCAGGTGTCTGACTTGGCATCTGCGGTGACAGAGAGTCACCTAAGGGCTTTGAATGGGGTCCCTAGAGTCTACAGATAAAGTGACTACAGTTCTGTTTTTAAACCTCTGAAGATTGTTAAACTGTTACATCTCTCCCACCTCTGACAGATTTCATGGATTAAGAGGTTAAGTGGTACTCATTAGAAGGGGGGAAGGGAATAGAAGTTTTCTGGCACCAGAAACTAGCTGAGGACACATCTCCATCATGATTCTGGTTTTATATTTTGCTAAAGCAAAGAGACCTTGTGTGGTTTTCCTCGGCTGAAATTTGATTAAACTTTTGAAAGTGTTATTTTAACGTTTCAATCCACACTCTTGAAGAAAATAGCTTTGTATCTGAGTATGAAGGTAGAATTGTATACTAGCAAAAGTATACAATTTCAGGGCAGGAAAGGACCTGAGTGATGGGGTCCCATGCCCTCTTTTCATGAGCACACATGGATAGGACTTGTTCAAAATCAGACAGCAAGAATTTGATGTACATTAGAAATAACCTCGGTCTTTTATGTAAGGCCAAGTGTTAAATAAAAAGAGAAGGGAAATCATTCTTTTTTAACGTTCAGGTATATTATCAACCCAAACTCCATCAGTTACAAATGCTATAAAAACCAACTCAAGTGAGCAAACAAAAACAGAGAATATATCCTTTGCTCATGTAAATGAGAAGTCCTGGACTCTGGCTTTAGACATGGGGGTCAAATGATGTCATCAGGACTCAATCTGGCTCTCATCTTGCTTTCCTCTTTCTATGTTTACTTCATTTTCAGGCAGGTTCTTCTCACAAGCTACTAAAATGGTCCCAGCACCTCCACAATGGCTTACATCCTTATAGGCTTAGCATATAAGGAACCCCCTCCCCACTTCCCAACATCAGCTGTTCCACCACATTCATTTAGATTGGCTGGGTTGGGGTCACCTACCCTCACTTGACTTACCACCAGCAGGGAGTGCAATGTTCTCTTTGGCTGGCATGCTCACACTGACATTTGGGGTGGACTCAGATCCGCTGCAAACCACACTGCCTCAGGGCCATGGGGTTAGCAGACCCAGAAGAAATGAATGCAAGGCAGGCAAAACAACAGATGTGTGCTACAAGTTTTCATGAGAGCAAATTGCTCTAAGACGGTTTTCATTTTCACTTGGCTTTTGCCATGGAAGGAAATGTAGTGTGTTAACTGAGGCCATGAGAGGAGTTAAGAACATCTTTTGGACTGAGAGAAAAGTAAAAAGCATACTCTCGTGGCGATCAGGGCCCAGAAGCAAGCCCCGGGCAGGGAAGAGCTTTAGATGCGAAGTTGCTCAGAGCCCCTAAAAGTGTGCCCATGTCCCGGGAACAGGAGCTCAGTGCTGACTTGTGACTGTGGGCAGCTGATTGCATGTCCCCTCAGGGCCACTCCTATGTGGCTGTCCCTGCCCCCACTCTTCCCTGAATAACTGGGGACCATGCTGTTCTTGACTGCTTGGACATTCCAACTACAAAGAAATCTCTCCATTTTAGCCATTCTTCTCCCTCGGGGGTTGGGGCCCAAGTCTTCCTTTTCATCTCTTCCTATGACTCTCTGGCCAAATAATCCATGCGGGGAGTGTCTTTACTGCTTAAGCACAGATTCCTTCATTAAGCCCTCATTTTCTTCCACTATCTCTTTCCACTTTTGCTTCATTATCTCAAGAGAGTCCCTCCCTTTTCATTTATCTCCAGACATACCTCCTGCCTGCACAAAGATGCTTTACCGCTTCAAAGAATAGAAAAGTCCCTCTACTTCAGCTAATTTCCTGCAAAACAGGGAGTCCAGAGCCAGGCTGTGGTGGCCGCAGTGAAGTCCAGGCCTGGTGTCCCCGGGTTCTCTGGCCCTGGGCTCCTGTGTTGCTTCTCTGCAGCCTCGCTTGTGCTGGCACGGTGGCGGCCAACAGCAACTGGGACACATGCTGTGTGTTCATGTTCAGCAAGAGAGCTGGGACGCTTTGCTCACAGGATGGAAGAATGTTCCTTCAGTTCACCTGAGCCAGCTTAGGTCTCCCCTCTTTCCCTGGACCCATGACAGTCCCCAGAGAGGTACCAAGTGCTGACTGGATGCCTGCTCACAAGAGACGTGATTATCACGCTGGCTCCACTAATCAGGACCCTCTCTGGAGCTAGAGCTGATCCAGGGGCTGGATCACTTCAGATTCTGGCCAAATGGACTTCGCTGTCCTCATACTTCAAGAAGGGACACTGTTTCGATAATACATCTGGCCGCTGTACACTGAGGGCTTACTCTATGCCAGTCTCTGGGTTCCCAAGTTTCCCTACTTCACCTCATCTAATTCCAATTGTAGCAGGCAGGTATTATCATCCATATTTTACTGATAAGAAAACTGAGGCTGCAGGAGGTTAACTGCCTTGCTAGAGGTCAAGATACTGGGGCTCAAGCCTGGTCTGTCTGTAGTGCCTCTGCTCCTATGACTCACTCCCCCACGGGCTGTAGACATGCAGAAACAGGAAAGAGCACAGAAAGACGGTGGTCCAGGGTCTGTGTCCATCCCTGGGGTGTTTGCAGATGGGGCCGGTGCTTACCGCCGTGGTTGTTGTTATGAAAAGCCTGGACAGCCCCCAGCCTGACAGCCGGCCCTACAGAAGCTTGAGCTGGGCATGGTCTCCCTGAAAACTTGTTTATTGCCCATGTGGTTGTCTGAAGAAAGAGTTGTCTGTCCTCTCTCACTCTTTCAGGCCCTCAGAAGGTAGGCTCGAATTACCAAGCACATCCACCTGTTGTCCTGGGCCGGGAGGGGCTGGAGGGCTCAGGTGACCCAGCACACGCCTGACCTGGGCTGGGGTCAGCAGTGTCCTTGGCAGGCTGAGGGGCTGGCCAGCCGGGAGCCTTACAGTCAGGGACGCCAGCAGGCCCCCATGGCCAGAGTCTGGACGGGGGCAGTGGGGGTGGCTCTGGGCCCTCAAGCTGCCCCTCGTGTCCTCCTGGCTCCCACTGCCCACCCAAGACAGAGCACAGGCTCCTCCCTGAGATGACTCCACCCCAGCAGTGGTGAGGGCAGCTCCCAGCACCGGGAAACCTCAGACCAATGCAAGGAACAGCAACTACAGAAGCTGCCAATGCTGGTGAGCACTTCTTAGGTACCAGGATCCCTACTCAGGGCTCCCGCTTCACTGTCTCTGGTGACTTCCCAACATACTGAGTGAAGCACTGTCATGCACATCATTTTAGGGTTGGAAAAAACCAAAGCTGTGAGAGAATGGGATGACTTGACAATCTGCACACAGCTGGCACGGTGTGTCTTGCTTGCTACATCTAGCAGGAAGTTCATTTTCTCAGCCATGGCACTGAAGTGCTGCCTCCCACAAAGTAGAGGATTGGGGCAAGTCTGTTTTATTTTACTTCCCTTCAGTAAATGATAGTACCACACCAATGTTGGGAAAAGTGTCAACCATGTGCAACCAACTGGATACTATTCTGGTGCTCTCCTCATCACCAAGTCTCACAACAGTCTTGAAGACTACAGCTCAGAGAGGTCAGGTGACTCACCCCAGGTCACACAGCTCTTTATGCTTCCACAGAACCAACTTTGGTCACCCAGGAGAAGTTCTCAAGGAGCATGAGGACTCATTTTCTGACACCCTTCATCTTTGTCAAATTGCTCAAAGATCTGGCCCTTCTCAAAAGCTGCTGACCCTTCTCACCACTTGCTGTGATTCTCTGAGGATGCTCTAACTTTGACTCAGCTGAGCCTGTAGCAGGTCCAGAAAAATGAGCCTTAATGAATGGGCTTTGTCACCCAGGTACCTCGAGAGCTGAGAGATGGCACTATCACTGAAGGAATTTCCCAGGATTCCTTACACCAAAAACAAGTCCTGACATCCTTGTGCTTGTTTTATACCAATAGGCAATGTGGCTCCAACCGGGGTCAGGAATGGTGCACCATGGGAAGTATGCAATTCAGATAGGTGTTGTTGCAAGTGACAGAACCCCATGAACTCTAGGAAGTTCTTTTTTTTTTTTTAAAGCATTTTATTGAGAAGACTTGAAGGTAATATACAGATCCACAAAGAGAGCAGAATAATCAGGCCTCAAGAAAGACAGGAATCCAGGATGTCTGGGAACTGCTGCAGGATGAGTGGCAGCTTTCTTGGTGTGCTGCCCAGGATGGGTCAGTCACAGCTGTGGCCTGCCCTCATTTCTTGTGGCTCAAGTTTCAAATTCCAAACCCACAAATGCCTATAATCAAAAAGGCAGACAACAGCAAGTGTTGGCGAGAATGTGGAGCAACTGGAATTCTCCTACATTGTTAGTGGGAATGTAAATTGACACGGTTACTTTGGAAAACAATTTGATACTTTCTCAAAAAGTTAAGCATAAATTTACCATATGACCCAGAAATTCCAGATGTACAACCTGGATTTAGAAAAGGCAGAGGAACAAGAGATCAAACTGCCAACATCTGTTGGATCAATAAAAAAGTACAGGCATTTGAAAGAAAATCTACTTCTGCTTCATTGACTACACTACAGCCTTTGACTGTGTGGATCCTAACAGACTATGGAAAATTCATAAAGAGATAGGAATACCAGACCACTTTACCCATCTCTTGAGAAACCTGTATGCAGGACAAGAAGCAACAGTTAGAACTGGACATGAAACAATGGACTGGTTCAAAATTGGGAAAGGAGTACATCAAGGCTGTATATTGTCACCCTGCTTATTTAATTTATATGCAGAGTATATCATGTGAACTAACAGGCTGGAAGAAGCACAAGCTGGAATCAAGATTTTTGGGAGAAATATCAGCAACCTCAGATGTGCACTCTAATAGCAGAAGTGAAGAGGAACTAAAGAACCTCTTTTTTTTTTTTTTCGTTTTATTTTTTTCCCCTTTATTTATTTATTTATTTTTTCAGTGGGTTTTGTCATACATTGATATGAATCAGCCATAGATTTACACGTATTCCCCATCCCGATCCCCCCTCCCACCTCCCTCTCCACCCGATTCCTCTGGGTCTTCCCAGTGCACCAGGCCCGAGCACTTGTCTCATGCATCCCACCTGGGCTGGTGATCTGTTTCACCATAGATAATATACATGCTGTTCTTTCGAAACATCCCACCCTCACTTTCTCCCACAGAGTTCAAAAGTCTGTTCTGTACTTCTGTGTCTCTTTTTCTGTTTTGCATATAGGGTTGTCGTTACCATCTTTCTAAATTCCATATATATGTGTTAGTATGCTGTAATGTTCTTTATCTTTCTGGCTTGCTTCACTCTGTATAAATGGCTCCAGTTTCATCCATCTGATTAGAACTGATTCAAATGAATTCTTTTTAATGGCTGAGTAATATTCCATGGTGTATATGTACCACAGCTTCCTTATCCATTCGTCTGCTGATGGGCATCTAGGTTGCTTCATGTCCTGGCTATTATAAACAGTGCTGCGATTGAACATTGGGTGGCAGTGTGTCTCTTTCAGATCTGGTTTCCTCAGTGTGTATGCCCAGAAGTGGGATTGCTGGGTCATATGGCAGTTCTATTTCCAGTTTTTTAAGAAATCTCCACACTGTTTTCCATAGCGGCTGTACTAGTTTGCATTCCCACCAACAGTGTAAGAGGGTTCCCTTTTCTCACACCCTCTCCAGCATTTATTGCTTGTAGACTTTTGGATAGCAGCCATCCTGACTGGCGTGTAATGGTACCTCATTGTGGTTTTGATTTGCATTTCTCTGATAATGAGTGATGTTGAGCATCTTTTAATGTGTTTGTTAGCCATCTGTATGTCTTCTTGGAGAAATGTCTGTTAGTTCTTTGGCCCATTTTTTGATTGGGTCATTTATTTTTCTGGAATTGAGCTTCAAGAGTTGCTTGTATATTTTTGAGATTAATCCTTTGTCTGTTTCTTCATTTGCTATTATTTTCTCCCAATCTGAGGGCTGTCTTTTCACCTTACTTATAGTTTCCTTTGTAGTGCAAAAGCTTTTAAGTTTCATTAGGTCCCATTTGTTTAGTTTTGCTTTTATTTCCAATATTTTGGGAGGTGGGTCATAGAGGATCTTGCTGTGATTTATGTCGGAGAGTGTTTTGCCTATGTTCTCCTCTAGGAGTTTTATAGTTTCTGGTCTTACATTTAGATCTTTAATCCATTTTGAGTTTATTTTTGTGTATGTGTTAGAAAGTGTTCTAGTTTCATTCTTTTACAAGTGGTTGACCAGTCTTCCCAGCACCACTTGGTAAAGAGTTTGTCTTTTCACCATTGTATATTCTTGCCTCCTTTGTCAAAGGATAATGTCCATAGGTCCGTGATTTATCTCTGGAGCTTTCTATTCTTCCATTTCTATATTTCTGTCTTTTGTGCCGAGTACCATACTTCTTGATGACGCTGGCTTTTAGTAGATTCTGGAGCAGGCAAGGTTGATTCCTCCAGTTCCATTCTTCTTTCTCAAGATACTTGGCATATTGCGATTTTTTGCATTTCCATTACAAATTGTGAAATTATTTGTTCGTAGTTCTGTGAAAAATACTGTTGTAGCTTGATAGGGATTGCATTGAATCTATAGATTGCTTTGAGTAGTATAGCCATTTTGACAATATTGATTCTTCCAATCCATGAACATAGTATGTTTCTCGATCTGTTTTTGTCCTCTTTGATTTCTTTCATCAGTGTTTTATAGTTTTCTATGTATAGGTCTTTTGTTTCTTTAGGTAGATATACTCCTAAGTATCTTATTCTTTTTGTTGCAATGGTGAATGGTATTGTTTCCTTAATTTCTCTTTCTGTTTTTTCTTTGTTAGTATATAGGAATGCAAGGGATTTCTGTGTGTTAATTTTATATCCTGCAACTTTAGTATATTCATTGATTAGCTCTAGTAATTTTCTGGAAGAGTCTTTAGGGTTTTCTATGTAGATGATCATGTCATCTGCAAACAGCGAGAGTTTCACTTCTTCTTTTCCTATCTGGATTCTTTTTACTTCTTTTTCTGCTCTGATTGCTGTGGCCAAAACTTCCAACACTATGTTGAATAGTAGTGGTTAGAGTGGGCACCCTTGTCTTGTTCCTGATCTCAGGGGAAATGCTTTCAATTTTTCACCATTGAGGGTGATGCTTGCTGTGGGTTTGTCATATATAGCTTTTATTATGTTGAGGTATGTTCCTTCTATTCCTGCTTTCTGGAGAGTTTTAATCATAAATGGGTGTTGAATTTTGTCAAAGGCTTTCTCTGCATCTATTGAGATAATCATATGGTTTTTATCTTTCAATTTGTTAATGTGGTGTATTACATTGATTGATTTGTGGATATTAAAGAATCCTTGCATTCCTGGGATAAAGCCCACTTGGTCATGATGTATGATCTTTTTAATATGTTGTTGGATTCTGTTTGCTAGAATTTTGTATTGGCCTGTAGTTTTCTTTTTTTGTGGCATCTTTGTCTGATTTTGGAATTAGGGTGATGGTGGCCTCATAGAATGAGTTTGGAAGTTTACCTTCTTCTGCAATTTTCTGGAAGAGTTTGAGTAAGGTAGGTGTTAGCTCTTCTCTAAATTTTTGGTAGATTTCAGCTGTGAAGCCATCTGGTCCTGGGCTTTTGTTTGCTGGAAGATTTTTGATTACACTTTCGATTTCCTTGCCTGTGATGGGTCTGTTAAGATCTTCTATTTCTTCCTGGTTCAGTTTTGGAAAGTTATACTTTTCTAAGAATTTGTCCATTTCATCCAAGTTGTCCATTTTATTGGCATAGAGCTGCTGGTAGTAGTCTCTTATGATCCTTTGTATTTCAGTGTTGTCTGTTGTGATCTCTCCATTTTCATTTCTAATTTTGTTAATTTGGTTCTTCTCTCTTTGTTTCTTAATGAATCTTGCTAATGGTTTGTCAATTTTGTTTATTTTTTCAAAAAACCAGCTTTTAGCTTTGTTGATTTTTACTATGGTCTCTTTTGTTTCTTTTGCATTTATTTCTGCCCTAATTTTTAAGATTTCTTTCCTTCTGCTAACTCTGGGGTTCTTCATTTCTTCCTTCTCTAATTGCTTTAGGTGTAGAGTTAGGTTATTTATTTGGCTTTTTTCTTCTTTCTTGATGTAAGCCTGTAATGCTATGAACCTTCCCCTTTGCACTGCTTTTACAGTGTCCCATAGGTTTTGGGTTGCTGTGTTTTCATTTTCATTCATTTCTATGCATATTTTGATTTCTTTTTTGATTTCTTCTATGATATGTTGGTTATTCAGTAGCGTGTTATTTAGCCTCCATATGTTTGAAGTTTTAACAATTTTTTTCCTGTAATTGAGATCTAATCTTACTGCACTGTGGTCAGAAAAGATGACTGGAATGATTTCAATTTTTTTAAATTTTCCAAGACCAGATTTATGGCCCAGGATGTGATCTATTCTGGAGAAGTTTCCGTGTGCACTTGAGAAAAAGGTGAAGTTGATTGTTTTGGGGTGAAATGTCCTATAGATATCAATTAGGTCTAGCTGGTCCATTGTGTCATTTAAGGTTTGTGTTTCCTTGTTAATTTTCTGTTTAGTTGATCTATCCATAGTTGTGAGTGGGGTATTAAAGTCTCCCACTATTATTGTGTTACTATTAATTTCCTCTTTCATACTCGTTAGCATTTGCCGTACATATTGTGGTGCTCCTATGTTGGGTGCATATATATTTATAATTGTTATATCTTCTTCTTGGATTAATCCTTTGATCATTATGTAGTGTCCATCTTTGTCTCTTTTCACATCCTTTATTTGAAAGTCTATTTTATCTGATATGAGTATTGCGACTCCTGCTTTCTTTTGGTCTCCGTTTGCGTGAAATATTTTTTTCCAGCCCTTCACTTTTAGTCTGTATGTGTCTCTTGCTTTGAGGTGGGTCTCTTGTAGACAACATATATAGGGGTCTTGTTTTTGTATCCATTCAGCCAATCTTTGTCTTTTGGTTGGGGCATTCAACCCATTTACATTTAAGGTAATTATTGATAGGTGTGGTCCCGTTGCCATTTACATTGTTGTTTTGGGTTCACGTTTATACAACCTTTCTGCATTTCCTGTCTAGAGAAGATCCTTTAGCAATTGTTGAAGAGCTGGTTTGGTGGTGCTGAATTCTCTCAGCTTTTGCTTGTCTGTAAAGCTTTTGAATTCTCCTTCATATCTGAATGAGATCCTTGCTGGGTACAGTAATCTAGGTTGTAGGTTATTCTCTTTCATTACTTTAAGTATGTCCTGCCATTCCCTTCTGGCCTGAAGAGTTTCTATTGAAAGATCAGCTGTTATCCTTATGGGAATCCCCTTGTGTGTTATTTGTTGTTTCTCCCTTGCTGCTTTTAATATTTGTTCTTTGTGTTTGATCTTTGTTAATTTGATTAATATGTGTCTTGGGGTTTTCGCCTTGGGTTTATCCTGTTTGGGACTCTCTGGGTTTCTTGGACTTGGGTGGCTTTTTCCTTCCCCATTTTAGGGAAGTTTTCAGCTATTATCTCCTCGAGTATTTTCTCATGGCCTTTCTTTTTGTCTTCTTCTTCTGGGATCCTATGATTCGAATGTTGGGGCGTTTCACATTGTCCCAGAGGTCCCTGAGGTTGTCCTCGTTTCTTTTGGATCCTTTTTTTTTTTTTCCTCTCTGTTCATTTATTTCCCATTTTATCTCTACCTCATTTATCCTATCTTCTGGTTCTGTTATCCTACTCTTGGTTCCCTCCAGAGTGTTTTTGATCTCATTCATTGCATTATTCATTTTTAATTGACTGTTTTTTATTTCTTCTAGGTCTTTATTAAACACTTCTTGCATCTTTTCAATCTTTGTCTCCAGGCTATTTATCTGTAACTCCATTTTGTTTTCAAGATTTTGGATCATTTTTATTATCATTATTCTAAATTCTTTTTCAGGTAGATTCCCTATCTCCTCCTCTCTTGTTTGACTTGGTGGGCATTTTTCATGTTCCTTTACCTGTTGGGTATTTCTCTGCCTTTTCATCTTGTTTAGATTGCTGTGTCTGGACTGGGCTTTCTGTATTCTGGAGGTCTGTGGTTCCTTTTTATTGTGGAGGTTTTACCCAGTGGGTGGGGTTAGACGATTGGCTTGTCAAGGTTTCCTGGTTAGGAAAGTTTGCGTCGGTGTTCTGGTGCGTGGAACTTGATTTCTTCTCTCTAGAGTGCAATGGAGTGCTCAGTAATAAGTTTTGAGATGGGTCTATGTGTTAGGTGTCACCTTGGGCAGCCTGTATGTTGACGTTTAGGGCTATGTTCCTGCGTTGCTGGAGAATTTGTGTGGTATGTCTTGCTCTAAAACTTATTGGCTCTTGGGTGGTGGTTGGTTTCAGTGTAGGTATGGAGGCTTTTGGATGGTCACTTATTACTTAAAGTTCCATGTAGTCAGGAGTTTTCTGGTGTTCTCCAGTTTTGGGCTTAAGTCTCCTGCCTCTGGATTTTAGTTTTATTCTTCCTGTAGTTTCAGGACTTCTTCAACCATACAGCACTCCTTTCGAAGACAATGGGCTGCTTTTCTGGGCGCCTGATGACCTCAGCTAGCGATCAGGAGTTGTTTTGTGAAGTTTGCTCTGCGTTCAGATATTCTTTTGATGAAATTGTAGGAGAGAAAGTGGTCTCCCCGTCCTACTCCTCCGCCATCTTGGCTCCTCCCTAAAGAACCTCTTGATGAGGATAAAAAAGAAAAGTGAAAAAGCTGGCTTAAAACTCAACATTCAAAAAACTAAGATCACGGCATCCGGTCCCATCATTTCATGGCAAATAGATGGGGGAAAAAGTGGAAACAGAGACAGATTTTATTTTCTTGGGCTCCAAAATCCCTGCAGATGGTGACTGCAGCCATGAAATTAAAAGAGGCTTGCTCCTGGAAAGAAAAGCTATGACAAACCTAGACAGCATATTAAAAAGCAGAGACATCACTTTGCTGACAAAGGCCCATCTAGTCAAAGCTATGGTTTTTCCAGTACTCATGTATGGATGTGAGAGTTGGACCATAAAGAAAGCTGAGCTCCAAAGAACTGATGCGTTCGAATTGTGGTGCTGGAGAAGACTCTTGAGAATGATTTGGAAAGCAAGAATATCAAAGTCAATACTAAAGGAAATTAACCCTAAATATTCACTGGAAGGACTGATGCTGGAAGCTGAAACTCTAGCTCCAATACTTTGACCACCTGATGTGAAGAGCTGACTCATTCGAAAAGACCCTGATGATGTCAAAGATTGAGGGCAGGAGGAGAAGGGGGCAACAAAGGATGAGATGGTTTGATGGCATTACCGACTCAATGGACATGAGTTTGAGCAAATTCTGGGAGATAGATAGTGAAGAACAGGGAAGCCTGGTGTGTTGCGGTTCATGGGATTGCAAAGAGTTGGACATGACTTAGTGGCTGAACAACAATATATTCACCATTGAATTCACCATAGAATGAAATGAAATTCACCTCAGCAATGAAAACATAAATCCATCCAAAGACTTGTACACAAAAGTTCCTAGTGACGTTAATAGCCAAAAGGTAGAAACAACCAAATGCCCATTAACTGGTGGATGGATAAACAAAATATGACATATGCATACAATGGGATACAATTTAGCTACAAAGGAATAAAGTACTGTTACATGCTGTGATGGATGAAACCCAAAAACATTGTATGTATTGTACCATGCCATATATATGAAATGTCCAGAAACAGCAAATCTATAGACAGAAAGTAGAGCAGTGGTTGTGTTGAGCATAGAAAGTGGCTGCAAATGGGCAGAAGTTTACTTCTTGGGCTCAAGGAGAGGTTTCAGAATTGGATTGTGTTAATGGTAGCACAACTCTATATATTTTCTGAAGGTTACTGAATTGTATACTTAAAATAACTGAATTTTGTGGTATGTAAACTATACCTCAATGAAACTGTTAAAAGGAAAAGATTTGGATTTCCGGAAAAGCATGTGCCTCACTCAGGTGCTGCCCCTTGGGCACCATACTCAACAGGCCCATCAAGAATACGGCAAGGAACTGGAGACACTCAGGCTGCTGCTCCACAGGCAACTAAAGTGGGAAAAAGGCTGCTGACAGGAACCTCAGGCACCCTGTTCTGCCTTCAGGGTGGCAGGTGGCTAGGACCATCATTTTGGCTTCCTCAAGTGTCAGAGTCATTGGGCACTGAACTCCACTCCTCTGCAGCTGAGGTTGGGCTTATGACACCCTCTGCCAGCATCTGGATCCTCTTAACAAAGGCTTTCTTCTGCCAGGGACTTAGCAACGGAGGCTGGGATTGGGTTCTGGCATGGAGAAGGGATGCCTTCCCAGGACAGGCAGTAAGCCAGGAGTTCACAGAGGTGTGGTTTTCCTCACAAAACCAAAATAGGTGTGGTTTTGATCAGGAATAGTGACTGGTGTGCAGGACACAGTTATTTCCAGCTATACATACACAAAAGTAAACATGGACTGACCCCCTTGCCCCATCTATTCAATCTCCTGTTGGTCTCACTCTCTATCTGTCTCCCTCAGCCCCCTTTATACCTCACAAACAAGATAATGAGGAAGCCCAAACTAGAAAGAATGACTATAAGCCAGAAAAAATAGACAGAGGAGAGGGTACAGAAGGCAAGATGAGAATGGAAAAGATTGCTAGAAGGTGACTGAATCACATCAGTGGTGGAGTCCAAGAGCAAAGCTCTGAAAACCCTGTGGTTTTTGAATAATGGGAAGGAGCATATTACTTTCTTATGAACACTAATTAATAATTTTATGTACCTCACTAATGAGGATACCAGTGAGATGCTACAACAAGTTCAAATGGGAATCCAAAGGACAGACATAATTACATTTTAGGAATATAACAATGAGTGAGTAAGTGGAGCCTAAACTGTCAGCCTCAGTCAGGGAGGAAGTCAGTGGCATAACAGGAGTTTTTTTTTGTATCTATAGGCAGAAATTATTTCATGTTGATATTAGTTATTTACAGCTTATAAAATTGTAAAATTGCTCAGTGAAAGTCTAGAATCAGGCAGGACAAGTGCGCTTTCAACAATGTACAATTTGCCCTTGAAGTACAAAATTTACCATGGAACACTTTGTCCCCTTCTTTGCTTGGGTAACCAATATTTATCCTTTAAGAGTCATCTCAAGTATGAAAGGGCCATATTTTGAAAATTTCCAATGTATTATGGAAAATTTTATGAAGTATGGTAAAAATAAATTGCTAGGAAAAGAAAATGAAAGAGAGTAGACATGAAAAATACAAGCCCAGCTTTTCCTATTATTAGTTTCAACAGACATAAAGTTACTCTGTTAAGTTGCCATGGAAGTTTCTAGAAGCTTCTCTCGATTTCTGTACTGAGTTCAACAGTGACTAGTGGGGAATATTTCTCAGTCTGGTCTTATTCCTGGAGCACATTCTGAGCGGCACTGCCCTGGGACATTTATTCACACCCACAGCTGCCTTCTGACGCCAGGCCACAAGGTCCAGCCTCCATCCTGTTTCCATGATTTAATTCCCAGGAGACTCTCCACACTTACTGGTCTAGTCTAGGACAGCACATCTCCAACTCTTCCTAGACCAGACTCTGTCCTAGACTAGACCAATAAGTGTGGAGAGTCTCCTGGGAGTTAAATCATGGGAACAGGATGGAGGCTGGATCTCGTGGCCTGTCAGAAGGCAGCAGTGGGTGTGAATAAATGTCCCAGAGCAGAGCCACTCAGAATTTCCTTTCTCTAACAGAATAGAAGACAGCTGGATTCTCATATCTGCTTTTGTACCCAATTGGTTGCAGTGTCACACATTGTATAACCTCTGGAAAACTCCTTTGTATATCTATGAGAGAAAAGAGTGAAACAGGTAAACAACACTTTCAGTTCAGTTCAGTCGCTCAGTCGTGTCCGACTCATTGCGACCCCATGAACCACAGCACGCCAGGCCTCCCTGTTCTTCACCAACTCCCAGAGTCCACCCAAACCCATGTCCATTGAGTTGGTGATGCCATCCAACCATCTCATCCTCTGTTGTCCCCTTCTCCTGCCCTCAATCTTTCCCAGCATCAGGGTCTTTTCAAATGAGTCAGCTCTTCACATCAGGTGGCCAAAGTATTGGAGTTTCAGCTTCAACATCAGTCCTTCCAATGAACACCCAGGACTGATGTCCTTTAGAATGGACTGGTTGGATCTCCTTGCAGTCCAAGGGACTCTCAAGAGTCTTCTCCAACACCACAGTTCAAAAGCATCAACTCTTCAGTGCTCAGCTTTCTTTATAGTCCAACTTTCACACCCATACATACTACTGCAAAAACCATAGCCTTGACTAGACAGACCTTTGTTGACAAAGTAATGTCTCTGCTTTTTGATATGCTGTCTAGGTTGGTCATAACTTTCCTTCCAAGGAGTAAGCATCTTTTAATTTCATGGCTGCAATCACCATCTGCAGTGATTTTGAAGCCCCCCAAAATAAAGTCAGCCACTGTTTCCACTGTTTCCCCATCTATTTGCCATGAAGTGATGGGACTGGATGCCATGATCTTAGTTTTCTGAATGCTGAGCTTTAAGCCAACACTTCCACTTTCTTCTTTCACTTTCATCAGAGGCTCTTTAGTTCTTCTTCACTCTCTGCCATAAGGATGGTGTCATCTGCATATCTGAGGTTATTGATATTTCTCCCGGCAATCTAGATTCCAGCTTGTGCTTCCTCCAGCCCAGCATTTCTCATGATGTACTCTGCATATTAGTTAAATAAGCAGGGTGACAATATACAGCCTTGACATACTCCTTTTCCTATTTGGAACCAGTCTGTTGTTCCATGTCCAGTTCTAACTGTTGCTTCCTGACCTGCATACAGGTTTCTCAAGAGTCAGGTCAGGTGGTCTGGTATTCCCATCTCTTTCAGAATTTTCCACAGTTTATTGTGATCCACACAGTCAAATGCTTTGGCATAGTCAATAAAGCAGAAATAGATGTTTTTCTGGAACACTCTAGCTTTTTCAATGATCCAGCGGATGTTGGCAATTTGATCTCTGGTTCATCTGCTTTAGTCTACTGGAAAAATAGCCTGAACTCACAGATCCCCTAGAGGGTCTTGGGGATATCCGGGTGTCCTTGGACAATACCTTAAGGAGCACTGGTTTGGGATCTCTAGTCTAACAACACCTGGTTCACACGCAAACACTTGTGCACATTTAAGTTGACCAAGTGCCCCTGTTTGCCTGGGACTGTCCTAATTTTAACACTGAAAGTCCTACGTCCTGGACAAATTGTAGCTATTGCCACTCTAACACACATGGATACACACTTGGATACTGGCTCTGGGCTCTGGTCATAGGCTCTGCTCCTCTCCTGTCTCCTCTCCCTCTCTCTTCCTCCTCTCTCTAATCCATTTCCCAGACCCTTCAATGAACTAACAGAGACAAGGACAGATACAGAGCTGTGTGGCAGAAACCACCAGGTGCCCACTCCATGGCCTTTCTCCCCATCCCTCCTTATTATCAGAAATCTCATTTTGTTAGTATAGCAATGTGCCCAGGAAAAAAAATCCCAGCCTGCCTTGCAGATGGACTGGTTACATGATACAGTTCTGGCCTATGAGATATTCAAGAAAATTGTCAGGTGGAGCTTCTAGAAAAAAGTCATTTAAAACGGAGTAGCTTCATAGCACATATGTCTTGCCCTTGCCCTTTTTCATCTCCCTGCCTGGATCTCAGCTGGGATGGCTGGAGCTCCAGACTCAGCTTGCAGATACGAGGACCAGGAGGTTGTAAGGCTGAAGGCCAGGAGACTGGGTTCCTAACTGGCTTCATGGAACTGCTGTAGAAGACTGGGGTTCATTATTCCCAGAGTCCAGCTGTAAGCAAGACTAACTAACTAATAACTAAAACCCCAACTGTGTTTAAGTCACTGTTTCCCAGATTTCTGTTGCCAAATACAATTCTTAAAGAGGGCAAGGGGTTGTTTTCTTTACTGGTTAAACAGCTTCTTTACATAAAATCGCAGGAAGCAGGGGAAATGGGCTAATTCACTGCTGGCTGACAGCTGCACGTGGGACTCAGACATTCCCAGGAGGCGAGAGTCTCCTCGGAGAAAGGTCCTCCATCTCTGGGCTAGATTCAATGGCTGCGGGTCTCTGCCCACTGTCACCGGGCTCCCGGAACCCTCACCACTAAAGACCTGAGGGACACAGGGGTGGAGGGGGACACAGGGAGAGGACTCCCGACCAGCTGCTGTCTGTGGGTACCGTCACCTCAGCTGCACGGATGCCGGCCTGATTCTCAGGGGCTGATGCTGAGTTCAGAGTCCTTGTGCTCCCGGCAGTGGGTCAGAAACACACACCGCCCCCCGCCCCCTGCATGGCCACTAGCTGCCGCAACCCTGGAGGCAGGAGCTCAGGCTCGGGGCCCTGGGAGGAAGGCAAGGGCATCTGCAGGAATGTTGGCAGCCGCCCTGCAGACACGTGGGGAGCGCTCCTCTCCCAGGCCCGGATGCTAACCTGCTCCATCTGTCCACTGGCTTCTGGCCCTGACCCTGAAGTCACTCCTCCGTTCCTGAGCATGGCCGTCATGTGCTAGGAAGGGCAGGGGATTCTCCGTGTTTCCCCCGTGTGGCTGGGGTCCGGGTGGGCTCCACGCAGATGGCAGGGCGGTGCAGTCACCGTGCACCCTGTTGCATCCGCCCACCCGCCCTCCTGGTGCACCGGCGGGCCAGTGAGAACTGCGCGGTTGGCGCCCACGCCTCCAGTCCTCAGACCAGCTTCCTCCTCAGCCGGCAGACCACCCTGCTCCTTCCTTTCCATCCTGCTCAGCTGACGCGGTTGCCCTGCAGACCCTGCCCCAAGTTAAGGAAAGCAGCACCCAGCCTCTGAGCAGAAGCTGTCTCCCTGCTCCCCTTGTTTCTTCTTTCTTTCTGTCATCAGCAAGCATTTCCTGGACGCCTCTTTATGTCTGGACATATGCTGGGTGTGAGGGATGCTGAGATGTGTGGCTGCCCCTAGGGCGCCTGGCTACCGGAGGATAGACCCACAAGCCCAGTGTAACGCGCTTGCTGCCTCCACGGCACTCTTTCTCACTGAGTCTTCCTCAAGAACTCCTTGAGTGTGGTCTCGATTTGCTCTTCTTTTGTGTTTTCAAGCCCTGTCTGTTTCTTTCACTGGAGGTCCCCTGGGTTTTGGTACCTTGCAGTCTAGACGATGAACAATTTTTTTTTACCTGATTGCCATGTATGACAATTCATACTGCTCAGAGATGGTTTGTTTTAGGCAGAGAAGCAAGGATGTGCTGTGTGTGTGCACATGTTGTGTATGTGTGTGTGCGTGCGCATGTGCATGTGTCCCATCCCACTGTGATGTGAAAGAAGGCTGGCCCAGAGCTTGGACTTGTGGGACAACGGTGTGAGGAGGAACAGTGGCCCTGTTCTTGCAGAGCCAGTTAGCGGAGCTCCTGGCCAGACAGCAAAGGGCTCTGTGGTCCCAGGACGCTCCAGGGACAGTGGGTCAGGCATTGCCTGAGCTGTAGGGGTGGGAGAGGCTGGGCGTTCTGTGCTCCAGGTGTCCCTGCAAAGTCAAGAGCCACTAATGGAAAAAACCACCGGGGCATGATTTTTCAAGCCCTGATTCCAATCACAGACCTGTCATCCAAGAAGAATATTGGAGGGGAAATTCCATTTCTTTGTAAACCAAACGTTCCCCCACAGAAGCCAAAGGCTTGTGGAAACAGTTCTGATTGGAAAGTTGAGTATGCATTGTTCTGGCTTCTCGAGCTAGAGGAGGCAACACTCATTGTTTACTGAGTGATGAGTTTACAGGACAGAGAGATCCTGTCCACACACGGCAATGACCTTTCTTGCTTCCATGGACAAGACACTCAGCTCACAGGAGGAGGCTGGGGTCCATCTGGTTTGTGTGAACAGACAGATGTGAGTCCTGGCAGGTGGTGAAGCGGGGCATGAGTTACTTCAGGGCAGAGGAGTCCCAGAGGGCAAGAAGGGGCTCCAGACCGCTCCCCTAGAACAATGCAGAGGCTGATGATCCACATGCCCTTCTACTGCTGCAGCCAGTCCACACATCGGAAACATTAAAGGATGGAGAAAATGAGAGGGTGGCAGACCCAATGGGCTGAGCACTCAACACAGGGTCAGGCAGCCCAGGTCTTGACCTCCCTGGTCTGCTACGTGTGACCTGTGACCACTGGCACCTGATAGTTTCTCTTCTAAGCCCTTCCAAGTAATAAACTCAGTGAATCTTCATACCATAAGGGGACATAGTCCTAGTACTATATCTGCTTTATATTGGTAACTTGCCCAGAGTCACATAGCTAGCAAGTGCCACTGGGATTTTTGCCATCTCACTGCACTCCTCCCTGGCCCTCCTGCCATTGCTCTCTGCCTTGCTCATATAGTGAGATGATGACCAGCCAACTCTTCCATGCCCTACCCTAGGATACCTTTCTCTAAAGTGGGTGATTCTATGCTTTAATGAGGCTGCACCTCATAGGAGAAGGAATGTTCAGGACCCTCACCACCTATGGAGGCTCAACGGGCTTGCTTGGGGGTTTGGCCAGTGGGCTTGGGGCCAGAATTCAGACTTGGGTGGGTGGGCTGTTCTGTCTGAAGGGGCCCCGAGCAAGAAGTATCATGGGAGTGTGAGTCCCTCTGGGTAAAAACACTTGTCCTGAGCACCCCTTTGTTCACCGTGTCTAGCACCATTCCTGGTCTTAGGAGTTTCAGAAACAATTGTTAAGAGAATGACCCGAGAACAGCTATCTGGCAAAGCCTGGAAAGCAGGCTGCTGCGTCCTAGAATGTCAGGTTCTCGGGGCTCTGGGGAGAGACCTGCTGCATGTGCTACTGTGTCAGAGCTGGGGCTTGGACCCAGCCAGGTGCCACAGCATGAGTTCTAATCCTGAATAACTTTTTTTGTTAATGGTTTTGTATCATTTTGAAGCTGTATGTCTACCACATAACTTTAGAGCTTCACTGTGCTTCCTTTTAAGATGTAAGGATTTAATGAAAAATTGTTGATTTTGAAAATATGAAGTAGACAATAGAGAGGAGGCACATGGATGTGGCAATGGTGGGGATGGCATGTCAATGACAGACACTGGGAATTCATGGATGAGGAAGAAAGGGGCAGAGTTTCTGAAGACCTTGACTAGAGTCCCAGGACCTGGCTTTGTCCTAGCTATAATCACAGAACCAGGCAAGTACCCCAACTCAGGGAACCTGTTTCCCCATTTATAAAGGGCATATAACGAGACCCTAGGCTGGTTAGAGGATGGTTCTGAGACCAGATGAGACAATGCATGAGTTACAAAGCACTAAGTAAATTGTGAAGTGCTTGCAAATCTAAATAAAAGGACCTATTGGGGCTTCCCTGGTGGCTCAGACAGTAAAAAATCTGCCTGCAATGCAGGGGACCCAGTTTCAATCCTTAGGTTGGGAAGATCCCCTGGAGAAGGAAATGGCAACCTACTCCAGTATTCTTGCCTGGAGAATTCCATGGACAGAGAAGCCTGGAGGGCTATAATCCTTGAGGTCACAAAGAGTCAGCACAACTGAGTGACCAACACACATAGCAAATCTAAGGGGTAATTCCAAGGAACAGTGCAGAGATCCAGCAAGGATGGGAATCCTGCTCTGGCCCCTGCTACCACCATCCCAAACTCAAGATGTGCAACAGAAGTTAGATTTGTTGTGATAGCAGATGGTTAAAAAAGAATGGCCCAAGCCCAGTCCTTAGAAGGCAGCTAGGGCCATGACCAGCATCACTGTCAGCTTGTGAGGTCCTGGGAAAAGGGAAGCTGCAGGCTGCAGGGGTGGCTGGGGAGTGGGAGGGAGCAGAATGGACAGTGAGGCGGCAGCACAGCTGGGGAGAGGCGTGGGCAATCTGAAGTCCCAGGAAGTCCGGTAAGGGGCTGAGCTGAGGTAGGTTAGAGGACAGAAAGCACGCTGTTTTCCACCCTGCCTGCACCAGTCCCTGCAGCCACGTGCCTGCAAATTACATCCGGTTCCCTTCATTTTTTCCTTGCCCATGTTCAATCCTTCGCAAAGTCCTGTGGACTCTGTCTCTCTCTGAAACTTTGTTTCATGTCATGCCAACATGTCCTATTCTCTCCTCTTCTATTCCTGCCACATTGGCTCCAGGCATCATCATCTCCTCCCTGGACCACTTAATGGGTTTCCCTGCTTCCATTCTTGCTCTCCTCCAATCTATTCTTCACACAGCAGCCAGAAATTCAATTTTTAGTTTTTATAAAAGTAACAGAGAGGCATAGTTTAAAAAGACAAATCCTCCTAGAAAGCTTATAATGAGAAACAGTGGGCTCCTGTCCCTCCTCGGTCACAATTCACACTTCCCAGAGGTGACCACTTTCAACTCTTTTGGCAGTTTCCACCATCCTTAGGCTGCTGGCTTTTGAGTTTTAGCTTTTACTTATTTGCTATTGAATTCCAAACACAGACCAAGACTTCTCTCTCTCATCCCCTGCCCCACTCCCACCACACAAACACTTCCTGATAACATCTTTCCAATTTCGTTCTAACACAAGTTGGATTAAATCAGCAGTGCCTGTGCAGTTGCAGTTCACGTAGAGGGAAGGGGTGTGGGAGTCTCACTGTCTCTTAAACTGATCTTCAACCCACTCTTCTGTATCCAACCCACCTGCCCTCAAGCCTTCAGAGCAGCCTCCCTTCTTGCAGTTCTGGATGGTGCAGAAGGAACCAGCTTGCCTCCTGGCTCTCTCTCTTAGGACCAGCCTCCTTTACCCTCAGCTGGCCTGTCAATGTGGTTGCCCTTGTTCATTGGCTTTCCACATTACGCTCTGCTGGTATGTCTTGTTTGGAGTCATCTCCCTCTTGTTCTTTTTATCTTTATTGGTTAATTCGGCTTTTACATCTTTTTAACTATTTTGTTGGGGTTTGAGGAGGATACATGTGTTCAATCCGCCATGTCCAATTGAAGCCAAAGTAGCACATTTGTACTCAACTTTCAGTGTTCAATTTTGTTCTTTCAATAAAACTTCCAGGTAGGTCAGTGGATAGAGAATCTGCCTGCATGCAGGAGACACAAGAGACTCAGGTTTGATCCCTAGATCAAGAAGATCCTCTGGAGGAGGGCATGGCAACCCACTTCAGTATTCTTGCCTGGAGAAACCTGTGGGCAGAGGGGTCGGGCAGGCTATAGTCCATAGGGCTGCAAAGAGTTGGACACCACTGAGCACTCAGCACATTTCTTTCTTGGATGATTGAGTGAAATAATGTGGATATAAAAATTGTCATGATCTCTGTGGTAATCGAGGGCCTAGTATAAAATTTTAAAAATGACCAATACACTCAACAATATTTAATCAAAATGTTGAGCACTGACTACATGCTAGACACTGCTTTAGGAGTTTGGCATAAAGAGAAAAACACAGACATGATGCTTGCCCTCAGGAAATTCATCCATGTGGGGGAGAGTCAGATGGTAAACGGTTACCATAATAAATGTGTAAATTATAGAATGTTTTAGAAAGTGATGAGACCGACTAAATGCAAAGTAAACCTGGGAAAAGAGGATCCAGTGGGCCAGGGGTGGGGGCAGGTTTCTTTACTCAATGCTGTAGGCAGGCAGGGCTTCCCAAGGAGGTGGGATTTGGAGCTGGGAACCCCTGGAGAAGAGGGAGTGAGTGTGCTGGTGGTCAAGATGCCACTGTCCCAAGGAGGAGGGGAGTCAGGGGCAGTGGGAGGTGGTGAGGGCAGAAATGTGCTGAGGGACAGATGCTGTGGAGAACTTACAAGCACTTGCAAGAACTTTGGATTTTACCCTGAGGAAGATGGAGGCTCAGAGCAGAGATGTGATCTGATGTGGTTGGATGTTTAAGAGGCTCCCTCTGTGTAGCAAATACATTGCAGGGACAAGAGGAGAAACTGACAGTTTCAACCACCAAGCTGTCAGATGGCAAGACTTAGATGAGGGTGGACGCAGAGAGGTGGTGGACACACAGCAAAGCTAAAACCTATAGAATTTTCTTCAGGTTTCAAGTAGAGTGTGAGTGAAACAGAAGTGTCAAGAATGACTCCAGGAGTTTGGGCCTGAGCCTTTTCCAAAGGCTGAGGAATAGAGGAATTTAGGGGATAAGACTCATGAGTGGCCAGTGAATTGGAGCCACGAAATCAAGCCCAAGCATAGCAGGAAACACACAGAGGGCTCTTCTCTGCAGTTTAAATCCCCAGTGACTTTTCATTGCACATAAAATAAAGCTCTGCGTCAGAATGATTAAGGACTTACATAACTGCCTTCCTCCCGCCTTCACCGCCCTGCTGTTCATCCTGCTCCCTAGCACCCGCTGCCCTCTAGCTGTCCAGGCCTTTGGGATATTTGCCTGAGCTAAACCCTCTGGCTGATATACTCTTAACCCCGCTTTCCACAGGGTTGTCTCCTTCTTATCATTCACATCTTAGTTTAAATGTCACCAACTCAGAGAAGCCTTCCTTGACCACTCAAATTACCACTTCATATTACATCATCCTGATTTAATTTCCTGCTTTTAATTTCCACTCTTTAAACTGCCTTTAATATATTAGAAGTTTATAGTTCTGTGAGCAGTAGCCCTGCCTGTCTTGTTTACACTGTGTTCGCAGGCCTAGACCTGTACCTGGCACACAGTAGAGGTTTCTTGTTACTGAATGAAGGAGCATCACATACAGCTTTCCCCCTAAAGGGGAATTTCCCTGCCCACTCCCCCACTTTTACCCCAAGCTCACTATTTGGTTTTCATGTAAAGTGGTTTTCTGCCAAGGTCTGGATTGGTTGCAAGTCATAATTTCTGATCAGCTAGAAACTCCCAGGAGGGTTGTTGATGGTTGCAGAATCTCTGATTCACCTTCTGGGAACCAGTCAGAGAGGAGAGAGTTGGCAGGCTGGATTGGAGCCTGAAGTCTTTCCCTCCCCTGCCCAAGGAAGAGTCAGGAATCTGGGAACTCTTAAGGTTTTCTTCCTTCTCTTTTCCTCCAGTCTCAGTCAAAACTGAAATACCATTACTGAAGGGAAATGTAGAGACCTGGTTTGACCCTAAGATATCAAATTCCTCTGATTTTACTTAAATTCAGGTAAAATTCATAGAGAGGGAGAGAAATGTGAAAAAGACCCCTTTTTCCTTGAGGGAGTGGAGAAGGATGCTTTGGGTGCTGTGTGTGTGACTCACTCTGACGGCTTTTAGATGACTTCAAAGAGGAAATCTCTACTCTTCTCCTCAAGGTATTTTGTTTTTAATTTTTGTTTCCAGCATCCTGTACTCTGCATCCCCAATGATCTTTTTTCAGAGAAATCTTTCTGTGCTTTACTTTGGATATTTTCTAGTGACTTGCCTTTGGGTTCACTAATCCTTTCTTCAGCTGTGTCCACTTTTCTTTAACATATTAACTATTTTAAAAATTTTTTAATTGGAAAATTGCTTTACAATGTTGTGTTGGTTTTGGCTGTACAACAACTTGAGTCAGCTGTAATTTTACATATATCAGCTCCCTCCTGAGGCTCCTTCCCCTCCCCCATCCCACCCCTGTAGGTCATAACAGAGCGCCAAGCTGGGCTCCCTGTGTTATATAGCAACTTTGCACTATCTATTTTACACACAATAGTGTGTATATGTTGATGCTACTTTCTCCACTCATCCCACTCTCTCCTTCCCTCATTGTGTCCACAAGTTCGTTCTCTATATCTGCATCTCCATTCCTTCTCTGCAAACAGGTTCATCAAGATCATTTTTCTAGATTCCATATATATGCATTAATATACTATATTTGTTTTTCTCTTTCTGACTTAACAGCCTCTAGGTTGATCCACCTCAATAGAACTGATGCGAATTTGTACTTTTTTATGGTTGAGAAATAGTCCATTAGAAAAGGCAGAGGAACCAGAGATCAAATTGCCAACATCTGTTGAATCATCAAAAAAGCAAGAGAGTTCCAGAAAAACATCCACTTCTGACTGTGTGGATCACAACAAATTGTGGAAAATTCTTCAAGAGATGGGGATACCAGACCACCTTACCTTCCTCCTGAGAAATCTGTGTGAAGGTCAAGAAGCAACAGTTAGAACTGGACATGGAACAACAGACTGGTTCCAAATCCGGAAAGGATTATGTCAAGGTTGTATATTGTCACCCTGCTTATTTAACTTATATGTAGAGTACATAATAAGAAATGCTGGGCTGGATGAAGTACAAACTAGAATCAAGATTGCTGGGAGAAATATCAATAACCTCAGATATGCAGACCACACCACCCTTATGGCAGAAAGGGAAGAAGAACTAAAGAGCCTCTTGATGAAAGTGAAAGAGGAGACTGAAAAACTTGGCTTAAGACTCAACATTCAAACTAAGGTCATGGCATCCAGTCCCATCACTTCGTGGCAAATAGATGGGGAAATGTTGGAAACAGTGAGAGTCTTATTTTTTTTGGGGGGGGGGGTCCAAAATCACTGCAGATGGTGACTGCAGCCATGAAATTAAAAGACACTTGCTCCTTGGAAGAAAAGCTATGATGAACCTAGACAGCATAGTAAAAAGCAGAGACATTACTTTGCCAGCAAAGGCATTACTTTGCTGTCTGGTCAAAGCTATGGTTTTTGCAGTAGTCAAGTATGGATGTGAGAGTTGGACTACAAAGAAAGCTGAGCACTGAAGAATTAGTGCTTTTGAACTGTGGTGTTGGAGAAGACTCGTGAGAGTCCCTTGAACTGCAAGGAGATCCAACCAGTCAATCCTAAAGGAAATCAGCCCTGAATATTCATTGGAAGGACTGATGCTGAAGCTGAAGCTCCAATACTTTGGTCCCCTGATGCAAAGACCTGACTTACTGGAAAAGACCCTGATGCTGGGAAAGATTGAAGGTGGGAGGAGAAGGGGATGACAGAGGATGAGATGGTTGGATGGCATCACCTACTCAGTGGACATGAGTTTGAGTAAACTCTGGGAGTTGGTGATGGACAGGGAAGCCTGGTGTGCTGAAGTCCATGGGGTCACAAAGAGTCAGACATGACTGAGTGACTGAACTGAACTGAATATTCCACTGTATATATGTGTCATAGCTTCTTTATCTAATCATCCATAAATGAACATCTAGATTGCTTCCATGTCCCTTGCTCTTGTAAATAGTGCTGCAATGAACATTGGGATACATGAGACACAGCTATTTTAAAGTCTTTTAACATCTCTATTATTCATTTTTCTTATCAATCATGTTTTCTTGTCTTTTTGCATATCTAGTAATTTTTCATTACATGTTGGTCATTGTGTAACAGAATTCAGAGGCTTTGAGTGATATCTTCAGCTATCAAGGATTCCTTCAGCTATCAAGGATTCCTGTTAGGTAAACTATCATTGCAATCCAGCCAAAGATTGAGCTGGGTTAGAAATGGGTTGCAGTTTTAATAAGACTTAAAACTGCTTCATTCCCTGAGTGAAATCTTTCTGAAGTTTTGATTAAGAGCTTGCAGTCTATCTCCTTAGCTCTGAAAGTTCTTCCCATTTGAAGTATGTATCACAGGACTAGCAAACCACAGATCCAAGACCAAGTCTTGTCTATTGTTTGTTTTTGTATAAGTCATAAGTTAAGAACGGTTTTTCTAAATGAAATTTTGATATCTATTTGAAGATGAATTGCTGTTAAGTGAAATGTTATCTTGTCCAAACTCCAGGAGATAGTGGAGGACAGAGGAGCCCGGCATGCTGCAGTTCCTGGGTTGCAGACAGTTGCACATGACATAGCAACTGAACAACAATAACACAGTAACAATATCTTGTCCAAGAGAATTCTGTATTTCCCCAAAGTAGACTTGTATTACCAAAAAAGTTGTATTTATTATTATTACACTTTGAATGTGGTAAAAAAAAATTGTGAAAACCTATTTTCTCTTTTGTTATTCAAGTACCTTTATAATATCCTCAGTTTGCCTCTTGGCTTTCAAGGCAAGTATGTAAATATTTAATATAAGACTAAAATGTATAGTTATTTATAATAAATAGAAAATGAAGTTCATTTGAATCAATTCTAATGAGGTGGATGAAACTGGAGCCCATTATACAGAGTGAAGTAAGCCAGAAAGAAAAACACCAATACAGTACACTAATGCATACGTATAGAATTTAGAAAGATGGTAACGATAACCCTATATGCAAGACAGAAAAAGAGACACAGATGTATAGAATAGACTTTTGGACTCTGTGGGAGAAGGCGAGGGTGGGATGATCTGAGAGAATAGCATTGAAGCATGTATATGATCAATTGTGAAACAGATCGCCAGTCCAGGTTGGATGCATGAGACAAGTGCTCAGGGCTGGTGCACTGGGAAGACCCAGAGGGATGGGATGGGGAGGGAGGTGGGAGGGGGGCTAAGGATAGGCAACACATGTAAATCCATGGCTAATTCATATCAGTGTATGGCAAAAACCACTACAATATTGTAAAGTAATTAGCCTCCAACAAATATAAATAAATGAAAAAAAAAAGAAAATAAAGTTCAGTTTAGTCCCTCAGTTATGTCTGACTCATTGCAACCCCATGGATTGCAGCACGCCAGGCCTCCCTGTCCATCACCAACTCCCAGAGTTTACTCAAACTCATGTCCATTGAGTAGGTGATGCCATCCAACCATCTCATCCTCTGTCATCCCCTTCTCCTCCCACCTTCAATCTTTCCCAGCATCGGGGTCTTTTCCAGTAAGTCAGGTCTTTGCATCAGAGGACCAAAGTATTGGAGCTTCAGCTTCAGCATCAGTCCTTCCAATGAATATTCAGGGCTGATTTCCTTTAGGATTGACTGGTTGGATCTCCTTGCAGTTCAAGGGACTCTCACGAGTCTTTTCCAACACCACAGTTCAAAAGCATCAATTCTTTGGCACTCAAGTTTCTTTATAGTCCAACTCTCACATCCATACATGACTACTGGAAAAACAACAGCTTTGACTAGATGGACCTTTGTTGACAAAGTAATGTCTCTGCCTTTTACTATGTTGTCTAGGTTGGTCATAGCTTTTCATCCAAGGAGCAAGTGTCTTTTAATTTCATGGCTGCAGTCACCATCTGCAGCAGTTTTGAAGACCAGAAAAATAAAATCTCTCACTATTTCCAACATTTCCCCACCTATTTTCCATGAAGTGATGGGACAAGATGCCATGATGTTAGTTTTCTGAATGTTGAGTTTTAAATCAACTTTTTCAGTCTCCTCTTTCACTTTTATCAAGAGGCTCTTTAGTTTTTCTTCACTTTCTGCCATAAGGGTGGTGCCTTCTGCATATCTGAGGTTATTGATATTTCTCCCAGCAATCTTGTTTCTAGTTTGTGTTTCATCCAGCCCAGTGTGTCTCATGATGTACTCTGCATATAAGTTAAATAAGCAGGGTGACAATATACAGCCTTGATGTACTTCTTTCCCGATTTGGAACCAGTCTGTTGTTCCATGTCCAGTTCTAACTGTTTCTTCCTGACCTGCATAAAGATTTATCAGGAGGCGGGTCCGGTGGTCTGGTATTCCTATCTTTTGAAGAATTTTCCAGTTTGTTGTAGAAAAGTCAAAGGCTTTGGCATAGTCAATAAAGCAGAAGTAGATGTTTTTATGGAACTCTCTTGCTTTTTCGATGATGCAATGGATATTGGCAATTTGATTTCTGGTTCCTCTGCCTTTTCTAAATCCAGTTTGAACATCTCGAAGTTCACAGTTCACGTACTGTTGAAGCCTGGCTTGGAGAATTTTGAGCATTACTTTACTAGCTTGTGAGATAAGTGCAATTGTGCAGTATTTGAGCATTCTTTGGCATTGCCTTTCTTTGGGATTGGAATGAACACAGACCTTTTCCAGTCTTGTGGCCACCACTGAGTTTTCCAAATTTGCTGGCATATAGAGCGCAGCACTTTCATAGGATCATCTTTTAGGATTTGAAATAGCTCAACTGAAATTCCATCACCTCCACCAGTTTTGTTCATAGTGATGCTTCCTAAGGTCCATCTTTGGCTGCAAAGGATATAATCAATCTCATTTTGGTATTGATCGTCTGGTGATGTCCATGTGTAGAGTCTTCTCTTGTGTTGTTGGAAATGGGTGTTTGCAATGACCAGTGCGTTCTCTTGGCAAAACTCTATTAACTTTTGCCCTGCTTCATTCTGTACCCCAAGGCCAAATTTGCCTGTTACTCCAGGTGTTTCTTGACTTCCTACTTTTGCATTCCAGTCCCCTATAATGAAAAGTTCACATTAAAAGTTTGCTGACCTTTGGTGTATCAGTTAGGGTTTGATCAGAACAGTCTGAATGACCTGGAATAATAATTATGTGGATTAGACCTTATTCATTTGTGGGAACAGGTGGGGAAGACCATGGAAGGTTGTTGCATCTTATCCAGTGTTGCTATTCACTGACTTGGGTAATACCTTGCTGCCTGCACTTTCCCAAACACTGCATAGTCTTTCAGGCCTAGCTGCTTTTGCCTCTTGGAGTGTCTTTGTCTGAAGCATTCTTATCTGACTACCAACTTAATAAACATCAATTAATCTGGCAAATTCCAACTTTGATGCTAAATATTATGCAGGTTTGAGTGCTCTTTCTCCTGTGCTTCCATGCTGCCTTGTATTTCTGTGTGGATAGCTTTATCATCTTCCTTTCTAGCCTATGAATTCCTGGAAGAGGGATCGGGCTTTGTTCATGTCTATGTCCCTAGCGCCCAGGGCCATACCTGATATTCGGTAGACTTCTACACTTGTAGAATGAGAGAAGAATGAAAATGGAAAGAGAAAAAGAAGACAGATAGAGAGAAAGAATGACATTAAAAAGAAAAACAGAGAGAGAGAGAGAGAATGATGAAAGCCCAACTAAGAAGTGTGACCATGTTGAATCCATAGACCTTTGTGATTACAAGTCCTTCCAACCCAAGCTCTGCCCATAGGAAGACATTTTTACCAGAAATGTCTCTACTCTGGAGCCAGGACTAGCTCAGGTCTGCTATTTTCAGGAGTCTCTTCCTAGTGCAACTCTGATGAGCCAATCTGCCATCATAGCCCCTTTGTGCTTTATTTGGACTAGCTGGACAAGCTGGGACTTGTTTGTGAGCTGGAAACCTCTGTAAATAGAGTATGAATCCCAGAATGGCAGGACCGTGGCTCGCTGGAGATGTGAGGCCTGGCTGGAGTTTCTGAACTCTTTGGAGGGAGACAGCCCAGGGTCTGCCAGACACAAGAAAAAGAGAAGAATCAGCTTGGCTCTCCTCTAACATCCTAGGTCTCATATCCAGTCTCTAAGAATCACAGCTGCCATACAACTACTCCATACAACTACTCCATACAACTACTGCCTAACTTTTCAGGCCCTTTTATATTAAACACTTTAGCCAGTGCTTGTGAAGCCCTAGAAAGGCAAACAAAATTGAACAAAAATAACCTCTCAGAGGCTGGGATTCCCCCATTCCTTTTGGATATACTATGAGGCCTAAATGAGCAGGTTCTTAATGTGCCCAGGATTTATTTACAAAATTGATCCACTTTCTCTTCACCTTGGAAGGGCCTGACCAGACTCTGACCCACTTCCTAGGGACCTGAGTCGCTAGAGCAGGTGGCTAGTCATCTGTACCTGGGTCTGACCACCAGTGAGCAGCTCAAGATAGTCACACATGGTGGTTGAAACTGCCCTGGAGGGTACAGGTTAATGATGCTCAGGGAGATTAACTGGGATTGATGGCTGTTCAGCCCTTTCTCACTCTGGGCTGGAGCAGTGCCGAGAGTCCTCAGAGATGCTGCTGGCAAGGTCAGGTCCTCCTGGCACATGAAAAGGGCTGCCACAAGAGGGCTGGTAGGAATCATCCTATTCCATAGACCTCCACATAGGCTCAAGTATCTGGAATAAGCCTTCCTTTCCCCAAGAATAAATATATGTACCCACAGAGGGAAGGATAGTTTCACTGAGGGCGATCAGTGAAACTGACATCCAAGTTTCACTTGGATGGCAGACAAGCAGCCCCTATATTGCCCTTGTCCTTAGAGGGCTCAGGGCAGACATCCTGAATTGATGCCTGCACTCTTGCTTGCTGAGCTAAACTCTGGCCATGGTTCCTCTCAAATGAGCCTTCTGGGTAGCACTATCATCAATCACAGTTGGCAGCAGAAATGGAATCCATTTGCCATCCTTGCATTAATCTTTTATCAGAGATTAACTTGTCTGATTGGCCAGGGATTTCCAATAGCAACAAAATTTGGTCTGCAGAGGCTAGGGTCCCAAGGAAATAGGCCACAGAAGGGGAGGTTTTCATTATGTTGATGGGTCACTGAGGGAATGATCAAGCAGTCTGGGGACTCCGAGGCTCAGTGTGAATGTGGTTTAGGAGGGCTGTGTGAGTGAGGCCCCTCCAGGCTTAGGACAGCCCTCCACTTTTCCCTGTTCTGCAGTGTCTGGATGGTTGACAACTTCGTGCCTTTTGCCCCATGGCAGCCCAAAGTTCTGGCAAATATCTCTCATTTGTACATCTTATTCCCGGATGACCAGGTTCTATTCTCTACTACATAGCTATCAATTGCTGAACATATGTATCCTTTGAAATTTCAGGACATTGCCCTGAAATGTGGGAAGACACACTCCCTCCTGCTGTCTCTGTCCCCAGATGACAAAGTTTAAGAGTATTAGACCTTGATTACAAAAGGGCACCCAGGCAGATGATTCAAGGTGGACTTGGGGATAGCTACACATGTGTGTGTGCATGTGTGTGCTGGGGAGGGGGCCAATCACAGACCCTCAGCCATGTCAGCGTGTGTCTGGACAAGCAACTGAGGTGGGGTAGACTATATTCGTGAAGAATTGAGGCTTCCTGAGAAGAGGGAGTCAGGCAGCAGTCAGCCTCAGGAACAAACCCTCTGCCTGTAGAGGAATTGTCACTTGGGTCTGTCCCCAGCTCAGTGTCCCCAGGACACATGTAAGACCCAGGGTATAGATGAAAGATTTTTCAGTGGTGACTTTGAAAGAACTTCGGGTGCAGGAGCAACCTTGCTTTGGCACCGGGTGGTGGAGCTTCCCAAGGGAAGGGGGAGAGGGGAAGGGACGCATCCTCTTGCTTCCAGCCTCAGCCTTCTGGCTCCTGCAGCCAGGGCCCCAGTTTGGCAGCTCAGGGCTCCAGAGCCTTCTTGCTGTGGTGGTGAAGGTGGTACATGGTGAGGGTGGCTGTGTCGTGGGCACTGGGGTGCTTGGTGACAGCCAACGCCTCAGCAGAAAAATAGCCCTGGGAAATAAAGGGCTGGAGAGAAGGACAATGACAGCTGCTAAACGGTCAGTCTGGGGACGCATCCACAGGCTTATGACAGGTTTCTGAGAGACAGGTATCTCAGAAATGAGTGGGGGAGGGGTAAGAGGCTCTCACCATAGAGCTGTGGCTGTTTATTCTGGTGTCTTCCTCCCATACTGGACTGCACCCTTTGTGAGGACAAAGACTGCACCTAGCATCACACCTGGCACACACAATTCTCGAGTTAATGAGTAAACACTTGTGTCATGCTGGACTTGTTTGTAAATATTAATACTCTCCCAGTGTGACTTCACATCCCTCCTGAAAATAAAATGCAAACTGCTTCACTTATAGAGACAGTCTGGAAAAAGGGAAAGAATTCAGGCTTTGGAGCCCACAGAGCTAGACTCTCAGTTAATTACTTCCTGTGTGGCCCTGGTCGAGTCCTTTAGACTCCCTGATTAAGAAACTCTAAGAAGGGACTTCCCTGGTGGTCCAATGGGTTGGGAGTTTACCTTCTAATGCATGGGGGTACGGGTTCAATCCCTGGCTGGGGAGCTAAGATCCTACATGCCTTCCAGCAAAAAACCCACATAAAACAGAAGCCATATTGCAACAAATTCAATAAAGACTTTAAAAATAAAGACACAGAAAATCTTTAAAGGAAGAAAGTTTAGGTATTTGGCATGCTATACCCAACATTGTTGGGCTTCCCCAGTAGCTCAATGATTAATAATCTGCCTGCAATGCAAGAGACACAGGAGACACTAGTTCGATCCCTGGGTCAGGAAGATCCCCTGGAGGAGAACATGGCAACCCACTCCAGTGTTCTCGCCTGGAGAATCCCATGGACAGAGGAGCCTGGCAAGTTACAGTTCATAGGGTTTCGAAGAGTTGGACATGACTAAAGCAGCTGAGCACAAATGCACCCAGCATTATTGAACTATGATTGGTGACCAATTGATGGCAGAAAAATAGATACTAGGAAAAAAAAAAGATACTAGATACAACTAGTTGGTTTTGGGTATGAATTTGAACATGGGATCTTTTCTTTCTAAATTCATTTTTATTCCACTCTGCTACCCTGGCTGTATGATGATTCAGAATGAGAAGGATAATTGGGATAAGTAGGTATGATGCTGAAATTCATCTGTTTTGGGTAGGCTGAAGAGGTCTGGGGCTGGTATGATGGTGGCAATTGTGCCATCCAGTGTCAGTTGGAAGGCTCCTGGGCTGTTTAAAGTCCCAGGATTGACCTCACAACACTGAAACTCAACCCAGTGGTCCCAAGGGACACGAAAAGTTCCTGCTGGAGGTTTGAGGGCAACCTCAAAATTGGCTGGCTGGTCTCTCCCTGGAAGCTTTTCAAAGCTTCAGTCATGTTGTTTGTTAAAAAGGAAGAGCTCTGCAGCAACTGAGCTGAGGCCACACTGTTTCCAATGAGGACACATTCACTCTTGGCCTGGAATTCTTCAGAGTCACCAGCAGGGTCACCACAAGAAGGCTAGGCTATGGGGGTTCTCTTGGAACAACTGACAATCATTTACATCTTCAAAAGACATGTTTACAAAAACATCATGAGCAGAATTCTCTAGGCCAGAATACTGGAGTGGGTAGCCCTTCCCTTCTCTAGGGGGTATTCCCAACCCAGGGATCGAACCCAGGTCTTCTGCATTGCAGGCAGACTCTTTACCAGCTGAGCCACAAGGAAAGCCCAAGAATACTGGAGTGGGTAGCCTATCCCTTCTCCAGTGGAATTTCCCGACCCAGGAACCAAACCAGGGTCTCCCACATTGCAGGAGGATTCTTTACCAACTGAGCTGTGAGGGAAGCCCCTGTGAGGTAATGGAATTCCAGTAGGGCTATTTCAAATTCTAAAAGATGATGCTGTGAAAGTGCTGCACTCAATATGCCAGCAAATTTGGAAAACTCAGCAGTGGCCACAGGACAGGAAAAAGTCAGTTTTCATTCCAATCCCAAAGAAAGGCAATGCCAAAGAATGTTCAAACTACCACACAATTGCATTCATCTCACATGCTAGCAAAGTAATGCTCAAAATTCTCCAAGCCAGGCTTCAACAGTACGTGAACCATGAACTTCTAGATGTTCAAGCTGGATTTAGAAAAAGCAGAGGAACCAGAGATCAAATTGCCAAGATCCTTTCAGCTCAGTACAGGTTGTTCAATCGTGTCTGACTCTTTGTTATGCCATAGAATGCAGCACAGCAGGCCTCCCTGTCCATCACCAACTCCCAGAGCTTACTCAAACTCATGTCCATTGAGTCTGTGATGCCATCCAACCATCTCATCCTCTGTTGTTCCCTTCTCCTGCCTTCAATCATTCCCAGCATCAGGGTCTTTTCCAATGAGTCAGTTCTTTGCATCAGGTGGCCAAAGTATTGGAGTTTCAGCTTCAGCATCTGTTCTTCCAATGAACACTCAGGACTTATCTCCTGTAGGATGGACTGGTTTGCTTTCCTTGGAGTCCAAGTGACTCTCAAGAGTCTTTTCCAACACCACAGTTCAAAAGCATGAATTCTTCGGTACTCAGCTTTCTTTATAGTCCAACTCTCACACCCATACACAACTAGCGGAAAAATCATAGCTTTGACTAGATGGACCTTTGTTGGCAAAGTAATATCTCTGCTTTTTAATATGCTGTCTAGGTTGGTCATAACTTTTCTTCTAAGGAGCCTGCCTCCTGAGAAATCTGTATGCAGATCAAGAAGCAACAGTTAGAACTGGACATGAAACAACAGACTGGTTCCAAATCTGGAAAGGAGTACATCAAGGCTGTATATTGTCACCCTGCTTAGTTAACTTATATGCAGAGTACATCATGAGAAATGCTGGGCTGGATGAAGCACAAGCTGGAATCAAGGAGAAATATCAATAACCTCAGATATGCAGATGACACCACCCTTATGGCAGAAAGTGAAGAAGAACTAAAGAGCTTCTTGATGAAAGTGAAAGAGGAGAGAGAAAAACTTGGCTTAAGACCCAGCATTCAGAAAACTAAGATCATGGCATCCAGTCCCATCACTTCATGGCAAATAGATGGGGAAACAATGGAAACAGTGACAGACTTTATTTTGGAGAGTTCCAAAATCACTGCAGATGGTGACTGCAGCCATGAAATTAAAAAGGGTTGCTTCTTGGAAGAAAAGCTATGACTAACCTAGACAGCATATTAAAAAGCAGAGACATTACTTTGCCAACAAGGGTCTGTCTAGTCAAAGCTGTGGTTTTTCCAGTAGTCATGTATGGATGTGAGAGTTGGACTATAGAGAAAGCTGAGCGCCAAAGAATTGAGGCTTTTGAACTGTGGTATTGAAGAAGACTCTTGAGAGTCCTTTGGACTGCAAGGAGAGCAAACCAGTCAATCCTAAAGGAAATCAGTCTTGAATATTCTTTGGAAGTAGAGATGCTGAAGCTGAAACTCTAATACTTTGGCCATCTGATGTGAAAACTGACTCCTTGGAAAATAACCTGATGCTGGGAAAGATTTAAGGCAGGAGGAGAAGGGGACGACTGAGGATGAGATGGGTGGATGTCTGACTCAATGGACATGAGTTTGAGTAAGCTCTGGGAGTTGGTGATGGACAGGGAAGCCTGGCATGCTGCAATCCTTGGGGTCACAAAGAGTTGGACATGACTGATTGACTGAACTGAGTGTTTAATATTCATTCAAACAGTCCAGTTAGGCTGGCTTAGACAAGAGTCAGAGGTCCCTGCCTTGTTCCTGCCTTCCCCGGGTACTATCCTTGAGAGGGCCTTTAGCTTGTTTCTTCTGTTTATCTCTATCTCCCAGTGGTATACAATTGTACTTCAGTTTCTTAATTTTCCAGCTTTAATGTTATCTCTTGACATATTCTTTCAAGACTAGGATTTAACCCTTTTACACACACACACACACACACACACACACACACACACTTTTACTTCTCCCTTCTCCCAATCTGTTTATGCTACAAAATTTGAGTAAATAAAATGTTTCGTGTTTGCCAGAGTATCACTATAAAAATAGTTGACAAGCAACCTATTTTTCTCTGATTACATTTTCTTTCTTTAACAACTTATTGCTTATTTTTCCCCAGAAGGTTTGGGAAGTAGAAAAATTGCCTCATTTTTTATTTGCTTTAACTTCATGTCTCTATCAATTTCCCAGCGCTCTTTCCCAAAACCAGCTGGTATCTATCAGCTTCATGTTTGCTTGAGGACATCAAACCTGGCTTCTTCATCATTCCTGGGTCCTCTCCAGACTTCCTGCTTACCCGTGACCATCACCCTAGACTTTCCCTTTTCTGTTGTTCTGGCAGCTTCTATGTCCTGGATCCCATTTCTTTCTCTTTCTTAGTTTATTTCCTGGTTTGCTGAATCATGATCCCCTGTGGCTTTGTGAGAAAGGGTGCATGATTCCAGGACCTTGAATGTTTGTTGAATTTCAGAAATGTCTTTATTGGCACCTGATTAATAATTTGACCATTTTTGGAGTTCTCATTTAAACATCATTTTCCCTAATTTTCCTCATCATTTTGAAGGAGCTGCACTATTGTCTTCCGATGCACTATTAGAAGTTCCTGTTTAGCAGTCCAATGCCACTCATCCATAATCATTTATATGTGACTTTTGTTTGTTTCTGCATGGAAATTTTTGCTGCAGTGTTCTGAAACTTGATGATCATATGCCCTAGTGAAGGCTTTTCATCCTTCCTTTGTGGTAGATATGCAGTAGGCCCTTTCAATGGAGAAACTCATGTCCTTCAGTCCTAGGAAATCTTCCTGTGTCATTTCTTTGGTCATCCCCTCCCTCTCTGTTTCCCTTGTTTGATCTTTCTGTAACTCCTTTGTTGGACTTTGGAACTCCTGAATTTGCTATTTTATCCCTTACCTCTTCTACCTAACTGTCATCTTTCTAATATTTTCAACTTCTGGCAAATTATTTTCTATTTTTTCATTCGAATTTTAAATTTTAGTTTTTTAAATTTATTTTTTAATTGGAGATGCTATAACTTCCTCTCCATTCCTTCTCTGCAAATAGACTCAATACCATTTTTCTAGATTTCATATATATGTGTTAATATACAATATTTATTTTTCTAACTTATTTAACTCTGTATAACAGGCTCTAAGTTCATCTACCTCACTAGAACTGATGCAAATTTGTTCATTTTTATAGCTGAGTAATATTCCATTGTATATATGTACATACTACATGTTTGTTTATATGTGTATACTACATCTTCTTTATTCATTCATTTGTAGACGGACATCTAGGTTGCTTCCATGTCCTAGCTATTGTAAATAATGCTGCTGTGAACATCAGGGTACATGTGTCTTTTAGAATTGTGGCTTTCTCAGGGTATATGCTCAGCAGTGGGATTGCTGGGTCATATGGTAGTTTTATTGCTTGTTTTTTAAGGAATCTCCATAGTGTTCTCCATAGTGGCGGTCTCAGTTTACATTCCCACCAACAGTGCAATAGAATTCCCTTTTCTCCACACCCTCTCCAGCATTTATTGTTGGTAGATTTTTTTTTTTAACAGAACAAAGTCTATAAAGCTTAATTATTTTCTGAACCTGAGTATATCCATGTGAAGAACATCCATACTAAGCAAGAGGTATCACCTCACACCAGTTAGAATGGCCTTCAACAAAAAATCTACCAACAGGCTACTACTGGTGTCCCTGTCTCCATGGTGGGACACTGTTGATCTACGCCTATGCAGGAGACCCCCAAACACTCACAGGAGAAGATGATCACACATTCTTCTACTCCACCATCTTGAACCAATCTCTATGTGAATGCTTCTTTATTGATGTAACAGCTGTGTACTGTGGTACTAATGGTAAAGAATCTGCCTGTCAATGCAGGAGATGCAAGAGGCACATGTTTGATCCCTGGGTCTGGAATATCCCTAGAATAGGAAATGGCACCATACTCCAGTATTCCTGCCTGGAAAATCCCTTGGGCAGAGGAGCCTGGCAGGCTACAGTCCATGAGGTCACAAAGAGTTGGACACAACTGAGTGACTGAACACGTACTACATACTACAAGTTATGTTGTTAGAAGTAGAGTGGTTACCCTTGAGGGGCAGTGACTGGAGTGGCTATTAGAGAGACTCCTGATTGCTGGTAATGTTTTACATGATACCTCATTGTAGTTTTGATTTGCATGTCTCTAACAATTAGTGATGTTGAGCATCTTTTCATGTGTTTATTGATTATCTAGATGTCTTCTTTGGAGAAGTGTCTGTTTAGATGTTCTGCCCATTTTTTGATTAGGCTGTTTGTTTTTCTGATATCGAGTTGTATGAGCTACTTATATATTTTGGAGATTAACCCTTTGTCAGTTTTTTCTCTTGCAATTATTGTCCCCCATTCTGAGAGTTGTCTTTTAATCTTGTTTATTGTTTCCTTTGTTGTGCAAAAGATTTTAAACTTAATTAGGCCCCATTTGTTTATTTTGTTTTTATTTCCATTACTCTAGGAGGTGGGTCAAAGAGGATCTTGCTGTGGTTTATGTCAGAGTGTACTGCCTATGTTTTCCTCTAAAAGCTTAAAAGCTTTATAGTTTCTGTCCTTAATTTAAGTCTTTTATCCATTTTGAACTGATTTTTGTGTATGGTGTTAGGAAGTGTCCTAGTTTCATTGTTTTACACATAGCTGTCCAGTTCTTCCAGCATCACTTATTGAAAAGATTATCTTTTCTCCAGTGTATATTCTTGCCTCCTTTGTCAAAGATAAGTGACTATAGGTGCATGGGTTTATCTCTGGGCTTTCTATCTTGTTCCATTGGTCTATATTTCTGTTTTTGTGCCACTACCATAGTGTCTTGTTGACTGTAGCTTTATAGTATAGTCTGAAATTAGGAAGGTTGATTCCTCCAGCTCTGTTTTTCTTTCTCAAGGTTGCTTAGGCTATTTGAATTCTTTTGTGATTCTATACAAATTTTGAAATTTTTTGTTCTAGTTCTATGAAAAATACCATTGGTAGTTTGATAGGGATTGCATTGAATCTATTGATTGCTCTGGGTGTTACAGTCTTTTCACAATATTGATTCATCCAATCCGAGAACATAGTATATTTCTACATCTGTGTCTTCCTTGATTTCTTTCATCAGTGTCTCATGGTTTTCTGAATACACATCTTCTGTCTGTTTAGGTAGGTTTATTCCTAGGTATTGTGCTCTTTTTGTTGCAGTGGTGAATGGGATTGTTTCCTTAATTTCTCTATCTGACTTTTCATTATTAGTGTATAGGAATGCAAAAGATTTCTATTAATTTTATAAACTTCATAAAACTCATTCTCTATTTCTTCTTCAAATTTGACATTTTTTTCTTATATTGTTGTGTGAAGTATTTAATCTCTCTAAATATTTTTTCTTTTTTTTTTGAATAATTTAAAAAAAATTATTATTATTTTTTAAAAATTTATTTATTTTAATTGGAGGGTAATTACTTTACAATATTGCAGTGGTTTTGGCCATATATTGACATGAATCAGCCATGTGTGTACATGTGTTCCCCATCCTGAGCCTCCCTCCCACCTCCCTCCCTATCCCATCCCTCTGAGTCATCCCAGTGCACCAGCCCTGAGCACCCTGTCTCATGCATTGAACCTGGACTGGTGATCTGTTTCACATATGATAATATGCATGTTTCAGTGCTATTCTTTCAGATCATCCCACCCTCGCCTTCTCCCACAGAGTCCAAAAGACTGTTCTGTATATCTGTGTCTCTTTTGCTGTCTCGCATGTAGGGTTATCGTTACCATCTTTCTAAATATTTATTTAAAACTTTTTTCTTCTCTCTGAATTCTGTTTCTTTTAGGTTGTTAAATCTTTTTAGCTTCAGTTTGTTTGGGATTATTTGACCTGATCTCAACTCTTGCCATTCTGAGCATCCTTAAATGTTTGCACACATTTAAGATGATGCGTAAGGCTTGGTGGTTGGACTGTTTTTTTTTTTGGAAGGTCAGGCAGGGACTTGTATGTCATGTTGGGGGGACTTAAACTTTAGAGAGCTTTCTCTTGAGTCAGTTTTTCCAGTTTCCAGAATATTCTCCAGCTTCCTGCCTGGATATAACCCAGCCATTAGCAGCCTGCAAGCCAAGCTGGGATGGAGAGAGGGCTGGGAATTTCATAATGAAGCTTCACTCCTACTTATCAGCATCCCTTGGTGTCTCCCCATCCAAAGCAAGTCTGACTCAATCTCTTTGGAGCAAACCTATTCAGTTTCATGTCTGTGCAGCATGAGGAGGGACTCTATGTCCATATCAGTCAGGATAGGTTTTGATAACAACACTGAAATTTCAGTGACTTTAATGTTTGTGTCTCAGTCTCTGGAGTCTCACACCGGGACAGTTCCTTCTCCCCCAGAGTCCAGGCATGGACTCCTGGGGAAAGACTTGGAGCAGCCGTTCCATCCTCTTCCTTTTGGTCGAGTTGCAGTTGTATTGGCGTGTGTACTATACCAGGTAGCTCAGGCATCCATCCACCTAAGCTGATCTCATCAAGTCATTCTCTTTTCCCCTTGCCAGCAATTGGTTTAAGGATGATTTAGGAATAGGCCTGTCACCTATTTTCAGCAAATAAGACATGAGAGGAGGTCTGCTGGAAAAGGACTCCTCAATGAAATAGGAGATACCTTGAAGAAATGGTCCTTCTTCTTATCTGATCATGTAGCCGGGAACCACAGCAGTCAGCTTGTGACCATGAGGGGAGCTGGTCTCCGAGAAGAGAGGTATACGCTGAGAATGTCTGAAAGGAGAGAATGGAAGAACTTGGGACCTTGATTACACCATAGAACCCCTGCATTAACCCACCAGACAACTACCTTACCTGGAAGCCTCTTGTAAGATGAAGTGATAGATTTTACCTGTTGTCTAGGGTCATTAACTTGTTCCTTGCACCTGGAAGCCTCCTAACTAGGTAAGTATCCTTGGGAGTGAGTAAACTGTAGCCTCAGCTTCCAGATCTGGGTGTATAATTAAAACAGGGAGGTAGGCTCATGGTCCAAGCTGGGTACAGTCTTGATCTGGGGAATGATACGCCCTGGGCCACACAGTTAGAGCCAGACAAGGGACAGGAGTGTGAGGTGGTGGTCCTAGTGGTTAGGGCTCATGCTGTGGAATCTGAGCTTTGCCACTTGCTTGTTAGGTGAACTTGCTGAGCTGCTTCATGCCCTGTTTCTTCATTTGTGAAATGGAAGTGGTCACAGTAAATTCCTTCTAGGGTTGTTGAGATTGTCAAATGAGATAACACCTATTGAGAGCTCAGAGTTGTGCCCATGACTGTCAGGACCCCCTGAGTGTGGAGCCATTATGTCCTCTGCATAAGGGATGCCCAGTGATTAGGGCAGGACCAGGGGATGTCAGATAGTAAAGAAATCACCTGTAACACAGGAGAGAATTCCATGGACAGAGGAGCCTGGTGGGCTACAGTCCACGGGGTTGAAAGAGTCAGACACAACTGGGTGACTAAGCATACATGCACCTTTCTCCCAAAGGTGGTAGGAAGGGATCTTCCAACAATTTGAAGTATCATCAACCTGCAGAAGTCATAATTTTGAAGATTATCAATAAAATACATTAGACCAGCCATTCTCAAACCTGTGTATGCATCAGAACCATCTAGATGGCTTGTTAAGCATAGTTTGCCAGTATGCACCCCAGGTTTCTTTCTCAGTCAGTTTGGGTGAACTTGTAGATTTGCATGTCTAGGACGTTCCTAGATGATGTCAGTACTGCTAGTCTGGGGACAACAGTTTGGGGACCAGTGTGATAGAGGAGGCTGGGGGTGGGGAGGCAGAAAGAGCATGAGGGAAAATCATTTGAGGTTGATGTCTTTTAAAAACATAATTTAGTAAAAATTATGTTATTATGGAAAAAATGTAAACATATATAAAAGTAGAGAGGTTTATAGTGAGCCCTCGTGTACCCATTACTCAGCTTCATCTTACGTCCACAGGTGTCTTCTTTAAAATTTTGATTTTATATTGGATTATCGTTGATTTGCAATGATGTGTTAGTTTCAGGTATATGGCAGAGTGGTTCAGTTATACATATACATGTATCTGTTCTTTTTCAGATTCTTTTCCCTTTAGATTCTAACAGGGTACTGAGCAGAGTTCCCTGTACTGTACAGTAGGTCCTTGTTGGGTATCTATTTTACATATAGCAGTGAGTGTATGTTAATCCCAAAAGCTTTTTGAGTGCTCCTTTTCTCTCCCCACAGCAAAAGCAGGAGCCCTGGCCACATCTCAGGTCTGCTCCCAGGGCTCAGAAAGAGACCACATCTTTGGGGTCCAACAGCATGGAAGGATGAGTTAATCAGATTGATTCTGGGGAAAGTCGTGGCTGGACATTTCTTGATATCTGCTATCAGCGTTGAACATTTCCACCCCTACCATGTGTGGGCAGCTGAGGTGGTCCCCTGCCAGTCAATCATTCCATCCACTGCACTGTGCCTGACTCTGTTGGTTGCTGAGGAAGCTGCAGTGAACCAGACCCACTGCAGTGGGGAGAGACGCCTGCACAGACAACAGGCTGAGTGGCTGGGAAGAAGCTTCTGCAGACGATGTCCCGGGAGGAGGATGCCCAACACCAGCTGTGGAGGCAGGAAATCTAGGGAGGCCCTCTTGTCATGTCACTGCTGCAGCAGCTCTTCAGGGCTCAGAGAAGATCCGAGCACACTTGTTGATGGGCCGTCTGTCTCTTGCTGTTAGAGTCCTCCCACACTTCTGAGCTCACGGTTCCTCTCTGTGCACCCATGAGGACAGCAGGGTCCTTCCCTCTCCACGCCAAGCCTGAGCCTAGCTGCGGCCTCTCTTGTGTGCGCACAGCTGGGGCTGGGGCAGTATTCTGGGAAAGGACTAGAGGTCAGCTGCTCTGGGATAAGCAGCGTCACAGCTCTCTATCCTGAATTTCCTCCCTTGTTAATCAGAGTCACTGGTGATGAATCACACCTCTTCAGCTCCAGGAGTTTCCCCTTCTCCAGGTTAATGGTAGAACAGAGGTGATTCTGGGATTGTCTGCCCGTGTGCATATTCAGGGCTGCTGTAGGAACCGTATTGGAAGCATATAGGAGACACAGCTATATTCAGGGTTGTGTGTGTGCCCTGCCAGGAAGGCTGGGCAGCCAGAAAAGGGGGGACTTCTCTCTCTGGATGGTGTGGGAGACAGACCAACGCCAGAGGGGCTTGACCACTTAAAGGGTCCCTGGCACATATCTTACAGGGAACCCTGTGAGGTGGGGTGGAAGGAAGCTCACAACTGATGCTCTGCACATTTCCTCTTTAAAAAAAAAAAAATGCTCTGCATTTCCCAACCCTCTGATTCCCACCAGGGCCCTTTGATCAGGATCCTTCCTCCCCTGGCTAGATACAATCCCAGCAATTTATCATCATCTTTATTTTTAATTAAATTGCTGTCCCCTATTTAATATTTCCAATTAAGCTCCTAAAGCCAGATCCTACTTATAGGTCTAAATTTTATATTATAGGTTCTTCCAAAGGCTTTGTCATGGGAGCTTTTTTTTTTTATTACTACTAATCCTCTATAATAAATAACATCAATTCCAATAATGCTACACTAGATACTTTCCCCTGACTCTTGTCTCCTTCCACATTTGTTATTGACTCAATTTATGTTCCTTTAAATCGGTTTCGGTCTGGGTGGCAATACTCTCATTTACTGACCGATCAATTTGAATTTGTTTTATAAGATTCCATTAATTACTGTGTCCAATTCCTTTCAGTGCTTGCAGCCCGCACATCCCTTCAATCTCTCTGAATTCCCTCCAGGCTCTGTGGCTGTGTATTTTCATGGCAATGGTGTCTTCAGTGTAGGCTGGTGAGCCCTCACATGCTTATACTATCAGATGTTTTCTGCCTTATTCCCAATAAGCTGCAGGGGGTGGAGTCACAGAGGGGCTACCTGATACCTTGGTCCTCTAGGTCTGACCGCTCCCCTGGTGAATCCCCTGGAAACCCCTCGCTGCAGAGAAGGGGGTGGAGGTTCAGAGTGGGGTCAGGCTCTGTGTAGGGGCACATGGGACTCAGGTGCCAGTCCCTTTCATACTCAGCTGGGTCTCCCCAAGTTTGGTCCTGTCTGCCGTCCATGTAGCCCCAGCCCCGAGAAGAGCATGGGCACACAGGATGGAGCCTCCCTCCCTGTGCCGTTGGCCAGAGGTAAGGAGGTCACCTGAGTTTTAGTGAATTCCCTCCTTTTCCTTAATCTGAACTCCTCTCTTGGCACTGTGTTCAGAGCATAGGTGACAGCCCCTAGCCTCCTCTGCCTCTGCCATTGAGATGGTTATTCTGTGTTGCTTTACATCCTTTCCAGCTGGCTGCTTGTTTACAGGGAAAACAGGAGACTGGGCACCCAAGTGTTCTCTGTGACACTTAAACTTAACAAGTTCCGAGTGTGGGTTGGGTGAGTACCATGTCCCCAAGGTGCCGCCTGCAGACTCACTGACAGCAGACTGCTGTGTCTATGCCTCCCCCTGCCCCGCCTCACCCATGAGTATTTGGATAAGCGATGAGATTCAGGTAAGGGCTGACCACTGTGGTGCTGGAGAAGACTCTTGAGAGTCCCGTGGACTGCAAAGAGATCCAACCTAAGAGAAATCAGTCCTGAATATTCATTGGAAGAACTGATGTTAAAGCTGAAACTCCAATACTATGGCCACCTGATGTGAAGAACTGACACATTGGAAAAGACCTTGATGCTGGGAAAGATTGAGGGCAGGAGGAGAAGAGGACGACAAGGATGAGAAGGTTGGATGGCATCATCGACTCAATGGACATGAATTTGAGTAAACTCTGGGAACTGGTGATGGACAGGGAGGCCTGGCGTGTTACAGTCCGTGGGGTCGCAAAAAGTCGGACACGACTGAGTGACTGAACTGAACTGAACTGAACTAATTGTCTGAAGCAAAATGAGAGCTGGCCCAGGGATTTTCCTCTTCCAGGACTCCAGAACAGACAGTGAAAAACAAGTTGGTTGGTGGAGTATGAAGTTCCAAACATGTGACCAGTGGCTAACCAGGGGAATGTGGCTGAGGGCTGGGGAGACTGTGTGAACACTTGCTGCCCAAGTCCCAGGCTATTCTGAAGCGGGAACTCAGATTTTCAACTTCTGTGAGGCCTGCTGGTTGGCAGTGATTCCTGTCCTAGACACCCCCAAGCACTTCCATATCCTCACAATGTCAGCCCTGCTACACACACACACACACACACACACAAAATGTCAGCCCTGTTACACACACACACACACATGCTTTTCTTTCATTAGCTTGAGTGATCTTATTTCCTTGCAAAACAAAATAATAAGCCACCTTGAATAAGAAGTGACTTCCCAAAGAGTATTATCTACAGAAGACATGATAACACTCTTCTGAAGCCTCACTCCAATGTATCCTTGGAAAGAGCATCTTTGATTAGGGCAAAGACAGAAAGCCAAGGCCAATGACAGAATGAGTGTACATCAAGTCCACAAGGTTGGTTTAGGAGGAAAGACAAAAGGAAAGAAGTCTGTTTCCAAAAGAGCCTGGAAAGGTTTGTGTGCTATGAATTGGGAAGCTGCTTTATGATAAAAGGTGTTAAATATTTTGAGGCAGAAGTGAGTGCCTGAGGGCAAGAGTGAATGCAGTGGAGAGCCGTTGTTGTTGGAAGAGAGGTGACCATCTAAGACGTGACTCCCATCCACTGCTCCCTACTGGGCAGGGTTCATGGGGGTCATCCAGCCTGTTTGGATGTCTCCAGAGGTAGAGAGTGCTCTCCCTCCATCCTTCCTGAAGAAGCCTCTTTAATCAAAGCAGACAGTTTGTGGAAATCTGTTGGTTTCCCTGACAGACTTCTAGTCTCCCTTCTTCTGGAGGGAGCACCCAGGCTATTTTCTTTTGGAGAACCACCCCTCCTCCAATTTCAGTCCTTGTGGTTTGGGCAGGACTGAGCCCAGCTCTCAGCATCAGTGGTGGGCCAGTGATCCAAGCCTGGTGAATTATCCTGTTTCACACTGTGACCATAATGATTGGTTCACAAATGGGCATGTGATTCAAGCTGTCCAGTAAAAGTCAGCCCTGAGAGTTTTGATGGAGCCCCTGAGAAGGAGCCACATTCATTCTCTTGGTTGTCAAACTGATAGAATCTAAGTCTGGTGCTTCTGTTGACCACTTTACCACCCTTGAAAGAGAGTATGTCCAAAACTGAAGCCAGCATAGAAAAAAACTATGGAATGATAGAGTGCCTGAAACCTATTTCTAGACTTTTATGTTATGTGAAAAATAGACTTTCCACATGGCTTAAGCCAATTTGTGTTTAGTTTCTGAGTTCTGAATGATATAGGAAGGTTTTAATTATTAGAGTTTTATTACTTTTTAAATTTATTGGAGTGACTTCCCTATAATATTCCTTTCTTAATCTTTATTCTGCCCTCTATGTCACATAGAAAACATCAATTTCTTCTTTTAAAGTAGACTTTATTTAAAGATATTATAGCTTGCCTGAATCTTTACTTCTGGAGTATAAACCTCATCAATCATTTTGTCTACTCTCCTTTTGGCAAGATTTCGAATCCCCTCACTATGCAGGTTAGCTTTTTCTAGATAAACTTGGTTTTCTAGTGTTCCTCTTAAATGTGGCTCTCACATCTGAACCTGGGATTCCAGGGGAGGCTACCTGTTCCTTACTAGGATGGACCCTCTACTTCAATGAATTCAGCTTGGCTTTATTCTGAAAGTATTTTTAAAAGAAGAAGGTATTTTTTTAAAGTATATTACAGGACTTCCCTGGTGGGCCAATGGTTAAGAATCCTCCTGCCAATGCAGAGGGCATGGGTTTAATTCCTACTCCGGGAAGATCCCACATGCTGCAGTGCAACTAAGCCCATGCTCCACATCTACTGAGCCTGTGCTCTGGAGCCAGTGGGCTACAACTACTCAGCCCGTGTGCCTAGGGCCTGTGCTCCACAACAAGAGAGGCCCACACACTGCAGTGAAGAGTAGTCCCTGCTCACCGCAACTAGAGAAAGCTGCATGAAGCAACAAAGACACACCACAGCCAAAAAAAATTAAAAATAAATGAATCTTTTTTAAAAATAGACTTTATTCAGAGTTTCAGCGACTGGGATGAACTCTTGATACATTGAGGTTATGGTTATAAAGCCTCTGACTGTTTTTTTTTACAACAGGTGATGAGAAGCTGGGTAATCTACTCTGCACTTAACCATTAGAGATGACTTCTGTTGTCACACAAAATGGAAACCTGCTTTTCCCCATTTACTAGCTGTCTAACCCTGAGAAAACTGTGTAGCTATCTTAGAGTCTTGCTCTCCAAGGTGTACTACAGATTTTAGAAACACAGAATCTTAAGCTCTTTCCCAGACCTACAAATCAGAATCTGCATTTCAACAAGTCCCCAGGGGAGCTGCATGCACCTTAAAGTATGACAAACACTTTCCTGGAATAGAGCTTTGTTTTCCCCTGTGCACTTTTTAAAAAAGAGCTTTACTGTGACATGTTACATATCACATAATTCACCCATTTAAGCATCCAATTCACTGTTTTTTACTCTATTCACAGGATTGTGCAACCATTGCATGCATTCATGAGTGGTAAGTCACTTTAACCATGTCCGACTCTTTGCCATCCTATGGACTGTAGCCTGCCAGGCTCCTCTGTCTATGGGATTCTCCAGTCAACAATACTGGAATGCATTGCCATGCCCTCCTTCAGGGGATCTTCCTGACCCAGGGATCTGACCCGTGTCTTTTAACATCTCCTGCACTGGCAGGGAGGTTCTTTACCATTAGCGCCACTTGTGAAGCCCTGTACAACCATTACCACAACCTAATTTCAGATAATTTTTGTCCCCTTTTAATAAAAATATTCCCATACCTATTTACAGTCAATTTGCATTCCCCTCCTACTCCCAAGCCTTAGACTTGAGCAATTACTAGTCTACTTTTGCCTATGTATTTGCTTACTCTGGACATTTCCTGTAAATGGAATCATGCAATATGTGGTCTTTTGTGTGTGGCTTCTTTCACTTAGTATAATGCTTTCAAAATTCATGATGTTTTTTAATAGCATATATCAGTACTTCATTCTGTCTTATTGCTAAATAATATAACATTGTCTGATGTACCATATTTGTGTATCCATTCATCAGTTGACAAACATTTGGGTTGTTCTCACTTTTTAGCTATTGTGAATAATGCTGCCATGAACATTTGTGTATAAGTCTTTGTGTGGATGTATGTTTTCATTTCTCTTGGGTATATACTTCCGAGTGGAATGGCTAGTTTCTTGTGGTGATCATACATTTACCTTTTGAGAAACTGCCAAACTGTTTTCCAAAATGGCTGCACCATTTTACATTGTCACTAACAACATGTGGGACTTCCACTTTCTTCAACTCCTCACAAACACAACTTGTCTTTTTATTATTATTATTATATGTTCTTAGTGGGTGTAAAGTAGTATCTCCTAATAGTTTTGATTTACATTTCCCTAATGACTAACAATGGAGAAGGCAATGGCACCCCACTCCAGTAATCTTGCCTGGAAAATCTCATGGACAGAGGAGCCTGGTTGACTACAGTCCATGGGGTCGCGAAGAGTCGGACACAACTGAGCGACTTCACTTTCACTTTTCACTTTCATGCATTGGAGAAGGAAACGGCAACCCACTCCAGTGTTCTTGCCTGGAGAATCCCAGGGACGGCGGAGCCTGGTGGGCTTCCGTCTGTGGGGTCGCACAGAGTCGGATACGACTGAAGTGACTTAGCAGTAGCAATGACTAACAATTTTGAGCATCTTTTCATGTACATATTGGCCATGTATCTTCTGTGGAGAAATGTCTTTTCAAATCCTTGCCCATGTTTGCATTGGGTTATTTTTTTTTTTTTAACTATTTAGCTCTAGAATTCTTTATTTGTTACAGATATAAGTTTCATATCAGATATATGATTTGAAACTATTTTCTCCCATTCTGTATATTGTCTTTTTACTTTCTTGCTAATGTCCTTGAAAGGACAAAAGTTTTTAATTTTGCTGGTATTCAATTTATCAATTTTCTCTTTTGTTGCTCATGCTTCTGGTGTCATATCTAAGGGTCTATTGCCAAATCTTAGGTCATGAAGATTTCAGTTGTCCTAGGACCACTAGTTGAAGGAACTCTTCTTTCCCCTTTGAATGGACTTGGCATCCTTGGTAAAAATCAATCAACCATTGATTTTATTTCTGGACTCTCAATTCTATTTCAGTGATCTGTATGTCTGTCTTATGCCAGCACCACACAGTATTGATTACTGTAGCGTTGTAGTAATTTTGAAATTGGGAAGTGTAGGTCTTTCAACTTAGTTCTTCGTTTTTAAGGTTGTTTTGACTTTTCTGTATATGTTAAATTTTTACATGAATTTTAGGATCAGTTCTTCAATTTCTGAAGAAATTGGCAGCTGACATTTTAATAGGCATTGCATTGAATCTGTAGATTAAATTGAGGAGGTATTGCCATCTTAACTATATATATATTTTTTTTTCCCCCACTTTTTAGCTGCTTTATTAACTTTGCATTTTTCTATGCAAATGGGTGAAACTCTACTGTTGATGGAAACTTAGATTGAGTGCCAAGGCAATCTCCAGTTAGTAGCTGGTAACACAGAACTCACCTGACACATGGAAATTACATAAGGTTCACAGCAAATGGACCAGTAAAGGCATTAACAAGAAAATGCAAGGATAAAGAGGACAACAGTGGGAATCACAGTAGTAATCTCATGGAAAATGGCAGGAGTCAAGGCTTAAAGGCAAAGTTAGTCATGATGGTCCTGGTGATTAGAGACCTCCCCCATAAGAATAGGAAGACACTTCCTCAATTGCAGCTCCCTGTTTTCTCCTAATTTCTCCCAACTCCTCTATGAAAATTTCCATATCATCTCCATCTCCACTGATCCCATCATTGTCCTGCCTACTGGATATGGCCCATGGGAAATTAGGGGCAAGTCTGTGAGCCTGTCACCCTCTATGATTTCCTGCTGACTGGTGGCATTCACCCCCCCGGCCCCCCTGCAAAGGGCAGTCTTCCTGTCCATTCTGCATGGGCTACTCCATTTCTTTCTTTTCCTAGTGGATATTATTCACCACGATGAGATATTTTCCCTGGTCATTTTTCTGGGCCTACCCTTGCTGTCTCCTTCTCCTTTTGATTCTTGCCACAAGTACCCCACCGCCATGCTTCATCCCACGGACCTGACCTGCTTGCCTCAGGTCTGAAGCAAGCCTGGTGTGAGGGAGCAGAGGAGAGCTGGTACCCAGACAGGAGTGACTACTACACAGAAGGCTGTGTTACTCTGCAGCTCCTGGTCACGTGAGGGCTTCACGTCCCCGCCGAGTTTGTCCCCAACTCCTACTTCTGGTCGCCATCTTAATAACATTAAGTCTTCCAAAAAATGAACGTGGTATGTCTTCTCATTTATTTAGCTCTTCTTTATTTTCTTTCAACAAGTCGTCTTACATTTCTTTTTTTTTTTTTAATTTTGTTAAATTTAAACCTAAGTATTTATTCTTTTGGATGCTATGGAATTGGTAAATGGAATTGCTTTATTAATTCCAGTTTAAAACTGTTTACTTTTGAATTGTTAGTGTATAAAAATATAGTTGATTTTTTAATACTGATATTGTATATTACCACATTATTGAATTCACTTTTAGTTCTAATAGTGTTTTAGTGGATTGTTTAGCATTTCTATAAACAAGACCATGGCATCTGAAAATGGACTTTCACTTCTTCCTTTCCAATCTTGATGCCTTTTATTTCTTTCTCATACCTAATTGTCTTGAAACTCCTGTATATGCTTTAAAAAATTTGTGAGAATGGACAACTTTATCTTGTTCCTAACCTTAGGAGACAGTGTTTAATCTTTCACCCATTAGTATGAAGCTAGTTGTGGGTTTTTCATAGATGCCCTGTAGCAGATAGAGGAAGTTCCTTTTTCTTCCTAGTCTGTTGAGTGCTTGTATCATGAAAGTGTATTGAGTTTTGTCAAGTACATTTTCTGCATTTGTTGAAATTATCTCATGATTTCTGTCTTTATTCCATTAACATGGTGTATTGCTCGTGCTTGTGCTAAGTCACTTCAGTCATGTCTGGCTCTTTGAGACCCTATGGACTGTAGCCTGCCAGGCTCCTCTATCCATGGGATTCTCCAGGCAAGAATTCTGGAGTGGGTTGCCAGGCTCTTCTCCAGGGAATCTCCCCAACCTAAGGATTGAATCCACATCTCTTAGATCTCCTGCATTGCAAGCGGATTCTTTACCACTGAGCTACCAGGGAAGTCCAATATGGTGTATTATATTAATTGATTTTTGAAGGTTAAACCAACTTTGTATTCTTGGGATAATGCATTTTTTCATGGCATATAATTTTTTTATATGTTGCTGGTTTTGGTTTGCTAATATTTTGTTGAGGATTTTTATATCTTTAGTCATGCATCTCTTTAGGATTCTTTTGGTGTGTGCAAGTATGATGTACTTATCTGGTTTTGATATTGACTTAATAAAATGCGTTGAGAAATATTTCCTCCTCTTCTAATTTTCCTAAGAATTTGTGAAGGATTGGTATTAATTCTTCTTTAACGTTCAGTAGAATTCACCAGTGAATCCCTCTGCACCGGGACTGCTTATCTTTACGAGAAATTTTTAAATTACTTGTTTGATTTCTTGTCATAGGCCTATTAAGATTTTCTGTTTCTTCCTCAGACAGTATCTTGTATCTTCCTAAAAACTGTCCACTTTATCTAAGTTATCAAATTTAGTGATGTAAAGTTGTTTATAGTGTTCCCTTATAATACTTCTTATTTATGTAAGGTCAGTAATATTATCCTCTCATTTGTGATTTTAATGACTTGAGTTTCCTCCCTTTTTCCTTGATCAGCTTAGCTAAAGTTTCATCCCTTTTGTTGATCTTTATTTAAAGAGCCAACTTTAGTTTTATTGATTTTCCCTGTTGTTTTTCTAGTATCTGTTTTATTTATTTTCATACTTCTTTTTATTTCCTTCCTTTTGCTTTCTTTGGATGTAGTTTATCCTTCTTTTTCTAGGATATAGTTTTTTAATTTGAAAAAGAAAAGCATATTTGCTTCAAAGTGTTGTTGCAAGGATTAAATAAAACAAGCGCCTGGCATATAGTAGGTGTTCAATAAATGTTAATTCCCTTTTTATTTATTCATTCTTGCTTTGGACCCATAAATTCAGCCTGTTAATATCAATTTGAATTTTGAAATTTCCGTCAAAACATATTAGTCATGCTCCTCACTGATAGTCAGGCTATTATTACCTGCAGATCTGGTAAGACATGATTCCAATACCTGCATCCAAAATGTGGATGAAAACAGTGGAGCAGGGCAGAAGTTAATGGTATGCTACTGCAAACCTCTTCCAGATGGACATCAATCCATTAGTCAATGCTCTTTGGGCACAGAGGTTTAGCAATAAATCTACCCAGCTGTCTACGTTGGCCCCTGCCAAATGCCCTGCTAAAGCTGTGTTGTCTGTGGCACTCCCCAATTCTCTCATCTCTACAGTGGGCCACTGGACTTGCCCATCTGTCATCTGTGTTCCTTCCCAGGTGTGGAAGATTGAATTATTGACCCAAGTTTTCACCCTTCCTTGCATTTACACCCTTGCCGTAGCCTTAGGAGTGAAATACATTTTACCTCCTGTACTTGGATTTTGACCACAGGATTTGTTTTGACCAAAGGCATGTGGATGAAAGCTGTGGTGTGCCAGTTCCAAGCGTGTCTTAAGAGGCCTCACATGTTCCTGCTCATCACCTTGAACCTCTGCCATCACTCAGAGAAGAGCATGTCTAGGCTAGTCCTCTGGTCCAAGGAAGATGAGAAATGTGTGGAGCAAACAACATTAGGCTCACAATCCTATGGCAGGAAAAAGAGCCTCTCCAGCCAAACTTTAGATCCCCAAGAATAAATGATGATTGTTTCAAGCCATAGGGTTGTGAGGTGGGTGGTTACACAACGTTGGCACAATACCTGACCACAACATTAAGTAAGATCCATCTGCACATGTGGTGTTTCACCAGGTGTGAGAAGAAACTACAGAGCTACCTTAAAGCTGAGACTCTACTGAGTCTCAGTGGAAAGAACTCTGGGCTAAGGGTGATTCAGGAGGCATCTAATCTTGGGCCCAATATGCTCAGGCAGTTCTCACATCTCCCTACCTGCAAATAAGGGCCTCCCACCAGCAGAGCAGCTCTCTGCCATGTTTCTGTGATGGGGCATCTGGTGGGCAAGGCCATCTGAATAGATGAGTTTGAGTTGAAATGCAAAGATACATTTCCTCCACAAGATACAGATTTTGACAAAACTCCAAAAGATAGTTGTGGAGAAGTAAGTCTCTTCAACAATTGACAAGCACCACAACAACTCATGATGAAGCAGTAAAGGGCACTCACCCTGGGTTCTGGCTCAGGTCTCAGGGGCTGTGGGTGATGTGAAAGTCCAGCATCTCTGCAAGTTACTTAACATCTTTCTTTTCCATTCAGGAAAGTGGGGAGTGAGATTGTTATTATTCATCAGAGGCCAATTCACCCATAAGTGAGTGAAGCTTTGACTTTGGGCCTCTCACTTTCTCGTTCCCTTCAAGATTCGGGGGAGGGGCCTTCACAATATAAGCAGATGGATCCACATTTTTGCAAAGTTTGCAAAGCTGAGGGGTTGGAATGGCAACAGGGCATCCATTGTCACTCTCCATCCTCTTGTCTGCTCTCTGTCCTTGGTGGCATTGGAGCGGCTAAGGGCTTTTCTGTGCTTGTTACAGCGGTTTGAGTTGGATGGATTGAGTTTGGGTTTAGTGGGATGTATTTCTGTGGTTTGCATCACTGTCAATGATAAATCATTGCTGGCCATGCTAGTATAGGAATGACTTCCAAGAATGTGCCTACTGCCCATTCTGCAAATTCTCTCAGCACCCAAGGCATCCAGCTCCTGAAATATGTGAGTAACGTAGGAGACATAAGGCTTGAACCATACACATAAGATAATCTTCTGATTATTCAGCAAATAAAATTGTAAGCAATGGATTCAATTCTCATCAACGCCTAGTCAAAATTGAAGTTCACTTATGCAAGAATATACTCAGTAACGCAGAACAGACAATTATAATTGTACTGTATGTCCTTTTGCCTTTTTCAGTAGGAATCATGTGAAATAGAACTGATTAGAATTGCTATGTTACAGGCACAGGCCTGTAACCGTATTTCAAACATCAAGTACAATTGCAGCAGCTCAGATATGAAAAAAATTTGATAAAAGTTTTCTTAAATTTGACAGCAGTCCTAAAAATTCATGTGACACTACCAGTAATGAGAGGTGAAGCTTGAAGAAACTCTTTTATGCTATCAATAACTTAAACCAAATTTCAAACAGCTTATCTAAGAGAAAGAGTGAATTTTTATCTACTCTTTCTAGAGAAAATATTACACAATCATTTTCATAAGAAGACTTAATCAAAGAGTATGCAGTCAAAAAACAATATTAAAAAAGAGTATTAAAGAGGTTTGTTATGCTTGAAGTATTATTTTTTTAAATTATATTATTTTTCAGGATTTTGTGGTAAGGGTATTGTTATCATTGTGTAGCTTGTAATTGTCATCATTGATATTTGTCATCAAATTTGTAATTTTCTATCATTTCTTTTCTCATTCTAAATAAATATTTGTTTTACATTTAACTTTGTATCTCCAACTTTGTATTTATTTCTTAAAATGTGTGTGTGTGCGCGTGCTAAGTCGTTTCACTTGTGTCCAACTCTGTGCGACCCTATGGACCATAGCTCACCAGGCTCCTCTGTCCGTGGGATTCTCCAGGCAACAATACTGGGATGGGTTGCTATTTCTTTCTCCTGACCAAGCCATCGAACTCGTGTTTCTTATGTCTCCTGCATTGGCAGATGGGTTCTTTACCACTAGCGCCATCTGGGAAGCCAGAAATTTTACAGGTTTTGGCCCCCAGGAAAGCTGTTTCCACTCCTGCCTTCCAGAGGTCACACCCCAGAAGCCTGCAGGGGGCCAGCAGTATCTCTCCTGGGGAAGTGGTGTGCCCACTCAGGGACTCAGTGTCACTCGAAGAGAGAGCCCTGCTTCCGACTGATGGGACAGGGGCACTTAGCTCCCATCACGGACTGACCCCAGCCCTGGGTTTTCCAAACGAAACTGATAATATGAATTTTTATATGAATTCTTTAAAGTGAACACATACCTACTGTGTGAGCTGCCATTTTCCACCCTCTCTTGAGATAACTTTACCCTTCTCTAGTTTGCTTTTTTAAAAAAGTAAACAACTTGTAAACACCAGAGCTTTATTGTTAACAGTAACTTGCCGTGGGCCTTGCAGTGACACCAGCTAGGACACTGCCGCAGGACATGGCCCAGGGCATCTCTGGGGTCCTGACGGCTCTCCTGCGCTGACGGCCCCTCCTGCAGGCTCCCCGCCATCTGGTGTTGGGGCAGATGAGGAAAGACCGTGAGCTGTGGTGGCCAGAATGTTCTCCCGGGCCCGGGCCGGCCAGGGGGCTCAGAGGAGCCAGGGCAGGGGAGGCCACATCCACAGGGCTGCGACTGTGTCCTTTGTGGCCTGAAGGACGGGACTTTGTGGAAGGGCGAGGGGGATTGCAAGAGTTAATGTGATAATGTCTGTTGATTATTTTAAGCCACGTGGAGGAAAAATAAATTATAAATAGCAAGGGCCGTAACGGATTCAAAGGGTAAGTGTACTGTTAGCCTTTTTCTCTTCCTAAGATTTCTGAGCTTTCAAAACAAGATTATTTCGGGAGCGCATCTATTTTAATTCAAATGATTCTTCTTTAAACACGTTTCAGTGTGAGAGAGCCTGTCTCCTCCTGTTCCCCCTTGCTTTTTCCACGGAAAGGGAAAGCTCTGGTTTCACACACCTCGTGCCGCCTCCAGCTTTTAAAAACCTTTCTGGGCACCACCCGGCCACCGTGCATGTTAGCAAAGACCTGGCTTGACATTCTAATCCCCAGAATCCGCCTTGTTTACCACTTGACAGCAGGCTTCGTTTTGAAGGTGATGCTTTGTAACTTCCAGCTCCTGAAGCAAGAGCAAGACACAGGCACACTCACATGCGTGCACACACACACTCTCACACATATGCACGCATGCAAACACAAGCATGCACACGCACAGCAAGAATGTTCCCTGATCTTAGGGACGGGCTCCTCTCCTTGCAGCCCACCAGGCCAGGAGAGGCAAAGGGGCTGGCTCAGAACGCAGGCAAGTCCCGGTTCATGAAAGGCATGTCGACATCTCCGGAGCGGACTCAGGATCCCCAGCATGGTGGGTGTGGGCCTCAGCAAGCTGGGATTTCTTCGCTCCCACAGCGTAACTTCCCCAGATCCCCAGCCCGGGCCTCCAGTGCCAGGTGCTGAAGTCAGGCCGGCGGCTCAGATTCCAGTAGCTCCTGTTGCTGTCACCGGGATTAGCACAGGGAACGGCAGGCCGGAGCACGGGGGTGCGTGGCCTTCTCTTCTTCCAGCCTGGCTGCAGTTCTGTCTTTGCAAGCACTTATTTTTTAAAAACGACTTTTGCTGTCTTGCAGATGCGCTCTCATGCTCTCTGTCCCTCTCCTTCCACCCTGCACACCTAGAGTCCTCCCATTTGAGAAAGTTTCTTGGACTCTGATTTCTATAGATATTTGAAATTGGGTAAAATGGTCCCAAGAGAGGAAATAAAAATACTGCCACCGTCTTGAGCTCTGCTTAAAACATGAAGCCCAGTCTGCAGAGGGATTCGTTGTTTCCAGACTGACAAAGAAGCTGCCATTTCATGGGGAGGGGACGGAAATCAACCCATTTCCCTTCTCAACGCAAGCTGCTATTTAATGAAGATGAATTAAGACTTAACAGTGTTAACACTGTTGAATTATGAGTTTGATGAAGGTGGGCAATCAGTTAGCAAACATTGGAGATGAGTTGTTTATATGCTCAGCAAATGCAAATTGATGGTTCTCCTCTCCTGCAGACCTGGGTGACTCTGACAAGGCCTTGGCCATTCATTTGGCCCAAATGCATGGCTGCAATATTTCAGTGGCCTTCCATGGAGTACATGAAAGTAGGCTGAAGAAAGACGAAGGCCGCGTTTTACATAAAGAAAGAGTCATTGAATGTGGAGAAATGATAGAGGGCAGGATTCCAATCTGTTATAAATAAATTCCTTATTGTGGAGTCAATCCGTGCACTTCTTAAATAGAAATACTCATATGGCAGCTTAAAAATTCTTTGGCTATTTATGGGGAAAATGCTGTGATGTCTAGGATTTGCCTAAAATACTCTAGAAAAAAACGTTTTTCAAATGTCTGTGTATGTTGGGGAAGAAACATATAAACAGATAAAATTGTCAAAGTGCTCAAGGTTGTTGAAGTTGGGTGACAGGAACTTGGGACTTTGTTGTACTCTTCTCTCTACTGTTTTGTATATTGGAAATTTTCCATAATATGCATCTCCCCTAAACCTTTAAAAAATTCCCTGGAGACAATTAGGTAACCTCTGAGGAAAGAGACAAGCAGAGAGATTCTCAATTTAAAATGAGAACATACAAATGAAAAACAAGAAAGCCCAAGTAGATAGATGTATGAAGTACTTGAGCAAACAAAATTTAAAAAAATTATGTCTGAGAAAATTTGAAAACCTGTTTCAAACTCACTAAAAAACGTTAAAGAAACTTCAGTGCAATAGGATTTCTTATGGGATGCCATTCTCTTCCCCTGCAATAAGCAAAGATTTTAGGAACAGGAGCTCCTGATTTCAGTGAATGTCAGGACCAGGCCTCCTGTGGCAGCTGCTGAGAGTGCATATTGGGACAACATTTTGGAAGGCAAATTAGCAGTGTGATTTCAACAACCTTAAATTTTTCCTATCCATTGAGCCAGTAATTCCACTTCTAGGAATTTTGCCTAAGGAAACAAGTAAAGATGTGCATAGTGATTTGTGATTCATAGTTACAGATGACTGTGCTAGCATTATTTAGAGGAGTGAAAACAATTGGAAATGACCCAAACACCCAACAATAACTGACTCGTTAGATAATTTTGGTCAAATAATGTGTGATTTACTCAATAGATACTTATCAAGATCCCTCCACAAATCACACCCGGGGAACACAAAGATGAATAAGGCACAGCCCCTGTCCTTGGGGAGTTGATAAGGCCATGGGAACACGGACAAGTAAACAGGTGACAAAGGTCATTTATATAATGAAGTATACTACGGATATCAAAAACAGAAGTTACAAAGGATGGCTTTGCTTTAAGGTAAATGCAGGAAAAAAATTGAACATACTCCCCATGTAAAAATATTTAACAATATAAATATTGGTAAACAATATGAAAAATATTAACAGATTTGCCTCTGAGCATTGGGAAAATGCATGATTATTTTTTCCTTAGAAGTTAACTTGCAAAATTTTCTCTTTCAAAATACATAATTCTATAACTCTACACACACACACATGCTACATATATAGTCTCATTTAGCTGACAACTTTTAGAGGTTGACTTTACTTTTAATTTTTAAAAGTATTCAACTTCCTATCTTTATTTTTGAATGGATTCCAAAATATAAATCATATGGTCCCAAAATCCAAAAAATATAAAATGATATATAGTGAAAGAATATCCCTGCCCTAAACCACTGTGCTTTGCATCGCTATCCCCAATCTTCACACTGGATTTAGCTATTTTCATTAAGTTCTGTGTATTATTTACATAAAATAAGCAAATACAATAAACATATTTTTATATTCCTTCTTTCTTATACAAAATGTCACATATTATACATATTATTTCCCATCTTGCTTTTGTCACTAAAATAAGTCTACTTCTTATTGTTGTGAGGATTAAAGAACTTCTTCATTTTTAATCTACCGTGGACTTTGTGGAGTCCTATCCCAAAGCCACAGGTGTGTGGTTTTGTATCGGGGCCATAGAAGTGGAGCCCAGAACTGAGGCCATCCCTGGAACTGACTGAGTCCCTTTGTAACTGCTGCCAAAAGACCCCCGATCCTTACTGGCCAGCTTCCTGATGCCAAGTTAGGCAAAAATGCTCACCTTGGTACTCATCCTATAGCGCCCTAACCAATTACTTAATGCCACCCTCTAGCAGGAATTCTCTTTGTCTTGAATAAAAATTGGCTACTAACTCCCTAGTTTTTCAGGAATTTGGCCCACTGTATTTTTAGCGCCCCTCACTATTCTCCCATCAGTCGGCTCTCCCGTGAGCCGACCCGCTCTTCTAACAGGGTCCTGTCGACTTTTCTTGGTCTCTCAGGAATTTGGACCACTGTGCTCCACATTATCTCTGCTCTTTGTTCTTAATAAACTCACTCCTTTCTGCAATACTCTGTGTTTGGAAATTCCTTTCCAATCAGCATTTGACTGCCACGAAAGATATATTGAAATCTGTCTAATTAGTTCTGCTGCCAATGAAGTTTGCATTTTTTCCTGTGTGCTTCTAGAAGAGTACGATCTAGTTCAAACATGGAGTTTGCAAATTTTTTTTCCCTTGCGAGTCTGAATGGTGTCTAATAGAATGAGGATTGGGTCAAAGTCGCTTGTCCGAGTCCCATTTTATAGCTGAGGAATAGAGGCCTCAGAGAGGCTCGGTGAATTGGTCAAAGTCACAAGCTAGTCAAGGGAGTGATCTCGGCCTCAGACTCAAGCCTGTCAGGGTCAGAGCCCATGCTTTTTCAGTCAGAGCTGGACTGAGAACTAATTATCACAAATAAAAGAATACACAGGGAACTTAGAGTTTTGTACAAAAGTTAATTATTAGCTTATTGTAATTATTTAGGCATAGCAGAAGGAACAACAGAAACTTCTGAATAACTGTGAGCAGGAAAACTCCTGGATAAGGATTGGAGAGGGGGTGATCAGAAGATCCAGGAGGACACTGCAGTGATTTTGAGGAACCCATACCTGTTGGGATCAATAAATTTGTTGTTTTTCAGTAAGGTAAGTCCTGAGTGGGCAACTGGTTAGCAGTCTTTTCCTGAGCTCAGAGAGGAGGCAGAACCTGGCCATAATCCTTCAGTGTGGGGTTTCCCTGATTGGCTCTAGCTCCTGAGGTCTGACATTGGCAGAAAGTCTGGATGTGTGTTTGTGTGTGGTGGGGCCAGTGTTGGGGTTGTTGGCAAGGGGTCAGATGGAAATTCTAGCAGGCTGAAAACCAAAGGCATAGTGTCCTCATTCCCTGGATTAAGTGCTAAGGGGGTCTCTGAGAGATTGCTAGCAAATAAGAGACAACGAGTGTGGGTGTCCAAATAGAGAGTGGACATTTTTACTTCTTCCCAGATCCATTCAGCAGAGACAGGTCACGGGCTTATAGGGAAGAGACATCTGCTTTGCTCTACTCTCTAGTGAAATGCATGGACAAGGGCGATCCATAGGCTAGGGTTGCCAGATAAAATATAAGACATCTGGTTATATCTGAATATTAGATAAACAGTGTGTAAATTGTTAGTAAAAATATATCCTGCATAAGGTTTTTATTTGCTAAATCTGGTAACCCCACTATAGCAACTCAGCTCACGACCTTCTGACAGCATCCTTTATTTTTCTGCAGGTATTTACTAATCTCAGCTGAGAATACTCAGGGCAGGAGAGGTTGAGGAGATTCTGCCTTCAGGTGACTTCCATTTTATGGCTGTTGATAAGTCTACCCAGTTATAACAACATTATTTCTATGTTAAAAATAAATAGAGAAAGGCAGATATGATTTCATTTATCTATTCATTTATGTATTAAACTATCTCTAAATAACTTTTGGATTATAAAAGCAATATATATATATACATTGTAGGAAAATATATATAAATAGATACATGTGTATGTATACATATACATAAGTATGTAACTATACATTTAATTCTACTTAAATTTGACAGAAGAATACAAAAATGTAAGTGAAAGAATTACTAAATTCCAGATAAATATGATTTTACAGAAAGATAAATCTGTTCCTTAAAAGAAATCTAAATTTAAAAAAATAATAAAAGCAGAGTAAATGTAAAAAATAACATTGACATAGATTATTTTGTATGTCTATAGCATGATATAAGTGTACCAGACTCTCTAGTTAACATATAGAATTATCAGATTAAGTTGAAAAATCCAAACATCCTGCTTGCAAGAGCCACGCTAAAACAAAGGGACATGAAAAGGCTGAAAATAAAAGGATGGAAATTGTATATTTGCCAAAACAAAGCTTGTATAGCTATATCAATATCATGTTTTTTAAAAAGATGAATGTCAATCAAGATATAATGATAAAATCTTCAATTAAGTATATTTTAAAAATATACTTAATAGCATAGTTTCAAACCATATAAAGCAAAACTTGACAGACCAACAAGGATAAATTGATAAACATACATCACATTGGGAAATTTTTGATATGCCTTTCTCAGTAATTAGATCAAGCAGACAACAAATCTTTTATGGTATTTGAACAATATGATTAACAAACTTGATCCTATATATGTATGTATGTGTATATATATGCATATATATGCACACACATATATGTGTATATGTATATATATACATATATATATACACACACACACATATATAGACACACACAGAAAGAGAGAGGGAGAACCCTGTAGTAAGAAATTAGAGCATGTACAATCTTCTCAGACACATAAGGATCATGTATAAAACTAACCCAAAAGTAGGCTGTTAATTGGGTTTCTGTACATTGTAAAGAATCAAAAATAACATAGAGACCACATATCTGATTCCCATGCAACTAAGGTAAAAGTAAATAGATAAAAAATTTTAGGAACCTATACATTATGAAATTTAAAAACAAACTCCAAGTAACTATAGATCAAATAAAAAAAAACAAGCATTTAAAATATTTGAAATGGTCTGAAAAATAATGGCAGCTTTCTGCATCCATTTAGTTTTCTACATCATATCCAAAAATCAGTTAAGTTAAGAGAAAAAAGCAATAAGTTCATCCTTGGTCTTTACATCTCTACATCTCTAGGATATAGAGACTACCACAAACTTTGAACTAACTACAACTTAAGAAGGAGGCACTGTGTTTCAATAGAGCATCTCTGCTGCTAGAGGTCGGAGAGCAGAGGAGGAGAGGGTTATGAAAATCTGCAAAAAGGGAAATTAGAGGAAGAGGGCATAGATCACACACACACAGAATTACTCCCAGAAAAAGAAAGTACGATAGTAAATGTCAAAAAATTGAACATAGGTCTAGGACATAGCAGCTCACAGCAACAGCCAAAGAGAAATGTCTTGAAAGTGAACAGGACTGAAACTGGTGCCTCAGAGATGCAAAACTTCTAGGAGATAATAAAATAAAGAGATGAGTTATGTCCTTTGTGAATTGACCGTGAAGAAAAAGTTTAAGTAAGAGAGGAAAAATATTGATTCTGCAGAAATTTAAAAAGGAATAAGATACCTCAATCATTTTCATCCCCCCCTCACAATTATCCATTTAAGAAAAAAAACTGCAGAAAAAGGTACTCTTAAACTATGAACTCTGTCCACACAGTGCTCAGGAATAGGAAAAATAGAAAATAAACCAAGTCCACATAAGACTAGTAGCTGATCAAAAGTCTCCCTTTGTTCAAAATGGAAGACAGTGATAATACACATTGCATTATGAATTGAACATACATTAAAAAGCATTTGTAAATTAAAACATTAGAATCAGAAATTAAAAATCTAAAAACAAAGATGAGCAAAGCAAAAGAAATGCAATGAGTTGACTGAACTCAGGAAAGAAACTAAAAAAAAAGGCAACACAACTTCAGAAATAAAGAATAAATTACAAGCTGTATAAGGAGGAATATGTCAACGTGAAAATTAGAAAAGGAACACTGAAGAAAGGCAGAAAACAAAGAAAACAACAAAAATAATAAAAACAAAGAAGTAAAATGGTTCTGAAAATGATTGAAATGGAAGGTGGGCAAAGAAGATTCAGCCTACATATAATAGGAGTCCTGGGTTGAAATGACCAAACACAGGAACAACAAATATTTAAAACTATATTCAAGAAGACTTTCCAGAAAAAGTAAATAACCTTTTTAAAACGCCCCAGCATGTTGTCAAGAATTATGAAGAGTCTTATATTTTATCCTACTTATAAGCTAATAAGTTAGCTTGCCACAGTTTTACGGTTGCCAGTAGAAAACATGAGACTCCTGAGTCAGAGAGTAAAGATAGCTTATTATTCACAGAAATATTAGTACCCAATATACTGTCTTTTAAACATTGATCCTCTCAGCCTTAATATTCAAGGGTGATGTACAGAGGGCTAGAGAATATCTGCACATACAATATAACAGGAGAGGAACCCTTAGCTCAGGGAACCTGAGTCTTTCATAATGAGTAGATATCACCCCTTCCTTTTGCTTCACTGTGCTGAACACTAAGCATGTTTTCTTTTTGTCCTGGAGGACAAAACTATCTCTATCTTCTGAGGCTGTTTGCTATGCAATGTATTTGCTATACAATATATTTGCAATATATACAGAAATGTGAGTAACTCAGAGAATTGTCTCCCAGCACATATACTTTGAAAATTGTCCCAGAATGTTCAAATCTCAAATTTGAGACATAAACTACTAGACTTTAAAGACAAAAAAAATAATTCCTCAGGGATTCCAGGTCCAACTATAAATTTAATTGGATGCATAAGAAAATTAAGCTTCCAGCAGTTTTCTCAAGAACAACATATAAAGGAAGGCAGGAATTGAATGTTTTGTTGTGTGTGGGTGGGTGAAAGAGTCAGTGCAGATAATTAGTAATGTCAAGACAAGGCCACACTGGAGTACTATGACCAGTGTCCCTATAAGAACAGAAGAGACACAGAGACATAGACACAGAAGGGGTCACCATGTGATGACAGAGGCAAAGTTGAAGTGCTATAGTTGCCAGCCAAGGAACGTCAAAGACTGTGGGCAAAGCACCAGAAGCTATTGGGAGGAAAGGACAGGTTCTCCCTTACAAGTTTCAGAGGGATGGTGGCCCTGCCAGCAATTTGATTTCAGGCTTCTAACCCCCAAATGAATTTTGTTGCTTGAAGCTAGCCAGTCTGTGGTATTTTGTCAAAGCAGCCCTGGGAAACTAATACAGATGGATACTTCCTTAACATGTCAAAATATATAAGCCACAAATCCTAAAGCCAGAATCCTACTTGATGGGGAAGCACTAGAGCTACTCTGACTAAGGCAAAGTTGTTCATTACCTTTAGTATGCTTTAACATTGCCTTTGAGGTGTTAGCCAATGCAATTGGATAAGAACATATATATAAAGAGATAAGAATAGGAAAAGAGGTTAAAACTATTTCTACTATACACTTGGATTTTCCAGGTGGTGCTAGTGGTAAAGAACACACCTGCCAATGCAGGAGATGTGAGAGACATGAGTTTGAACCCTGGGTCAGGAAGATCCTCTGGAGGAGGGCAAGGCAACCTGCTCAGTATTCTTGCCTGGAGAATCCCATGGACAGAGGATCCTGGCTGGCTACAACCCATAGGGTTTCAAAGAGTCTGACATGACTGAATCAACTTAGCATGCATGCATGCATTGTACCACAAGACTCAGAAATCACATTCCTGGACATTTATCCCAGATAAATGAAAACTTGCATTCACAAAAAAACCCTACACCTAACTATTTATAAGAGCTTTATGGACAGGAGGCAGGAGGCAGAACCTGGAAGGCAGGGTCCTTTTGCAGAGCTTTGTGTGGTCCAGCCTGGGGGTCCTTGGGAAGTGTAATGGTCACCCCACCCACCTAGACTGACTTTCCCTGGGCTCAGCAACCCAACAGAAAATAACCAGAGCCCTGTCCACACTGAAAATTCAGTTGCACATAGTTTGATGGAAGATTATATGTGTGCAGGAGGAATGTATTGTCAGAATGATGTCAAGTTGTCAAGAAGGACCACAGAGCTCTGAGGAAAAAAATGCTCACATTAGTACATACAGGGTTTGGTGCAGTGGCCAAACTTAGCCTAAGGCCCTGAAGAGAAAACACTCTAGCACAGTCCCCTGGAGACATCCTTTGCTTCTTGGGAGGAGCTGCTTACGAGATTAGACTAAAAGCTTTGTGGCTTTAACAATTGAAGCTATTCTGCTGGGAAATGGGTGGTGCATTGAGAGAATTATTCCTCTAGGGGCCCAGGAAACCACTAGGGGAGTGGTCAGTGGAGGAGCCAGCAGCTCCAGTCCCCAGGTGGGAGCCTGAGAGGTCCCTGAACCTCTAGGTAGTGGGCACATGTAGAGGGCATCTAAGGACAGAGATCTCAAAGATGGTTGACAGTGATCCAGGTGTGGCAGGGAAGCTGTGAGAAGGAGCCCCCTGGGGCTTCACTGGTGGAAGCAGTGAATGTGAAAGACATGTCAGAATCTCCCAGAGGAGATAACCTGGCCTGTGGCCTAGTGAAGTAGGTGTGCCCCTCCCAAGGCAACAGGCTCTGATATGAGGAGAGAGCAACTCAGGTGAAATTTACAAATGTTTTCTATCTGCCTGCCTGCTGGACAAAATTCTGAACCCCTCTTTGAAAACTTGGGGGCTTCCCTGGTGGCTCAGAGGTTAAAGCGTCTGCCTGCAATGCGAGAGACCTAGGTTCAATCCCTGGGTCAGGAAGATCCCCTGGAGAAGGAAATGGCAACCCACTCTAGTATTCTTGCCTGGAGAATCCCATGGACGGAGGAGCCTGGTGGGCTATAGTCCACGGGGTCACAAAGAGTCGGACACGACTGAGCAACTTCACTTTCACTTTGAAAACTGGATCCAAATTTTAGACAAAGATTATTTGTCAAATGCCAGAGAGATAAGGATCTTACCAGAAAGATATTGATTAGTTGAGTTTCTGCATGTTTTTACTAACATAGAGTATTCTCCATTACCTAGCAGAAATATCAATTCTCTAATTTATTATTTTTAAAAACAACTTCATCCAAGTATGATTACATACAATTAAATGGCATAGTTTAAAGTGTACAATTTGATAGGTTTTGACATGTTCTGTATATACTTGTGAAACAATCTCTACAATAAAGACAGTGAACTGATCATCACCCAGACACGTTTCCTCATGCCTCTTTGCAGTATGTCCCTCCATCCTTTACTCGCACCCCTGCCTGAAACTTTCTCCAGCCATTAAGCTGGGGCAGTCACACGGCTCACCTCATTCATTTCCTCTCAAAGATGAGCCTTCTTTTTTGCTCTGAGTCCAACCTCTTGAACATCATTGTTTCCTATGTTTTGTCTGGGCTTGTAGTAGTTTCAGGGCAGAGGTAAACCTGTTCTCTGTTATTCCATCTTGAATAGAAAGGAATTCCAACCCACTCATAATGGATTTATTTTCTTTCTGTGTGTGCTCCATCATGTCTGACTCTTTGCAACCCCATGAACTGTAGCCTGCCAGGCTCCTCTGTCCATGGGATTTCTCAGGCAAGAATACTGGAGTGGATTGCTATTTACTACTGCAAGGGATCTTCCTGACCCAGGAATCGAACCTGCATCTCTTGCATCTCTTGCATTGACAGGTGGATTCTTTACCACTGTGACACCTCAGATGATTCTTTGCAACTTGATGATAAAGCAGTGCATTCTCTCCCTCAGTTCAGAAGTCTGATTAGTGCCACGGTGGATGGTCCTGAGTCTCTATTACATGAAGAGTGCTTTTGTTCATTCAGCCACTCAAAAGATATTTCTGAGGATGTGGTCTGTACACTGTTCTTACTTTGGCATTGAAGATATAGTGATGGGTATCTAGAAAACTCATGTCAAGGGGAATACAGACAGCTAAACAGGCCACCTCAGATCAGAGCAGCAAAGTCATGTGAGAGGCAGTCTTGGCAGATCAGTTCCGTTCAGTCACTCAGTTGTGTCCGAATCTTTGCGATCCCATGGAGTGCAGTATGCCCGGCTTCTCTATCCATCACCAACTCCCAGAGCTTACTCAAACTCATGTGCATTGAGTCGATGATGCCATTCAACCATCTCATCCTCTGTCATCCCCTTCTCCTCCCACCTTCAATCTTCCCTAGCATCAGGGTCTTTTCAAATGAGTCAGTTCTTCGCATCAGGTGGCCAACTATTGGAGTTTCAGCTTCAGCATCAGTCCTTCCAATGGCTATTCTGGACCGATTTGCTTTAGGATAGACTGGTTGGATCTCCTTGCAGTCCATGGGACTCTCAGGAGTCTTCTCCAACATCACAGTTCAAAAGCATCAATTCTTCGGTACTCAGCTTTCTTTATAGTCCAACTCTCACATCCATACATGACTACTGGAAAAACCATAGCTTTGACTAGATGGACCTTTGTTGGCAAAGTAATGTCTCTGCTTTTTAATATGCTGTCTAGGTTAGTCATAGCTTTTCTTCCAAGGAGCAAGCATCTTTTAATTTCATGGTTGCAGTCACCACCTGCAGTGATTTTGGAGCCCCCCCATAATAAAGTCTGTCACTATTTCCACTGTTTCCCCATCTATTTGCCATGAAGTGATGGGACTGGATGCCATGATCTTAGTTTTCCGAATGTTGAGCTTTAAGCCAGCTTTTTCACTCTCCTCTTTCACTTTTATCAAGAGGCTCTTTAGTTCTTCTTCACATTCTGCCATTAGAGTGGTGCCATCTGCATATCTGAGGTTATTGATATTTCTCCCGGCAATCTTTATTCCAGCTTGTGCTTCATCCAGTGCAGCATTTCACATAATGTACTCTGCAATAAGTTAAACAAGCAGGGTGACAATATACAGTGAACCAGTCTGTTGTTCCATGTCCAGTTCTAACTGTTGCTTCTTGACCTGCATAAAGACTTCTCAGGAGGCAGGTAAAGTGGTCTGGTATTGTCATCTCTTGAAGAATTTTCCACGGTTTGTTGTGATCCACACAGCCAAAGGCTTTGGCATAGTCAATAAAGCAGAAGTAGATGTTTTTCTGGAACTCTCTTGCTTTTTCGATAATCCAGCGGATGTTGGCAATTTGATCTCTGGTTCCTCTGCCTTTTCTAAATCCAGCTTGAACATCTGGAAGTTCACGGTTCATGTACTGTTGAAGCCTGGCTTGGAGAATTTTGAGCTTTACTTACTAGCGTGTGAGATGAGTGCAATTGTGTGGTAGTTTGAACATTCTTTGGCATTGTCCTTCTTTGGGATTCGGATGAAAATTGACCTTTTCCAGTCCTGTGGCCACCGCTGAGTTTTCCAAATTTGCTGGCATATTGAGTGCAGATGCATCCTTGGCAGATGGGTGGGTGTGTTCACAGACTGGAGGGCTTGCTCCCAGGGCCCCTTGTGCATCCCTTGGCCCACATCTCCTTTCAGCAGCAGGTCACAAACCAGTCCCCACTCAAGTACACCTTCCACTTCTGTGTCTGTCTGCCTCTGGCCTTCCCTGGAGGTTCAGCACCCACATGACTGTAGGCTGGAGAACCTCAGCAACAGTCTGTAAGAGGGAGGGCCTTGGCAGCTCTGATCCAATGGGATGTGGGAAATGTGATAAATGACCATGTCTTTTGGATGGTGTGCTTCTCAGAAGTTTCAGCAGGAGGGACCCTCCCACCACCTTTAGTAATAATTACATTAGTGTTTCCTCTTTTCTGACTTGCCCTTCCCAAATCTCCCCTGCTCCTCTCCGGGATCCCTTCTGGAATAAATTCCCTGCATCCAAAGCTTTGTCTCAGGCTCTGCTCTCAGGGGCACTCAAATTAGGACAACACTTATCTAACCTTAATACAACAATTCCATTTCACAAATGAGAAAAATGAGTCTTGGAGCTTTTCTGAGGTCATAGGGCTGAAAAATGGCAGAGCCAGGGTACCAGCATAGCTCATAGGGCCCCAGCTCCCTTGTTCTTCCCACACACTCTAGGTACTTCCAGAAGCTATGTTTCAAGAGCACAGTCTGGGAGAGCTGCAGGGGCTTGCTGTGCATCCTCCAGGGACCCACCAATCCCTCTGTATTAATAGTAAGCTCAATAGTAAAATGAAATAACCATGAATCTGTGCCAGCATGTGTCTAGGGATCTTGTGATGACCCATGGACAGTACGTAAGTCATGGCTTTGAATCAGGTGCCACATATGTGCATGGTATTGGGGTTCACACAAACCAAGGCATGGCCCTGCCCTCTGAGAGTTCCTAGTCTAGAGAGAGTGAGGGAACAGGCTGATAGCTAAAGGCAGGAGGGACAATGCTAGTCAGGGCTGGAGGGGACACCACAAAAGGAAATGGCCAGTGTGCTCTGAAATGAGGAGCCCAGGGCACAGAGGCCTGGACCAGCCCTGCTCAGGGCACCGTTGGGAGGTGAGAGTTGAAGAAGGTGGGAGCCACTGAAGGCTTTTAAGTAGATCAGTGGTTTTCAGCTTTAGCAGTCATCACAATCACTTGGAGAGCTTGTAAAAACACAAAGCTTTGGGCCCTGCACTGGAGTTGCTGAATCAGTAGGTCTGGGATGTGTCCTAAGAATTTGCATTTTTATCTAGTTCCCAAGAGGATGCTGATGCTGGTGGTCTGGGAACCACATTTCGAGAACCACTGAGGCAAAGTGAAGGGCTCAGCTTTGTGCTGGGAAAGACTGGAGAAGGTTAGAAGGCTGTTGGCTGCTGCAGTGATTCAGCGGGGAGCTGAAAGAACCTGAGCCGGGTGTGTGGGGATGGAGAGAGTAGTATGGGAAGCAGAAATGTTAAGGAGAATCAATAGGGCTTCTGTGCTTTGGGAAAAGGATATATAAGAATGCAAGTGGATCTTATCACCATCTCAACACATCCAGACTGGGGGTCAGGGTGTCCAATGGAAGGACCTGTACAGAGAGGCAGACAAACCCCCCCTTCCCTTTATTCCTTCCACCGCTTCCCCCTCCTGATTAGAAGAGCGACAGAAACTGTTCAAAGAAAGGAAAAATGCCACAAAGAAGATAAAGTGGGATGATAAAACAAAAGGAGAGACAAGCAACGAATCGATCGCCAGCTGGAAGCTAGCGAACAGGAGAGCCAGGCAGACAGAGAGGTGGGGGGAGAGGATGAACAGACAGACCAGCGTTTCCAGCCCTGGGCCTTTCGGGGGGAGGGGTGGGTCTCCAAGATGCTAATGGGTGTTTTGTGGCAGGTCTAGTCTCACAGTGGTTGATTAAGGCCTGGCTCCCAGCCACTGCAGGACACTAGCTGGGGTGTTGGAGGGAGGGGGCACTTACAAGCAAGGGATCCATTCAGCCAAGTAACACTTTACTACCTCACCTGCTGTGGCTGGGCTGTTCTCCCTAGACCCTGCAAGGCTCTGGACTGAATCACCATTAGCAGCCCCTGGATAGAAGTCCCAGTGTGAGCTCTTCTGGACTCCTTCAAGAACAGAATTTTATCCAAGTGTAGGCAAGCTATTGACCAGGGTTGAATAGTGTGATGGAGCAGGGCCTCTGCTGTAATTTGGGTCAGAGCCCCTCCCTCTCTGCTAATAAATGTCCCTGCCCCTGTAGCTTCCTCCTGGAGGAGCTGCCCCACAGATCCTATCCTGCCTGCTTCTGATTTCGGGAACTTCCAGAGCAGGGCTCCCCAGCAGTCCAGGAAGATGCCCCCAAGTCCAGGGCAGCAGCATTCCCCTGTTCCCGGCACAGAGTTCCTAAAACTTTTGGAATTTCGTAAGTGATGAGACTGATAAATGTGTCTTTTGTTTTATCAATGAGGTGATTGGAAAGCTCCTTGGTCACCTAAGGTTGCCAGGGAACCAACCATATGATTAGAAGTTTGGAACTTTCAGTCTCATCCTCAACCCCCCAGCTCCGGGGAGGGGAAAGGGACTAGAGGTTGCGTTCAATCACCAGTGGCCGATGACATCATCACTCATGCCTAAGTAGTGTGTTTGTTAGCTGCTCAGTCGTGTCCAACCCTTTACAACCCTATGGACTATAGCCAGCCAGGCTCTTCTGTCTAGGGGATTCTCCACAGAACAATACTGGAGTGAGTTACCATTCCCTTCTCCAGGGAATCTTCCCCATCTAGGGATCAAACCCACTTCTCCTGTGTTTCCTGCTTTGCAGGCAGATTCGTCACCATCTGAGCCACCATGGAAGCCCCTGTGTAATGTAGCCTCCATAAAAACCCAAAAGGAAGGGATTCAGAGAGCTTCCAGGCTGGTGGATCAGAACTCTTCCACATGCCACCTTGCAGGGCCCCAATTCCAGGGGGTAGAAACTCCTTTGTTCAGAACCTTACTTTAGGTATCTCTTCCTCTGGCTTTTGATTTTCACCCTTTGATATTATTTGGAATAAACTGATAATCTAGTGGGTAAATTGGTTTCCTGAGTTCTGTGAGCCTTTCTATTAAGAGCAGATACCTCCAACCCAAGGAAGGAGTCAGGAGAACCTCTGATTTATAGCCAGTCAGTCAGAAGCATAGGTAATAACTTGGACTTGGGACTGACATCTGAAGTGGAGTCAGTCTTGTGGCACTGAGCCCTTAACCTGTGGAACCTGGTGCTATCTCCAGGCGACAGTGTCAGAATTGAGTTGAATTGTTGGGGTCAGAGGACTGCTTAGGAGCATGGGGGAAAACCCTCACATTTTGGAACTGAAGTTAAAATCAGAGGGATCACACAGAATATTACTTGCTGTGTCTGGTTTCTTTAACTCAGCATAATTATTTCAAAGTTCATCCACATAGATCAGTGCTTCCTTTTATGGCTGAATAGTGTTCCATTGTGTGGATATACCACATTTCATTTATCCATTCATCCACTGATGGACATCTGGGTTGTTACCGCATTTTGGCTCTTGTGAATAGTGCTGCCACAAATACTTGTATACAAAGATTTGTTTGAGTACCTGTTTCAATTATTTGGATATGTACCTATGAGTTGGAATGACATGTAGGAATGGGTTCATAACGTGATAATTCATTGTTTATCTTTTCAGGAGACTTATTTGCAGTTCAAGGGTTTTCCGATATCAACCGAACCAATTCCTCACAGTTCCCAGGACACTGTGACTGCTTGGTGTGGATAGGAGATGGCTCCTAGGGTCCCACTCATGCAACTGGACCAAGGGATGAACGGTGGTTCCATCACTATGGAGCACATCGTAGGAGCAAGTTACCAAGAGGACATGACCGTGGTCAGTTGACTGAAAGCTGGACCCAAGCAATCAGAGGCTCCTTCCCGCTTCCTGTCCTTGGGATTCTGTCCACTGTTCCTGCACTAGGAGCTGTATTAAGGACACAGCCCTGAGAGAGCAAAGTCACGGAGAACATCTAGGCTGAACCTCTTTAAGGCCTCTACATAAAGTTTTAAGTCTCTGGCAGGTGGGTGTGGAGGTCTCCTCATCCACTCAACCAAGACAAGCCTCTCATGTGAGTTCCCTTCCTGATGAAACCTGCTGCCTACCAAACTGGAGTGGGTGTCCCCTTCCTCTTCTCGGGGCAAGGAGAGAAGAGGATTTCAGTTTCAGATTTCACCTGGGGAACTCCTGAGGCTGTGAACCAACACACTCGTAGGGAGTGGGAGATGAGTTCCATTGAGACCTGCTAGATTTGAAATGCCACTGGATCCCCACATGGGCATGCCTGGGAGAAGGGCTGGGTGTGCTCACCTGCATCTACAGGGGAAGGTCTGGGCTGAGGCTGAAGTGGTCTCATCAGTGTCTTAGGCCATCAGATTCGTCTTAACTACCTGAGCGCCTATCTTCCCAGGCACTGCTCTGAGCACTTTCTACTTTTCCATCATTCCAACAACCTCTGAGAAAATTCTTATTTTCCATATAAGGAAGAAAAAACACTGGGCTACCTAGGCACCTCTATAGCCGGCAGGCATGGGGCTCCTGGACGTTACCTTCACTTGTTTCTTGCTGTTGTCCTGGAAGACTGTGCTCCCGAGGGCAGGGGACACTGTCCCCTCTGCTCCCCTGGGCCTGGCTCAGGGCCTGCAATGCTTGTCCAGTGGGTCCCAAGAGTGATAGAGTGAGAAGTGAGAGGGCCCAGAGTGGCACCTGGGGAACCTCGGCAGTTAAGGGTGGGTGGGAAAAGAGTAATCGTGGAAAGGGATCAAGAAAATCGCTGAGAGATAGGAAGGAACCAGAGGGACCCACAAAGGAGGTATTTTAAGATGAGTCAGTCCATCCCAAGAACACCTTGCGTGTGGACATGTGGGCAAAAGCTCCTAGGGCAGAGGTCATATCAGATGTGACCATCACTGCAGCCAGCACCCTTGCAGGAGGTAAGGGCTCAGTACACGGGGCCAAGAGCCTGTGACGTGACCCGAATCCTCCCACCAAGGGGAAGGAAGACTGCGTCCTGCTGGGCACCCTCTAGCCTGGGGTCTTTTGCTCTGCCTGCCAGGCGTGGCCCGGCCCCTCCTGCCCCACATTCCCTAGTGGTGGGATGGCAGCCAACTCCTCTCCCGGGTGAATTAGCAGAGGGCCGGCAGATGATTAGGTCCATGGACAGCCTGTCATTTATCCCTCTTGGATAGAATTAACTACAAGCATAAAAAGAGGACAGAAAGAATTTCTGCCACACTCCTTCACAAAGCAGGTGAAGCCAGGGGAGAGGGGCAGGCTCACAGGGTCAGGACTCAGAAGGCAGGCAACTCCTCCAGGGAGAAATTTGCAGCAAGTCTCATTAATGTCATGAAAATGCAGGGCTGAGTGTGAAGGTCTTGGGCGATTGCCTGTGGCTGTGGGAGGGACAGAGCTCTTTGAAGCTCCGCCGTCTCCTGATGCCTGGGTTAGCGGGTGACCTGCGCTGCCCCCAGGCCCCCCTCCCTGCAGGCTCTGCCACTGCCCAGGCACGACATGGGCCCGATGGCCAGCAGCCTGGCAGGGACTCAGCTGCTGGGAGAGAAGAGCGTTTGGGGAGTCCAAGCGCGAAGTGGGCGCCAAGGTCACCGGCAGACGGCAGTCTGTGTTTCCATCCTTTGTTCTCCCTCCCCAACTGTGGGGTCTGGGCGTCTGAGATGACTCAAGCCCGTGAACCGGGAAGAACGGTGCTTGAGTCCATCTGTCAGTGGGTCTCTGGCTGGCTGTGTCTGTGTGGTCTTCCTCAGCTGAGCCCTGTATCCTGGCCCTCTCTCGTTCCGTTAGCATCCGTCACCGCTCTATTTACAGTTTCTCTTTCTCTATATTTATCCCAGCTCTCCTTCCCCTCATTGTCTCCCTGGGTCAGTGCCTCCCCCTGTGCAGACTTATTAACACTTAGGTCTTCCAGAAAAGAGCTTGTAGCCTGAAATTCCCCAAACTCCATCCCTCTGATGGGCCACATGCGGCAGGTCTCCTGAGGCTGGCTAAGGACCCTCCCCCATGGATCACTGGAGTTGGAAGACTGGCCTAAAAACAGCAATGGTCCCCCAGTCCACAGTCCACCACGTGGACGGGGAGCCAGTGCTCCTGGTTTCGAGAGCCCCGACTCAGCACTGTTGTCCCTGATGACCACACCTTGCCAGCATCCCCACGTTCAGGGACACTTCTCAGGCCAGGGCTCTGGGAGCCAGTTCCCTTTCCTGCCCTCAGAGTGAGCTGTGGAGGCAGACAGTTCCGACACCTGAAAAGGCTCAGAGAGGTAGGGTAACCGATCAGAGGACACAGAGCTAGACAGCAGCAGTCTTGGCCCCCAGTCCTTTTCTCCTGACCACTTTGCAATACTACCTCAGGGCCCTATATGAGGGCCACAAATGTGTGCCAGCCACGCACTGGTGTGCATGCTTGGATGTGAGTATCTGAGAGGCTGTGTGTGCAAACATATTGGGGGGTGTCTCTATGTGTGCTGCTCATGCACCCCTTTTAGGCTTTACTGAACGTGTGACAAAACAGGGTCTCTGAGCCCAAAGGACTTGCCAGGTGCAAGACCCCTTCCGGACTGAAGCACACTGCTGTCTGCCTTGGCATCCTGCACCACTTGCGTGGTGACTGGGCCTGGGCCAGACAGGCGACATCATGTCTTGGCCTCCAGGATGCCTTGAGGCCTTGTCTTTGGGTACCCTGGGGCTGCCCCTGCTGGGTCCGTGACCCTGTGACTGCCTTGAGAGCGGGTGGACATGCAGAGAGCCCCAGCTCCTATGTCTCCCATCAGGAACACACTCAAGAGTCCAAAATTCTCTTCCAGGGTTCTGGTGAAGGACACAGCTCATCTTGTCAATAGAAGAGCTGCCCCAGTGTAGGGAGGGGCTCCTCCGAAAGTAGGTCACCCTCCCACATGCTCTGGCCATCCAAGGCTGCATGCAGCCTAGCTTGGCTGTTTCAAGCTGTATCCTCAAGATTTTTAGGCTCTCAATGAGGTGCTTCAGTGATGATCAATGCCAGGGTGGAGAAGGTGGGTAGTTACGGATACTCAGGGGACGGGAGTCTATTAATCCTCCACTGACCAGGGCACTCCTGATTTTACGTTCTGCAAACTGGGCTTCCTTCTAAGAGCTTGGCTAGGCAGCACCCTGACTCCTGCCACATTTCTATATGTCTTCTTAAAAAGGTCTCCAGGCCACCCTTCACACTGACTTTTAACCAGTGCCAGGCAAGCTTTCAGTCCCTCAAATCCTCTCTGCCTGCCCCATGGGTCTGGGGAAAGCAGACCTGAGTGGGCTGCCCATGTGGTTCTGACATTCCTCTCCAGAGCTCAGCTGCACCCGGGCTCCCTGTTCACCACGAATCCCTTCGCCAGGACACGTGGGGCCTCCTGGGCAGCTGGGTGTGAGGTCAGCTTATTCTGAGCTCGGAGGAAGGATGCTGGGCCACGTGGCCTGTGAGAGCAGATTTATGGAGGACCCAGCAGGTACAAAATGGGGTGGGGCAGGGGAGTGCCTTATCCTTCACCATCTGGGAGCTCCTATCCGGGCCCTGAGCCTGGAGAGCCGGGGAGCTCCCAGGAGGGGCAGAGCCTTGCCCTCACCTGGGGCTGCCCTCTAGTGGAGAGTCTGTGAATGGAGGCCTTCAGGTGGTCAGCCTCTCAGCTCCAAGAGGGCATCTCCAGGAGGCTGGAGACGAGGGGTAGGACCCAGGACATGTGAGGCACAGAACAATCTGGCTTGAAGACAGCTGTGGGGCTGCCCCACGGGTGACTCAGCCTCTCAGTGGGGAGAGCTCACTCTTTCTTTCTTCAGTCTCCTATGCAGACAGCTTGGAGCCGGGACCTCTCTGCACAGTAGTTTCCCCCAGCCCCTCTCAACATGCCTCTTCTGTGGCTGAGGCCACATCTCAGCCTCTGCCCCTCGCCTCCCTCAGCCTGGGCTCCCACTGAGGAGCAGATCCTGAGAGGAACCCCAACTTTGGCCACTTTCCCACACAGCCGATACCTGTCGCTGAGGAGCTGTGTGTGGAATGCCCGGCTGGCCAGCTGAGTGCTTGATGCCAGAAGAGCTATGAGAACTGGGCTGGTGCTTCATGTGTCCCCAGATGCAACATTCATGTGAATGTATGGCAAAAACCACCACAATATTGTAAAGTAATTGGCCTCCAATTAAAAAAAAAAAAAAAGGGGGTCCCGCTTTGCCTCTGAGGGACAATGCGAGGGACTCGCCCCTGCTTTGGAAAAAGGCTTGCACGTGTGATCCACAGTGGCCTGAGCCCCATGCTGGAGCAGGAGGAGCTTTGGGTCCTGCTGATAAGCTGGAGTCAGTGGGGCTGGAGGCAGGAGGCACAGTGAGGCTCCTGACAGTCACTGAGCCCCTTGTGTGGGGGCACTTGCCCAGTCCAAGGGGACAGCACCCTCTCAGCACCCACAGGACAGTTTCAAGTGTTCATGGTCTGGGTGCCATCTCTTAGTAGTACTTTCTAACTTATACATTCTAGCCTTCTTGGGCTCAGGTTTAGATCAGAGTAGAAGGCCCATGCCCCTTGGACAGCTGGGAAACCCTCATCTCAGCAATGAACACTTGACAAAGTGCCGGGGGGACCCTAAATAGTTGAAAAGTGTCCTTATCTAGAGCCTTGTGGGGGAAGTCAGGTCCTCTTGTGTGCAGGATGGAGGGCTGTGATGTCTGGTACATTTCAGGGATCAGTATGATGTGGGGTCTGGAAACCAGTCCTGTCCTGATAGTAGAAGGTCCAGTAGAAGGTCAGTAGTCTACTCCTGACAGTAGAAGATCTGGAAAAGAGGAGACCCAGTTCTGCCCCACATTCTGTCCATCCAGCACTGGAGGGGAGATGGCGCAGGTAGGACAAACTTCCTTATGGGCCCAGAGTGCACTCAATGGCAGAGAGACTCTCTTAGCAATGTCTGGGGCTAGTCCAACCCCCTTTTCATGGATAAGCAAACAGATCCATGACAAAGCCTATGTTAGTTAGACTTTGGACTGAAACTTCTGCCCTCCCACAACTAGGCTCTTTTTATCAATTCTTCAATCCAGTTCAACAATATTTTTAAAAATATGCACAGGATTTGGTAACTGGCAGAATATCGAGAGTGGGCATAGAAAAAGAAGAATCAAGAATTATTCCAAAATTTTCAGTTCTAAAGAGAGAAAGAATGTAGAAATTAGGGTAAAGGAGATAAGCAATGACATTCTTTTTAAAAGTTTTTTTTTTTGCTGGAGAATAGATGATTTACAAAGTTAGTTTCTGCTGTGCAGCGAAGTGAATTGGCCATATGTTTACATATATTCAGGATTCCCATGCGGTGCTAGTGGTAAAGAACCCACCTGCCAGGGCAGGAGATGTAAGAGACACGGGTTCAATCTTTGAGTCAGGAAGATCCCCTGGATCAGGGCATGGCAACTCACTCCAGTATTCTTGCCTGGAGAATCCCATGGACAGAAGAGCCTGGAGGGCCATCGTCCATGGGGTCGCAAAGAGTCAGATTTGACTAAAGTGACTGAGCACGCATACACGCGTACATATGTTCACTCTTTTCTAGACCGAAGAGCAATGACTTATTAAAGTCAGATGTGTGGGGGGATGAAGACTGACAGGGCGGCGCCAGGAGGAGAGAGGGAACCGGGAGGCAGAGTCCCTGAGACAAGGACGAGACCTCCTGTTGTCACATCTGTCAGCAGGGCCAAGGCCTGGGGAGAAAGAGGTGCAGGAGGGTGACCCTGGAGCGGAGCTGGACACAGCTGGGGGAGACACCAAGAGTGGGTGCCCAAGGCATAAATACCCCTGCGGAGGGACAAGAAGGAGGGAAGCAGAATGGTGTCATGAGTCATAGGAGGGTCAGGGAAGGACCAGTTTTCAAGCCTGAGGAGAACTTGATAGAATTTGGGGATTTGGTGGGAAAGTCAGAGGAAAGAGCAGAAGTGGGGGGGAGGGTAGGAGGCAGTTCTGGCAGTGGGTGAGAGAAGGGGGCTGGTGTGGGGACTTCAGCCCCAGCCCTGATGAGGGGACAGGAGAGTGGGGAGTCAGTGAGGGCTTGGTCTGGGAGTGAACCTGGACATGAGCATGCATGTGGCCCTCATGTGTGACTGTGAACAGGCGGGGGCTAAGCCCAAATGGACTGGCGAGAGAAATTGCGTAGAGGTGGGATTAAATAAGAAAAGCAATTCAAAGCACATCTTGTGCGAGACCAAGTCACCTCTGATCACAACTGTTGTGACGATCATTGACCATTTATGGACCGCTGTCATTAAAAGATGTAACCCAAGGGTCAGTTGCATGAGATGGGCCCAAGTCCGCCTCAACTGCATGGTGTGTGGGAGTCCAAGGCTCCCCTGTGTGTCTGCAGACATCTGGACACAAGCCTCTCACACCTTCTCTGCCTCTGTTCTCTATACTGCTGCTCTCTCTACATCACACAAAGCAAGCCTCCCTGGGGGTGCCCAGAGACTCCAAATGCCTGCCCCCATCCATCCCTGGGCTGTGCAGACTTCTCTGAAGGGTCATGGAGGAGACGGCCAGGCTGGGTGTGTGTCAGGGCAGCCGGTGGCCGCTTCTTCTCTCACAGCATTCATTGTCCCCTGTGGGCACGTCACACCCACCTGCTCCATTTCTGTCCTCTCCTCAGCTCACCCCCTGGCCCCAGCTCTCCCCTATTCCTCCTTCCCCACTCCCTGGCTTTTAGAGTCTTCCCAGGCAGGCACCCCTACTCTGAAGTTTTGGCTCCATCAGACGTGCAGCAAATCTTTCCCCCAAAAGGGCGGCATGTTCCATCAGAAGGTTGTGTGGGATGCATTTTTCACCACCCACTATTGTTCACATTTCAGGTTTGCTTGATTTCAGGCAACACTGCAGCTTCACACTGAACTCTTATCATATCTTTTCTCTACCACCGCGGGCCTGATGGCTCTCTGGGAGGTGTGGTCACGTGGGCTCGACTCCCCTCACAGGACACAGCCATGCTTTCTAGCTGTGCATGCAGAGAACATGCACAGGGCCAGGAGCTGAGCCCAGGCTGTGGCTGTGGCTGTACCACTGATGATTGTGGGGGATGCTCCCCTCTCCCAGGGCCTCCATTTCCTCATCTGTCAGGTGAGGCTTGTCCAGGACTTCGGACAGGCCATTTCTCCCCAGTGGCCAGCCTAAGGAGCAGATCTAGGGGATGCCAACTGCCCTTCCCTAACAAGATGGGCTTGCTGGGCCCATCTTGGCCCACTTCTGGGCCCATTTATTCCATTGCAACCACCCCCTGGCCCCCTAGACATGGCTACCCTGGCCTCCCGGTCAGTGTGAGCCCACTCCCAAGCCAGCCTGGGACACTCCCTCAGCGTTATTCTCTTTTTGCTCTTTGTCACCCTAACTTTGGGATGCCCCAGTCAATGGCAGCTCCATTTCGCTTGAATTGTCACCTGCACCCAGACCCAGAACTTCCCAGTGTATGTGTTGTTTTGACACTCAACAGGTTTCACCTTCTCCTCTGGGGGCTCAGCTTCAACTTTAGGACTGAGCTGGGGGTGCCCTGGGGTCCCTCCAGTTCATAGACCATCCCTGTATGAACCTCCCCACAGAATGGGATTCTAGATACAGAACAGGCAAGTACCCCATTCATTTGTTCATCCATTTATCCAATCATTCCTTCTGTAGTGAGCACCCCAAAAGAGGGGTCCAAACCCCCAGTCCCTCTGCATATGACCTTGTTTATTGAAAGGATTTTTGCAGATGCAGTTATTAATATTGAGATGAGACCATTCTGGATTAACCAGTTCAGTTCAGTTGCTCAGTCGTGTCCAGCTTTTTGAGACCCCATGGACTACAGCACTCCAGGTTTCCCTGTCTATCACCAACTCCTGGAGCTTGCTCAAACTCATGTCCATCAAGTTGGTGATGCCATCCAACCATCTCATCCTCTGTCGTCCCCTTCTCCTGCCTTCAATCTTTCCCAGCATCAGGGTCTTTTCCAATGAGTCAATTCTTTCACATCAGGTGGCCAAAGTATTCAGCTTCAGCATCAGTCCTTCCAATGGACTGATTTCCATCAGGACTGATTTCCTTTAGAATTGGCTTTGATCACCTTGCAATCCAAGGGACTCCCTTGGATTAACCTGGCAGGCCCTAAATCCAGTGATATTTATCCTTATAAGAAACATAAGAGGAAAATACACAGAGGAGAGGAAGGGAAGGCCTTGTGAAGATGACTCAGAAGTTGGAGAGATTCTGCCACAAGCCAAGGACTGCCTGGAGCCTCCAGGAGCTGGGAGAGGCAAGGGAACAGATTTCTAGGAAACTAGAACTTCCGGAAGGATTACAGCCCTGCTGATGCCTTTTATTTGAGACTTCTGACCTGCAGAACCATAAGATAATAAATTTGTGTTCTTTTAAGCCACTAAGTTTGTGGTCATTTTTTACAGCAGTCATAAACAAATACAGTCTGTGGCCAAATGGGTCTTTCTCCACTGTTAGAGGGGCAGCCCTTTATGGCTACAGCCACGACTTCTTAGAAATCAAAGCCTTTACTTGCCAGTTCACTGCTGTTTCCCACAAACTGGTCTTGTACAGAGGTTGCACCTTTGCCTCTGGCGTCATCACAAGACAATCCTGACACGGGAAACCTTCCCCTCCTCCCAGCTGCCTACAGGAGACCATCAGCATCCTCACAGCAGGGAAATAATCCAAATGGGCTGGAAACAGGCGGGCCCTGACTTTGACTCACAGCACCTGGATTTTAAAACTGGGAACTAGCAAAGCCTGATTTATAGGACCGTGGTGTAGAAAGCACCCTAGTTACAGTGGTTGCTACTGGGACGAAGGGAAACCAAGTCACTTTTCTGATGTTCAGACTTTTATAAATGGGCAGGGGTCTCTGGCAGTGAAGTGTAAGCACAGAACACTTAGGAAGCAAGCAATGCTAAAAGCAGAAATATGGCCACGAATATTGCATATACTCCTGTTCATAATAGTGAGGCCAGTAACTGAAACAACAAGAAGACTAATGAGTGTTTACCACGTGCCAGGTTCTCTCCCAAGCATTTAAAACATGGTTTTTAATCTTTGCAGTAACCTACAAGATGTTTGCCTTTATTATCCCTGTTTCGCTGACGGAAAACTGGAGCACAGAGAGATCAAATGATTGAGTCTGACTCTAGGGAATGCACTCTCAAACCAAATGTAAAGATATTAACTTGCACCATCTCAGACCCAAAGCACCTTCCCACTGATGGTTTCATTTTGGTCCCCAGAGCAGCAGGCAGAAGCCCTTCTGTCCATTCTTCAGGTAAAGAAAACTGAGGTCAGGAGACCGGTCCAAGGAAAAGTGACCACTGCCATCCCTGTTCAGTGTGTGTCTGGCATATCCAGACAGCAGAGCCCCATAGCATAACTGAAAGGGTTAATGAGCAATTACTCACGCCTGCCAGGAATGGTGTTAATCCATTATCATGTGCACATTCAATCTCATGATAGTGCCATGAGGTGAAGACCAGAGAGGTTAAGGAAACTGTGAGGTCAACACAGCTAATTGTCAGTGTGGTCAAGCCAGAGCTTGAAATGCTCACATGCTCTTGGCTTGAGAAGAACTCAGAGTCCGATCAAGTAGCTCCTCACCACCTGCAGACCTTGATGGACTGTGTCATCTTGTTGGGGGGCACTTTTGCAAGGTAACAAGGAATCACGCTTATTTCACGCCTCAGTGCCTATAGAGTGCTTTTTTTCAGCAGCGCTCCACTGAATTCTCATGCTGGGATCCTTCTGAGTATTTGGAATTTTAATTCTTTGGAATGACTGAGCCTGTTGCTCAAAATGCTGCTCTAAGAAAAGGCTGAGGGTTCTTTTTGCTCTTAAATGATAACTTTCTATAGCAAAAGCCCTTCAGCTTTGCCTCTGAGAAAGAACGTGGATCCAGCTTCTATTGTCCCTGGGGTCACTCCTCAGCTCATCCATGGAGATCTTCCATCTTAAGGCCCAGACAGCACCTCACCCAGAGCCCACCAGCTTTCTGCGACTGCTTATCAAGCTCAGCCACTTGTTCTCCCACCTCAGTTCCCCAATCAGATCTTCAGGGCTTTTCATTTTTATAAGCATGTATATGGAAAATGAAGGGGCCCGGAAGAGGACCTGGTGTGGAGAGAGGCTTGTTGCTGCCTGGACGGGGAAGGTCAGGGCTCCCCAGGGCACCTCCTGGCCACTGTGCAGCCTGTGGGCTGAGTCTTCAGATAGGACGGCTCTTAGGAGGTGTTCCCTGGATTCAGTTTAAAGCTGAGACAAGAAAACATTCATTTTGTCCAAAATGACAGCGGAAACTTCCTACTTTGGCTGAGACGGCCATTGGAGGAAGTGTCACGCCCACCCTGGGCAGCAAGACTGTGAGATGCTCTGGGCAGGGATCCCGTGGCCTCCTGGGCACTCTGTCCCCTCACTGTGATATTAGTGCTTCAGGTTTGTCTAAGAGATTCAGAGCAGGATTTGCAAAGACCTGACTCAGCTCTTTTATTTTATCTGTGTGTAACCCTCGAATGCACCTGAGCCCCTGACTCCTCCTCTTCTGTCCCTGATGTGGATGGAGGTGCTGCTGAGGAGGCGCCTCCAAAGCTTCCAGTCACCCAACCTGACAGCAAGCAGAAGGAGCCCTGGGCGTCTTCTCTCCACATTCTATAGACGACACTGGATTTCCTTTACCTCTCCACCAGCTCCTGATGCTTCCCGAGGAGCAGAACCTTCTAGCGGTTCTTATCCCGAGATTTAATGGAGTTGTCACATTCTGTAGCTAGCTGGGGAGGAGAGGTGAGAAACCTTGGTGATGACCACTCTGCATAGTTTCCCATGTGTGAGACCCATAGACACACATGTGTCACTGCCATAGGTTGGTCCAGACTCTGAAAAGATTGGCAGGCCTGAGCCAGGCCAAGTACGTGTCTTGCTGGTTAGCTCCCCTGGGTGGGCTCTGCTGAGAATGAATATTATACTGATTTCTCCCCTGCACTGTGGGAATGTGCCATTCTCTGGTGATCTGGACCAGGTCACTTGGCACTCACATCCCCCATTTGGCACAAGTGCACATAAGTGGGGTTGGGGGATCTTAAGGATCGAATTATGTCCCTCCCAGTGCCTCTGTTGAGGCTTTAACCCCTAGTCCCTCAGAATGTGACCTTATTTGGAGACAGGGATTCGTGGAGTTCATCAAGTGAAAGTGAGGTGATTAGGGTATTTCTAATTTGATAGGTCATGGCATCTGGTCCCATCACTTCACGGCAAATAGATGGGGAAACAGTGGAAACAGTGTCAGACTTTATTTTGGGGGGCTTCAAAATCACTGCAGATGGTGATTGCAGCCATAAGATTAAAAGACACTTACTCCTTGGAAGGAAAGTTATGACCAACCTAGACAGCATATTAAAAAGCAGAGACATTACTTTGCCAACAAAGGTCCATCTAGTCAAGGCTATGGTTTTTCCGGTGGTCATGTATGGATGTGAGAGTTGGATTGTGATGAAAGCTGAGCACTGAAGAATTGATGCTTTTGAACTGTGGTGTTGGAGAAGACTCTTGAGAGTTCCTTGGACTGCAAGGAGATCCAAGCAGTCCATCCTAAAGGAGATCAGTCCTGGGTGTTCATTGGAAGGACTGATGCTGAAGCTGAAACTCCAATAATTTGGCCACCTCATGTGAAGAGCTGACTCATTGAAAAAGACCCTGATGCTGGGAGGGATTGGGGGCAGGAGGAGAAGGGGACGATAGAGGATGAGATGGCTGGATGGCATCACCGACTCGATGGACATGAGTTTGAGTAGACTCCGGGAGTTGGTGATGGACAGGGAGGCCTGGTGTGCTGCGATTCATGGGATCGCAAAGAGTCAGACATGACTGAGCGACTGAACTGAACCGAATTCAATAGGGCTGGTGTCCTGAGAAGAAGGAAGAATCTGGGCAGAGACCTGCCTGAAGGGAAGATGATGTGAAGGCACTGGGAGAAGACGGCCATCTTCAAGCCACAGAGCAAGGTCTGGGCAGGTCCTTCCCATACAGCCCCCGGTGCGTGTGAGATCCTGCCAGCACCTGAATTTCAGAGAATGGTGGTTCAATACGTTTCTGTGGATTAAGCAGTTTGTCGTGGGCAGCTCTTGCAAACTTGTAAAGAGGACTTTATCAACCAAAACAAAACAAAACAAACAAAAAGCACCTCTGGCTACAAATGCTGGGAGAGATTGAGGGCAGGAGGAGAAGGGGGAAACAGAGGGTGAGATGACTGGATGTCATGGACATCCAATGGACATGGACACTCAATGGACATGAGTCTGAGCAAACTCCAGGAGATAGTGAAGGACAGGGAAGCCTGGTGTGCTGCAGTTCATGGGATCACAAAAACTTGGACACCACATAGTGACTGAACAATAAGCAACAGCTACAGATGCCAGGACTTAGTGAATAAGTGAGTATGAGAAGTTCCCCTTGGGTTCCAGAAAGTGGGTGAATGCAATTTCTAGGGTTTGTGCTAACAACTCTTCCCACGTAAATAAGAAGACCGTTTGCAGAGCCAGACCGGGGTTGGTGGGGGCAGGGGGTAGCAGCAGCTTCATCATTGATTTTTGACAGGACTTTATAAGACTCATTAGAAAGCACAGCTTTTCTATAGTTCAGGGATGTGTCCCATATCTTCTTTCTTTTTATGAACCAGGATTCAGACAGGCCCAGACTCTGCAATCTAGAAGTCTGAGATGAGTACCTCTAACAGTTATGGGTGTATGTTAAGAGACACTGAGATCTTGTTTAATGCTCAAAAAATCCTGCCTCGTAGATATTTCATTCCCCTTTTTATCATTGAAATACAATTAATTTACAATGTTCCAGGTGTATAACAAAGTGATTCAGTTATATATATATATGTGTGTGTGTGTGTGTGTATATGTATATATATATATATATTCTTTCTCAGGTTTTTTCCATAACCTATGATTATCACAAGATGTTGATAAAGGTCCCTGTGCTATACCCCTGTTTTGAGATTATACTGAGAATCAGAAGAACTAAGTCCCTTGCTCAAGATACACAGTTAGCTGTGTATTAGAGGAGTGTTTACCACCAAAACACATACTCTTAGAGCAATCAGTTCCTTGTGGGTCAAGTGTCTACCCTAGGTTATCTGAGATGTTGAGCTTGGTGTCCTTAGCCCTGACCTTTGACCCAACCATTTAAAATAATGCCTTATTTTTAGTGACCTGGTGAATGCTTTTCTGGCTCCACATGGCAAGTCCGCTTCTTGTGGAGGTCTCCACCACCGACTTCTCATTTCTTAGGGTCCCATGTTGTGGGCACCAGGTAGGGTGACAATTCTCCCCTTTTTACTTTCTGGGTCATCAGGGTAGCCCAAGGTCGACTTCATTTACTGGGTAGAATATATTTTGCTGGCACACGAAGGCCGTCTGAAAGCATGCTGCAGGGAGCCGGAGCATCCAGAAGCACATCGTAGAACCATAGCCTGCCACAGTTCAACAAATAAGTCAGCGCTATTTCCAGTCGGCTTCAATGCCAAGTTTAAGTTAGTTTCAATGCACGAGTTCCCATATTCCAAGTCTTTAAAGGAAAATGAGCTCTTTTTGGTGGGCCTTCAGGGACAAGTCCCAAGTTCAGGTTGGGGTTCCTCTTTCCAGAGCTTTCTGAGCCACCTTGGTCAACTCATCCCTTGAGCACAGCCCTGGGTCTTTTCATTTACCTTTTTTAAAAAATGTGTTTTCATTGTGGTAAAAGTCAGGTGATATAAAAATACTATTTTAACCATATTTAACTGTACAGTTCAGTGGCATGAAGTACATTCACATTGTTGTGCAAATTTCACCATCACCCATCTCCTGAATTTCTCACTTTCTTAAATCGAAACTCTGTCCCCATGAAGCACTAACTCCCCACTCCCTGTCCCCCACACCCCCAGTCCTTGACATCTGCCAATGTACTTTCTGACTCTATGAATTTGACTATTTCAGGTATCTCGTATAAGTGGAATCAATATTTGCCCACACCTAATGTATATTGGAGAAGGAAATGGCAACCCAGTCCAGTGTTCTTGCCTGGAGAATCCCAGGGACACAGGAGCCTGGTGGGCTGCCGTTTGTGGGGTCGCACAGAGTCGGACACGACTGATGTGACTTAGCAGCAGCAGCAGCAGTGTATATTGGAAATCATTTTTAAGGTTAATTTACTATATGTCCTACAGACTGTACCTTCTTTCATAGTGAGTACTTGGCAATACCTGCCTCGTTGTGTGGCACTAATGTACTTCTTTGCTCCAGGCTCCCTTCACCATCCTGACCCTTATTGTGAGGATGAGGCTCAGGCTTCCTCCTGAGCCCCGAGACGCCCACAGCCATGTGGTTGTCACTTCTGCAGCATTTGACCCTCACACCCGGATGCTCAGACCATGATTCATTTCTCACAAAGGGGCAGCAAGCAGAATATGGAAAGGACTTGCTCCCTGGAACCTGCTGTGGATGGAACACATCCCCCCTCCCAAAGCTACTCACTCCAGCCACAGGGTTAGCCTTCAGCTCCCTGGGTTTTCCTTGTCACTTTTCAATTTAGTCTCCAAATTATTCACCCGACAGAGAAATGATCTCCCCTCCGAACTCTCTTCGTCTGTAGTGGTACCTCCATCCCCAGAGGCATTGCTTCATACATACCAATAACTTGGAGGATAAACTGAGCTCGACTGCTCGGAGCAGACAGCTCTGCTGAGTGCAAACCCTCCCCGCCAAGACTTGTGTCCAGCATCCTCCAAGCAGTGTTCACATACGGCTGACCTCATGGTACCTGAGCGTGCTATCACCCACGAAATACTCCCGTGCTTCCACTCCTTTGAAGACTCATTGTGTGTTGGGCAGTGGTTCTCAAACTTGAGGGAGCCACCTGGGGTTTAGTAAAGCCAGATGACTAGGCCCCACCCCCAGAGTTTCTGATGAACTAGTCTGGGCTGGGAAATTTACATTTCTATTTTATTTTAATTTTTTAAATTGAGGTATAGTTGATGCACAATATTTCATAAGTTTCAGGTATACAACATAGTAGTTCACAATTTTTAAAGTTATCCTCCATTTACAGTTGTTATAAAATATTGGCTATATTCCCTGTGCTGTACGATATATCCTTGTAGCTTACTTATTTTATACAGAGTGGTTTGTACCTCTTAATCCCCTACCCCTACTTGCTTAATCCCTTCCTCCCTTCCTGCTCCCCTTTGGTAACTACTAGTTTGCCCTCTGTGTCTGTGAGTCTGTTTTTTTTTTTTTTTTTTTTTTTTATATTCACTAGTTTGTTTTTCTTGAAGATCTCCTGGAGAAGGAGATGGCAACCCACTCCAGTACTCTTGCCTGGAGAATCCCACGGATGGAGGAGCCTGGTCGGCTACAGTCCATGGAGTTGCAAAGAGTCGGACGCAACTGAACGACTTCACTTTCACTTTCATAAATGATATTATATAGTATTGTCATTCTCTGCCTGACATTTCACTAAGGTTAATACTCTCCAAGTCCATCCATGTGGCTGCAAATGTTGTGACCCCATGGACTGTAGCCTGCCAGGCTCCTCAGTCTATGGGATTCTCCAGGCAAGCATACTGGAGTGGGTTGCCATGCCCTCCTCCAGGGGATCTTCCTGACCCAGAGGTGGGACCCGCATCTCCTGTATCTCCTGCATCACAGATGGATTCTTTACCACTGAGCCATTAAGGAAGCCCATACAGCCCACTGTATCATCAGAGCTGGTCTGCAAGGAGAATTTGCATCTCTAAAAGGTTTTCAGGTGATGTTGGTATTGCTAGTCCAAGAATTACTCCTTAAGAACCACTGTAGTAGTGTATGATTAAGTATTAAAATTCTGCCTGATTTGTATGTAGACTAATATTCTAATGAAACAATGATCAAGTTCATGTTCATTCATTCATTCATTTATTTAGCAAATATTTTCTGACTGGCTACTGGTCACTAGCCAGGCCTTAAGGATGAAATAGTGACTAGGATTACTCTGACTCCTGCCCTGTCAGAGCACAAGACACACTAGCTCTGATGCACTATTTACAATAGCCAAATATAGAAACAAACTAGGTGCCCATCAACAGATGGAAACACACACACACATACCAGTGACCAGTAACCCATCAGAAAATATTTGGTGAATGAATGAATGAACAACATGAACTGATCATTATCTTATTAGGATATTAGTCTACTTCCAAATCAGGCAGAATTTTAATATTTTATGCATATGGTACTACACTGTTTCTTTAAGTGTGGTTCTTGGACTGGCAACACCAACATCACCTGAGAACTTCTTAGAAATGCAAATTCTCCTTACAGACCAGCTCTGATGATATAGTGGGCTCAGAACAATAGGAGGGAAAGTACAGGCTGCTGCTGAAGCTCAGAGCAGGAGCTCCAGACCAGTCTGTTGCGTGAGTAAGGGAGAAGTCTTGTAAGGCTTCCTGGAAGAAGTGGCATCTAAACTGGATCTTCAAATAGAAATAAGGGTGAGCCAGAGGAAGTCAGGAAGGGAATGTGTTCCAGGTAAAGGAGAAATCAGCTGTAAAGATCTGGAGAGAGTAATGGCATGGTGTGATATGGAACCTGGAAGTTCAGGTAATGGGGAGGGCATCTGTGTGTGAGAGGAGGATGGGAAGTAAACAGAGAGACTGGAAGCTGGAGCTGGCTATGGTAACTGGTGATGCTGGGGCAAGTGCTCTCCAAACAGTCCTTGGACAAGCAGCATCAGCATGAATAGGGAACTTTTGGAAATGCTGGTACTTGGGCACCATAGAGACCTGCTGAGTCAGAAACTCTGGGGGTGGGGCCCAGTCAGCTATGGTTTCACAAGCCCCCCAGGGGATCTGATGTGGCTCATGTTTGAGAGCTACTCAATTAGAGAAGTGGGCAGAGATTGGATAGAGGCCACATAAGTCCTGTCAGGGCATCTGGATTTGATCCCACAGCACCCACAGCACAGAACCATCTCTCAGTAAACATGTAGTTGTTGCTTGATTGAACAAGTGAAAGAATTTAAACGAAATGGTAATGTGACCTACTTGTATTTTCAAGGCATCTCTTTGGCCCATGTGGAGACTGTCTACAACATCATTTCTGTGCATAACCTTGTTCTTATGGTTAGTTATCATTTTATTGAAGTAAGGCCTTGGGGTCCTATTCACAGGGGTGAGAAGGTGGAAGTATAGGCTGAGCCTGGCTCCCCATGACTTTCCAATACACTTATGAATATAGCACACACCTACAACAGAATCAACTCAATCAACTTGTGTGGGAAGAAAGGATGCCGAGAACTGAGGTTGGACACGCTCATACCATGAAAGTCCTTGGACTCAGGGCCCAGCTGTGTGTGTGAGTTAGGATCTGCCTCTCCTGTGGTTTTCTCCTGCTGACTGCTCTGGTGGTGGAGGCTCAGAGACGTGAATCCAAGCAGCCCCAAGAGTCTCCATGGCTCTGAGCCAGGTCTTGCTCTTCCTTGTCCTGCCTCTACTTCGGGTGCCTGCGTCCTGATTTGAGAGCCTTCCTCAGATTCTTGGGACCCTGCCTCCTCCAGCACAAATCACATTCTAGTGCCCGCTATACTGCTTTCTCTGGATCTTTTACCAGCAAGGCTACCCTGCAGGGCCTGCTCTGTCTTGTACAAGAAAAGGCCCTTCCACCTGCCCTGACCACACTCCTCTGGTGGAGGCTGAGTGGGCCAACCTGGGGGCTGTAGCACATGACCTGTAATCAGTCACACCAGCTGGACCTAGGGTGGTCATCTGACCATCACTACCTGCCTGGTCAGGAGAGAGAGCCATGGTGTAGGGGAGAAGGCCAGGACAGCCTTGGGGGCTTGAGCAGTCCAAGGCATGTAGGGCCAGAAACCACCTGTTGGCAGGAGCTGGTGATAGGAGAGGGGAGGCAAGATGGTGCAGGGGCAAGGGAGAGCAGAGGCTCCTGGTGAGAAGCTTGCCCTCACAGTTTCCTTGCCCCCTCACCCATCACCTTAAGTTCCAATTTGCTCATGGCCTAGTGTCCCCCAGTCTCCCTCCATGATATCCGGTAAAAGCACTTCTCCACTATACCCAGTGAAATTGAAAAACTGGCTTGCGAAGTCTGTGTTGTTTGTAGCTCCCTGACTCTCAATGGGCTCCCTGTTGCTATTGGTGTGCCTGGGATTGACAGGTTCTGTCCAGAAGCTTCCTGCCATGTGGATGCCCAGCTCACCCCTGGGGACTGTGCTCTACTCTGGAGGACCATTTGGTCTGCCCAGGCCTCCCATTTGCTCCATCTTGCTACTGGGAGCCCTCTAGGCTCAGGGCTGGGAAAAGGCTGGCTGTGGACATGTGTAGGTTGGAGTAACTTGGCTGTTGCAACCACTACATGGGAAAAGGTCTCTCAGGTGCTCAGGCCCTAGGCAGCAACAGAGCTAGGCTTTATACCATGTGGTCGAGGGTGTTGGGCATGTGGTATCTCCCTTCTTAGCCCAAGAGGCCTCAAATGGATGCTGGATCACAGACCCCTTCATAAGGACTATCTCAATAGGTTAACGTCATAGACACTTGAGGATTGGGAGAAATGGAGGTGAGTGTCCTGGCCTTGCTGTCTTTACCCTTTTAAGCTCATGTCAAGATTCCAGGCTGGAAGGCTGGGCTGACAGGTGTGTGACCTGTGAATTCCCACAGGGCTCCATACTCAGAAACATCTGGTTTAATGCTCTGTCATCTTGAGATTCTTAATAACTGCTTAACAAGGAGATCTGCATTTTTATTTTGCAAAGGGCACTGTAGGTAAGAGACAAGTCCAACAGGTGGGGGCCCTGTTCTGGCCCTTTCCTGACTCCACACTGATTACTCCAACTCACCTTCACATGCACAAATCTGGGTCTCATTGCACTAAGTTCTTGCCACAAGTGTTGTTCTTGCTGCTTGTGAGCCAATATTTTTGAGAGCATGTACTGTGCCAGGCACCGCACACTGCCTAGGGAGCTCATTCAAGGAGGAGATAGATGTTTTGTTGGAAACTGGACATGCACGGGCAATGAATCTGATCTAGTAATGGAAAGGGAAAAGCCTTCCTGAAAGAGCAGACACATGAATTGAGTGATGGGTGATTAAAGATTAGTCAAAGACTCCAGGCAGTTCAGCCTGGGCAGAGATCTGGAGAAGTGAGTGTCATAATGTGTGCAGGGAGCTGAAACAATTAGGGAGGACAGTGTGAGGCCAGGAGTGGCAGGATGTGAAGGTGGAGGGACTGACAGGGACCAGACCAGAGGGCCTTCTCTGGAAGGCCTATACTCAAGGAACTCGAAACCTTTGGAATCAAATGGGGAGCCATGGAAGGATCAGAAACAGGCAGGAACACGATCAGATCTGCATGTTGGACAACCCTCTGGTGGCTGTGCTGTGGCCAATGGATTACAGGCAGTGAGCCTGGAGGGTTTCTAACACAAGCTGCCCCATTACTGAGGATTATCTTTAGCTAGACAGACCTGAGTTTCCCAGGAACAGGACTTCATTTGTCCTGCTACAGACTTTGCCTACAGATCTGAGTTTTGCAAGCCCTGCTTAGAAGTTACTGGAGCTCTAATTAAGGTCATGAAAGGCTTTAACAGTGACCAGAGGCATTTTTCCTTCTCTTCCTCTTCACACGGTGCCAGAAGGAGCTGAGAACCCTTCTTTCTTCTCAGCTGGCACTGGCACCCTTTCCTAACTGTGGGCCAGCCCAGGTGCTGGAAGCCCTGGGATTCTGGTTAGCCAGGTGCTATTTACACAGCCGACACTAGGAAGGCATAGCTTCCCCAAGTGCTTGCTCATTGGAAAGCACCACTACACAGGTAGAGTGCCCTGGGGGCACGTGTGTGTGAGTGCTAAGTCAGTTCAGTCGTATCCAACTCTTTGCGACCCTATGGAGTGTATCCCGCCAGGCTCCTCTGCCCATGGGAGTCTCCAGGCAAGAATACTGGAGCGGATTGCCATGCCCTCCTCCAGGGGATCTTCTCGACCCAGGGATCAAACCTGAATCCCTTTCGTCTTCTGCACTGGCAGTCGGGTTCTTTACCACTAGTGCCACCTGGGAAGCCCCAGAGTGGCGTGGTAGGCAGGAGTCTAAAGATGTCTCTCAAAATCCCTGACCCTGGTTATTCAATCAACACTAACCTATTTGCAACTGTGAGGGGACTCTGAAGAGGCATTAAGGTTGCTACTCAGCGGGCTTTAAGATAGGGAGGTTAGCCCAGGCTGTCCAGGGGGTCCCACACAATCACATGAGCTTTAAAAGCAGAAGAGGGTCCCAGAAGAGAGTCCCAGCATGAGAGGGGTTTGATGTACTGTTGCTGGCTCTAGGGTAGAGGGGATGGACTGTAAGGACCAGAGAGGTTTCTAGAGTAGCACCAGTTGACAGCCAGCAAAGACTTGGGGAACTCAGTCCTAGAACTTCAAGGAACTGGATTCTAGTAGCAACCTGACTGAGCTTAGGAGCAGACCTCTGCACCCCGCCACCGTCCTCCCATAGGAATGCAGCTGTTTATGCTTTTCTAATCAAAACAGCCTTCAAGGCAGGCCAGAGGCTTGGGCTTGGAGATTCACAAGGTAGAACAGCTTTGGATTGCTCTGTGGTGAGGGAGATGTGACTTTAGGTGGGCTCTGAGGCTAGCTAAGAAACAGGCAAGAGGATGTAGCTTTAATTGACTGTAAGTTTCATGAGACGCAGGCACTAAGTACCCTAGTAGCTCTGAGTGTGGTCCTGAACCAGGACAAGCAGGATCAGCATTACTTGGACTCCCAGAGAAAAGCAAATTCTTGGGCCCACCTCAGCCTAGCTGAGTCAGAATATCTCAGAGTGAAGGTAGAAGTCTGTGTCTCACCAAGCTCTCCAGGTGGTCCTGCTGCTAGTTCATGTTTGAGGATCACTGTAGTAACATTAGAACAATCTAGTCTCAACTAGAACAATCCAAGTCTCAATCTCGGCTATTGATTGGGAGAAGTTGGGGTGCTCTAAAAAATTACAGTTGCCTAGAACCTATGTCGCAGCCCACTCCAGGGCTCTTGCCTGGAAAATCCCAGGAACGGAGGGGCTTGGTATGCTGCAGTCCATGGGGTCGTGAAGAGTTGGACATGACTGAGTGACTTCGCTTTCACTTTTCACTTTCATGCATTGGAACAGAAAATGGCAACCCACTCCAGTATTCTTGCCTGGAGAATCCAAGGGATGGAGGAGCCTGGTGGGCTGCCATCTATGGTGTCACACAGAGTCGGACACGACTGAAATGACTTAGCAGCAGCAGCAGCAGCAGACCCTACGTCAGGCCAATTTACTAAAAATTTCTGGGGTGGGGCTCACGTTTCTGCTCAGTAACTTCAGTCGTGTCTCTTTGTGACCTTATGAACTGTAGCCCACCAGGCTCCTCTGTCCATGGAATTCTCCAGGCAAGAATATTGGTGTGTGTTGCCATTTCCTTCTCCAGGGCATCTTCCCAACCCAGGGATGGAACCTGCATATCCAGCATTGCAGGTGGATTCTTTACTGTTGAGGCACCGGGGAAGCCTAAGGTGGGGCTAGACATTTGTAATTAAGTTTCCTTAGCACCTCTAATGTACAATAAGAATTGCTACCCAGGGATTTCACTGGTGATCCAGTGGTTAAGATTCCAGACTTCCAATGCAGGGGGCATAGGTTCAATCCCTAGTTGGAAAACTAAGATCCCACATGCCAAGTGGGATAATAAAATATAATAAAATAAAATGAAATAAATATTTAAAAATTGCTACCCAGATGCTTGGCATGTAATTGAAGCTTGATAAATATTTTCTGAGTGATTTAGGTCATACCTGAATGGTCTAGTGATTTTTCCCCACTTTCTTCAATTTAGGTAGTCATGTATGGATGTGAGAGTTGGACTATAAAGAAAGCTGAGCACAGAAGAATTGATGCTTTTGAGCTGTGGTGTTGAAGAAGACTCTTGAGAGTCCCTTGGACTGCAAAGAGATCCAATCAGTCCATCCTAAAGGAGATCAGTCCTGGGTGTTCATTGAAGGGACTGATGTTGAAGCTGAAACTCCAATACTGTGGCCACCTGATGCAGAGAGCTGACTCATTTGAAAAGACCCTGATGCTGGGAAAGATTGAGGGCAGGAGGAGAAGGGGATGACAGAGGATGAGATGGTTGGATGGCCTCACCGACACAATGGACATGGGTTTGGGTGGACTCTGGGAGTTGGTGATGGACAGGGAGGCCTGACGTGCTGCAGTTCATGGGGTTGCAAAGAGTCGGACACGAATGAGCGACTGAACTGAACTGAACTGAAATATTTCCTAACCAGATGGATGGTTAATAATATACTTTGAAAGATCCTTGATATTAGGGATAGCTTTACCAGAGGAGCAACCCAGAAGCCAGACCCTAAGGGCCTCAGGAGTGTGGGAGAGGGAGAGACAAACCAGCCTTGGTCCTGGTTGTCATCTTCTTCTCTGAACACTTTTCTGACCTCTAATTCATCCTACTTAAGTTTACCCAAAAGGCATGGAGATGAGACGCAGGTGTAGGTTGAGAGCCTACAGTTATTTCTATTTCCTCTTACATCACATCAGTCTGTGGAGGGTAAACGAGTTCATTTCGGAGGCATGGGGGAACCATATTACACCAACTCCTCAGAGCTTCCTCCCCATCACTTCACTGATGTGCAGAGGCAGCAGGTCATGGCTACTTATCTTCTTGTGGAATTGCTTTCTCCATTAAGGTAAGCAAGTGTGTGACAGGTCCTTGGCTTTTTAGTCCAAATAGCTAGTCTTCTCTAGCACACGGATAGCAGAAACACCAGACCATTCTCAAATATAATTGCCCATCAAAATCTCCTGGCAAGTGACAATTCATATTGTTAGGTTCAGTGTGGAACCACTAGATCATGATGTTCAATAGCTGAGCTTATAATAGAAACCCCAGGAGAGTCTGATGTCTCCAGTCCATGTGAGTCCATTGCATCCTAACACACTCTATTCACAAAGAAATGTTCTTTATATAAAAAGATCCCAGCATTGTTAAATGCAAACTAGCTTTAGCAAAAAGGTTGTATCAATAAAGGGGAATTAGAGTAAAAGTTAAAGAATTATCAATACTTCATAACAGTTAGAGTTCTGTCTACTGACCTTCTTTTCCCCCCACTAACCTGATTCTTTTCTTAAGATTTACTGGTACTTCTCATCCTAAACTGATTTCTGAATTTAATCTTCCCCTTGTGATTTTAAGGCATTGAACTAGTTTGTCATCAAACACCATTCAAGATGCTTTTACTTTTCCCCCTTCCTAGCTGCAAAGATTGATTAACGGTATCATAATTGATGAGGGGTCCCTAGCCATGGGGTCTTTGCCATTTTTCCTCTTAACTTACACTTTTCTTATGAAGTGGCAAAGGAAAAACCATAAATAGTTAATAGCATCATAGCATCATCAGGCTCACTCGTGAGTTCTCTCCTCTTGTGTCTGTTTGTCTTATTCATTAGAACATGGGCTAATTAGCTTCCAAGTCTTCCAAAGTTACAGATTGTGTGGATGTTAATTTGGAAAACAATGATAAGATTTACATACCAAACACGTTTCTCCTGATTCCCTTAGCAACCATTCCCAAACTCCATACAAAATTATCAACCCATTTTGGCCAGGATAACTGTAAGAATTCGTTTGGACAGATGCTGATCAGGGGAGCCCGCATCCTCACTTCACTCCTGGGTGCTGAGCCTCACAGGTTCTGAAGGAGGGGCAACTCTGCCTCCTGCTTTCACACCATCAACTCTGCCAGCTTCCTGAGACCAGCCAAGAGAGGCTTTACTCTCCTTTCTCCAGGCTGAGCTAGGTGGGCAGACTGTAGGTCCAGCAAAGAGCAATCTATGCCAGTCTCCTCCCTCAGAAGGCACCGGATCCAGAAGACCTCTTCTCTTTTCTAGCTCTTGTCCACTGACACTGAGAAATAGCTGGAATGCTCTTGAAACCCTGCGCACTCTGGATCCCTGCCTTAGGGGAGAATATTTGAGGGTTGAGGGGTTATGTGCTGGTGATATCGAATTGCAGACATCGACACAGGGAAACTGGATCCAGCCCTCCAGGGTGGGTGGGGTGGAAGTAGACATGGGGGCCCTGAGCAGAGGCATCCTGGCGGGGCCTGTCTGAAACAACACACTTGGCTGCCTGATCCCCACCCCCCACCCCCGCTGGAGGCACTGTGGGCCTTGTGCTCTTTCATGCCAGGAGAAGAGGTGGATGGGAGAAACCTGACCCTCTAATGCCAGACACCCGGTGCAGCTGATGCATGGCTGGATCCTCTTGCCAGACTTGGCTAGGCTCCCTCTCCGTTCGAAGCAGCATTAAGAAGATGGATTTCTGTTAGCCAGCTATAATGAGAGGCTGTAATGGCTGTGAGGGAGACACTTGACTTGTGGACACCTTATATGCGTGCCAGTCGCTTCGGTGGAGAGCACTTCACAGAGACCCAGGTGAGGCTCCTCTTCAGGTTCTTGTTGTTCTGTTCTCTCCCCTTCCCCTCCTCTCTTATCCTCCCTCGTTCATTCCCATGCTCTCCCTCATGGTCTGGAAATGATACATGTAGGAGGGACCCAGAGCCAATCTTGACTTTGCTTGAAGGGTGCTTGGCTCCCTAGATTCTCCCCATTGTGTCCCTACCAAGGAAGCCCCCAAGCTCAGGCCTCTGCAGCGCCATAGCAACAGGCTCCCCCTGTGGCCCAGTGATGTTCCCAGACCCCCCAGTCTCATGGGCAGGGTGCAAGCATTGGCTTGTGAAGTCTGACTGCTCCCAAGAGGGATTGGGGAGCTTGGCCCTCTTGGGTTCTGAAGGGTCGTTTCCAGGAGCTCAGCTTGACTGTGATTCAGTTTATGCCCCTTGCAGCCTTCTGGGGTGAGGGGAAGGGAATTTGGCTTCTGGTGGGTGGAGATAGCTATCCAGGCTGGTGCTGCCAAGGCACCTCTCCTGGGAAGGGGTCCCCAGATTCTGAAGCATGGGAGGCAGCTATGGGCTCCTCTTACACATACCCTAGGGTCTTCCCAGAGGTTCCCAGAGCCCCCTGAAGCCCGGAACCCCTCAGAGTGTGCTTGCCAGCCCAAGCCTTCCACCAGTGCCGTGCGCTCAGAGAGAGAGAGCAGGGACACTCACTGCACGGCTTCCTTGCTATCCTCCATCCCTGGCTGCAGGAGCTGATCCACACAGTCAAAGTCTTCAGCATAGTCAATGAAGCAGAAAGTGAAAGTGTTATTCACTCAGTCCTGTCCAACTCTGTGATCCCATGAACTGCAGCCCACCAGGCTTCTCTGTCCATGGAATTCTCAAGGCAAGAATACTGGAGTGGACTGCAATTCCCTTCTTCAGGGGATCTGCCCAACTCAGGGCTTGAACCCGGGTCTCCCGCATTGCAGGCTGAGTCTTTACTATCTGAGTCACCAAGGAAGTCCACATACTTTTTTTTTTGGAATTCCTTTGCTTTTTCTATGATCTAGAATATGATGGCAATTTGATCTCTGGTTCCTCTGACTTTTCTAAATCCAGCTTGTACATCTGGAAGTTCTCAGTCCACGTATTGCTGAAGCCTACCTTGAAGGATTTTGAGCATAATCTTGCTGGCATGTGAAATGAGTGCAATTGTACAGTAATTTGAACATTCTTTGGCATTGCCTTTCTTTGGGATTGGAATGAAAAATGCCCTTTTCCAGTCCTGTGGCCACTGCTGAGCTTTCCATATTTGGGGCATAATGAGTACAGCACTTTAACAGCATCATCTTTTAGGATTCAGAACAGTTCAGCTGGAATTCCATCACTTCCACTAGCTTTGTTCATACAAATGCTTCCTAAGGCCCACTTGACTTCAGGAGAGTGAGTCCTACAAAATGAATTACCCTATTGTTTCGCCCAATCCCCTCTTGGGCTCCTGCCCACATGGATAGCCTAGAGTGAGGTAGCAGTGAGGGTCCCCTGGGTGGGGCTGCTGGAGGACTTTGAAGAACAGGAACATGTAATGTTCTCTGAGTCTATTTGCATTTTTGCAAAGTAAACATCTCTGTCATCACTGCTGAGTCCTCAGTGAAGTCAACCTCACACACACGATTCTGATTGAGAGTGGTGAGTGTGCGTCTGGGTCAGTTTGGTGCCTAGAGGAGAGGTAGTGGATGTCCATGCATTGAACTCACGAAGAAGAGACAAGTTTGAGACTACAGTTGAAAACTCTTATGCCCTGATCACATCCCTTCAGCCACTGTGGTCACAGAGGCCTGACATCCAGCTGTCAGCTTTGGGGCCCAAGGACTTTCTCTGGGCCTCGGAGGGCTGTCGGCCATACTCATGCAGCTGGGAGTGCTGTGGAGTGGATGTTCTCCACTTTGCAGCCTGAACCTATGTCTGCTGAAAACTGGTATATAAATACCCCCACTTCCTTGCCCCTTGGATGGGATAACTTGTAGGCCTATGCTCTACACTGGCATCAGCTTCCCCACAGAGTTAATCCTGGGTCACCCATGGTGGTGCTGGCTTGGTAGTACACTCTATGGCTACTTCTCCTCCATTATCTCACTTCCTCACTCACCTCTCTGTGTTTCCTTCCCCTCCTGTCTAAGTGAGGTCCTTAGAAGCCCAGCCTGAAGCTTGGCCAGATGACTTAGTGGGGAGTGCTCTCAGGCAAGGAGTAAGAGAACTGTCATGCGGCAGGGGAAAGAGCTGAGCAAAGCTATGGTCTTCGCTGGAGATGGCTTCAGCCTGATCCTTCGGGGGAACTCTGGAGCACAGACTTTACCACAAAGTTAGTCCCCCTGGAGTTGAGGAAGCTGACCTTTGGAACCCCTATTTCAGTTAGTCACTTCCTGAAGATTACCCTGAAGGGTGGGGGAGGGTAGGCATATCCTCCTAGTTGAGGTGGTGCCCATTTGGCCAAAGACAATGCTCCGGAAAAGGGCTCAGCTGTGACCTGCTCGCCACCAGTGCCCATAGCGGGAGAAAGGGTGCACCGGCCAGTGGAGGGAAGGGGCCATATAGGCTGGAGTTCTGATCTGTCTCAGGGTCTGATTCTGGGTATGGATGAAAGACAGGTTTACCATTTACCTACATCTCCAGGAGAAGGGAGGCATCAAATCCCTGAATAGTATTTTCAAGCACTCATTTTCCATTTGGTTCTTGGAAAATGGGTGGAGTTATTTAGAGAGTAACCTCTTCTCTCTCCATCACTCATTCTGTGTGGAACGATATCGTTTCTCCTGAACTGACCTGGCCCCCTTTTTTTCAGCCATCTTCTTACTATCATTCAGTTGGGGATGTGGGGTTTTCTGCCTGCCCAATCCCCCCTTCTTGTATCAGATCTACACAGTGAGCGCTAACAGCTGAAATGGCAAAAGGGCCAGGTGTTACCTATACGGCCAGCTGCTTCCTCAGGAAGCCACGTCCCCACCCAGTAGCCTGTGGGCAGAGGCATCTGTGGTGTTGTGGGGCTCCTCCCGTGCATGGTAGCCCAGTCCCTCCGGGTGCCCTGTACCATAACACACCTCTGTGTGGTCCTGGCTCACCTAATCCTCACCAACCGCTGGCCCAAGAGAGCCAGATTCTGTTTCACAATACCGGTCATCAGCTGGTTAAGGTAGAAATATAGTACAAGCTACATATTTTCTAATAAATACACCCAAAAAGTAAAAGAAGCAGGTTACATTCACTTTAATATAATTTAACACAATATATTAAACTATCATTTCAACATGCAATCAATATAAAAATTATAAGATATTTTTACATTTTTTATCCTTAATTCTTGAAGAATGGCATACATTTCAGTATATTTTATACCAAAAAAACATTTCAATTTGGACTAGTCACATATCAAGTGCTCACTAACCACATGTAGCTAATGGGTACCATGTTGGAGAGCTCAGTTCCATGGTGTCTGGTAGTAAGCCTGGTTTTGTTGAAATGGCCAAACTGTGGTATCTAGCCTGGACTACAAGGCAGGTGAAGCCAGAAGGACCTGATGTTCTTGATGGTGTGGGGTGGCTGGATTACAGTTGAGGACTGAGATTCACAATGAGGCTGAAGGGTAATGATGAGTGGGAGAAGAGGAGGGATGGGCTGGAAGCCTGGGAGGTCCTGATCCAAGAGGGCAATTTCCAGAGTTGGAGATCACAGAAGTTGGGCAGTGGCTGATGCTGTGGCTCTAAAGAGCAGGTGCAGATAGGGACCACTTGCTTGAGGAACTGGAGGAACTTTTAGGCCACTGTTTTTAAGGGCTTTGCAACCATCCATGGTAGTCAACATTTTGTTGCCTTTTAAGTCAATTCTTAACTCTAATTTTTCAGAAGAAAGATTTTCAAAGGTGAGAAATGACAAATGCAAATTTAACCAGCATGCATTCTATTGCATTATTGAGTCCTTGGTGTAGGTGTTGAGGAAAGCACATGTTTCACATTGACCTCCTTGAAAAATACTCGTGGATTTTACCATTAATAAGTCTCCTTTGGTTCTCACTCTCCAATTAACTGTGTGATCATCTCACAGTATTTTGATCTGGACTGTATTTCTTGTTATAATGATTAGAACTTTATACCTTAGATTCTGTGAAGAGCAAGATAAATTGCTTTCATTTCTTCTTCTTGATCAACCACACATAGCACTTCATAAAGAGAATGATCAGATTTTGCACTCTCAAGTGCCTTTTAGCTGACTTTCGAGCAGAATATATACTCACCTCATTTTTTTAGATGGATAAACCAAGGCTCTGAACAATTACTGGACTTTTCCAAATGACTCAATTAAAAAAAAAGAAAACAAAACCTGGAGCATTTGCTTAATGAAAAATACATGGAAATGGTTAGCAACTGTGGTTTCTAAGCTTTATTTTTGGTGAGATTCAATCCTTCAAATGATTGAATTTTGCAAAGAAGAGACTTTGTAATTCACTGCTGTGGCCTAGAATCTGACACATTGTATGCATTCAAGAAATATTTTTAAATGAATGGATAAGTTGTATTATCTCTTCATTTAGTTTTATTTAGATGGTCAAGTGTCTTTTATTGGTTTTAAAACATTTTCAAGCTTAATATTTTAAAACAATAGTTACTCATACAGCTTTTTAAAAACAGTAAATTCTTTTTGGAGATAATTCAAAAAAATAAAAATACATATACACACCCTTCTGGGAGACATAATACTGTTTACTTTCACTTATTTTGCAACTTGCCTTTTCACAGAACATTGGGTCTTAAAGATCCATGTACATTAAGCACACATAGTTCCATATCCCTCTAACTCTGGAATTAGTAGTATGGCTGAATCATAGTTTTCTCGGTTACTTCCTTAATTAATGGCATCTAGATTATTCTCAGTTTTGAACTGGATATGGAACAACTGCCTGGTTCAAAATTGGAAAAGGAGTATGACAAGGCTGTATATTGTCTCCCTGCTTATTTAACTTATCTGCAGAGTACATCATGCAAAATGCTGTGCTAGAGGAAGCACAAGTTGGAATCAAGATTGCCAGGAGAAATATCAGTAACCTCAGATATGCAGATGATACCACTTTAACGGCAGAAAGTAAAGAGGAACTAAAGAGCCTCTTGATGAGGGTCAAAGAGGAGAGTGAAAAAGCTGGCTTGAAACTCAACATTAATTAAAAAAACTAAAATCACGGCACCTGGTCCCATCACTTTATGGCCAAAAAAAAAAAAAAAGGTGGGGGGAAGTGGAAGCAGTGACAGATTTTCTTGGGTTCCAAAATCACTGCAGACAGTGACTGCAGCCTTGAAATTAAGACACTTGTTCCTTGGAAGGAAAGCTATGATAAACCTAGACAGTGTATTAAAAATCAGAGACATCACTTTGCCCACAAAGGTCCTTAAAGTCAAAGCAATGGCTTTTCCAATAGTCACGTAGGGATATGAGAGTTGGACCATAATGAAGGATGAGTGCCAGAGAATTGATGCTTCCAAATTGTGGTGCTAGAGAAGACTTTTAAGTGTCCCTTGGACTGTACGGTGATCAAACCAGTCAATCCTAAAGGAAATAAACCCTGAATATTCATTGGAAGGATTGATGCTGAAGCTGAAGCTCCAATATTTTGGCCACCTAATGCAAAGAGCCGACTTTTTTTTCAATAGGAAAAGATGCTGATACTTTGAGGGTAAAAGGAGAAGGGGATATCAGATAATGAAATGGTTAAATAGTATCACTGACTCAATGGACATGAATTTGGGCAAACTCCGGAAGATAGTGGAGGACAGAGGAGCCTGACGTCCATGGCGTTTCAGGGTTGGACATGACTTAGCAACTGAAAAACTTATTCTCAATTTTTTCCTATTTTAAAATTTGCTGCATCAAACATCTTTGCACATTGCCTGCTTATGTGCCTGATGACTATTTCTTTACGTTTGTGTTAAGCAGTGAAACTGGAGTTCATAGAAAAGCCCAGTTTAAGGTTTTTAGATACTACCAAAGTGCCCTAAAGAGTAAAACTGCAATTTATATTTTTACTGTCCATCTGCCCACACCTCCTTGCCTACATTTAATGTTAGCAAACATTAGTTTTTACCACTCTGCTGGGTGAAATATAGTATCTACATAATTTTGAGGAGTAACTTTGTTATTATAAACACAAACATATATACTTCTACGTAATGAATAGATGCACATATGTGTTTATGTATGCATATGCAATTTAAATATTAATGCCTACCACTCAGCTGATTATATTGTCTTTAGGAGCACCTTTCTAATTATGCAGCAGTAATTCATTCCTTTTTTCTCCTGTATATGAATATACCACAATTAATGTTTCTGTTCTACACTGATGAACATTTGGACTATTTCCTGGTTTTTCCTGTGATGAATTGTCTGAAATCTGAGCTTTCTTGTGCATGTCTTCTGGCTCACATGTGCATGTGTTGCTAAGGTATGCCTAGCTGTGAAATTGCCGAGTCCTAGGGTACAGTGGAGACTACCAGTTGTCCATCCAAATCCATTCTCCCCACCTTCATGCAAGGTATTCGGATAGACATCTTCCCCAGCTTTCCTTTTAGCTGGATGTGGCTGTGCGACTGTTTTTCCCAATAAAATCTAAGCAGCTTTCCATCCTGCCACTTTGAGATCAGAGCCTTAAGGCAATGGACACACCACTTCCATGCTCTCATCTCTCTTCCCTCTAACCCAAATCCATAGGTGGTGGTGACCCAACTTCAACTTTGCAGAAAATGACAGAATCCTAGAGGATGGCACAGCAGTGACCTGAAAAGGATCAAAGACCTTGATCAAAGTTGACCATGAGGATCAGAGCTGTCTCACTAATCAGGATATAAACTTCAAGAATGAAAGGTATCAGAAAAATAAATTTCTTTACCTTTAAGCCATTTTACTGTTAGCATTTTATTATTAGTATCTTTATTATAGCAGCCTGTTCCTCAATTACTACATAAGGAAGCACATGTTAAACCTCACTGATGCTATACTCGTGCCCCAAATGTTTGAAACAATTGATACCCTCATTAACAACATGTGAAAGTTCCTGTTGCTCCACATCAAACCAACCCTGCTATTGCCTGACTGTATTATTTTTGCCTAGTGGTGTGAGAAGTATTATCTTGCTGTTATTTTCACTTGCAAATGAGGTTGTGCATCTTTGCAAATATGACTAGCTCATTCACATTTCCCTTTATCTGAAATGTCTATTTGAATTTTTAGCCCTCTTTAATATTGAGTGCTTTTAATATTATAGTCAAAAATATACAATATAAAATTTGCATTTTAATCATTTTCAGTGTATGATTCAGTGATGTTAATTACATTCACCATTTCCAAAACCCTTTCATCACCTCAAACAGAAACTCAACCCATTAGACAGTAACTCCCCGCACCTCCTTTCCATACCCACTGTTAACCTCTAATCTACTTCCTGTCTTTATGAATTTGCCATTTTAGATATTTCATACAAGTGGAATCATACAGTATTTGCCCTTTTGTGTCTGGTGGAAAAATATGGAACACTTCATGAATTTTTGTTTCAAGGGCTATGCTAATTTCTGTGTCATTCCAATTTTAGTTCCAACACACTGTCAAAGCAAGCACTTGGGCACTTTTTAAATGTTTCTTTTTGGTTTGGAGAATTCCTTATGTATTCTAGATATGAATACCTTCTTCATTAAATGGCTTGTAAACATTTTCTCCCAGTGTTTGGCTTAACTATGTTTATAGTGCTTTTTTGCACTAAGGCTTCTCATATGTAGTCAAATGTACCTATATTTTCCTTTGTAATTTGGGCTTTTTGTGTCTTATTTATGAAACCTTACTCCACCCACTGCTCTTCATTAAGGTATTCTATATTTTCTTCAAAAACATTTTTAGAGTTTTACCTTTTATGTTTATTTTTAATCCACTTGAAATTGATTTTATTTGGTGTGAGAAAAATATCTAATTTTAATTTTTTCAAATTTCCCAGCATCATTTAAAGCATGGTTTGTCCCTTCCCCAGTACTTTGTAATTCTTTTTTGACATGGATTTTTCCACCTATACATTGGTCCTAAATCACTACATCAATTCCACACTGTTCTATTTATAGTAGCTTTATAATAAGTATGAAAAGTTGATCAGGCAAGGCCTTCTATTCTTTTGTCTTCAAAATTGTCTTGGTTGTTCTTGTCTTTTTGCCTTTGAATTTGGGGTCAAACAATCAAATTCTTCAAAAACAGTGTGAATGCTTTTCTTGTGTTTGTATTAAAGTTATATTTAAAGTCAGGGATAATTGATATTAATTTTCTTATCCATGAAAATGGTGTATCTTTCTGGTTACTTAAGTACTCTTTAATAGAGTCTTATACTTTTTTTCCACACAAGTCTTTTAAAACTTTCTTTAAATTTTTTGTAAAATACTTCCATTTTTGTTGCTATTAAACGCTATGATATCGAAAAAATTTTTTTGTTGATGTTTAGGAAAACAGTAAATTTTTTTCTCTTTTTAAAAAACTTTTTATTTTCTATTGAAGTATAGCTGGTTAATAATGTGATAGTTTCAGGCGGAGAGCAAAGGGTCTCAGTCATACACATCCATGTATCCATTCTTCCCCAGACTCCCCTCCCATCCAGGCTGCCTCCAAACATTGAGCAGAGTTCCCTGTGCTATATAGTAGGTTCTTGTTGATTATCCATTATAAATATAGTGATGTGTACGTGTTGATCCTAAACTCCCCTAACTATCCGTTTCCCTTCATTCTTCCCCCCTGGCAACCGCAAGTTTGTTTTCTAAGTCTGTGAGCCTGTTTCTATTTTGTAGGTAAGTTCATTTGTATCATTTCTTTTTAGATTCCACTTGTAAGGGGTGTCATACATTATTTCTCCTTCTTTGACTTACTTCCCTCAGCATGGCAATATCTAGGTCCATCCTTGTTAGGAAAGCAGTAGTTTTTTTTTTTCCCATTTATTTTTATTAGTTGGAGGCTAATTACTTTACAATACTGTAGTGGTTTTTGTCATACATTGACATGAATCAGCCATGGATTTACATATATTTCCCATCCCGATCCCCCCTCCCAGTAGATTTTTATATATTGACTTTTTATCAGCAAACTTGCTCATCTCTCATGTTTGGCCTAATGATTTGTTCGTATAGTCTCTTGGGTTTTCTAGATAATCTTACTATTTATGACCCAATATGTTCTTTTTTTCCCCCTTTCTTTTCTTTATAACTTTCATTTCTTTTTCATGTTTTAGAGTGCTGGCTAGGACCTGCAGTAAAATGTTTAATAGAGACAAAGACAGCAGTTATCCTTTTCTTTTCCCCAACTTCAAAGAGAATGCTTCTGATATTTGATCATCCAGTGTATTATTTGCTCTGGGGTTTTGGTATATACCATGTTTCAGATTAGGAAGTTCTTTTTTATTTCTTTGTTAAATACTTTTTAAATTGTGAAAAAGTTCTGAATTTTTATCAGAGGTTTTATGTGTCTGTTGAGATGAGTATATACATTTTGTCTTTTAATCAGTTAATGAAGTAAATAGATTCACCTAAAGTTAGACCATCCTTACAATCCTAGGAAAGCCCAAATTCCTATTAAAATAGGAATAGCCCAAAGTCCTATTAAAAAAAAAAACTACAGTACATTTCTGGGTTCAGTTTGATAATATTTTATTGTTTATTTGTGCATTTATTTGGTCCTTTATTTTCCTGTACTGTTCCTAACAAGATTTTAGAAACATCCTTGAATATGTGGAGTAGAACTCACTAGCAAAACCATCTGGATTTAATATTGTTACCTTTTCATTGCATAAATATTACTGATTCAAGCTATTTCATGGTAATGAGTCTATTCAAATATTGTACTTTTTGTGAATTAGATTGCATATGTTATATTTTTTCTATTTCATTCAAATGGTTCACAGTATTCTCTAAAACGTCAAAGTTTTTTTTTTTAACATACGTATGTCCCTCTTTTCATCCCTAACACTTTATCTCATTACAGATTCCTTGCAAACTAGCTCAATCTTGTCAGAAGCTTTTCCATCTTGTTCCTTTTTTTCAGACAGTGAGCTTTGAGATATGGTGTCTTGTTAATAATTTCTGTATTTTCCATTCCTGTATATTTGTGTTTCTCTTTCTGTTGTGTTTCTTTCCTTTGAGTTATTCTCAGTTTTATTGCTTTTTTTTTTAACCTTCTTGAGGGAGAAGTTTTACTTAGGAACTTCTATTCTTCTCAACTTTATAATATTCCAAGAAACAAAATTACCTTTAATTATCATTTTAGCTGCATGTCAAAATTCTGAGAGGTTGAGTTTTAATTATCATTCAATTTGAAATATTTTTCATTTTCCATTGAGATTTCTTAATTATGGGACTTCCCTGGTGGTCCAGTGGTAAAGAATTTGCCTTGTAAGCAGGGGACATGGGTTCAATCCCTGGCTAGGGAACTAAGATCCCACATGCCAAGGAGCAACTAAGCCCGCACCGCAACTAGATGGTCTGCATGCCTGTGTGCCACAATTAGAGCGCCCATGCACTGCATCAAAAGTTCTCATGTGACGCAATAGGAACACTGCATGCCTCAACTAAGACCTGAAGCAATCAAATAAATTAAAAGAGAAAGAGAGAGCAATTTCTTATTTAAAGGTCATTAAAGTGTGTTTCAAAGTTTCTTTTATTATTGATTTCTAATTGAATTACTTGGAGGCCAGATAATATGATTTGTGGGGCTTCCTAGGTGGTGCTAGTGGTAAAGAACCTGACTGCCAATGCAGGAGAAATCAGAGATGCAAGTTTGATCCCTGGGTTTGGAAGATCCCCTGGAGGAGGGCATGGCAACCCACTTCAGTATTCTTGCCTGGAGAATTCCATGGACAGAGGAGCCTGGTGGGCTACGATCCATAGGGTCACAAAGAGTCGGACACGAATGAAGCCATTTATCACGTATGTACAATGTGATTTGTATGGCCAGTTGTTTGGCCTTTGCTGAGATGTAGTTTGTGGCAATTGTTCTATATATACTTGAGAACAACAGGTAATCACTAGTGATTAGATAGGACTCTCTTTTAAGTTGAGTAGTTATGTTGTCACAGTCTTCTAATATCAATTTTCCTCTGCTTGATCTATAAATAACTAAATGAGCTTATTTTAAAATCTCAATTATTGTTGATTTGTCAACTTTTCCTTAAAATTTTGTGCTTTTCTTTTAATAATTTGAGGCCATGCCTTAGGTGCACAAAAGTCCAGAATCCATGTATTTTCCTAAAAAATTATTCATTTTATTATTGTGTAATGCTTCTTTTATTACTAATAATGTTTTCTGCTTATTTTTTGTGTTAATCTACCTATAATAGATTTCTAAAATCAATATTTTCCTGGCATTTCCTGGCATATTTTTTTCCTTATCCATTTATTTTGAACATTTTTGAATCCTTATTTTTAAGGTGTTTCTTTGAACAATATCTAACTGGATTTTCTTCTTAACCAATCTGGTGTTCATCTTTTAAATTAGTTTGTTTCATTTATATTTACTATGTTACAGATACATTTAACATGATTGCTAGTATCCTTGGATTTATTTCCACCAGTTTATTTTATACTTTATTTATGCTATGCTTTCTTTCTTATATTAATTTTTATCAGAATATAGTAAGCTATGCTTTTCTTTCTGTGTTTTTCTTTTTTCCTACTCCCCATTGTTTTAATTAAGTTTCATTATTCCTGCTTTCCAATACTGTTTATCTGGGAAGTGCTTACCCTTAACATTCTAAAGCATGGCTAACTAGACAAGATCTAAAATTATTCAATATCTCTGCCTGTCTCCAAAATGGCACCAGGGTTTTAAAAATATTTAGGTTTTCAGCTTTTGCACAACAAAGGAAACTATCAGCAAGGTGAAAAGACAGCCTTCAGAAAGGGAGAAAATAATAGCAAATGAAGAAACAGACAAAGGATTAATCTCAAAAATATACAAGCAACTCCTGCAGCTCAATTCCAGAAAAATAAATGACCCAATCAAAAAATGGGCCAAAGATCTAAACAGACATTTCTCCAAAGAAGACATACAGATGGCTAACAAACACATGAAAAGATGCTCAACATCACTCATTATCAGAGAAATGCAAATCAAAACCTCAATGAGGTACCATTACATGCCAGTCAGAATGGCTGCTATCCAAAGGTCTACAAGCAATAAATGCTAGAGAGGGTGTGGAGAAAAGGGAACCCTCTTACACTGTTGGTGGGAATGCAAACTAGTACAGCCACTATGGAGAACAGTGTGGAGATTCCTTAAAAAACTGGAAATAGAACTGCCATATGACCCAGCAATCCCACTCCTGGGCATACACACCGAGGAGACCAGATCTGAAAGAGACACGTGCACCCCAATGTTCATCGCAGCACTGTTTATAATAGCCAGGACATGGAAGCAACCTAGATGCCCATCAGCAGATGAATGGATAAGGAAGCTGTGGTACATATACACCATGGAATATTACTCAGCCGTTAAAAAGAGTAATTTGAATCAGTTCTAATGAGATGGATGAAACTGGAGCCCATTATACAGAGTGAAGTAAGCCAGAAAGATAAACACCAATACAGTATACTAACGCATATATATGGAATTTAGAAAGATGGTAACGATAACCCTATATGCAAGACAGAAAAAGAGACACAGATGTACAGAACAGACTTTTGGACTCTATGGGAGAAGGCAAGGGTGGGATAATCTGAGAGAACAGCATCGAAACATGACTATTATCAAGTGTGAAACAGATTGCCAGTTCAGGTCGGATGCATGAGACAAGTGCTTGGGGCTGGTGCACTGGGAAGACCCAGAGTGATGGGATGGGGAGGGAAGTGGGAGGGGGATTCAGGATGGGGAACACATGCAAATCCGTGGCTGATTCATGTCAATGTATGGCAAAAACCACTACAATATTGTAAAGTAATTAGCCTCCAACTAAAAAAAAAAAAAGAATACCAAGGAATTAGGGAATTTTGAAAGATATAAACATTACGATGATTACAAATCAGATAGTTTAATGATATCTGAGGGAATCTGGAACTCAAGATGCTTGAAGGTCATATAGACTCCAGGAGTTTCATCTGTCTCCTCTTAGGGACTGAACTGTGTCTTTCCTAAATCCCTATGCTGAAGTCCTACCCCCACCCCTGACTACCTCAGAATGTGACTGGATTTGGAGACAGGGTCTTAAAAAGGTAATTAGTTTAAAATGTGGTTATTAGAATGGACCTTAATCCAATCTAACTGGTGTCCTTATGAGAAGAGGAAATTTAAACACAGATACATACAGAGGGAAGACCATGTAAAAACCCAGGGAGAAGAGAGTCATCTACAAGCAAAGGATAGAAGCCTCAGAAGAAACCAACCTAGACAATACCTTGATTCCACAATTTATAGCCTCTATAACTGTGAGAAAATAAATTTCTGTTTTTTAAACAACAACAACAAAAAATTTAGGTTTTTAACTCCCGTCTTTGATGCTGTTTATATTCAGTATTTTACTGTTATCCTGCTTTTATAAACTTCAAACATTTGCCCACATTATTGTTTCTTTCATCTTATTTTGCTCTTCTGAGCTCATTTCTTTTATTTGTGAACTATTTCTTTTAGTAGATCTTGGAGATAGTATCTTGGTGATAAATGCCCTAAACCTTGCTTCAAAATGCCTTTATTTTGTGTTCAATTTTGAGCACAACTTTAGCAGATTTTAGGTTCGGCTTTCCTGGTGGCTCAGTGGTAAAGAACCTGCCTTTCAATGCAGGAGATGTGGGTTCCCTGGCTTGGGAAGATCCCCTGGAAGAGGGCATGGCACCCACTCCAGTATTCTTGCCTGGATAATCCCATTACTTCAATTATTTCCTCAAGTATTTTAAGAAGAAGAACTAAAGTGCCTCTTGATGAAGGTGAAAGAAACTCAACGTTCAAAAAATGAAGATCATGGCCTTCGGTTCCATCACTTCATGGCAAATAGATGGGGAAAAAATAGAAACAGTGTCAGATTTCATTTTCCTGGGCTCCAAGATCACTGCAGACAGTGACTGTAACCATGAAATTAAAAGATGCTTGCTCCTTGGAAGAAAAGCTATGACAAATTTAGACAGTGTTTTAAAAAGCAGAAACATCACTTTGTCAACAAAGGTTCATCTAGTCCAAGTTGTGGTTTTTCCAGTAGTCATGTATGAATGTGAAAGTTGGACCATAAAGAAAGCTGAGTACCAAAGAATTGATGCTTTTTGTCTGTAGTGCTGGAGAAGACTCTTGAGAGTCCCTTTGACAGCAAGAAGATCAAACCAAGTAGGAAGTCAACCCTGAATATTCATTGGAAGAGCTGATGCTGAAGTTGAAGCTCCAATACTTTGGTCACCCGATGCGAAGAGCTGACTCATTTGAAAAGACCCTGATGCTGGGAAAGACTGAGGACAGGAGGAGAAGTGGGCAACAGAGGATGAGATGGTTGGACGGCATTATTGACTCAATGGACATAAGTTAGAGCAAAATCCAGGAAATAATGGAGAACAGGGATGTCTGGTGTGCTGTAGTCCATGGGATTGCAAAGGGTCAGACATGACTAACTGAACAACACAACAAAATTCTTAAAAAATATATGGTAGCCTTCTCTTTGCATCATCCATATTTCTCAACCTCTTGTAATATCTTACATTTCTTTACTGTTCTGTATTACATTATAGCCAGTTTCCTCAGATTTAACTTGAAGTTCCTGTGAACATCTCCTCAAGCATATTTATTCTCTTAAGACTGTCCATTTAGGTTTTTATTCCAATGTCTTTAATTTTTTCCTATTCTATGTGCTTCTCTCTCAAATGTATAATTTTTGTAGTGTTTTATTTTAAATATTGACATTTAAGTCTTTCTCTGAAAGATCTATAATTGTTGTCGTTTAGTCGCTAAGCTATGTCCAACTCTGCGACCCCATGGACTGAAGCATGCCAGTCTCCTCTGTCCTTCACTATCTCCCAGAGCTTGCTTTGTCGGCAAAATGATGTCTCTGCTTTTAGGTTTGTCATAGCTTTCCTTCCAAGAGCAAGGTTCTTTTAATTTTATGCCTGCAGTCATTGTCTGCAGTGGCTTTTGAGTGCAAGAAAAGAAAATCTGTCACTGTTTCCATTTTTCCCCATCTATTTGCCATGAAGTGATGGGACCAGATGCCATGATCTTAGTTTTTTAAATGTTGAGTTTTAAGCAAGCCTTTCCACCTTCTTCTCTGACCCTCATCAAGAGGCTCTTCAGTTCCTCTTCACTTTGTGCTATTAAAGTGGTATCATCTGCATATCTGAGGCTGTTGATATTTCTCTTAGCAGTCCTGATTCCAGCTTGTGATTCATCCAGCCTGGCACTTCCCATGATGTACTCTGCATATAAATTAAATAAGCAGGGAGACAATAATAAAAATCCATTCCCAATTTTGAACCAGTCAGTTATTCTACGTCCAGTTCTAATTGTTGCTTATTGACCTGCATACAGGTTTCTCAGGAGACAGGTAAGGTGGTCTGGTACTCCCATCTCTTTGAGAATTTCCCACATTTTGTTGTGATCCACACAGTCAAAGGCTTTCATGCAGTCAATGAAGCAGGAGTAGATGTTTTTCTAGAACCCCTTTGCTTTTTCCAAGATCCAACACATTTTGGCAATTTGATCTCTGGTTCCTCTGCCTCTTCAAAACCCAACTTGTACATCTGGAAATTCTTGGTTCACGTACTGCTGAAGGCTATCTTGAAGGATTTTGAGCATAACCTCGCTAGCCCGTGAAATCAGTTTTGTTGGCTGAATTTTGCTCACAGTAGATTAATTCATGTGTTCTGTGATTCTGGATTGTCAGTTCACACTTGGCATGGCATTATTTGTGGGAATCTTATGGAGGGTTTGTGCTTTTTGTATTTCCTTCTACCAATCCATTTATTAAAAAGTATTGAATATTTCTAATTGAGTTTTTGGCTTGCAAGTTTTGAGATTAAGTAGTAAAATTTAAACTGAAGCCCATGTGAGTGAAGGCCTATGATAGGATTTCTATGGGGAGGTTATTTTCTCTTGTACCCTGAGCCCAGGTTGAGAAGCAAACTTTCTTGTCCTCCTCTCTGACAGAGGATAAACTTTTCTGTCAGTCCATGCTTTCAATGAAGGTGTTGCAGTTTGAGGCCTCAGCTTTATGCAATGGTTTCAGTTCTAACTTTGTGTCTTGCATTCATTCAAACTCTTGTTTTCTACCGACGCACATTAAAATTTAAGCCATCAGGTTTCCTGACTGGGGACTAATCCTTACCCAGTCTGCAGTGTAAGCACCCACATTAGCACTCTGGATTTCAGAACTTTGTTTCTAGGCTCTCGGGGATACTTCTTACGGACTCTGCAGCACATTGAAAAGAAAATATTTTACATATTACTGGGCTTTTCTAGATGTGTTTAGCAACAATTTTGTGGGTTAACCTATATTATTAATGTGAATGTAAGTTATTCTTTCATGATTTATTTTTTCTTTATGTATGCTATATAATGATATTTTTCTAGCCAAAGGGTTTTTAATCAATATTTAATTCATTCATATTTGTTATTGGAAGTTATTTCTGTTATTTCTTTTGCATTTTTATTGTTCAACAATAATTTACCTTCCATTTAATAATTTTTCAATTCCTTTAAAAATATACAAGTTATATTTTATTTTTATCTTCTCCAGTGTTTTTAAAGATCTATATATGTCTTTAATTATATTTGTAGAAAGACTTGATATTTAAACCTTTTAAAAACTAATTTCAACTATTTTAAGCCAATTTCAGAATTTGTAAGGTAAGCGTTAAAAAAAAAAAAAAACCAAAAAGCTTCTGAACCCCTCCTATGTGAACAAGGAATTTCATATAGCTTTTTTTCCCCACCTAACATTCCCCTTCCGCTTGACCTTAATACAATTTGAGCTATTAGATTTAGGTTTTTGTAACCTGAATTTTGACAACATTCTGTATTCAGACTACTTTTGACATTTTAATTAAATTTAAAAGTGGTTTGCAAACATTTAGACTTCTATTTTTAATTGATTTTACGTCTGCCACCAAATCTCATCTCTGTCATTTGGAATATATTTTCAAGTAACTTTTTTTCCAAACTGCTGCAAATTTTCTGAGACTTCAAAATGTAACTGAAAATGTCTGTTGCTCTCAGTCTGCTGGAAATATATTATCCGTGTCACAAATTTTTCGCTCCTCAAAGTCTACAACTCTGGCTCCGTTTTCTTTTGGAATTCAGTGTTATGAAGTTAATGATATTTATTCCAACTATAGGCAATTTAGCCTCTTTTTCTATGTGTCTGTTTGTGTGCGTCCTCGGGTAGATATAAGATTTCTTTAAAATATCCATATGGTTCAAAAACATCACTGACATGTGAGTATCAGGTCTTTATTCAGCTAAGAAAAGTTTTGTTTTTTTACAGCCTTGCAATTACTTTGATGACATTTGTACTGCTATTTCTTTTAGGAACTCTAAGCTCTTTCAGAAATGCTCCTGGGGACCCTTTATAGTTCCCATTCCCTTGCAAGTATGAACACAATTTTACATATGTTGGTCCTCCATCTTCTGTCTTCCATATGTTTTGTATTCTTTTTCAGGGTTTTTCCTTTTCTGTCCATTTTGCACGCATTCTTGGAAAGATTCCCCAATTTGTCTTCCACACTACCTATTCAATGCTTAGCAGCAACAAATTTATTCTTTCCTGACACACATGTGTAGAGTTTAATTCTGCCTTGCATTTTTATTTCCTCAAAACCCTGTTCTCTCTTTCTCCTCCCTTCTCTCATCTGGTTGCCCTTTTTTTCTTAGTCTGTTTTCTTGTCAGCTTCTTCATTAGCCATGGAATTTTTCTTCATGCATACCAAGAAGCTTCCTGAAATGTCTCTTGGCTGGGCAGAACATCATTTTCAAAGGGATGCTCTCCTTCTGGGTCTTGGAGGTACCATCCCTGCTCCTTGCCTTGCAGTATTTCCTACAGGTCCCTGGGCTCTCTTGACCCCTTTTCACTCCTGCCTGAGAAGGGAAGACCCATAGTCCTGTTTTATGCTAGGCAGGAGGAGTGGATTGGTCTTGGGCTCTCCTTCTCCTTGCTTGCTTGATGGCTGAATCCTCTTTTTAGACCTACATCTAGAGGATGAGCCAGTGTTCAATTGCCAGTTGCCAACAGGCTTCATCTGCCAAACTGAAGTGACATCTTTGTCTAAATACCATGTTGATTGTCTAGTGTTCTGACCTGATAAGTCACAGGAAAAACTACACTCAGTAGTCTCACTGCTGCCACGATTATTACCATGTCTGCTGCAGCCTCTTGACTTCTCATCCCCTCTGGAATACATTGCGTCTCCATCAGCTCATCTGTTTGCACGGTTGTCTTGCTTGTTTTCAGACTCTCTTGGGTATAAGAAGACCTTAGGAAAGGGAGGAAGATGAGTCAGGGAAGCTGTTTTTCATCTGCTTTGGAGCTGAATCAGTAACGGTAACGGATATTTACTCCATTCTCGGGTTAGTAGAGATCCTGGGTGTCTGAGTCAGGTATTGACAGGGTAGGAATTACCACGTATCTTCCTACCTATTTCTTTAAAGCAAGTTCTCTTTATAGAAGAGAATTTGGCATATGTCATACATGTGCCTGATAGGTTTTTCTCCACCCAGCTTCATCGGCCTTATAAGGATTGTCAGTTCCTTCTACATCCTGGCAATTAGGTTGTCTGTCAGTGTTCATTCACCTTGTTACTCTGAGTCTTCATATTTGTCTGTATTTGCTGAGGCGTTTTCCTGAGAAATGAGGAGCAGCTTTGTTGAAGCTACTAGCCAGAGGCCATTTTGTACAGAAAGTCCCACAATGCATTTCAGTGTCTGTCTTCCCAGGAAGACCCTGAGAACCTTAACGGGGGGCTCGGGCCACAGACATCACCGGGTCCCTAGCACCTTGCTGGTCACCAACATGGAATTCCTGCTCAATAAACACTAAAAGTTTTGTTCTTTGCTTATAATCCATTGTTAAAATGTCTTAAAGAAGCATGCATGATCCGCCTGCTTCTCCAAAAAGAATTGATGAAAATGTGTCTTGCAGCTTAAGAGTCTACTTAAAAGTAGCTTGGGTCATGGACTGTGTAACAAAACCTTTCATTTGTGCAGTTAAGTAATGCTTACAAAGAAAACGATGGGATAAAGGAGCAACTTAAGATCTCATGTACAAGACACCCATATGATCATTCTCAGACTGGTTACTATTTACCTATGCTCCCACAACTAAGTAGAATGAAGAAGCCAGGCTAAAACTACAACAAAAGAGATACAGGTTGGAGGTGAGCAAGAACTTTCTAGTAGAGTAGCTTCATAATGTATAGAAGGGAAGTTGGGCAGTTGCTTTCACTAGAAATGCTTTTCAATCTTTTAGACACAAAACTGTTTAGAGGTGGGGGTGTCCTAGTTAGCTGCCCCCAAACCTTCCAACCAGAAGGGCCTCTGAGTCTTAGCAAAAGGGTCAAGTCACCCTTGGGTGCCTGAGAATGCTCAGCTGCTGGCTTAGAGGCAAACATCTGTCACTTTGAAGGAGTGATTTAGTGATATCAAATATAGGGGTGATTAATCAAGAAAACAAGTGAGCATTTGACATCAGAAAAAAAAAACAACCAGCCTAGGAGAGGCTTTGGGGGAAATGGGTACCCAGGCTTGGAATACCAACCAATGGTGCTTTCACGGATATTTACAGAGCATAACGTGTTGCGAGAGAGATCAATCTGCTGAACGGCTAAATTAATATTTAACTTGCTCAGGAAAAGTCAATCCCCTGGGCTATTAGGGAAATTAGCAAAAGCCCTAAACTGAAGCTGTTTTTACCTGAGCCACCAGCGTGTTCTAAAAGCCATCAGTGTCATTCCCTCAGACATTGTGAACTGATGTGCCCATCCCCACCTCAATCCAATTGCCTCCTTCTCTTCTTGTCATAGAACCGTTCCTTTAAACAAAACCCTGATATAGATGCCCAGTAAAACAAAAGTCTGTCTGAACAGAGGTGAGGTCTGAAGCCCCATCCTCTGACTGCATCTGTACTTCCCTACCTGCGTGTCCCCTGAGAGATCCTCGGAGCACAGCTTGAAACTCCTAGACAGTGGCCCCCAAGCCTCTCTGAGCAGTAGAACCCATCAGGGTGTGGACTGTAAAAAACATCTGTGGCCCTATCCCTACCGACTTAAAATCCTCAGGGTGAGCCATAGGGGCCAGAAGATATTAGGTTGGTGATCCTTGTGATCCTGGCACAGGTTCAGAGTGCCTGGCACAGTTCTTGGCATTCCTGTACTTGTGATGTCCCAGGCTCCTCCCAGAAGGGAGGTTTCCTGTTGGATAATGCCTTCATCCAGGTCTGGAAGAGCCACTCTGTACCTACACAAGGAGATGTAGCACAAGATTGTGAGTGAGAGAGACAGTTAGGGGACACTAAGGCTTCCTGAGAAAGGTGGGCTTTGGGAGGAAGTTGAAGGCAGGAAATTTATTTCATTTCAGTTTGCACAAAAACATCTGGTGCAATGCCTGTATGCAGCAGGTGCTCAATAAACACCTGTTCTCACTACCCACCATCACCCTTTAGCTGGTACCTTGCTGACTCTCCAGTCCTTCCTGTTACCTGACATCTCTTTCCTCTTTATAGTCATCCTTTTCCACTACTCCATAAGCTCTCCTGTGTCTGCGTCCCTATAGCCTTGAGCAGGTCTGCCTGGCTAGTAGTCATTACCCAATACAATTCCCTGGAATAAGTGGGTGAGTGCATGCTAGCTAGGTGCAAGGGAAGGAAAGCCTGGGCTGTGTTTAGGGGATCAAGCTGTTTGAACAGCCCAGCCCACAGGGAGGCTGGTGGAGTCTGGGCTGAGACGGCAGGTTGCAGGGAGCTTGTGGAAGAGTCTGGATGCCAGCCCAAAGTGGTCAGTCTTTCTTTAGCAGACAATGAGGAGCCATTAGGTTTCTGTACTGAGAAGAGATAAGATCAGGCTTGGCTGGAGGAGGACTGGTTTGGCAGCAGCAGGATTGGGGAAGGGAGAGGGTGGAAGCTGGGTGGCCAAGGCATTGGGCTGGCACTAGGAAGCTTCATGGGCTTGGGACAAGGGAGCAAGCTGTGGCAGAGGGGACTCTGCCTGATATGTCTCTCCTAAGACTGATGTAACAAAGGACAGAAAAGAGTCTGAGACTCATCTGTCTGTTCATCCACAGAGGGAGGGCTGGAGGCAGAAGAGCAGGTGAAGCTGCTGAGGAACTCAGCAAGCAGAGGTTTCAAGGATGGAGCCTGGTCAGGGGACAACTGAAAAGGGAACAGTAAGAAGTGCTAAGACAGGGAGGAGGAAAGTGGGCACCATGGAAACCGAGGCAAGAGCTCCAGGAGAACTGGTCCCTAATGTCAGGAGTGCTGAGGCCCTAGGAGGACTATGGGTAATGGGAGCGCATTCTTCCTGGGATGATGGCTTCAGAGATGTTGGGATGTACTTGGTGCAGCGTGATGGGGCAGAGGGCAGCTGGCACGGTGTTGAGGAGGAGGAGGGAGTGAAGGCCGATGCCGAGGCAGCTGGGATGGAGGGCAGTGGAGAGGGAGGTAGCCTGAGTCAGGGAGGGGAAGCAAAACAATGTCAGAATGGAGACAGGAGTCTGGCTAGGACTGAGTGGGGGCAGTCCCAAGCAGAGGAGAGACTAAACATTTCAGGGTGGGAACTTGATTTGGCAACGCGGTAAGAGGAGAACAGAGAGCATGGAAGAGGCCATCACATTTGCCCACTGTCAAGTCATTGACAAATCTGGGAAAGGCTTGGTGGGAAAGAGGTGGCTGCTGGGGGTAGGGGTGACCTAACAGGTCGTCCCTGATCCTGAAGAAGGAGAGCATCATCAGGTTTGGGGAGGGGGTGGAACAGTGAGGACACTTCTCCAGCATAGCGTCACAGCCTCAAGGCAGGTCCTTGATCTTAAACCATCCGGTTTAAAGAAAGCAGAGCTGGGGAAGCTGGGCTAGGGAGAATCACTCCTGTCTCCAATGCCCTGCCCCCCTTTGCAGTCCTTCTAACTCTTCCCCCACAGTACGGGTGCCTTTCCCTGCCCACTACCTTGCAGAGCTCTCCACTGTCCCTATTGCATTATGCCCCTCTAGGGGGTTATGTGACCACCGCTCATTCCCACCTGACCTGTTTTCTGGGATTGGGGTCCTCAGCGGATGTTCACAGAACACATGTGGAAGGACGCGCTAAAGGAAGTCAGGGACTTCTTGCGGGGGAGGAGAGGGGCAGGGAGCTGGATAGGAAGCGTATCCGTTGCTCTGCACACTGGGCTGATGCCCGCAGATTCTCTGAACCTCGTTCATTCAGTCAGCAGACGCACGCCATGACCTTCGACGGGCCAGGCCCTGTTCTAGGCCCTGGCCATTCCGCAGTGAACAAAGCCCACACACGAATCCCAAGAATGAAGACCCCACTCCAGTAAGGAGAGACCCACAATAAACAGGATAAGTATGAAACCACATGTTAGGTGAAGTGCTATGACAGGAGCAATAAGCTGTGCCATCGGGGTTGCACAAAATAGGGTAGTCAGCGCAGTCTTGCTGAGAAGATGAAAGAAGAAAAATTTGATTATTTAAAACTCACCTAAACCTGGTGGGCTCTAAGGGGAAGAGCCTGAGTCCGTTTCTTCTCTTGGCCCCCTCAGATCAGGGCGTGGAGAGCCAGGGCCGGCTGCTGCGGTTCTCCGAGAGCACCACCAGGGGGAGCCCCGACCCCTCCTAGCGCCTTCCGAGCCCTCCCGCACAGCCTTGCAAGCAAAAGTTTTTCTTAAACTAACAATGCCAGTGTAAGGAGGTGCTCGCGCCTGATTGGATGGGGGAATTTTGCAGGTTTGATTCCTTGATTGGACAGGAGGTGTTAGGGGTGGGGAGAGAGCTGATGGTGGGGGATCCCGCTCCCTCCCCCGTCAGTCTGGCCGGCCCCGTCCTCTTGTAGGCTCGGATGTAGCTCGCAATGTGACACCAGGACGCACACGCACTCGCGCGCTCTACCCGGCTCGCACTCCCTCGCCCTCTCTCTCTTACACACAGGCACGCACACACCCACCTCTCCCATAAACACACACACACACATGCACACCCACAACCACGCGCGCCCGCACCGCCCCACGCGCGCACACTCCCGCCCACGCCCACGCCGCGCTCCGGGAAGTCCGGTCCCGGCCCGAGCGCGAAAGGATACGGAGAAGCCACCGGCGGGGAGCGCAGCGGCGCCCCGGGACGCGGCGCCCTCCCCGCGCGGCCGCCTCGGCTCGGGCTCGGCCTGGGGGCCGCCGGCCGGCGATGGCCCTGGATTTCCTGCTGCTGCTCCTCCTGGCATCCGCAGTGGCCGCAATGGAAGGTAACGTAGCCTCCGCGGAGCAAGTTGGCGGCTGTATTCCCGGGGCTTCTCTGGCTGCTGCGCGTCGCCCTCATCCCGAGACCCGAGGGCCAGGTTGTGGGAGAGCGTCGGCCACGACTGAGCGCGGGGCAGGGGCGGCACCCACCCGCGCGCCCCCGGCTGGCTCTCGGCGCCCGCAGCTGGTTCGCGGAGCCCCGTGGCTCCCGCGCTCCGGCGCTCCCTAGCAGCCCTGGTCTCCCGTAGCCTCGGAGAGCACAGAGCCCGCTGCATTGCGGTGCAGGCTCCTTAGCTCCGGCGCAACTGGGCGTTGGGGAAGAAGGGGCGCCTCTGGCCGTCCGGCCGCTGGAGTGCGGGCGTCTGTCCGCTCCCTTCCTATCCCTGGCACCGACGCCCTTAGGCGGCCGCGGGCCACCTCTCCTTTTCCCCTGCTCCGGGTCCGCAGGCTCCGGGACTCGGCTCGGCAGGCTGGCGCTGCGCGCGGGGACCGGAGAAGCTCTGCCCCGGTACCCTGCAAGTGGCTGCCGAATGAGAGGGGCTGAGTTAGATGGCCCGACTCTCGGGGGACAGCTTAGTGGTCCGGGATCCGGCGGGGTGCATTCTTCCCGAGTCAGTCGGGGACAAGTGGACACCTTTGTCGCCTCTTGCACCTGGAAACGAGGGTGGGGTGGGGTGGGGTGGGAGATTGGTCCTGCCGAAACTCGCCCGGTCTACCCTTTGGCTGGGGAAGGTAGCCTATGCGCAGCATTGCTCTCAACCGCTACTTCAGCCTTGACTGTGCCTCCGCCGCCGCCGCCGCGGCGGGGAAAGCGCGCTCGGCGGGCACCGCGCCTGGCGCAGCAGGGAGCTCCGTGCTCGGCGGCGCCCGCGAATCCCTGTGGGAAATCCCTGCCCCACTCCCGCCTCCCGCCACCCGCCCTCTTCTCCCACCCCATCCCTCGCAGCTGAGTGGCGGTCGCACCCCGCTTCGGAAACACAGCCCGGCCGGGAGCGGAGTTTAGTGCCGGGATGAAAGCAACTCTGGGGGAAATGCGCACCTTAGCCCCGCTCGCAGTCCCCGTGTCCGGCGCGGGTGAAACTCCTTCGAAGGACTTCGCGCGCTGCCCCCAGCGCCGGCGCTGCCTTCCGAGCTGGGAGCTCGCTCCGCTGGGCTGCCCGGGTCCTTGTCCTACTGCTACTGGTTGCCCAGAGGAACCCTCCATCCGCCCCCCAGCCTCGTGGTTCAGCGCCCCGAAAGCGCTGCCCTTCTCCAAGCCAAACTGGGGCCTTTTGGCCCCGGGCGGGGCTAGGATTCCCCGGCCTGGTGGTGAAGACCACCATATCCCGCGTTCGTTCTGGTGGCGGCGCGGGGGTGCGGCGATTAACGCCTCGAAAGCTCGCTCTTGCTTTTCTGAAGGTGGTGGTTTTGTCTGCCCTGCGCTTGCCGCTGCCCTTTCCGGCTGCTGGGTCTTTGTGCTTGTGGGTTGCTTTCGGGGTCGTGCAGGGACTGGAGCGTTGTGGGGCGCGATAGACGCCCCGCGCAAGGGCTGCTCTGGTTTGGCTTCTTGAGGGACAAGCGCGGGAGCGGTTGAATTAGGGCCGGGTGGGCGAGGCACACTTCGAAAGTGGTCAGGACGACCTGGGAGAGCGGGCATTTGCAATGGTCGAGGGCACACTGGACTTTCTAGCGCTGGGGCGGCGCATCCTGCCCGCCTCTCTTGCCGTCCGCTGAATGGTCAGCGGCTCGGTCTCGGAGAGCTGATAGGTGCCCACTTTAGGAACCTGGTCTCAGGGTTGGGTTTCCACGTTGAAGGAGGGCACTTGCAATTTTGCATTCGAGCGAAATTGGGGAGCAAATGAATGGGAAGTCCCCAGGCGTCTCGCGGCGCGCTGGTGCCGCCCTAGACCCTCTCTTGACCTGTCTGCTGCACTGGAGCTGCCCCAAGGAGGGTGCTGTGGTGCCGGTACCCAGCCCCCTGTACCCGTCCGGTCACCCGTGGGTTCTGGAGCGACCCAGAGTCGGGCCTGTGGCCTTTCTGTGTGCGCAGCCCAGAAACTTTACCTTTAGCCTAGCCAGAAGAGCTTGGCTTTCTGGACTGAACGTCTCTCCAGTAAGGGTTAAAAGAAACGCCACATTCAGCAGAATATTAAAGCAGCCCCGGCCTCTTGCTCAGCGCACAGAGATAGTACACACCATTCACTCCTGCCTCTCCCGGGTGAGCACAGGCAAGCTCATTTTCTCCTCTGCACACGCGGAGGTGCCTTCCCGCCTGCCTGGCTGGGCTGGGGCCAGCGTCATTCGTTTGTGATGAGTGAGGAATAATTATCAGAAAAGTGGATCAATGAGCTGCCTAGGCAGATCGCAGATCCCTCTCAAACTGCCGTGGCCGGGGGCGCCCCTCCTGGCGGGTTTGGCCACTTCTGTGTCTGCCTGTCGTCTTTCCTGGGTCTCTGGTGGAATTTCAGTGGGGCATTGTCGCCCAGGGCAAGCGGCTCCAAGACCAGGCAGGTCCTCAGCACAGGCCAGGGCCGGACCAAAGCGTTAGCAGAAACCATGGGCCAGGTGGGGACACTTAGCCAGAAGCAGGCAGTGTCCTCTGAGAGCCTCTGCCTTGATGGAAGGAAGAGGGAGCTGGCTACCCTGCAGAGAGGGGTAGGCCCACGCTGAGGGACACCGCCCCTGCTTTCCGCCCTCTCCTCCCACTTCCATCTAGCCCCTGGCTCTGCTCGTGAGAGAGATGGCCTGCGGGGCAAAGGCTTTCAGAGAGGAGCAGGCAGGCTTGGGGGTGGGGGCAGGGATGCTGACATACCCTGGACCGAGAACCAGGCCTCTTTTCTCTGTCTCCAGAAAAAACAGCTGCCTCTTGAAGCTCATGTCTTTTCACATTGGATCTGAGCGCTTGTCGATGGGCTGCTGGTGTCTGCAGGCTGCATTCTCTGAGCTGCCCTTTGGCCCATGCCCCTCATGGTGGAGTCTGGAGACCTGGGCTTCTGTGGTGTTGGGCTGGAAGCAGACACTTCTCCCTCGGAGTAGAGTATTCCTGAGCTAAGCGTGGTGGCCCTGCTGGGAGGCAGTGCTCTGGAATGACTGACAGCCTGTAGCATCCTCCTAGCCTCAGCACCAGTGTCCATGAATGACCATAACAAATGCAGGTGGCCTCTGCTTGCCACACTGCCTGGCCAGAGCACTCCCAGGAGAACTGCTCTTTCATGTGGCCCAGAGGGAAATCCTGGACTTGCCACCCTTGAGTGTGCGCATGTTTGATTTGGTGGTAGATTTCTCAGGACTTAGCAAATAGTGGATTCTCCGAAGGAATCGCTAATGGATGAACACACATACCACACCTGGAAATGCAAGGGCCCTAAGTTCACCATCCACAGTTAAGTCTATCACAGGTTGGTGGCAAAAACCCTCAACCTCAGTCTGGATGCCGACAACAGGCCACCAGGTCAGGTAGCAATTGATTGTTTCTGCGTTTTCGATTAGTGTTTCTTTGTTATGTGTGCCTCCGGTTTGGGTATCCTGAGCCTGCAAGCGGTAGCAGGCACCAAAGTTTTAAAAAAAATATATCTGGAGAGAAAAGTAAATTTGAGAGAATTCTATCCGTTAGCTGACTTTATTTTCTGTGCATTGTAAAATGGTTGCCATTACTCAGTGATTGTGGAGGGCCACCCGAAGCCATTGAGTGGAATGCTGGTGAGATAGGGTAACGCAGCCCTCGGCTATTTCTCGAGAAGACTCTTGGCAGTGTAGACAGCTGCAGGGGTCGGGCCCAGCCCTGGCCAGTTCCGAACCTTCTGGCTTGGCAGAGCAAAGCTGCCAGTGGCTGGTGATGCTCACCCTTTCCAGCCTAGGAAGTCAGACAGGTAACACACACATTATGAGGTTATCCCTGAACTAGTTTAAAAATAAAGATGCTGTTAAAGTCAAAGATACATTCACATTATTAAACTAAAACAGTCATCTTAGTTAATCCTCAAGAGTTCTTAGAAACCCTATGGTTTTGAATGTAGGGTTTCCAGCGTGGGCAAAGGGCGGAGGCAGTTTTGGAAGCCACAGAGGGGAATGTCATTTCAGGCAGGGTTTTTGGCTTTAGGCAGCTTCATGCCACCTGGGTAATTTGCTGTAGACTCTTGGGCTCTTTCTGCCAAAGTTCAGCAGGTCTGGATGGATTCTGAAAGACTGTATTCTGGCCTCCCAAAAGATCCTGCTGAAGATCCTTCTTCCTGGAAACTCTGCCCAGGGGAATCACCCTAACATAGCTGCAGTCACAAATCCTGGGCAGGTCTTGCTCCACTTCGCCCTTGCTGAACAGCCTGGGCATCTTCATTTTTATGGATTATAAAGGCCCCCAGTGATGCAGATGCAGACAGCCTGGCACTGGTATATTTGAAAACTGCTGATAATAGCTCACACTTAATGCTTGGTGTTATTCTAGGTACTTTATATAAATTAATTTGCTTATTTTTTAGACAACCCTGGTGGATTGGTATTATTATCAACCTTCCTCTCCCATTTTTCAGATGAGAAGGTTGAGGTACAGGGTGGTTCAATAATTTCATAAGGTCACAAAACTTGTAAGAGGCTTGTGTTTGTACCCAGGCAGTCAGTGTTCTTAACCACTCCACCTCACTTCACCACTTTTGTGAACTTTGCAAGAAGAAAGGTTCAGATCTGCCTGAATTCATGGATGGGAAAAATTCTAATGCTGATTCAGCCACTGGTCATTGGGTACTCTGTTGATTATTAGGGACTCCATGTTTCCATGGTCACAGGAGAAGAGATGAGTGAAATGTTCAGACAGTCTTGACACTTCAGCTGAAGCAGGTTTCCTGCCCCACTTTTCCCACGATCCACCTACCCCACCCTGCACACGTGTAGATGCAGAGCTGGGGACCTGCACCGTGGCATGGCTTCTGGTATGGAATTTAGTAGCAGGACTGGGAGCGTCTCTGTTCCTCCTCTTGCCCTGGCCAGCTTTCCCAAGGAAGAAACGATTGCAGACAAGGGCCCCAAAGGAGATGGTCCTGGGCTCCCTAGGCATCTTGGGGGCAGTGGAGGGAGCACACTGGACCCTTAGCTGTCTCATCCCCTCCCCCAGTCTTCTAGAACACATCCCTACACCTGGATTCTAGGAGTCTGCATTCCTTGGAAGAGCTCACTTTATGTCTCCCTCTTCTGCATTAGCCACTAAAGCAACCTGAATATTTCTGTTAGATTTCCATGTCTCCAAAGGTGGTGCAGAAACAGAGCATTGGATGCCTGCCCTTCTGAGGAAATGACTATAATAATAAAGTAACACCCTGGGAGAGATTCCATATTTCAAAGTACAATTTTGCTGAGAAATTTCTCAGTCCCTTCTGTAGGTTCCATTTAAATTGCAGCGATAAATCAGGGCCCCCAGGTGTGTGTTTGTGCTCAGAGGGGGGCGTTGAGTGACCAGGTCAAGGCCACCTGCTCCATCAAACGCCTGACATCTGAGTTACCTCACTAACTTTTGTTGATGACTCTTCTGGGGGTCAGAGAGATGGGAACATGCTGTGCTGGGGGCCTGGAGGATGGTGGACTTGGTTCTTCTTTGCTAATGGAAACCTGCCTTCCATCTGACCTAAGACACAAGAAGCAACTGGATGTCTAGTTCACTCTTTCCCTACCTGTGTCCCAGTTTTTTCATTGTTGAAAGACTAGAGGAAGGGCCATCATGATGGAGAGGATAGCAAGGGCTTAGGGTGGGGGCAAACCCCAGGGGAGAAGCAGTGATAGAATTAGGAGGTTTGGGATAGCAGTAGTAGGTAATGTGAAGTCTGGGGCATGGTGACCCCCTGACTAGTTGTGGGTGGGGTGTGGATCCTCATAGACTGGTGGGGGTTCTGCAACAGCAGCTCAGAGATGAGTGAGGTGAGCCTGGCTGACATCAGGAAGGGCCTTAGCCTGGTGCCTCCACGAGGAGACTTTGCTCCTGGGACTTCCTGTTGGCCTGGTCCAGCGCGGGGACCGCAGTCTCCACTGGTCCCACGGAGCATCATCTGCCAGGTGCCTCTCAGTGAAATTTGGCTTTACATTTGCCACTAGCTTTGTGAAAGAGAAGGCGTCATTTCCACAGCCTGGGAAGAGTGTCTTACTCACTCATTCTCTGGGTCCCCAGGCAGCTTGGAGTGTTACTGAGCCTCAGAGCTGAAAACTTGGGGCCCTTTGCTATATCGTAACGACCCCCATAATGGAGTCTTGAGGATGCTCAGCTACTAGAGACATTGAAGAGGTGGTGAAAAAGGCCCTCTCATTCCCTCCCCAGCAGAGGTGTTCCTCCAGGGCAGGGAAACTCCATCACCCACAGACAACACGATTAGCAGCTGCTGAAGGTTCCCAGAGTTCTCGGTAGCAGAGCTGGGCCAACGTGGAAACATATAGGAAATTTCCCGAGATTTACCAGGGCTCATTTCTGCCCGCAGGTTGCACCTGAGACCCTAGTCTCTCCTCTCGCTCCACCTGCTTCCTAGCAGCAAAGTGACAAAATGACTGATTTGAATTTAACCTCCTTGCCCTGCTTCTCTATCCCCCCCACCCCATAGAGGTGATAATGAGCAGAGAAATGGGCAGAGGCAGGTGGCCAGGAGGGGAGGGGCAAGTGAGGGAGCAGGGGGCCCCAGGCCTAGCCTAGCACTAGTGTCTGAGGTCCCTGGGACTGATCCAGGGGCCGCTGCAGCACGTGGGAGCCCACAGGGCTTGTTCCCAGGGCCCTGGCATATTGGGAGTGGGGCTGGAGGCAGATTTTAGGGATATGAAGAGACTTTCTAGAAATCCTACAGCCTGAAAGCACTAGAGCCAGGACTGGAATAAGCTTTTGTTTTTCCATTTATCATGTGCTGGTTGATCCCATACTCTTAATATCCAAGCATCTGTTGACCCATTTTACAGGTGAGGAAGCTGAGGCTTCCTCAAGTTACAGACACAAGAACTAAGATTCAAACTGAAGTTTTAGCAAATTGAAGTTGGACAGCTCTTCAGGCCACTGCCTCCTAGTTCAGTGCCTTTTCCGTTGAACGTTGCTTACTCATGAATGGAAGCAGGGAGCACTTATTAAGCACCAGCTGTTTACTCACGGTCTTGCCAGGTGCTGTCCAAAGTACCAGAGAGTATCCTGGTCCCTGTGGCCAGGCTTCCCTCTTGCTCTCTGGACCTGCTGACCTGTGCTCCAGCTAGAGGAAAACCGTTTCCCTTCTCCGTTTGCATTTTCCTGTTTGTACATGGCCTTTTCCATGTTCTCCCACCAGTCAGACCCCTGCTGTGGTCATTAGTGGCTTTCTCTTTGCCGCGTATCCATCTGGCTCACGTCTTTGATGTGCTGCTTAGATGGTGGCTGCTTGGCATCTGTGCCGGGCTGTGGGGGTGGGGGTGTGTGGGGGGGCTGGGTTGCCGTGGGCCTCCTGGAGCTCCCACCACAGGCCTGCCTTCTAGACGGAGGGCCAGCTGCCCTGGTTCTCCTTTGGGAGCTGCCCCGGTTTCTGCCCTGTGCACCCCACCCTGCTTGGGGCCATGTTACTGCCGGAGCTCTGGCCGCTCCTGCCCATCTGGACAGGTGCAGACTCACATCAGGGGAGGACTCAGGGGTTTAGCATCAGGTTTGAGCGTAGATGGATGTGTAGGAGGAGGGGGGAGAGAAACCCCTGAGCGTCCTAGTCTCATTGGACAGTGCTCAGTCCCCCTGGGACCGCGCCTGTGGACAGGGCTGAGCAGAAGGACTGGGAATAATAGCAGGCAGCTTCATCGACAGGGGTGACAGAGAGAATGCCTTATCTGCGAGAGGCAGCTGGGCCCTGCGGTTAATTGTTCTGTTGTTTTCCTCTCGCTATTTTTCCAGCACATCAAGGTGGGACCTTTGCCCTTGGCTTTATCATTGATGCTGAGGCCTGAGCCTGGTGGTGAGCTTGGAAGAGTGAGAACGAAGGGAGGAACCTCTCCAGGAGGGGCTGGAGGGGAGCCCATCCAGGGATGCTCTCAGCCCTTCGGCAGTGCATCCAAGTGGTCTGGATGAACTGGGGGTGAGGGGGCAGGCTGTGAGCCTCAGGGCAAGGAAGAGGGTGTTAGTATCAGAACATTCACGTGAGTTGTGGGCAGGCACCCAGTGGCCCACGTTGGGCGCTGTCAGACCATACTTTGGGTGTCAGACCACATACCATGCTGTTCGGGTTTATCCTGGCTGGGACATGCGTGAGTCTCTTCCAGCACCTTCATGATGTGAGACCTTTTACAATCTGGGTCCTCCTTTCCCCACCTTTTCCCATTAGCATCATGTCCTGCTGCTCCATCTTCCCTGCTGCATGCCAGCACAGGTGCACACCCACTGCACAGGCACACACACGCTGGGCACCCCCCATTTCTTTCCCCCCAATATGTGCAGAGGCCTGATTGAGCCTTCTGCTGCTATGTACCTCTGAGTCTGTACCTGCTTGGTGTGTCTGTGTTGTGTTTGCCACTGATCTTTTCTTGGATAACTTTAATTTATTGTTTTGAATTTGCCACAATTCGCCTCCTCTGGGAAGCCTTCATCCCAGCCCTGGGCTGGATGAGGTAGCCGGCCGGTTCCCACCACACCCATCTCTGCTTCCCTCAGTGGGAGCCCGGTCCACACTGGTCCGTAACTATGTGTTGATTTGTCTGGGTACCCCATAGCTCTGTGAGCCCCTGCAGGGTGGGGCTCTGGCTTAACTGTCATGGTACGCCCACCATATGGCGCATAGGTAGCAGCAGTAAATATGTGTCATATTAATGAATACAAAGAAATGAAAATCAGCAGAACACACACAAAAAACCCTGAAATCATGTCCTTTGTGGGAGTTTAAAATGTCTGCAAATTTTTCTACTCTTTTCATCAAAATGTGAAACCTAATTCTTCTCCTTTTTAAATATGGGTTGGCCTTCTGACTCTAATGAATAGACTGTGGCAGAAGTGATCTTGCATGACTTTGGAGGTGAGTTCAGAGAAGATACTGCAGCTTTTCTTTGGCTCTCTTTTACATGAGGGATGCTTGCTCTTGTGACTCAGCCACCATATTGTGAGGAAGCCCAAGCAACTTGGAGAGATCACTTGTAGATGTTCTAGCCACAGCCCTAGCTCATATTCCAGCCCACTACCAGCATAACATGCCAGATATCTGAGCAGGGGAGTGTTCAGATGGTTGCAGCCCCCATCTTTCCAGTCATTCCTGCTGACTCTGAGTGGGAAGAGACAGGCTTTCCTCATTGAACCCTGTCCAAATTATAGATTTGTGAACAAAATAGATCTTGTCATGTTTAAAATGACTGGGTTTTGGATTGGTCTATTATGTTGCCATTGATAGCCAAAATATCCTAGGAGAAGTAGTGAAGGAAAAATGGTGTAGAGAAGACTAGAGAGAACTTGAGGGAGGTTAGGGATGGGGAGAAGAAATATCTCAGTCATTCAACTTCTAGCAAATATTTGTCAGCTTCCTACTATGTGCCAGGCAGTATGCACAAAACAGGGAGTAATGAAGGGGAACACAGCCCTTGGGGGCATCCTAGTGGTGGGACAGATGGTCGTTAAGAAGAAAAATAATGTAGAACATAATTTTAGGAAAGTACTATGAAGGGAATAAACAGGGTGATGTGATGGATGCAGGCTTGGGCAACTGAGAATGAGAGGAGAGGGGAGGGGAGGGGAGGCCCCTCTTTGTGAATGCATGAAGGGTGGTCTTGCCAAGCAGGCTAGACTTTACTCTGCATGGGAGATGGGTTTTGGCTTGATTATGCAATTCTTTCCAGCCAGGCTGAACCAAACTGGGATAGGCTGCCTTGAGGGATGATACAGCCCCATCCCAGAGTGTCCAAGGAGGGCTGAGCTGCTCCCAGAGGTGAGAGCCCAAATTCTACAAGAGGCAAATGGGGACTGGGAGCTGCAGGACAGAACTGACAGCTTGGCTTGGGAGCCGCCAGCTTCATAAATGCTGATACAGAGCACATTTACTGAGCATCTACATGAGAAATGTACTTGAAGCGGAAAACATGAAGTTCAAGAAGACACAGCCTTTCTTTCCAGGAGCTCCCTGATTAACACATTGGTGGGGGAGACAAAGCTGTGCAGACTACAGGCTGTCGCAGGAGGTGTGATGGAGTCTGCTAGCTAGCTGTGGTGTAACAGTTACACATCAGCTGCTAGGAGAAACCAAAGGAGAGGATCGTACTTCCAGTGGGAAGGATCTGAGGCAGGATTGTGTGCGTAAGAGACAGAGAGAGACACGTCCTCCTTGGGGGACAGGTAGACGTTTGTCAGACAGAGATGGGAGTGGGTTGGGATGAGAAACCAAAACTGATCATCATTCCTGTCTCCTTTCTCATGCTGGTGGACCCTAGGGCTCTCGTGAAGGGCTTTGCCTGTTTTGTTAGCCATATCTTCGGTTGTAGAGACGGATGTACAGCTTAAACTGGAGGAGAGCAAAGGTTAAGGAGCGATTGCTGGCCTTTGTTTTCTTGGATATTTTGGGACTCGGGTTGTGACTGTATCTGGGGCACCAATGCTGTCTTAGGCTCAGTCTCCCTTTATTCATTCCTTAGCTTTGTGTTTGTGTCAGCCAAGTTCTGGGCAGAACACAGCTGGTATTCTCAAAGGGTTAGTTGAGGAGAGTACAGTGAAGAGACTCTTTTCCAGAGGTGTGAACAGGGCTAAGGGAATTAAATGGGCTTCCCCTGGTATCTCAGCTGGTGAAGAAGCCACCTGCCATGCAGGAGACCCCGACTCGATTCCTGGGTCGGGAAGATCCCCTGGAGAAGGGATAGGCTACCCACTCCAGTATTTTGCTTCCCTGGTGGCTCAGATAGTAAAGAATCCGCCTGCAATGCAGGAGCCCTGGGTTCGATCCCTGGGTTGGGAAGATTCCCTGGACGAGGGCATGGCAACCCACTCCAGTATTCTTGGAATCCCTTTGGACAGAGGAGCCTGGTGGGCTACGGCCCATGGGGTCAACAAAGAGTCGGACATGACTAAGCAACTAAGCATAGCCCAGCAAGGGAACCAAACAGGACTGGGTGTACCCAGGATCTGGCGGTAGTGGGAAGCGACAGCTCCCCAAGGCCAGAAATGGCAATGGGAGGTGCCATCAGGACCTGGTCAGGGCTGTACTGGGAGAGGGCCCTGGGGCAGGAGCTGTAGTCCGAGACACAGGAGGGCATGGGGGCGGAGGGGGCGATGGAGTCCTGGAACTGTTTCTCCTCCACTTTCTCATCGCCTGCCAGTACCTCCTGTTGGGTGAACCCATCAAGAAGGCAGAGGACAAGGTGGCCTGATCCATGGAAGTCAGTCTCCTGGGTCTCAGAAGAGTGCAAAACAAGCTGGAGAATGGGCCTGGAGGGGCTATGGAGAATAATCAGCTCAGCCATTTACCTTGACTTCACTCTCCAACAGCTCTCCCACCAGATACTCACGTGGCTACTGGCAGCTCACACTCATGTCCTCTGGAAATTTTGGCAGAGTGATGAATTCTCACTCCCAGTAGCTCTAGCAGAGGCCCTGGAAGTTTTGCCTCCTTGGTTCCCTTGGGTCCTAAGCCTCTCCATGAACCAGGCTCTGTCACCAGCATATTGAAATGCACTCATTGGCCAGCTGTGGTGCTCATGACTACCCATCCCCAGAGCTGGGGGGAGAGGGGTAGCCCAGACCCACCTGAGCCACCAGGCCAGAGGTGGGGAGGGCTGGCTCCGCCCAGAAATGTCAGGGTGCTGTTACTGGAAGTAGTGGGAATGGGTCTTGGACAGGGCAGCAGTCTTCCATAGCCATTCAACCTTCTTGCATCATTGGAACATAAGAGAGCTGGTGTGTAGGAAAGGAAAGAACACATAGACTTCGGGGGCAGAAGGAGGCGGCTGTAGCTGTGATGGTTCTGGGTGAAGTTGTGGGAGAAGCTGGGGAAACTGTAGGTGAGAGAAAAGTGAGAACCCAGGGAGGGCAACCTGGAGATGGCTGGGCCAACAGTTTCTTTCTGGCTGAGGATGTTTTCTATATCCCTGAGCATTAAGATCAAACTCAAAGTGATGAACAGGCAGACAGCAGGGGTATTTGACTGAAGGCAAACTGAGTTTAAGACTAGAGCATCTCAGTTAGACTCTGAAAAAGGAGGGCTCCTTTTGGGGACAAGATGAAAAAAATGATGAGTGAGGAGCCATGCTTCTCACTGTATCTCTGGGTTCCAACATAGATGCCACAACATCTTAACCTAACCATTGCATTTAAATTGAATCCTCAGTGCAGAGCAAGAAAGAAAGAAATGCGAACTCATAGGTACCTGGTAAGATGGCTCATTTCCCCTTACTTTCCCCCACTCTCAGTCACGGCTTAGTTTCACCAGAAATTCCATTTGTGTCAGTAGCACATTTAGTCAGTTTTCTGTGTACTTTTTGTCTAGGTTTTGAGACTTGTATAAAGATGGCAGGTCTTCGGTGTCCTTTGTAGACTTCCTTCGTCACACCTTAGATGTCTCTTTCTCTTTTGGGAGCGAGGCATCTGAAATCTGCTTAGAGTTCACCAGAGGAAGACTCCATTTGCCCTTCCAGTTTCCCTGCTCTTCGCTCTAACTTTCCTCTACTCCCAGCCAAGCAGAACAAGAACAGTTTGGTTTTTTTCTTTTTAAACACAGTAGCACAGTACTGCCGCTCCGCACGAAAACCCGTGGTTTTCTTTTTCCAATCAGAAGAAAGTAATTTTCCTTTCACTCACCTGACTAACTTGTTCAAAGCATCCCCTCCCCACCCTTTTCTGATATCTTGCTGCTAAGTATTTGCCAGTTCATTTGCATCTGAATGGTTCCTTAGCAACTATCATACCCTCTGGATTAGGTACAAAGCTGCTCTCTGACACAGGCTGCCAGGGCTCCATCGCCCTTGTCTGTGGTACCTGAGTTCCCAAACGGAGCCCTGCCCAGACGCAAGACACAGTCACTGACAACATTACATGGGTTCTGAATTACAATGCAGTTCTCCTTACCCTATCTGACACGCAGACCTCTAAGAAGACCCTGGTTCTTGAAAGGCTCCTAGTAGCCTATACGTTCCTGAAAACTGCCCTCTGATGTAGGTCTTCGGGAAGAGAGTCACAGATCTCAACGTTGGATGAGTGTCCTGTCTTCAGACAGGCAGTGGGTTTGTTGCATTTTGTAGACCTGGCTGCTGAGGCTCAGAGAGGTGAAATGACAGGATGGGACAGGAATCTGGACATGCCGAGGTGGGACGGGAGCTCGGGGCATTGCTGTCACAGACTGTAAGAGTGACTCCCATTTGCCAACTATTGTGAGCTTTAGGAATAAACTGAAAGAAAGAATAAAAAAAGAAATATAAAAAACCAAAACATAGATATATGACTCTTCTGAAATCCTAGGAGCTTTTTATTTCTCGCCTAACCAGAAAGAATAATTGCCCAAATGAATATGCCACATGTATACATCACCTCGTTTCTCTGATCTTGGTGGTCGGCATTCTTTCCATTCTTGGGCTTGTAGCTGTGGGTCGCACTGGACGAGTGAGGGGAAGCCCCGTGTGCATGTGTGTTGGTGTGTCTGTGCGTGCATGCGCTTGTGTGTGTATTTATGCAGATAATGTGGATAGACTGGCCCGGGGACCGGTTAGCAAATCAGAATATTCTGCGCCAGCCAGTGGTGCTACTATTTAGCAGCACCAGGCCTCCACCACCAGGGCTCACTGGCACGGAACAGCTGGCAAATGGAAGATGCTATTCAGAAAAGGACAATGAGAACAAAGCTGGTTCTACAGCAGGGCTGACCTTTGCGACTCCCACTTCACGTTGTTATTAAATATCCAGAAAAGACTGAAGGAACAATTATAGTATTGTCATAACGTCTAAGTGCACAAGCCAGCCTTGTACAGGGAGTCTGGGGCTCAGCTGAGCCTGACGAAGCAGGACTCAGAGACTGCGCTTAATTTCTGCTCACCTGGAGTTGGTCTTCATCATTTCATGCCACAGAAAGCGCCCCAAGTGCTGCATGCAGTTCTGCCATTAGGGGCTCCAGAAGCAAATCTGTCCGGAGGAAAGGGCTGGGAATCCTTGGATTTGTGCTTGGCTCCCTGTAGAGTTTTGTGTGCGGTCGTGGTTGAGGCCATCCTAATGGGCTAGGCTGGGTGCTGGCGGCCAGGGTTCTAGGGAGAGTTTGCTGAGTTGTGTTGGCTTAAAGCCTTTCAGAGGATGGAGAATGAGTGACTGGCTTTGCCATGATGGGACGTATCCTCCGGCTCAGGATGCCGCCTCACTGTGCCAAGGATGGGCACCCATTGCACAGGGAAAACCATCAGATGGGAGTTCCATGCAAGCACTGGGGCTGCCTCTGGGGTGTCACGGCAGTCTCTGTTCTGCATCTGAACCAGTGTTTCTCAGCCTTATTCTCATTGTCCTCCCACCCCTCACTCCCCAGGAGCCTTTGTCGATAATTTTTCCCGACCACCCAGTACCATACCCTGTGGGATATTCATACCTGGAGAGACTGTCCATCTCTTTACACATTGAGGCCCTTGGAGGGGCCACCAATGATTGTCATATCTAAGAATTTTCATTCTGCGCCTTCCCCCAAGAATCACTTGGCACCCTTGTTCGGAAAGCACGACCTAAACAAAATAAGCCTGGCAGGAAATTAGCCAGCCTTCTGCTGAGTTAGAGCACATCTTTTGTTTTTCCACGTAAGTTTTAGCAGGAGTGGCACTGGCCAGTCAAAGTGGTGTCCACCTTAGCTGGCCTATGAGATCCTCCGCTGTCTGGTGTTACCTTGAGTTGTCAGGTCCTGGGGTGTTCTGAGGGGCCCAGTGAAGGCCTGGGAACAGAAGGGTAACTGGAAACCTCACGCAGTGGTGATTTGCCAGTAAGTGTGGAAGGCTTTCAGTATTTTAACAAGCATGGCTGTGCCAGCCCATGCTTAGTGAATGTCAGTCCTGAGTTCTCCAGATTTGAAAATGGTTTCTTGAGTTTGGGTCCATTTTTTAGATAAATAAGCTTTCTTGAGAAATGATTTCCACACAGTAACATTCACCAAGTTTGAGTGTATGATGCCATGAGACTTGACTAATGAATGTGGGCACATAGCCCCCATACAGACATGATATAGAGCATTTTCATCACCTTGCTGTGCCCTTGATGCCATCCCCTGCCTCTGTCCCCCTCTCCGTGGCCTTTGGCGAGCCCTGATCTGATTTCTGCCTTTACAGTTCTGCCTTTTCTAGATGTTCATACAAATGGAGTCACAGAATATGTTGTCTTTTTCTGTCTGGTTTCTTTCACCCAGGGCTTGCATTTTCAGTTTCATCCCTGTGGTCACATATCTGCGGTTCCTTCCTTTTTATTGCTGAGTAGTGTTCCACTGAATGAATATATATTTATGTGCTGTGCCTAGTCACTCAGTCGTGTCCGATTCTTTGTGACCCCATGGACGTATACATATGTGTGTGTGTATGTGTGTATATATAGACTTGGTTTATGTATATACCTGGTGTATGCATTTAATGGTTGATCTCTGTTTTCTTCTAGTTTCTAGGTTTTGGCTTTTATGAATAAAGCTACTGGTCTAGGAGGTCCTCTGGACCAGGGATTGTGTGTCTTTGTGAAGACACAAAATGAAAAATAGGTTTTTGTTTCTCTTGTTTAGATACCTGAGCATGGAATTGCTGGATGATATGATAAGTGTGAATTTATCTTTGTAAGATACTGCCAAATGTGTTTTTCAGACGTTCTGCATTCCATCAGCTACGTATGAGAGTTCCTCACCAGCATCCTCACCAGCAGTTGTTATTGTCAATCTTTTTAATTTTAACCATTGTGGGGAGTATATGACAGCATCCCATGGTTTTCATTTGCATTATTTATTAATGTTGTGCTTCTCACATGCTTCTTGGCCATTCATACATACTCTTGGTTGAAATGATGTTCAGACCTTTAGTCTGTTTGTGTGTGTGTGTGTGTGTGTGTGTGTGTGTGTGATTGGGTTTTCTGTTTTGGGTCCTTTTCCATGTGTATGGTGGATTGGAGGTTCCAGGGGAGCTTCTCCCCCACTCTCATCCGTCCACTGAGGTTGCTGTGATATGCAGATAAGGTTGGTACCTGCTGGGTCTTATTCCTGGAGGTGGGGCAGGGGGCCACGACCTTCTCGACAAGGATGGCTGTCAGTTATCAGGGAAGAAGTGCATTCCTAGATCAGAGCCAGAACCTTGGAGAGTGTTCCTGCCATGAGAATGTATGAGCCTCTGCAGGAAACCACAGTCCAGGTGATCCAGGATTGTGTCACCCTGGGCTTATTTCCCGTGTGTCGTCTGTAAGTGCCAAGCCTGTCTCTGCCATACTCCTGGGTTTGAAGGGAGAGTCCGTGCCCTGCCCCTGCCCAGCATTGTAGAAGGACCTGGGCTTCTGTGGTGGTGGCGGCAGAAATCAGGCAGAGACCCCCAAGTATCCTGCTTCTCCAGGGTGGTCTTATTACAGGCATCTTTTGGAGTTTCCTTCCTAAGGAGAAAGGTGTGATTCTTCATCACAGGCTGTCCTCTGAAGGCTGGCTTGGTGCTGCTCAGGATGCCTGGTCTCAGGCTGGGCCCAGCAATAGGGCACCCAGGCGGTCCATCACCTCTCTCCTGGTCCGGCTCTTGAAAGGCTTCCCAGATCCACTGGTTTGTGCTTCATTCAAGCCTTAGGTCATGACTTTGGCTCATTCCTGAACTGCAAATGACAGACGCAGGATTCCTCAGGCTTCTCAACACCAGAGATGATGTAGGTGCTTCAGCCACGTTTGCTGTTATTTGCATGATGATGATCAGTGATCACAGTAATCACGGGGGCGGTGACACATGACAAGGATGTAGAGGCCTGCTGCGGTGTCATCAAGAATTGATAGGCACCGCTGGGCCCTGTGTCACATCGCACAAGCACCTCTTGTGCCCATGAGCAAGGATGCAACTGACACTGAATCACTTCTGACTCTGGGCAGGGTGAGGGTCTCTGAGGGTCCCCCAGAATCCAGCCCAGGACCTGGCACACGGGAGGCACTTGGTAAACGATGGATGGATGAATGGTTGGTGGACTGTGTCCCTATCACACTGCTCAGGATCACTCAGGGAGAGGCTGATGCTGGTGCCACCGGGACATAAAACCAGATCATCAAGCGCAAAGCAACAGCAGCATAGGAACCCAGATCTAATTGTGAAGACAAGACTGACACGCCTGGGGCTGGATGGAGAGACCAAAGATGGTTCAGACAAGGAGCCACCATTGACAGGACCTGTATTACAGGAAGCTTAGGAGTAAACGGTACCTTAACATGTGGAGATAGAGAGTGGTGTGGTGCATGTCATGGGAGGAGTAGCAGAGGTGGAGGCATAGCACGGGGAAAGGAAAGGCAAGTGCGTGGAACAGCAGTACAGCCAAGAGAGTGCTCAGCGGCTCAGCCACGTGACTGGTGCTGTTGGAGATCAGACGATGGAGAGATGGAGTGGCCAGGGTAACCAGGATTGCTTCCCGAAGGAGGGAGACCCCTTGAAGGAAATAGAGGGTTTGTGCTTGTAGAAGAAGCAGGGATTTATATATAGGACTCCCTTCTAGCCAGGCTTGCCCTTCCCTGGGCCAAAATCATCTGGGCTGGAGAACCTCAGAGAAACCCATTTCTGTGACTTGTGCCCCTCTGTCTTGGCTTTCCTGGCTCCAGAAAGCCCAAGAGATGTTCCTGTGGGGAAGGGCTTCCCATCTGTGCTACATCCTGAATCCCAGGGCCTAGCTGACACTGCCAACATGGCTTTATCTCGGGGAATCCAGGGTGCTTTTTGCAATGATCTGGAGCGGTTCTCACAGCTGTCTTCTCTGACCTCATACTCGGCATGTGGTATGGGAGCCAGAGCGTGGGCCTTATTGGAAGTGCAGAATCTCAGGCCCTGCCCTGAAAGGACTGAATTCAGATCTGCCTCAACTCGAGCCCTAGGCTTTAAGACTCTTGCATCAGGGAAGTAGCCTCTTTAAACAATTTAACAAATACTTTTTTGAGCATTTTTTGAAAAAGGAATTTCTCCGGATTGCTGAAGACCAAAGAGACATGACAAGTAAATATAACACATGATCCTTTACTACACCCTGGCAAAGAAATTGTTGTAAATCATGGTATTTGGACAATTGACAATGAACTCCTCAAATTAAGGGAAAGGGTCTCATTAGATAAAAATATCATCACAATGTTAAAATTTCCAAATTTAGCAACTGTATTGTGGTCAGGTGGGCTTCCCCGGTGGCTTAGTGGTAAAGAACCTACCTGTGATGCAGGAGCTGCAGGAATCATGGGTTCAATCCCTGGAGTGGGACAATCCCCTGGAGGAGGGCATGGCAACCCACACCAGTATTCTTATTCTTGCCTGGTGAATCCCATGGATAGAGGAGCCTGGCGTGCTACGGTCCATAGGGCTGCAAAGAGTTGGACACAATTGAGCGACTTAGCATACATGTGCACATTGTGGCCAAGTAAGAGAATATCCTTTTTCTCTTCAATATGCACCTTGTTCTCAGACGGCTTGGGAAGAAAACAAGCAAACGAGTGTGTGTATGTCCTATAATAAATGTATACGTAATGCAAAAGCATATGTGGAATAGATTATATTTTCATACTCTAAAATACATGTGTAGAGAGAATAAAAAACAAATGTGGCAAAACATTAAAAATTGGTATCTCAGGGTCAGGCCACATGGGGATCTGTTCATGGTACTTTCTTGGGTAATTGCTATTATTTGAAAATAAAAAGTTTTTATAGAGTGTGTCTTGTTTAAAAGTTTGATGGATGTTGCAAGTTACCCTCCAAAAAGGCTGAACCAATTTATATTCTCACAACACCACAAGAGGGTTGCTGCAGCTGTCTGATGTAGCTATTTTTAATTCAGCTATTTTCATGCCAGGGACTTTTTTGATGGGGTCATATATCAGTTTTGACCTGTGGACATTTTCTTTTTTCCCAATTTATTATGAATATTTCTGAAAGTAAGGAAAAATCATAGTGCAGTGAACATCCGTAGCTGACCACCCAGTTTCAACAATTGTTGAGTATTTTACCATGTTTATTTATCAGCACATGTTTTTTGAGGGGTAGGGGAGGTTGGGAGTTGAGACTCAGCACAATTCAGTAACAGGTAAGTCCTGGAGCCACCGTACCTTCTGCAGCTGGTCCTTGATCTCTTGTCTCTCAGGTTTTCCCCCAAATTGCTTCCTTAACAGGTGGAATTATTTTGTTTTGTTTTCTGGAGCACTTTAGGAGAATGCTATAGTCAGACAAGCCTGAATTGGAATTCCATCTCTGACCCTGGGCTGCTTAGACCTCCATGTGCTCATCTGGTAAGTGGGGATGGTACCACTTACCTCTTCAGATTGTGGTGAAAGATAAATGAGGTGACCTGCTTAGCTGTTAGTCTTGTCACTTCTTTGGAATATCTCTTTTTATCTAGTGCAGACCTCCAGGCCACCTCCTCCAGGAAGCTGATCCCTAAGTCTTTACCCTGCTGACTAAGACCTTGTCTGGACCTTACGTTGAGGGTGTGTGGTCCTGTCCCTTCGGCTCCCATTGTCTCTGGAAAGTTGCTACGTGGGTGTGTGTGCTGGGGTGAGGTTAGGTAGCTGACGTCACGACCAAATGGAATCACAGCCGCAGGGCCTCCGGTGTTACTAACCCCAGTGAGGGCATCAGGGTGAAGAGGCTGCAGCCCCAGTGGAGTAAGGCTGTGGCTCACTGTTGCCTTGCCCATCCTGTCTCCAGGATTTCTTCTTGCTAGACCAGGATTCATGTTTGTCGGGGAAGGGAAGCACAGTACCGGGGCTAGAGAACTGAGGCATGCAAAATTCAAAGGCACACCAAAAACTCAGGAACCAAGATAAATATTTTAATGCAATTAAAAAAAAATCAAATCTTCAAACTCTAGCCTGTGGGCTGGCTGCCTATTTCTGTAAATAAAAAAGTTTTAAAATGAAGTTTGAGGGCCTCAGTCTGCCTCGCCCTCTCTCTCTGTGGCCCCTGGGGATGCTGGAGAGCGTGCTCCTGCACTTGCTGTCCTCAGGGTGGAATGTCCATCCAGCCGCCCTGGAGTTTGCACAGTGCTCTCATCCCTTAAAGGCCGGATGCCCTGATGCTCTCCTCCTGGACTTATGGCCAGTGTGGCTCTTGGCTCAGCTGGAAGAACACTGGAGCTGGAGGTGTGTGGTGGGCTCTAGTGGTACTGGATGGCACTCGTTTCCCTGTCGGTGGAGGGTCCACACAGGGCCCCTCCTTGGCCTCACACTGAAGGTGTGATTCCACAGCAGAAGTGTGGTACTGGAGGCAGAGGACTGGCTGCCGTGACCTTGGACAGTCACCTTAGCCCATCTAATGGGGTTGATGGGGTCCACCCTCCTGCCCTCTGAGGTCTCCAGTAAGAAGCTATTGAGTAGGAATTGGAGCCGCTGCACATGAGATGCTCTTGCCAGAACTGGCCCGCACTCTGGAGATGCAAGCCACCTCTACCATAACAGTGGGTGCAATTGATTCTGGGGGCCAAGTGGTCATCCCTATAGTGGGGACCACGTCTAAGACCCCAGCACCTAGCACAGGATGGGAGGACAGGGTGACAGGTGGGGGCTTGCCTTCACATCTAGCCTGGTTCACAGATACCTCTCAAGGTCCCATAGCTGAGCTCCCACCCATCTACTCCTCAAACAGGTGTCCCTCAAGTGTCCCTCTCTGCCCCAGTCCTGGCTCACCTGAGCTTCTGGGGCTGTCTGTGCCCCTGGCTGTGCCAAAGGCCACATGGGGAGGAAGGATGTGGAAAGGAAAGGCATAACCAGGCACAGGATGTACCCCCAGGTGACCATCTCACATTTCTGGATGATTCCAAGACCATTGTGGTAGATTTTACTTTTCTTTGAACGTCACTCCATAAGTGTGAAACTTGTGTTCAACTCTGGAGTCATGAGATCAGAAGTCCCTGGTGCCCTAAGAGACTGACAGGCAGTAGCAGAAGGTGTGGGGGATGCCTTGGCTTCTGATGTGTGACCTGACCGTGGTGGGTCCTTGCGACTGGGGACAGTGATATGGTCCCCCAGGAGTCTTCCACCCGTCTGGCTTCTCCTCTCACACGACTGTGTTTTAGGGAAAATTCAGACACCAAAGGATGCTTAGGGGCCAGCATTGGTGCAGAGGGGGCTGTCTGAGCAGGACAGAAATGGGTCTGTATGTGGGGTTCCAAACAGGAGAGGTGGCAGAGGTGAGCTCCTAACTGAACAAGGTACATGCAGGATGGGGAGGCAGAAACACACTTCTGTCTTACCATTTCCATGGTAAATTGGGGTTTTCCCTTGGGTGTGAGTCCCTCTTTTTCCTGGACATTGAGGGCTGGGGCTGGGTCCTCCTGTCTGTGCCTCGGTGCTCTGCACAGGGGGCCAGTAGACAGGATTCCTGCCCAGAGGGAGGTGCAGTGGTGTGTGCTGGGTGGTCTCAAAGACTGGGTCCCTGTCTTCATTTGGGGTCGATGGGGTCCAACCTCCTGCCCTCTAAGCAGAGTTACTGTGTAGGAATTGGAGCTGCTGCTCCTGAGCTCCTGCCCTCTAACCAGTAAGAGGTTATTGAGTAGGAATTGGAGCTGCTGCTTGTGAGATGCTCTGTCCCAGAAAGCCTTGGACAGTCAGCTCCTCTGTAAAATGGGAATGAATAAGACCCCCTTGTAGGAGCCTCAGTAGGGAGTCAGATGATACATGTCCAGTGCCTGGTACAGTGCTGGGTGAGTAGTGGGTACTCAGTAGATGCATCCTTTTTTCCCCTCCTCCTTCAAGGCTGCAGCCTGGGGGTTCTGCTTGGAGAAGCTGGGTTGCCCTTCCCACCCATATCCTGCCTCCTGCAGTGGCTCAGACCCTCCTGCTTGTGGGCTAGGCGGCTGCCCTGCCCCGAGCTCCTGCAGCCCCGTTCTGTCCTCTCTGCCCTAATGGGGGCTTCTGTGTAACAGACACTCTCGCCTCTGTCTCCAACCCGGCCTTGCCTTCCCCACCTCCTGCTTGGAACCTCACTGGGGTGGGCACAGCTCGAGGACAGATGGACACCTCCAGTGACAATGTCTGATTTGGCCGGTGTCAGCTAATTGCCGTAACAGCTGACTCCAAACCTGTTACCTGATGAGATAAATGTGTGTTTCCTTCTCACATCACAGTCCCCGGAGGCCAGTGGCAGGACTGGTGCTTTTGGAGGAGTCCACCCATTCTTATCTACCCAGTCTGGAGGTGACACCTCACTGCCTGTCCTCTCGTGGTCCCAGCTGGACCGGATCTGGGAAATGGAGTGAGCATCCATCTGGGAAGAGGGCTCAGGTGTAGAGAGCAGGTGGCCATGTGCCTGCCACTGTACCACGGCCTTTCTGCAGTCTGGGGACAGGGGCAACACCTCCCTGTTCCGGGGAGGCTTATCCACCAGGAGGGCTCGGAATACTCCTGCCTCCCTTTGTCCCTCCGCCTTCCTTTCTTTCCTTCCCTCCATCCTTCCAGCGAGCCTCCCCTTAGAGTGGCAACTGGCTGCCTTTATGCAGTGGAGGGAGAGATGCTCAGGGGTAACTTTTCAGATCATGGGGGCTGAGCTCTCTGATCATAGGCAAAAAGTGATCCAGGTTATTTCACTTAGAGACAGGAGACCAGGGCCCGAGCGCTTCTTCAACAGCACTTCTTGGTAGTTGCTTTTCTTTATTTATGTGTGTCTGACCGCCTGCAGTGCCTCCCCCTCCCCCAGCTGCCTTCTCTTCTCCTGGCACTCCCGGCCTGCCCGCCTCTGAATGTCGGCACCGGCTGCTCCTGCTGCTGGGAAATAGGAGCAGAGAGATCAGATAAGCCTTCAGAGGGAGGACTGATTTTTAAAATGAAGAAAAGGTTTTAGAATTAAGAAGATATGGAATTTTAAAAATGATAATAAAATGGTAAAACCAGGGAACTAATTGCCGGAAAGAATTAGTGCAAGTTTAAGTAAAGATAAAAGATAGTGATAAAAATAATTGTGAAAAAAACAGTAAAAGCCCAAGTGGACAAGATAAAATGTGAAATTAAAAAACTGAAAATACTTAAAGACTAAATTCAGACGGAGGCAGACATTCCCAAACCAGAGGTGATGGGGGCACAGCCCTGTGAGAGTTCCAAGGTGGGCATCTGTCTCTCTTTCTCTAAGGGTTCTTGGGCAGAAGTTCTAATGTGGATAGAAACAGTGCTTCTCTTTATGAGAACGAGGCTGGGGCGGGGATGGTGGGGCTGGGGACCGGGGGCAGCTGACACTGTCCTGCCCCTGGGGGCCGGCCTTTCTGAGTGCCCTTTTTCTCGTGTGTCTGGGACAGTTGGAGGCAAGGAGGTTGTGTGTGCTTAGTCGCTCAGTTGTGTCTGACCCTTTGTGACCCTGTGTACTGTATATAGTCTACCTGGCTCCTCTGTCCTTGGGATTTTCCTGGCAAGAATATTGGAGTGGGTTGCCATTTCCTTCTCCAGGAGATCTTCCCAATGCAGGGATTGATCTCTGGCAGTCAGAATTGGGGGCCACAAGCTAAAAATAGAGCATCCCCCTCTAAGGCAGCATCTCCAGGAGAACATAGAGTAAATGGAAAGGTAAAAACAGTGTTAAAATGGGACAGGCAGGGCTAAAAGGTGTTACCAGTTTGGGAACTGGTGTGGGAGCTGGGGGGTATTAGTGCTTTGCTGGGTACTTGGGTCCCTGTAATAAAGGATTGCTTCAGCTAGCAGACACACCCCCTTCCGCCCCCCCACTCCCCTCCTGCCTGGAACCAGTCTCCTGGCCGCATAACCCCTGGTCCCCACCAGCCTTGTCCCCACACAGGAGACTTCAGGGCTGTCCCCAGACATGGGCAAACTCCACAGACACCCTCCTAGCCTGGACTTCCCAGACCACTGGTGTCTCTCACCCTTGATCCTTGTCATCCTTCACTCACCTGGCTACAGGTGACCTGAGATGTCAGGCTGATGGTGTGTGCAGGCTGGTGGGGTGGGGGCAGTAGCCAGCATACATGCTTCCCTTTCTCATTCCTCTTGCAAAAGAATTTGCCCCCTAAGGTCAGGACCTGGCCCTGACACTTCAGGAACACCTGTGATTCTTATTTAAAATTGTAGGATAGTCCATAGTGTGTGTGAGCAGAACCCTTCCACTTTCTCCCTGCCTTGCTCTAGTGAGTCGCCTCTCACCAAAGCATGTTCCTTTTTTGTTTTGCCTCATTTTGCAAAGATGACAGATTAGTTACATCAGGGACCCTTCTGTTTCTACATAGCAGATTTTGCTGTTTTCAAAAAAAAAGAAAAAAAAAAGACTGTTTTCCAATCACCTTGGAAGAGACTTGTGTCCTTCTCAGAATTGCTGGCAGAGTGCATGGGGATTGGTGAGCTGTGTGGGGGGTTGACTTGGCAAAAAGGCAGCTAGACTGTCCACCTCGGGGCCAGACTCAGCAAGACCTGCACCCTGGCCTCCCATTCAGCTAGGGAGGAAACAGAAGTGCCCTTGATGGGGTGCACTGGGCTATTCCTTGCCCCCCAGTGGGACCACCCAGCTTCCCAATTCCCTGTACCCCCGAGCACCCAGCACTGGGTTGAAAGGCTCCACTAGCTTGCCCCTGGGCCTGTGGCCTCTCAGATAATTGTTTTTGCTTAAAAGTCATTAAGTCTCTCAGGAGAAATGATTAACTGATGCAAATAACTCACCTGCCTCCTTGATGGAGGAAGTAAATTCAGAGAGAAGCTTCCAGAATACAACTGCAGACAAAGTTCTCCCAGATGAGAGGTGTCTTCTGTGAGCAGTGGGCTTAATGAAAGGAGTGGGGTGGAGCTTGCACAAGGGAGAATCGAAAGGGAGCAGGAGGTCACCCTGGACTTGGGGATTGGAAGGAGCAAGGTGTCCCAGGGAAACCAGGTCATGCCTGCTGGGGGCATAAGGGAGCCCTGAGCAGAGCCTGTGCCTCCATTCAAAGCTGCCTGCAGGGTGGGTTCTTCCCAGATGGGGCTGCCCAGGCTGACAGGTGAGTGCCCTGGGATGGTGGGAGGCAGATCTTCCTGGACTAAAGGAGGGTCAGGCTCTGGATTATGGAGTGTGGAAGGGAAGGAAGTGGTGGAGGAGGAAAGGAGCGAGGAAGAGGAGGAGATGGGTGTGGCCGAGGATAAGCTTCTCCTGCTTCACTTGGCCCCTTCTGGGCAGAAACACCTTGCAGAACCCTGGGGAAGCAGAGAGTGAGGAAGAAAAAAGGGAGAGAGGGAAAAGGGGCTCGGAGTTAGTGGCATTTTGGTCCTCTCAGATGCTCAGAATTTCTAGCCCCCATTGCCAGCCCCCAGTATCTGCCAGGATTCCTACTGATTCAGGCCACACAGGTTCTTTAAAATAGAAATCCCTTGCATTCCTATACACTAACAATGAGAAAACAGAAAGAGAAATTAAGGAAACAATACCATTCACCATTGCAACAAAAAGAATAAAATACTTAGGAGTATATCTACCTAAAGAAACGAAAGACCTATACATAGAAAACTATAAAACACTGATGAAAGAAATCAAAGAGGACACAGATGGAGAAATATACTGTGTTCATGGATTGGAAGAATCAATATTGTGAAAATAACTATATTACCCAAAGCAATCTATAGATTCAATGCAATACCTATCAAGCTACCAATGGTATTTTTTCACAGAAATAGAACAAATAATTTCACCATTTGTATGGAAATACAAAAAACCTCGAATAGCCAAAGCAATCTTGAGAAAGAAGAATGGAACTGGAGGAATCAACCTGCCTGACTTCAGGCTCTACTACAAAGCCACTCCATCGACAGTATGGTATGGCACAAAAGACAGAAATATAGATCATGGAACCAGATAGAAAGCCCAGGAAAAGGAAAAAAACATAAATCCACGATGCCTAATGGACACCTTATCTTTTGCAAAGGAGGCGGATATACAATGGAAAAAAGACAACCTCTTTAACAAAGTGTGCTGGGAACAAACTGGTCACACACTTGTAAAAGATGAAACTAGAACCTTTCTCTAAACACATAAACAAAATAAACTCAAAATGGATTAAAGATTAAATGTGAAGACAGAAACTATCAAACTCCTAGAGGAGAATATACGGCAAACACTCTCTGACCTAAATCCAGCAGGATCCTCTATGACCACCTCCCAGAACATTGGAAATAAAAGCAAATAAACAAATGGTACTAATGAAAATTTAAAAAGCTTTTTGCACAACAAAGGAAACTATAAGCAAGGTGAAAGACAGCCTTCAGAACGGGAGAACATAATAGCAAATGAAGCAACAGACAAAGGATTAATCTCAAAAACATACAAGCAACTCCTGCAGCTCAATTCCAGAAAAATAAATGACCCAATCAAAAAATGGACCAAAGAACTAAACAGACATTTCTCCAAAGAAGACATACAGATGGCTAACAAACACATGAAAAAGATGCTCAACATCACTCATTATCAGAGAAATGCAAATCAAAAACGCACAAATGAGGTACCATTACACCTCCCAGTCAGGGATGGTGGCTATCCAAAGTCTACAAAGCGAATAAACACTGGAGAGAAGTGATGGTCACGACCAGGGGCTGAAGATCAGATGTTGTATTCTGTTAGACCAGGGTAGGAGCCAAGGAACCCTCTTACACTGTTGGTGGGACTGCAAACTAGTACAGCCGCTATGGAAAACAGTGTGGAGATTTCTTAAAAAACTGGAAATAGAACTGCCATATGACCCAGCAATCCCACTTCTGGGCATACACACTGAGGGAACCAGATCTGAAAGAGACACGTGCACCCCAATGTTCATTGCAGCACTGTTTATAATAGCCAGGACATGGAAGCAGCCTAGATGCCCATCAGCAGATGAATGGATAAGGAAGCTATGGTACATATACACCATGGAATATTACTCAGCCATTTAAAAAGAATTCATTTGAATCAGTTCTAATGAGATGGATGAAACTGGAGCCCATTATACAGAGTGAAGTAAGCCAGAAAGATAAAGACCAATACAGTATACTAACACACATATATGGAATTTAGAAAGATGGTAACGATAACCCTATATGCAAAACAGAAAAAGAGACACGGATGTACAGAACAGACTTTGGGACTCTGTGGGAGAAGGCGAGGGTGGGATGTTCTGAGAGAATAGCATTGAAACAAGTATACTATCAAGGGTGAAACAGATCACCAGCCCAGGTTGGATGCATGAGATGAGTGCTCAGGGCTGGTGCACTGGGAAGACCCAGAGGGATGGGGTGGGGAAGGAGGAGGGAAGGGGGATTGGGATGGGGAACACATGAAAATCCATGGCTGATTCATGTCAATGTATGGCAAAAACCACTACAATATTGTAAAGTAATTAGCCTCCAACTAATAAAAATAAATGAAAAAAAAATCAAATTCAAATAAATCAGATAATTCACACTGAGGTCTTGGGGAAGAGAGGGCTTGCCTGTTCAGTGTCTGCCTTCCTGCAGGCTCTGCGATAGGTTGCCCCAAAGGCTAAGCATCCTCCTCTTTGTTTCACAGCTAGAGAAACTAAGGCCCAACGTGGCTAAGGTAACACCAGAGACACTTCTGGGCACCCTCGCAGGTAGGATTCTTTCTACTATTCCCCTGAGGCCATTGGTGATAAGGAATCTGATGAATATTCTAGAAGCTAGTAAGTTTCCCATTGACCACCATACACAGGAAGACCCTCATTGAGGCCCTTGCAGGGAAATTGTAAATCCAAAGACATTTTATTGCCCGAAGTCAGAAGTTGGGGATAGCCTCAGCTTTTGTGGCAACAGGCTGTGCTGTCACAGACAGATGCCTGGCTCAGCAGAGAGACAAGCAGGCAGGAACATGGGAAGCCACGGCAGAGAGGGTGTAAAACACGATCCATTAGCACAGCTGTGCAGGCCTGCCACCCACCCTCCCCCAGCATCAGCTTTCTCCAAAGGCGATACACTGATATTCAGAGCAAATACAAGCAAATACAGGGGCTTGATAACCACTGAATGCTTCTGCTTGCAAAGTCACAGAATTATCAAAAGCAAATTTGATTTCTCTAAAAGTTTTCTTTGACTGTTTGCTAAAAGGACAATACTTTTTAATTTTTCTTTTCTTGTTTTTTGTTTTGTAATCCTGGGATATTGCAGTTGGCTGAGTGATGGTTGGTTCCTTGTGTGCCTAGCATAGGGAGGAGATTAATTCCTGCCGAAACGGCATAGCAGGCTGGGGATGACAGTGGAGAAGGGCCAATCGGGGGTCAAGTACTGGGAGGCAAGTGGGTTTCTGGAAGGAGACTGGGAGGTTGAGCCCAGATGCTGAATATGCTGGAGCTGAAAGACTAGGTCTGGGGTTCCAACCGTGTGACCTGAGAGCCCTGGATCCTCTTGCCAGTTGGAATCATTCTCATTGCAGTGCTCCATGTTGTTAAAAGCTGTAGCTGATTATGTTGTTCAAAGAGGGCTACAACAATATCTTCTGTCCCACATGCTCTTTGGCAGTGGGACTGCACCAGCACAGAATCAAATTCCCCTTCCCTGGAGTCTGACTGGTCTCAGTGAGTTGCACCACTGATAAAATGTGGCAGAAGTGGTGGACCTTCTAAAGCTAGATCATCAGCATCTCGCAGCTTCCACCTGGATGTCTGGGAACTCTAGCTGGTAGGATGCTCATGCTGGGAACCCAGTTGCCATGTTGTAAGATGCCCAAGCCACATGGGGAAGCCACGTGGAGGGGTTCCAGCTGTACTTCCAGCCATTTGAGCGTCAAGCTTGGTAGAGGTGACCGTAGACCCTGCCAACATTAGACTGCAGCTCCTGAGTGACCCTCAGTGAGAACTACCTTGCTGAGCCCAGCCAACCTGCAGAATTGTGGCATAAAATGAAGCATCATCATCACCAGCTGCTCCATTTCCAGGGCAACTGTTACACACAGTACTCACAGAGACACACACAATGACTTGAATTTGTCGTGTGAGATGAAACTCAGACAGTCCAGGGTCAGAGATGACAGTCATGGCAGGTGACTGGCCCTGTGGTGGGCCCTAACGTGCAAGGCCTCTGACCTTCAAAACCAGAAGACAGTCAGTGGCCAGCCCGTGGGTGAATCGTGATGTAAGGAGGGTGTTTGGGAAGCGTGGGGATCTGCCATCAGTCAGCTCCAGTAGCCTGGCCGTTCATCTGCAGTTTAACATGCCAGTGAGGCCGGATCTGCTCCAGCTCCGATGGGATGGTTTTGAACCTCGGCATGCAGGACCGTTCATTTTATCTGGTTGGTTTTGGCTGAGTCTCCCAGCAATTGAGGTTGGATGAATGTCCCTTTGCAGAGTTTCATCCAAGCGGTTGATAAAAATGCCAGAGAGCACTGAGCCTGTGAAGTCTCACAGGAGATGCTGCTTCCAGGGGGCCCTCTTTGGGTACTATTATTCTGCCAGCTGTGAATCCACCAATTTGTACTTGTCTTGGCCTCCGCTTCTCCATCTGATGCTCCATTTCATGAAGTGCCTTACTGAAATCGAGACACAGCATGATTTAGTGGCTTAGGAAAACTTTCATCAGGAAAGGAGTTCAAGTTGGTGGTTCTTACTCAATCCATCACTCTCCAGTAGACCTCCATGCTTCCTCTGTGTATGAATAGCCTCTGCTCCCCACCTTCCCCCGTGGGTTGGCCCATGGGATACAGTGTTCACTGTTTTTACCTTTTTCTTCCTTAAAGAAGAATCACATTTGCCTTCTCACTCTGTTTACTCCCCCTTTATTCGTCCTCTCATTCCCTGAAGACGCCTTTCTTTGTCTGTATCTGTAGGAACTTTCCATATCGTATTTCCCCACAGATAATATTATATCATAAAAGGCTATGAAAACATTTTTAGATGTGGTGCTTAGAACAAGTATATATTTAGGAAGTTCTTCCTGTTGTCATTGTTCAAATATTTTTTTTTATTGACGTATAGTTGATTAAAATATTGTGTTAATTTCTGCTATACAGCAAAGTGATTCAGATTTATATGTATTATATAATATATATTCTTTTAAAATACTATTTTCCATTATGGCTTATCATAGAATATTGAATATAGTTCTCTGTGCTATGTAGTAGGACCATGTTGTTTATCCACTCTCTCTATGTAAAAACTCACATCTGCTAACCCCAGTCTATTTTTTTTTTCTTTCTTTCTTTCTGTATTTATTTTTATTAGTTGGAGGCTAATTACTTCACAACATTTCAGTGGGTTTTGTCATACATTGATATGAATCAGCCATAGATTTACACGTATTCCCCATCCCGATCCCCCCTCCCACTTCCCTCTCCACCCGATTCCTCTGGGTCTTCCCAGTGCACCAGGCCCGAGCACTTGTCTCATGCATCCCACCTGGGCTGGTGATCTGTTTCACCATAGATAGTATACATGCTGTTCTTTTGAAATATCTCACCCTCACATTCTCCCACAGAGTCCAAAAGTCTGTTCTGTATTTCTGTGTCTCTTTTTCTGTTTTGCATATAGGGTTATCGTTACCATCTTTCTAAATTCCATATATATGCGTTAGTATACTGTAATGTTCTTTATCTTTCTGGCTTACTTCACTCTGTATAATGGGCTCCAGTTTCATCCATCTCATTAGGACTGGTTCAAATGAATTCTTTTTAATGGCTGAGTAATATTCCATGGTGTATATGTACCACAGCTTCCTTATCCATTCATCTGCTGATGGGCATCTAGGTTGCTTCCATGTCCTGGCTATTATAAACAGTGCTGCGATGAACATTGGGGTGCACGTGTCTCTTTCAGATCTTAACCCCAGTCTCTTGCACTGCAAGCTCCACTCCTCCTGCAACCCACTGCCCCTTGGCAACCACAGGTTTGTTTTCTATGTGAATCTGTTTCCATTTCATAGATAGGTTCATTTGTGTCATATTTTAGATTCCACGTACAGGTGATATCATATGGTAATTGTCTCTTTTTTTCCCCAATTATTTTTATTAGTTGGAGGCTAATTACTTTACAGTATTGTAGTGGTTTTTGCCATACATTGACATGAATAATTGTCTCTTTCTAACTTACTTCCCTTAGTATGATAATCTCTAATTGCATCCACGTTGCTGCAGATGGAATTATTTCATTCTTTTTTATGGCTGAGTAGTTTTCCATTGGATATATGTGCCATATCTTTATCTATTCATCTCTCTATGGAAATTAGGTTGCTTCCATGTCTCGGCTATTGTGAATAGTGCTGCTATAAACACAAGGATGCATGTATCTTTTTGATTTATATTTTTGTTTGGGTATTTACCCAGGAGTCGAATTGCTCAATCACATGGTAGTTCTATTTTTGATTTTCTGAGAAACCTCCATATTGTTCTCCATAGTGGTGCCTCAGCTTGCATTCCCACCGAGAGTATAGGAGGGTTCCCTTTTCTCCACACCCTCTCCAGCTTCCCGTTGTCCCCGTAATGTCTAGCCTCTGGAAGCTGGGGTACAGTGCATCTTTCTTCCCATGTCTTTCCCCCTCATCATGCAGGGAGGAGAGTCAGGCCTCTCCTTAGCGGCAGTGCTCTCCACATAGTTGACAGATCTTGCTGTGTCCTTCATCTGCCTTCTCTGCTTCTGGATGAATAACCCCCACTTGCTTCTGTGTTTCCTCACTACCCCTGTTTTTCAGGGCCCTAATCATTTTTATTTCATTCTCCACTATAAATGATTTTAAAGCCCCTTGGAAATATACAGGTTGTCTAAATAATAAATCATCATTTTGGCAAATGATACTGAAACGTTTAAAGAGAAGAAATTAATCACCCCCTTATAGCCATACAGCGGCTTTCTGCAGGGGGTACCAAGTAGTTTGTAGAGCTCATCATTAATTCTCAACATCTTCCTGGAGAAAAGGGGCAGGGGTCATTTATTTTACAGGGAACAGGCCGTGGAGGTGCAAGTAACTCCTTTTTTGGCACTGGGCAGTGTGGTCCATGTGGGAGAGGCCTCGGCTCTCAGTATCCAACACGGGCCTGGGAAGAGGCCAGTGCTGCCTCTTCCCCAGTCTCACAGTGGGCTTCCCGTGCCCCTTCCCTCTGTACGTCTGCTGGTCCAGAGCCCAGGATAATGACCATGAAGCACTTTTCCCTTAGAGTGCATTCTCTGTCCAGAGTGCGTCAGTGTCTCCCACAAATGCCACAGATTCTACCAATATTCAAGGAGCCTGTGCTCTCACATACATCAGTCCATGAATTGTTATGTCCATTTTATAGATGAGGAAATAGGCTTGTCGAAGGTCAGTGACTTATTCAAACTCACCCAGCTAACATGTGGCAGTGCTAGGATCAGAGACCAGGTTAATCTAACACTCTAGTACTTTCTCTTCTCTCCAGCCTGAGCTGATGGCTATATCCATTTCAACGATTTCAGTTTTGAGTGACAGGAAGCAAACTGAATACATACAGACACACATACATATGCCTTACCCGTGCAGTTCAAGCGTGTTGTGGTGCTGGTTTCAGGCGTGACTGGATGAGTGGGCTGGATGCGTGACTCAGTGTCTGTCTGTCTTTCGGCCCCACTTCCTCTGGGTTGGCTGCATGTTCTCCTATCACCATCAGTAGGTCCATTGTCCTGATACAGCACAAATAGGGAGATTCACTTCTTGGCAGTTCCTGCACAAGTCCTGGGAGTCATTCTGGTTGATGCCAACCTAGGTCACCTGCTCATTCCTGAACTGGTCACCATACCCAGGGGCTGCAGTTCACTGATGGGCCTAGATCACTCTTTCCCTTGGGCAACTGAAGGGGTACTAGTTGGGGCCCTCTAAAGGGTGGGTGAAATTGCAAACAGAGACCATGGACAGTTGTGAAAAGTAGCACAAGTGGGTGCTGACTGGCAGAAAATAGCCACTGTGCTCATCTGGGCTGCTCCTCAGATGGGCGGTGCCTGTTCTGCCAGCCTCTCTTTGCTGACGCGTGTTTCCTGATCCTGTTTTTTGCCCTTCCCATTTGAATCTCTGGGAGGTTGGCCTGTTTCCTGCCTTCTGGGACCGAGGAAGCCTCCTTGACTGCCTGGCTTCCAGAAGCTTCCTCCCTTGAGGGCCTGTGATCTGGATTCCTGCTGTCTCTTCCTTGATAACCCACTGAGGAAAGCCATCTGGTTGCCACTTTGTATAGTTCTCAAGAAAAGAGATAATGTCCAAGTTGGAATAAATGTGCAAAATTCATTTGTCTGTGGCATTTGGGGCTTTCCGTGAATAGTTGGTGAAAAATCCCTGCAGCAAAGAAATAGAGGCAAAATCAATGGTGTATGAATGGGACCAAAAAAGATCCTGGGGTATTAATAGACCAGTGATGACTCTGAGTCTGAATGCAGTGCCATCGTGAGAAGTCTGGTAGACAGCCAGCCACTTGGAATACAAACAAATGGGGTATTTTGGCCTGGGAGGTGATTGTCCTCTTGTTCTGTTCCTGGTCCATTAGAACCTTTTGGAGGCTTAGTCTCCAGTTGGACCACTGTACCTGAAAATGCGTTAATTCCCAGCGTCTGACTCAGTCTAATTATGTTATAGCAGGGCTCTGAGACCCTGAGGGGCTGAATTAGGGTCGTGCGGTGGGTCAGAGGCATAGCTAGAAGTAGAGCATCTCTCTTGTGCCCTCTCTCGTGCTGTTTCCACTCTCTGTGGTTTTCCAGGGTGGTCCAACAAGGCATTTATGCTGGGGAATGACTGGGGGGGACCACAGGCTGTCCCCGGCCAGGAAGAGGCTGAGGGTCATGGACAGGATCTGATGGACCTTCCTAGAGACTGGTCAGCACGGTCCTGGGCATGGTGGATGCTGAGTCACTGTGTGGTCCCCAGATTGGTTAAAGATCTTCTCTGGGGTGGGAAATTTCTGGTTAAGATGGTGCCACCTCAATATTTTCCATACTGCAGAGGAATAGTATGACAGGTGACGGAACCCTGGGGCGGGCCATGCAGGATGGCCCTTCTCCCTTCTCTGGAGGCTTAAAGGGGGAGGTCTGAGCAGGAGTCTCCATCACCCAGCTCGTACTCTGTTTGGGGAACACCTACCATCTCCCAGAGCCCCTTTCTTCCTGCAGTCAATGAAGTATTGCCGTAGAGATGTGCTGTTTCTCAGACATGATTTGAATGAATGAAAAACTCTCATATGGTGGGTGCTATTTTTAAGAGATACTAGCTATGGAATAAAATTCTGTGAAACACACAATTATTTAGTTGTCTTTGTTCAGCAACATTCTTCTAATTAGCCACCACGAGGATCTATTGAGATGCTGGGCAAGCATGCCTGCTGCATGCTTGTTTCAATGGAAAAAAAAAAATTAATTTGTGCTCTTGACCCCAGTCCTGAGTGAGTCTTTCACCTCAGGGGTGGGGAGTTGGAGGCTCTCTTTTTCCGGGGGACACTGGGCCTCGGGAAGGTTGCCTCCCTCACGTGCCTCGTAGCAGCAGTCTCCCGGCTGGGCTGTTATAACTCTGGGCTCTGAGAGGCTCCCCAGCAGTGCTGTCCTCTCTAGCACACCTGCTCTTCAATCCTTCTCAGAACTCCTTTACATTTCTCTTTTAAAAAAACAGACTTTAATTATGAAATGACTTTAGACCTATAGGAACCATCTTTAGTATAAAGAACCGCATTATACATTCATTATGGGTTGAGTTACATGCCCCACCTCAAAGACATGTTGAATTCCTAACCCCCAGTACCCCAGAGTGTGCCCTTATTGGAAATGGGCAGTCACAGATATAATTAAATTGAGTTGAGGTCATATGGAGGAGGGTGGCCATGCGGCCCTCATTAGGATGACTGGTGTCCTTATCAAGAGGGGAAGTCTGGATGATCCATGTGCATGGGGACAGTTTTGTGTGAACCTGAGGGCCGGGATCAGGGTGAGGCATCTGTGAACTGAGCAACACTAAAGATGGCCAGCGACCCACCAGAAGCAAGGGGAGAGGCGTGGAATATATCCTCCCTCCCTACAGAAGTCAGCAAGGACTCAGACAGCAAAGGTGGGGAGGTGGGCAGTGGGCATACACCCTCATAACTTCCATCAGCTCTCCCTGCTTTCCTAAAATGGATAGTGACTTCCTATTCATGTCAAGCGAATGGCGTCCACAACCAGAGTACTGCTCCTAACACCTTCTGATAGAGAAATTCCTCTGGGAAGAGGATGTGTCATACAAGAGCTCCTACTGGCATAACTGAGATTGAGCGTTCTGTGCAGGCAGGCAGCTTCTCAGAGCTCTGAAAGCACTGACCAGAGTGACTTCCATTCTTCCCTCGAGGTTGCAGGAGCGGCTGGGAGACCAGGAATGGGCCGGCAAGGTTTTAGGTTCTAATGAGAGACGCTGTGGCCTGTTGAGCTGGAACCTGACCCTGCAGTTCTAGGCCAACTGCCTGACCCCATGGCTGAGCAGATAGATTCAGGATCCAGAAAATGCTCTGGGATCAGGTCCCACTGCATCCCACCCTCCTTTTCTTGTTTTATTCCCCCACATTAACAAACTTGTTCAGGTCTCTTCAGAACAAGCAGCAGAAGTTTGCTTCTGGCCTATCCTACCCGTCTGATGCTTCTTCCTTCTCTTCCAAGGTCTCCAAAGTAGTTCCTGTGGGCTGCCTCCATTTCCGCAAGGATATTTTCCCTACAGCAGAATTGATTTTTCATCCCCAAGCTAACCTTTGTGTGTGTGTATGCACTCAGTTGCTCATTTGTGTCCAACTCTTTGCCACCCCATGGACTGTAGCCTGCCAGGCTCCTCTGTCCATGGAATTCTTCAGGCAAGAATACTGGAGTGGGTTGCCATGCCCTCCTCCAGGGGATTTTCCTGACTCAGGGATCGAACCCATGTGTCTTATGTCTCCTGTTTTGGCAGGCGGTTTCTTTACTACTAGCGCCACCTGGGAAGCCCCTGAGTCATCCTAGCTCCTGAGAATTTGCCCTGTTATCTGAGGTCCCTTCTGTTTCCAGCTCCAGCCATCTGAGGTCACTGCTGTGATTCCCCCCTTACCCCTTATGTGCCTGTATAGATTTAATGTTTTTCCTAAATCCATTCACTTAAAACCTTGAATAAGTGTATTTCAAGAAGGAAAGTTGAAAAAAAAAAAAAAGAAGGAAAGTTGATTCCATCAATCTCAGGGGTAAAACAGCCTCACTTTTCACAAATTGCAGGTGACGTCAACGTAAGGACCATGACACTGTTGTTATCGAACTCCAGCCTTTGACTGAATTCTGAAACCTGTTCGTGATTCCTTAAAAAGTGAACTTAATAAGTGGTGGAGAGGTGCTAACGAGACGCTAGTCTCTGCTTGAAACTTTCTTCTTGACATAATCAGAAGGGCCACAGAAGAACTGCAAGGGACGAACTTCCTAGTCCTGCAGGCCAGTGTATTTGATGGCTAATGTGGCTCTGGCTTCTAGAAGATACTGGTGTTGGGTATGTCTTAGTAATGACCACTAATGATAGTTTGTTTTAAATCCCTAATAAATGAGTTTTTATTTCTTGGAGAGAGGTTTGACTTTTTACAGGTCGGAGTCGAGCTACTACATGCACAGTCAGGGTGACCTGATCCCACATCCTTTGTGCCAGGACCGTGAGCCAGCATCCAGCAGAAACCACCTTGGGGTTCTTTGGGGCCCTCATCCCTCCATGAGGCCACAGAGGCAAACCCAGCTAGACTCTCCAGCCTTTATCCATCAGAAGTCCCATACTGCCCCTATGACTCCCACCCAGGCGCTCTAGTTTGATGGCAAGGCCAGCACATTATAGAGTGTGCTGAATGGACCTGTGTGGTTGTCACTGAGGCTGAGTAGGCAAGCCATGTCCTCAACAGGCCAGGCAGGACTTGGAACACAATTTTTCCATGGAAACAATGTACTAAAGGGTGGTTAGGTTTTATGGTATGATTGGTTCAGGATAGTAAATTTTCATTGAGCACCTAATATGTTCCGGACACTGTGCTGGGACTACAAAATGTAGGAAGCACTGTTTCGGGCTAAATGGAGTTCAGTCTCGTGGGAGAGATGAGCAGAGAGCAGCTGCTCCGGGCAGTGGGTGAAGGACTGATGGAGGCCCAGTGTGCTGGGAGGTCGAGCACTGGGGCTGGCTGAGCCTGAGGGCATCGGGAGGAGCTGCCCTGAAGCTGAGTCTTGAAGCAGAAGGAGGTTTTTGATGGGTGAAGAGCAGGGATGTGGAGTGGAGATGGACAGCCAACAGCTGGCCAGGGCTTACCAGCGCTGTGTGTACTGAGCTGCTCCCATCCGTTCGTATTTCTCAAGGGAGTTGAGGACTTCTGCGCTGGTCCAGTGGTTTCAGGGGCACACAGGTCTAATTCCTGGCTCAGGAAGCTTCCGCATGCCGTGGGGCAGCCGAGCCTGAGGCCACAACTGGTGAGCCCGTGCTCTGCAACAAGAGAACCCGCTGCAGTGAGAAGTCCATGCACTGCAACAAAGACCCAGCGCAGCCATAAAAAATACAGTTTTTTTAAAAAGTGAGTTAAATTTGGAGGGATAAGCAGAGGAGGTTTATGGAGGCCTGCCCAAGAGCCTGTTAAGAAGTATGGACTCTCAGTCTTCAGCAGGGGAACCACTGAAGGATTTGGGTCAAGTTTACATCTAAGAAAGTTGCTCTTGCTGTTGTGTGGGTGATGGATGGGAGGCTGCTAAGACAGAAGGAAAAGGCCAACTTGAAGGCTTCCATGTCATTCCAGGCAGGGATGAGAAGGCCTGGCCAGAGGGCTCACCTCATCCCCTAGAATGCAAATCTTATTGTTTTGTTCAGACATATCCCAAATGCCTGGAGGAGAGCCTGATACATAGTAAGTGGTAAATAGACACGTGTGGAGTGAGAGGTTCAGACTGATGTGAGATTTAGGGATTGGGTTTTATGGAAATGAAATGAGCATTTGATGCTACAACCGGGATCCCTAACTGTCCCTTCTTGCAGATCTCCGGAGACAAGAGCTCTGTTTTTCTCACACAAACCAAGCTCCTGACTTAAGATGGTTGTTTGGGATGCGCTTGCTGGTTGTTTGGGAATCTGTGTGTGAGCTCATCTCTGGGTTCTCTTCTACTGAACTCAGTTTGACCACCCTAAACCCCTCTAGCTTGGTCCTTAGTGAAGACAGAATAATGCTTTGCCATCATTTTATGCTCAAGAACATGTCACCTTCTAGCTTCTTCTTAGGGATGACCCTACCTTTGAGCCTTTTCACTATGTAAACATCAAGTGATCTTTCTGGATCTTCCTGTTTGGATGTTGCCCTATAATATGTGAGCTAAGGACACCCAGCTAAAGGTCTCCTGGCCATCAGGACAGTTTGGGATGTCACCCAGTGCAGAAGCATGAACATGCCATCAGAATCTGTGATTAATAGACATAGTCTCCAACAGAGCATTAATTTTGGGCATAATCAAAGCCCGCTGAATTACTTCAGTGTCAGACCTTGACAGAGAAGTCAGCTTGGGATTAGCATTTTGATTTAAAGTTCAATGGGTGGTATTTATCTTTATTTCTGTCACATACGACTGATTGACTGTCTGTCCTAGAAAATAAAAACAAATGCTACTTCCTCAGTCAAGTGAGCAGGGGGTAATTTAGAGATGCTCTCTCACGGTTGGCTGACTGGTCACATGCAGAGTGGGTTGGCAGCCTGCTCTCTTGGCTTTCACAAGGTGTCTGGGCATCCGTTTCTTGATTCTGTCAGAGGCCAGGTGACTGTGGGAGAAGCCGAGCTGACACCTGTGCAGGTGTCAGTCCTGGTGGCGGTGCCTTGGCTGGGCCCCTGCTTGAGCTAGGAGGTGCCGGGGACCCTGGAGAACCCAGGTCCATCCCCGAGGGGCCGGGGCCAGCACATCGGAGACCCCTCCCCTTCTCAAGGCCGGACAGCATTGAATGCTGGTAGGTTTCAGATTCCAGCCCTGGTGATGGCTGCTTCCAGCTCTGCGGAGGGTGGCTCATGAGAACACATGAGTGTATGTGTAAACTTGACATTACTGATGCTGACAGTGCAGCCAGACGCTGGGCTGGTGTCTTTACCCGCGTTGCCTTGAATTTTGACCACAGCTCTCTACAGATGAGGTCTTGGAGGCCCGGGGAGGTGAGGCCACATGACCAAGGTGAGTGGAAATGGTGAGAGCTGAATCCAGTCCTGGACTGTCTAGCTTCAAAGCCTGTGTTCTTTTTGTCCTTGCACTTAATTCATCCAGTCAGGCGGGAGAGACCATGAGGCTGACTGTGCCAGGCCCCTGAGCCTCGTGGATGGCTCTGTAAGGGGAAGGGCTTGACTGTGGAAGGAGGACGGCAAACTGGTGTCAGGGTTTCCCGGTCTCCCCAGGGCTCCAGCCATTCTTTGCCCCCGCACCATCATCTCTTTCATCAGAACTTTGAGGTTGCTGTCGCCGTCTTCTGTGGGTTCCTTTGGCCACAGGTTGGAGGCCACTGCATGGGAGCTGTGTTGGTCCAAACACAGAAGTGACAGGTACTCTGCCAGGAGTTGGCAAGCTTCTCCATAAATAAGGTTTTCGTGAAAGATTGGGTTAGAGTCAACAGTTTGGAGCTTCTGTGGGCATTTCGTCTGAAGGCAGAAGTTGATGCATAGGCTGGCTGGAGACGGAAGGGGTGGGACACCCCCCTCCCAAGCCCCAGGGAGAGCTGTCCACTGGGCCCTGCCCCGCCCAGCCGCCCTGGTCCCTCTGGGCACACTGGCCATGTTGAGCACCCCCTAAAGCATGGTCTCCCTTTGTTCTCAGGTTGATTTGACAGCAATGGTCAATGCAAAGCTTGATTTCAACATCTATTATACTCAGTCTTTTCAATTAAAAAGTAAATTTTACTAATGGATTTTAGCTCCTTGTTTCTCATCAATTAGATGCAGTTTTTTAAAAAGGTGCATTTAAAGAATTACTTCATTTTTCTATTTTTAATTTTGCATTTGAAAATGTAGTAGCCTTTCAGTATTTTCATTAAACACAAATTGAAGCAGATCTTTGTAAATTAAGAGGCAAACCATCTCCAATCTAACAGAGGTATGATATACATTTGGTGCATTTTTTAAAATGATACTTTATTAGGCAAATAAAGTACAGCCAAAATAACAGACCGTCAAACTATTTTCCTTGATTAAAACTGCATATTTATGAATATTTACATTCAACAAAAGCACATTTTAACAAAAACATGTACATGCATTGTTAGTATTTTGGTTATAAATATTAAACATGGGCTTTAAAAAAACTCTAAATATGAATCAGCCTAAGTTTAATCAAGATAAGAAAGTTAATGTCTTCATTATGCAGCTGCTTACCTTCTTCTTCCTGTTAATTCATTGGCCGGAAAAGAAATCTAAGCTCGCCTGCTTTTCCAATTCTCAAGTGACTAATCTTGAATAGATTTGTCTAAAGAAAGAAAATATTGTTTCTTCAGCTATAGAAGAGGGTACTGTTATTAAAAGCTTGGTTTATCAATTTAATATTCTGATGACTTGAGGTAAACAACTTTAGTTGAAATTACTCATCAGCGAATATCTCTCTCTTAACTCATCCACCCTTAGCTCTGACTCATAAAGCTGATGTTGAAAAGGGAGAGTAGCTAATTGTCTACATGGCTGGATGTCAGGGTGTCCCTGCAAAGAAATAGTGACCCCAGCTCACCTATGGGAATACTAGGAACCAATGTGTCAGGGGCATATTGAGATTTATTTGCAAAACATTTTTTTAAAGATTAAAATAATCTATTATCTCAAACACCCCATAACTAAAAGGCGTGTTATCTATTCTGTGATTATGTGTTTGAGCTTTAGCATATCTTTTTTGTTATAGAAAGCAAATGAATGTTTTAAAAATTGGGGTTAATTTTTTCAGAGGCAGATGTTTTAAAAATCTAATTTACTTCTAAAGGATCTCCGATTGTCCTCATTGGTTCACATGGATGCAGACGTTGTTGATATAAACTTGAGGATGAACACCGAGGCCGCAGGCCGCTTTGCAGAATGACTCTGGCTGCCCTGGGACATGGCAGAGGAGTGGGTAACCAGTCTTCCTGTGCAGACCTTGCTGGAGCCCCCATGGAGTGGGGCTGGTGGGACCTGATGCCCTCAGGGCTGGCCCCTCATGTGAGTAGAGCGAGTATGTTGGCCTGGAGCTTGTTTAGGCCATGCTGTGCTTAATTGCTCAGTCGTGTCTGATTCTTTGTGACCCCATGGACTGTAGCCCGCCAGGCTCCTCTGTCCATGGGGATTCTCCAGGCCAGAATACTGGAATGGGTTGTCATGCCCTCCTCCAGGGGATCTTCCCAACTGAGGGTAGCTTGAATCTATAAAAGCATCACTTTATCAAAGGAACAAAGTACTAAAGAAAGCTCTCCTCTGGTCTCTGAAGATTGAGAATTAGCCGATACGACTTGGGTGTTTAGGGCTGTTTGGTGGAACTTTTACCAGTTTCCATACAAAGAAAATTTAGAAAGAAAGTGGGGAACATGAGTAGCTCATTCATGTGATGGGGAACACAGACCAAGGGCTTTGATTGAGTGGGATTTTGCTTCAAGTTTTAGGGAATCCTTGGTCCTGGACTGTGCTTTGGCCTTGCTCTCGTCCCTAGCACCCTCATGCCCAGGTTTCTTGTAGCTTGAGAATGCAGCTGGCCTCCTGAGATTCTGGTCTGAGTTCTGCCTTCATGTGGAGAAAGGTTAGCACCATGTAGGAGCCAGACTAGGAATAGGGAGATGTCACAGAAAAAGATGGAAGATTTGTTGGGGCTGAGATCAGGGGAGCCACAGTAGATCATTTCCTCCTTTTACAGTTGAGGAAACTGAAAAGTTAGATGATCTGGCCAGAGTCTGAAGAGTATTAGGAGCAGAGCCAAAAGGAAATCGTGGCTTCCTTCCTGCCCCAGCCTTTTTGCCCTCTCATAGTTTTCCTGGGCTTATTTTGGCTCTTGGGGACATCACCTGGATGCTTCTTCCTAAGAATCTCCTAAAAGTTTATGCTAAAATGTTGTTACCCTGTTGGTCAATCAGTTCTTCCTAGTGTCTGTCATCTAGTGTTGCCCACATTTAAAACTTCATGGTATACTTGACAGTCATGGGAGAATAATTGCTTAGCTCTCTTCTCTAAAAAAAAATCTTCATTTAATAGAATCTTCTAATCAATCACATGTAGCCTTTCTGGCTCTTTGAAATTTAATATCTGGAGAATTCCTGGTTGTAGCTGGGTCTAAGGCAAATCATGTGTCTTCCAGCTTAATGAGGCCTGAGCAACCAACCACCGCCACCTGGTGGCAATGAACCCTAATTACAAGATAAGTGTATATTTAAAAAGAGGGCAGCTTTCTCGTGTGCAACTTTGAAGCTAGAAAATAAAGGGAAACTTTCTACTTCTAGGCAGATTCTATTAAAAAACAGTAAGAACAAAATAATTAGATGTAGTCTGGAACATGTTCAGGTGGATCAGTTTTTAAACTACGTATTCATCCATTAATCATCACTTAATGTTCAGGTAAAAGAGAAGGAATATTTATGTAGTGCATATTGTATGCCGGGTGCCTGAGTGTGTTAAGTGCTTTATACCTGTTATCTTCTTTGCTTCTCAGTATGCGTGCTCAGTTGCTCAGCCATGTCTGTCTCTGCCACCACATGGACTGCAGCCCGCCAGGTTTCTCTGTCCATGGAATTTTCCAGGCAAGAATACTGGAGTGGGTTGCCATTTCCTTCTCCAGGGGATCTTCCTGACCCAGGGGTTGAACCTGCCTTTCTTGCATCTCCTGCATTGGCAGGCGGATTCTTTACTACTGAGCCATCTGGGAAGCCCCGCTTCTTAGTATACAACCCCAAGATATTACTTTTATACAGATGCAGAGAGGTTAACAGGCAGAGTTACACTCTGGAACTCACAGGATTAGGCTGTGAATTTGAGTTTTCAGGCTCAAGACATTACTTGTCTTTCCTGCCTCCTGATTCTGCAGCCTTGTGTGTGCTGATGGCATCAGTGTTCAGTGGGCTGCTTCCTGACTTCACCTTTTTGTTATTGGTGGTGGTTTAGCCACTAAGTTTTGTCTGACTCTTTGTGATGCTATGGACTGTAGCCCACCAGGTTTCTCTGTCCATGGGATTTCCCAGGCGAGGATACTGGAGTGGGTTGCCATTTCCTTTTCCAGGGGATTGTACCAACCCAGGGATCAAACCTGGGTCTCCTGCATTGCAGGCAGATTCTCTACCGACGGAGCAGAGCCACTGGCTGATAACTAATTCTGCGTCGTAGATAGGACTTCCAATCTGAGTTTCCCCTGTACTTGTAGAGTCTGTTCCTTTGTCGTTGGCTGTTCAGACTGTGTTGCCAGCTTCTGCTGCTGTGGGGCTGGAGTGGAAGTGGGTGAGTCCTGGGGAAGAGAATGTGATGGAAGCTTAAGTGACAAGGCAGAGGGGTGGAGCATGTCCTGAAAACAGCTCTGCTCATAGACACCCAGGCACAAGGCTTAGGCTGCCAGATCCTGGGCCCCTGACTGAGCTGTGACCTCATGTCAGGCTAGCCCAAGTAGGATGACCAATATAGTAGGTGGCCCTGGAGAGATAGGCTGTGTCCTGGGGCAGGGCCTGGCATTGATGGATAGCAGTGAGTAATGTGATCCATCTGGTGAATCTTCCATGTCCCCATGACCAGACACCCCCCCAAAGGAAGGGAGCTCGACTCTATAGTTGGTGGGATCTGTTTGTGTGGGAGTGTAAAAGCTTCCCAGTGACTCTCCTATATGTCCTGGGCTACCCTTTGGTGAATAAACAAGTGAAAGGTGGAATGTGCTTCTGCTTCATTGAGGATTTGCTCAGGAAAGGTTTGGGCTGATAGCTCACTGGGGACCCTGGGGCTTCCCACCAGGAGGTCCTGGCGCAAAGGAGAAGAGTGGCCTTTCTTTAGGGAACCCCATCAGTCCTCCGTCTCTCCCTCAGAAATCTCTTTATCTCCACTTGGTGTCTGCCTTATTGCTTGAAACTCATTCATTTTTGGATCAGTTGTTTCTGTATGTCTGCCTATCTGTCTCTCTCCCAGTCACTAGCGCTCAAGGACAAGGTCTTACTGTTTCCCATGGTGCCTGGAACAGGACTTTGCCTAGTAGACCATGCTGTAAGTGTTTGAGGTTCATCTAAAAGCAGGGGCCCAAAAGCCAGCCCGGGACACACCGGCTTCATAAGCTGAAGTTGCCTGGTGGGGCCGTGGGAACTGATGAGCCCCTGCCCCATGTGGGTGACAGTCACTCAGTCATGTTTGACTGTTTGTGACCCCATGGACTGCAGGTCACCAGGCTCCTCTGTCCATGGAGTTCTCCAGGCAAGAATACTGGAGTGGTAGCTATTCCCTTCTCCAGGGGATCTTCCTGACCCAGGGATAGAACCCAGCTCTCCTGAATTGCTGGTAGATTCTTTACCATCTGAGTGCCCTTTCTATCTGTATGGTTATTGCCTTGTCTTCTGGATTTTCTAGGGTAATCCCCAATTTTTAAATGTTGACAAAAAATGCCTTTTTTTCACTTTACACTGGTGTGCAGGCCAAATAAAATCAATTTGGCTCTCGGATGCATTAAAAACCTCTAAATTAAAGCCCCACAAATAGCCCACATATGCCCTTGTCCTTTAAAATACAGTTTCTCAATGCATATGCCTAATTAAATGGGCCTTGGCAGTTGAGCTTCTGTCTTTCAAGTGAGTGTGTCAGAACATCTACTGTATGAGAAGGAAAAATTTGATGCAGTTGTTTGATTCAGAACCATAACAATACCAATAAAACGTATTTTATGAAGTTGGTGAGAGAGTTGTAATCTGGATGCTGTTTTACAGGGTGCAGAACTGATCCACATTGTAAATGCCAGCTGACCTCCTCCTGGACCACTCCTTTGGTGACAGATGTGAAGCTACCTCCCTTTAAGAGTCCCCCCTCAAAGCTCCTGGCACAGGGATGAACTTTCTTGGCTCTGGCAGCTCACAGTCCTTAGGTCCATTTCTGATGAGCTCATTACTATGGTGATGGTCATCAGGCTGCTGATTGCAGGTGTTATGCGGGGGAGGGTGCATTCAAACCCCATCTTGGGGCTCCCTCCAGAGGACAGGCCCCCTCCCTGGTCTCCCACGCTCTCAGAGACCCCCTTCTCTGGCTGTGTCTCTTCCCACCTGGCCAAGAGAGGACGTGTGTGCTGAGAAGGGGCAGAACTTGTGGCTCTGCAGCATGGCTGTGGCTCCTGCCTGTCCTGGGGCCTTTTCATGGTTTCTGGGAAGATCTCTGATGTGAGAAGTGCTCAGGACATCTCTAAAACCCTGTTAGGTGCTCTGCCGGCCCTGGCTATGTTCAGATCCAGCCTGAACACCTTGAAGGAGTGGGTATCCTGTCCCAGTTCCTCGCAGTGCTGGTCCCTTGGGCTACATTCTTATGGGGGCTACTTTTCAGGCAGGTCAGTGTGGGGGTGGGTGCCTGGGAGAAATGCTAAGTCCAGATGTTTTGCTTCCTGGGGAATCTGAACAGGCTTATGGGCTGTGGGAGGAGAGATTCCTGGGAGGAAATCGGGCAACTCGGGCTTAAAGAGCTCTCCTCTCCTTAGTTCCCCCATTTGTTTGGTTGAAAAAGCTGACTCTGGCGTGCGTACCTTCTCACCAGAGTGACTGAGTCTGGGAGCATTGTGCGTCGGGAGTCAGGCACATGAGCATCTGGATCCTGCTCTGCCCTGAACTCTCTGTGTGGCTGTGGGCCAGTATGTCCTGTTTCTTCTTCTGTAAAATGGGTGTAATAAAATCTCCTTTTTAGGCTTAAATTAGATAATTTCAGGTGCTTATCGGAGTGTTTAGCATTGTGTATACACATAGATTGATTTAAATTCTCCTACTTGTGTATTCACTTGAGCTGTCCACCCCACAGGGTTTCCCTCACTGCTTTATACCTTGCTGTGCTTATTTGCAGGGACTTTGAGTCTCAGGGTAAGAGTAAATTAAGAGGATGTCATGGACATCACCTCATACCATTAGGGTGGGCTCCTAAGAGACCTCCCTGATCCGAGCCTCACTCCTCCAGTGCCACGCCATCTAGAGCCCACCCTGTCAAGGCTCACTCCATCCAGGACCTGTGCCGCCTGAGTTCCAGAAGACCCTTCCAAAGGCACAGATTGGAAAGATCAGTTACTCTAATTTAAAAACAAAACCCAGGAGTTCCCTGGTGGTCCCGTGTTTAGGACTTGGCACTTTTATTGCCCTGACTTGGGTTCACTTCCTAGTTGGGGAACTAAGATCTGCAAGCCACTTGCTTTCCCTGGGCCTCCTAAGGTGTTACCTGCAGCCGACTCTTCCAACTCTACGCCCTAAGCCCTCCAGCCAGACAGCTGGCTCTTCCTCAGACATGGTATTCCTGGCTGCCCACTTTGGGCTGTTGAGTTTTCTCTGCCTGCAGGGCTGTCCCCCACTGTCTCCATCTTTTACCATCCCCCATCTGTAAAAGGCTGCTTGAAGTGTGTCCTGATCTTCTCCTTTATGCTGTTAATGTTGTATCTGTTCCAGCTACAGATGTGACAAACTCAACAGCACCGTGTTATAATGATTATATAATCTCATGCTCTTAAAAGACACTGAACAAATACATGAGGGAAAATGTATTTATTGAGTCTTTTATTATAACCCACATGTTTACCATATCCAACACTTCCTGTTTCTTCCTCCATTTCCATGTTACTTCTGATGTCATTTCCTTCCATTCTGAATGACATCCTTTACTAACTTTTTGAGGCAGGTTTGCCAGCAGTGAATTCTGTCTTTGTTTATCTGGGAATGTCTTTATTTTGCCTTTGGGATTTTGTAGGATAGTTTTGCTTTTGCTGGATATAGAATTCTTGCTTGACAGTTTTTTTCCTTTTTTCTTTTGATACTCTGAGTATGTCACTCCACTGCCTTTGGGTCTCCATCGTTTCGAAAAGAATCTGGTATTAATCATATTGATGTTCCTCTGTATGTGATAAATCATTTTTCTCTTGCTGGATTAAAAAATCTTCTCTTTGTCTTTTGAACATTTGACTATGATGTTTAAACATTTGACTATGATATATCTATGTTTAAGTTCTACTTTGGGCACAATAAGCTTCTTGACTGTGTGTAGATCAATGTTTTTCATCAATTCAGAAAGTTTTAAGCCATTATTTTTCAAAATTTTTGTCCTTTTTACTCATCTTCTGGAATGCTCATCAAATGCATGTTGGTGTGCTAAATGTTATCCAGATTTCTGAGGCTCTGTTGCTTTTTATTTTCATCTTATTTCTTTGTTCTTAGATATAATTTCCTGTCTTCAAGTTCACTGAATTTTTCCTTTTTTCCAGTTTGAAGAATCTTCTGTCAAGCTCCTCCAGGAAGTTTCTCATTTCAGTTATTGCATTTTTCATCTCCAGAATTACCATTTGATTCATTCTTTATAATTTCTGTCTCTTTAGTGAAAATATCTGTTGATTCACAGTTATCATACTACTTTTAAACATGATTTCCTTTATTTTTAACATATTTATAATAACTACTTTGAAGTTTTCGCTAATTCCAAAATTGGGAGACTGTTGTGGTTTTTTCCCCTTGCATATGGGTGACAGTTTCCCAGTTTTTTGATGTGTCATATTTTTTAGAAAAATTGAAAACTAGATGTTTAAGTCAATATATTATAGTATCTCTTTCCCCGCTTGAAGGCTGTTGTTACTATTTTTGTTTATATGTCTGCTTTGTAACTTGCCTGGGTTAAATCTGTGAAATCTGTCTCCCCTGGGTTGTGTGGCCACCAATGTGTTGGTTCAGTTTTTATTTTTTGATTTTTGTTTTTAAGTTTAAGTCTTGCTTAAGGGTAGCTCCTCCATCTGTATAGCTTAGTGGTCGTCCAGTGACCAGACAGAAGTTGTGCTCAAACACTTTGAGCCAGCCTGTCTTCCATTCTCTGCTGATGGATCTGTGTGTGGGTGAAAAAGTTCAGGCCGTTTTGAAACCTACTTCAGCTTCAACTTTCCATTGGGACCTTTTGCGTCTCCTGTGTATAGGCACAGTCTTAGGGCTAGTGTGTGGATATCTTGCATTCTGTCTGGTTTTCACTGGATAAGTGTGCAGCCTCAGTCAGAGTATGCTTGTCCCAGCCATTGCTATAGCCTTGCCTGCCAAGATCCTCATTTCTGGTGACGGTGCTGCTAGACCTGGGCATCACAAATGACTCCAAATCCAGGTCTTCTGTTACCTCAAAGACCTGCTGTTCTCATGTCTCTTCCTTCTCTGGCAGAACCTCCTTATCAGTCCAGCTCAGAGGAGAATGGAGAGCAGGGAGTGGCCCTAGGCAAGAATACCACAGATTCCCCCATTCTTACCCAAAGTTCAGCCTTTGAGACATAAATACTTCTCAGGTTGCCTTGGTAAAGGTCCAGGGTGTTGAGATGGTTGTCTTCATCACTTTTGCCCAGCTTTATAGTTGCTTTATAGTTATAGAAGAACTATACAAAAAGGATCTTCATGACCCAGATGACCACGATGGTGTGATCACTCACCTAGAGCCAGACATCCTGGAATGTGAAGTCAAGTGGGCCTTAGGAAGCATCACTATGAACAAAGCTGGTGGATGTGATGGAATTCCAGTTGAGCTCTTTCAAATCCTAAAAGATGATGCTGTGAAAGTGCTGCTCTCAATATTCCAGAAAATTTGGGAAACTCAGCAGTGGCTACAGGACCGCAAAAGATCAGTTTTCATTTCAATCCCAAAGAAAGACAATGCCAAACAATATTCAAACTACTGCACAATTGCACTCATTTCACATGCTAGCAAAGTAATACTCAGAATTCTCCAGGACAGGTTTCAACAGTGAACTGTGAACTTCTTGATGTTCGAGCTAGATTTAAAAAAGGCAGAGGAACCAGAGATCATCCGTTGGATTATCGAAAAATCAAGAGAGTTCCAGAAAAACATCTACTTCTGCTTTATTGCCTACGCCAAAGCCTGTGTGGACCACAACAAGCTGTGGAAAATTCTTAAAGAGTTGGGAATACCAGACCACCTGACCTGTCTCTTGAGAAATCTGTATGCAGGTCAGGAAGCAACAGTTAGAACTGGACATGGAACAACAGACTGGTTCCAAATAGAGAAAGGAGTACGTCAAGGCTGTATATTGTCACTCTGCTTATTTACCTTCTCTACAGAGTACATCATGAGAAACGCTGGGCTGGATGAAGCACAAGCTGGAATCAAGATTGCTGGGAGAAATATCAGTAACCTCAGATATGCATATGACACCACCCTTATGGTAGAAAGAGAAGAAGAACTAAAGAGCCTCATGATGAAAGTGAAAAAGGAGAGTGAAAAAGTTGGCTTAAAACTCAACATTCAGAAAACTAAGATCATGGCATTTGGTCCCATCCCTTCATGGCAAATAGATGGGGAAACAGTGGAAACAGTGACAGACTTTATTTTCTTGGGCTTCAAAATCACTGCAGATGGTGACTGCAGCCATGAAATTAAAAGACATTTGCTCCTTGGAGGAAAAGCTATGACCAACCTAGATATCATATTAAAAAGTAGAGACATTACTTTGCCAACAAAGGTCTATCTAGTCAAAGTTATGGTTTTTCTAGTAGTTGTGTATGGATATGAGAGTTGGACTATAAAGAAAGCTGAGCGCTGAAGAATTGATGCTTTTGAACTGTGGTGTTGGAGAAGACTCTTGAGAGTCCCTTGGACTGCAAGGAGATCCAACCAATCCATCCTAATGGAAGTCAGTCCTGAATATCATTGGAAGGACTGATGCTGAAGCTGAAGCTCCAATACTTTGGCCACCTGATGTGAAGAACTGACTCCTTGGAAAAGGCCCTGATGCTGGGAAAGATTGAAGGCAGGAGGAGATGGGGATGACAGGATGAGATGGTTGGATGGCATCACCAACCCTACGGACATGAATTTGAACAAGCTCCGGGAGTTGGTAATGGACAGGAAGCCTGGCGTGCTGCAGTCTATGTGGTCGCAAGGAGTCGGACACGACTGAGTGACTGAACTGAATGGAACTGATAGTTGCTTTTTAAAAAAAGAGTATTTTCTTACCTCCTTCCTCTGCCCAGCCCTGAGCCTCTACCAGGTTGTGTATTTTTTAACGTGATCAGCTTTTTCCTGGCTGCAGAATCACTGGAGAGCATGCGTTTCCTTCCCTACTTACTCTAGAGCTCTGTCTGAATCCACTTTGGAGTTGTCTTTGGATCCTCAATGAATGGCATCATGCCTGGCACACAGTGGGTGACCAGCACATGCTTGTTGTACTTAAAGATCTTAAGGGTGGCTGACAGATGGGGTAATCCATTTGAATGCTGTATATGGACTCAGAAAGACCTGGCTTTGGTTCTCAAGTACAGTGCCTTGCCTTACTACTCCTTAGTTTCTCATCTGTAAAGTGTCAAAAGTAAAATTCACTTCTTGGGATAAGCTGTGTGAATTAAATAAGAGAAAATGTAGAAGTTACCTAGAACAATCCCAGCATGGAGTAGTGCTTTATAATTATTGCTTTCATTTCTTCCTGTAAGATCAACCTCATGATGAAGATAATATGCCTTCAGTAATCTGGCTTATCCATCCATCCATCCATTCATCCAGCCAGCCATCTTTCTACAGATGCAGAGATAGATGAGACAGAAAATGTGCTCTGGAGAAACACCTTTAAAGAAAAAGACAAACACAGATAGTTTACCATCCTGTGGACAAGAGCTATGGCAGGTATGAGTGATGAGCTGCCAGCACAGAGGCCAGAGGAGTGATACTGAAGTGTCCCTCACCCTCTGCTGTGGCTCTGAGGCTCTCTGGTTGGGGCAGAAAGCTGAGGTGGGTAGTGACAAGGTCAGCTAGCACTTTCTTCATCCCATGCCAGCCCAAGGGAGGTAATCCAGTGGATCTCAGGCTATAGCAGTCATGCATGTGCTCACACTGCCTCTGTAAAGGACAGTTTTACTTTTCCTGCCAAGACATGTGTCATTTCTATCCACTGTTTTACCGCAAAGCACGTACGTGTCATAGTTTCTCATGGAGTCCAGGAGTGCCTAGCAAGCTCTCATTTTTTGTCACAGAGGAGACACTCTTGCCTCTATTAGATGACTGGGGCTAGTCCATCTCCCTACTTCTGCCTCCCGCCCCCAACATGCCCATACTTAGGAGGCAGAGGCTTTCGTGTGCAGGTTAGAGAGAAGACTGTGGTTGTTTCACATCTGCAGAGATTTTCTGAGGTTGCCACATCCTTGGGGAAGAGGTGCTGCCGGCCTGTGCCCCAGACTTGCCTTTTCTTCTCTGCTTCAGTCCTGCCTCCTCTCGGGGATCTAGGAGCAGGAGGGCAAGGAGCAGTGGACAGGCTGTCCCTGCGTCTGTTCACCAGGCACCGTGGCTCCTGTTGTGTTAAGCCAGGAACAGTTTTTCTCTGCAAATACAGACCCATTTCTGAAGCCTGGTGCTGAGTGTTATGTCAGAACAGAAGCCCATTATGAAGCGGTTCATTGCTTTCACGTTGCCACCTGCCAGGACAGGACTCCGGGGCCCTGTTCAGCAGAATGTGAGTGCAGCCCCGTGCCGCCTGCCTATCATGCTGCCCTCAGGAGCCCTCCTGATCCCAGCCCTGTTCCCTGCACATGCTTCCTCCAGAGCATCACTCTCCGCTCTTTGCTGGCCCTGGGAGCTTTACAGCCCAGATTTACTATTCATTGTTGTTTCCCAAGTACATCTTACGTGATGCCTGGTCAGTGAAAAATGGTTCTTTGTCTGTCTTCTCCACAGAGTTACTTCAAACCCTGCTCCTGGCTAAAGGCAGGAGTGTGCCTGTTTGTAAAGGGGTTGCTTACCTTGGCGGGCAGTGTTTGGGGAAGGGAAGGTTAGGGGCAGAAAGGGAAGACAGCCAAGGGCTCTGGTGGGCCACTCCCTGGTCCGCTTTGGAAGTTGAAACTGAAACCTCTGGGTATTTATCCAGCCAAGTCACCTGGATGAGGAATGGGCCAGGAGGGTCATGTGACGGGAGTCGAGGCGAGTACAAAAGAATCCATTTATTATCCTGGCAGGAAATTTGTTCTTTTGGATTCTGGAGCTGCAGACAAAATGATTTCATTTCCTTCAGGGGAGGGAGATTAATGGCCCTTCCCGGCCTGTACGGATAGCCGTTTCCTGCGTTTCCCCGGGTGTCGTCAGCGCCACTATGCTGGGGTCAGGGGGCATGTGCCGATTCACCCTGATTAAGGGAATGTAACCTTCCCTATGAAAGGCTCCAGGATACCTGGAAGTGACCTGTGTTAAAACCCACACATCATGGAAAAACACATCCCAAGCAGAGAGAGGCCATCCCCAAGAACCTCTGCAAGCTGCCAACAGAAGTGGCGCGAGGCTGGGTCCCCTCCTGCTTCGGATGTAGCCACTTGTCCTAGAAGCAGGCTGGCTCGTTGACCCCCCAGGAGACAGCTGGGACCAGGACTCCACCAGCGCTGCTGCTTGCTCATCAGCTGTGTGGTGTGGAGCAAGGTGCCCAGCCTCCCTGAGTCCAGCTTCCTCATCTGTAAACTGCATAGATACACTTACATCACCAGGCCTCGGAGAGGTTAAATGAGAGCTATGCTTTTAAACCAGAGTCCTTTGCAGGAGGGTGGCCTCTTGCAGTCCCTCTGGACTCCTGAGGCAGAATCAGCCCTGTGTAGACGACAAGGTGAGGCGGCTGGACTGCAGCTGGTGATCTGCCCTGAGTTGAGGAGGTCAAGAGGAAGGCAGGACTAGGGACCCAGAAGCTCCTTGCCTGGGCATTCCTCCCAAGAATGTCCCTCAGTGACCAAGATGGCCATTGCGACCTGGTGTTTCATATTGTGTGGAGCAGATATCCCATATGGGGAGTCAGATTCTGTGTCTGGATAAGGATCAGAGTTGCGTTAAAAAAAAAAAATCACACTTAAACAATTTTCCACTGTGGCCTGGAGACATTGTGTGTCCTGGTGTGCTGCCTGGAGTCAGGCTCTGGCCTGTGAGGAGCTGGGCCTCCTCCCACTGGTGCCTAGTGGCTGCTTGCTCATTAAGTAGCTTTCATTAAAAGAAACCTTTGCTTTGCAGAGAGATGCAGAGGTGAATTATTTGAAGAGATTTGTGTATTTTCCTTCCCTCAGTTTCTCATGTGTCTGCATGCAACCCCAGCCGCACATTCGCCATGGAGAGTAAATTTCTTAGTCTCCGTGTAAAGAGGTGTCAGAACATATGAAATGAAATTAAGCTGAGTTAAACTGACAAAGCTGTGAATGCAGGGACATGTGACTAGGACAAGGGGCTGTCTGTTCCCTGGGGGCCTTGGGAATAGGATGAGGCTCCCAGCAATGGGTAGTTCCCAGAAGTCCTCCTGCAGGCAGGGGCATGTCTTGAGGCAGGGGCATTACTAAACATAAGTTAAATATGGATAACAGAGCAATTTTAATAAACATTTTACTTTTAATATGTTTACGATGTTGTTAATTATATAAGTGGAGAAAATAGAGATTGTAGCACATTGAACAAAGATTCCTGATTAGGATAATAAAATGGAAATTTTAATCAAGATGATAACTTTAAGTCAAAGGAGGTTTTCTCTTAGGCTGCCGGAGCTTTCATCTTTATTAAACACCTCATTTATCATCAACACTCCATTCATCACCAGCATTAGGTTAATATTGACAATTTAAAATAGAACTAACTTTTTCTTGCTATTTTGATGCTGATACAATGATGGTGCTGGAGACTTTGAGGAAATTGTCACAAGCTGTCATGCTTCTTTCCCTGCTGCAGTCGGCTGCCACTGTCCAACCCAAACCTCAAGGCACGAGCCACTCAGGAGTGAGGCTTCTCTCCCTGGAAGCTCCACCATGATCTGTAATCCTTAAGTCTCATATGTTCTTCCTTGAGAAAGCAGAAGGACCTTTGGTGGCTTGGGGTTGTCTCTTTGTGATGGAAGTGTGTCCAGGAGTCATAGGTTTCTATTTTTCAGTCCAGTATGAGAGGTCATTGTTGAGTGTCTGCAAGATACAGGGCAGATGCCAAAACAGGCAAGACTCAGCCTGCTCTTGGAGGCCATACCACACGTAAGATAGGAGGCGTGAGTCTCAGATGAGCAGCGCAGACAGAAGCACCCAGAGGATAAACAGAGCTGATCTGATGACCACACTTAGAGAACCATTGATTTAGACTTAGGCTTGAGAAATGGAGTATTTCCTACCATATCAGTAAACGAGGATACCACAGCCATAAGTGATTTTGGCCCTCCAAATGTGAATTTCGGAGCCCAGAGGGCACCCAGGGAACACAATTCCCATGATTCTGGCAGCTTACCAGGCTGCCACCACTCCCAAAGTAAAAGACGCTTGCTCCTTGGATGAAAAGCTACAAACCTAGACAGCATATTAAAAAACAGAGACATTACTTTGCTGACAAAGGTCCATCTAGTCAAAGCTGTGGTTTTTCCAGTGATCATGTGTGGATGTGACAGTTGGACCATAAAGAAGGCTGAGCGCCAAAGAATTGATGTCTTCCTACTGTGGTGCTGGAGAAGACTCTTGAGAGTCCCTTGGATTGCAAGGGGATCAAAGCAGTCAATCCTAAAGGAAATCAATCCTGAAGATTCATTGGGAGGACTGATGCTGAAGCTGAAGCTTCAATACTTTGGCCACCTGATGTGAAGAGCTGACTCATTAGAAAAGACCCTGATGCTGGGAAAGATTGAAGGCAGGAGGCGATGGGGACAACAGAGGATGAGATGATTGGATGGCAGCACCGACTCAATGGACATGAGTTTGAGCAAGCTGCAGGAGACGGTGAGGGTCAGGAAAGCCTGGCGTGCTGCGGTCCACAGGGTTGCAAAGGATTGGACATGACTAACAACTGAGCAAAAACAGCAACAACCACTCCCAATGCCACTCCCTGTGGTGAACGAGGAACTGAGGATGTGAAAAATCAAATCACAGGATGCTGGCCCCAGATAGCTGAAATGCATATGAAAAGAATAACATCAGTGAGTCAGTGAGCGAAGACTCTTATATCTTCCCATTCATAGAAAAGTGCTAAATTCCTTAACTTGAGACATCTGGTTTTCCTTAATTAACAGTAATCTTTTGATGTTCAGATTACCTGCCACTCGTTGCAAACTTCTATATAACTTGACTCCTGCCACCCCACCCCCCCTAGAGTCCTAAAAACTCCCAACAAATAACACACAACTCTCAACTTTTAGATTATGCCTGTTTTCTTTAGTCGACAGGCTGCTATGAACAAACCAGGAGGCTTCACAGAGAAGGGTCATTTTGTCCTTTGTAGGAACCCTAGAACCTCATCGAGCAGAGAGGAGAAATCCTGGAAAGTGATGGGGCCAGAGCTGGAGGTGGGAAGTTTAAGGGCAGCCAGCCCAGGGAGAAGGCTGCAGAGTCTTTGCAGCAGAGATGGAGGTGGACAGCAGGTGGATCTGGGGGTTGGAGATGGAGAACTCTCCCCATCACTGGAGAGGGGTGAGTGGCACAGGGAGGATGCAGGAGTATCCTGAGGGTAGAGTTGGGAGATTTGGGGTCAGAAGCCATTCACCCCAGCTGGACAGCTCCCTCCTGAGATGCAGCCCAGCGGGACCACAACCAAAGACACCTGTGGCTCATGGCCCATGACCCCTGCCTCCTGTTGGGGGTGTTAGTGCTGCCTCTGCTGGGTGGGAGAGGGGGAGAGGAGGAATGTGCCCCCTGGAACTCTGCTCCACAGAGCCCCTTCTGTGGGGAAAAGGGCGGCTGCCTTGGGAAGGGGCCTGCCCTCTGCCCGTGCCCAGCAGCAGGCGACCTTGGCTGCTGGCTGCTCTCCACGGCTGGCTGGGAGGCTGCTCCTGGTGGCTGTGCTCTGGGGGCACTGGGGAGGGGACTGCCGAGACGCCAGTGTGGAGCTGCCTCCCCTCGGAGCCTTCCACCTTCCCCAATCCTCTAGGGCTTCTTTAATGTGCTACATCGTAGCTTAAAAGGCCTCTTTCTTTTCCTTCATCATAAAATTGCCAGGGAACAATGACTGTCATTTGAAACAGCAGCTTTAAAGCTCCTTCCCCCCAGTTACTGCCATGTCACGGCTGTTCCACATCAAAGCCACGTGGAACTCCCGAGAGAACAGGAGGAGTGCTGGCCCTGGTGCCCCCAGGACCACAGGGGCCAGCCCACTGCTGAGACCTTCTCTGAAAGAGGGGCACCCTCCACATTGACCCCTGGGGAGACCACCCTGGTTTGGGGCTTGGAGAAATGAGGCTGGGAGGCCTTCAGGGGTGAGGACCCCTCAGTATTCTTGGGGTTCTCTGGGCTTGCTTTCACCGAGTGCTCTCTATGGCTGGGAGATGGGGAGCTCAGGGCAGGGAAAGGCTGTGTCCTGGACACAGAGGTGAGAGGGGTCTGTAGGGCCTGGGGGCTGGCTTAGGAGTCGGGGAGCTGTGCCCGAGCAGGGAGGGGCCGCCCACCTTGCTGGGCCCGCACAGCTGGATTCTTGATTTGTCTGATGGTGTTGGGGGTCATGATCCATCCCACTTCTCATTCCCTGGGCACTCCCATGGTTGCCCCCTTGGGCATGTTGTTATTGTTCAGTCACTAAGTCATGTCCAACTCTTTGTGACTCCATGGACTGCAACTCACCAGACTTCCCTGTCCTTCACCATCTCCCAGGGTTTGCTCTAACTCATGTGCATTGAGTCGATGATGCCATCCAACCATCTCATCCTCTGTTGTCCCCTTCTCCTGCCTTTGATCTTTTCCAGCATCAGGGTCTTTTCCAGTGAGTTAGCTCTTTGCATCAGGTGACCAAAGTATTGGAGCTTCAGCTTCAGCATCAGTCCTTCCGATGAATATTCAGGATTGATTTCCTTTAGGATTGACTGGTTTGATCTCCTTGTGGGCATGAGGTGGGGGCGCAGACAGTCTCCTCATGGATGGAGCAGGGTCAGCTGCAGCAGACCCTTTGGCTTGTTGCTGTAGAGCCAGGAGGGTGTGTGTCCCCTGTCCTGGGGCAGCCCTGCAGAAGCAGCTGGGAGGGAAATTGCATCAGAGTGGAAGGATGGGTCGTGGCCTGGGCCTGGATCAGGAGCTGCCCTTCTTCCCTTGTCCCTGTTGAATCATTGCCCTGTTTCCTCCTGGCTGAAGGCCCGAATGTGTTTGGGACGTAAAGTGCTGGTTCTGTGTCCTTCCAGGGTCCAGTGAAGAGAGCTGGGAATGCTGGGGTCCCCAGGGCTGGACAGCCCTTGTCTGGCTGCAGGTAGATGATGAAGCAGGGCACACACATAGGTCCTTAATGCTGCTTCTCAGCATTAAGTGCTGAGAAGTGACAGGTTTGCAAACATGGCTAAGGTCTCTGAAGAGAGGCCTTTCCAGAGTCTCTTTTGGGGTTTCCGCCACTGTCCACTCCTCGCAGTCCGTTCCGCATAGATCCCTGGTGCTCTGCCTTCCTACTTCTCCTCCTGGCAGCCCCCTTCGTCTCCCCACCGCCCCTTGGTTCCCCTGAGGCCCCCTCCCCCGCACTGGTTATTTCCTCTTCCCTCTTTTCCCTTCCCTTTCTCTCCCCATCTTTCTCTCCCTCCTCCTTCTTCAGTCCCTTCCCTCCTCCTCTTGTAAATTCCTTCCTTCTGCAGTCACCTTCTGCCTGACAACAGGCGCCCCCTCCTTGGTGAATGGACATTTGTGTGCACATTTGTGTGCATGGCTGGGTACACATGGGCTGTCTTGGCTTTTGCAGTCTTGCCCTTTGGGCTCCTGCCAGTTCAGAGGGCCAGACCATGCTCATTGTCCTCAGCGCCTTGACCCATGGGCACTGCGGTCACTCTTCACTGCCTGACAAAGGGTACTTTGTTTCACATCTGAGATTTGTTTACATGCCAATCCTTACGAAGGAAGGTATAAATATGGACTCCCCTTTGTTACACATTTAATGAATTACATTGGCTGAAAATCATAAAATGGTTTAAATCTTGACAGTCTGGAAAATAAACTGTCACTGCACTTACCTTTTTGTAGCTCTGTCTGTGCTCAGAGCTGAGCTGTCGTCCTTTGTCAGGCTCTGGAGGGCTGATGCGCGTCTGTGGACCTCGGGATGCACTTGGATCTTCACCAGCCTTCTTGGCCCAATGTTTGTCTTGAACTTCTGCCCAAGGGTGGGTTTCCAGTAAACCCTCAAGGTTGCAAGCATCTATTCAAGTTCAGATGACATGCCTGGCCCCCATCCTGAGCTGGCGCCTTTAACCCTCCTCAGGGGTGTTTTTGTGCCTGTTTTTAGTGGTCATGCCAGGACAGCACACTGCCGTCTCGTGTCATCCACCTGTCCCCACCTCGCACCGCTGTCCGCCTCAGTGGTCCCCTTCTTCAGGTGGCCCCACCCCTCTGATGGTCTGCCTCAACCCTGTATCTGCAGCCACAGGGGGCCCTGCCAGTCCTGCCCTGGCGAGCCACATTTTCGCAGATGGCTCTGTTAAATCTGAAGGCATTATTGGGTTTCTGCAGCCCTGAGTGCCAAGGCCATATAGGGCTACAGGAGAAAAGGACAGAGGGTCAGACACTTACTTGGTCCCCAACCCTCACCCCCTACATCTCCTTCAGACACTTTCTTCATGGTAGTTTAGTTTGTCCTTTGTGGTGAAGTGATGGGATTTTGAAGAGGACTTATAGTTGTATCCAAGTGTAACAGAATGCATCTGCCTCACCAGGAGGAGAACTAAAGGCCTGAAAAGCTGTGGAGTCACCTATGGAGAGGGTGAAACCACTCTCCTCGGAGTCTTGGGTGCAAGTGTCTGGGTATGCAGTAAATATGGAGAGACAGACAAAGAGACATACCCCAGCACCCTAATTGTTGATTTGTGTTGTGTGGAGGGTGACCAGCCCTGGTGTCTTGAGTAAAGGACCACAGTCTTGGGGTAAGGAGCAGGGACCAGGAGAATCAGTGGATTAGGGAGTGTGAGTAGCGGAGAACCCTGGGCTGGAGCCAGGACATCCGAGTTCTACAGGGCTGGCCCTGCTGCAGCTGTTGTGAGGATGTGGGCGTGTGGTTTCACCATCTGAGCCCCAAGTTCCCCACCCATCAAGTCAGGAAGGCCAGGGAGGTCGCTCCCAGCTCCAATGTTCTGTGATTGTCACAGGGAAGATTGTCATCTGAAAAGGGGAGGATAGGAGAACTGGGGCAGGGTGCAGAGTGGGAGAGACAGGGGAGGAAGAAAGAGGGAGAGGAAGAGAGAGGAAAGAAATAGACAGGGCCAAGGAGTAAAAGTGAAAGAAGCAAAATAGAAGCTGAGACAGAAGCCAGAGGAGAAAAGGAATGAGAAAGAAAAGGTGAGCGCTTATCTGGGAGCTGGTGTTGTTGGAGGAGGAGAGAGGAGGGAAGCACATGGCAGAACTCCAGGAGGCACGTGTCCTTGAGCCCCGTGTGACTTATGGTGCCCATCCTCCCTGGATCAGTCTGAAGAACCAGCTTGGGGGACCACGGGGCCCCTGAGGACTCCCAGTCCATGTGGGGGTTGGGCAGTCTCTCACAGTGGAGCTGGAAATAGGAGGAAATGGCAGACATGTTTGGGGGAAGGAAGTGGGTGAGAGGGAGTGGTCGAAGGCAGCATCTAGGTTTCTGGTTTTTACCATCAATGAATAGTGGGTCTTCTTGGTGAGCTGGGAAAGATGGGGAGCTGACTGAGCTTGGGAGACTTGAATGTGCTGACTTTGAGACACTGGTGAGAATTTCAAGTGGACGTGGTGAAGGAGATAGGATGTGTGGATCTGGGATTCTGAGAAGTCTGTGGGCTGAGATCGAGGTGGAAAGTTGTTGACCATGGGTATACACAGATGGTAGATTCCCCGCCGGAAATACCATGGCCTGGCAGTGCTCTTGAACTCTTCTTATATGGGTAGAGAAAGGGAAGGCTTTGGGAGGAAGAGATAGTTTTGAGCCCCTGCCCTGCCCAGAGCTCAAGCAGCGTAAGACACGGATTCCATGGAAAATATGAGACGTGGGTTTCATACAAGAACGACAATACATCTTAGCAAAGCCCATTCTCCTCGACCAGGACTGTATCCATCACGGAGTCCTCGTGCCGACCCTGTGCTCAGCCTCAGCATCCTTTCCTCCAGTGGCTGTGAAATCCTCTTCTTGTGCAAGCAGGCACACCTGTTCCTCTCATGTCCTGGGAGTTTACCCAGGGCTCCCATGCACAGAAATGATGTTTGTCTTGCTGCAAGCGCAAAGCTGATGTCACATGGGTTTGGCTTGGGTCTCCATGTGAGTGATGGATCTGGGTTTATTGAGAGGAATTATGCAGTTGGAGCACTTAGTAGGTGCTCAGTGAACTCTTGAGAGATGAACAAATGTCTGGGTAAGTGGATGCCTGCAACCTTTTGGGGGCACAGGCATAAGGAATAGCCTGATGACCCCAGGGGCTGAGTTGAGCTGCATGGAGCCCCAGAGGTGGTCACTGAACAGTGATGTGTGTCCTAATCATGATCTCCTAACGTCTCCCTCTGGACTAACTCAGACCCCCCATGAGCCTGGCCTCTTGGTTTCTTCTCCTTGAGAAATCGCCTTCCTGAGCTACGGTTGGCTGAGGTGCTGTCAGCCTGCACTGAGGAGCTTTGGAGGAACAGCCCTGGGAAAGTCCTGGTGGTGTTTATCGTGAGGGGATCATTGGTTGTATTCCTCGGTGTCCTTGTGGGGCCCGTGGGAGGCACTGGCTTCAGGCTCCATAGCAAGAACAGCGGACTTTGCTGACAGTCATTTTGTTTACATCCTACGGACCGCATGACTCGTGTAACTGATCAGGTTTTCTTCATCTATCTACTGCTAGAAAATCCAGGTTTCATGGGTGGCTTGGCCAAAGAAAATGAGTTGTTTTAGCCTTACTGTGGGCTCCAGTTTATGCCTTTACTCCTGTTTTTTTTCTTCTCACCTATTTTTCTTTAGAGATTTTCTATTGCTTTTTTTTTTTAATATAAAACAAATATAGATGCTCTACAAAAGTTAAAAAAAGCATAGAAAACTATAAAGAAGAAAATTGAGTCAGTTGTAATCCCCACCCCTTCCTTCTGGCAATCTGTTAAATTTTGTGTTCAGCTTACCTGTCTCTGTCCTGTACATACATGAGGACATGACACATATGTGTGCACACACGTACACACATGCATAATATTCAAACAACACTTTTGCCATGTTATACATAGTGTTTGGTAACTTTAAAAAAAATAGCAGTACATATCATATTTTTTTTACTTGGTTACATATATATCTTAGAGTATTTTACATAATCCTTGCAAGCCATCTTAAATCTTCTAAAATAGAGTGGGTTATAAATAAAGAAACATGTAAGATTTAAGGCAGGATCTTCCAGGGAAGCTTTGGAACCCAGAGCGAGGCAAAGGCCTATAGCAAATCAGGGGCTCGGGGGTCCACATCTGGAGGCTCTGGACCGACAGTCTCACAGTGAGAGCTGCCCTGTGGATGGAGTTGCCCTGGGAAGGCTGCCTCAGGTTCTTGAGAGGATTTTGAACACACTGGAAGAAGTTCCCAGGTGCCCATTGGATCCCACAGTCAGGCTGGAGGAAGCTCACCCATGGAACCTGCAGACAGAACACTGGGGCTGCTAGAAAGTGTTAGAAATGGGGGGCGTGTGCGCCCTCTGAGCGGCCTGCCCTTCCTCTGAGCAGACACAGTGGACAGGACCTTAAAGCAGCAGAATGACTCCTGCTGGCCGATGGGGCTGTGACCTGAGTGTACAGACTGAGATGGGCTGAGATGTAGAAATAGCTCCTGAAACATTTTTCTCTATCAGGAGGCTGCTTTATTTCCCTGCAGCTTTCTCACCAATGATGCTGGGGGAAGGAGGAAGGGAATATACCAAAGCACAGGGAAGAAGGAAGCCAGGACCTAGAAACGTTTCTGCTCCACTGGAATAGCTCTTATTGTGAGCCCTGATCTGGTACCCTCTGAATGGTTTGTGTGTTCAGCGTTGGATCCACAAAGAGACTTGATTAGACAGTAGAATTAAGATTATACCCATTTTACAGGTGACAAAATAGAGGAAAAGAAGAATCAAGTAACCTAGGGTCATGAAGCTGCTAACAGGTGGAGAGAGGTCCAAAGTCAAGTGGCCTGGGTGGAGACAGGTCCAAAGTCAAGTGGCCTGACTACAGATGTCACCCTTAAGCCACGAGGCTCCAGGGTCCACACAGAAATACAAATAGGAGAGCCCTTCTGGTTCCTGGAGGAAGATGGGAAGCAAGAGTGGAAGGGTAGAACTGAGTGCCGGTGCTCCAGCCCCCAGCTTTGGGGTGGGGTGGTGGGAGGGTACTGTGAACCTAGAGGTCCTTAGGCAGGTTTGGGGGAAGGATGGATGTTTGGAGTAGATAAGCAGATGGGAGCAGGCCTGGAGAGGGGCTGCGCCATGGTGGGAGTGACCCGGGTGGGCACCCAGGGCCTCCACAACACGCCAGGCGTGCTCCTTCCATGCAGGAGTGGGGGACCTGGGCACTTGTGTGTTTGAGGGGGGCAGGAGCAGACAGCCACATCTCATGTGCCCCCAGTGAGGGTAACTCAGCCTCCCTGCACCTCACCCCACAGATGGGGTGGGAGGCAGATGAGCCTGAGTACGTCTGAAAGGAGATTCTTTTAAACTGGAAGATGTGGAGTTTTCTTTAACTTTGTATTTTTGTCTGCTCTCATAGCCTTGTTTTGTTCAATGTGGTGGCTACTAATCACCTGTGGCAACTGAGCTGTTGGTATGTGGCTCCTTCCTGAGAAGTTCTGTCCATGTCAAAGACACCCTGGATTATGAATACTTTGTGTGAAAGAAAGAATAAACTATCTCAAGAATTTGTGTATTGATTGCATGTTAAATGGTACTATTTTGGACATATTGGGGATCCATAAATTATTAGAATTTACTTTCATTAGTGTGAAATTTAAAATTACATCCACAACATTGTATTTCTGCTGGACAGCACTGTTTTAGACAAGGTGGAAAATTGTTAAAAAAACAAAAAGGGAAGTTGTGATTTTTGCACATTTTATGAAACTGTGAATTTCTGTGGTGTGAAATGCATCTAAAGAAGGAATGTATTCTTTCAGAGGTAGTGTTAGGTTGGATTCCTGGGCAGAGTATTGTGGTGGGCATCTGATGCCAGGAAACCAGGGAAGCAGCCAAGTGAGCCAGCCCCCGTAGGGTGGGGAGCAGTGAGCTTCACGAGAGTGGGCCTCCTGGGAGAGCCAGCTGCATAGCCGAGGTTCCCCGCCCTGTCCCCTGTCTCCTCCCCCTTGGCATATGGTCTCCTTCTTCTGTCAGTAATTTTCCCTGCTTCCTCTGGGCTTGCCCAGCCCTGCCTCCTGTCCCCTCAAAGCCTCAGCTCCCCCTTGCTCTCTCACCCTAAGCAGGCATTCTGGTCCATGAGAGTCACCTTTCCACAGCAGGGGCCACGTGCTGGCCACTGACCACCTGAGGATGTCAGCCCTGGGGTCAGAGCCGGCCTGGATCTACTCCATGACCGCCTTTGTGTAGATGCCAGCTTGGTGTGTGTCCCTGAGCAGAGGGCAGGGATGCTGGGCCTGCAGGCACTGTGATGATGGGGGATGGGGGTCAGTCAGGAGAACAGAAGCGAAGACTGGCAGTGTCCATCCCCGTGCAGGCTGAAGGGCAGTGTCGGCCCCAAGCATCTGTCCAGGAGCGATGCCTGTACATCCCCAGGGTGGAGGTGAAGGCAGAGCCTGCGAGCCTGATGCTACCAAGTATCTAAGTTCTATCATGAGTCCCCCCGTACCTGGTGGATCATGTGACTCTCTGTGTAGCTTGTCAGTGGGCAAGAGTGCACAGGTGAGCCAACATAGATGTTCTGGATCCTGGAGAGGTACTTATTTCATTTGAAAGCAACACATTGGCTTCCTGGTTATGCATTACTCCGTAGATATTGGTAGCATGAGCCAACCTGCAGTTACCACAGTTGTGGATCTGGCCTGGTGTGACATAAGTTCACGAAAGATGGTACCATTTAGGCAGGCTTCCTGGAAGCCACCCAGGGGGTCTTAGCTCGTGCCATCCCCCCACCTAAGTTTTACAGAACGGCTGCAGGCTGACAACCTTCTCTTGCTCTCAGTGGCAAGCATTTGGTCCCATCAAGATTGTCATCACTGTTGTCACCTCCGGGTGTCACTGTAGATGGAGTGACATGTTCTCCATGCTGGGGGTCCCCCAAGCCTACTCTTTTACCTTCCCAGATGCGTATTTGGTCCCCTTCTGGGTCAGAATCAAGGACAATGCTTTGAGTGTGTCTGTGTGAGCACTTGGGGTGGCACGTGGGAGGGCATGTGGGACCACTGCAGTCGAGTAATTAAACAGGAGAATGTGTCTGATATCCACGTAATTACTGCTGAACATCTGCTAAATATGGAGCTTCATTGATGGCCGGCATTGTTAGGCACGAAAGGGATGGTGTGTTTGTGCTCAGCATGGCAAAGGGATGATTTAAATCTGTTCCCATTGGCGGCCCCCGGAGCAGCCCCAACATAAATTAAGGAAGCCTGGAGCTTATGTAGCTTGACCCCAAAATCACTTCCAGAAGAGGGCACAGGAAAGCTCTTCTGCTAGAAATAGCATGAAATGATGGACTCTTGATTGAGAAAGGACCCCTGGGAGTTGATCAAGCCCACACATCTGACTTGAGAAAACCGAGGCAGCATAGGAAGGAGAAGTGACCACAGAGTTAGTGAGAGAGCCAGGGCTGGCCAGCCACACCCTCTGGCCAGGACATCCCCTCAGTGGGTCCCTGCAAGCCCAGCTTGCCCTGACAGGTCCCTCAGAGGCACTTATGATAGCCCTTGGCACCCTTCCCACCAGGGGAGTGGGAATCCTGGCATGGGCTCCAGCTCATCCTGCCACCCGGCCACTAGTTGGGGTGAGCTTCTCAGCCCTCATCCTCTCTGTTGCGTGGTCACATGGGCTGGGACCCACGGACTAAGGGCAGGAGGAATTGGGGGAGGTCTCATCTTTGGTCTGGAGGGGTGTTCCTTTCCCCATCCACGTCTGAGGGCAGAGAACACCCTGTATCTCCCAGGCTCTGGTGCCTCTCTTTTTGTTAGCAGCTACTAGTTAACTGTTCTAGGCTCTGCTCCAGGATGCGTGGTGTAATAGCTTCTCTCCTCCCTCACTTCCTAGTTGCCCCTCTCTGTACCTCATCAAATAATGGTCGCCACCCAGCAGTAAAAATTCTCCAGCACAGCCCTGGGTGGTGGCAACCAGGAGGCGTGATGGAAGTGGCCTTGGACCGCTTTCTCTGCCCAAGTTTCCTGCGGGGAGTGAATTTGGAGGGAAGGAGGTGTCCAGCCCATTCTAGGCCATGCTGGTCAAGGTGTGTGGCAGGTCTGGGCCCTGATCTGATCTAGTGGTCCCAGACTTGCAGTCTCTAGAGGGGCCCACCCCAGGGTGCTGGTCTGTGAAACCTGACACCCCCAATGCCCTGGTGGAACCCCCCTGCCCTGAGTATTCTGCTAGAGGTGGTGGTGGGCATCACAGCTTTTAAACCATCTCCCTCTGACCCTCAAGACACTGACTTTGGTCTTCTGGAGTCTGCCAGCTGTACCATTAGGACTTGAAATTTCTGCTCCCTAAATGCAATCATTCATTCAATTAACAAGCATTTATTTGCAAACTGTCCCTTTTTTGAAATAATGCTTTACAAAATCAGTAAGTGCATTTTTCTGGTGTCTCCAGTCTGTGTCCAGATGCATTTTCTTTGCTTTACATAATCTCTATAATTGTCAATTTTCAATGGCTTTGTAACAGTTCATCAAGTGATTGTATAGCATTTAAGCATTCACCTGTTTTATGAAACTGGGAATAAGTATATTATGTATTCATTTTATTTTATATTGGAGTATAGTTGATTTACAATGTGTTAGTTTCAGGCATACAGCAAAGTATATCATGTATTTAGCTTTTTTTAATACTGCTTTTTTTTCCCTTTGATAAACTCTGAAGAATGGATTATTTTTAACACAGCTATTGAAAATGCAGAGTTGCATCATAGGTACATTTAAGTGACAAGACTTTAACAAAAAGAGAAGGGGTAGAGACCCACATACACATGAGTGGAAGGGGCACAGGGCTCTGCTGACCCCTAGACGAACTTCCCTCCCTCAAGCCTCCCGCTCTGGAAGCCACACCCTCGTTAAAGACTCCGATGTTAAAGATGCGTGGTTTTCGTGTTCTCTGGCACCTAAGTGTACACCAACTGCTTCTTCTGGTACCCAGCCAAAGGAAGGGCCATCTGTTCCCAGAAAAGAGGATGTGGCGGTGTCCAGCATGGTGCCTTCCTCAGGGACTCTCAAGGGCGGTTTTGACTATATGGACTTTTCAAGTTAACCTCAGTATAGGAAGCAAGCTCACTTAATGCTTTCTGAAGTGAAACTATAGATCCTGTCCCAGTCATTGCACCCCCAAGCACCCCAGCTCATCCCCAGATTAAGTGAAATAAGTGAATAAGTGAAAAGGGCTCTGCCCAGTATGCATATGTATGCTCCATGTTTTGTTTTCCTTTCTGTGTTTCCTTAAGAAGAACTTCCCTGGCTATGTGCAGGATGAGTTGGAGAGGGTGTGGAGGGAATTGGTGACTTGAATGTCATGAGAGGGATGAGCCAGGTTTGCAGGTGTTGAAATCGTGGGGTTTAAAGGGAGGGGAATGGGGCTGGGGTGGGGAAAGAAAGTGTATCCAGGACTCACTGGGGTCCCAGGAGCAGAGGGAATCCCTAGGAACAGGAAAAAGAAACAGACAGAATAGAAGGATAGTAGTGTCATTCTGGAGTTGTCAAGGGCCAGGGCGTTTAAGGAGTACGCAGTCATGTGGAGTGCATGGGATGTGGCCAAGACAACTGGCTAAGGGCATGGATAGGAGAGCAGACTTTGGCAAGCTTGTTTCCTGGCATGGTGGGGAGGAACCCCCATGAGGGGGATAAGAAGGCGATTGCAGACAGTGAGCCTTAGGATGTAGACCTGACAGTTTCAGCAGCCACAATTAGAGAATTTGTAATACCAGCTAGAAGAGGCAAGGGGATTTCAGAGTAAGGAAAGCCATGGCAGCTTCCAGAAAAGGAAACCGTCCTGGAAAGAAAGTGTGTGAAGGAGTCAGGGAAGGGATCGGGGGTGGAGGGAGATAGGAGGAGAAACCAACCCACTCAGAGGTAGGAAAGATGTGCTCAGCCACTGTTGGGCTGAAAGAGCAGCCCATGTGTAATACAGTCCCTGGGCTTCTGCCTGGTGTCTGACCTGGGCATTCATTTTGAAGGAGTGAAGAAATAAGAACTTGTAAGCCTCTCGGTGCATCCCAGGTGGGGGGCTCTGCTCCATAGGGAGTGTCCATAGTGGCCTCACTGACTGCAGAGTCAATTCTCAGATTCTCAGATTCCCCTGAGCAGCCTGGGTGAAGGTGAGATGCTGTGAAGAGCAGGGAATCATGGCCTTGCCCTGGGCGTTCCCTGCCTGCCGGGAGCATGTAGTCTAATGTAGAGGGTATTGGGGCTCATGGGCAAAGCCACTTGGGTATCTAGCATGGGGCTGATGTCTGGGAGAGGCACCCAGCCCTCTGGGGGAGGAGGACTTGGCGCAGGATTGGAGGTGGAGGACTGCAGTGGGGAATGGTTTAAGTTGAGCCCAAAGAGGTCAGAGGTGTGTACTCCATGGATATCCTTAGTATCCCTGGATCCCTTAAAGACTTATACTTCTTGTAACCACAGTTCTTCCCCTGGGGATGCTGGTCTTAGATTTATTATTATTATTTGGACAAGGTCTTATTCTTTCTTTTGTTCAAATCTTGTGAACTTAAAAAAAGAAGACAGCCAAATTAGAATAAACCTTTAATTAACTCAAAACACCAATTGAAATATATCATCAATTATAATAGAGCACTAATTAAAGTGCTTCCAACAAGCAGCAACCAGAAAGGCCCAGTGGCCTGAAAGCACTAGCCTTGCTCAGGGGGTGGCTGGAGGGCCAGCTGGACATGCTGCTGGCTTGGGGAGCAGGAAACGGAAGGCTGACTTAGGGTCCTGGGAACAGGACATCCCTCTTGTCGAGTCCTTCGACCTGTCCACAGGTGTGGCCCTCCTGCTCCTTCTCCTGGAGACAGAGGCGCTCATGGCTGGCATATGGAGCAGAGTAGAGCCTGTCCCTGTGGGGCTCAGGGTGGGTCACGCAGGGGGCTTCCTCGGTCACAACCGAGAGAGTCACCTGGACTCAAGGCCACAGTGAATTTGGGGGCACTGTTTTCCTTCCTTTTGGTAGGGAGGCTCTGAGAACCACTCCCTGTGTGTAGCTTTGCTGTCCAGGAGTCCCTGGGTAGCAGGTGGAGTGGACCCCAGACTCCCCTGACCTGGTGGACCTGGCGTTCATGGCCTCGTGCCCCCGAGCGCTCTACCCCATCTGCCTCGTCTCCCACCCTGCCTGTGTGTACAGAGGCCCTCTGTTCAGCCACTGCAGCCTCCAAGCTAACTGGCAGGTTTCTGGAAGTAATAAGATGTTCCTCTAAACTGTCCCTTGCTACCCTGTCCTCAAAGCCCAGCGGGATACGCCTTTTGCTGCTCCTCCAAGTCGGTCTCTTGACCTCCACTGGCCTGTCTTGCATCATTATGTACACAGCCATCTGTATGCTTGTGTACAAGTTATGGTACAGATTAATATGCAGCATTAAGTCACATCTTTCTTGACTCTGTATCTTTTTAGTATCCACTAATTTTTATAGTCATCAACTCAAACTTTTTGAATTGCATTTTACTCTTCTAAGGAGGCGTTCTAGTTTGACAGGAACAAAGTGAGTGTGGAAGGGCCCCTTCAGCATCTGGCCAGCATGCCCCCACCTGCGGAGCCTGGACCGCCGAGCCATAACCTGGACCCCCACCTGCCTGATGTGAGCTCTCTTCAAGAGCAGGCAAGTTCTTAGGAGGAAATCAATAACCTCATGCGCGCTCATCTTTTAAGCCCAATGCTCTTAAGTGGCAGCAAGCTCTACCAGGAACAAAAGAAGGAAGAAATTAGGTAAAGGGAGAATCGATATTTGTGTTGGGTTTTTAAAGACTTAACAGTCTTTTACTATTCTTGGTTCCAGGGAATAGTAGCTGTTATTGCCAGGCTCTGGGAGCGAGCCTGGGGATAGAAAATCCACGTTTGGAATTTGCTCTTTCACCTTGGAGCCTGGAAATACAACAGGTGTGGCATCCTTTGCAATATTTAAGGCAGAGATCAGGAGAGGCAGTCCTGCTGTGTTGACATCCTATTGTGTCCAGACTGCATCCTCTGGGTGGGAAAACAGGTGATGGGAGTGGGCGTCTCTGTTGCCTGCCCTTCTCCAGTCATGCATCAGCTTTCACTGGGGAGGCAGGTGGTGGGAAGCGGGGCTCAGAAACAGTGCTGCAGGAGGTCACAGCATCTCTGCTGGGGACAGGATGAAGACTGCCTCGCTGGAGAGATGAGGCAGGGAAGTGGTGCATCCTGTCCTCTGTTTTCTCGAGAACAGCAGAGAAGATGGCTCAGCTGTGACCTCGCACCCTGGCACTGGACCTTTTTGTGTCTATTTGCCTCCATCTGGCCCTTTTCTGAGTCCTGCTGCAGCTAGATGCTTCTGGGTGAGGTTCCTTCACCCCCTCTTTTAAATCCCCTGATCAATGGGTTCTGGACCCGGCTGGGCAGTCCTTGGGGCAGGAAAGGGCTAGTAATGACCTGGGCCCCCGTCCCCAGCTGTCAGGCTGGCTATTTTCTTCCCTTGAGCCCTAGCTTGTTCACCTTTCCTCAGGTTGTTCAGAGACCTGTGCACACATGCTCCTGTCCTGGAAAGTCCCTGCCACCCTCCTTGTTTCCCTGGCCTTTGCTAAACCTTGTCTGACTGCCTCTCCCCTTCTAATTTGTCCTCTTTCCCTCCTCCTCCTCTTCCCCACCCACCCCTTCCTCTCATGGTTCTGTTTCACTCCAGAGCCACAAGCTCACAGTGAAAAAGAAATGAGTGAACTCAAAGGAGAGAAATCGTTGTTCTCTCTCTCTGAAACCTTTGCGCACTCTTTTCATAAGAACCAAAGCAGCAGGTCAAGGACAATGTCCCCATGGCTGAGAAAGAGAGGGAGCAGTGGGAGGCACACGGAGCGGCTGTGTCAGTGGTTTGTTAATTTCTTCAGGGCAGCATGTGTTTTCAGAGCACCTTGCTGTCAGTGGGGCCGCCCAGGGCTGCAGGACCCACCAGCCTGTCCTTGAGTGACCCACAGTTATCGTCCCTGCATGGGCCTCGGAGAGGTCAGACATGTGAAATGTTATAGTTTCATTTGCTGGGAAGAGTTTCTACATTTTTTCCTTGGATTCCTGAAAAGATTCAAGATCTAAGACTTTCCTATTTCTTCGACCATGACCTGTAGTTAAAAAGACCTGTCTAGACTTTGTTTCACAAATTATGTATGTATGTGTATGTGTGTGTGTGTGTGTGTGTGAGAGAGAGAGAGACAGAGTGTGTTAGTTGTGTGGGTGTCTGTATCTATTTCTATATCCATGTTTATCTATATCATCTCTGAAACAAAAGTTCCCCAAACAGTACTTACCATTCTACATGTACTTCAATATGATATTTTCTGTTTTACTCTTCTTGATTCTATAATAAGCTATACTCTTCTGTTTCATTAAAAAATAGTGACTACAGCCCACGAAACTGATTTCATGACCCAGTAATGAGTCACAACCTGCACTTTAAAGGAAAATGTTAAGGATCACTGATGTGGGACTGCTCGTTTATCACTTGTGGGAGTGTGGATTGTCTTTTTCTTTTTCTTTTTTTTGGCTCAGTTGCTCAGTCGTGTCGGACCCTTTGCAACCCCGTGGACTATGGCCCACCATGCTCCTCTGCCCATGGGGTTTTTCAGGCAAGAATACTTGAGTAGTTTGCCATTTCCTTCTCCAGGAGATCTTCCTGACCCAGGGATCAAATTTACATTTCCTGCATTGGCAAGCAGATTCTTTACCACTGAGCCACCTGGGAAGACAGTGAGTATAAGTTAGCATAACCTTAATAAGGGCCTTTTGGCAATATATGTCAGTTTATGAATACATATACCCACTGACCCTGATGTTCATACAGTGATATTCCACTTTTAGGAATTTCTTGAAATTCCATTTCTAGGAATTTATTATATAGATATACTTGTGCACAATGATGTTCAAGATAATTCTTTGCTCTGTTGTTTATGATAGCAAAAGATTGGAAACAACTCAAGTGTGCATCATGATGGGACTGGTTGGATAACTAATGGAACATCCACACAATAGAAGAACACTGCAGATGTTAAGAGAATGGAAGCTCACAATGACCTCAGTTGGAAAGATTGCCAAGATATATTAACTCAGACAACAGGATGCAAAACAGTGTGCTTAATATGTTACCTCTTGAGTAAAAAAGGGGTAATTAGAGTCTATATTCATCCCTGTTTATATTGGGTTGAATAGTATGAAATTACCATTTTGAAAGGTCAGAATAACTGAATATTGGCAATTTCACATGAGTCAATATAATGTGCATAAAGGAAGGGTAAGGTGGGAGGAGATTTCTCACTAGGACCTGTTAGAATAAGGAATCACATTGATTAATGGGGCTCACTCTGAGCTATGGCAGAACCAAGGACAGCCCCATGCCCAAGTGGAGAACAAGCAGAGGCCACTGGTCCCTGTCTTCATGCCTGACACCCAGGCAAGACCAGCCCAGACAGGGGGTAGAGACTGGGATAGAGTGGACTAGCAGCTGGAGAATGCCTCTGTCTCCCTTCTTTTTCCTTCCCTCTTTCTAGATATCAAGTGTGAATGGCATGGTTAGAGATTAGCTTTCAAAACTTAAAATTTTGAATGCAATTGCATGTGTCAAAAAAGCATCACCCAAGAACTGTCAATTGGGCAATACCGAAATCAGATTGATTATATTCTTTGCAGCTGAAGATGGAGAAGCTCTATACAGTCAGCAAAAACAAGACCTGGAACTAACTGTGACTCAGATCACCAACCCCTTACTGCAAAATTCGAGCTTAAATTGAAGAAAGTAGGGAAAACCACAGTGGAAACAGTGACAGACTTTATTTTCTTGGGCTCCAAAAACACTGCAGATGGTGACTGCAGCCATGAAATTGAAAGACACTTGTTCCTTGGACGAAAAGCTCTGACAAACCTAGACAGTGTATTAAAAAGTAAAGATACCACTTTGCCGACAAAGGTTGGTATAGTGAAAGGTATAGTTTTTCCAGTAGTCATGTATGGATGTGAGAGTTGAACCATAAAGAAGGCTGAGTGCTAAATAATTGATGCTTTCGAATTGTGGTGCTGCGGAAAACTCTTGAGAGTCCCTTGGGCTGCAAGGAGATCAAACAGTTAGTCCTAAAGGAAATCAACTCTGAATATTGGAAGGACTGATGCTGAAGCTGAAGCTCCAATCCTTTGGCCACCTGATATGAAGAGCTGACTCATTGGAAAAGACCCTGATGCTGGGAAGGATTGAAGGCAAAAGGAGAAGGGTGTGGCAGAAGATGAGATGGTTAGATAGCATCACAGACTCAATGGACGTGAATTTGAGCAAACTCTGGGAGACAGTGGAGGACAGAGGAGCCTGGTGTGGCACAGTCCATGGGGTCACAAAGAGTTGGACATGACTTCGCTACTGAACAACGGCAACAAGGAATATTGATTTCTGTAGACTGGACCAAGTGGGACTTCTTACTTCTCAGGCCTGGGCTGGAGAGGGCCTAGGACTTAGGAGCACTGCCCACAGGCACAGACCATTTTTCCTCTTGCCCAGGCCTGATGCCAAGCCTGAAGGTCAAGCTTGAAATCTGTTCAGCCTTGGCAAGGTTTCTTAGATCCTAGAGTCATCTGATCAGGTGTCTTGAGGGGTTGGCCACTCTTGGGATAGGGGTGGGGGTAGAGTTGAGGTGGAAGTGGGGTGTGGTCTATTCACTCCACAGCCCATGCTGATTTAGTTCAAGTTTTTAGGACTGAGAAGGATCCTGGGCAGCTGGCAAGGTATTCAGCTAGGACCTCATAGGGCAACCTTTCCCTGGCCCTTCACCACCACCGTCTTAGTGCTGCAGCTGTGGAAATTTGTTTTCATCAGCATGTGGATGTTCTTCAGGCTCCCAGAGACTCATATGTGGACCTAGCCTGGTGTGTTCGTTACCTTGGGAGCAGAACCACCAAGGGAAATGGATACAGAAGCCCTCTGACCAGTATACCTTCTCCTTCAGGCAGCTCCAGAAGGGCAGAAAACTAGCATCAGAGGCTTTGGTAGGCAGGAGTCTGAGTTACACAGGCCAGCCTAGGGTTAGGAGCACCAGCCCTGATGAATAACCTGGGGGCTGATCCTTTCCATTGAGAATGTGTGACTAGAACATGGACTGGGGTAGGAGCAGTGCTGGCAGAGCTATGGCTTAGTCATCTCTTAGAGGTTTCTTTTTATTCTCTAGGTGCAACCAGTCTCCTTTGTGGGGCACATTCCTTCGTTAGCCTTATATACCTTTATTCCAATTGTAGTTGGTTCTGTCTGGACAGAGATCTTTGGAAAACACCACGTGTATACATTTATCCAAGTCTTATATGTATGTATGTATTTTGGCAGGAGAGGATCTTATGCTCCCTCTCATTTTCTGCCTATATTTAAACCAACACTCCTCTGCTCAGATAACAGAGACAGCCTTGGATAGTGGTGGGTAGAGAGAATAGTGGGACCCCAGTGGGGCTCTGTGAAATTAACCAGGAAGTACCGGGTAGACCGAGTGAGCAGGAGCTGGGCAGGGCCAGGTAGGAAGCTGCTGCAGGAACTCCAGTGAGCAGCCGGAGGGCATGGGCTGGGAGGAGCAGGCAGGTGAGTGGTGTCTTCTGTCTTGGGAAGGAGGAAATGATAGGCCTCAGAAACTGACCCAATATCAGAGGTAAGAAGACAGACATGACTTGACTCTGCTTCAAGCCTGGTGGTGGGAAGTGTGATGGAGAGGAGTCTTGAGGGGGAAAGATGCTTAATTAGTTTAAGATTGGACTTTCAGGTTTGACTTGGTGATGGTGATGGAGAGTCCCAGCTTCCTTTGCCCTGATTCCCTGGTAGTTAATCTCAAGCTTGAGACTGAGTTCAAGATTTTGACCTAAACTTTGTAGAAGCCAAAGGTGGTGACTCACTCACATGAAGGGATGAATGAAATCATTTAACAGGTAATACAGAGGAAATAGGTGACCAAAGGGGCTTGCTCCTTTGGGGAGCATTGTATTGTGTTGCTTCTCACTGGGTTCTGGGCTAAGAGTGATGGAGTGGGGTTAGGGGTTGAATGCAGAGGAGGTTGGTCTCCCAGGGCTTCTGAGGGAAATACTATGGGAATCATGTGTTGGAGGCCTCTTCCTATGGGCTCTGTCCCCAGTAGTCCCTTCAGCCTGCAGTGGAAATGGAGCTGGGGGCGTTGGGGGAGAATTGAAACCAGCAAAGGGTGCACCCTGAGGACAATAAGTAAAGACTGTCTCTAAATGTGAAATTCAGGGAGATTTGAAGGAGGGATTCTGCTTTAGCCAGGGGAGAAGACTAGGTTTAGATGAGTCATTGATTGATGAGTTAAGGTTTAATGAAAAGATACTAAATTGTACTTAAGTGCTTATCTTTCTTTGCCTCTTGTTCTTAAATTATGTATCAGATTTTTAAATGTGGACATGATTAATGCTATTAGGATCTCCGGTTTGGCTGTTTTAACAAAGACTTCTATTTTAACTTAAAACGCATAACTTAGTGGAGACTCTTACCATTTTTCATCAATTAATCACCCGCGTGTGAAACTCAGCTGTTTGGACCCTCAGGCCATGTGCAAAGGCAGCAGAGTATTTTGGTGAAAGTAAACTGCCTCCTGAGTGTTGCAGCTGTAACGTGTGATGAGGGTCATGAGGAATGCAGAGATTGTGTGTTGTGCCAGGAAGGGAAATGGATGTAGAGGACATGGGGAGAGCACAGTTCTGATGCCCAGGGCAGGGGTGGTTTTATCTCCAGACACACCAGGCAAAGTCCACGGAGACTTCATCCTTGAAAGAGAAGGTAGGGTGCAGGACTTGGAAAGTGAAGTACCCAGGATAGGCCTGACTTGCACAGTTTAGTTCACTAGACATTTATTGAGCACATACTGTATGTCAGGTTCTGGGGAATAAGATATGTCCCTGGCTTTAAGTTGTTTACCAGGTTGTAAGGTAAATGGACTGCTAAACATTGGATGTGATATACCTATGGCTTGTTCAATAACAGACATTTGTGTTAGACCTCCTGCTGGGAAAGTAATGAAGCTACAGAAAGGTCTGCGCTCACGCTGTGCCCTCTGGGCGGCCACTTGGTGCAACGGAAGCCATGGGCCTCCAGGGCTTAAGGAATTCTCATTGGAAGGATGATTAGGTGGGTTCAGGTCTTGCCTCTTACACGTTGCATAGCCTTGAGGGAGTCATTTAACACCCACGTGCCTGGGTTTCCGCACATTGGTACTTATTTTGCAGGGTTGTTGGAAGGACTAGTTGTGTTATATAGAGGTTTAATGATGGAGAAGAAGGGGAAGGGGAGGTCTGGAAAGGAGAACTAGATGAGTGTTGTCAAAGAGAAAAAGCTAGGCAGGTGACTGAGAGCCCAGCCCAACCTGGCTTAAGTGAATGGTAAATTTATTGGCTTTCTCAGTGGACCAGGAAGGTCAGTCAGCACCATGGACCTGGCTTCTCTCTCCCCTCATTAGCCACTTCCGCTGGACTGATACTATCCTCACAGACTCTCGGAACAACCTCACCAAGGTGGCTGCAGGCAGCTGCTGGGACCGTAGCTTCCCAGGACGAACTCAGTGGGCAGTAATAGCAAGAGTGTTTGTTCCTGCATTTCTTGGAAGAACCCTTGAATGGACCCGGGCTGGTTAAGCCTGTCCTGACCTTGAACGACTCACTGAGGTTGGCTGAGTGCTCAGAGGCCATTCCACTCTGACCGTCTAAGACACATCGTCTACTATGTCCACTGTTCAGCTTCCTGTAATGGAATAAGGTCTTTAAGAGCCTAAAGCATGTTGACTGCAGATTTTGTTTCTGACTTTTAGCTTTGTTTTACCCTGTCCAAAAAGTGAACTTTTTTTTTAGCAGCTTGTTGTGTCTTAACCTAAAGCATTTAACTTGGTGCTATAGAGGCAACAGCTGTTCTTCTTCACAGTTATACTTCATCGTGCTCATGCTCCGTCGCTCAGTCATGTCCAGCTCTTTGTGACCCCATGGCCTGTGGCCCGCCAGGTTCCCCTGTCCATGAAATTCTCCAGGCAAGAATACTGGAGTGGGTTGCCATTCCCTTCTCCAAGGGATCTTCCCAACCCAGGGATTGAACCTGCATCTCCTGCATGGGCAGGTGGGTTCTTTTATACGTCACAGGCCTATTAATATTTGATTAAATTAAATATTTATAATCACAAACACAACTGGCAAACAGGTATGGGGACAACACAGTAGACCCTGGGCAAGCATTCTAATTACCTTGTAGGCACAAGACCATGCGTCTCCTTGAGCGGTCACAGTACTGTGGACATCAGGTCCACGCATTTGACAGAGTGAATAGAAAGAGTAGGTAAGGCAGGCAGATCAGATAAGGTCAGTAAAGAGAGTTTCCAATGCCCAGATTTGCTCCTGGATCACTGGCATGTTGGGGCCAGTTGCAGAGGATATTGAGAGAGTAAGCTGGGCCATATGGAATGAGTGAGAGAGGAGGGCAGCTCTGGCCTGCCTAAGTAGAGCCAACAGCCCAGAGAGAGACACAGTGACTTTATTCACCTGCAGACCTGATGTTCAGAGTCTGTGGGCATCTGATCTGAGCAAGGAAGATACCCAGGGTAGAGTTGGCACGAGTGGAGTTGAGGGTATTTGGAGAGCATCCTGCCCACTTTGAGCGCATTCCCTCAGGGCGGTCCCAAGGGGCAGGACAAAGCATGCAGTAGCTTGGCTCACATTCAGAAGTGGTCCCTTGGGTCACTTGAGGAGTATTCAGAAGGGGCTGCCTGCCCAGAAAGGCCAGAAAGGCACTGACCCCTTGGCACAGGGACCCAGGTAGTCACAAAAATGTTGAGTCCCACTGGATTCCAGATCTTGGCAGAGATTGGCAGCATTTAATGCTGCCCTAGACAGCCTGACATCAGCTGCATTGTGCCCCAGAAAACCCCAGCCATACACAGAGCTGGTCTCAGGAGCCTTATCAATAAGATGAGGACACGGATATGGGCCTCACAGACTGTTGTCACAACTGAATGAGTTGAGAATCACTAGGTTCCCAGTACAGAGTAAGTACTTACTAAGTCTCAGCTCCCTCTTAGCCGCATCTCCCCGTTTTCCACTGTGGAAACTGATTTCACGGAAGTTAACTTGCTCTGTTTATTATGATACAAGAGGGGCTGAACGGGGCCCCCGAAGCTCCCTCTTCCCTGCCTCCCCCTTGCAGCTGTCTGCAGTCCATATACCAGGCAGGTCACTGCCTTCTTACAGCTCAGACCCACTGTTGCCCTGGGATGGGTGGCCTGTGACCCTTTACCACAGGTTCCACATGGTGAGGAGGGCCTCCGTTTAATAATGTGGCAGAGATGAGAAAAAACATGGGCCAGAGTGAGGCCTTGGAAATACCTGGTTACTAAAACCATTTCAGATAACGACCTTTTAAACCAGCTGCAACTCAGGGAATGAATGGAGCTGGGTAATGATTACAGCTCGGGGCCTAACAAGGAGCCCATCACTTATTTATAATGCTGCCGCTTTCTGTCTGTTACTGCGTGCATGCCCCTGGGTCTAGGCAGGTAGGTCCCTTTCATAATCTGAGCAACAAATGAGTCACTTTGGCCAATTCTCTGGGTGAGGGGTGGGCTGAGGGGTGAGGAATTCAGCAGGTGAGGTCCTGACACCCTGGTACTGGGGTGAGGGGCAGAATGCAGAGCTCTGCAGTTCTGAGTCTCTTGTTCAAAGTAGATGCAGTTGTCAGTGGAAAATCAAGTATCACTAGATGTGGGCTTTGGGGTCTGCCACCTCGCTGTGTTCATTATTTATGATCATTATTATTATTGCCTTTATTGCATGCAGGGCTCCCTAGGTGAGCTCAGCCGAGCCTGGGCCTTGAAACACCACCAAGATGCTGATGACCCCCAAATTTACTTCCAGCCCAGTTTCTCTGATCACTGCAAACACATGATTCTCCTCTGGAACTGCCCTTTCTGCTGGGCTGTCTCAGCCACCTTAGCTGCAGCGAGTCCAAAATGGAACTGCCCCTCTGCCAGGCTTTACACCCCAGTGAATGGCGTTCTGATCTGTCTGGTTGTCACAGTCCCAAAGCAGGGGTCCCCTTCGATCCTTCTTTCCCTTGTGGCCCTCTTCCAGTCACCCACACACCCTGCTGGCTCTCTTTCCAAAGTACCTCCTGAATCTGTTTCTCTCTACCTGGTCCTAGCCCGCAGCATCTTTTGCCTCCAGGGTCCTTCCTCCCTGTCCTTCTAAGTCTGAGTCGAGTGATTGCCATCTCCACCTCAAACATCCTGCTGTCTTCCAACCACATGTAAGATAAGACCCCAACTCGGTGCCATGGCCTTCAGGTCCCACGTGCTTTGACCCTTGGCTACCTCTGCAACCCCGCCTCTTGCATGCGTGCATGCTCCGTCACATCTGACTCTTTGTGACCCTCTGGACTGTAGCCACCAAGTTCCTCTCTCCATGGGGTTTCTCCAGGCCAGAATGCTGGAGTGGATTGCCATGCCCTCCTCCAGGGGATCTTTCTGACCCAGGGACTGAACTCACATCTCTTATGTCTCCTGCATTGGCAGGCAGGTTCTTTACCACCAGCACCCCTGGGAAGCTGCAACCCTGCCACCTCTTACTCTTCAGTGACCTTCTTCACGCTGCACTGACCTCTCTGGCCCTTTAACAGAGCAGGCTTGCCCCATCTCAGGGTCTTTGCAGTTGCTGATCCCTTTCCCTCAGGGATTCCTAGACTGGCTCTTTCTCATTGGCAGGTTCCAGAGAGGGCTTCTCAGCTCACCTTAATTTAAATATTAATGATAACCCCCCTTATCATAGCATCCTGCTTCATTGTATATGCAGCACTTGTAATTACCTGAAATTATCTTACTCCTTTGTTTGCTGATGTACAGTCTGCATGCGCTGGAGTCTACGTGCACTGGAGCAGGAACCATTAATGTGCAGGTTCTGCTCTGAACAGGGCCTACTACAGTGCCTGGGACATTGTAGGCTCTCAATAAATACTTATATGATTGAATATTGATTGAATCCATGAACAAATGTTTTTCTGATTTCAGAAATAATCTAGCAAAGTAGGTTTCCTTTGTTCAGTTTTTAAGGAAGATGCAGTTCAAAGAAGTCATAGCTTGCCTAAGGTCATCCAAGCTTGTAAGTAGCAGAGATGAAGTTGAAATCCAGTTTTATCTGTTCCAACAGTCTTCTCTAAAACCTTTCTACCTTGCCAAGACAAACCTGCTTGGGTGCTGCTCCCAAAAGAGAAAGTCTGAGGTATCTCCTGGGAAGATGTTCCTTAGTGGACTCACGGTCACTCCTGGAGTCTTTGCAATACCATCTTCATCATCCTAGAAGCTGCAGGTAGGGAGCAAGTGTGAGTGTGTGTGTATGTGGGGAGGGGGAGTGGAATGCCTAGTGGCTGCTCTAAATCTCTGGGTTATAACCACAGGGACCATGCTGCTGTGGCCTGTGATGGCTGGTGACCAGCCTGCTAAGGGGACTTAATCGAGTTTATGGTATCAGGCTATTAATGCAACCAAGGGTTGTGTCAGCAGAAAGTCCGGACCAGAGTGAAGCCATGTGGGTGGAGCTATTTGGCAGCAAGCCCCAGATGCTGTGTCACCATGAGGTGCCACAGGGGCTGCCGGATTGCCCTTGTCTCACCTCTGATACTGCATCTGCTGCCATGGCCATGTGGCAGGGGCCCTGTCTGCTATAAAATCTTTGGCTTTCTGGTCCTCTCCCACTGATCTCTTTTCCCTTGGGAACATTCTGTTTGTTCTGGGCTGGTCCCTTAGAATAAAGAAGACTTCTTACAACAAATTGACAAAGGATGGTTAGATTCGGGGTAACAACTGTCTCTCTAGGAGGGAACTAATGACTCCCCCACTGAAGGGTCTCTAGAACCCCTCACAGAGGAGCCTTGATGTGGTTTGCCTGGGCCTTTATAAGCACATTGGAAAAGAACTCCCACTCACGGGAAAGGCCCTGTGCTCATACATTTAGTTCTTTTTCCCGTCGCCTCTTCTATTCCTTATAATTTGGATCATATGTAACTAGTCAGGGGCTTCCCAGGCATCTCAGTGGTAAAAAAAAAATCCACCTGCCAATGCAGCACACATGGGTTTGATCCCTGGCTCGGGAAAATCCCCTGGAGGAGGAAATGGCAACCCATTCTGTTATTCTTGCCTGGGAAATCCCATGGACAGAGGAGCCTGGTGGGCTACAGTACATGGGGTCACCGAAGAGTTAGACACGACTTAGCAACTAAACAGCAACAAACAACAACAGCAATTAATCAGATTGTAAAAGAGTCCAGGAACATTAAGCCGAATTTGCTATTTTCATGCAAAGCTGAAAGACATGGCTATTTCACACGTAGTGATTAGACATTTTTATTACCAACCTATCACATTACACACCACAGATTTCCAATAAATAAAGGGGAACTAGAACGGGGCCTGCCAGTTGTATTACAATCCAGCGAACAATATCGTGGGCAGAGTGATTTTTTCTTGACAGCTAATTTACTCAATTACATGAGTGATCATGTAATTTCCTGCTTAAGCTCCTTCAGTGACTTCCCATAAATTAGGACGACGGTGAATACCACACAGCTCCCCTCCACCCTGGCATCAGAACACCGTATAAGACCATTCCACGGGCCTCTGCCACCAGACTGGGCTCCCTTGAGATAGGGACCGTGCTGTTTTCTATGTCTCTTGACCAGCACAGAACCTGGCATCCAGAGAGAGTGCTGCAGAAGCTAACTAAGGGGATGGATGACCAGATGATCAGCCCAAGATCCTGGGGACCTTGACTGTTGGGGATGGATGCGGGAATGCCTTCCGGATGTGACGTGGCTCGTGTTTCAGCCGTAATTCACAGTGCCATTTCTGGATGTTTGACACATCACCTGGAATTTTCCTTCTCAGCCTGCCCTGAACCATTAAACTAGAATCCTGCCAACTTAACTACCCATGCTGTGACAAAGGTGGAGAGAACGCAAGCCAACTCATGCCCTCATGGAGGGAGGGGAGAGAGAGAGGCCCTGGGGAGGGAGAGAGATGAGGGCAGGCCCCAGAGCGAGCGCGGGCCGGGCAGGGGCTTCTCCTCTCGCCTGTGTGACCTGGACATCCTGCTGCTCTGAGCGTGACAAAGGATTTGGTCCTTTAAACCCTAACTCAGGTCATCCTTATCCCACATCAGAGAAAATTTTTCTGGGGTGTATTTGCCACATCTGAGCCACCCAGATGGCTTTGAGCTTCATAATGAATTTATTTGTATTCTAATAGTCAGCCACAGTAATTGTTTTTCCTCTAGTCTGCATGTCAGCCATAAGAGTGTATATGTTTATTGCGAAATGGCAGTGGAGACTGCGGTTGTCAGTTCACAAGATTCTGTTCAGAGTCGCCTATCCTGAAACCAGGAGGTGGTTCTGCCCTACCCCACCTTCTGCTCTTCTGGAGAAACCGGACTGGCACCGAATGGCCATTAAATGATGACCCTTTCATGCATCTGGGCCAGCAGGTGGTGGCAGACTGTGTCCCTTGAATCCCTGAGGAGGGACGGTTGAGGTGAGTTTATGGGCAACGGAAGGGCCTCCAGTGTGGACCGAAGAACAGAAATAAACAAGAACAGGGAGGCGATCTCACTCAACTTCAGGCTCCAGTTCTGGCAGAGTAGCCTTTACTGGGAAGCCTATGGACAGAGGTCTGTCACTTAAGCTGAGAGGTTTCCAGGAGAGGTTGAGTGAGGAGGCTGGGGAGCCCTCCTCTCTAGAGAAACTTTGATAGGAGCAGAAATCCGGAAGCTTCCGCGGGCTGTTTCTGGGTGGAAACTTGAACTCAGCAGGCCTTGGCAGACAATGCTGGCAGACGGGCATGCAGCCTGTGGGCTCAGGCTGATGGCCTCAGCCCTGCCCTCGCCTCCAACGGGAGCAGGCACAGCTAGGTCTTCACATGTTCCTTAACGCAGTCCAGGGATTTCTGTGTGAAATCTTCACTTTTTAAACATTAACAACAGATTTTAAAAACATTATGCACTGTTCCCTGCCCCCACCTCCCCAGAAAGTCTGTGGGCAGCCTGGAATTATGACCTCTGACGGCAGCAGGCTGGCCAGGATGGCCTGGCAGGGTCTTTGGGTTGAATGTGTGGTGGGCATGTGGTGATTCTCCACTCCCCATCTGAAAAGCACAGGCAGAAATGACTCCTAATGAGGAGACACATTCCTCTTCTTTCTTTCTTGCTGGAGAGTTTTCAGGAGGCCCCCCAGTGTGGGGGCTGCGTTCATTATAGGGCTTACCTATACATTTGCCTGTATCTGTGTTAATTATGGAGGAGGGCATGGCAAGTCACTCCAGTATTCTTGCCTAGAGAATCCTGAAATGCAGGAGACCCGGGTTCGTTTCCTGGGTCAGGAAGATCCCCTGAAGAAGGGCATGGCAACCCACTCCAGTATTCTTGCCTGGAGAATTCCATGGACAGAGGAGCCTGGTGGGCTACAGTCCATGGGTTCACAAAGAGTCAGACACTATTGAAGTGACTTAGCACGAACATCCATGCACGTGTTCTTTATAGAATTTGTGGAGCGTGGGCCCCCACTCTGCCACTGCTGGAGCCTCTTCCCTGCTCCGTAGCATCTGAGCCTGCATCACTGCGCTGATGCAGTGATGAGAACTGCATCAAGTTCCTGAGAACTTGGAGTGGGCCCCTGTCTGAGGGAATCAGTTCATCTCCCTCCCCTTCCTGTCTGACCTGGGAGGCCAGTGGGCCAGGCTTTTGCATCCCTTCTGGGGTCCGGCCCAGAGTTTGGCTCCTGGTGACCTTAGGAACTCACCTCCCAAGGGATCGGCCTGCCACAGGGCTGTGGCACCTGGACAGTCTTCGGGGTGGAGACCCTGCACAGTGATACCAGGTGAGGAAGGGGGCAGCCCGGTTCATCCTCCAGCAGGTGGCTCTCCCGGCTCCTGGGGAGATGCTGGGCCTTGTCCTGATCCTTTTCCATTTGAATCAGCCAGGAACAGCTGACCTGCCCGCCTGGTCCCTCACTAGGGCTTGTGTTGGCAGGGAGAGGGGAGCAGAAGGCCAGCTGGGAGGGAGATAGTGGGCAGATGGAGGTGTTACTGGCACCAGGGAGGGCGCATGTGGGCAGTGAGGAGAGGTCTTGGCCTGGGTCTCACATGCAGAGCTCCAGGGAGAAAGGGGACTAGTGGCCTCTGTGGTACCCTGGGAGGCCTGGGCACATGGCCTGGCAGACCTATTATTCCCTGAGCTCCTGTGTGGATGCTGCCATGGTCACAGGACGCTCCTCAGCACCTTTGAGCTCTCATTTCCACATCTTATAAGATGTGGATAATAACCACCTCTCAACATGGTGATGAGCTCATGTTGCTGAGAGGGCTTGAAACACCATAGATCGCTACACCTAAGTGAGAAGATTATTATGTTTACTTATTTTTATTCCACTTCTCAAGTACTTATTTTCATCCAGGTCTTTAATGCAAATTTTTTTAAAGACTTCCAAATGGAACAGGTCAGGCAAGTGACCACAGGGCTTCTTTTGAGTCTTTGTCATTTCCTGCTGCAAAGCAGACCATTGCCTCCGCCCTCTAACTAGCCTCCCAGCACCAGGCCTGGCCTCCTCCATGCTGTCCTCCACACAGCCTCTGGAGGGAGCAATGGGAAGCTGCTCCTGTGGTCTTGTCGTCTTTCTGCTTCAAACCTTTCAGGTCATAACTCACATAAGATATGTAGGCTGAGTTCTGTACAAGGCAAGGAGCTAGGTGGGAGAAGGATGGGGCACAGTCCTGTCCCCAGGCTCACAGTCTGGAGCTTCTCTGCCCCTGATGGAAAGGGTCCTGGCTCCCAAGTCTTCTGGTGTGACCCCTGCCCACTTCTCCTGCCCATCCTCCTCACCCCCTGCCTCCCCAGGCTCCAGGTGAAACTCCCAGCAGGTGCAGTTCTCAGACACACCCGGGCTAGTGCTGGGTTCCCTGCCCTTTCTTCCTCCTCCCTTCCTCTTCATTTGCCAGTTTCCTGCCCAGCCTTCACGACTCAGCCTTTGGAAGCTTGCAAGAGATAGAAATGCCACTCAAAAGAGCTTCAAGGAAAAGGAAGTGTATTGATTCACAAAGCTGAAGAGCTTTGTGCAGGTGCTCAGACAGCGCCGGACCTGATCTCTCCCATCTCGGGGCTCTCTTGTCTTCCCTGGAAGCTTCATTCTTAGGCCCCCAAAATGGTGGCAAAGATGGCTGGTCACCAGTTCAGGCTTAAAATGCAAACAGCGATGCATCTCCATAGGGATGCCACACAAGGCCTTAGGCAGGGGCCTTGTCAGCTGCTTTGACTCATATGACTGACCCTCGGTTGTGGTTAGGGGTGATGGGCTAGGATGGGGCGGATGGTCGGGGCAGGATGGGGAGTCTCTGACTCTCCTGGACTGAGAGTGGAAGGGACTGGTTTATTGGAGCAGAATTGAGTGCTCTTACAAAAGAAAAGTGTGTAAACGCTGGGTGGCAGGCACAGAAGGTTCCAGCACACTCCCTGACCTGCACACTTCCTGCTACCTTGGGGTTGTGTGCTGCCCACGTGCCTTGCTGCTCTCTTAGACAAGGGGAGGAAGTTTTGCTCATGCACCTGTCTCTGCCGCTACACTGTGAGCTGCCTGAGGCCAGGTGGGTGTTGCCTTCAGCACTGACTCCTCGCTGCCTGACCCCAGGCCTGCACCCCATGGGGGCTCAGTACCTGTGAGCCCACTGACCTCCAACCTCAGCTCATGCACAAGCAGAGCCCCACTACGAAGTCTGGAGTCAGATGGCAGAACTGGGGTCATGGTTCTGGGCAATGCTAATGGTAGTGGATGTGGACCCTTGCCGAGTATAGCAGTCCAGATCCCGCTGGTCTTGTGGTCTGATAAGATCCATCACTGGGGCCCCTCCACCGTGGGCTGAGATGTCCTGTCACAGACAGCATACCTGGAGAACCCTAGATTCCGGTGGGGATGCTGCCCCGCAAGGATGGGGAGGAGTGGTACGGTGTCACAGGAGCTGGTCCTTCCTTACTGGGGAGGAATCCATGCGGCTGCCAGCACCTCAGCCCCCAGTAGCAGGGCTGGCCCTGAAACTTCCTTCCTTGTTGAACACCTCTCCTTGTCCTCCTCTGTCCCTCAGGCTCCCACGTTCTGCTAGCCACTGCGGTGGTTCCCTGAGCTGCACCCAGGACACTGTCTTCCCCAAGGCACCAACTGCAGAAACGAGGTCTCCGTCAGTCAGGATAGATCATAAGAAAATTGTAATTGATGACAAAAAAAATCCAAGTTTGTGAATAATCTGTTTGCTTCTTTAACAAACTGTTGGGATTCAAGATTATTCCGTATAACAACTTTCCCCTCACTCACATGTACTTTCCTGTGTGGGAGAGGAGGTGTGGCTCTATTGTAGGGGGGTCTGCAGCCTCCGCCTCACCTGGGGACCCTGGGGAGGCTGTGCCCAGCCTCACAGTGTCACCCAGCCAGGCGGGGGTTCAGGCAGGACCCATCTGTCTAGGCCTTTCTCCCTCCCTTCAGCAGTAGGAGTGCCCCTCACCCATGCCTCAGCTCTCAGTGCTGCCAGGGTGCAGTTGAGTCGGGGGTGGGGTGGCAGCCAAGGGAAGGCCAGCCCCTCCCCACCTCTGCCCTTGCGTGGATGTGAGCACTGGTCCTCCCAGAACAGGTGAGGGCAGTATTGGGTGTGTCAGCTGCTCACACCCCAGCTGAGGATGGCCTTGGGAAGGCTGGGGCTTCCTGTAGAACCTTCTGTCTCCATTGATCTTTCTGAGGGATATTTGTATATCGTGAGTTAAGAACAATTTTCAGGCTGCTCTTCAAGTAATTTCTTAAGACAATGGCCCAGGTGAAATTAGCTGTTCTGAATAATTCATTTTCCTTCTTCCAAATTTAAATTTGCTCTTCTCTTAATGGAGAATCAGCCCGATAGTGGGGTAGGGATAGTTGGTAGCTGGTAGTAAAGTTATTAAAGAACAAAGAGAGGCTGGAAACCTTAGGAATTAAAAATCACTGTATCAGTGGGGGTAATGAACCCCGGAGCTGGCATTGTCATCCCTGGCCATCAGGGGGCGATCTGCTTGATGTGCTTCAGGTGAGTCCACTGGGGGCTGGGGGCTGGGGGCTGGGGGCTGGGGCTGGGGGCTGAGCGCTGGAGACAGGGCTGTCTCCCTGCTGTGATTTTCTCTGGTTTCCAAAGAGCTGGTGGAAAGGGAGGACCTTATCCCCTCGTGATAGCTGTGACTATGGTCATGATCGGGTTTCCTAGCCAGGAGTCCAGATGCAGAGGGCCACAGAGTCCAGCATCTCCTCCATTTCTGTCTTTCCCTTACCAACCACCATGATGAATTTTTGCCAGGAGTTTACTATTGTCGGTTCACCATTGTATCATTGTTGATTCACCTTTTAAAAGCCTAAGTGCACTCATTTGTAAAAGAAAGTTTAAGTCAATCTAGTACATGGAAAATATGCAGTCAATGGCAGGCAACTGTTAAAATGAATTGAATGAAAAAAAAATAGTAAGCTTTAGCTAAAATCTAAAGTTGGTTTTCTTGTTTTTGAGTATCAAGGTTTAAAGAGGTGTTATTGAAATGCCAGACTCAAACCAAGACTTTCTTCTTTAAGGTAATCAAAAGGATGGAAAGGAAGTTAGAAAGGCCCGCATTTCTTTCTAAGTCATTCAGTATGATTTAGTGTGGTGTCTGGTGCTACACTAAAATTTCTTTTAATGTCACAATGGTACCTCCTTCTCCCTCCACCTAGAAAACCCTGCTCCTTTCAGTCCTCTCTCCCATTTTTCAGAAAACTTGACTGAGGCTCATAAATAGAATAATATATCCAAGGTGCCCAAAGCTGGCCAGAAAGCAGAGCCCAGGTTTTAAGACTTTCTGGGAAACTGGTATCTTTGGATCACTCCTCAGCCTGGAAAACTGACATCTGACCCCAGTGCCAACCCAAAAGCATTTACCAAACAGTGATTCCATCAAGAAATATAAAGGATGGAGATTCAGTATGGGGAGATTGGTTCCATTTCCTGAGCTTTAGGGGTAGGGAGCCTAGTTTGGACAAAATTGTGGAAGAGAAAAGACAGGTCTGCAGAATTGTTGTAGAATGATTTATATCCAAATCTAGACTGATGCCATAGTAACAGGCAAAATCCAATCCAAAATGGGTATTGGTAGGATCCATTTGGGGCTTCCCAGATGGCACTAGTGGTAAAGAACCCGCTTGCCAATGCAGGAGACATGAGACATGGGTTTGATCCCTGGGTCAGGAGGATCTCCTTGAGGAGGGCATGGCAACTCACTCTAGTATTCTTGCCTGGAGAATCCCATGGACAGAGGAGCCTGGTGGGCTACAGTCCATACGGTCACAAAGAGTCAGACACGACTGAAGTGACTTACCACACACACACAGAGGATCCAGTTGGTAGGGAAGTGATATAAACGAGGGTGGAAAAAGTCCACGTACCCCAAAGGACATCTCTGGGCATCCTGGGATCTTGTCCCTTTATATCCACCCCAAACACTGGGCCTTCCCAGACACCGTGCTCCACGCTTTGTTCTCAGCTTTTTGCAACTGTGCTTTCTGCTCCAGGGCTGGAAGAGGCCTTGTGGGGGGAAACATTTTGCTTTGGTCTGAACTGGTCCCTTTGCAGCTGGCCAGACAGTAAACCCAGAAGCAGAGGTGACAAGGACGTTGCTGCCCTCCAGCCGCTGAAGGACTGACCGGGGAAAGTTGGGGGGCAGGGAGGGGAGTGTGCGGACAGACCCGGCTGCTTTGCTCCAGCCTTCTGTGGTAGCGTGTTTCTTCAGGACACCTCAGTGACATTTTAGCATCATGAACAGTCTTTTAGGCCTACAGAGGGGCTTTGGTGAGAAGGCCAGCAGGGCTGATTTGTCCGCTCAGCAGCGGCGCTGGCCAGGTGCAGCCCATGGGCGGTAAAGGCTGGTTCTGCTTTCTTCTTTGTCCATTCTTTCACCACTGGCTGGAAAGGTTCCTGGCAGGGCTGCTCAGGGGGGCAGCATGCCGTCCACCCCACCAGAGGGTCTTCCTGGAGGCTACAGTTGCTCTCCACACAGCCAAGTCTCCATCACTTCAGAGGACACAGCATTGAGGACCCACCCCCAGGGCCCACAAGGCCAGACAGCAAGGTTCACATCGCTGCTCAGCCAAGATTCATCTTCCCGGGCCCTTGGAGCACCAGCCGGAGCTCGCAGGCTGAGACTGCAGCGATGAGCATCTGGGCTGCAGGATCCAGCAGTGAGGCTCGCAGTGCTGCGGAGAATCCCTGCGGTGTCCTCATAGGAAGGTTAGGCAGATTGGAATTGGGCTTCTGGGTCCTGCTTTCAAGAAAGAAGAGATGTTATTGCTTTATCTGTGAGAGGAAGGGGTGGTGTGAGAATTCCATGGCCAAGGGTTCTGGACTTGGGGTGCAGTTAACAGGTGTAGAGTTGTTCATCACTGGAACAGCACCATTTCTGCACTCACCTTGGCAGGTCAAGGGTTGCAGAGGGACCCTGGTTGAAACAGTTTGAGGGTAGCTGAGCCTTTGCTGGCTGTGGGAGGATCTTTTGTTAACAGTCATCCAGAGCCCTTGTGCCAAGATCCCTAATGCAGAAAGTAGCATCTCCCAGGGAGGCAGAGGCCCCACAGGTTCATGGGAAGAGGCAGTGGGCATGTGTTTCACAGGTATATGGGCATATTGGGTGTGTAGCATGTACATAGTAGAATGGTGTATATAGTGTGCATGTGGTGGGAGAGGCATGTAGAGGTGTGCAGGCAGATAGGGGCGATGAACTGTCAGAAAAGAGAGCCTACCAAGAAGCAAATTACAGACCCTAGTCTGTAAATAGGCTGACTTGAGATAAAGGTGTCTTGGTGGATGATGATGAGAGGTACCTCATTCCAGAGCAGCTTCACCTAAGGCCCCACCTGCCTCAGACTAATGGGGCCACTGGAGGGACTTACTGGCAGAGACTGAGCACCAGTCATCTATAGAGCTGGGTCAGAAGGAATCTGTCATAAACCAGGAAAGACATACAGGCCAGGAGACCTCGCAAAGGATAGTGATGGATTCTTGTCCATCAGCAGAGCTACCTCAACAGATGTCCACACCAGAATAGTAAATAAATAAATAATTGAAATTGGCCCCTCAACACAGGCATAGATCTTATTTTTAATCCCTAGAATTCTGACTTTTTAAAAAGAGCTTGACTTGGCAGACAGCAGAGAATGTGGGAGTGACTGCCTTAACACCCGGCCGTAGCCTGGTGTGACTTCTCATCAGAAATGACTGAGCAAATGAAAAGGAGGGTTCACGGAGAGTTAATAAAGCTTTATTGCAAAAGCAAAACAAAGAATTCATGGAATGAAATGATAATGGGGAGCTGTCCAACAATATTCTTTGGGATGCATCCAAGACTGTAATCAGAGGCAAGCTAATTCAGTACTAATTTCAGGGAAAAAGATGGAAGAAAATGGATAATTAGAAAAGAAAATGGAAATACTAGAGGAATCGTATAAACATAAATTAGGTCCCAAAATGCGAACACAATTAATCACAGCCAGGGGAGAATCAAACCTCATCCTATCAAGAACTGAATATTTCATAAAGTATACAAAAGAGGGATGAACCAAGAGGCATACAACCAGCTATAACTGAAAAACACACTTGTCAGAAATTAGCAACAGAAATGCAAGAGAGAAATAACATCTTCATTAACCAGTGGGGATGAAAAATGGACTCAGAAAACACAACAAATGCTCATATTCCTCAAAGCCCAATCTCTTTCTATTGAAATTAGAGCTATAACTTTCAAAAATCTTTTTATTTTTCCTCTCTCAGGAGCAGAATGATTCATTGTATATAAAAAAGAAAAGAGAACAGAGGAAATAATTAAAGCTATAAAAAAAATTCCTAATTACAAAGCATCAGAGTCCAGATGGCTATAACAGAGACTCACCATGAAGAATCAGCTTGTGTGTGTGTGAGTGAGTGTGTGTGTGTGTGTGTGTGTGTGTGTGTGTGTGTATGTGTGAAGGGGTATCTCAAACATGATGGAGTTGGAGACCTGGAGAATGATGTAAGAACTTTTCTTTCCTCCTGGAGTAGGACTTCTTGGTACTGGAAGGAAATATTCCACCCTTGTTTGCACTCCACTCAGGAGGAGGAGAAACAAGCCACAGTCTGTTCTGAAGAATAGGCTCTGGAATCCTGTCCTAAGCAGAACCACTGAAGCAATGAGGGCAGGCTTGTGAGGGAAAAATCTCAAAAGCAGATGTGAGAGTCACTGCAAGGAAAAGGGCCCTTAATACATAGCTGACACCGAGTCTCTGATTTGGGCCCTGGCTGTCTTAGAAGTGTCCGGCCTTGGGGGACAGTGAGCCCTCCATCCCATGCAGAGGCTGTACAACCTCCTGCCAAAAATGTGGTGGGGGATTTGAGTTCTGAGTTTGAAATGGCCTTTTTAATCCTTGTGCTGTAAAATTCTGGGATTGCAAGCAGGACCAACTTTAAACTCTCCTAGAAAGGATAAGTGATAGATTTAAGATTTGGGGAGGAAGAGAGGGTTCCTTGGCTAGCTTTTAATGAACACTGAGTTGTTGTTGTTCAGTCGCTCAGTTGTGCTGACTCTTTGTAACCCTGTCGACTGCAGCACGCAAGGCTTCCCTGTTCTTCACTACCTCCAGGAGTCTGCTCAAACTCATGTCCATTGATGCCATCCAACCATCTCGTCCTCTGATTGGCTAACCCTGAGTTAGCCATGAATAAATAAAGGGTGTTGCTTCTCTCATGGAGAGAAATGGGTGTGTGTGGGGAGGCAGACAAGGAGATCACTGCTTGTTCTGAGACTGGACCTTCCCGAGTAATCTCTGATTACCATGGAGCCTCTGTAGCAGCTTCCAGCAGGGCTGAGGTGCTCCGAGGGCAGGTGTTGCCCTGCCTCGGAGGATGAGGGCAGTGGTCAGGGAGAGTAAGGTCTCTTATGGACCTTCCCTGTGCTGGGCACTGTGCTCAATGCATTTTATGCATCATCTCATGGCAACCGTATGAATCACAGACTGCTTCCCCTGGTTTAAGAGGTAGCGAAATGTAGTCACTGTGAATTTAAGGGTCACACTGCTGGTAGGTGGGCAAAGGATAGGATTTGAATCCAGGTCCATCCATCCATTGTAGAGCTGGGAGCACTGCCCTGTGCTGCCTTTCATTCTGATCTCTATGTGTCATGCCCTGTGACTGTGGTCGGACTTCTGGGCCATAATGTCTGAATGTCCGAGCAGTGTTCCATTGGCTGAACCCCATGTGTTAGAGGCTGTGGACCCCCACAGCATATTGGAGAACAGTGGTGTGGGGAAGCTGGGATGTAAAAGTTCCTTGTTGGGCAGGGCACAGATGGAAGAATTCTGAGTCCATGAGCAATCACAATTCTATCACTTTCTGAAGGCTCATAGAAGCCTTTTGTATGCATATGCTTATTATAAATAAATGAGTGTAAGCTTTCTTTTAACTCTAAAATACATGCTGGAAGCCAAAGCTGCTCAGATGCTGTTCCTGGGGTTTCAGAAGTTCATTTGATCAGGAGGTGGTCTGTTCTTGCCAGAAAGTATGGTGGGTTCTAATTAGCTGGGGTTCAAAGACTGAGTGAGCACTGGCTACTGTTCTGTTAGTTAAATAAAATATCAAAAGTCAGCATAAACAAGCAACAGGATGCAAGTTAACAATACTTTTTTCTTTCAAAAGACCTGAATTACCCAGACCATATTTCCTTTGGCTAATTTGAATCTTTGCATTTTAAGAAGCCAAGGTACTGGAGCACTGGAATAATCTAAGTGAGAAAGCCTCTCAGTTTTCTCCACTGTGTGGGTTGAGCTGTGCCATACCCACACCTGACACGTGCAGGCACAAGGGAGGCACCTGTGGGCCATGAACAGAAATTGAGCAATCCAGCTATTTAGACCTGATCTTTGGAACTGCAGTCGATCAATCAGCATGCATTTATTGAACACATACAAATAAAGGCATGCTGGAATTGACATCAGCCCTTTGAGGAAACACTAGGAGTGGATACGATGATTCTCATGCGGCAGGTCTGAAAGGATGGCTTTGTTTGGAATTCCCTCAAGTAATTGAAGAAAAAGTTCAGATTCTAATGGTGCAGAGTCATCCCTGCTTTGTGAGAAGGTAGAGGAATGTATGAGCATGATAAGGAGGGACAAACGAGATGTTATTTAAAAAAAAAAAGAAAGGTCCAGGTTAAACATTTAGAGATGAATAAACTGAGATGAGAAATACACTGGATGGAATTGAAGGATGATGAGGCACTGCAGGAAAGATGAGTGAACTTGAAGACCTAATCCAAGATGAGGGATAGATGATTGAAGAATAATGAACAGAGCATCAGTGAACTGGTATTTAAAACAAGTAGTGCCGGACTTCCCTGGTGGTACAGTAGATAAGAATCTGTCTGCCAATGCAGGAGACATGGGTTTGATCCCTGGTCCAGGTAGAATCCACATGCTATGGAGCAACTAAGCCCATCACCAAAACTACTGAAGCCCACACTCCTGGAGCCTGTGCTCTGTAGCAAAAGAAGCCACCACAATGAGAAGCCTTCATGCCACAGTTCACCACACTAGGGGAAGCCTGAGCAGCAACTAAGAAGATCCAGTGCAGCCAAAAAAAAGTAGTACCATGTAAAATATGTTAGAAAATACAAACAGCGGAGAAAGTACAGAATGAAAGTGATAGCTTCTTCCCCCAATCTATACCCCCATGTCTTTCCCCATTGATTATCACTGATAACAGTTTCTTGTGATTCCTTCAGAAAAATAAATATGCCATTAATCATCTATTTGTATTTATAGTCTGATAAGCAGTCCCAGATTTGAGGACAGTTAACTAGCCAGGATGACATGGTTGGATGGCATCACTGACTCAATGGACATGGATTTGGGTAGACTCCAGGAGTTGGTGATGGACAGGGAGGGCTGGCGTGCTGCAGTTCATGGGGTCGCAAAGAGTCGGACACAGCTGAGCGACTGAATGGGAACTAGCCAGCAACGGGCAGATTGCCTTCTCCAGTTCTATACCTCTAGGACACCCTGACCAAACTTCCTTACATTCTTTCAGGGAGTTTTGTGGGACATAACTGATACTATGAGAAAGGAGGGTTTTGTGGCTTAGAGAGTTTGGGAAGCCTTGGACACAGCAAAGTCATGTGAGCAGACCTAGATGTGGCCAACTTGGCAGACCGCCGGACTCCTGGTGAAGGAGACGGAGCAGTTATTTTCTGGTCTTGGATCCAGAAAAGCTTGTTCAGGGCAGGGTGTGTCCTGACATAGGCAGGTGCTCCCAGAGTCTCTTGGGAGACGCTGCGCTGCCAACAAATGGGAGATGGCAGCTTGACTGGAAACAGAACTGAATCTACAGGATGGTTGTGTGTGGGTGGCATGAGAGAGACAAAGTCACACAGCTTGGAAGTGATGCTCCTTTCCAAACAATGAGCTCACCTGGGAGGAGACTGGGAAATCGGCTCTTCTTGCTGGCAGTGCTGGGGGAGGGCTGGTGGGGAAGGATCCACCTCTCATGTGTCCTGAGGACACCCACTAGAGTGACTCCTCCTTGCCACTGAATTTGGTGGATTTTGTTTCTATGAATTTTATTCACGTTTAATGCCTGTGTTTGTGGACCTAGACACAATAGAAACATTGTTTTTCAGTTGCCAAGTGATGTCCAACTCTTTGTGAGCCCATGGAGTGTAACCCATGAGGCTCCTCTGTTCATGGGATTGCCTAGGCAAGAATATTGGAGTTGGTTGCCATTTCCTTCTCCAGAGTATCTTCCTGGATCAGGGATCAAACCCTCATCTCCTGTATTAGCAGGGTGAATTCTTTACTACTGAGCCACTAGGGAAGCCGAACAGTAACCTAGATGTTTCTGAAGTTTATATAAATAGTATTATAATTTGTGTCCTTCTGAATCTTGCTCCTTTCCCCCCAACTCAACATTATATTTGAAAGATTGTTCCAAGTTGAGACAACTTGCTCTAGTCTAGTATTGCCATAGCTGGGTGGTATTTTGTTGTATGAAAATACCACAATTTGTTCGTTTTCCTGTTGTTGTGCATTGAGCTTGTATACAATTTTCTACCATTATAAGCAGTACTTCTACTGACATTCTTGTGCATTTCTAAGAATTTCCTGTGGATCTTTTGGATCTATACCTAGGAATGGAGTAGTTGTTCATCAGATATATACTTGTTCAGGCATCTTAGGTAGTCAGACTGCTCTTGGAAGTGAGTATACTTGTTTGTTTTGCTATTAAAAAAAAAAAAAACACTTTAGAATTAGCTCAACTACTTGGGAATGAACATATAAATAAACAGCTTCATTGAATTAAATTTATACATTAACTCATGAATAATTAACATTTTATGATGTTTAGAATTCTTATCCAAGAATATGGACTTATCTTTTTTTCATACTAAGTACATTTCCAGGTATTTTGTCATTTTTGTACTATTATAAAGGAGAATTTTCTCTTCCATTGTGTCTTCCAGTTGGGTGGTGGTAAATTTTAAAAAATTGCTTTCCAGATATTGCTTTTATAGCCTGTCTTTTTACCATTTAGAGTAGGTTGCACGTTTATTGTCTTGGGTTTTCCAGGCATGCAATCATGTTATCTACCAACATTGACTGTGTTTGTCTCTTCCTTTCCAATTTATATACCTGATTTCCTGTACAAATTGTTTTGTCCACTGCCCCACAACACTGCTCAATATGATAAATCTAGACATTTTGCCTTGTTTCTAATTTTGATGGTGAAAAATCTGTTTTTCCATTAAGCATTCTGTGTTGAGAAAAGCATGTATCATTGTGGCAGAAATACAGCCATCTATCTTGATATTATTTTGAGTTTTCAAAAAATTAAGAATGACTGTTGTTTTATTTATTGCTTCTTAAGTGTCTATTGAGACACTTAGACAATGTTTGGAACTAGTAATCTGGTTTTTCTTGTTGTTTATTGTTCAATCACTCAGTTGTGTCCGACTCTGAGACCCCATGGACTGCAGCACACCCGGCTTCCCTGTCCTTCACTATCTCCCTGAGTTTGCTGAAACTCATGTCCATTGAGTTGGTGATGCCATCCAACCATCTCATCCTCTGTTGTCCCCTTCTCCTTATGACCTCAATCTTTCCCAGCATCAGGGTCTTTTCAAATGAGTTGACTCTTTGAATCAGGTGGCCAAAGTGTTGGAGCTTCAGCTTCAGCACCAGTCCTTCCAATGAGTATTCAGGGTTGATTTCCTTTAGGATTGACTGGTTTGATAGCCTTTCTGTCCAAGGGACTCTCAAGAGTCTTTTCCAGCACCACAGCTGGAAAGCATCAGTTCTTCAGTGCTCAGCCTTCTTTATGGTCCAACTCTTACATTCTGTACACGACTGCTGTAAAAACCATAACTTTGACTATATGGACCTTTGTCAGCAAAGTTATGTCTCTGCTTTTTAATATGCTGTCTAGGTTTGTCATAGCTTTTCTTCCAAGGAGCAAGTGTCTTTTAATTTTATGACTATAGACACTGTCCGCAGTGGTTCAACAGTCCGTGGACCAAGAACTTCCAGATGTACAAGCTGGGTTTAGAAAAGGCAGGAGAACCAGAGATCAAATTGCCAACATCCGTTGGATCATAGAACAAGTAAGAGAATTCCAGAAAAGCATCTACTTCTGCTTCATTGACTATGCAACAGCCTCAGTCTGTGTGGATCACAACAAACTGTGGAAAATTATTAAAGAGATGGGAATACCAGACCACCTTACCTGTCTCCTGAGAAGTCTGGTTAAATTATGTTATTGAAGCATTCTTGCTTTGCAGTCAGCCCAACTTGGGGTCCTTCATGGTGTTACTGGATTTTTGGCTAATTATTTAAGACTTGTGCACAGATATTCACAAGAAAGGTTGATTTCAAAAGCTTGCCTGGGTGGCAGTGAAGCACCCACTCTGTGGGATTTGGGTGTATTAGAGTCCCCCTTACAGCCTCAATGTTTATACTAAGAGCCAGTTAGTTCTCATGATTATCTGGTCCCCAAATATCCACAGACCTTCAGCCTTCTAGAGGTGGTCTGTTTCATAATCTTGTCACAGAAAAGGATGGCCCCTCAATAGGAGTGGCCTGTCAGATTCCCTGGAAATAACCATGGACAACAGCCTCCTATAATAATAGCTCATACTTTTCTCTCTCTAGTTGGGTTTTTCCCCATAGAAGTGCATTTTGGGGAACAAGATATAACTCATTGTCTAAGCAGATTTCCCAACCTCTTGTCTGCTCTGTTTACTGCTTCAGCGGAAGCACTTCACAGCTTTCCAAGCAGGTTCTTTTTTCAGAGTTGAATTTGTAAAGGAGACATGTGGATTTAGGAGTTTATTTTCCCAGAAAAAAAAGATGTTTTAAGTTGTAGTCGAACTAACGCTTCTTCCTGGCCTCGAAGCCCATTTACTGCTTCATGTCTCTCCCAGGAGTTTGGGGTGGCATTCCCAGCCACAGCTGCTCCCCAGTTGTTACATTCTGGTTTCAGGAACCTGGGCAAAGTTCCCTCCCCAGAAGCCCATCCTTTCTAACCTTGGCCTAGCGAGAGTGTCTTCATCTCCAGAAGGGCAGTGGCTTCTGGAGGATACTTAGGCTGGGCTTCATGCTTACAGCAGGGGTACCAGGAACAGGTTAACTCTATTTTAAGAAGAGGCCCCTTCTATTTGCATGAGAAAAGAGAACTCAGTGCCCTTGTTCCAGAGAAAGTAACTGCCCATCAATCACTCCCTAGGTGACCCCTTGGGAGAACAAAGGGCAATTGTTTTTTTAAGTCAAGGATTTGTAAATTGGGGGTAACCAGCGAATGGGATCTCTCTCGGTGGATGCTTTTCTTTTTCCTTTTCTTCCAGATGGACAAATTAGGCTCCGTTTTTTATGTCTTTCAGACTCCAGGCATCCCTGTAGGTCCCTATTCCCTGGCTTTCCCTTTCCCCTCCCTTTTTTTCCCCACTTTTCCCAGTTGGCTCCTGCTCTCCTCTGCCCTCCCTTTCTCCCTCCTTCGTATCTCTTGGTGTGTAATTTGTTTGCAGTCAGGTTGTCTCTTTGATTTACTGGGCCTCTTCTCAGCAGAATTATAATAAATGGATTGCTTTGCTGCATCCCGGCTAGCTCACCACCCTTGTGTAGCCTGGGTCAAGCCCCTTGCAAACAGGACGCCTGCAGCCTTCACAAAGGCACGTGCTCACACGCGCTTATCAGCCCTCTACATCTTTCCCTAGCCAAATATAATGAAAAATCTCAAGTCATCCATCTGAGACCCAATTAAGTTGCGAGAATGTAGGAAGAGATGTCCCTGACTTGTCTACCCTCCCCATCATGCGGTTCTGGGTGCCAGTGGTCTCAGGAGCCTAGAGATTGTCCTGATTACAGACCTAATTAGTTGTGTCATTAGCAAGTGTAGGCCTGTAACACCTTTGTGGTTTGCATCCAGAATACACATAAAGAGTGTAAACCTAAACCTTTCAGTGGTAACTGAAAGGAGGAAAAGAATCCATTCATGGGCTGCTTGGCCTCAAACACACTTCAGCAGTATCCCCCGACACTGAGAATACAGTAGAAAAACAAGCAAACAAACCATAAATTCAAACAAAGAACATCTTAATGTGCCCCAGGAGGCCCTGTCTGCCCTGTCTCCTCCCCACTCGCTCAAGTCCAAGTGCACGCTCCCCCGCCCCTGCCACATACAACACACTTGCAGATGCCCATGGGAGCCTTTCACTTGCTCAGAAGTGCCGGCTCTGGACCAGCCTGGCTCTCCCTGCTGCTTCCTACCAGGCAGCAGCCCTGCCTCCTTCAGCAGGTCCCTCTACCCATCCCTCTGTCTCTGTCCCAAAGCTGCTGCTTCCAGGAAACGTCCACAGCCCCCAGGCCCCTGTGTTGAGCGAGCTCCCCTTATCTGTCCAGCCACTGGCATCCCCCTCCATGTGCAGAGGTCATGATGTAAGTATTTGGTCCACTCCTTGTGGGATGTCTGTTCTCTCCAGATCGTAGGCTTCCTGGGGGTTGGGCTCCTGCCTGTTATGTTATGGGCTTTAGCTGCAGACTGGGCACTGCTCCTTAAGAACCTGTGGGCTGAACTGAGGAAGAAAGGATGGAAGAAAGGAAGGAAGGAAAGAAGGAGGAGGGAGAGAAGGAGGGGAGGAAAGAATACCAAGAACTACAGCAGCTTTCTTCCCTCTGCTGTTGGGAGATGTTGGCTTTGGAATGTGCATTTTCTCCTGTATTTGCTTCCCACCCTCCTTTATTCCTATTTATTTTTGAGTTGAACCCATGCTGGTTTCTCCCCTCTGAAAGCCAGAGCCTCAGGGAGGAGGGGCTAAGCTTCCTCCCATGTGGGACTCCCGTAGCCCATGCACATGAGTCTTACTCTGTATACATTAGACTGATTGGTGATTTCATCCTGAGGTGTCCCTGCCCAGGGCACCCCTTGTCACCATGTCTGAGCTGAGCATCATGTGGCTGGCGGAGGGAGGGGTGGACTGGCAGCAAGTTCTCGGCTTAGGAAGGACCGGACTCAATGTGCTGTCTTGAGGCTGTGCTTCCTGTCTCACTTTCCTCTCTTGAGCCTCAGTTTCCTCATCTGAGGGCCCTTCTGTTAATAACAGTTTGAACTTTTTGAAGCAGGAATGCAAAGACTAAAGCTTCTCAGCTTAGAAGGCTTTCAAGAGGTTGTCAAAGCCACTGCCAGCCTCCAGGAAAGATAACGTTTCCTCTCTGAGAGTCTGTTTTTTTGTATTGTCCTTTTTACTGTCTGCCCACTGTTTCTGAAGCCCAGTATTTTTGTTTTGGATATTTCCTTGGGTTCTGGCAAATGAAATAAGGTTCTGGAAGGATGATGAAGAGCTCTGTTTGGAACAAGGGCTTTGGTGGCAGACCAGCCAGCCTCTGTCCCCAGACTCTCTGCCTTGGACTCCTGGAGACTCACTCCTTTGTTCAGCATTTGAGGATACACCATTCATAGAAAGGACTTCCCCTTGTGGCTCAGCTGGTAAAGAATCCCTGGGTTGGGAAGATCCCCTGGAGAAGGGGAAGGCTACCCACTCCAGTATTCTGGCCTAGAGAACTCCATGGACTCTATAGTCCATGGAGTTGCAAAGAGTTGGACATGACTGAGCGACTTTCACTTCCACTCATAGAAAGGGCACTTCCTCCACCTTCTGTGGTCACCTCCCATCTGCAGAGGTAGGTTGACAAGCCAAGTGCTTTGTTCCTGGAAGACGTCCCCTTCTGATGGTTCTGTTCCCCTAACTGGTGTTTTTCCTCTCCTATTTTTTCATTTTCTCTTTGTCTCTGGAAATGAGGAACTGTTATGCGAGGGCCTCTCTTTCTTGTTGGAGTTCAGTAAATCTTCAGCATCTGAAGGGAGTGACAGCCTCCAGCCTTGGGCGCGGAAACAGGCTTTCCACTCTTTAATGTGTGGCCAGATCTTCTGCTTTAATAACCATTCCCCTTTCTTCTAGAGATTTGCAGCTTAAAAGATATCATTTAAAAGAAATTATTACAAAATAGGAGTCTGTGTTGGGAAAGCTCTAAAGCCCTCTGCTTGCCCTGCTCCTTCCCTGTGGCCCTGTGGGGCAACCTTGCTTTTTCCTGCCAAGCTTGCCCCCCAGGAATTGACATCCACAGAGATCAAAACCACTTCTATCTTGTCTTCTCACTCTGCATTTGATGGCCTGCTGGGTGGCTGGTGAATTAAACGTTTTGCCCAGTGACAGAGAATCAGAGTCCAAGTGGACACAGGCCTGGCTGTGGTGCCCAGCGCAGAAGGGGCATGTTGGTGAGCGGAAACTCTGATCATGTGTGGCAGAGGCTGAGCTTGGAGCGACTCATCTCTGACTGTTACCAATGCATTTTTTCCACAAAGGAAATAAGAAAGTCGCAGCTTTGAAGTGGAAATTTTCTAGGCTTGGAAGAAGCTGAAAAGAAAGCTATGGTGCCAGGACCTTTTGTGTGCAGATATGGAATCTGCAAACATGCACGTTTCCTATTGTACAGGCTCAAATATCTTTCTAGTACTCTTGTAAGCAAAAGTGAACTCGCTGTTTATAAGCTCTAAGAGGAAAAGCCACCGAATGTTAAGAGGGCAGCTGAAGTTTCTGTTGAGGTTTAAGCTACTGGAGAAGGTGTGTAAGTATAAGAAAGCACACCATATTTATCTTTAGCACTGTGAACAGATGGGCTGGCGTGGGGACGTGGGTACAGTTCAGACCCCAGATGAAAGGTGCATGGGTCCCTCCGTAAAGTCACCCTCTACCTTTCTTTTTGCCCCCACATTTTGCAGTGTTTTTTTTTTTTAATTAATTTTTGGCTGCACTGGGTCTTTGTTGTTTTATAGGCGCTTTCTCTAGTTGCAACGAGCAGGGTCTACTCTTCATTGTGGTGCACAGGCTTCTCACTGTGGTGGCTTCTCATTATAGAGCACAGGCTCTAGTCTTCAGTAGTACTGGCATGAGGGCTTGGTAGTTGCAGCTCGAGGGTCTTAGAGCCCAGGCTCAGTAGTTGCAGCACACAAGCTTAGCTGCCCCGCGGCATGTGGAATCTTCCCAGACCAGGGATCGAACCTATGTCCCTTGCATTGGCAAGCAGATTCTTATCCACTATGCCACCAAGGAAGTCCCAAATTCTGCAGCCTTTGCCAACCATCTTCAGGATGGGCATGCAGGGCTTAAAAATGGCAATGGGCGGGGGACAGGTTGGGAAGAAACAAGAAACTGGAATCTTCTCTTCGACTCCTGTGTTCCATGTAGCCAGTAACAGGGAGTTGTAGGCTTTCTGGGATCTTTCTGGGACCATTGGGGAGATGTGGAAAGAGCAGCATCTGAGAGGCTCACCAGGTCAGGTATGTGGTGTGTTGAGGTCAGGGAAGAAGCACTGAGATGCCATGCAGAGCACCCAGACCTCAGAGGGTTCTCTGTGTCCGCCTGTCCCCCACAGAAGTCATCTCAGAGATGCTAGGTCTGGGTTTGGTTAGCATCTGCCAGTTCTCTTAGTTTCAGCCAGTTCTCTTCAGCTCTCCCTCCCATAACCTGGTCCACTGGATGTGAGTTGTCCTGTCAGTAAAGGGAGACGATCATGGAGCCTCCCTCAGAGTCAGTGAGGACCAGCATAGGTGCCAGGACCACACCGGACACATCACAAGTGCCCGACAACAGTTGATGTTGTTGTGGTGGCTGTTATGATGATAACGGTGATGTTCAGTTTAGTTCAGTTGCTCAGTTGCTCGTGTCCGACTCTTTGCGACCCCATGAACCACAGCACCTGTCCATCACCAACTCCCGGAGTTTACCCAAACTCATGTCCATTGAGTCGGTGATGCCATCCAACCGTCTCATCCTCTATCATCCCCTTCTCCTCCTGCCCTCAATCTTTCCCAGCATCAGGGTCTTTTCAAATGAGTCAGCTCTTCACATCAGGTGGCCAAAGTGTTGGAGTTTCAGCTTCAGCATCAGTCCTTCCAATGAACACCCAGGACTGATCTCCTTTAGGATGGACTTGTTGGATCTCCTGATGGCAGCCCTTATTACAGTCTCCACTGGCATGCCACCGGTCACCTTTCTTCTTGCCAGTTGACTTGCTGGTTTCCTTCCATCACAGCCCATGCAGCCTGGTCTCTACTGCAGGTCTCTGTGGAGTCAACCTCCTCCACCCCATACTCTCTGCCCTTGTTGCTTTGCTCATTGAGAGCAGTTCCACTGGGTGTCAGGCTCAGGGGGCAGCCCCACTAAGGCAGACTTGTGAGAAGTAGAAAGTACCATGGGTTTGGTGTGGACAGAGGTGCTGATCTGAATGCAGGCCCCACCAGAGCCCCTGCTTTCTTGACTCAGTGACAGGGAGGATGGGGAAGGCTCAGCCTTGGTGGGAAGTTCTCTCTGGTGAATGTCACCCTCCTCACGTGGTACCTGTCCCATCACCTGGGACACATCTGGGCTGTGCGTGTGGGGTCCTGAGGCCACCCAGGGTGGCAGGAGGCAGGCTCTAGCTCTTGGCTGGGAGACTGTACCCCAGAGAACTTCCCTGAAAGAGTGAAGGAAGAGGTTCTCCCCGATCCTTTCTCACAACCAGCTTGGAATTGACAGACCCAGGACACACCCAGCCCCCTCATCAGGTTTATTCCTAAAGAGGAGGTTTCTTCTTGGTCAGTTTTGTTCCTGATCCTTAGGAACCTGGAAGATTCCCACCTCTCTTTGGTCTGGGGAGTGGTGAGCGCAGCATCTTGAAGGGGTAGTGCCCCGATCCCAGTCACTCTCTGACCCCCTGGGACTTAGTCTAGGGGCACAGAAAGGGAGGAGGGTCGGAGCAGCAGCAGCCCCGCGGGAGAGCGTGGACACCCTGGGAGTGCAGGCCTTCAAAGCAGTGTGCCCCACATGGTTTTTGTTCACAGGGCTGCCAGGCTTGGGCACTGTCTGTTTCCTTTGCCTGGAATGCCTTCCCTGCTGGTCTCTTCAGGGCAACTCATCCAGAACTCAGAGGGACATCCTCTGGGCGGCCTCACCTGACCACCGGCTCTCAAATTTCCAGCCTCTTTCCTTCCATTGCACTGTTGACTGATGCACCAGAGAGATGATGGATGAACGGTCGGCTGTGACACCCAGGGCTGGGTTGGGTCCAGCACAAGTGTGTGTGTGTTGCTCATCCCCACCCCACCCTCCACAGCCCGAGCCGAAACCTCTCTCTGCTCCGGGAGCTGGCTCTCAATGCCACGAGGAAGGGAGGAGTTTTAGAGCCCCTTCTGCTGGCAGCTTCTCTTCTCATAGAACCCAAACCACTTGGGGACTGTGGCCTGGGGCTGTGACACTCATGTATGTCACCATTAAACATCCCTCAGGGATTCCTGGCTTAAGGCTTTGCTGATTTAGTCATAAGTAGGCAAATCGATGTTGTCCTGTGTGCCCTCTGGCATCGTGTGGGGTATCTCCGGGTGGGCTAGGGTGAGGAAGACAGTGACCTGGTGGACGAGCATCCTGGGTCTTGGCCGTGTGTGCTGTGCAAGGGGAGAGGTGTGGCTGCACTCGGGCTGTGTGTTGGTCATCCCAGCTTCTTGACGGCATGTCCAGCTCCTCTCAGTTATCATAGTTACTATCTCACAACTCCAAGTGTCATCCAGTAAATGGGCTTCATTAACAGCCCCGTTTTCAGATGGAAAAAAATGACTTGATCATGTGGTGGGAGTGCTGATGGCAGGGCTGGGGGAGAAGCTGGGAGGGTGGGATTTGCCAGCCCATCTCCACAGGTCCCTCCTTCCCTCGGACCCCAGCGTCTAGCTGTCAGCCTCACTTCATGGCACTGATCTGACTTCTCTCTGTACTTGGTGGCAGGCCAGCCCTGATGTTCCAACTCCCAGGAGACTCCAGACAAGTGACGGTGGAGTCTGCATGTAGCAGGTGATACGGGGCTTCGGCACAATCTGTAGTCTGGAAGCGACTCTGTGTTTTCCAGGCGCCCATCTGTGGAGGAGAGCGGGGTCTGTGCGGGGTCTGCTTGCTTGTTGAGGAAACAACTGCTGCTCGGGCCTGGAAACGCCCACCCCCTTGCGTGTGCCATTTTGTTTCCCAACTGCGAAGCCCTGGAGGGGGTTCTGACCCTCGGGAGTGCTGCCTCCAGGCCTGGGAGCACCTTGATGATTCCCTTCCTGGCTGGAGTGAATCCCTGCAATGCTGGGTATGCTGCACACAGGCGGGGAGCTCAGGTCTAGCAATGCACAGAATTTTGATTTGGGCTGGTCCCCCAAGGGAGTGGGACGGAGGGGCCATGTACAGGGCAGAGGTTGTCTTAATTTCCAGGGTGCTGGTCAGTAGAGTGGAGGACAAAGGTGGGCCATGGGTGCTTCACATCACCTGGGGTGCATCCAGGAAACTTTCTAGGAGTTAATAGGGAGGATGCGTCACTGTGGACCCCTGGTACATGAGTGTCAGCAGCATCATTTTTATCATCATCCTCAGCCATGGGGGCCCAGGGACTATGGAACTCTCTTTTTTTTTTTTTAAATTGAAGTATAGTTGATTTACAATGTTGTGTTAGTTTCAGATGCACAGCAAAGTGATTCAGTTACATACACACACACACGTTTTCTCTTTTTGATTCTTTTTATGGGACATTTTTGCTGGATGTTCTAGGCAGAGAGCAAGACTGCTTCTGAGGTTGGCCTGGCAATCTTTCACTCTTGTCCGTCTATCTGAGATTCTGCACTAGACAGCTTGCTGACGTCCCCCTTCCCCCAAAGCACTTGATTCTTGCATGCTGAGAGTGTCTTTCCACACTTCTTGGACTAGCACACTCCTGTTCATGTGCTAAGCCTCAGCTTAAGCCCCTCTTCTGTCAGACAGAATAAATATCTTTCCAAGGATAGTGTTTATCTCATGCTAAAATTGATCTCATCCCCATGTTTTGACCATTCAAAACACACACTAGACTTTGAGCTCATTGAGGGGAAGTACTTTCTAGGGAGGGGCACAGTGAGACAATGGCAGGACTCAAAACCATGCCTGGTGAGTTTGCGAGGTGGTGGGAAGACTAGTGGACCCAGAGCTTGGGGCCCCCAGGGCAGGAGTGCAAGGAGTGGCAGGACATAGGCTGGATGGGTCATGGAGATGGTTGGTGTCTAAGCCGATAAAACCATCCAGGTGAATGGACAGGGCAGTAAGACAGGACCTTGGTTGGGATAAGATTTTGGGTGCAGTATATTATGAGGTTTCATCTTCTTTGAGCCTCAGTTTCTCTTTCTGTAGACATGTGATAATAGAGCCTGTTGCATAAGCTGCTGTGAGAATCACGTCAGGTGATGCAGGTATAGTGTGAAGCAGGTGCTCAGATGCGGTGGACATAACCGAACTCATCGGGCTGAGAAGTCGAGGCCTTTGGGAGCAGGCATCATACCTCATGCATCTTTAGGTCTGCCAGTTGGCCTCGCATAGTGCATGTACTTCCTGGCTGCTCCCTTTTTAACGTAGAGTGAAGATAATACCCTAAGCCTATTATACAGAGTGAAGTAAGTCAGAAAGAAAAACACCAATACAGTATACTAACGCATATATATAGAATTTAGAAAGATGGTAACGATAACCCTATACGCGAGACAGCAAAAGAGACACAGATGTATAGAACAGTCTTTTGGGCTCTGTGGGAGATGGCGAGGGTGGGATGATTTGAGAGAAGAGCATTGAAACATGTATATTATCATATGTGAAACAGATCGCCAGTCCAGGTTCAATGCATGAGACAGGGTGCTCAGGGCTGGTGCACTGGGATGACCCTGAGGGATGGGATGGGGAGGGAGGTGGGAGGCGGGTTCAGGATGAGGAACACATGTACACCCATGGCTGATTCATGTCAATGTATGGCAAAAACCATTACAGTATTGTAAAGTAAAAAATATATATATATATAATAAAAAATAAATAAATAAGAAAAAAATCTAAAAATACATAGAATTGGAAAAAAAAAGACAATACCCTAAGAATTTTGAGCCAGAAGAGTCAGGGTGAAACTTGCAGTTAAGGAAAAGACTTTGGCTGGGGTGTGTGTGTGGTGGGTTATGGGAAGCAGGGGTGTTTGGGGGGGAACCTGAGAAATCCGGACATTTCAAGCACATCCTGATGTGATGTGGACTGGGGGCCACCAGGATGTCTTCGAGCCTCTAGGTGAAGGGCCTGGGCTCATGGGGCCTGGGAGGTGGGGGCAGACTTGGGCCGGCACGTGAGAGCAGGTGTGTTTGTGTGTAGGTAGAGGTACTTGCCAGTGTGTGTAGGTGTTGGGGGGATGTGTCTGCCCAACACTAACCAAAAGACACTTTTCCACCCTCACAAAGCTCGCGACTGTAGTGACATGGGGAAGAAGGGCTGTAATGACTTAATGAAATCATTCCTTGAAAGTATGATGACTAGTCTGATGGGCAATTTCCAGAATTCTTGGAAAGCTCATACAAGTATCTCATTCATCAGTGTGGGCTTGGAAGACAATCTGCTTTTTAAAAAGCTTTCATCTTTTCACCTTATTTATCGTAATTTTAATATAAACATAATTTACATTTTTACATAAATATGTGCATGTGTTCACTCCGTAGCATAACCATAACACCATTATCACCCCTAACAAAATCAGCACTGGTTTCCTTAGTGTTACTGGATGGCCAGTCAGTGTTCAGAGTACCTGTATGTCTCATAAATGTTTTTACAGTTGGTTTATTCAAATCAGGATCTAAACAAGATCCACATGTTATGTCTGGCTGACTCATCTCTCAGGTATCTTCTAATCCTTTTCATTTTCCCATGAATTATTTGTTGAATGAACCAGATTACATGTCCTATAGAGTTCTGCAGAGTCTGGATTTTGCTGATCAAACCCCCATGGTGTTGCTTAGCATGTCGCTTGTTCCCCTGGACATCCTGTAAACAAACTGAGGGTCAAACCTATTGGTCTGGACAGGCTCAGGTTTAATTTGGTTTCTGCACAGGCTTTTCCAGGCTGGCTTGGCAGCTGTTGGTGGCTGTGGCCTCCCTGGGGAGGACGTGTCATTGATTGCAGCATCTGAGCTAAAGCCAGTTGGGTCAGAAGAGTCACCCAGGGATGGGAGGGGGAGGAGAGGGGATCATGAATTGAGGCTTGGGCGTCAGAGAGGACATGTTAGAACTGAGCAGCTCTGAGAGGCTGGGATGTGAGTGCAAGGTCAGCACCATGGGAAAAGAGGACTGGGCCGGAAGCAGAGGCAGAGCAGAGCTGTGGGAACTTGGGTGGTCCCTCAGCCCCTTTAAGCCTTGTCTGTAGAGTGGAGATTAAAAGACAGTGGATGAAAAACCTTTAGCAACAGCGCTTGGCAGGTAGAAAGGAATCAGTTGGTGCTATTGGTGATTATGATGTTGATGATGACAATGTGGAGGAGGAGGAAAGGGACTTGGACATTTCCAACTGAGATCCATGGGAAGTGATTGAAAGCTTCAGGGGTCAGTGTAATATGATCAGATTTGCATTTTAGGAAGCTTGACTTGTCTTGCAAGATGGAGGATGAAATTGGGAGGTGCAAGAAAAGGTGCGAAATAGCAGTTGTAGTAGGCTGATGGTGTTGTCCAGAAGAGAAGGGGTTGGCCTGGGTGGGGTCATGGCAGTGGGGACTAATTGGGAAGTATTCAGAAAATAAGCACAGAAACAAGATGATAGACCATGCAGGAGATATAGGGGAGCCAGAGATCCAGGAGGAGGTCAGGGGTTGGGGTTGAGTCTGGCAGGAGGGTGGTGCCACCCTTGGAGATGGGGCAGGAGTAGTTTCCAAACTTCCAAGATCCCAGACCAAGCCCCCACCCCAGTACTTATATATTCATGTATTTAGTGAACACGTGTGCTACTATACTAATATATTTTGTGCATATTTAATATATGCAATAAAATAAAAATTATTAAAAATCAGATAAAGATGAAATAAGCAATATTTTAAACTAACTTGCTATGATTAAAATGGCTTCTTAGTCTCATTAACTGGTACAGCAAGGCAAAATATACAGTCTGGGAGAGGTTCATCATTCATGGCAGTAGATGCATATCCATACTTCAAATAGTCTTCATGATTATCTGATGTTTTTGGCCAATTTCTTGTCAGATCCGATTAGACTGTCATAGCTTTTAGCTCTTGGTGCGGCTGATGAAGAGTTCTTACTAGGGGTGGGGCGAGTGTCAGCACTCTTAGGCTCGTGGACTCACATCACTTATGATGTTGGAAGGGTTCAACTTGTGTATTCTTTGCAGGAATCTTTTGAAGTCACTTATTCCACCTTTGTTGGGGTTGATTTGGTCTAAATCAGATCACATAAGCTCTAAGTGCTCTTTGCCAGTACATCACTCTGAAAATGCACAGTTAGGGTGCCTGGGACCCCTCCCATGTGCTGCCCTCCTGTGAGGCACCCAGGACACCTCAGAAGCTGCATTCTCCATGGGACCCTGACCATGACCCAAGCATCAGGGTCTGTCTGTATATTCCGTATGACTAAAACTTAATTCTTTCTTTCATCTTCTTTTATGTATTAAGAAAGGATAGAAGTACAGGCACTCCACCTGAGTTCTGGGCTCCTCTGTGCCAAGGTGGGGCAACAACATGCCTTGTGGGAGTGGTTAAGGTAGGTGAGGCGCTGAGCAGCTGGTTCAGGGCTACAGTCTGGTCCTGAATCCCAGGTACCCCTGCAGCTCATGGGTCTGGCTGTCGAGGTAGGTCCTATTGGCACTGGGAGGGGAGGGGAGATGGTGGGGGCTTCTTGTACCCCACTCTGGCCTCTACAGCAGTCTGGCCAGAGAGAAACGGCAGCTTGCCCCAGGGCCTGGTGTGCATCAGCATGCAGGTGAATATTGGCACATTTAGCAGCTTCCCTTGTGATTAAAAGCGAATTTGCCTGGGACCATGGCTGCCCTTTCTGAGAATCCCCTTCTCAGAAGGTCCTGGGGGCTGGAGGCCAGGGTCCCCCACTTGCCCGCTTCAGGGCACTGCCCTCCCACCCAGCCCAGGCAGCATGCACTTTTACCAGGTTTATTTCTAAGGAGTGGGCGGATGAGGTCTCTGTAAAGGTGGGGGGCGCTGGGTACCCACCAGAGATGGGAAAGTCAGATGATAGATTAACCAGGTAGAGTTGACAGGAAGGAGATTTGTGGGGTTGTTTAAAATTGTTCCATGTTCTGAAGCTAGTTATCGTTGTGTTGCTGCTCACCCCGGGGTCCTGAAGAATCCCCAGGAGACCGATGGGCTTGCCCGTTACTCCTGTGCTGAGTAGTTCCACCTCCACCCCAGGGCGGCCAGACGCTCCTGAGGAGAAAAGGATGGGAGAACCAAGGCCCTAACTGGTTGCTGCTGGACCATTTTGGATTGAGTGCAGAGGCAGTGTTCCTGCTCGGAGAGCCAGCACAGTTCTCCAAGGAGGGGCAGTCAGCGGGACCATTCTCAGGAGGCTGTGTCCACCTGTGATGGACTGACTGCAGCTGGAAGGAGCCTCACAGACCTCCCAGCTCCAGCTTGGAGAGGAAGCATCCCAGCACAGGAAGAGGGACGGCCCGGCTCCAGACTGGTCAGGAGCCCTTCCGCCTGCCTGGTCGCCTCCCCTCACTGTTACCGCCTCTGCGGCAGGATTCTGCCCCCTGATTATTGCGATGCATCGCCTGTTTGGCTTTTCTCTGTTTAACACCCACACTCATTTTGTGCATGAATGAGTACAATGAAACCAATTTAATTTGCTGTTAATTCTCTGTTCAAAATATTCTCTTCTGTTGAGGGACGCAGTCCTTTTCATCTTACTGAGGCAGTTTGTGCAAGAAGGCAGCTGCAGGGGTGGGGAGGGGTTGGGAAGGCGGGGCTTCAGGTAGCGCGTGAGCTCTGTCGGGTAACATCCCCCCAGAAATTGTCCGGAGGAGAGTCCAGGTTGTCAGGCCTTTACACTTGCTAGGGGTTGTTTCAGACTCTCTTTGCAGGAGGCGGGAGGGGAGTTCATGGTTGGAGAAGTCCCTCCAGATGGAGGGGCTGTGGCAGAGAGATTTGAGGGTACAAACTGAAGCTAGCATCGGTGGGTCCCAAGCGTGGGAGGGAGGAAATGAATTTTGTGGCTGATCACCATTGTGAGGTAGTTAGGGACGACATCGGATGTGACTTAGGGAACACAGACTTGAAAAATTGCCTTAAAGTATCTAAATATAGTATTTGTGTAAGTTGCTCAAGTTTTGCTAGCCTGAAGGAGATTTATTTTTGACAAAAAGTTGCTTGTTTTGGTCAGCTGAGTCTCTGGCTCCGCTCTGTTTTAACCTGGGACTTTGGGGCGGGTGGGAGGCTTTGTACCTGGAAGCAGGTACTGGATCACCTGTCACAGAGCTGCACTTTGAGAGACAAATGATCTCCACAGCAGCCGAATCTGCAAGGGTAACGGGGGTGGGGTGGGGGAGCAGCTATGTATTTTGGTCACCAGGCAGTCCCTCAGGCCACATGAAGGTGGGTGGTGGTGGCTGGGTGGTGGGTGTATGGGCTGGTCCATCAGAAGGGTCTGCCTTGCCCTCAGATTGCTCCAGAAAGGTGCCTCCCTCGGGAGGGCACCTTTTCAGATCCTCTGGTAAGTTGAGATGGGAGGAGGTTGAGAAGCCCCCAGGAATCAGTCTCCTCTTTGCAGCAGTGGATGGAGGGAGCCCACGAGCCTCTCCTGCAAGCGAACACTTTTCATCTGCAAGTTTGCACCATCTGTGGGCTTCCCAGAGTGGTGGTGCCCACCGCAGGCCTTGGCCCACTTCACGTTCCACATGGTCTTCCAGTCACCCTCCACCTTCCATGGCATCTAACATTCCTTCTGTCACCCTGTGTATTCCTGACTGCCTAGCCACTGCAGACCCAGGTAGGAGGGTGAAGTTCTGCTTTGGGAAGCACACAAGCTTTATCCATCAGCTCACATGCTTCCCAGGTGGCTCAGTGGTAAAGAATCTGCCTGCAGTGCCAGAGATCCAGGTCCGATCCCTGGGTTGGAAAGATCCCCAGAAGAAGGGAATGGCAACCCACTCTAATAGTCTTGCCTGGAGATTTCCATGGACAGAGGAGCCTGGTAGGGCTCACAAACAGGGTCACAAAGAGTCAGACATGACTGAGTGACTACACTTTCACTTTCTTTCAGCCTGGCTATAGAGACTGCTGCTGGGTAAAGATGCTTCAGTTCAGTCACTCAGTCATGTCCGACTCTTTGCGACCCCATGGACTGTAGTACGCCAGGCTTTCCTGTCCATCACCAACTCCTGGAGCTTACTCAAACTCATGTCCGTTGAGTCAGTGATGCCATCCAACCATCTCATCCTCTGTCGTCCCCTTCTCCTCCCGCCTTCAATCTTTCCCAGCATCAGGGTCTTTTCCAGTGGGTCAGTTCTTCTCATCAGGTGGCCAAAGTATTGGAGTTTCAGCTTTACCATCAGTCCTTCCAATGAATATTCAGGACTGATTTCCTTTAGGTTGGACTCATTGGACTTCCTTGTAGTCCAAGGGACTCTTAAGAGTCTTCTCCAACACCACAGTTCAAAAGCATCAATTCTTTGGCATTCAGCTTTCTTTATAGTCCAACTCTCACATCCATATGTGACTACTGGAAAAAACAAAACTTTGACTAGATGGACCTTTGTTGGCAAAGTAATGTCTCTGCTTTTTAATATGCTGTCTAGGTTGGTCATAGGTGGATGCAAAGAGGATGCAAAGTGTGTGGTGGGTGGATTTACAGGACCAGTTAGAATGGCCTGGGGGCCACATTGAGCTGTGTACTCACTGGGGGATGAGTGGCAAGCTGGGTCGGGGTGGGCTCAGGGGTAGTGAGGGTGCTGCCTCAGGCTGGGGCTGCTTCCCTCGCTCTCCACTTCCTGCTGCCCCTTTTAGAAATGAGCACAGTTTGGGGAGCTGGGGCGGGGATTCCACCCAGGAGTGAGCTGTGAATGAACCAAATCAGGATCAGTGTGCTCTTCAGGGGCATGGTAGTTGTGCCTAAGTGAAACATTGTCATTAAGCTCATCGTAAAGGATATAAAATGAAGATAAACACAGTCTGTGCCTGTTATCTTGCCTTCTTTCCTAATTAGGAAGTTTTCCTCCTGACTAGAAAAGATGGAGTTGCTTGTGTTCGTTTGGGAGGAGTCCTTTGCTACCCCAGGGTCTTATTAGAGATGCCTCCATCCCAGACCTGGGCTCCCCTCACCTCTGGCATCATGCCCAGCTCCTGAGTGATGTGGGAGGGAGGCTGAGGATGGAGAGGGTCGTCCTGCCAGGCAACCCCAGCCTGGCCCTGATATGGCCACACTCGCATCTCCATTTATTGTCCCTCACCTAGGTGGCCAGAGTGCTTGTCCAGGGGCAGCTTTGAGGATTGTTTTTGTCCCTGGGGCCCCCTTCTCAGCTCGCCCCTTCACCCTCACTCTGAAGAGTCTTGCAGTAACAATGCCGGCTGCCTCACTAACTTCCCTGATGTGACCACACTACCTGTTTCCTCCTGGAACATGTATTCTCTTTCCCCAGTTCCAAACATGACCCTTTGGGAAATGGCTCCAAACCCTCCATCCTCTCATGTCTCTTCCCATCCAAATCCTTTGCATAATCCAAGCTGTGTATCGTCTGCCTCTTGCAGGAAGCTTTCCTGACCACCCAGGGCTCTTTTCTCCTGCCCAGAGCCCAACAGCCCCTTGACCCTCCACCACGTTTCCTCCACTGCCCCAGCACCCTTGAGCTCAGGACCTCCCAAGCCAAGGCAGAGAAGCTCACAGTCTTCAGGCCTTCATCTCAGTGGCTGACCACTCACTCCTTGTCTCACCCTAAGGATCACCTGTCAGCCAGCTCAGGGCCTCAGTGGTTCTGACCATTCAAGCACAGAGCAGGCAGTATATTTACAGTGAGCCTGGGGCTGAGGACAGAGGGCAGACAAGACAGACCATGCCCCTGGGATCACAGAGGGACATGCCATCCCCAGCTGAATAAGCTTCCTAGAAACTGCTATGAAAGAAAACACACACACACACACACACACACACACACACACAAATGCAACAAACTGTGGAAAATTCTTAAAGGGCTGAGAATACCAAACCACCTTACCTGCCTCCTAAGAAACCTGTACGCAGGTCAAGAAGCAACATAGAACCGCACATGAAACAACAGACTGGTTCCAAATTGGGAAAGGAGTTTGTCAAGGCTGTATATTGTCACCCTGCTTATTTAACTTATATGCAGAGTACATCATGTGAAATGCCGAGCTTGATGAAGTTCAAGCTGGAATCAAGATTGCAGGGGGAAATATCAATAACCTCAATATGCAGATGACACCACCCTGTGGCAGAAAGCCAAGAGGAACTAAGAGCCTCTTGATGAAGGTCAAAAAGGAGAATGACAAAGCTGGCTTAAAATTCAACATTCAAAAAACAGAGATCATGGCGTCTGGTCCCATCACTTCATGACAAATAGATGGGGGAAAAATGAAAACAGTGACTCACTTTATTTTCTTGGGCTCCAAAATCGCTGAAGATGGTGACTGCAATTGTGAAGTTAAAAGACGCTTGCTCCTTAGAAGGAAAGCTGTGACCGACCTAGATAGTATATTAAAAAGCAGAGGCATTACTTTGCCCACAAAGGTCCATCTAGTCAAAGCTATGGTTTTTCCAGTAGTCATGTATGGGTGTGAGAGTTGGACCATAAAGAAGGCTGAGCACCGAAGAATTGATGCTTTTGGACTGTGGTGTTGGAGAAGACTCTTGAGAGTCCCTTGGACACCAAAGTGATCAAACCAATCAATCCTAAAGGAAATCAACCATGAATATTCATTGGAAGGACTGATGCTGACACTGAAACTCCAATACTTTGGCCACCTGATTCGAAGAGCTGACTCATTGGAAAAGACACTGGTGCTGGGAAAGATTGAAGGCAGGAGGAAAAAAGGGTGACAGAGGATGAGATAGTTGGATGGTGTCCTTGACTCAATAGACATGAATTTGAGCAAACTCTAGAAGATAGTGAGGGACAGTAAACCTGGTGTGCTATAGTCCATGGGGTCGCAAAGAGTCGGACACGACTGAGCAACTGAACCACAGCAACAAAGGAACTGCTGTGAAAGAAAAAAAAAAAAAGCAACAGAAGAAAAAAAAGCAAACACACAAAACCAAAAACTGAGGGACTTAAAATACAATACAAATTTGTTCTCTCACTGTTCTGGAGACCAGAAGTCCGAAACTACAGTGTCTGCGGGGTACTTCCTTCTGGAGGTTCTGGGGGAGAAACTGATTCAAGACTCTCCCAGCTTCTGTCGGTGCCGATCCTTGGTGTTCCTCACTTATAGCTGCAGAAATTCAGGGTCTGCATCTGTCCTCACGTGCATCTTTGTGTGTCAGGCCTCTTTCTATTCTAAGAACATAAGTTACTGGATTTAAGGCTCACCCTAAATCCGGAATGATCTCAGCTCGAGATCCTTAATTACATCAGTAAGTAGGGTCCCATTCACAGGTACTGTGGGATAGGACTTGGATGTATCTTTCGGGGAACACAGCTCAATGCACTGTGCTGACCCTTGCTCCTCACACTGGAGGTGTGGTTGGGGGTCCAACCTTCTCACCCAGGAGTCCCTGCCATCATGCACGACAGCCGTTCACAATAACATGAGCCAGGTGTGGAGAGAGCATAGCCTCGGCCTTAGCATCTCGCTGGCTGTTATCTGACCATTGTGGACTCCCCAGTTTCCCTTCACTGTGGGAGGAGTTTGGAGGTAGCCCTGGGAATCTGCCATCACAGTGCTAGTTACAGCTGTGTCTTACGCTGGAGGCTCTGAGGAGTGACCGTGATGATCTCAGTACTCCTTTGCTTGTAAGGTCTGGCCAAACCTGGCCTCAGTCATATTTCTGCTGGGTGGTGACCGGGGCTTTGCTGTGTCCATTTCCCTCCAGCTGCCCTCAAGGCTTTGGAGCCCTGCCACCCTTCCATCATTCCTGGGCAGGTGGATCTTGGCCTCTTTTGAGAGAGCATCTTGCTGTTGTCTTCCCTTCTGAAGTCCCTTTTGACCACCTGCTGGCTTCTCTGCATTCACGACCTGGTTGACCTGTGCTGAGTTTTCTCTCCTCCTTCATCATTCCTCTGATTGTGTCCCCGTCAGACCAGGGGAGACTCTCCCCTGAGCTCAGGGCCCTTAAAAGTACTCCTAGGATGACAAATTTTCATTATGTGCCAGGTCCGCAGACTCCCCACCAACAAACACACTAATTTTACACATTCCTCTGCAAATTCATTAGTGGTAAATGAGGATTATGCTGCCCATGTTTCTCCAGTTTTCCTTCAGATCTTCTAGGAAGGACTCAATGTGCCTGCGTGCTAAGTCACTTCAGTCGTATCTGACTCTTTGCGACCCTGTGGACTGTAGTCCACCAGGCTTCTTTGTCCATGGGATTCTCCCGGCAGGAATACTGGAGTGGGTTGCCATGCCCTCCTCCAGGGGATCTTCCTGACCCAGGGGTTGAACCTGCATCTCTCATGTCTCCTGCATTGGCAGATGAATTCTTTACCACTGCTGCTACCTGGGAAGCCCAGGAAGGACTCAAATACCTTCCCAAATCTGGTAGAAACCAGTTAGCTCAAGAGGACAGCATCACAAGCCAGAATTGGGCCAGTCATCTTCCACAGGTGCACTTTGCTAAAATTACCTGTGAATATAAAGCTTATTTATTTTGTTTTCATTTACAAACATTCTCAGGGCCCCAGCTGGTGTCTTTCTGGTGTTCTGAATGGGGAAGTTTGTAGGTATACCATTGGCTGGAAGGATATGTTATTATTATATGCTAAATAATGAATTTGTTGATGAAAATTACAAGAAAAATTTAAATATCACTGAACAAGTGTTGTCAGCACATTTGTCCATGCCCGAGCCCTTGCCTGCCTAGACAAGGAGTGGGCAAACAATAGCCTGTAGCCTATTTTCAGGCAAAGTTGAACAGCTATAACAGAGACCTTGTAGCCCATGAAGCCAAATATAGTTACTATCTGGACTTTTATAGGAAGTTTGCCAGCTGCCAATGTAGGCTATGAAGTGCACATCCTAGCAGCCCCACTCCAGAGGGCCAGTGATAAACTAAGGCCAACTGGGAGGGTGTACGCCTGGGCTGGGCTGGAAGACTGCTCCTTGAGCTGTGCTTCTCCTAACAAAGATGTTTATTATCTGTATAGGTCTAGGAGAATGCAAGCCAAGACTCATTTGACTGATGATATTATGTCCAGTTTGTGTAATAAGATCTCAAGCTGGGGTTCAGAGAGTTTGTGTAGGTCTAATGCTTCTCTTATAATGGTCTTCTGAAATATAACGATACCTTTGAAAACTTTTATATAGACTCTAAATGGTGTTGGAGAAGACTCTTGAGAGTCCCTTGGACTGCAAGGAGATCAAACCAGTCCATCCTAAAGGAAATCAATCCTGAATATTCATTGGAAGGACTGATGCTGGAGCTGAAGCTCCAATACTTTGGCCACCTGACGTGAAGAGCCGACACATTAGGAAAAACCCTGATGCTGGGAAAGATTGAGGGCAGGAGGAGAAGGGAACAACAGAGGATGAGATGGTTGGACGGCATCACCGACTCAATGGACATGAGGTTGAGCAAGCTCCACAAGATGGTGAAAGACAAGGAAGCTTGGTGTGCTACAGTCCATGAGGTCACAAAGAGTCAGACACAACTGAGTGACTGAACAACAACAAAAACAAGGGCTAGCCAAGGACTACTAATAAAATACATACATTCAGTTCAGTTCAGTTGCTCAGTCGTGTCCAACTCTTTGTGACCCCATGAACCGTGCCACACCAGGCCTCCCTGTCCATCACCAACTCCCGGAGTCCACCCAAACCCATGTCCATTGAGTTGGTGATGCCATCCAACCATCTCATCCTCTGTCATCCCCTCCTCCTCCTGCCTTCAATCTTTCCCAGCATCAGGGTTTTTTCCAATGAGTCAGTTCTTCACATCAGGTGGCCAAAGTACATTGGCACTCCCTAAAATGCAGTAGTTAATTATAAATCCAACAAAATAGGTATAAGATCTGTAGAAGAAAAACTATAAAACTGATGAATCAATTCAAGGAAGGACTAAAGAACTAAATAAATGGAGTGATATTCAATGTTCATGGATAGGAAGACTATAATTCTGAGATGTCAGTTCTTAGCAACATGATCATAGAGTCAATGTAATCACAATCAAAATCTCAGCAAAGATTTTGTGGGTATTTACAAAATGACTTTAAAGTCTATAGGGAGAGACAAAATACCCCGAATAGCCAACACAATATTGAAGGAGAACAAAATTGGAGGATTGAGTCTACCTAACTTCAAGACTTACTGTGAAGCTACAGTAATCAAGACAGTGTGATATTTACAAAAAGAATAGAGAGCCTAGAAGTAGACCCACATAACGCTGGTCAACTGATCTTTGATAAAGAGTGAAAATAATTTTGTTGTTCAGTTGCTCAGTTGTGTCCGATTCTTTGCAACCCCAACCATCTCATCCTCTCCTGTCCCCTTCTCATTCTGCCTTCAATCATTCCCAGCATAGGGGTCTTTTCCAATGAGTCAGCTCTGCATCAGGTGGCCAAAGTATTAGAGCTTCAGCATCAGCATCAATCTTTCCAATGAATATTCAGTGTTGATTTCCTTTAGGATTGACTGGTTGGATCTCCTTTCTGTCTAAAGGACTCTTAAGAGTCTTCACCAGCACCACAGTCTGAAAGCATCAATTCTTTGGTGCTCAGCCTTCTTTATGGTCCAACTCTCACATCTGTACATGACTGTTGGAAAAACCATAGCTTTGACTAGATGGATCTTTGTGAATAAAGTGATGGCTCTGCTTTTTAATATGCTGTCTAGGTTTGTCATAGCTTTTCTTCCAAGGAGCAAACATCTTTTAATTTCATGGTTGTAGTCACCATCTTCAGTGATTTTGGAGCCCAAGAAAATAAAGTCTCTCACTGTTTCCATTGTTTCCCCATCTATTTGTCATGAAGTGATGGGACCAGATGCCATGATCTTTGTTCTTTGCATGTTGAGTTTTAAGCCAGCTTTTTCACTTTCCTCTTTCACCTTCATCAAGAGGCTCTTTTAGTTCCTCTTCACTTTCTGCCATTAGGGTGGTGTCATCTGCATATCTGAGGTTATTAATATTTCTCCTGGCAATCTTGATTCCACCTTGAGCTTCATCCAGCCCAGCATTTCTCATGATGTACTCTGCATATAAGTTGAATAAGTAGGGTGACAATATGCAGTCTTGACATACTCCTTTCCCAATTTTGAACCAGTCAGTTGTTCCATGTCTGGTTCTGTTGCTTCTTGACCTGCATACAGGTTTCTCAAGGGGCAGGTAAGGTGGTCTGGTATTCCCATCTCTTTAAGGATTTTCCACAGTTTGTTGTGACCCACAGAGTCAAAGGCTTTCGTGTAGTCAATGAAGTAGATGTTTTTCTGGTATTCTGTTAATTTTTCTGTGATCCAGCAAATGTTGGTAATTTGATCTCTGGTTCTTCTGTCTTTTCCAAATCCAGCTTGAACATCTGGAAGTTCTCAGTTCACATACTGTCGAAGCCCAACTTCCAAAGGTTTTGAGCTAGCATGTGAGATAAGTGCAATTGTGCTGTAGTTTGAACATTCTTTGGGACTGAAATGAATTGAACATTCTTTGGGATTGGAATGAAAACTAACCTTTTCCAGTCTTGTGGCCACTGCTGAGTTTTCCAAGTTTGCTGTCATTTTGAGTGCATCACTTTAACAGCATCATCTTTTAGGATTTGTAAGTAAGGAGTGAAAGTAATACAATGGAACAAAAGATAGTGTCTTCCACAAATGGTGCTAAAATAACCAACCAGCCATCCACATGCTGAAAAAAAAAGAAGTCTTGACTTATATCCTTCATAAAAAGCATAACTTTTATCCAACTGTTTAGAAATAATAATAGGTAATATCGATGAGTGGTTATTATAGATTAGGTACAAGAATAGACACTTTACAATTCACATTTCATTTGCTCTTCCTATTTCCTTGAGAAACAGGTATTTGCCCCCATGTTCCCTGTGAGAAATATGGGGCTCAGAATTTGTGGGTTGCCCAGGCCACACTGGTCTTGCGTACACAGCCTGGGTTAAAACCCATGTCCTGTGACTTCAACTCCAGTGCTCTCCTAGCTACAGCATGGCTGACAAGGTAAGGGGCCTCTGAAGGAGGCAGGCGTGTGTTTTCCTCTGCTGGTAAATAATGCTGGGCATCATTTCTCTAAAGTTTGGGCAGGCAAGCCCAAGGATCTTAGTGAAGCATAAAGAAGACATGGCTTGTTGTCTCTAGCCATTCCCAAAGTTAACACTGAGTTGTGACTATTGTAGAATGAAGTTCCAGGTCATTTTTCTGAGATGTGAATTTGAATCACAGCAGCGGTGGACCTGCCAAAGGGACACAGTTGCTTGCTATTTGCCATTTATCATCATTATATTATGTTATGTTATGTTATGTCCATTAGAGTAACTCTTACGAAGCAGGGAGAAGGTGGCTCCTGCCTCCTTTCCATGAAAGCCAGCCAGTAGTACTGGTGATGGATATCAAAAGAAGGTAAAGAGAATGGACATTTTACAATAAAGAATGTATCCTTGGTTGCATTACTCAACTTAAAAATTAACAGAAGTCTTGGACTCGGTCCACATTTCACCAGTCCAGTGTACATGGGAGGCGAGGAGTAGTCGTCCATGTGCAAATCTGCCTCACCTGTGCTCTTCCCTCCCAAATGCCAGGATTTACATGTTGCTGACCTTAAAGTTAGGGCCTCCTGGTGCAGAGTTAGGGACCAGTGTGTTCCAGGTAAGCTTCCTCCCCTGAGATGCTGGAGGCCAGAGCTGGCACCCCCACTAGCGTCTCATGCCCTCACTGATTCAGTCACTGATCCATTCACCTGTCCTCACAGCAGATGCGTAGGGGCCAGTGTTCCATGTCTGCCTCTCCAGGCACATTGCCCACCCTCAGGAAGCCTGGAGTGCAGGGAATTTCATATCCTGTCTTCCTTTTCACAAGCCCTTGTCTCTCAGAATCTAAACACAGGATATGGGCGCTTCTGTATGTGCACCCAGAGGCTCCAGCGTGTCAGGGTTGGAGGTGCTGGTGCTCCCAATGACCGCGTGAGGTGGGGACTATGCCAAACCCCTGGGAATCTGCAGCTCTGTGAATTCCAACCCTTCATGTCGGCTCTCTCTCGGGGCCAGAGCCCAAGAGCTCTAGCCTCTCTGTTCAGGGGCCCCAAGCCCCCACGGAATCCCATGTGGGCGGCATGAAGGCAGGGATTTGTTCTCTGTGCCTGTCACTCTGCTATGTGGAGGGAAATGGGGCTTTTGTGAGTTCTCAAGTGAGTCTGCTGGCCCATTGTCTGGGCCCAACTCTCCTTAGACCTTCACCAGCTCCATGAGGACAGGGGCGGGGCTGGGAAAGGCCGGATGTATTCCCAGCCGGAGCTGAAAACACTATTCATCCCAGAAACACCCTATTAAGCAGCAACAACAGCACAGAAAGGGAGTGGGTAGAGGGACTAGGAGGAGGGAGTGAGGGCCAGGAAGGAGAGATTCGAAAGGGGCGCTGGCAATGGATTCAGAGCTCCGAGGAGCCTTGGTTCTCCTGAGGAGACCCTGGCGTGCTTGGTAGGGGAGGGTGGGGACCTACCTCCTCATGCTTGGTAAGGGGATCTACAGGGAGATGAAGAGAGAAGTAGGATGTGCCCAGCAGGATGTGACAGCCCCCTTCCCTCTCATGTGATGTTCAGATCTGTCAAGAGGTGATAGTGGCTGGCAGGAGAGCTGATGGAGACAAGAGCATGGGGCTGGGAGAGAGAAAACTCGGAAGGGCTGCCATGGAGAAAGGGGAGCAATTGATTCTTTGGGGGCCCTTTTAGGGGACCCCATGTTTTGAAGAAAGGAAATCCCAGGAGGCAGACTTCTGACGAGAAAATGGTCCAGCTGGGCAGGTAGTGAGTGCCTCATCTTGGGTGGTATGCAAGCAAAGATTGAGTGACCAACTGGTGAGAGTGCTGGATCAGAGCCTGAAGCTGGGGAGGAGGAGTGCACCCAGTCTCTGGAGCTTTGTATACCGTGTGTGTGCACGTTTTGTGTGTGTTAGTTGCTCAGTCATGCCCAACGCTTTGTGACCACATGGATTGTAGCCTGCCAGGCTCCTCTGTCCATGGAATTCTCCAGGCAAGAATACTGGTATATGTAGCCATTCCCTTCTGCAGGGGATCTTCCTGACCCGGGGGTCGAACTTGGGGCTCCTGCATTGCAGGCAGATTCTTTACCATCTGAGCCATCAAGCCATCTGAGCCACTTTGAGAGGTTCTGAATTGAGAGTGGCACCTAGATTTGGGCCTAGTCTCTGATTGCCTTTGGGTAGGCAGGAAGTGAAGTGAGTGGGCAGGTGAAGTCTGGACTGGTCGTCAGGTGCAGGCTGGAGGACAGGGAACAGAGCTCCAGATCCTGTGTCACTGAACTTAATCTTTTTTCAGTTCAAAAGGAGGAGAGATGCAGATTTGATTTTTCAGTCTGTTCTTTTGTCCAAAAAACCACAGTGGAGAGTCACAATACTTTTGCCTCACGCCATCGCGGAGAGTGCAAGGCCAAGTGCATGAACAGCCTTCCCTGTAAGCTTCTGGCCCTGAGGAGGAGGTGATTCCCACGGGCCCCCATGGCCCTCGGTCAGGAGACAGGGGCTGTGCTTCTGCTTCCTCTCAGGTGGAGCCTCTGAGAGTCTGTCCTCGTCACACCGACCCTTCACCCCACCACGTCTGTCCATTTCTCTGAGGCTTGGCCACCGTCCCTAGCACCCTCTGTGGAAGCCTGCCTGAGCCCCCAACCATGCTCTCCTCCCACCCTGAGGGTGTAGCCCACATGCCACTGGTACCCCAGCTCTGTGGGGCCTGCATTCCGGGCTCCTCCTCAGGCGAGCCCCTGACCCATGTCCTATAGGCTCTGTGAGTGATGGGAGTCTCCTCTGCGGACCTTCTGTGCCTCACCCATGTGCCAGCCCCGCTCTGTGAATCAGGCCCCGAGTTCAGAGGCTGCCGGCTGCAAGGTAGAGGCCCCATCATGCTTCCTGCAGGGACCTCCCTGGTGACTGAAGCCCGCATTCCATCCCACCTCTCCCCTGGCACCCTCAGGGCAGCCTCAGTCACTCTCTGCCTTTCGTCACTTCCCCTGTTCTGTTGGATGGATTTTGAGTGCTTGTGATGGTCTGTCTGTCTTGGGCTCTGAACCCACCCTCCTGTGCTGCATGACCACCGTCATCTGTGAGGTGGTGATAGGAGCACCAGTGGCAGACCCAGAGAGGAGCCTGCCAGGAGAGTGGCTCCCTCTGGCCTGTGAGATCATAACTCTGGCCTCCTCTAGCTGAGCGGGTGTGGTGGCCAGTGGGGTATGCCCACAGCCCCTCTGGTGCTGCCCTTGTAACTCCATGGTGCCTCCTGGCATTGGGAATTGACCTTTTGCCATTGTGCCTCTCCTTGTCAGGAAGCCCGTCCCGCCCTGCCTGTCAGTCCTGCTCCTAAGAAGCCTCTATCATCGCCAAGACAGCCGAGGGGCACCCCGGGAATGCTTCTATTGTATTTGTGTTTTCCAATCAATAGACTTGACTGGCCCCCGGCACCCAGCATTTGCTGAGACCCCGAACAGGCTCAAGGCTATTAGTGTCCTCCCCACAGTGAACGCCTTTTTACAGAAATATCTCCAGAGAATTTGAGGCTCCCTTGTTAGCCTTAGAGGGGTCCTGCTGGCTTCCCCCAGCTGGGGGCTGGCAGGCCTGGTAGCCGGAGTCCTGCTCCCCACCTGCTCTGGTCAGGAATGCCTGAGCTGCCCTCTGCCCCAGGAAGGGAGGGCAGGGGGAATCTGGGGCCTGAACCCTCCCAGGGCAGGAACTGTCACCCTCTGAGAGCTGTCAGGCTTTGGGGACTGGACAAATGCCACATCACAACCCAGATGCCCTCCCACACACACCCAGGCCTTAGGACAGTGCCCTCAGCTGCAGAGGAGGCATTTTATGCAGTTGTTTCCATGTAACAAGCAACTAAAGTGAGATGAGCAGAAGGGTGGCCAACTCCACATCAGTTTATCAGAGGGAACAGACCAGGAGACGGCAGACCTGCAGAGTAGGCCTGGCCCTGCTGCCAGCATGTGATGAGAGCCTGGAGCCTCTCTTCCCACACTCCTGGGGTGGACAACAGTAGGGTGGCCAACTGACTACTCTGGGCATTTTTCTGGACGGAGTCTGGCTCTCTGGAGAGAGGAGGGTGGGCTGGGCATGAAGGCTGGAGGCCAGGAGAGTGGTGCCATGGGGCAGCGCCCCTCCATGGCCATGCCAAGGATACATACCCCTGGAAGAGGATGTCTGTGTATCTGGTGGGAGATACTCTGTGAAGAGGCCCCAGGGGGATGTGTCAGCTCTGGTGGCCCCTCAGGAGTCATCAGCCCCAGGCTGGTCCAGGATATGTCCAGGAGAAGGCCAGGGCCTGCCTTCCAGCCCCTACTCCTTCCTTCTCTGGCACATCCCCCAAAACCCTACTAGAGCCCTCCCCCTGGTGCCCCTGGGAGGGGGCAGTGACATCTGAGAGTTACTGTGCCACAGATCAACCCAGGATGCGGGCACAGGAGGGCTGGAAGGAGAGGCAGACGGCAGCATGTTCCCTCTGATTAACGAGCCCAGGCCACCATCCATCGCCGGCCTTCATTAGGGCTGCAGAGAGTCATTTTGCATGGGCGTGTGGCCTCTCCTCCCCTCTCTTCTCCCGGGTGATTGATGCCCCCAGGTGCCTGCATCCCCCAGCAAGTGAGAAGCCCTCTCTCCTCCTGTGGATGAGGAGCGGAGGCAGCCGGCTTATTATGCATGATTCTTACCTGTGTGCCATTGGCGCCAACTTACAAGGCTGTCAAAATGGCCAGGGCAAGCGGATCTAATCTCCCTTAGAATTCACAGTGCTGGGAGACTGCAAAATGCCAGGCTTCTCCATTTTAATGGGTCTTTGACTCTCCCCACAAAAATGCAAATAGGTGAGGCACTGAGCAGTGGGCTCCTGGCCAGGCCAGCGCCATCAGCATGCTGGAGCAGAGAGATAAAGGATGTCCCTGGACCACAACACTCCTGGAGAGTCTACTTTCTCTCCTTGCTGCTGGAAGGCACCCGTGTTGGTGCTGGGGTGGGAAGCTGGGTCAGGAGGATGTGAGGGCTTGGGCAGGAGCTCTGCTGCAGGTCTGGTTAAAGGCCCCCCAGTGCCTGATGGCCTGGGTGTGCCCAGGGCTGCTGACCATCATGCCTGGGCGTAGAGGAGCCTCCAAGGTCTACCTTGTCTGTGCCCACTGACACCATCTGGCTGGTTTGGGTTCTGCCTACAGATGTTTGATGCTGCGGAGGGTCAGAGATCCCCAGCTAGGATGGGTGAGACCGACTTTTCTTCTCATTTCTCTGGCTCTGGGGTATTTTCAGACGTAGGAGAGGTGCAAGTGGATTTGAGAGGGTGTCTGACCAGCTTGAAGGATCGGGAAATATAGAAGTTAGAATGGGAAAGGGAGCTGAGATAAAAGGAAAAGAATGTAGATAAGGAATCAGGCAGAAGACAGAGGGGCTGTTGGGCATTTTGTGCCTAAAATGAAGACTTTCAGTCTCCCTTTTTCCTTGCGCCTGTGTATAGTCTCACTTGCTCAGAGCTTCTCTTTTGTTGGAGAGCAGCTGTCAGTCCTTGAATTCCAAGTCCCCTCCTCCATCGAGGAGGCAGATGCCGGTGGCATGCCATGCAGGATAAGTGTAGGGGTGTGGGGAGGGGACAGGCAGGGCTCCACAAGGAAACAGTCTCCCAAGGGCGGGCCCGGCACAGAGCCTCTGCCTCTACTTGGGCAAGAACACTATTGAAATCCTTTCACTCTGAAAGGTGGACCGGGTGGTCCTGATCCATCAGGACGATGAGTAGGTAACAGGACAGGCATGTGGGCGCCCTGCCTTTGTTCTGAAGTGCTGTCCCTGACCTTGGCCCTTGGAAAACTCAAAGGGTGAAAGTGAAAGTCGCTCAGTCATGTATGAGCTGCTTGTTGACCTCTTCCCAAGCATCTCTGGATGTGAGGAGACACTCTTGCCTTTAGTTCTTGGTGGCCTCGCAAGAGGGGACCCTCCCTGGTGGCACATGAGACTGTTGATGAGAGAGAAGACCACTGCCCAGCACCATTGTTCTCAAACCGGTGATTCTTCAGCCATAGTTTTGAAGAATGAAGCCTGACACTCTGGACCAAGAGGACCTGTGTTCTCCGTAGCAGAGGCTGCTGGAGCCACACTCATGCACAAAACAGGCAGTGGGGCATGCGTGTGCATGAGTCCATAACCCTCCCCCCACCCCCAACTCCACAGGCCACGTGGGTCCCCATCCCTGACATTTGTCGTTGGTTAACCCAGAATGTCCCTGTGTCCAGCCCAGCAGAGGCGCTGTGGCCCTCAGGCCTGGCTGCTGGAGGCTGCTGCCCTCTGGCTGCAGAGCCCATGCCCCACCTTGGGATGGGGAGGCATGTGCTGAAGAGGGCAGTATTGGGGTCACTGGGTTTGGGATGTGGCTGTAGAGCTGTGGCTGGCACCCCAGCATGCCAGCTTCACCAGCTTTGCACCAGCACCAGGGCACTGAGAATAACACAGGAAGAGGCCTGGCGTGTTGGTGTTCCCTGGGCCTCAGAGTGTATGTGGGATCAGGGGAGCCGCTTGGCTATTCGGGCTACATCGTCAGCCTTCCCTTTAGGCCCGGGTGAGACCACACAGGGTCCAGTGTGTCTACGCGGGCAGCCTGCAGGAGAGGCATTCGGTACACTCATGCCGAGGCTGCAGCCCCATCCCAGATTCCCCGTGCACGGGGTCCATGGTTGAAGGAGACTGTGACAGGGTCCCTTGGTGGTTGGACAAGGAGGGCTGAGGAGAAATTAGAAGGCAGCTGGAGGGCCGAGGCTTTTCAATCAAGACTGCCAGGGCGGGCTGGGGTTGGGGGACCAAAGCCCACCCTTCAGAAGGGGCCTTAGGACCTAGCTGGGACCTTAGGCCCTTAAGATACTCCACTGCCCACACCAGGGCATGGCAGTGCTTGCTGTTAGGGGACCAACTCTGATTTGTTAAGTACTTGCACAGTGAGTGTCTGGTGACACTTCCTTGGCTCCAAATGATCGCCTAGGTTGATGCCCTAACCTCAGTACCTTATGATATGACCTTATTTGGAATAGCGTCATTGTGGATATGATTAGTTACCATGAGGTCATACTAAAGTAGGTTGGACCCCTAACCCAATATGACTGATATCTTATAATATGGCCATGTGAAGAAAGAGGCACTTGGGGTCACTCGTGACCCTGAAGGCAGAGATCAGTTCAGTTCAGTTCAGTCGCTCGGTTGTGTCCGACCCTTTGCAACCCCATGGACCGCAGCACACCACGCCTCCCTGTCCACCACCGACTCCCGGAGTTTACTCAAACTCACGTCCATTGAGTTGGTGATGCCATCCAACCATCTCATCCTCTGTTGTCCCCTTCTCTTCCTGCCTTTAGTCTTTCCCAGGATCAGGGTCTTTTCAAATGAGTCAGCTCTTCACAACAGGTGGCCAAATATTGGAGTTTCAGCTTCAACATCGGTCCTTCCAATGAACACCCAGGACTGATCTCCTTTAGGATGGACTGGCTGGATCTCCTTGCAGTCCAAGGGACTCTTGAGTCTTCTCCAACACCACAGTTCAAAAGCATCAATTCTTCGGCCCTCAGCCTTCTTTACAGTCCAGCTCTCACGTCCATACATGGCTACTGGAAAAACCATAGGACCATTGTTGGTAAAGTAATGTCTCTGCTTTTTATCGGAATGATTCAATTTCAAGGCAAAGAACACCAAAGATTGCCAGGAAGACCCCAGCAACTAGAAGAGACCAGGAAGGATTCCCCCCTGCAGGTTTCAGGGGGAGCATGGCCCTGCTGACACCCTGATTTTGGACTTTTAGCCCCCAGGGCTGTGATACATTGCATTTCTGTTGTTTGAAGCTACCTAGATTGTGACTGAGCTGGGCTGGGCTGGGCAGAGAAGGCAGCCCTTCTGAGGCTTGTCCCCAGCCCTCCCCAGCTGAACAGCCCATGGCAGGTCCCCCTTCTCTGGATTGCTTCCCAGGAAGCCTCACTTGGTAGAGCTCTGGGAGGGAGGGAAATCTGAGTTGTGCCTCTGGCTTGTTGACCGGTTCTGCCACGTGGAAACCAGGACCAGACCCAGAGCCCCTCCCACCTCCTAGAGGCACATTTCTGTGCTCTGACCCATCTGAGCTGTGGCTTCTTTCTATTTATAATAATTAATTGCACCTTGAGAAATGAAAGAAACAGAAGGAGAAGGGTGTGGTGGGGAGGACTGCACTAATCTGCGTTCTTTAAAAGAGCAAATTTCACAGTTTGTATTTGTGGTTTAAGTGTCTCTTCTGCCTCATTCAGTCAGTCAGTCATTCAGCAGATGGGCTGGACTGGCTCATTCCATTTACTCAGGCTTGCTTCTCTTCCTCACCGACCACTCTTACACACCAGTCAATGGAGACTTACGTAATAACAGTTCCTCTTCACCTACACTTACACTTGGCAGACAGTAAATAAATGTTATTCCAATGAGTGTTCTTAAGAATATACAGAGCATCTTTGTGGGCCTGGTCTCACTGGCTCAGGGATGCAAGAGAGAGACCTCTTTCTGGAAAATCAGATCTTGATGTTCAGATGTTGATTTGCTTGTTAGTCTTGGAGCTGGGGCTTGAACCCAGGTCTCCAGAGCTGATGGAACATTTCTGCTACATAAGGCATCTGATTAAAGTCTATGGGATGTAAGTCACAGCTGTGCCTTCTCAAAGTACTTACAGTGCACTTGGGCAAGAAAGATTCAGAACAGAATTCAGGTAGAGAAGAGGAAAAAGCCATTCCAGGCAGGAGGCCCTGCCTGAGCACAAGTGGGGGTGTGGGGGATGATGGGTCCTTTGGGAAATTGAAGATCAATTTGGAAAAGTTGGGCTTGGAGCAGAAGCTTCATGGAGGCCGGAAGTTTGTGGCATATCTTGGATTAGTGAAGAGACGTTGGAAATCATAAAGTAGGGGAGTGAGATGGGATGAAATAGGGTTTTTAGAAGGTGGGTTAAATTTCTGTTTCTGAACGTGTGTCTTCTAAAACAGCATGCGAAATAGAAGAATGTGAGTGATAGTAAACTGGTGTCCCTGACCTATGAGCTCTTGCACTTGGCTTTCTGGTCTTTGTACTCCATTGAAGCGCCGTTGCCTGAGTTGCATCTGTGGGGCGACACAGTTCTGTGTCCTGCTCCGTGTTTAGTTGCTGACATCCTGATGCTGTGACATTGTAACAGTCCAGGAGTGTGAATGTGAGTGTGCAGTCCTACATTTCCTTCCCCTCTGGATAGGCTGGTTCTAGTGTTCTCACGTTCTAAATAATGCTGTAATGAATATCTTCATGATATAGAGCCTTCTGTTTTCCTTTGGCCAGTGTCGTGGGGGTGACATCACTGGGTGATCAGAGGAACCGAGATTCTATAAGCCTTTGCTGAGTGTGGCCGTATTGCCTTTGAACTAGTTGCATGGACAGCAGGAGCTAAACTGGGCAGCTGTGTGGAGAGTGGTACAGAGGGAGCCTCTGTTGAGACCCCAGCTAGGAGGTGGTTGCTGTCGCCCCACTGTGCAGGGCTGATGCTCTAGACTCATAGTTGCTGATATTGGAAAGGAACACACAGTGAAGAAGATGCAGGAGTCACTGTGGCGTGGTGAGTGATCTGATGATGGACTAGGGAGAACAAGGAATCAAAGCTAAATGCGCCTGAGGTTTCCCACAAGGACTCCAGGGAATGGCAGTGGGAACATGTGGAGCGGGGTACGTGTGAAGAACCTTTGCCTGGGTGGACACATGGGATGAGATGTGAAAGGCTTGCTTGGAACACTTTTTCACTAGCTGTGTTGGGCCCAGGGCCCAGTTATGCCAGAACATGAGCCCCTGAGGCTAGCTGGTGCCTTTCCCAGTTCACACTCATCCAGAGCCATCTCCAAACCCAGAGCCGGCACAGCTCTCGCTCCTCTGTCCTGGGGGGCAAGCTGAAGTCTGTTCAGAAGGTTGGCGATGAGATTGCCCAGAGGCTGGACTGAACTGGCAATAGGAAGTCTGGGCAAGTGTGAAGTTGCAGCTGAGCAGCTGTTGGTTGTGGGACCCTGTGTCGGGGCTGAGGTTTGCGGGAGTGGCAGACACCTGAGGAATCTTGTAGGCATCATCAGGAGTTCTTTGCCCAGTGAACGGGATGTATGAAGACAGGACACACCCCCAGGGAAGACCTGGAGAAAGAGCTCCACGAGGCCCCTGCAGTGAGCCTCGGTTGCATCTTTGGCAGGCCACAGTGATGGACGGAGCAAGGCCATGAGTGGGGGCACCGAGGAGCCTGGGATGGTGGCTGGAGGAGTGATCTCCTGGAAATGCTCAGGTTCTTGTGATGAGTTCAGGTCTGGAGGGCAACGTAGGGGTCCCATGGAGAGGCTGAGGTGGTCAGAGCTGCCCCGCGCACTGTGAGTGCTGGCACACTCTGGATTTGGGAGTGGGGGAGGCTGCTAACCACATGTCTTGTTCCTGCCGGTGTAGACTCAGTTCTGGAACAATGTGTGTGTGTGTGTGTGTGTGTGTGTGTGTGTGTGAAGGGGCTGGTCACTGAGCCTCCTGGGTAAGGCAGGAGGAAGTGCCAGCTGAGCACCAGGCTCCTCACACCTGTCATTTTATTCAGTGTTCACAACTGTCCCTGGGATTCCCCCTTCCTGCCACTCAGCGAGGCCGTAATTGCAGGTTTAGCTGCGTGGTTATTTGATTAATTTCTGTCTTCTCACTTGTCTGCAAAGTCCTCGAGGGCCGGGGTGTCTCTTTTCCTCTGCTCTGCGCCCACCTGCCTGTGGGAGCGGCTCAGACAACCTTTGCTGCATGGGTACCATCACCCCCTGATGCCATGCCTCTCAGCCTTCTTCCAGTGATCCCAGCCCCTCGTGAAGGCTGAGGGAGAGGCTGGGGCCGCAGTGGGCTGACCTCCAACTCCTGGCCTTTACCTGAGAGGACCTGGATTCGTGGAGCGACTCTGGGCTGTGGCTCCTGGGTTTCGGGAGCTCCGTGAGCCATAGAAGGCTGCACCGGGCAGTGACTGCACGGCCGCGCTGGTTCTTCCCTTCTTGGAAGGTCCTTGGATTTGCCTTATCAAATACACATGAGGCTCTGCTCAGTGGAGGCCCGGAAGCCCCCATTCCATCTGTGTATGTTGTTGTATATTGTTACCACCATGGAAGGACGTTGTAAATATTTTCAGCTGAATGTCTGATTAATGTCTCTCCAGAAAGAGTGGCAGAACTGTAAGGAGAGGGTTTATTTAGCTCTCTCTCACCATGATGGGCATCTAATTCATCCCAAATGTCAATACATCCCAAGGTGCCAATCCAGACAGAAAGGGGAACCGTCTGCAGAGCTGGGTGGCAGCTGCCTTTTCCTCTGTGCAGGGGGTTCAGACCTGCCCCCACCACCCCAACCCTCGGGTGGCGGCCTCCTGTGGTTGGATGGGGGACCCTGAGGGTTTCCCTATCAGAACCACTGAAGGGAAATTGTTCCCTGGGAAAATGGGGTCTCTTTACCAGGCTTCTCATGTGCCCCAGGCTTCTCGGGTTCTTGCCAGTCTGGCTGGCTCCTGCCAGAGACCCCCTTCTGTCTCCCCCTGCGGCCTCCCCTCCCCTCTGGCTCAGTCTTCCTCACCCCGCTGTTAGGTTTGGGATGACTCCCCGTTCATCCACATCGACCTGTCTCTGCTTTTCCTGGTCACTCTGTCGTCTCTCCCAGGTGAGGTGGATGTCTCCGTTCCTCGCTCCCACCATAGCCCACCCCTGCCCAGGAGGCCAGTGTTGCCTTTGCCCAGAGACAGTGGCATGTGTCTTTGGGGATGGACCCACTTACTCCCCACACGTCCATTCCCTTGGGTTTCTCGGTTTCCTTCTCATGGCCTCAGCCAGAACAGAATGCTGAGTGAGACTTTGCTTCTTGTCTCTCCACTGGACCAAGAGTCCCTCCAGGGGACCCACTGCTCTGATTCGCTGCCGTATTCTCCACTGATGTCACTCCTGGGTCTTTAAAGGAAGGAGGTAGATGATCAGTAGGTTTCTATGATCATTAATTCTTATAGAAATCTTAGAGGTATTTTACAGATACCATCTTTAGATCCTTTTCATAGCTAAGAAACTGAAGCTTGGAGTGGTTCAGTTATAATAATAAAAGCATTCGTTTGCGGTGCTCTGTGTCACGCAGTCCGCTCTTGGCCCTGAGCTCTGAGCCCTGCTCCATTCTGCAGGTGAGGAGGGAGGGGAGAGAGATGGTCATTATGTGGTGGAAGTGGGGCCTGGACCCCATCTGCCTACCCCAGCGCCTTCTCTGCCCTCCATGTGCCCTCCCCAGCTTTTCTCCCTTGGGCAGTGAGCACGTACACCCAGAGAGCAGAGGCTGGTGGTGGGTATGGGTCCCAGAGTCATGCCCCCTGTAGGCATGCGATCTGACAGCAACACATGCACCTCCAGCTGGTTTGGTCCCCATGCCGCTGTTTGAGAGCAGAAGTGATGGTAAATATTTAATTGTGCTTCCACCATAACTTTCTGCCAGAACTCTCAATATGCTTTATAAATGCAAATGAGTACTCTCTTCATCTCCAGGGAGATGTAAACCTCCTCAAATCACTTTAATTCAGCCCCCACCAGAGTGTAATGCCATAATCAGGAGTGCTCTGTGCCAGAAAAGAAACTGCCCTTAATCATATCGAGTGGATGGTTTATGGTTTTGTGGCCTTCCATCTCCACGGCGGGCAGGATGCAGAGAAATGGATTCTTCTCGTTGCAAGTTCTGTCCAAGAAGGTGGATGGAAAACATTATTTAGAAACAGATTCAATTATAGCCCTTGAGCAGGTAACTATGAATATAATGAACTCTTAGATTGTATTCCTGGGGTTAACAGAACAAACCAGTCCTTGGAAGATTTAGGAGTGAAGGCTGTTTCTTACTTTTGGTTCTGGACCCTAGTTCCCTCCCTGCCCATGTCCTCTGCTCTTCACTGCACTTCAGCATGATCCTGAAGTTGGGGAGTGCCTCCATATACATTTTTATTGCAATATGTGCTGTTCTGGGAGGCTTTTGTGGCTTCTTAGCTTTATGAGCAAGATCCTTCATTCTGGGCACTGCAGAGTCCACAGAAACCCATGTCTGTCCAATAGGCAGCAGGCTGAGATTTGAGGCTATCAGCCTCAGAATGGGAGGCTGTGTGACCCTGAAGGAGGCACTACGCTATTCTGTACCCTGGTCCCCAACTCTGCAAAGTGGGTTCAGTGACTCCTGATTCAGGCCCACCTGGCGAAGGCATTTAATCATGGAGATGAATTTCTCCAGGGCCTCATGGAGTGCCTTTGGAGACATGTATTATGTAAATCTGGTGTGTCATTATGATCATTATTAGTGCTGTGAAGTGGAGACGCGGGGGAGAAGGAGGGCTGCTCCGTGCAGGAACCGGCCTCCCCAGCTGTCGGAAGAATCGGCGGAGAAAACAAACTCAAGCAGTCTGTTCCTGTGCGTGCGTTCCTTCGGTTATGCAAGGGGCACCACTCTTGATCCAACTCCAAGTGAGCTTGGATGGGCTAGTAAACCCAACTCCCTGTGTTTGCTTTATTCCCCTGTTTGCAGTGGGAGCCCCCACTCCAGTGGGAGGCAGGTTGTGAGGAGGGGCCTCACTGACCTGTTAGCACCTGTCCATACTGGTCCCATTGAGATACCCTGGACCCCATCTGAGCCGTGGGTATAGTCCATGCCAGTCACCATGGGGTGGTTCTGGGGTCCCTTCACTGGATCTGTTCTGGCCCAGAGACTCTGCTCCGTCTATGCCATGTCCGCCTGCTGGGGTCACTCCAGGCTGGGATGCTGGGTGTCCAAGGCCCTGTCATCTGGGCAGACTCCCACCATCCCTTCTCTGGGATTGAGCACTGAGAGACAAGGGCATAGGACACCCCTTGACTCAGCACGGCTCCTCATTTATCACTTTATTTTCACTGCCTGAGTCCTGCCCATAGGGTAGGTTTCTTCCTAATCCTTTGGTTTGTGCCAGAAGTTCTTTTGTTTCCTAAGGGGCCCAAATTTCTGCATTCATACTTCCCATCTCCTGCCTGGAATAGAGAACAGAGAATAACTGTTCACAGGGGAAGGAGGGATGTTCAGGAGAAAAGGAAACAGTAGGGAGAAACCAAAACAGCTCATCAACTCTGTGTCCTGTGCCCATGTTTATTGAGCCACCTGTTCAGTTAGGGGGTACTGTGCCTGGTGCTTTGATACATGCCTTGGAAAGTTCAAGTGCATAAGACACCTCCACTAGCCTAAAGAGCACAACTGTCTAATTTTGAAAGGTGCCCTTTTGGAACTCTGGACTCCCATGCCAAAAAAAAAAAAACCCTCACAATTGTGTATTTGACTCATAGCTTCTAACTTAGGCAAAACTTAACTCAAAATAGATCATAGACCTAGATAGGAGAAAAACCTTTGTAGTCTTGGGTTAGGCAAAGATTTCTTAGGTATGATATCAAACCATAAAAGAAAAAAGTTGATAAATTAGACTTCTCCAAAATTTAAAACTTCTGCTCTTTGAAAGATGCTATTAAAGGAATGAAAAGATAAGTCATAAAGTGGGATAAAATATTTGTAGACCATCTGGTCTGATGATAAAGGACTTGTATCCAGAATAAAGAACCTACCAAACTCAACAATAAGGAAACAACCCAATTTAAAAATGGAAAAATATCAAACAGACACTTCACCAAAAGATATACAGATGACAAGAAATCATGTGACAAGATGCTAACCATCACTCTTCATTAAGGAAATGAAAATTCAAACCACAATGAGATACCACTGCACATCTGTTAAAATGGCCAAAATTAAAAATGACTGACCATGCCAAGTGTTGGCAAGGATGTGGATGAACTGGAACTCTCATATACTCTCATGTAATAGCCCCAAAATGGAAATGACAGGTGAATTGGTAGACAAAAATGCAATCTCTCCATACAGTGAAATACTACTTAGCAATGTAAAGGAATGAACTATTGATACACACAAATATGGTGAATCTTAATTATGCTGAGCTAAGCCAGATTAAGAAAGTATACTATATGATTTCATTTATATAAATTTCTGGAAAATGCCAGTTAACCTACAGTGAGAAAAAAACAGATTAGTTATTGCCTGGGGACAGTGACGGGGTGGGGCAGGGGCAAGAGGGAAGGAGGGATTTTAAAGGGACAGGAAGCTTCTGGGAATGATGGCTCTGTTTCTTGATCGTGGCGATGGTTTCATGGGTATCAATATATGTCAAAACTTATCAAATTGTATGCTTTAATTATGTGCAGTTTATTGCATGTCATTTCTACCTCGGTAAAGCTGCTGTTAAAAAAAAAAAAAAAGGATTTCTCGGGTGGTCTGGTGGTTGAGACTCTGCTTCCAATGCAGAGGGCACGGGTTCAATCCTTGGTTGGGGAACTAAGATCCCACATGCCATGTAGTACAGCCAGAACACACTAACCCCCATACACAACAAACACACACCCCTGAAAACAAAAGGGCTTTTGGACTTGCTGATCAAAGCTCTAGTCAGGTTTTGGGGAGAAGTTTCTATCGAGAGGTAGGGCTGACAGCAGTCAATAATAGATTGAAAAGGAAAGACAGAAAAAAGAAAAAGGTGCCCCATTTTCAGGACACTTCACTGCTACCTGCCCGAAAACAGTTGTAGTAAATATCAGCTCTGTAATTGCTACATGGTGCCTGGTGATCTTGGTGTATGTGCTATAGCCACCCTGGTGCCCCTGGGGGCTTGTAGCCAAGCCAGGGTGTCCGTCTTTCCCTTCCTGGCCAGAGGGATTGGTGACCAGGAAGCAGGCCTCTGGGGTCTGAGATGTGTGTTTGTGTTTGGGGTGAGGCCTTTGCCAAAGCCACATGAGCTTCCAGCAGAGTCTTAGGAAAGGGGTGGCTATGAATCTGGGCCCGGAACCTGCAGGAGGACTGAGTGTTGGGGTCAGAGAAGTTGAAGGGAAATCAGCTGAGAGTGTCAACATGGATGCCTAAGGGGAAGCAGAAGAGAGGAGTGGGGAGAAAGGAGTAGGGAGTCGGAGATCAGAAGGAGGTGGCTGAGAAAGACTTCAGGGGGGAATTCGATTTGGCTACTTGGTCAACACATAGGTTGAGTGATGTGAGAAGATGCCATGTCTCAGGGTTAAAGTGATGAGTAGGCAGATGATGTCACACACCATCCCCCAGGTGGCTTGGGGTCATTCAGTAGAGCCTTAGCATCAGGACACCTGAGGTCTGTACCTAACTCTGCCACGAGCTGCTCCTCCTAGCAGACCTCTTCCCCTCAGCCGTAGGCTTGGCAGAGGAGCCCAGGGTTCCTAGCACTGACATTTACAGTCCTAAGTAACTTCACTGTCCAGTAATTCTTCTGACTCACTATATTTTCCTTTTTTTGACCTTCAGAAACTTTAATGGACACCAGGACGGCTACTGCAGAGCTGGGCTGGACCGCCAATCCCGCATCAGGGGTGAGTGTCAGACTGTCCGTCCTCCTGTCCTGATGAGTAGTCATGGGAGCAGAACCTGACTTGCCCCTGTGGGATGTGGATTACAGGTGTGAATGGCTTTGTCCATGGCCCATCCACAGAGAGCCAGCAGCAGGTGGCCAAGGCCTGTGTGGGACTGGGGCCAGTGGCTGCCAGTAGTTGGGTGTTCAAGTCAGTGGTGATGGGGAGGACAGAGATCCGGATGTCCGTGGGGCTGAAGAGGGGCCAGGGCATGAGGAGGAGCTCGAGTTCAGAAGGGCTGAGGCTGTCTTTCACCTGGCGCTGCCTTAGAGCAATGTTCTGGATTGATTTGTTCAGTGTTCACGCACCTGGTCAGAATCTGTAGCTGCAAAGATGAATAGCCTTGAGGAGCTCATGGCCTCCTGTGGGATCCACCACATGCATGAATGAGCTGAAATGTATCCCTCCTGGGTGGCAGTGGGGAGACTGGGCACAGAATTGGGAGTGAGACACTTCAGAGGGAGACAAGAAGCCTTTACAAAAAAAGTGCATGCAAGCTGGGCTTTGGAGAGTGAGTAGGAGTTTGACAGGCAGTAAGTAGGGAGTCTGGAAAGATATTCCAAGTAGGAGGAATAGCTGGTTAAAAGGGATGGGGTCATGAAACGATGTAAGAACAAGAGTCTGTGTGTCTGGACCTTGGGAGGGTGTGGATAGTGCTGAGGTGGGGCTGGGCTGTGGATTGGGCAGTGCACAGCGTGGGGAACTGGGACTGTTCTGCTGAGTTAGCCATTTGGCTTTATGGATCTTGTCACACTTGCTGACACGATTGTAGGGAACAGTTGAAAGAAGGCTCTTTTAGCTGTCTTGGATGGGTCAGAAGCATCAGATTAAAATGGGATACTCAGGACAGTTGAAGCAAAGCTAAGCAGGAGGCCTTGGCAGCATTTGGCAGTGGGTAAAGACACTGGGGAGGGGAGAGGCGGAGGGAGGAGGTGGGATGGGATTCACATCTCAGGCTCGAGTGGCTGGCTCTCTGTGGGGCTTAATCATGAAAGGAGAGGACAGGAGGAATGCATGGACTCTTCATCCCGGCGAGGGGGTGAGGCAGGGGCAGGGTTAGCTGGATCTTCTCTTCAATCTCACTCCTCCTCTCTCCTCCCTGCCTTTGGTCACCTCCAGCCTGGGGCCTCAGGCCACTCTGCACCCCAGGGTGTGAGTCACAGCCAGTCCTAGGACTCCCACTTATGTCTCAGGGACTTTGGGATTCAGGTCCCAAGGCAGACTGTGGCCTCACCTGTGCTTTCTCTCCGGGATCTCACTTCTGGGTGCAGGCATCAAACCTTGGGGTGAGCTGTGTTTCCCAAAGTGGGGCCAGGAGCAGGGGCCAATCTTGCCCACACTGACAAGTCCAAATCCTGCTGGGAACACTGCAGGCCACCAGGGAACACCTCCGACTCCCACTGGGGACCTTGTGAAAGCTGATGATGTAGCAACTCTTCAAGTGGCCCAGACATTAAGGATTTGCACCTCTTCTACAAGTTACATTGTTAGCAGAAGGTTTGCATGTTTTCTCCTGTGACTTAAGTCATTGATGTGACTTATGGTTCATTTTCTCCTTGATTTTTGTACACACCACCTGTCTTCTTTAAACTTCTGAACTCCTTCCCAAGACAGGTGGTCCTTTTGGGAAATATTCAAAGTCAAGAGATGCCTGGAAGGGGATGAGAAGGAGTGAGGGGCAGGAGAAAACCAAGAGGTGGTCTTCTTACAGAAGCAGAGGGGGCAGGGGTCAAGGAGGAATGGGGCAAAGGTGGCAGGTGCTGCTGGGCTTCGGATGGTGCACTGGGCTTGGTTACAGCGACCCTATGGGTGCCACATGCTGATGGTTTCAGGAGGGACCAAGGTCAGAAGCCAGAAAGCAGGGCGTTGAACGGTCGATGGGAGGTGAGGTGATGGAGCAGCCCATGAGAGGAGGAAATACAGAGCCCAGGAGGTGGAGGCAGGTGCCTCTCAGGGGACAGGATTCCTTTGTGGTTGAAATGGCAGGTCAGAGAGACAGGAGGACTCAGGATTGGTATGGAAGCCATAAAATAAGAAGTCTTTTAGTTTCCCATCTTCTCTGTGAGGTTGGAGGGGTGGTTGGGAGAGTGGAGGTGGGGAGCCTTAAGTAGCAGGTCTTAGGAGGGAGGAAAAGGTGTGAGGTAACTGCCACTGCTGGTGAGTTGGGAGAGTCTGAACTCTTTGGAAGGAAGATGGCTGGAATGAGGACCTAGTTGAGGTCTAGGCTGTGTGTGTGTGATGGCCCCAATCTGGTATGCCTGGAGGCTGTGTGGCATTGGAGTCATCCTCACTTGTGCTTATGTGAGAATGGTGGGCCTGGGGGGCCAGGAGCTGAGGATGTTGGCAGGAGGGGTTCAGCATCTTGTAGCATGACATCACCCCAAAAAGAAAAGTGACCCCAGGACCATTGTGACAAAGTACAGAGGCCTAGCTGGGGGTCTCAAGGAGACTGAAGGAGGACTGAAGGCCATGGCCTTGGATCAGGGCTTAACTTTAAGACACACAGAGTACTTCTGGGTGATAAAGGGGTCTGGGGAGTGGGGCCAGGGTCCGGCATTTGAGAAGCCAGGAGGCTGGGTGAATGGTCCACATTTTCCTGGGATCCAGTAGGGGAGGAGATGAACCCCGCCCCAGCAACCCAGAAGGAGAGCAAATTGTCCTTCAGATGGCCCCTGCAGTCAGGATACAATGTGTGCTGAAGATGTTGATGGGTGGGTAGGCATTGTTCTGGTAGTCTGTGGGTCTCCAGGGAACTGGTTGGCCTGGTCCAGAAGGGGTACCATGATTCTACTAGGGGGGCCCAGTTGGCATTGCAATGAACCCTATCCACGGTGCGTGGCCTGTGAGGAAGGCTCTCCAGAGACAGGCCAGGAGACTTCCTTTTATGGTTTCCCTGGGTATCTTCACCCTTGTACTCAAGGACTGCCAGATGCGGGAAGGATTTGGACTGCCCACCCACACATAGCCTGCAAATTGTTTTCAGTTATATCGCTGGAAAATGGATTATAATATTGCATGTCAAAACCAGAAAGTATTTCTGCTCAAATGGCAAAATGTTGCTTTATAATCTAATTGCAGCTTTAATTTAAAGCCTTTAGGTTTAACCCGAATCAGAGGCCACCTGGTGAGCAGAGGGAGAAAATAACAAATATATTTATGAAGTAACAGTTGCTGGGGGGATGGGGGGCTGAGCTCCCATCAGAGGGCATCCCAGGACCCTCACCCATGACCCTGTGAACTCCACCTTCCTCCCTTGGGCTGCCTTCAGTTACCTCCCCCAGACCCTTCTTTATAGTCCTGCTCCAAAAGGGTCCTGACCTTCACATGTCAGGAGCTCTGGGCAGGAGGGTGCTTTGAGAGGTCCCATGGTCAACACTCAGGGCGGTGCTTGGCTGCCACAGGGCTCAGTAAGTGCTAGTTCTCATGGTTTTGTGGTCCACCTTAGCAGTCGTCCCCATCCCTAGAGGGGTTTCCGGGGTGGCTCAGTGGTAAAGAATCCGCCTGCTAATGCAGGAGATGTAGATTTGATCCCTGCCCTGGAGAAGGAAATGGCAAGTCACTCCAGTATTCTTGCCTGGGAAATCCCATGGACAGAGGAGCCTGGCGAGCTATAGTCAGTGGGATCACAAAGAGTCAGACAAGACTGAGTGACTGAACGACAACCACTGTTCCTAGATGCTGCCTGGCCGTCTCCCCTCTTTTCCCCTTCCCCCTTGCATCTCTGTCTGCCCCTCAAGTGTCAGTTCCATTCCTGTCCCCTCAGGAAGCCCTCCTGGGTGCCGCTCCCCACCAGGACTCCATGGTAGGGGCCCTTTTCCTAAAGCAGAAGGCTTGGTGCCAACTCCTAACTGCCCATCACTCTGTGAGCTAAACCTGCGTTGATGGGTGCTTCCTCCCACTGGACAGAGAAAGGAGTGGCTTCAGTAAATGTTTGTTGGCCACATAAAATGAGGAAGGAGCAGCGCATTCATGATACTTACTGCATCTTCAACCCAGGGTTCTGAACTGGGGAGATGCTTGGTTTAGGTTTATTGTAGCCCAATAAAATGAGATTTGTAGGCCTCTCAATACCCAATTGACTGTCAGTATCTTTTAAAGAAACTTAATCAGTGACACAGATAGAGCTACCTCTCCTATGATGAGCATGATGGAGAAGACCAGGACAGTAGCCAGAAGATCCAGCTGCTTTCACATACTGGCTCTGATGGATAAGGAAGGCAAGCTGGGTCCCTCTGACAGTGAGGCTTATTCAGCTCGCTTGTTGGAAATCCAAGCAAGGCCTTTTACTTTTGCAGAGTATTGCCAGGGCTCCTTGGCTATTTGCATGTGGGAAGCCAATAGCCTCTGTGTGGGAGTCTATGACTGTGTAACGTGTGGCCGCCGTGTGAACATCTACAGATCCTGAGTTACCTTGAAAGAGCACTTCACGGGCTTCCAGACTCCACCTCCATCTGTGCTACTCTGTGGAACCACCTCCTCACAACCTGTGACATGTTCTGTTTACCACATTAATATTGGCAAATCTTCATCATGGGAAGGTGGGAAGGTTGATAGAGGAAAGATGCAAGAGTCTGGAGTCAAGCCTGACAAACCTTCAGGTTGAGCAGGCTGGGTGTGTGCATGCCTGTGCTCCATGTGTGTATGTCTGTGTGTGTGTGTGTGTGTGCATCTGTGTATAAATATGTGAAATGTGTGTTCATGTGTGTGTGCATCTGTGTATAAATATGTGAAATGTGTGCTCATGTGTGTGTGTGTCTGTGCATCTGTGCATAAATATGTGAAATGTGTGCTCATGTGTGTGTGTGTCTGTGCATCTGTGCATAAATATGTGAAATGTGTGCTCATGTGTGTGTGTGTCTGTGCATCTGTGTATAAATATGTGAAATGTGTGCTCATGTGTGTGTGTGTCTGTGCATCTGTGTATAAATATGTGAAATGTGCGCTCATGTGTGTGTGTGTCCAGGTATGTGTGCTGTGCTGTGCTGAGCCCTTCAGTCACGTTTGACTCTTTGCAACCCTATGGACTGTGGCCGCCAGGCTCTTCTGTCTGTGGGATTCTCCAGGCAAGAATACTGGAGTGGGGTGCCATGCCCCCCTCCAGGGGATCTTCCCAACCCAGGGATTGAACCCATGTCTCTTATGTCTCCTGCCTTGGCAGGTGGATTCTTTAACACTAGTGCCCCCCGGGGAGCCCATATCCAGTTATAGGTATGTCTATGTGTATGTGCCTGTGTGTGTATGTGCATCTGAGTATTTCTGTGTGATGTGTGTGTGTGTATTCCTATGTGATACATGTGTGAGTGTGTGTGTTTGTGGCTGTGGGTGTATGAAGTTAAATGAGCTGATTTCACCTTATGCCTCTGCAGGCAGTTTCCAGAGTTCTGGAAAGATCTTAAGTGATGAGAGTATTATTGGACTAAGTGGAGAGCTTCCGGAGAGGCCAGTGTGTAGGGCACAACCCTCATTTGAATACCTGTGTATGTGTCTGATAAATTAACTCCTCAAACAGGATGCACGCCCATGAGAGTGGCACACGGGGGCTGTCCTTCCCCACCGCCGTTCTTGTCCTCCTGGGGACCCTCCTGGCTGTTCCCTTTCCCCATCTACCAGTTCCAGGCACCCTCACTGGCTGCCACATCCTAGGAGTAAGGACAGCACACTTAGAAGAGAAATCCACTCTTAATAGCACCTCATTCGTTCCAAGGCCAAGCAAAATCAATTGAAATTTAGTTGGCCTGATAGGTGTGAAGGTTATGGTGCAGCAGTGAAGGCTTCAGGCCCTGGCATCAAATAATCTGGCTTCCGTTCCTGCTCTGCAGTTCCCTGGCTGTGTGATCTTGGCCCATCACCCAGACTTCTTTAGTCCCAGGGTCTCCTCTGCTCAACAGGGCGAGGATGGGAACGATTCCGTATATGCAACCGTGTGGACAAAAAGTTTTCCTGGGTAAACACTCAGAAAGTGTTAGCATAGTACTCACCCTCTGGAGGCCTGGATTTTCTCTTTTCTTCTTTTGATGACTCAATCATGCTAATTAAGATAGAAAAGCCTGAGCTAAATTAGGCAAATCCAGGAGACATTTAGCTCTGGGCAAAATGATTTTGTGAATGGAGTTGTATGGTATTTGAATTTCCGGCCATGCCGGGGGCAGGCGAGCAGAGGGGAACAGAATTGGTAATCCATTTTCAGATTGGTACCCCTGCCTGGGACTCGGGAGCATTGGAACTGGTCACTGATTGCCGGGAGCCACGCTTCAGGATCAGTCGGGGTTTCTTGGAGGCCAGGGACAGAAAAACACAAGTAGTCTTAAGAAAGGTATCTTGGCTCATGTGAATGAATGGTCCAGGGGCTAATGTGGCTTCATGTGTGGCTGCGTACAAATCCTTGGGATCAGTCTGTCTCTTTCCCCACCACCTTTCTCCTCTCTCTGCTCCCCTGGTGTTGGCTCCTTGCTGAGCTTCCTCTTGGTCATGAGAAGTCTGCAGCTGCTGCAGCTCCTACAACCTCATCCATCATCCCCTGGGGCAGAGCCAGTACCTCCTCTGGGAGCCCCCAGCAGAAGCCCTGGAATTAGCTCTGAATGGGCCTGACTATATCAGTTTGGCTCCCACGCCTGCCCTGATCCAGTCCCTGCATTCAGGAAGTACTGAGTGGTCCTCCCAGGTCCTGTGTTCCAACTCCGTGCTGTGCTGAGCCCACCAGAAGCCTTGGGCTGAAGGGCTGGAGGGAGTACCTCTCCGGAAGGAATTGGGATGTGGGTACCAGAAAGCTGAACAGTTGCTGGGCACAGAAAGAGGAAACTTAATACTACATCACAAGGCCCCACGTGCTTTACGGCCAGGTGTACGTCAGTCCTCACAACAGCTCCATTTTACAGAAGAGGAAACTGAAGCACAGAACAACTGTTAAATTGCTTCTGATCACATGGCTGGAGAGTGCCATCTAACCTCCTGCTGCCTGCTCGCCTGCTGAAAACCACGCTGTACCCTCTTTCCTAGTAACATGCTGCAGTGTCTCCAGAGAGTGGCTTCTCCCTGGAATTTCCAGAGAGTTGGAAAAGGAATTTCCAGCTTTGAGTTGCTGGAGGTCCGTCGAGTTCAGGCTCAGTGTCTAAAAGATTTTCTCACAGTTTAGGACACAGTTGGATCTTTTCCCGGAGCTGTTACCAAGGAGTAAGGACTGCTTTCTCCACTGGCAGGGGCCCTGCCTCCCAGCCGGTGGGCCTCCAACTGCCCTGCTATCCTCTCCCCTTCCCACCCCTCCCCTGCCCTCCTCAGGTAAACCCCTGAGATAAGTCAGAGCTCCCACCCTGCGCCTCCCACCCACTCTTTATCTTTTTCTCTCACTACCAAAAGGCCTGTAATTAGGAAACATTAGCAGGCTCAAAACAGCTTTCATACCTGAAACATCCTCTGTAATTGCACTCAGCAGTGCTCTTCTCTGGCTATTAATGTCACTTTTATGAAGCAATGAGGAACAAAACACCCCGAGGCACTTAAAACATTTTTTTAAAATATATAATACATGTCTTTTAGGAATGGAAGTTTAAAATCACCTGCTTGACAGAGACCGTGATTGACAAAGGCTGGGGGCTCAGGACAGAGCCATGGGCCCAGGGGTCCATGGGGTTCAGACACTGCTCTGAAAAGAATGACGGCCCTGGGGTGGGTTGGCCAAGGCTGGTGGATCCCCTGGGATGAAAGGTGGGCCAGACAAGGGCACTGTTCTGCCTGACTTCATCATGTGTGGTTGCTGTCACTGGGTTTTTACATGAGCTCTTTTTTGTGGGCATGTGTGTGCCTTTGACAGAGAGGTGACTGGAGTGTTACAGATGAGCAGTGTCATTGGGTAGAATATGAATTATTACATTGAGTAGAATATTAATTATTGCACTGGTTGCAGAAATGTTAGGGAACCATTGACCGAAACTGCTCACCTTGGTCAGGCAAAATGATAACCACTTGCATGAATTGTCTTACAACAAGAGGTTCCGATAAGGAACAGGATGCTGCCACTGAAAACTAACTGGGATAATTTGGAAGGGGCCCAAAGGAGGAAGGAGACTCCAACCCATGATATGTCCCAACAACCTCCCAGAATCCTTTGCACTGGAGTCCGTCTTGGCTGAGAGATGTGAGTGCCACCCGGAAAGACCCAAGTCACATCAAATATGGGTACATGCAAGATTGGCCAGAGGCAACCGGGACACTAACCCTGTTACCGTAAAACCTGAGATTGTGAGCCACGTGGCAGAACAATTGTCCTGGTTTCCCTAACCCTACTGCTCTCCACCCGGGTGCCCCCTCCCAAGAACATTTTTTGCTTTGTCAGCATGTGTGTCTCCTGAGACAATGCATTTCTGAGTATTAGATAAGAGCCCACTCTCCAGCCCTGGAAGGGTCCCCCTTTCCTGCAACAGAAGTACATGGAGTAGGACTGCATGCATGTGTGTGGAGGGAGGGATGGATTAAGGGAGAGATGCTTCTTGACTCGCTGTGTTAAAGAACTCTGGGAGTTGTGGTGGTTCACCAGAACCTGACTGTCTGACAGATTTATTTTCTTGCTCTTGAAAATGGCTCACAGACTCATTCATCAGTGGAGCAGGAGATAATTCTGTCCGTAAGACTCCGGGAGGGAACCCCAGAGGTCACCCATTCCCCCTCCCCCTCTCAGAGGCAGGCTTAACCCTCATTTGTCCAGACAGACAGATGTCTTTTCTCTAAAATCTTTTCCAGGAAGGCAGACCCCTGCCATGCCCCTTGTCCCAGCCCTGGGAACCTTTCTCCCACCGGTCTGTGAGGCTGGGGACCACCTGCCTGGTGAAGGTCAGAGAGGCCCTCAGGGCTCTGGAAGGAGTCAGGGCTCCTGACACAGGCAGCAGGATGGAGCTGAGTGGGGGTCCACAGGGTCTCGTTGCCTTGACAGCCCTGACTCAGAGCTCCTCACTGGTCTCCTTGGTGAAAGAAGAAATCTGTTACAGGAGAGGATAAAGAATGAGAAGAAAGGTGAGGCAGAGTTAAGAGACCTGTAGAAGATGGACCAGAGTAAAACAGGTGGAGAAGGGAGGTTCAGGGTTGGCAGCAGCCAGATGGGGAGTCTAGCCTGGCTCTGGAAGAAGGCACCTCACCTGTGCGAAAACAGGGTGGCCCTGGGATACACCTTTGACTTGACCTCCAGGTACAGCCAAAAGTGAAAGAATCATTTGGCCTGAATTCCACTGTATTTCTGGTAGCATCAAGGAACAAGCCCAGGATTTGGAGTCTGATGTGCTGGGTCTGTTGCCATTTCCCTCTGAGTTCTTTAACTTCTGAGTCTATCTTCTGCCTCTGTCACATGGCTAATGTAAGATCTTATTTACAGAGTGGTTGGCAGCATAAATTGTGCTTAGCTTCCTTGTAGACTCCAAGGCTCAGTCAATACCACTTGCCCTGACTAGTGCTAGTGGCTGCAGTGACTCTTGTCTGAGAGACTTAACTTGCCTGGGACGAGGGTGGGGACTGATGGGGGTTGGGAGGCCTGAGATGCCAGATCAACTTCCCAGCATTTCTGTCAGGTTGTGGCTCTTGTGAGAATACCATCAGAGGGTGCACCTTGTTATTACTCACAGAGCTGTTATTGAGAACAGTGATACCTACTGCTACTACTAGTTACTGCCAGTTACGTACCAGCTGTGTCCTGGGCACTGGACATCAACGGTACCACCTCATGGAATTCTCACCAGGACCCTGCATGCCAGGGAGTGTTTCTCCCACTTTGCAGGTTTGCAGAGCAGACACTGAGCTCGCGGGCAAGGATCCAAAGTCGCAGAACTGATGAGGGGTTTTGCTGAGACTGACCCCAGGTCTGTCTGACTGTGAAGCTCACTGTGGTGCTTCTGCCCCTGAATGAGAGTGAGGAAGGGCGAGTCATACATCATCAAGAAACAAGGGAACAGAGGGTGAGGAAAGGCAAAATCTCCGTTTTCTACAAAGGGAAAGGGCAGGTTTGAAAGCCAAGGGCCGCTGAAACATACACTTATTAAGTACCCATGGGTCGCTTTTTAGAGCAAGCTGTTTGGAGAGGTGTGGAGCAGGTGCAGTGTAATGTGTGGGGGTTAGAGGCAGAGTAGTAGCAAGTCCAGGGGGAGCCTTGAGGGTGTGACCCCACTCCCAGGGCAGGTGAGGACTGGCCAGGAAGCTGGAGGAGGATGCAGGTGGTCCCTGGCAATGGGTGGCTCCAAGTGATGATGTGATGATGAAGGAGCATGTGGTTAGCTCGCACCCCCAGGTCTTGGCGAATGCTGAGGAAGTGAGGACTCCTGGGAAGGGAGAGAGGTGAGCTTTTGTTTTCCATCCAGTGACCCCATGTCAGTTGGTCTGAACCGGCCCTTTTGCATCCGAGGTGCTCCTCTGCTGATAGAATGGGGGGGGTCTAGTTGTGGTACACCCTCCTCTCCATACGTACTGTCCCACTCACCTCTCTCCCTGCTGAAGACAGGGATGCCCAACACATTTCCCAGTGTCACAGAGGACAACCAACGTGAACGACTTTGGAGTCAAGATTCAGGCTTACCTTGCCGAGTGAGAGCTCTGCCTTCAAAATGTCATGGTCTGTGTTAGTGGTCCACACTTTCATTTAGGTGCAAAGGAGTCACTGTGAGCCAGGTGGGCAGTGACTCAGGTGGGGTCTTCTGAGTAGCTGGTTTCCTATTCATGGGGACCAACTACACGATGCAGGTGCAGGAAGGGCAGGTGCAAGTCACAGGTGATGGTGGCCTCATTGCATGCTGTTCCAGCCTGAGCGTGTCTGCAGAAATGGGCTTATTCTGGGAGACCAGTTTTGAAAGGGACAATGGAAGACCTGGAGTGATGCCTGGTGGGGGTGGTGCCTGGTGGAGGATGGTGCCTGGTGGGGGCACACAGTGATTGTGTCTTTCTGAGAATTTTGGTTAGACCTGGGAACTTCAGCCTGGAAACAATCAGAAGCAAAGTCCAGGAGGCAAAGGCATGAGATCAAAGCCCTCCCCAGGCTTATCCAACCAAGCTCCAGCAGCCATGGTTTCTGAAGTGGATTACACACAGTGGCCACATTCCCACCATTGGGGAGGGGGCAGGATGGGGGGAGTGTGTCCCCTTCTAAGGCCAGATTTGAGTTTCCTGCACCCTGAGAATGGGCATGACACCAGGAGCTCCTCAGGGAAGGCCAGCCTCTTCGCCCCCCTGTGCCTTGCTCCCTTGTTTCCAGGACGCTTCCCACGGGCCACGGCTAGCCTGACCCACTCTCAAAACTCTGCACTCGTGGAATGGAGACCTTATCTCCTTGCCCTGTAACCTAATGTGCTGGCCTCGGCTCTGTGTTCTGAGCGGAAATCCGTCCAAGCTGAAGGGAAATGCCATTGGTCTCTCCCAGGGGTAACTGCTCCTCAGTGTTGATGGAGCTCAGGCCTGGGCAGACCAACACCAGGTTGGTGGGGCTCGGGGCCGGCAGCTCCCGCCCCTGCCTTGTTCGACAAGGCCTTGTTGGGCAGCAGTGAGGACCACATTCAATCGACAGCTTAAGATAATCACATGTGTGAGGCGCTGGGATAATGACAGCTGAATACCCTGCCGCCGTTGCCATAGTGACCAGCCAAGCACTGGTTCCCTCCTTTTTTTTCTCTCTTGTTTTCTGGGCCTCCTTGTTACAGGGCTAGCTGGTGGGGTGGGGGGCCGGGTGAGTTTGGGAAATGGGAAAGAGGAGGAAAAGGGGGAGGGGAGACCCAAGAGGGGTAGCCCATTATATGCTCTTTAAATACCCCAGCTGGAGGTGTTTTAAATCTCAACAGAGACAGAGAGAAACAGTGTCTTAATCCCCAGCTCCCTGTGAATTATTTAAAGGGATCTTGTCAGAAGGATGAATTTGTCACTGTTTCAGTGTCAACAGCAGCAGCAGCTGTCATAATGGCTGAGGACCCCACTCCAGGCAGGGCCTGGTACCAAATGCTGCTGCCTGGTGGAAGTTACAGCAACCCGGGCCCTGTGGACAAGGAGCCTCCTCCCGAGGCACAAGCCTGCAGTGTTTCTCTTGGCGCACTGGCAGAGACCAGGGTGTGAAATGTGCCCAGATGCCGAGATGCAAACCATCTGGACCTTGGGCTGGCTGGCCTTGCCTTCTATGAATGTGGCTCCTATGGCCCATATCCATGGCGTCTCTGAGCAGTGCAGGGCACTCACTGGCTGGGAGTGGTCTGAGCTGACCAGGGATCCTGTGGCCTTTGATGGGTGGGCATATACCCAAGGGAGGGCACACAGGCCCTGCTTAGGCCATAGTCAGTGTCCCCAACTTCAGACAGTACCCACAGGCATGCATGAACACACATGCAAGTGTGCACACATCAAAGATGATGCATAGGTACAGGCAGCTAGAGGGACAAGAGAGAATCGTAGATCATACACATCATGGAGGGAGAGCAGTCTCTCTAGGAGAAATGCCAGGAGCTCAGAGAGAGGCTAAACCTAAGGCTGTGGCTGATAGCCACGACTCACAGGGGTCTCGGATCAGGCTGAGGTGTTTCATGTGCATTTTCCATTTAATCTTCACAGCCATCTGGTGAAGTAGTTCCATACTCTGAGTATCCCTGTGTCCGAGGTGGAGGCTGAGGCTCATGGAGGTTTAGGGGCATGCCATGGTCACAGGACTGGGTCTCACTGACTCCAGAGCCTGTGCATTGAACTCCTGAGGGTCAGGGTTTGGCAGGATGAGAGCAGTGCTGCTTCATCCCAACCCACTGTCGGTCGACACAGACACTTCCAGGCAGTCTGGATAGATCGTGTTGGGCTCATTTCTCTCGCTCTCACCTCAGCACAGTATTTCTTGCATTTTTCCACCATCCAAACTTCCAGAAGAATTTTGTTGAGATTGCCTTGGGAAACAATGGCTATGTTTTCCAGACTCTTCTTTCCATATGCTAATTGTATTCTTTGCCCCCATCCCGGGCTCTTCTGCATCTTATGCACCCTTTGGGAAATTCATTGCTTTGTGCCCTTTCAAAGGTCTGGGCTCTCAGAAGCAGTGCCCACCCCAAGCCAGGTGCCCAGTTCCTTGGCACATTACATAGGGCCATGGTAATGAATAGGGGCCCTCCAGGTCCCCCCAGCGGCCCAGCACGTCTGGGAGGTAAATGGAGCCTGTCGGGAGGTGCGGGGGTGCTCTCAGTCCTCAAGGGAGCCCCTGAGTAAACGGCTGCCTTGCTTGGTTGGTGCACTAAATGCTAGATCCCTCTGGGCTTGTAGGAATTTATGCCCCACGGACTCCATTTTACATTTTAATTAGCCCTCGAGCTTGTCTAATATCCAGGCTCTTTCAGGCTTAGTTTACTGTCTACACAGGACCTGTGTCCTTGGGATCCAGGGCGACCGGTGATGCTGGCTCTCGTCCTGTTAGAGCAAGCTGCAGCCCTGAGGAGTCTCTGGCCTCCTCTGTGTTCTATGAGAACATGTGCTTCCCAGGCCCCGGTGGGCTTCTCTTCCTGTTCAGAGGGCAGCCATCTTTTACTGGGAGCCTGGAAGCAGAACTTTTGACTTTTCCCTGATTGTGAATCCGTGTAACTCAGACTGGGACTTGAATCCACAGTCTTTTAACTGAAGTCACACACCTGGTCTCAGATCTTAATGAGGCTCAGGTTTTTGATGTCTCATTGTAGAAAGAATTCAGTGAGAGACAAAGTGATAGGTAAGAAGTGGATTTATTTAGAGAGAAACCCGCTCCACAGACAAGAGTGTGGGCCATCTCAGAAGGAGAGAGCAGTCCCCCAAAATGATGTGGTTAGTTTTTATAGGCTGGGTAATTTCACAGGCTAATGAGTGGGAGGATTAGTCCAGTAATTTTGGGGAAAGGGCGGAGATTTCCAGGAATTGGGGCACTGCCTACTTTTTGGTCTTTGATGGTCGCCCTAGGAACTGTCATGTTTAGCTTGCTGGTGTGTTACAGTGCGTGTATACTGAGGCTCAAGATCTAGTGGAAGTCGACTTGTGGTCATCTTAAACCTATTTGGTTCTAATCGAGGTCCCAGGTAGCTCAGTGGTAAATAATCTGCCTGCCAATGCAGGAGACTCAGGAGATGTGGGTTCCATCCCTGTGTGGGGAGATCTCCTGGAGAAGGAAATGGCAACTTGTTCCAGTATTCTTACCTGGGAAATCCCATGGACAGAGGAGCCTGCTGGGCTATAGTCCTTGGTACTGCAGAAGGTCAGGCACAACTGAGTGACTGAGCACACGTGCAGGGCCTGTGTCCTTCTTTCAAAGATTGTGCCCGGCCCCCTTTCTTCGTTTCGATTGGGCAGTGCCAGGGGAGTTAGGATCCTGTGGGGCATAGTGATGGCAACCATTTGCAAAATAGCAGATTCCTTCAAACACAAGTTTGTGCCCAAATGCAGACATGGGACCAAAGTCTGTGAGTTGTGTTGAATTTTGTCTCCTTGTAGTCTGAACTGGTGGCTGACAGTGACCCAGGGATTGCCTGATGAGAGAAGGAGACCCTTGCTGAAACCTGGGCAGAGGCAGTGCTGGAGATTCCGGGAGAGGTGGAGAGAAGGCTACTGGCTGGCCCTCTGGGTCTGTACAGGGACTGAGTTCAACTCTTTAGTCTCAGTGTTTCCTGCTGACTGAATGGCAGGATTATTTATCTAAGATGGAGGAGATGATTTTTACACCTTCATGTATGAGTCAAAAGCGGATGCTGAGGTTAACATAACAGCCACGCTGCTGCTGATAGTAACGATGATAGTTGGTACTTAGTGAATGGTAGTTACGTGCAAGCTCAGTGCTACATGGTTTTTTATCTAGGTGATGATCTTTCAATCTTCCTGACACCCTGCAGGGCAAAGAGTATTTTGCAGTTGAGGAAACTGAAGCTCAGAAAATTGTGTGTGGTCACAGAGCTGTAACTGGCAAAGGTGGGGCTCGCCTGCCCCCTCCAACCTCTCCCACCTTCCCTCCTCGCACCTCCCCCCTACCCTGTGCCACTTGGCAGCCACTCTGGCATCCTGGCTTTCTCGGCTGTGTGCCAGGAACACTCTTGCTCCAGAGAGTCTGTTCTTATTCCCTGAGCCTGGAATGCTCCTCCCTCATCTTCCCTAAGCTGGGGGCTCCTGAGAGTCGTTCAGATCTCTGCCCGAAAGCAGACCTCTGACAACCCAACTGCCAGCTGTCTCTTGCAAGCCCCTTCCTGCTCCTCAATAGTATTTAACACTGTTCAACTTTATATTACTAATTCGTTTGCTCATTCATCCTCTGGTTTGCTCCATTAGATTATCAGGCCCATGGGGCAGGACTTTGTCTCTTAGTCCCTGCTGGGTCACACTAACACCTAGATCACTACTTGGGGATGTGTTAGGTGTTCAATTCTTTATTTTAAAAATGAGTTAAATGAGCAGGGTTGGAAACACATCAGAATAGCCTCTTGTTAGATGAGAGAGCCCAAAAAGCCAGTTTCAGCGATTTCTGTGTCTAGAAGAGCCTGTGTCTAGGACAGGCCCTGTAGAAATGGCTTATTCTCAGCAGTTGCTTCAATACAGCACCCTGGCAGACACTGGGCATTCTGGGAGGGGCTGGTTGGCCCAGGAAGATGCAGCAGTCCAAGGAAGGGCTATCAATCATAGATCTTTCCAGAACTCCATGCCTGGAACTGTCTTCAGAGGTATAAGTAGAATCAGAACCCCTTAACTTCATTTTATAGTGGTTCTTAATTTTTGATCAAGAGGTAGTATTTCCTAGCTTGCTCCTCCATCTATCTGACTCATCAGATTGGGGTCCAGATGACCTTTGTCTGATTCTGAAATCCAGCTCCATCCTTGGAGGTTGAAGAATATGTTAGAGTTTATGAAGGATGTTCTAAAAGGTGGTGTCGATGGACCAGTAGATAGGGTTCATGGCAGTGGTTTTGAAGAACAGTGTATTTTACACTCATGCAGTTGCCCAAACAGCAAATGTCAACAGTCACTCCAGCCTCCTCCAGACCAACAGACCTGCAGGTTCTGATCCCAACAAGCAAGTCAGTCTGAGAAACTGAGATCTTGGAGGAACCTAGAGGCATCTTTGTCATACATCAAAGTCCTGATCTGAAAGCCTGAACAAGTGCTTTCTGATGGGTGCATTGTTTTCTTTATTAGGTTTATCTCTAGGACAGATGGTCTGTTGGCATCAATAATAATGCCCTTTCAAAGGCTGTTAGTATTCTGCTGGTTGTGCAAGGCTGCTTTGTTTCTTCTTCTCCCAGGGACAAGTTAGCCTGGTGATGCCTGCTGTAAGTCCCCAGCCAAGGACCAGGGGCTGAGGAACAGACCAGGACCTCTCTCGTCCCCTCAGTTTGTCTGTATTTATTGAGGGCTAGGCACTGGGAATACCAGGAAGTCTCTGATGCAGTCAACCTTCCAAGGGGCAAGTACACAGCAGGAACAGGTGGTGTTGGGGTGGGGGTGAATTTCTGAGACTGCAGCAGGACTAGAGAGAGCAAGGTGGTGACTTCCAGGACATTTCCTGGAGATGTCTAGGTGGCAGCTGGATAAATAACTCTGGACACTGGGAGGAGGTCAGTGATGGTCCCCATGGTGGTTACAGCCTTCTGTGTGGCTGAGATCATCCAGGATGAAAAGTGAGAGGAGAAGGGAGTAAGGGTGGAGCCCTGAGAAACCTGTGGATTCCACTGGTCCCAGACATCCGGATAAAAACATTGTCATGTAATACCAGTGTTGCAAGGCTAAATGTACAGAATTACTTCACTGTCAACAAGAACTAATAAATTAGTCAAAACATAATTCCCTGTCCTCAAGGAGCTCACAGCCTGGAAGCAGAAACCAAAGCAATTAACGAATCGTTCAAAACACTGTATTATCCAATGCTAAATTGTGTGGAATAAGCTCAATCGTACTTAAAGCATTTGGGAACATGGTAGCTGAATAGAAGCTGGAAAGACATCATGGGGGAAATAAGACCTGTGCTCAGTAGTTCAGTCATGTCGACTCTTTGCAACCCCATGGACTGTGTAGCCTGCCAGCCTCCTCTGTCCATGGGATTCTCCAGGCAAGAATACTGGAGTGGGTAGCCATTCCCTTCTCCAAGGGATCCTCCCAACCCAGGGATCAAACTGGAGTATCCTGAATTGGCAAGCAGTTTCTTTACCTCTGCATCACCTGGGAAGCCCTATATAAGACCCGAGGTCCCTCAAAGCAGTGTCTGCGGAGAGCGCTCAGCTCTGCCACCCATCAGTGGCCTGACTCCTGGCTACTGTTGAGTGTCTCTGAGAGTCAGTGTGCCCATTTGTCAACAAAAGGTCTTGGTCAACACGACCTATCGTGGCTTCCTACCAGGTTGTTACTCTCTGGTTCTGTGTCTTGGAGGAGTTGAGATGGGATGAGGATGATGTAGAAGAAAGGTGCCGGAACATCAGCAACATCAGAGGCAGAAATAGGCACTGGCTCTGAGTGATGGGAGAGGATGTGGCCCTGGCTTGAGCCCTGGCCATCTCTTGCCTGGTCTGCTGTGATGACTCTCTGGCCAAACAGGAAGCCAGGGCATGAGTCCAGGAGTGAGGTAATGCCAGCCCTAGTGCACGGCAGTGGAAAGCAACAGAGAGGCCAGATAGGAGGAACATTGTTCTGGAAGAAATGGCAAATTGGGCATGGAGTTGCCAGGGGCACACAGTTTGTGGATGATAGAGACCAGGCCATCATTGTTGGGTGTTGAGGTACAGGCTGTGCCCGATAATCAAGAGTGTTTTTCAGAAAAAACTGTATTGAGATGTTAGTTACATATAAAATTTACTCATTTTAAGTGTACAGTTCAATGATTGTCAGTTTATAGAGCTGTGTACTCACCATCACAATCCCATTTTAGAAAATTTCCATCAGCTCCAAAAGACTCTTCATGTCTATTTGTAATCACTCTCCTTTCCCATCCATGGTCTCAGTCAGGGAAATACTAACACTTTTATGTCTATAGATTTGCCTTTTCTGGACTCTTCATGTAAATAGAGAACCATGCAATATGTGGTCTTTTGTGTCTGGCTTCTTTCCCTGGGCAGTCGTTTAGAGGTTGCATGTACCAGTATTTCCTTCTTTTTTATTTCCAAATAGTACTTCATCATATAGCTGTATCCCATTTCATATTTTTAGTAGTTGATGTGCTTAGTAATTATGTGTTTAGTAGTTTATGTGTTTACTATGCACATTAACATGGGGAAGACTTGGTCTCAGGTGTCATATTAAAGTCCAGTTGAGAGCTCCAAGGATCGAGGACTATAGTCATATTGGCATCAAGCTCAGGGTTGATCCTAGAAGTGGAATTGCTGGGTCAAATGATGTATACATTTCTAATTTTGATAAATAAAACCAAAATTTTCATAGAGATTGTACCACTTCACCCTTCATCCAGCTATTTATTAGAATCCTTATCTCTGACACCCTTTCCAACATGGGGTATTATCAAATGTTTGTCTGACCAAAAAGAAAAAAAGTGTCAAAAGTATCCCAATGTGGCTAATTACCATTTTGGTTCTATTGAATGAGGTTTAGCACCTTTTCATATGTTTATGAGCTATATCTGTTTGTTTTAGTAAACAGTGTTAATATGCTTTGCCCATTTTTCTGGGTTTTTATTTTATTTTTTTGATGTGTAGATTTTTTAAAAATCTATTAGGGGAAATTAACACTTTATCTATGATAAATTGCAATACGTCTTTTCCTAGCATGTTTTCTTTTCTCTTCCTTTCGATTTTACCATGGCTATTTCTGTCATGTTAATTAAAAAAAAACATTACATGGCACTGACTTGATCAGTCTGTTCATTTATGGCTTCTGAGTTTCATGTCATCATTACTATACATACATTGTCTCTATGGTTTCTTTTAGTATTTTTATGGTTTCATTTTTAATATTTAAATCTTTGATTCACTGGACATTTTTCCTGGAGTAAGGTAAGAAGTATGGATGCAGAATTATGTGTTTTTTTCCAGATGGATACCCAGCTATTACAACAATTTTTAAAAATGGTTCACCTTTTCCCCACTGATTTGAGTTGTGGCCAACCTTCCAAATGGTGAGACCTATTGATTTGACATTTAGAACATCCCACCAGTTACTCTGCCATGTGTAGGCTCAGGAGTGGCCTTTGCGCTATATTCTTACAGAGACTTGATATTTTATCCTTTTAATTTTTTGCCAATCTGATAAGCAAATGGAGATGTTTTGTTGTTTTAATGGGAGGAGATAATTACGGAAAGAAACACAGGAGGCAGCATGTCAAATGCCTAGAAGTGGAGGCTGAGAAACCTTTAGTAGGAGATTGGCTTTGGGAAGGGCGGTGAGAGCGCCCCCCAGAGGCTGGAACCAGTATAGGTCTTAGGCCTGAATACCAATGGGATTGTGTATCCAGCGCTGGTGAAACCCATTTTTTTAAGGATTTGTGAAGCTGTGCACCTAGTCCCTCAAAGCTTGGTTAGTGGGGCAGACCTGGTGCATGAAAGAGTATTAAGGGGACACGTGAAAATGAAAGTGAAGTCACTTAGTTGTGTCTGACTCTTTGCGACCCCGTGGACTGTAGCCTACCAGGCTCCTCCGTCCATGGGATTCTCCAGGCAAGGATACTGGAATGGGTTGCCATTTCCTTCTCCAGGGATCTTCCCGACCCAGGGATCGAACCTGAGTCTCCCGCATTGCAGGCAGACTCTTTACCGTCTGAGCCACCAGGGAAGCCCTAGGTCTGGTTAAAGCACCCTCTCTCTGTCCCTCACCCCATCATCCCACCTCAACGTGATGAGAACCTAGAATTTCTGCACCAAGATACACTTTCAGTTTCCACTGGTATGGCCCAACCCTCTGTCATCTCTCACTTGAAGCAGGAAAAGAAGGCCGGTTGTCCTGCTCATGTACTCATCCAACCCAGTCTCTGCTTTGCATCAGAGAACTCTTAAAAAAACTCAGCTCTGGTCACCTTTATTTTCCTCCCTAAAACTTATCAATGCCTTCTACTCTCAGGGTGAAATTCCAAGTTCTCCATCAGACTCACCCTCTCTGCAGTCTTCCTCCTGCTACCTCTAATTTTTTTAACGATTCTTCCTTCCTCGGTGGTGCCAGGACATTTCTCTCCACCACAGGGCCTTTGCATTTGCTGTTCTTGGGCCTCAGTGCTCTGTCCCTTCTCTGCCCCTCTCTGCTGGCAGCAGACACACATTTCTCCTGGCTGACTTCTATCCACCCATCCCTCTCAGCTTGGAGGGTCATCTCTGCCAGGCCTCTTGGCATCCTGAAATTTTCCCTCACAGCAGTTAGCACAATTGTAATAATTTAGTTATTTTAATAACCATTTGTCTAATTTCTGTTTCTCTTGCTAGATTATAAGCTTCATATTTCTGCATCCCCAGTGGCTAATGGAATGCCTGGCATAAAGTTGGCCTTCCATAAGTATTTTTTTCACTGATGGATGCATGAAGTAGAACTATAAAGCAATGACACTGATTCCAAGTATCACAAACAAATAATAATGTCTGTCTTCCCTGCTGGGAATGCTGTTCCACCCTCATCTTGATTTACTCAAATCTTCTCTTTCAAGGCCCACAATCCTAATTGTCACTTGCTCAGAGAATATTTGCGTTTCCTCCAGCCCACTCTGATTGCTATGTTTCTAACCCCTGTAGCTGTAGCAGGCAGAAGAATAAAAAAGGGAAAGAGACTCCATCACAGCCTTTCCCCAAACAACGAGGAATTATTTTTCTTTCTCTCAATTTCTTGCTGCTCTTTCCCTTTGAATATACAGCTGTATTCCCCCTAATTTGCTTTGATCACTCCCTTAGGAGCTGTCATGGAATCAATTAGATCTGTAGACTTTTATGACTCCAGGTCACCCAGTATGATTCCTCATTTTACAGATGAGAAAACTGAGGCCCAGAGAGGTTAATGTTGGAAACAATTACCTCTATTGGGTCTTATAATACCAATCAGTGTCATTTTCTAAGATAAATGTTCTCAATATCCCAGCTCCACAAGAGTGTAAATCCTCATTCAGTCTATTTAGAGACATGCTGGTGGTGACAGCCTTAGCGTTAAGATGAGCCCCAAATGGTGGGCTTCCTGTCCTGCTCTCACATAGCAGAGCTGCATTAGTCTTGGGTGGCTCAAGGTCCCCACCCTAAGTGGGCCTCAGGCTTCACCTCTGCATTGACAAAGGAGCCCCATGTTCGTGCTGAAACCTCATACAGCCCAGTGAAATGGTGTATCGTGAGAACTGCTGTGTTTAAACAATTGCAGAACAGCAAAGAAAAAAAAAGAATCCTGTCCTTCTGTCTAAAGTCATGTAGGGTCAACTGGGAAAATGTAATTTCAAAACAGCCATGAAAAGGGAGGGAGGTTTGAAAAGTTGAACTAAAAAAACTGCTAGCAATGACTTCTTCCTAATGTGTTTACTTTCTGCTTCCAAATAACCAGGCAAGCAGAATGTAACTTTAACAAACACATTTAAATAGAATATAACACCAAAAAAAAAAAAAAGTCTAAAGAAGGAATAAAAAGTGTACCTTAACATCCAGAGATTGGATAAGAAATTAAGCAAAGTGCAGGTGAGGTTGGCTGTGTGCAAGGATCCTGGAAGGAGCCCACTAAAACTCCAGACTGGGGAGGGAACTGGGCCTCCTGAGAGTGCTGGGAGGGATCTGGGGAGGAGTGTCACTGGGGGTCTCCGTACAGGCCTGAGTGGGCAGGGCCAGGTCCCCAGGTGCTCTTTCCTTTGCTCCATGCCTGGTGTTCAGAAGCCCTGGTACATTTGAAGGACAGCCTAGCCTCTGCCTTGCCTCTTGCTCTGACAGAGAATTAATTCTGTGCAGGAAGAAATCTTAGTGTATTTCCCATGTAACACTTGATTAGTTTTTGGCTCTTTTAATGAAGAATTCTCATTTATATATTTCAACTGTACACTGTGAATAATAATCAACTAACACTCATTGGAAAAGACCCTAATGCTGGGAAGGATTGAGGGCAGGAGGAGAAGGGGACGACAGAGGATGAGATGGCTGGATGGCATCACCAACTCGATGGACATGGGTTTGGGTAGATTCTGGGAGTTGGTGATGGACAGGGAGGCCTGGCGTGCTGCGATTCATGGGGTCGCAAAGAGTTGGACAGGACTGAGCAACTGAACTGAACTGAACACAATATTTAAAGATATGGTACTGTTTGATTTCTTTTGTCATCACTGCTAATTAGTCAAGGATCTTTATCTATTTTCTCTTTTCACTTTAGGAAGTGGAATTTCTTCTGCCCCTTGTTTGCTTTTTTAGCAAACACACTGGAACCTCCTGGGAAGACCCCCAGTTCTTGAGGTCAGGGTTCTGAGCACTCCCCAGTATGGGGCAGCTGCTTCCTCTCTCAGAACAAGGAAGAAAGAATGATCCAGCAACTTTTCTTTGGCCCCCAGGGTAGCTCATGAAGGGAGCCAAGTCTTTATGGATCGACCCTCTTCCCTTATTGCCTATTACTAAAATAAGTTACTAGGTGAATTTCTTCATTCAAAGCACTTGTTTCTGTCTCCTCTCTTCCCCATATCCTTTATGGCCACGTGAGCATGGGTGAGTTGAATTGAATGAAGAATTGCACCTATAAATTGGTGATGGTAAGCTAATTCTTTGGGCAACTGTTGGTGTGATTGCGAGACATTATTTTCCTTCTGATCCCCAGGACTGCTGAATAGAAGAGAACTCTTTTCCAACAAGAGTCACAATTGTATTTCCCTTATTCTGAAGCTTTCTTTACTCCCTAAGTAACACCTTCCAACATTCTCTTCCACCACATCTTTGCTCAAAGTATGCACACAAGGAAGCTTAATTTGCTTCATTTAGGATCTCTCATCAATTCTGCTCTTCCCAGTTTCACAGTCTAGCTCTTTCAAAGAGATTGATGTTATAAAACAAAAGTTTTTGCGAATCTCTGTTTGTTGAAATATTCTGAAAAGTATTATGTTCATATGATTTTTGGAGATATAAAGGAGTTGTACCACACTAAAGAAATTAGGTTCAGAAATGAGGATTTCCTAGGTGGATGGAGGTGACATGTGGTCAGACCCCTGATCCCCAGAGTGACTATAGAGAGTGGAAGCTATGGAATTGAGGATGAAAGTCCTCAATGGGACTCCAAGCTGCAGGTGGACATAATGTTCCTTGTGGACATAATGAATCATTGTCACAGCATGAGAGTTGTGGGTTAGGTGATGGGAAGCTTTGTACAGTGAAGTCTGTTATATTTTGGGATGGACTACATAGGAATCTCCTGAAGTGTGCTCATAAGGAGATCTTTAAACGCAAGTTAGGGTTAAGTGTGTTCATTTCTCAAGTCAAGCCATTACACTGGTGAGCTCATAAGGCCCCCTCAGTGCCAGACTTCTCTTCTGCTCTGCCTCTCCTTGCCTTCTTACTCTCTGTTTTGTGTTTTTCATGTGTGTGCCTGGCCTGCTCGGTACAGTGGGAAGAAGTCAGTGGCTACGATGAAAATCTGAACACCATCCGTACCTACCAGGTGTGCAATGTCTTCGAGCCCAACCAGAACAACTGGCTGCTCACCACCTTCATCAACCGGCGGGGGGCCCATCGCATCTACACGGAGATGCGCTTCACTGTGAGGGACTGCAGCAGCCTCCCTAACGTCCCCGGCTCCTGCAAGGAGACCTTCAACTTGTACTATTATGAGACTGACTCCGTCATTGCCACCAAGAAGTCAGCCTTCTGGTCCGAGGCCCCCTACCTCAAAGTGGACACCATTGCGGCAGATGAGAGCTTCTCCCAGGTGGACTTTGGGGGAAGATTGATGAAGGTCAACACAGAAGTCAGGAGCTTTGGGCCTCTTACACGGAATGGTTTTTACCTCGCTTTCCAGGATTATGGAGCCTGTATGTCTCTCCTTTCTGTCCGCGTCTTCTTCAAAAAGTGTCCCAGCATTGTGCAAAACTTTGCAGTGTTCCCAGAGACCATGACTGGGGCGGAGAGCACATCTCTGGTCATTGCTCGGGGCACGTGCATCCCCAATGCAGAGGAAGTGGATGTGCCCATTAAACTCTACTGCAACGGGGACGGGGAGTGGATGGTGCCCATCGGGCGCTGCACCTGTAAGCCTGGCTATGAGCCTGAGAACAGCGTGGCCTGCAAGGGTAAGCCCTGAGGCTCTTGAGGCCTCTCCTTCCTGCAGCAAAGAAGTCAGGAGTCAGGAGTCCCCACGTCCAACTCTGATCAGATAGGGACAGAAGAGCCTAATGGCTTCTTCTAAAGCTCTGGAGAACCTCCATCTCCAGTGCTAGGCCTGATGGTTTTCCAGTTGTGTTCAGCCAGAATTTCTGTATTCCGGGTGGGGGAAAGAGATGGGGAAAATTCCAAACGGGGATCATAACTTAATAACCACTCATGTATATTTAGTTTTGGGAACACTGACACTTATATTCTATCTCTCTTTCTCCGTCTTTTAGACACAGACACAGACACACACACCCCTGCATCCTGTCTAGTCCTGTGCTCTGAGGCATGGATTATTTGGGTTGTCATGGATAAGTCACTCAAGGGTAATTGAGAAGCGACTGAACTTGGAAAATATTTTCGTTCATTTCAGTCCAGATCCCATATCACTCAGCCTGGTACTGAACCCATGCAGCTCATTAACTGAAAGCCTCCTGGCTTGGCTGTCTTCCTCCAGGGACTTAGTGCCAGGCCATGGGACAGGGATGGGGCCTAGCATTAGTAGGTCCTGAAAGGAGATGAATGTGTTGGAATGGGGGTGGGATAGTACCATGTTTTCTGTTAGCTTTGCTTCAGGATGTTACAGAGTGATGGTGACTTTGCAGTTGGGGGTGTCAGGGTACCCTGTCCTCATGCTGGCCCTCTTTGGTCCAGGAGAGCACATGTCCAGTCTATGGCAATAAATATGCTGAACTGGCTGGAGACTCGGCCTTCTCTGGGAGTTAACAGAAGGATCGAGAGGGTCCATGGCTCATCTGTTTCCTGAGTACATGGAAGCCAAACAGGGGGGAGCCCAAAGCTGAAGAAGAGAAGACTATTTTCCTTTATCTTTTCCTTGTGGCCTTAAAAGTTTCAGAGTCTTTCAAAAGCAAGGTTTCCCACACAGACCTCAGAAATGACCACCTTGACCCTGACTCCTTACTTGGGTTGCCCCAGTCCTTTGGGGACCACTTGGAGATAGGGGGAGCTGTGCATGCATGCGTGCTCAGTCTTTAAGTTGTCTGACTCTTAGCAACCCTATGGACCGTAGCTCACTAGGCTTCTCTGTCCATGGGATTTCCCAGGCAAGAATACTAGAGTGGTTTGCCATTTCCTTCTCCAAGGGATCTTCCAGACCCAAGGATTGAACTCATGTCTTCTACACCGGAAGGTGGATTCTTTACCGCTGAGCCACCAGGGAAGCCTGGGGGGAGCTATAGTTGCTCCATTTTCTCCATCATGAGCTTCATGCCAGCTGTCCCCTGTTGCCCTCCCCACCCTGCCTGAGCAATGGAACATCCTCTGTGTGTCTCCTTCTCCACTTTTACTCACCCACCACCTGCAGGTGAAGCACCAGGCACAGTATTGCTATTGTACACCAGCTCTGCAATCCTTTGGACTCAGCTAATTGCCTGGGCTGGGGCATTCACAGCCTTTCTGAGGCCTGCTGAGAGCGGGGAGCTGCGCCTTTGTGTCTTTATTGGATTTCTTGGTTATGGTGCCCATGATGGATGATGTGGAAACAGGGGGGCGAGGGTGCCAGATCAAGTGATGAATCAACACAGACTGGTTTAATCCCAGCCGGCCTGGTCCCACCATGCTCCCCTGTCCCATTGGTTGGGGGTGGGAGGGCAGTGCCCTCTTGAGCATGTGTCGGGTCTGAGTGGGGACCCAGGCCAGGCTGAGTTTAGTTGCAGGTGCCACACTCTTGATAGCAGGGGTGATTTCTTCTGACTTCAAAGGGCTGCCATCCCACACTTGCTGGCTGGGGCCTTTGTTTTTCTCATTATTTCCTGAGCAGAACAGCAGGAACCAGAGCAAGTATTGATTGGTTCTGATTTAATTGGGACTCTGGGAACAGGCTCTCATTTCTCTGGGCTAATCGGAACTTTTCTCTTTTGGGGGCGGTTCTGCAGTGCTTGCTGCTTCTCGGTCACCTCCTGTGGTTGTCCTGGGAGGGCCTAGGGGGGAAAATATGTAAAACCAAGTGGCTGCTTTCCATTCTGTCTACCTAGCCTCAGCCTCCTCCTGACGTTTGGTGGATGTTCCTAATCTAGAGCTGTTAGGAACCTGACTTGACTTCACACTCTGCTTGCTGCAAACTCATTGGAAGCTGGAGGAGATAGGGAGCCCCAGGCACCATGATTTTGCCATTTCAGAGACACAGGAAGCCACATAGTGGTGGCAGTTCTAAGAGCAGAGAGTAGCTAGCCAGGCAGTACCATAGGTCCTGCAGCCCAGCAGCCTGGCTGGGCTCAGCGCTCTAGAAAGGCACCTTTTATTCTGTCTCAAGAATTTTAAGCTGAATCCTCTGAATTCTTTGCTCTTGGCTCTGCTAGTAACTTGGGCTTGATGACTGAGACCAACCTCCCCTTCTCCATGGCTCACAGTAGTGGGATGCCCAGGGAGGTGAAGGGCCTTTGGGCAGATTCTGCACTTTTCTGATAGGGATGGACAGTGCTTGGGGAGGTATTTGTAACTGGTTCCTGGGATGTATCTTCAAGGCGACATGCTCAATTCATTTTGGATTCTCATGCTGGGCTGTCAAGTGGGCACCATGATCCTCCACAATTGCCTGCCTAGTACAGCCTGCTACTGAGAGCTTGGATATCAGTGGATGCAGTAGAGACTTGTGGGTGAGAAAGAGCGAGTCTCCATCAGTGGTCCTGGTAAGACCTAAGAAGGAAGGTGAGCTGCTCTCTCTCAGCACAGCCCTGAGAATTGATGCCCTGGAACCCGGCTAGGAGAAGCCGGGATGGTTCCATGATTCACACAGTTGTGTCAAGCTGATCAATTTTCTTTTCTGGATATTTGAATCTGAGCTTTTGCATGTGTTGAATCTATGGGATGGCAGAAAGCATATCCTTTGTATTGTTTTTCTGGCAGGACAGACTTTGATCACGGGCAAGAATCTTATTATGACTTTCACTTTGCCTCTGTTAAACCCATGCCTGTCAGAGTCATGGTGACCAGTTGCTTGGTTTTGCAGAAGCACCTGGGGACCAATTAGGTGGCCCAGCCAGCAAAGAATGGTCTTGGCCTAGAGCTATTCCTACTGTGAGGAGGGAGGGAGTGGCAAGCAGAGGAAGCCACTGGGGAACTTGCACATCAGAATGTGCAGCAAGCAGCTCACACACTTTTTAGAGGCTCCATGGCCCAAGGCCTGTTCTGGCCTCATCCTTTCTGTACACACAGGTTAGACCAATCAGGCAGAATCCCAGAAGCCTGTTGACCCCACCACTGACTCTAACCCATCATGCATTTTTCTCTGTGAAACTGTTGATTACTAGCAAAATGATCTATCTACCCCAGCTTCAAGTTTTATGCTGATAGTATAGCCGATTAATGAGAAATCATGGCTTTGTCTTTATACACCCTCAAGCCTTCCCTGCTCAGGTTGATGGCTGAGTCGATCCTCCATGTGAGTCCCTGTAGCCTGACTGTCATTGGGCCAGGGAGACCAAGAACTGGTGCTTGGCAAGCTCCCTCTGTGTTGCGGCCCCCAAAATGTTGCGCTGGTCTCGGAGGTCAGCTAAGATCATTCTACCTCTGGATTTTGGCAGGGCCTTGGCAGTTCCTAAAGAAGAACAGCTCTGTTCTTGGTTCTTCTATCCCTTGTTTCATGTCTCTCCTGTTCGCTGGTATCCATCAGAGCCCTGCCTTGGATCCTGAGAGCTCATGGGTGCTGTCCGTGCATGTCCCCCACCTTCACCCACACTTCCCTGCCCCTCCCCCAGTTCTCTTTTTCCTTCCTTCCTCCCCTGTTTTCCTTGGGAGGGACTGTTTTCCGTGGTGATTTTCCACCTACATATAAATTCTTTCATGCCTGAAAATCCAAGAGACATTTTGAACCTTTCAGTAATTTTAGTGCCTTTGTCCACGTGAGCAGCCAGGGAGAGAACCAGTTTATAAACCTGGGGAGCTAAGACAAAAAAATCTGCAGAATTCGAAAGGGAAGAAAAATGTATCTAGTTTAGCTCCTCGTGGGAAAGAGAAGTTTCTGGGGCCTATTTCCACCTCCCTTAAGGTTGCTGGTCCCAGCTCTAGGTCTCCTCCTGCCTCCTCATCCTGGGGTGTGTGTGTGTGTGTGTGTGTGTGTGTGTGTGTGTGTGCGTGCACGCGCGTGCGTGTGCAGGTAACCACATTCAGGGGCACTGAAGAAGTCTTTCTGCTCTGCTCTCTGGCTCATCAGCTGTTGGCTGGTGACTGAGAAGAAGGCCATAGCCTAGATGCCTCCTCCTAGGCCCCAGGGAGACCCTCTCAGCTCAGGGCTGGGGAAGGCCAGAGTCATTAACACCACAGCCCTGAAAGATGAGCTTCATAATAGGATTTCCCAATAGGCTACTTCATTTAGAAACCTCTTGGGCCTCCACGGTGGCCCTGCCCAGTGCCCTCCAGAGAGGACTCTGATGTAATAGGCTGCATGTAATGGGCTGTGACCCCAGCGTGAGCAACAGCAAACAGCTGGAAGGATGCTGTCTGCTTCACCGACTCTAGCACATTGTGTGGGGGTGCACAGCCCAGATCTGGGGGCTGCAGGGGACAACCAGGGAACAGGGGAGGGGCAGCTCTGAGTTCCAAACCCCCTTGTGCTCTGCACCACCCTTTCTGCCTTTAAAGGACAGGTTAGAAGTACCCAGATTCCACTGGTGTTGACCAAACAATCATGATTCTCCCAGGTCAGTGCTGAAGTTGCTGAGAATGTTCTGGGCATGATAGCTGTCCTGGCTAGAAGTCCATGACTTAGTAAACATTATCAAAGATAATGACAAAGGCGCCACAGGATCATTACTGAGGTGGTTGGGTACATCACAGCGTGAGCAGTCCAGTTTGGGCCCATGAAGAACTATGGAGTCTGAAACAATCCAAGCTGGGGTGGAAGTGGGCAGAATACCAAGAGGCCGACTATTCTGGCTGCCTTATTTATCTGTGGAGAGAGGGCAGACAGAGAACATCACTGGGCACCAGTCTGGGGAGCCCTGCTGGGTGATGTCAGAGTGAGATCAGAACTCAAGTCTGGGAGGCCACTGTGTGCCTCTGCTTCTGAGACTGGCTTTTCTTAAAATTAACCATCCTTGGATATGCAATGTCTATTTTCAGGAATAGCAACCCCCTCTCAGCTCTTCTACTATGAACACTTTCTCTGTATCTGTGTCACCCTTTGTGTTTTCTTGGGTCCGGGTGCTCCGTGGAACTGTGCTCTGTGGTTTTATGTTTCCACACTGTACAGCACAGAGCTCCATGTTGACTACCCCCATCTTCTCTTTAACATCTCTGGAGGCAGTACCATCTCTCAGTACTATGTCAGATGCTCTGACATGTTGACCTGCCTCTGGACCATCCAGAGGGCCATGGCATCAGTGGTGGTGGGGGGGGGGTGGTTGACACAAAGCTCCTTGGGAAGGATGAGGTCTAAAGGCTTTGTGCTTCTAGAAAAGGGCAGGGAGGGTGGCAGGGCTGCGGGATGGAGTCCTGGTTATGGCTCTGTAATTGGCCTCAAGGACCAGTATGGGCCCCTGAGGCAGGGCTGTTGTCAGACTTACCCCCTTTTCTCCCTGGTCCTGCCTCTCTCTAGAGCTGGATGGTCTTGTGTGCAGAACCTGAGCACACATATCTCAGCACAAACTTCCTCAACACTTTTGAGTTTGAAGTATGGAGAAAACTCCCAGTGAATCTGAACTTGCCTGGAGGGTGGTCCCGCGATTCTGGGTCCCAGGAGCTCTGATGGTGTGAGTTTGGTTTCCATGCTTTGGCCTGTGGACAAGCTGTATTGACAGTCCCCTAATGCTCCTGGGCCTTAGTTCTCTTTTGAATCAGTGGAAGAAGTGCTTGAGACAGTCAGCTCAGGGCAGCTGCAAAAGGGGAAGGGATACATCCCATCTGCACACCGCCGGGAGCAAGCCTTATTTTGCCAATGGAACTGTGGCAGGGATGTTGAGAGAGGGGCACCCTGGCCTTTCCCTAGGGGAGGGGTCTCTGCCTGCAGGTGCCATCTGTTCTGTCCTTGCTGGCTGAGCTAAGAGCTGGAGTACCAGTTATCTGGTCCGGTGGCTGCAGCTGAGCCCTCCACTCTTGTTTTAAGGGCCAGTTAATGAGGTGGATATGACCCTTGGGGCCTGCTCAGGTCACTCCTTGCAGGCCTTGGCACTTGTGGCCTCCAGTTCCTCAGTCTGGTTGGATTCCTCTTGTGAGTTCCTGCAGATGCAGTGTCTCTGTGCTCAGTTTTTTCTCTAGGTTCTTATTGAGCACCTACTGATGCCAGGCCCTTTACACTTAAGCATTCAGATGGAACAATTTTACTCCTGAGAATCTACTAGGATCTTAGCTCTTAGAAAGTGCTTGCCATGTCCAAAGGGCAGGGTCACGAGTGGCCTATGGAGGGTGGCCCCTCTCAGCTAGGTAAGGCCTCTGAGGACAGAGTCCAGCCCACCAGATGACACGTAGTCTGCTTTCCCACTGTGGTCCCCTGCCTGCTCTTGGACACCTCCAGTGATCTGACACTCAGACTTCCAGAGGCAGCCTGGTTCATCTCAGAGCCCTTCCTAGGACTGAAAGGAATCAGAGGCCCATTGCTCTAGACCCTGGGGTGGAACTTTTATGCAAATCTCCCTTATCTCAGGTTACTTTTTGTTGTTATTTTTTAAATATTTTGAGCAGGTAGGACATGAAATTAAGTTACCCTGACTTGTCTTCATCAGATCCCTCACTGTTTTAGTTTCTGATATTCTCTTGTTAACAGGGTCCATGCATTTGCACATCCAGAATACAGACACATCCTTTCTCTATTTGCACGGGGCTTACTGCACAGGGTTTTTCTCTGAGTTCCATCCACCCACCCCCATACCCCGAACTCCCTTTCTTACTTAACAGTGAAAGTTAGGAGTGGTTTGGTTGTATACTTATGTAGAGATCTGCCTCTTACTTTCCAATGACTATGTAATATTCCATTGAATCAATGTACCTTTATTTAATTGGCCCTTCATTTATATACATGTAGGTTGCTTCCTGTGTTTTGATATTTCTAAACAATGTTTCAGCAAACATCCTTGTGCATTCATCTTTGCACTTAGGTGTGAGCATATCTGTGAGATAAATTCATTAATTAATTTATTCAATGAATATTTATTGAGGACTTTCTGTGTGCCAAGCACTTTTCTAAGAGCTAAGAATGCAGCAGATTCTTTGAAGTAAAATTGCTGAATCAGAGTATATACATTTTTAATTTTGATAGATATTCTCAAACAGTCCTCCAAAAAAGACATTTTCTACCGATTTTTGCTCTGACCAACAAGTTTTAGAGTTCCTGTTCCTTATGCCTTTGCCAAGATAATAAAATATCAATTGTTTTTATCTTTGCCAATCTGATAGATGAAACTGGCATCCCACTGTGGTTTCCATTTGCGTTTCTCTTACTATGAGGGGTGTTGAACTTGGCAAAGTTCCATAAATTGCCTTGTTGGGGAGCTGAAACACGAATATTCTTATGTAACTCATCATTACATCAGGTAAGTTTGCACACGGTAGTCAGTTTGGAGTATGCTCACTCGATGACGTGGTCTACCCTTCGCTTTCTAGTCCTTTCCCTTCTGCCCTGAATCGCACCCTTCACACATTCTTTGCCCATCTCTAGCCTCAGGACATTTTGGTGCATGCTGTATACCTGTTTAAGTGTTTCCCTGACTGTGGTGGGGGAAAGGCGCATTGGGGTGGGACAGGACAAGAGCTGGTGCTGGTGTGGAAGGGCCATGCTGTCCTCCTGGCCCGTCTCAGGAAGGCCACTCCAGCCAGTTTGGTGGGAAGCACAAAGCCTTGATTTTCCCATCCTTTTTCTCCTACCCGTTGCCTCTTCTGAGTTCCTTGCTTCCCCTCTGGCATGCACCTCTCAGCTCTCCCTCCTTGGCCCAGTCTCTCCAATCCACATCCCTTCCTCTTACTCTCCCAGCTCACCTCTGGGGCCTTGGGGCTCAGCCCACTGTGGTGCCTCCCACTCCACCACCCCTGAAAAGTCAGCAGCCCTCAGCCCCGACCTCCTCCAGCTCCTCTTCATTTCTGCTGCAGCATCCCACTCTTATCAGACCTGCCACCCCTTCCCCAGCAGCCCTGAATCTGTCTCAGTCCATTCCCTGACCACGTGTCTAGTCCAGCCTGCTGATACCTCAGGTCTGCTTGTGCCAGTGGGCTTTGTCTTAGCCCCAGGCTATTGCTCATTGCCTCCTTCTCTTCTTGGTTTTTGTCTTCAACTCTGCAGCAATCCTTTCTCTCTGGGGCCGGGGACTTCCCACCTCTCTTCCTGGCCTCAGCCCCCCTCTTCCTTGTCCCTCGCCTTCTCATCTTCTCCTCTTGCCCTGTTTTTCTTCTTCCCTCCCTCCCTCCCTCCCTTCCTCACTACTTTTCTGTTTGAATATATTCAGGTTGAAAGATGAGTCAGCCTAAAAAAAAGAGTAAGTTAAATAATAAATTAAAAACCTGGCATGAAAATAGGGCAAAAAGCAATAAAGATAATATGCAAATGACTGATGTTTAAAAGACTGCTGACTTGGCTTGTCTATCTGGGCTAAGAGAGCAGCCTATAGGCTCTGCTGGGCAGTCCCGTGTTTCATTGTCAGATCACAGTGATGGTTCTGATTCAGGTATGGAGCAAACTTCTCTGGATCGGCTTCCAGCTTGCATGGAGGCACTAATGTGGCATGGCTATCATTTATAGAGCACTCACTATGTCCCGATTTCTCTGCCAAATTCTTTTTCTGCATTAACTCTTACATCCTCGGATAGCCCCGTGAAGTATACAGAAATCATTATGCTCACTTTTCAGTTGAAGATACTGAGGTGCTAAAAAGCCAAGTAGCTTTGCTGAGGTGATACAGCATAGGATTCTGAGGCCTGGCTAATAACCGCTGTTCTGTATTTCTCCCCAGAAGGAAGAAGAACAAGAGTCTGTTGGGGCAGATTTGTGATGTGTGATGGGAGCTGGGGTTTCAGTGTCCCATGTGGACTGAGATAGAAGCCTTCGCTAAGGTTCCCAAAGAAAAGCCGTCAGAGTCTGATTAGGATTTCCCATTGGCTGGGGATGAACCAGGAGGTTCATGGAGTGACCATACGCATAGTACATATGAATCAAGACACACCCCTCCGCCTCCATGGTCAGCCCAGCTCTCCCTCTTCTCCTCCCCCAGCTCCCCATGGGCAGGGCCACCCCTGATGTGCCTCTTTGTCCTGAATGCCTACTCTGTGCCATCTGCTAAATGAAAACCAAACAAAACACGTTGAAAGCAAAATTGGTGGAAGCAGAATGTGAGCTGAGGAGGAAGATAGGCTTTGCAAGTAAGTCAGACAGAGAAAGATGAATATCATATGATGACCCTTATATGTGGAATCTAAAAAAATGATACAAATGAATTTATTTACAAAATAGGAACAGACTCACAGACTTAGAAAACAAGCTAATGGTTACCAAAGAGGAAAGATGCCAGCAGAGTGATGGGGGGAGAGAGAAATTGGGAGTTTGGGATTGACATATATACACTACTATATTTAAAATTTGAGAAGGAAATGGCAACCCACTCCAGTATTCTTGCCTGGAGGGAGAATCCCAGGGACAGGGGAGCCTGGTGGACTGTCGTCTGTGGGGTCGCACAGGGTCGGACACGACTGAAGCGACTTAGCAGTAGCAGCATATTTAAAATAGATAACCAACAAAGATCCACCGTACAGCACAGGGAACTCTGGTCAATATTCTGTAACAGCATAAATGGGAAAAGGATTTAAAAAAGAATAGATACATGTATATGTATAACTGAATCACTTGGCTGGATACCTGAAACTAACACAACCTTATTGGTCAACTAATCAAATATAAAACAAAAATTAAAAAAAAGATGTGTAAGAAAACATCTCAGGAGCATTTGTAGCATAAACTCCAGGAAAACCAGGCAGGCAGAGAGTGTGAGTCCAATGACAAGCCATGTACTTGGAGAGGTGACAATGGCAGAACCAGATGGAGGACGTAACCAGTGATGGCAGAGGCTTTGTCTGTCTGTTGTCCAATAGAGTGACACGTTGTGCACACACAGCACACACAGGAGAAAATCAACAGAATGATAGCAAGCCCCTACATCTTGAAACCCTTTCACTAAAAGTTGATGATTATGTGTCAGTTTGACAGAGGACATAAGGTCAGTGCAACGTGTGCGTTTCAAGTGGAAAATGACAATCTGCTCTTTGCACAAGATGGATAGAGATTCTCAATGAAATTGTATGGAATATGCAAGAACTCTGCCAAATCATGAACTTGGCAAAAATGTGCCTGTTCTGGGAGTTAGGCAATTGGAGGGTTTCTATTTGGTTTCTGGGTCTGTCACACACATGCCTGTGTTGATCCGAATGTGGAGGCCCTTGCAACTTGGGCTTCTCTTTCCTCACTGGCTCTGTTTGTCTTCCCCTCTGCATCTTTGGCCAATTTCCTCTGTCTGCTGTTTTCTTTTCCTCCATTTATTCTATTCTCTTGTCTGTCTTCTCTCTGGACTTGATTTGAAAAAAGAGAAATGAGAAGACACATTCCATTGGTAGAATTTTAATGAGTGAATGGCTAGTTCCATTCATTGTTTTTATTGTTTTCCCTCTAGAAAGCTGTTTAGATGCAAATTGCAAGAAAAAGTTCTTTTTTTCCTAGAGGGAAATAAAGGAAATCAATGTTTATCAGTGAAATCAATTGTAAATATTATGAGTAATTTTTGTCATAAAATTATTAATATATAATCACACATATTGATAATAAGGTCAGTTGTTTAAAAGAACAGTTGCTTTTTTAAAACAATATCTTTGTAGGATGCCCTGCTTCTCCATGCTTATTTCTTAATTTGTCTGGAACATACTCTGCTTCTTTCAGCTTCCTCAGCCTCACTCGTGATGATTCTTGGCTTATGAGAATTCTTTCAGACTTTATTTTTTCTTATCATCTTTTAAATCTTTCAGTCCAGGTACTAATTAAGAACTAGTAACCATAGCTGTTTGTGGTTTAAACATACCCAATCAGGGTGACAGACTTAACCTTTCAGGCTAGTAGTGCACCTCCCCTTTTGCAGGTCTCTCTACCCACCTACCCAGCCTCCTTACCTCAGAATTTCCTCAATGAAAACTCAACTATTTGGGAGAGTGTTTCACCTTTGGGGACTCGCCTTTCCATGCCCCTTTGCTTTGAACACCATCAAGATGCACTCAGTGCCCCGCCTTGCACCTCCGTGGAGTCTAAATGTGAACTCACAGCCCCCTCAAGCAGCAGGCCCCCTTCCCCCTGAGCCCTTTCTGCAGCCTTGGGGGCAATGGATGTGCCCTCCAGAGAGCTGATAGCATCAGCACACAAGCCAAATGGACATCCATACCCCATGTCTTCCTGACCCAGGAGGAGGAGGCAGAGGTGGCGGGACATCCTGGTTCCCTGAGTCCTCTCTCTGCCCTGGTTCCCCCAGAAGGCCAGGCCTCTTCTAGCCTTCTCCTTGCCGGCCCACCCCCTCCAACCCCCGCCTCTGCCCCAGTCTCCTTTCCCGCTCCTAGCTGCGTGCAGACCCTTCCTTCTGGGCCACAAAGGGCTCTGTAGACAGACATTGTGTGCTGTTTGCCAACACGGGGGCCCGGGTACACGGGGGGGGGCGAGGGAGAAGCCAGCTGCTCTCTCCTTTCACACAGACCTTTGCTTTCTCCCTTTCAGTCTCCCCCTACCCGCGCCCCCGCCCCCCGCCCCGCTCTCTGTCTTTGAACATGCATACAAAAATAAAAAAGCAGTTGCTAATTAGAGCCAGAGAATGAGCATGAGCCTGGAAGAGGGGGGCAGTGGAGGGGCCAACTCCCCTGCAAGTCAGCCATTGAGGGAAGGGCGGGGGGACCTTGGAGAGGCTTGGGAGGGAGAGTTTGACAAAATAAGCAACAAAGCGTCTTCAGAATGGCAAAGAGGGGCTTTGTCTTAACCTTCCATCGTAAGAGAGAGGAAAGAAGAAATGACAGAGTTTCTTGTAAACTCCCACTGCTGGCGTCTCTTCTTATCTTTGTCCGTCTCTCAATAGCCCTATAAACAATAGACTCTTTTTGGGGGCCACTTAAGTCTATCCTTTTACTGGTAATTTTGTTCTGGCTGATAGGTGGGGAATCACTGGTGTGAGGGGGCCTGCCTTATGGAGGAGCTGCTGAGTCATCAGGCTGCCCCAACTTAGGAAACCTCCTCTGACAAATCAAGGCGCTCTCCGAGGGCTTTTTTCTCACCCAGCCCTATTCTTGGTTCGCCAGACAATTTCTGTTCCCAACCCTGTGTCACTAGGTTCGCTGAAAGCAGCCCAGTTGCCTGGTGTGTGACCAGGGGAACAGCAGCCAGTGTTAGGACAGAGCCCAGCTCCGACCCAAGGTCTTTGAACGCACTGCAGGCTCACAGAAGGTTCCAGATACCGAGCAGTCAGCACCTTCCTGGCAGTTCTGTTGTGGCTTAGAATGGAGTGGCCCATGCTTCATTGGGCCAGGGTCACACTGAAGGCCTGGAGGTGACAGGGGGACCAGTTTGGAGAGCTGGAAGTCATGAGGAGAGAGGGTTACCTGGTAACTCGGCCTGTCTAGAGATGCAGTTTCTCCCAGCATATGGTGAACAAACTGATGACGCAGATATGCCAAAGCTTTGACGTCAGTGCCTGGGCGTTGAAAACATGGGGTAATTTTCTGATCTCTTGTGAATGTAAACAACTGAAAAGGAGAAGAGTGTATCAGCGTGATGCATGTTGATACTAACTAGTCAGGGAGGAAGAAAGGAAAAGGAAATAGAATCTGGAAAGCAAAGATTATAACTAGCTCGTTCTTTTCCACTGGTAGATGTTTAGGTTAATGGCTACATGTGACAAAAGAGACCCCACTGGAATCTGCTGGGAAAATCCCCCAATTCTGGGATGAGATCTGAATTTTTCTGGAGTCTGTATGGACTGTCTAGTACATAATGTACTTCCCAAAGCTCAGTGCATATTGTCTTAACCCTGCCCAAGGACTCCTCTAGAAAACAAGGGCTTGAGTCCATATTCTATGCAATTAGCCAGGCCACAAAGCCATTGAGAAAACGGCCACTGATGGGTAGTTGTCAAGAGCTGGAGACAGAAGACTTCCCTAATGGTCCAATGGTTAAGAATTTGCCTTGCAATTCAGAGGAGGAGGGTTCTGTGAAGACACCACAAGGATCTGGCCAGGTAGAGTTCGGCTGAGATCTTGGCACATTGCAAGGGTTAAAAATGGGTTTGAGGTTATTAACAAATCATTATTAAGTAAACCAGAGCATAATTTTCTATCTATGGGGCTGGTTCTCTTGAGGCATAGGAGAATTGTGGAAAGAATGTGATATGTTTACAGAGATCCAGTGAATATTAGGAAGGCTTAGATAACATGATCTGAGTCAGGGGTACAGAAAGTATTTGAGTCTCCAAAGATGGTAGAAGCCACTCATCTAGTCATCAGTGGATATGAGTTTGTCCGGTTTATCACTGAAAAATTAATTTTTTTAAATTCTTTTTGCATTTTGTAGCAACTTTAAATTTTATTGAAAAAATTATCATACAGAAAATTAAACTTATTTTGGTGGACAGTTTTATGAACTTTAACACATGTGTAGATTTGTGCAACCATCATAAAAATTAGGAAACAGAAGAGCTGTCTTATGCTTTCCCTTTCTCTCCATTCCCTCCTCCCATCCCCCGCCTCTGTTGATCCATGATCTGTTCATCACCATTATATTGCCTTTTAACATTGAATGATACACTGTGCCAACTTTTGAGATTGGCTTCACCATAATGCTGTGAGCATCATCAAAGTTGATTTGTGTCAGTAGTTTGTTCCCTTTTATTGCTAGTAATATTCCATTGTATGGATGCACCGTAGTTTGTTCACCTGCTGACAAACATTTGAATTATTTCCAATTTTGAGTGATTATAAATAGTTTCCAAAAACATTCAGGCACGGATTTTTGTGTATACATCATTTCTCTAGGGTTAATACGCAGGAGAGGGATTGCTTGGTCATATGGAAACTGTACATTTAACTGCCAGGCTGATTTTTCAGAATGGTTGTACGGTTTTGCATTACCACCAGCACTTGCCCTGAATCCTTGTCAGCTCTTGGTATTGTAAGTATTTTTATGTTAGTCATTCTAATTGGTATATGATATCTCATGGTGGTTTTAATTTGCATTCTCTAGCAAATAATGAAGTTGAATATCTTTCATGTGCTTATTTGCCATCTGTTTATACTCTTTGGTGAAGTGTCTATTCAACATTTTTGCCCACGCTTTAATTAGGCTGTTTGTTTCCTTACTATTGAGTTTTGAGATTTCTTTGCATATTTTGGATGCAAGTTGTTCTGTTGAACATGTGATTTGAAAATATTTTCCAGTTTGTAGCTTGTCTCTTCTTTCTCTTAACCGTGTCTTTTACAAAGCAATGTTAAGTTGCTCAGTCATGTCCGACAATTTGCGACTCCATGGACTGCAGCATTCCAGGCTTCTTTGTCCTTCACTATCTCCTGAGAGCTTGCTGAAACTCATATCCATTCAGTCAGTGATTTCATCTATCCCATCTCCTTCTGCCTTCAATCTTTCCCAGCATCAGGGTCTTTTCCAATGAGTCGGGTCTTCACATCAGGTGGCCAAAGTATTGGAGCTTCAGCTTCAGCATCAGTCCTTCCAATGAATAGTCAGAATTGATTTCCTTTAGGATTGACTGATTTGATCTCTTTGCAGTCCAAGGGACTCACATTTTTTTATTTTGATGAAATCCTATTTATCCATTAATTTTTTATGGAAGATTTTACTTTTTAGAGAAATTTTAAGTTCAGAGCAAAATTGAGAGGCAAGTACGTATATTACATACCTTTCCCATATACCTGCTGCTCCCACACATGCATAGCCTCCCCCATTATCAACATATCCCCCAGAGTAGCACATTTGTTACAATTGATGAATATACCCTAACACATCATAATCACTCAGTTTACATTAGAGTTCACTCTCAAAGTTGTACATTCTGTGGATTTGGACAAATGTGTTATGTATGTCCATCATTATAGTACCATATAGGGTACTTTCACTACCCTGAAAATCATCTGTGCTTTGCCTGTTCATCCCTTCCCACATCATCGCCTGCTAACCACTGATCATTTTACTGTCTCCATAATTTTGCCTTTTCCAGAATGCCCTGCAGTGGTAATCGTGCAGTGTGTAGCCTTTTCAAATCGCCTTCTTTCACCTGGTAATATACATTTAAGGTTTCGCCATGTCCTTTTCATAGTTTGACAGCTCATTTCTTTTGAGAGCTGAATAATACTCCATTGTCTGGAGCATTTATCCATTTTTCCAATTTATCCAACCAATTATTTCTTCAGTTGTTCCAGGATAAGAATCATATTTTTGGTTTCATGTCCAATAACTCTTTGCCCAACCCCAGGTCACAAAGGTTTTCTCCCAATGTTATCTTCTAAAATTTTATAGTTTTGTGTTTTATATTCAGGTCTGTGATCCATTTTGAGTTAGCATTTGTTGAAAGTATGAGGTTCAGAATGAAGGTCATTTTGTTATTATTGTGCCTGTGATGTCTAGTTGTTCCAACACCAGAGATGATTCCTTCTCCTCCAAGCCTTTAGTTGATTGTTACCTTCTCAATGCCCCCGGCCCTGACCACCCTACTTACAGTGTAGACCACCCTTAACAGTTCTCCTGTCTATTCTACCTCGCTTTATTTTTTCCATGGCACTTATCATCCCTAGCTTAGTGTGTAACTTTTTGTGTGTATTGTCTGTCTCTTCACACTAGAATGTGCACTGCCTGAAAGCCAGGATATTTGAGGGTGTGTGGGGAGGGGGTCTTCTTGTTAACTCATGTGTCCTGAGTGATTGACAAGAACTGGATTCATGGAGAGGCTGGGGTCCTCCAGGCACAGGGCTGCAGAACGAGAAGGTACAGGGGTGGCTAGTGGAAAGTCCCAGGCCAGGTCAGATCAGAAGTGAGTTGTATAGAGCCCTGCCTCGCTCGTTCATCAGGCAAAACAGGTTTGTTAAACACTCCACCCCAGCTCTCCTCTTCCTCACCCGCCTACCGTATTATTTGAGGCCAATAAGAACTTAAGCAATTAAAGTTTTCCTCTACGTCTAAAGTATTTGTTCCTCGAAACTTAAGCTTTATCCCCCTTCCCCCCTTAGGCCCCTTGAAAGAAAGAAAGTGCTCTAACACTCCGGGAAAATCATCTTAAATTCTAATCAGCCCTGGGTGTTGGAAGCCTCTCAGAGATGAAGTGTTGTCAGGGCAGAGGATGTGCAGGGAGGATTGTTTAGGAGGCGAAGTCAGCTAGCATGCAGGTTTCCCCTGGCTGACAGTGCTTCTGCTCCAGCGATGAGGCTTAACTTATCGAGGGAAAGGCCAGGGAATCCGAGAAACAAGCGTTACGAGGAGAGGATATGGAGAGGCCAGAAGAAAAGAGGGCAGGTTAGGTAAACTGCAATGGGGGGCTTAGATCCTGTCGTTTGAAATGGGACCTTCTGCATGCTGTCCCCGCCCTGAGTCCTGGCGTCACTTTCTCTCCAGTGGCAGGTGGACAAAATGTATGACTTTGTGTCTCCCCTGGGGTCTGCTCTGGAAGTTCTGTATAGAGGGAGCCTGGGGCCACTTCATGCTGGGGTGGGTGGGGAAGGCCTGACTGGGCACTTGAAGGCTGCGTTTGCGAAGCAAGCCCACTGTTCTTTTTTTTTTTTTTCCCCACTGTTCTTTTTTCAATTATTATTTATTTATTTTTGGCTGTGCTAGTTCTTCATTGCTGGGCTCGGGCTTTCTCTGGTCATGGTGAGCAGGGCTACTCTCCAGTTGCAGTGGGCAAGCTTCTCATTGAGGTAGCTTCTCTTGTGGCGAAGCACGGGCTCAGTAGTTGTTACCCACAGGCCCAGTTGCCCCACAACATGGGGAATCTTCCTGGACCAGGGATCGAACCTGTGTCCCCTACATTGGCAGGTAGATTTTTAACCACTGGACCACCAGGGAAGTCCCCACTTCTCTTAAAGGGAAGGATAATTTAGGGTGTGGGGTGCTGATGGGAACCAGAGGGGAGGCAGTGTCTGTTGGGATCTGGGTGCAGGAGGAGCTGGCCCTTGCCCTTCCTCACTGCACGAGAACTGGTTCCCTAGATACAACCCCACCTCCCGCCCCAGGTGGAACCTGTCAGGGCCCATGGATCGTGACAGCAGCCGACCATTCAGCAGGCGCTGCTCTCTGATGATCTCTAGACAGGTAAGGCTCCTGACCTGTTTGTAATCTGGTCACATACTATGTTTGTTCTCAGAAAAGCAAACCCACTTTGTCTCCTATTTCTGTCTCATTTCCACCACTGGATAGACCAAATCAGCTAATTTTGCTTTCTGATAAATTTGCTTCAGTTAAGTGGGAGGCGCTGCTGATTTTGAGTTATCAGACCTGTGAGGATGGGGGAACCTAACTTGTAATATTTCTTAAGTTATACTTTAATGAAGACACCTATTAACACTTGTAATAATTCACAGAAAGGAAGTCCGAGCAGATCTGGTTTAAATGTCTTCCTTTCTCTTTTTTTTAAAGAAGTGTTACTAGCTTAAATGGAGGTCTTAATTACAGATCAGAAACAGAAACTTGCAGTGTCTGAGAATTGCCTGAAGCCTGTTCCTTTGGCCACACCTGTCTCCCGTGGTTCCTCTGGGGGAAGACCTGCCCAGGAAGAGCCGTCTCTCCCTCTTGGGTCCCCTTCCCACCAAAGCATCCTTGCTGTGAGCCAGCTCTGGGTACAGGGCTCCTTAGCTGTGCAGAGTGCTGGGATCTTTCCGTCTTTCTCTGAGAATCTATGTATGATAATGTCACAACAGGGTTACAGATATTGTGGTGTGATTTAAGTGTTTGCGTGCGCATGTGCTAAATTGCTTCAGTCATGTCCAACTCTCTTCAACTCTGTGGACTGTAGCCCACCAGGCTTCTCTGTCCATGAGGATTCTCCAGGCAAGAATACTGGAGTGGGTTGCCATGCCCTCCTCCGGGCGATCTTCCCAACCCAGGGATTGAACCCACATCTCATGTCTCCTGCATTGGCAAGCAGGTTCTTTACTGCTAGCACCACTTGGGAAGCCTGATTTAAGTGTTTACATTCAACAAATAAATGCTGTTAACACAAAAACTGCAATACTTGATGTTATGCTACCAGAAGGTACTTGCAGGGTTTATGAGATGTGTACACATGCAGCCCCTTAGAGGCAGGGTGGCTTGTATGGGGTATGTGTGAAGTTGTGATGGACTCCTCATGCTAGTCCTGTGACCCTTCACTAAGTGTGAATTTGAGGTATTTCCTGAATGGGAGTGAGCCCAGGTGGCCCTCCTACCTTGCTGGCGACAGCCCGGCTTGGCCCCTGAGTCTAGGGGCCAGGCAGCTCTGATTGAGGGGTCACTTGCCCACCCGTGCCTCCAGCTGATCCTCAGCAGCATCTCCATCCCTGAGGATCCGAGTCCTCTTCTTGCTCTGTTTATAGCCCTGGTGGGTGCTCCATGGACAGAGTCATTTGGAGTCTGATTCAGAGGACTGGTGATCTGATGAGCTGGGAGCTTGCTGACCCAGTCACTCTCCTTTCCTTGGTGTGGGGAGTGAGTCTTCCTATAGGAGCCTCTCCTTGTGGCACCCCCTGTGGGCTAGATGCTTGTGGGCACCTGTGTGCCCTGACACCCAGGTCTGCAGCCTGGTCCAGGGGCAGGCACCCAAAGGGGCTATTTCTCTGGCTGTGCTGAGAAGCAGGGCCCCTTGCCTTTCCTGGGGAGCAGGACAGGGGCCCTGATGGCGAAATTAAGGGCTGGCCAAGGTTCAGGCCAGGCCTGACTCAGCTTGATGGGAATGCTCTCTTCTTCTTTATTCTGGGGAAGCCCACTACAGGTCTGGGAAAAAGGTAAAGTTGAGAAGAGGAAGCTCTCCTTGTCTGTGTTCTAGTCTCCCAAAAAGAATCAACCGAGCAGAACTAAAATGCTCAGGAGTGATGGGGTGGGTTGAGAAGGGGTAGTTAAGGAACCTGGGGAGAAGATATTTGTGGTACAGTTCATCCTAGAGGAAACACTGCAAGGCTTGAGTAGGAGAGCATGCCCCATCTCTTTGGGGAAACGCTGAGATGTGTCTGACCTGGAAAAACAGAGACACGTCTTTGCAGGAGGGATAATCCATAGACCAGCAGGAAGTTGGTGATGTGGTGGAGGGGACAGACTTCAGAGAATGCTGTGGAGTGATTTAGAGTTGCCTCCGAATGGAGAGTGTGTCCTGTCCCCCTGCGTTTTTGTTGGAAACCCTGTCAGCTGCAATGGCCTCTAACCAAATTCCACCCCAGTACTCCAGGTTCACCCCATCTCCAGATTCATCTTCCTAAATCTCAGACTTGCTCATTCATCTCTCTGCTCACAGACTCTTACATCTCCTCACTGCTCTAAGCACATGTCTCAGGCAAGCTTTTAAAAGTGCACATATACCTGTCATGGTCCAGGCCCAGGCTGGAAAAGAACTTCGAGATACGAGGCAGGATGAAAGGAGAGTAAAGTTTATTAGTGTAGGGGAGGGAGGGTCACTGCCATACCCTGGGCTGGCTTCCTGAGAGTCAGGGAGAACTGACCTTGGACGTGGGTCCTTGGTTTGTTTTTATAGCCAGAGGGCGAGGAGTGGGGTAGAGGTCTTGTGAGTTATTTGCTAATCGGATGAGGTACCTATATGAGGCAGGAGAGTAAGGCAAATACCTCTTGCTTATATGGGATAGGAGGGAAGATAGGCCATACTGCTCAGGAGGGTCCAAAAATTCCTCAATAGTTACAACATGGGGGAATGGGCAATAAGGGTTTCTTTTTTTTTTTTTTCTGTTGCTGTATTCTAAGACCCTTTTCATTCACCTTGTTCTTTTGTATTTGGGGCACCAGTATACCCATGATTACTGCAGAACCCAAAGCTCTGTTGAGAGAATAGACTCTGGGGCCACACTCTCTGGCTTTGAACTCTGTCACCACCACCTACTAGCTATATGACCCTGGGTAGGTTACTTTGGTTACTTGGTTTTCTCGGCTGTAAAATGGGCATGAGAGTAACCTATTTCCTAGGGTGATTGGGAGGACTGAACGAATTAATGCTTGCAAAGCGCTCAGGGCACTGCTGGCTGTCAGAGAGTGGTCAGTACAAATGAATCATCGTTATTGTTTTCCAGCTCTCACAGGTAGCCTGCTGGTCCCCCTCCCCCTTCAAGGCCAGGAATCCACATTTTAAATCTCATCAACCCTCCAAGGCCTGCCTGAACTTCTGCCTCTTCTATAAACAGTTTTTGATTTCTTGCTCCAAATGCCAACTGGACATAACTGACTTTTCTGTCCACACCTGTCTCCCAGCACATTGCCTGCTGTCCTCCTGCCCCTCAAGTACCAGAGACAGACTGTAAGCCATTGAGGGGTCCCAGACCTGTTCCTTGTTCTTCCGTCTCCGTTTCTTGCAGGCGACGGGCCCTCAGTGCTTTTCCCAAGTGAGCAGCTTCAGTGCTGGCGCCTCCTTCTCTGCCTTCCCCGTTCTCCCCATGTTCCTCCTCTCCCAGCCTCACCTGGCTCCCTCTGTTCCTCTATTTGTCTTCCCCTCTCAACCACCTTGTCCTTCTAGATTCTCCTTGTTTCTCTGACCTCCCCCACCTCGCTCTTAATGAGAACTTTCGCACGTCATATTGATTTGGAGTTTTAAAAAGCCAGCATTGATTTTTCTGGGGGCACTTTTCATAATCTTATATTTACATGTAGGAAGAAAGCTGTTTCAGAAGCCAGTGACTTTGTTCTGTTGAGTTAGTAGTCGAAGTTGCAAACTCTTTTTTTTTTAAATTTTTATTTTGTATTGGGATTAGCCAGTTAACAATGTGATAGTTTCAGGAGAACAGCAAAGGGTCTCAGCCATACATACATGTATCCATTCTCCCCCAAACTCCTCTCCCATCCAGGCTGCTACATAACATTGAGCAGAGCTCCCTATGCTATACGGTAGGTCCTTATTGGTTATTCATTTTAAATATAACAGTGTGTACCTGTCCATCCCAAACTCCCTAACTATAGGCAACTATAAGTTCATTCTCTTTCTGTTTTATAAGTTCATTTGTGTCATTTCTTTTTAGATTCCACATATGATAAATGTCATATGATATTTCTTCTTCTCTTTCTGACTTACTTCACTCAGTATGACAATCTGGGGGTCCATCCATGTTGCTGCAAAGGGCATTATTTCTTTCTTTTTAATAGCTGAGTAATATCCCATTGTCTATATGTACCACATCTTCTTTAGAGGTTGGAGATTCTTCTGGAGACTCAGCGAACTCGGGGACTTCAGATGCCACATCTCATGAGCTGGGATCAGGGTGAGAGTCTGGGGGCAGAAAGCAGTGGGCAGGAGAGGCCTTGCACCCTGACCGGCCTTGAAGATAAGGGTAAAGAGCAAGTGTAGAGCTGGGTGAAGACCAAGCAGATGACTGTCAGCCCCTGGGGTGGGGGCAGGCAGGGTGGAGGACCATGGTGGGATTCGCTGATGAGGCTCTTGCTGCTCTGGCATCAGACGGGTTGGTCTCATCTTTCCCCCACAGAGCACATGGGGATCCAGTGCCTGTGCTGAGGGCCCTGCCTGCCTCATCTCATCTAATCCTTCAGTAACCTTAGGGGGCCGGTCGTGTCATTTACATTTTGCTTTGTGGGTAAGATGACATTACAGGAATAAAGTTAGGGAAGGGCAGTAGGTTCAAAAATATGATCTGTAAAGATGAAGTAATAGAAAGAGCTAAGTGGGCAGGGTGATGAGGGAAAAGGCAGAATCCTGCCTCCTGGAGGATGCCTGTGTTCACGCATGTGGGCTGCATGACATCTTTTTGGGAGTGACGTTGGATATATATAAATAAACCAGCAGAATCAGGAGAATAGATGAAGATAACAGATGAAGGGAAAATAAAGGCAGGGGTATAAGATGATTTGTAGCTGAAAGTCCTGACGCCCATAGTCAGAGGTGGGTCCTTCTACATGGACTGCTTGATTGTCACCAGTTCTGCTCCTCCCTACCACTCCCTGCTTGGGTTCTGCAGCCACGAGTTGTGACCAGCCCTACCCATGTGAGTTCAGAGCTCTATGGAAACAGCCTGGAGAGCAGTAGCCTAACCACATCTCATCTGACCTGGGCTCCTGGGCAGGGGCAGGGAGGAGGGGCAAGGACATGCTGGGTCCACGCAGCAGCCCCTGGCAGATGTAGAACAGCTTCATCACCATGCTCAGCAAAAGCAATATGGGGCAAGAACAACTTTTAGAATAGTTGAAAAGAGATCAAACCATCCTGAAATGACACAGAACCCTTGGCCTGGTTGCCAACTTTTAGATATCATCTAGGCTTAATTGTGAAACAGTTTTGCCCTTTTTCTCTCCCTGGTTAACTCCTTAGCAGTTCTTGGATTTCAACCTAGGGGTCACTTTATTCAGAAGCCATGCCATCTCCTCCTGTGTGCCTATGCTACTCTCCATGACCCTGGCATACTTTTGTAATACCACATGCAGTTCCCTAAATTTGCACCCTACGGGGCCAGTGCCAGGGAAAGAAAGGTCAGGGCTTGTCCTTCATCACTTGGGCACTCTGTAGCCAAAGCCCTAAGAAAAACAACAATCCTACTGAACAAAACCAGTAGCCAAGATAAATCTCTGTCTCCCCGTGGGTGAAGGCTTTGTAGCCTTGAACCCTGGGGCCCTGCCTTCTTCTTGGAAACGTAAGGTCTCTGGAAGGCATTCACTTCTTGTTGAGACCCAACTTGTCAAAATTAAAAATATGAAGCTTCCTTATGACTGTTTTAAGATAGGCAGCCATGTCTTTGAGGCTGCCTCCATTCCCACCTTTATGGCTCAACAGAGGGGAGGAGCCAAGGTACTTGAAGCTGCTAAACGGCCACAACTTATACTAAAGGAAGCATATGTGCAGACTGTCAGCCCATGCTGCACGTCACAGAGGGGCCTGCAGTGTGAGAGCCTCAGAAAATCCCCAGTTCCTGGCCAGAAGAGGGGCGGGAGCTGCAGGAAATTCATTCGAGGAACAGCGGATGCCCTGTCCTGCACCCCATTCATTGTCCTTCTGTGGCCCACACCATGCCGACACCCCCCCAAAACCTACACTTTCATTTCAGGAAAGATAGCAAGTCTCAAAATTTCTCTCTCAGGGACCGGGATACCCTCTGGTCCCTCTCCTTCCCACGTCCCCCACTTCAGTTTCTCAACATCACCCTGAGGATGTTCAGTCTTCGTGAAGTTGTGTTGTGTTAGTCGTTCAGTCGTGTTTGACTTTTTGTGACTACAGGGACTGTAGCCCGCCAGGCTCCTCTGTCCATGGAATTCTCCAGGCAAGAATACTGGAGTGGGGTGCCATTCCCTTCTCCATCCTGAAGTTAGGAGTTCCCAATTTGCTCCTGGGGTGAGAGGTGCCAGTTTGAATGGGGGGGTGGCTCCGCACTAGGGTCATCCTCTGTGACTCTCTCTGCTCACCCTCACCCACCCCAACCCTGACTTGACCTTCCCCGCTGCTTCCTCTCCCATCCCTACCATGGGTGGAATGAGTTTTCCACTCTCCCAAGATGCCGCCTGGGTCGTCCACAGAAGGTGGAAGGGTGGTGGCCTGAGCCCAGTGAATGTGGGAAATCTTCAGAGTAGGAACAGAGCCTCCAGCCTCCCTGAGCTAGGCTGGAGGGACGACTCTACCTGTGGAGAAAGAAATCAAAGGAGACTTTCCTGTGTCTTCCCCATCCTCCATTTTTCTTCCCACAGTGTCCAGGCCAGTGTGGAGGATCTGTGGGACTGTGATGGATACTGAAGGAGCCTGGCATCTCTGCCATGCTTACACATCAGCCTGTAGCTGACTTAGGCCCCTCTGAGGGTCCAGGGGGCTGCTTCCAGAACATCAAAAATTGGAGATCCAAACTTTTCCCTTCTCCCACAGAATCTTCCATCTCTCCAAGCCATTGAGTTGCCAATTTCTGTACCTTCTACTACTCGAGATCTCTGGAACCTTCCCTTTCTTTTGATTGCCCCTATTCTACTTCATTTGGGCCCTCCCTGATCATGCTGGCTCTGGTCCTGGCCCCTCAGTGCATCTTCCACACAACTGCCCCAGGGGTCTTCCCAAAAACTAAAGTTGGTCTTGACCACATATGCAAAACTCTTTAGGTTCCTTCATGACTTCTGATGGATAAAATCTTGTGCAACCCATCCCCCATGGCACCAGGGCATTTAGTAATCTGGTCCTTGACTTACTCCAGACCTGTCTCCTGTGGCCCCACCTCAAGCTTCTGGCCAAGAGGTTCCCAGAATTGAATCTTGTCTTCAATGTAACTTACACACTCTTTCCTCTTCCTGGATTTGCCTTTCCTTTCTCTTTAATTGGTACAGCTCAAGTCTGCTCATGTGGCTCTTCCTTACAAAGCCTTCCCCGTCTCGTCCACAAAAGCTTGTCGGCAATTCTTGCTTCTGCATCTCCAGTGCTTTGTAAGTGTCAATTCTGGTGGCATGCATCACGCGGTACTGACAGTGTGTTCTCTGTCCCAGTCCTCTCATGAGATGGTGACCTCCCTGCAGGCAGGACAGCCTCCAAGTCACTTCTGTGGCTCCTCACTTGGCCCAGTGTAGTTATTGCAAGGACTCACTGCGCATGTGCTGAATGTGAGAGCTTCACAGTGATGTGACAGGTGGTGGATGCTGCTGCCACCCAGCTTCAAAGAAGTAAGATAAAACCAACCTTCTTGGGGTTCCTCCCCCAGCATGTTGTCCCATGGAGGGCAGGACTGAGGGCCTTGGTCCTGGGATCTGGAAGCTAGGGAGACACTCAGGATTTCTGGCTCCACGATATAGCTTGTCAAAGCCCCCAAGGAAACAAAATCAAGATGTCGGAGGATTTTTCCTTAGGGAAATAAATATTCTCAGCTTAAATTTAGAATAGTACAGTATCTTCTGCATTATGATTTGACTGACAGAAAAAGTGTGTTTAAGGTATTTTTAACCTGGAATCTTCAGAAGAAATCTAGTGATTAGATCTTTGGAAGCTATTGTGTAATTTTAAAACTTTAGTAAAGGAGTATGTTTAAAGAAAGAAAGAAAAAAAAATCCAACCAGATTGATATGTTTCAGTTCTCTCTGTAACTTGTATAAAAGGCATCCATTGTCTTCAGAAAAGGGGAACTGGCTCTGTGTGTGTGTGTGTGTGTGTGTGTGTGTGTGTGTGTAACTCACACCAGTCTCTGTACGTTGCTTAAAATTATTCTCTTCACCTCAAGAAAATATTTCAGAAAGGGCCTTTTTCACTCTGTTGACAGCAGCAGGGAGTGCTTGAGAGGAGGTTATTACTGTGAACATTGTTCCCATTTTGTAGAAGGAAAAAATGCAAAGGAGAGTATTTGAATGACCAGCACAAGACCATTCTGTCAATGCATGGTTATAGGTGGTGTTTGAGCCCAGACCCTGTTTCTCTAAATCATATATTTTTTCATGGCCATTTTGATGTCTGAATGCCAGAGTTATTTGGGTTGTCCCTACATTGCACTGCTGGAAACTTAACAGGTAGAACTGTGTTTTATTTACCTCGTGCTGCATAACAAACCACTTCAATGGTTGGATAAACTAGTAACTGCTATAATCATGCTCTCAGATTCTCTGGATCAGGAATTTGGACAGGGCTGGGTTGCCTCTGTTCCACTGTGGCTGGGGCCTCAGCTGGGAGACTTGAACAGCTGAGAGATGGAATCTTCTAAAGGCTTCCTCACTCACATGTCTGGCACCTGAGCTGGGATGACTAAAAGGCTGACTAACTCAGCTGAGAGTTCTGGAACTGGACTGCACCCTTCCAGATGTCCTCTCCATCTGGCTGGGGCTTCCTCATAGCATGGTGGCCTCAGGGCAATTCGACTTTCACGTGAGGTGGTTTGAGGTTCTTCTCAAAGAAATCTCTAGTCTTTCCCATCATATTGTTTTCCTCTATTTCGTTGCATTTAGGCTTCCCTGGTGGCTCAGATGGTACAGAATCTGCCTGCAATGCAGGAGACCTGGGTTTGATCCCTTGGTCTGGAAGATCCCCTGGAGGAGGGAATGGCAACCCACTCCAGTATTCTTGCCTGGAGAATCCCATGGACAGAGGAGCCTGGAAGACAGGAGACTGGTCCATGGGGTCGCAAAGAGTTGGACATGACTGAGCAAGTTTCACTTTCTTTCATTGCATTGTTCACTTAAGAAGGCTTTCTTATTTCTCCTTGCTATTCTCTGGGACTCTGCATTCAGTTGGATATATCTTTCTCTTTCTCCCTTGCCTTTTGCTTCTCTTTTCTCAGCTGTTTGTAAGGCCCCCTTAGACAACCACTTTGCCTTCTTGCATTTCTTTTTCTTTGGGATAGTTTTGGTCACTGACTCCTGTACAATGTTGTGAATCTCCATTCCATAGTTCTTCAGGCACTCTGTCTACCAGATCTAATCCCTTGAATTCTTAGAGTATTTGAATTCATAGAGCATTTCCATGTTCTTAGAGTATTTGTGTGAAGAAGGTAGAAGTTCCTTGGCTTTTAGGACCTACTTTCAGGAGTCATGCATCATCACTTCTGTGCCACCCTGATAGTCAAAGGAGTCATAAGCCCACCCAGATTCAAGGCAAGGATATATAGATCCCAGTAAATGTAGATCTCAATGGGAAGGGTGTTAGGAATTCACAGTCATGTTTTTAAAACCACACAGGCCATTCCTCTTCTGGATTGATCTGGGTTCAGTGTTATCTAGATTAAAGGAGAGGAAGAAGTTCACCTCTAGAGACACTTGCTAGCGGTGGACTCGGGTGACACCTTTGATTTCTCCATTCTCATGAGTAGAAGACAGGGTTGCTAGATTGTCCTGTCTGGTTCTCATGGGCAGGACCAGGCCAGAGAAGAGGCGGCCCTTGCCACATTCTGCTGGGGTAAACTCTCAGCGCATGTCAGGTGGATCACCAAGCATCCTGCCAGGCCAGGGCTTAAGTATTGTGTGGTTTGAGGTTTCTCTGTCTGCTGCTTCTAAGCCATGACCATGTATCTCCTTGAAGGGAAGAGATTTCATCTGGCATAATCTTTAGGGGTGAAGGGAATGAGAACCCCTCTGAGATAGGAGTAAAGAGTTGGCTTCCTGGAAATTCAAGGTACTTTATCCATGAGCTCCAAAGGTTCCCCCACTCAAGGCTGGAGCAAGGAGATAAGCAAAGGACTGGCAGGACATGGGACTCTCCCAGGACATCCGTGTCCTGCCAAGACACTGGGACACATGTTGGCCAACTGCTTCATTCCTGGCAGTCAGAGGTGGCCCCAGTGAGCTTTTGTACCTTATTTCCCACATGGTGGTTCTCTTACCAGCACTCCAGCCATTCTAGATTTTGTCATTAAATTTTCATGAGCCATTATGCCTGTTCCAGTCAGCAAGAGACTTGGTTATATTGCAGTAACAAATACCCTCCAAGTCTTAGTGGCTTAAAACAACACTTGTTTATTCCCCCTTCATAGTTTATGTTCATCATAGGTTGATAAGGGTTGTGTTACATGCCATTGAAAGTCATCTGTGAGAGGGAAAGGGGACTTTGGTGGGTCTTACATTGATAGTTATGCCCTGACTTAGAAGAGACACACATCACTTCCATTTCCAACTCAGTGGCCAGAAGCACAATCCTGCCATGTCCCTGGGACACAGAGAGCTGGGGAAAATGGCAAATAGCTTTAACGGCTACACGAATACCACAGTGGTCTCTGCAAACCCGTGTCTTTGCCGTGTCTTCACAATGTCCTTTCCCTCTTCACGTTTTCACTGAGGCATGCATGCCTGCACGCAGCCATCCATCTGCTCATCTGATGTTTAGTGAGCACCTGTCCTGTGCCAGGTATGGCTCCAGGTGCTAAGCATGTGGAGATGAAAAGGTTCCCCGGAGAAGTACCTAATCTTACTAGATTGTTCAAAATCTATGCAACTTTTTCAGACTGTAGCCAGACTTTCCATAAAGATAGCAAGTATTAATGGATCTTTCCTCAAAAATATGTCTTCAATGGTTAAGGATAATAATAACCATTACTTCATTGCTATTGAGCCCTTGCAGTAGGCCAGACACTTTGCTCAGAGTTCAGTTTAACTCTCACTACAATTTTGAGTGATTGGCTAGATGATGCCCATTTACAAATGAGTAAATTCAGCCTCTGGGGAGTTAAATCAGTTGTCCAAAATCCCACAGCTACCTAGTAGCAGAGTTGAGGTTTAAATTTGGGCCAAGTCCAAGTTCTTACTCTTCAACAGCTACATTACACTTATTTTTAACACTCATGAATTTTTTTTCTCTCTGAATCAGAGACCTGAAAACAAGAGTATTTTCTGCAGTTGTACTATGAACACTTAGAAAGCAAGGATCATTTCCAGCGATTTCTGATCATTCAAGTTCTTTTTGATGAATGAATGAAGGAAGGAGGGAAAGAAGAAAGGAAAGGAACACAGGAGGGGGAGGAGGGGGGTGTTGATGCTCTTGACATAGAGTGAAAGCCTTGACGGAGGTGGCGGGACTTGGTGCAGAAGGCAGGTGAGGGCGCTAACCCGGTGGGAGGGTGCCCTGTAAGTCGGCAGGGCAGCTCTTATAACCTGCTCATCGCTGGTCCTCAGCTCTGTCCATCCGTCTCCCAGTTCCGTGCCTCGTTACTGCTGAAGAGGTTCTCCAGTCGACCACGTCTGAATGGTCTACAATTAAATGCACAGATGTATTCCTCCTCACTCAGCTGCTGGAAAGGAAATATTTTGAAAAATATGACAACTCAGTATCACAAGTTGGAGAAACTGGAGGAAGGGAGAAAGGGCTACAAAGGAGGCATTAAACAGAATTTTTAAAGGTCATTCTCTGATTTTGTGTGTTACTTTCTAGAGCAGTATTTTGAGATTTTAAAAAAATATATAACAATTATTGCTCACCTCCATCCTCTGCAGTTAAATAATGGTTTACATTGGGACCAACATCAGTCCGTGAGACCTGAAAGCATCCGCCTTTCTGCAGCCTGGCCATGTGTGCTAGGTCCAATTTGTTTTCCACGATTGCTCAGGCTTTATCAAAAGAACTATCTGCAGCCCTAGGCTGCTCTTGTCTGGTGCCAGAGCCTCAGACTGTGTCCTATATATCAATACATGGCTTCGGTTAACCTAGATTTTTCTAGTGGAGCTTGTTGACGTTTAATAAAAAGGCTTCCCCCCTTGGTGTCTTTAAGGCTCCAACCTCAAGGGTCAAATTGCTTTCTCCTGTGTTTAGTTCTTCTTGTGTGTGCACCTCTGTGTATGTGGGTGTGCCCTTGTATCGGTGTGTGCATCCCTGTGTGTACTCTGTGTGCGTGTGTGTGCGTGCACCCATGTGTGACCATGCATGTACTAGTGAGTACTGTGTTGGCAGCTTGTGGCCTGGAGCTGATGTGTAAGTGCCTAATTGCGTTTGCTCTTTAGCAATTAACCACTTGCAGGTGCAACTAGTTGTGAGCACAGTTCTCTGTGTGTGACTAATTGCAGGTGTCAAGTACTCGCCTCTTGAGTTCCCCTCATAGCTCAGTGGGGCTCAGTGCTGAATCTCCCCACCATCTGGGTTTGGGCACCTCTTCTGGTCAGAGCATATCCTCAGGAGAGGGGCCCAGGGAGAAGAGGGAAAGCTGCTTCAGAGCAAGAAGGGGAAGGGAGATGAAGGGCAGAGCTCCTGAAACCTCTCCAGGGAGTCAGAAGCTTAGTGGGTGCTGTGATAGAACCCCACATCCAGGGCCTGGCATCTCCCGGCCTGTGAAGGGCTTTGGTTTTCTGCAGAGAGTGACTCCCTCTCCCGGACCTTTTGTCCAAGCAGTGACCCAAACCCTCAAGGACAGAAGTGGCTGGTGGAAGTCTGGACTATTGTTGTGGCAGTTGGGGCCCCTCCGCAGTGTCGCCCCTGCCCCCATGTGACAGCTACACTCTTGGCCTCAGCAATTCACCTGTAAAGTGGGGGTGACCCCCTCCCTCACCTTCCTGGTGGGCCCCAGGCTGTCCTGAGGGTTAGGCTACTGTGACTTCAGTTGTGGTCTTGCCTTTTCTGTGCCCTGCAAGGGAGCAGGTGACTCTTGGGTGGCCATGGGCACTTTCTTACCTGTAATGTGTTCATAATAAAAATCTCCAAGTGGGTCAAGGGCTGAAGAAGCAGGAACTCTTGGTCCTCAGCTCTGTGGCCTGCGTCCTGGCCTCTGTGTCAACACTCACTGAAAGTGAGGGCCTGAGAACAGCCTGAGATGACCCTTCTCGGGGCACGGGTGGTCCTCCCTGTGGGGGTTCTTCCTTCTACCCCCACTGAGGCGCACCTACCTCATAAACAGTGGCCCTGACAGTGGCCTTCAGGGAGCCCCCCTCCACAGTCCAGGCCTGGGTGGGTTGGGGCTTCAGGGAGTGGAGACAGAGCTCTAGGGAAGAAGCCCCAGTGAGGCCAGGAGGCGGCTGGGGCAGCACCACATGGCAAGCAGGCAGCAAGGTGCCGTGTTAACTCTCCACGAAGCCTCTATGGAAAGTTGAGGGGCAGGGGGTAAGCAGTGGAGAGAGAAGGGCCCTCACCCTTGGAGCTCTAGAGCATCGAGCCCATGGGTCTGCATGGAGCCCTTCTTGCTATGTTAAACGTCTCACCACAGATCCAGGCCTGCACCCCTGGGGTGAGGGGGCCCAAGGAGCTGTGGGGAGAAAGCCCCAGAAAGTGCCAGCTTAGCGTCCTGAGGGGTTGATGTGCCGCTGCTGAGTCACTCAGTCATGTCCACTCTTTGTGACCCCCTGGACTGCAGCCCCCAGGTTCCTCTGTCCATGGGATTCTCTAGGCAAGCATACTGGAGTGGGTTGCCATGCCCTCCTCCAGGGGATCTTCCCAACCACGGGATCAAACCTGGGTCTCCTGCACTGCAGACAGATTTTTTTATCACTGAGCCACCAGGGAAACCCTGTTGACGTGCTACCGCAGGTCAGAGTGGAGCGTGTGAGGGTGGGGCCCGAGGCCAGAGAAGAGACAGGGCAGCACAGAGGGAGAACAGTCGTGTCATACTCCACTTTGTGACCAGAGTCTTGAGTGGCCTCAGTGAAAGGCATGGAACCTCGAACATGACCTCATGGAGACCTCATGGAGTTTGCGATTCCCAGAGGTCACTCCACAGGGAAGCTGGATTGGAGGGCCACCACCCTGACATCACATTTTCAGCTGAGTCCTTTGTATTGCATGATTAAACCTGGCTCCCCAGTCCCGATCCTTGGGTTCTGACTGTGGGCCACTTTCAGTAACTACCCCACAGGACTTAGCTTGACCCTTGGATCCTCCTGCCCCTTGGAGGGTTTTAGGGGCATGCACTTGGAGGGGTTCAATGACCATCTTTACCACTTGCTACTTGTGCCTCAGATTTCTTGTTTATAAAATGAGATGATATTTTTAAAATTTTTATTTTATATTAGAGCGTAGCTGATTAACAATGTTGTATTAGTTCCAGGTGTCCAGCAAAGTCAGTTATACATGTACATGTATCTGTTCTTTTTCAAATTATTTTCCCATTTAGGCTGTTATAGAGTATTGAGCATAGTTTCCTGTGCTGTATAGTGAACCTTTGTTGGTAATCTATTTTAAATATAGTGTGTATATATTAATCCCAGGCTCCTAATTTATCCCTCCCCTAACACCTTTCCCCTTGGTGACCATAAATTTGTTTTCTGTCTGAGTCTGTTTCTGTTGTGTAAATAAGTTCATATTTTTCAGATTCCACAGTTACATGATATCATATGATACTTGTCTTTCTCTGTCTGACTTACTTCACTTAGTATGGTAATCTCTAGGTCTGTCCATATTGCTGCAGATGACATTATTTCATTCTTAAGAATGAAATAATTAAGAATTAATTAGTTAATAATTAAATTAATTAATTTATTTAATTAAAATAATTAATTAAAGAATTAATTAATAATTAAGAATTTCATTCTTAAGAATGAAATAATATTAGAGTGTATTTGTTAGGATTGTAGGGAGGAGTAAATGAGATGAGTGAAATGTTCATCATGTTAGGTAGAACAGAGCAAACCTTCATTAAGTATTAGTACTCAAGTTACTCATGTTATTATTGTTATTCTTACTTTTACTTTACGGAGGCTACTTTCTTCCCCAGAACACCTGCCCCTCACCCAGGATGGCTTAGTCCATGTTACCTGTTGGCTTTGTTTGGCAGGACCCCACAACTCTGAGACCGCTGTGGTTCAAGCCTGAATCATTGGCTTGATCCTGACAGCCGGTGGCCATGAGCTGCTGGGCAGTGACTGGTCAGAAGTCAAGCTGGGTTCCAGTCAGCAGAAAATGTGCTCACCCAGATCATGAACCTCCCTTGGACAGGGGGTTCACTTGTAGCAATTCAGAAGTGAGGCACAAATAAAAGCATCTGACTTTCCCCCATTTCTTTAGATTATAAATTGAGGCTTAACACATCAGGTCACGATGTGATCATTCAGCTGCCGACTCCTTAGCTTCATCGCACTTTTCTGGGGAGTGACTGTTTTCCAGATAATTAAAGAATGTGAGTGCTGGGAGAATCCCTCATGATTATTCCATGGAACCATCTTTTTCATTTGAGAAAAGTAGTGACAGTGTTCAGTGAATTTAGTGAGAGTTCAGTCAGGGTACTTTATTTCTTGGATGGTTCTTTTTTAACTCATTCCTATCGGATGCAGTACAGCTTAAATGAGCTTTCTTAATTGCCAATCCTCACAAATAAGCATGTGCATTTATAAACATCTGTGTGTGTGGCAGTTAGCATCCTGGCTAATCTGACCTGTGGCTGATTCCAGACGGTAGGTAGCCTGAGGGACCAGCTGAAGTTCAGCATCAGCCAGGGCACTTGGAAGTCAAGTGAGGTCATGATCCAACTTACCCATCTGAAAAGTGCGGCCTGGGACAGAGAACTCTGATTTTTCAGTTCACACTGGACCACAGTCCAATGGGTGGTCCAGACTTTTGGACCAAAAATGCTCTCCAAAATACAGGTTACTAATATAAGATCCCTATTAATGATATTACACAAACACACACCACTGCTTGAACAAAAACAAGAGAACTGCTTTCCATCACAGATGCATCATTTCTTAAAGGGAGGTCAGTTTAACACCAAAAAAAAAGAACAACTTCTCTTCAACTTGTGTGTCATCACCGTCTGGGAACAGCTTAAGTTTTCAAAAAAAAAAAATAGAGGGTTATAATCTCAGAATTTATATATCTAAGAATTTAATCTTTATGAAAATTTCATCTTTGTGAAACTCTCATTACATTATCCCTCTTGTGCTCATATGGCTTTCTCATCTTTGACGAATTCACATGTGGGAATAGCTGATCTTACCTGCTCTAAAGGTGAAGGACATTCATTCCCTTTCTTACCTCATACAGCTCATCAAGATGCTAACCTAGAGAGAGCTGTGAAACATTGGATGCTCACTCTTCAAGTGTTAGTCTGTGATGATGCAATCTTTTGTTAACAACTATATCAATAATAATACTTGCTAACATTTATTAAGCATGTGGTATGTACAGGCACTGTTCTACCTAAGTGCATTAGATGCATTAACTCAACTAATTGTCCCCACAAGTCTTACGGACTGAACTGTGTCCCTACAGGATTTCAGTATTGAAGCTCTAACCTCCATGGTGACTGTATTTGGAGGTAGGGCCTTTGACAAGGTGATGAAGGTTAAAAGAAGTCATAAGGGTGGGGCTCTGATAAGAAGAGGGAGAGACACCAGCCATGTGAGGCACAATCAGAAGGTGCCATCTGCAAGCTGAGGAGCGAGATCTCACCAGAAACCAATCATGCTGGCACCTTGACTTAGCCTTCCAGCCTCCAGGACTGTGAGCAAATAAATTCCTGATGCGTAGGTGACCAGTTTGTGATATTCTGTTATGTCAGCCGAGCATACTAATACAACAACAACCCTATGGGATATGTACTCTCGTCAGCTCCTTTTTGCCAAGGAGGGCCCTGAAATCCGGGAATTATGAGCAGCTTGTCCAAGGCTGAGCAGAAATCGTGGTGTTTGGCTGTGTTCCAGAGCCTGAACCAGAATCCGTTAAGACACCTGCCTTGCACTGAGATTGGAGGGAGTCCCAAGTCCTAACTCTTCAGTCTAAGCCAGGAGCTCCGTCCCTCCGAGCCAGGGTGCAAGGCTCTGTATTGAGAAATGCTTGCCAGCCAAGGGGAGCTATTATGGTAGAAAGAGAATGAATATAAAGTCCCAGGCTCCGAGCTGGGCACCAGTAGGCAAGAGCTCAAGAGCACTAATGGGATCTGATAAATAAACACATGCGCACGCTGAATATGTTGGCATCTCTTTGTCCTCAGCTTAATGTGTAACCATGTTTCTAGAACAGCTTAAGTATTTTTTTTCTAAGAGGAGCAGTTAGCCTAATCAAATGAGTAAACATGAGCAGAGTGAATCACTGTGAGGTTCTATAAATTGTGTCTTGAAGTGCTAACGGCCCTAATAAGAGCAACCACAGTAAATGAAGGGCTTCCCTTGTGGCTCAGCTGGTAAAGAATCTGCCTGCAATGTGGGAGACCTGGGTTAGATCCCTGGGTTGGGAAGATCCCCTGCAGAGGAGAAAGGCTACCGGTTTCAGTATTCTGGCCTGGAGAATTCCATGGACTATATAGTCTATGGGGTCGCAAAGAGTCAGACACAACTCAGTGACTTTCACGTTCACTTTTCACAGTAAATGAATGTGCCCTTAGACTGAAAACAGGACTAATCACACCAGAAGATGCCCGCCCCCACCCCTCTTATTGTTAATGGATCCTGGCTAGGGTGACTATGACAGATATGTGGTATAAAGATTCAGGTGTCCAGATCCACCTGATTTATACTTGTATTACTTACAGGGGTTTGTGTATACAGTAATCCCTCCCCAAACACAGATTCTTTTTTTATGAAATTCTGGTATCCCTGGATTTACTTCTGTACACTTTGAGAATTTCAGTTCCAGAATACTCAGATTTTGAGTCCCTGCTGCTGGGGATACTTTACAGTCTTGCAGCAGGAGAAAGGAGCGTAGTGGAAGGCAGTGCAATAGTCAGTGCTCACAAGGCAGTCCTGGAGGAAGACCCGGTGGGTACCGGGATGTGCTGACCTGGGGTCAGAGTTCAAGGCCAGGGACTGAGGAGCTCTGGTGGGCTCTCCTACCATATTTGTTAGCAGGCTGAGGAATTAGACACCTACAGAGGACTTCTGGGGTAAATTAAATAGATTCCTGCAAATGTTTCAAACTTCCCAATGCTTGTGTCTCTGGCATCTCAGTGGACGCGATGAATCAAGGTCTAAGGGGCAAGTGACATAAGTCATGTCAATCAGAAAGGTTCTGAATATTTGATTAGAGGATTAGACAGGGCCAAAAAAAAGTGAATTGGTGTGTTTATTTACTGCATCAGAGTGAGAAAATTACAAATACCTTTTTGAAACTGTGTAGAGGGAGATTCTGAAAGTGTTTTTTAGCAAACAGGAACCAGTGAACGGGTATTACTAAGCATGGAAGTCATAAAATATTACTTTAATTTGTGGAACATTTTATTGATATTCTTTTTGTTTCTGACATTTTTATTTTAAGGAAGGTGACTTTTTTGGTTTTTTATTAAAGTTACACATTTCTATTAACATTTCACAGAAGCAAAACAAAAGTATAATGAGGAAGGTAAAAAACAACTAAAAAAATCCAGAAATTATAGTTGTTAACTTTAGGTCAACATAGATATGTCTCTATAATCTGTCTTCCCTATAGCTTTAGAAAGATAGATGGAGAATCAGAAATAATTTTAGAAAAATGTGATAATGGCAATCATGAAAATATTAATTTAATTTTATTTAAATGTAACTGAAGAAAAAGAAACTAATATACAGTGGAGGATATTGCTACATTTGATAATGTTTCTTCATCAGAATATATATTTCCTGAAAGATTCTGTAACGATAAGAAAGAATATTTTATAAAAAACTGGGTGATTTGAATTGTTATTCTAAACTTCATATTTCAATTTTAAATAGTAACTATTAACCCCTTTCTATTAAAGATGAGGAAGTAGGTATATTTCAGTTTCTTCTATTTCTTTACCTTCCCCTACCTCCTAATTTTCATTAATTAACTTTTTGAAAATTTTAGGGTTTATAACAACTTCAAAATGTTTTCATTTTATTTCTCTATTTAAAATACTATAACAATTCCCAATTGCTTTTTCAGTTACTCTATATTCAGTTCACTTCAGTCGCTCAGTTGTGTCCGACTCTTTGTGACCCCATGAATGCCAGGCCACCCTGTCCATCACCAACTCCCGGGGTTCACCCAAACCCATGTCCATTGAATTCATCATTTTGATTTATCTCTTGATTGATTGAATTTGATTATTAAGTACTCTTTTCTCCTAGAAGGATTCTCTGTTACCTGAGGTTCTACATCCGTGAGAACATCTGCCTGGGATGCAGGGTCACTGTAGACAAGCTGAGTCTCACCTGTGCCTCCCGTGAGGGGTCCCTGGCTATCCTCTGCCTGCTGAGCACCTCCTTACCTTTGAAATTCAACACCTTCACTGGGCAATGTTGGAATGCTTGTGACTCTGCCCATAATTCCTTCATTTTTAGGAAATTTGTTTGTTGGGTCTCTGAATACTGAATCCTTTTTTTTGTTTTTTGGCTGGGGGCTTTCATTTAGGAATACCAGTTGTCATCCATAGATTCTGAGCCTTTTCTTTGCTCACCACTTATTTTTTATGTATTTACTCTGTCAGTAGTTCAGTCTTAAACCCTACCAACTCTGTAGCCTTTGCCGCTTTGCTTTATAACATTGTTAGTTTCGTCATATGCATGCTCCTTTGCTTCAGTCGTGTCTGACTCTTTGTGACTTCGTGGACTGCAGCCCATCGGGCTCCTCTGCCCATGGGATTATCCAGGCAAGAATACTGGGGTGGGTTGCCATTCCCTTCTGCAGGGGATCTTCCCAACCCAGGAATCGAACCTGGGTCTCCTACATCTCCTGCATTGGCAGGCGGATTCTTTACTGCTGAGCCACCAGGGAAGTCCATTTTTGTCATAACTTGTGTCTTTAACTGTAATCTCTAAAACTTCTTCTTCTTTTTTTTTTTTTTGTGGAGGGGGTTGTTTGTTTTATCATCTAGTTTTGATAAATCCTTATGGATTTTTTTTCTATTTCTTAGACTATATTTTCTTTCATACTGAGTTCTTTTCCTGTTTTCTTTTCATGCTATGTTTCTTTTTATTTTTTATACAGTTGGTAGTGATCTGCCCTGCCCTTTGTTTCTTTTCATATTGTTCACACTTCCCAAGGGCAGCTCTGGGCACACCTGCCGTTTCTCTTCCCTCTGACTTTCTGCATGCCTGGTCTGTCAGCCACTTGTCTTCACACCTGAGCCCCAGCTAAAGCACCCAGTGATTCCTCCCTCCACCTTTCTGTCCCTAGGGGAGGAGGAAAGCTCAGCTGGATCTGTGCACCATCTTTGATGGAGGCAATCTATCTACGCTTCATCAGTGTTTCCAACTAGGGCTTGTTCTCCTTGAGTTTGGGGTAAAGCCTTGGCATTTGAATTGTTTCCCTGCTTCAAGGTGGGACCCCAAGAACTTCTGTTTCTGTAAGGGTATTAGCCCTGTAAAGGAAAAATATACCCGTTTAGCCTATTCCTTTCTAAATGCACACGAAGAAGTCTGGAGAGAATTCTCAGAACCCCTACTCACCAGCTGCACTGAACTGTCCCTAGAGACCTGCGTGGTCTGCCTGCCTTACCCTCACCCTGGTGGATGTAAACCACATTCCCCTCGCCAGAGACCCCCTCCTGCCTGCCTGCTTTTGTTCCTCGCCCTGCCTCATGCTCTCTTCCAATCTGCAGCCTTTCCAATATTGATCTCTCTGCGTGGATCACTGCTTCCTTTCTTCCCACTTCATTTAAGTCAGACCTCAGCTCAGATGTCCCAACCTCAAGGAGCGTTCAGGGACCACTCACACAGGCCATGCCCGTCACGATTTGCACAGCTTTCCACTCCGCTTGGTAAGAATACGTCTTGAGTGGAGATGTGCAGTTAAACTCCTTCAGGACTTTCCACTGATGGCTAAGTCTGGAAGCCAGCCCCTTTCCAGAGCTGTTCGTTTTAGTCATCCATTTCTTCCCAGGCTTCCTTAGCTTCCACTTTCTCTAGCTGCAATTTGGAAACTTTAATCCCAGGTCACTTACAAGGGAAAACTGCCTTTTCTTTTCATTTTTTAGAAAAGGTCATACAGTAAATGAGTCAATACTGGGACCTCATCTGAGACACCTTAGAGGCTTGTGATTTATGCTGCAGGGATCTGAGGGCTGGTTCAGGGAGTGAAGGGGCCACCCTGCTGTGAAGATGAAGATTGGAATCTGCTCTTGAGACCTGGCTCCACAGGAATCTCTCTTTTTGAGCTGTTAGCTTGGGGGAGCTTGGTGATGCCTCTGAGGGAGGCAACCCCATGCAACTCATGGGCCTCCAGACTTCCCTCTGGTTTGAGGACAATGTTGACCAAGCTTCTGGTCAGTGTTCAGAATCAAAACTTTGTGTTCCTAGTTAAATCAAGACAGACATTGCATGAGAGTTGACTGAGCATCAGCTTGCTGCTGGGCACTGTCTGAGGCTTTGAACACAAGTACAGAATGGTCCTGCTGTAGTGGAAGGATCTTCACCAGCATTAAGACTGCCAACATCCTCAAAATTCCTTGTGCCCGCAGTCTCAGCAGTGGCTCCCTAGAGGAAAGAGACTGTCTAGAGCAGCTGGGGACAGCGTGGAGCTTTGTCCCTACCCCTCTGTGCTGTGAGCTCCTGGAGGAAAGACCTGCCTTGTCTTTTTTTCTTTTTGGCTGCACCTTATGGCATGCAGGACCTTCGTTCCCCAGCCAGGGATTATACCCGTACACTCTTCACTGGGAGCGCAGAGTCTTAACCACTGGGTCTCCGGGGAAGTCCCTGGAAAGACCCGTCTTATTCATCCCTCTCCCCTCCAGCTGCAATGAGACAGCAGATGAAAGGGAATCTCAAAGACCCTCTTCTTCCCTCTCTATTCCCTGGACACTCAAATCCCATCCCTCCTGACCTACATCACCCCGGCCTTCTGTTGTGCTATTGTGTTGAGAGTGTGCTCCCAGCCCCATCTGGGGATTTCTGCCTCTTGTTTCTCACCCCAGTTTGGAGCTGATGGTGGGTTCCCTGCTCCTGGTCCCATGTCCTTTTCTGAAAGCCTCTCCACCGATTGTACACCTCAAGGCCCAGAAGGTTGCCTGCCTGGCCAGAAGGGGTGCTGTCCCCTGCCCCCCATGGCCAGCGTGTCCATCTGCAGTTCTTGCTCTGTGTCTTTGGAAGCTACAGCAGCACAGGCCACTGGCTGCCCTTGCTGCCAGAGCACTTGCTGGGAAGCCATCCAGTCTTATCCGGATGCCAGGCAAGTGAGACCTGGGGAAACAGATAGATCTAATCCTGGCCTCGGAGGGGACAGCTAAATTGTCAAGCAGCACACTAATGGGGGCTGCTGACTGCACAGGTATCTCTGGGTTATAAATGCCCAGCACCAGAGAGCCTCCTAAGTCACACAGAGGACAACTTTATGATCCAGAAAGTAAAGAACTGGAACAAGATCAGCTCGTGACAGGGAGCAATTGATCGGGGATGGGAGAGAGCTTGGCCCCAGAGCTCAGAACTCCATAAACCACGGAGTTCAGTGCTTCCCAAGGGGACATGCGCTGACCACAGCACAGGGGTCTGGGAGCCACGTGAGAGCGCTTAACAGCTGTGCAGTGGGGACCTGGAGCACAGACGGGCCTGGGTTCCTTGTGCCACCCCCGTTTTCTCCCCTCACTGCTCACAGCATGGGCTTCCTCCAGCTCATTCTGATCTCTTGTTAAAAAAAGACTACAATGGCTCCTCCGACCCCACCCTCAAGTGTTGGTCAGACTCCTTAGCCTGGCATTCATTCGGGGAGCTGTGAGATCCTGGGTTTGATGAGCTCTCTAGCCACATTTAATGCCTTGGGTCTCCCCATCTGTGACACAGATTCTCATCTCTGGGCCTTTGTACAAGCCATGGATGCCTTTTGCCTTGAAGGCACTTCCCCCCCACTTCTTCCCCCACTTTCTGCTCCTTTGGATATCTGTCACTAATGCTTCAGGTTTTATACTAGATGCCACCTCCTCCATGAAGCCCTCCAGGGTGAGATACCCCTTCCATATGCAGTCTGCATATTCTGTCATATCACTTCTCACAGAATAAGGTTTCTGCATTTTTTTCTGTTTACTTGCTCATCTCACCACCAAAACCTTGATTGGGATGGGTTGGACAAAGATGGTTTCTTATTTATAATTTTATTTCTAGGGCGTGATGCAGTGTTTTGCACATGGAGGATATTTGTTGAACAAATGAGTAATGAATAAATAAAGGGATGATATGAAAATAAATGAATAAAATCACTAAGCGGGGGTAAAAATTGGCCCACCTAGGGGGATCCTCTTTGTGACTGTCTGTTCTGCTTCTAACCCTTCTACAGCAGGCTTCTGGGGCCTCAGAGTTAGTCATCTCAGGCTGCGTCTTCAACTCCTATTGTTTCCTGCCTGGGAATTTGCTTGCTGCTCACAATCAACTTCCTCCAGGAAGGCCTCCTTGAATTCCTTGTGGGCCTCCCCCAAGCACTACTGTTTACATTGCTCTTTACATAGCTGTCTTAGGCTGTATCTTTTTACATTTTCATTGTATATCTTTCTGTCCCGCAGTTACATTTTTTTAAAAATTCTGAGACAATCATAGATTCTTTACAGTTGTAAGAAGCAATACAGAGACCAGAGAGACCCATGTGCCCTTCATCCCATTACCCAACCTGTAGTGCAATATCACAAGGAAGAAGTTGACATTGATGCAATCCATTGACCTTATTCAGATTTCACCAGTTTTACATGCACTCACTTGTGTGTGTAATTGGATCTATTTATTTTAATCACATGTGTAGAATTGGATGACCGTCACCATAGTCAAGATACAGAAGAGTTTAGCACAAGCTTCCACTGAGACTTATCCAATGTGTGTATCAAATATTCCTTATTATTCCTGATTAGTGAGTGTTCCATGGTGTTGATGTACAGTCAGCTCTTTGTATCTGTGGATTTCATATATGCAGGTTCAACCAACAGTGGCTGAGAAGTATTGGGAGAAAAAAATTATATAATTTTTCTTCTTAGGATTCCTAGTGTTGTCATCCTTATTAGTCATAGAGTAAATGCATCTTAGCCATGACATAGTATTCTTTTGTTAGACTGCTAGATTTGTCTTGGTAATACTTTATTTCAGATATTATACCTATTAATATATTCACAGATGAACTGGACCTACAGTTTTATTATGGGTGTTATCCTTTTCATCTTTGTATCAATGTTCAGTTTTATTAATTCTCTCAATAATCATATTAAATAAAAAAATATTAGGGAAAAAATTTCAGAAAGTCCCCCAAAGTAAAACTTGAATTGTCCATGTACTGGCAACTATTTACTTAACATTTACATTATATTAAGTATTATAAGATCAGAAAACTAAGATTATGGCAAATAGATGGGGAAACAGTGGAAGCAGTGACAGACTTTGTTTTTTCGGTCTCCAAAATCACTGCAGATGGTGACTGCAGCCATGAAATTAAAAGACGCTTGCTCCTTGGAAGAAAAGTTATGACCAACCTAGACAGCATAGTAAAAAAGCAGAGACATTACTTTGCTAATAAAGGTCCATCTAGTCAAGGCTCTGGTTTTTCCAGTAGTCATGTATGGATGTGAGAATTAGACCATAAAGAAAGCTGAGTGCCAAAGAATTGATGCTTTTGAACTGTGGTGTTGGAGAAGACTCTTAAGAATCTCTTGAACAGCAAAGAGATCCAACCAGTCCATCCTAAAGGAGATCAGTCCTGAATATTCATTGGAAGGACTGATGCTGAAGCTGAAACTCCAATACTTTGGCCACCTGATGAGAAGAACTGACTCATTTGAAAAGACCCTGATGCTGGGAAAGATTGAAGGTGAGAGGAGAAGGTGACAACAGAGGATGAGATGGTTGGATGGCATCACCAACTCAATGGACGTGAGTTCAAGTAAACTCTGGGAGTTGATGATGGACAGGGAGGCCTGGTGTGCTGCAGTCCATGGGGTCCCAAAGAGTCAGACACGACTGAGCAACTGAACTGAACTGAACTGAACTGAGGTATTAAAAGTAACCTAGCGATAATTTAAAGTACACAAGAGGGTGTGTGTAGGTTATATGCAAATGCTAGGCCATTTTATGTGAGAGACTTGAACATCCACGCATTTTGCTATCCCTGGGGGTCCTGGAACCAATCCTCTGAGAGATGACTGTACTGTAGTTTGTTTAACCATTCACCTGTTGCAGGACATGTGGGTTATTTCCAGTTTGGGGCAATTACAAATAAAGGTGCTATGAACATTCATTGTCAGGCTTTTGTGTAAGCATAAGTTTTCATTTTTCTACAGATAGCCAACAAGCATATGAAAAGGTGCTTAACATCATTAGCCATTAGGGACATACCAATAAAAATCACAATGAGATGTCACTACACACCTCTCAAAATAGCTAAAATTAAAAATGAACACCACATGCTGGAAGGATGTGGAAAGACTGAATCATTCATACATTGCTAGTGGGATGTAAAATGGTACAGTCACTTTGGAAAAGATTATCACTGTTTCTTACAAAACTATACATGTCCTTATATGACCCAGTAATTACACTCTTGGGCATTTTTTAATTGTATATTAAAGTAAATTTGAAAAAAATAATTCATATCCATAATGCAAAAAATAGAAATATGAATAAACATAAAGGATATAATCTCCTGTGATCTTGCCATAACTTCTTGACATAATTACTGCTAATATTTTGGAATATTTTGTGTATGTGTATGTGTATATTTCTTTCATAAAAAATGGTGCCATATACTTTTCTGACTTTTTTTCATAGTATAGTGTTTGCCCCCTTCATATCAATGAGTACCTATGTTATAATGTTAACATTTGTCTTATATTAAATTTGCTGACTTATTTCACTGAGACTTCTAGACATTTTTATTCTTTTCTCCTGCTGTTATAAATGATACCTAATGAAGTTTCTTGTTCACATATTTTTGATAACTTAATGGAGGATATTCTCAAGATAAATTTCAGTATATAGAATTTTTGGATTAAACTTTTTCCCATTTTTAAGGTTTCTGGTAAAATTTCCAGTTGCCATTCAGGCATGCTATACTGGTGTACCGTTCATATCCTGGCTGCCCATGAGTGACCTTGACTGTTTCCAGCAATGCTCATTGTAATTCTTTTTAATCTTTATTATTCTGACAGCAGAAAATGATGTCTTATTTATTTTAGATTTTTAAATTTGATTGCAAGTTGGACTAAATATTTGTTTGTATTTCTTCTGTTGTGAATTGCCTGTTTTTATACTTTATCCATTTTTCTATTGATTTGAAGGATATGAACCTTTGTCATATATATTTCATTTTTCCTAAATTTGTAATTAGATTTAGAACAGTATTTTTGCAGCAAACCTTAAAATTTTTATGTAGTTCAGTCTATCAGGTTTTCTCTTAAGTGCTTTTCCCTTCAGTTCCTCCTTTGAAAGTTCTTCCTCACTCTAAAGTTATATAAATATTCATCTGTGTTTTACATATTACTTTTATGGCTCAATTTTTCATTTAAATATTTAGTTTAGTAGGGATTCATTTTGGGGATTTGGTATAAAGTAGGGATTTAATTTGTTTTCCAGTAGCTGACTTGTGTCTTTTCCTCATAGCCTGAGTAATTCACTCTTTCTCCCGACTGGAAAGACCCTCTTCACCATGGCCCACGTTCTTTTCTGCTCTCAGATCTGCTCTGTGTCACCGAGATATCTGAAGCCACCTTTTCAACCTGCGAGCAGCCTGCTTTCTCTCTTCGATATTATCTTTATTATTTTCCGTGATGCGTCTAGGATCTCTTTTTTGCTGACTTTGCCTGGTGAGCCCATCTGTCTGTACACACAGGCCTTTATCTTCAGCTCAGTAACATTTTATTACATCATATCTTTCATTTCTCTTCTGCTTCATTTGTTGTGGATTCTATTTTAGGAGTCTTCATTATCTACATGTGGTTCTTCATTCTCCATTTGCCAAATCTTTCACCTTCTGCCATGTTGTCTGAATTTCTGTCACATTTGTTTTCTGTGTTACTGACTTGATATCTTGAAGCTTGATTGCTCCGTTTCCCTGCCTGCAAAGTGGCATTGTTCTGCTATTGCTATCCTTTCATTTTGAATGCATCTTCCCTTTCACTTCATCTTGTTGATCACTCCTTTTGTTCCTGTCTCTTAGAAACCAAGCTTCTTATACTCTCCTGAAAAAGTAAATGGTTTCCTGAATTTTTCTTCTGAATTCTGCAGTATCTCATTTTTAGAGGTGTGCTCTTCCTCTGGCTGTACAGGATGATGTGCTCATTCTTGGGCTGTGTGGTTTTCCCCTTGTAATTGAAAGCATGATAGACTTTGGTGAGACTTAGTGAGGTTCCGCAAACTGGGTCAGAGGCCTGTCCTGAGAACCTGTGCCCATTCAATTCTGAGGGAGGCCCATCCTGGGACTCCATGTCAGCCCACTACCAGGGGGACTCCATTCCCCTCTCGTGTCTGCACCAGCTGGGAAGATGGATGTGCACGGGTCCCTGTCCACTTTCTCACATCTAAAATGCTTCCCGTGGTGCATCTCTGTCCCAGTGGCACATTCCTTTGACCTGCAGCATCTGGTTCTTTGGTTCTTCTAGTCTGATGTTATGTATGAAAACTACAGTTCCCTGTCTGCTTCACTTCTGGGTTATTCTCCTTACCAGTTCCCAGAAGTGCTCTTCCCCTCAGCCCACGGCTCTCAGATGCATGATGTCACTTGTAGACCTTAGATAGCTGTGTTCTATCTGGTTGTTTTCTCGGTTAGGGAAGAGACTGCGGGCAGGGGGCAAGAAATGGAAACTTTATTCACTGCCAGCATAGCCCAGCTCCTCACTGGCAGTAGTCCTGGGTCTCAGGGGAGGGACAGCAGGTGGATCTTATTACCTTTTTTCTCGGGCAGTCTTCAGGCAGCAGAGTCAGGTGAATCTGTTCAAAGCTCAGGTGTGTTTTCTCAATACCGCCCTGATGCAGAGTATCCCCTCCCCCATCCTCACACCAGATTATCTGCTAGTATTAGCTTGAAGAAAGGTTGTTGTAAGTTTTCAACATTTCTCTGACATCATAAAAGTTTTCCTGAAAAATTGTGCATGCCTTGGGCTGTCATCCACGTTTTGAGCCAGAAAGGCTTCTTAAATGTAGTGTGTTAAATCATTTATTTATCTGTCTACACCCTTCTTCCCACCCCACCCTGCCCGCATTTGTCTGTCAGCTCTCGGAAAGAATTATAATTCAGCACAGCATCAACAGTGTCTAACAGAGTCTTGTTCATCATGTTTAATAGAATTTTTTTTTAATTAAACTGGGATATGATTGCTAAGGTAGAGACCGGAGAGATAGAGAGAGAGAATGCTAAGCTTTGAGGGACAAGGCAGAAGCAGGAGGAAGATAAGCCAGCGGAGGGGAGACCGGAGGAGGATGGCTGGGTGGGAGGGGGCTGGCCCGGCCGACTGGTCCAGGCTGGCCGGGTTGCTACGGGGCTGAGAAGGGCGATGAGTGAAGCAGTCAGTCACTGGTGACCTTTAGTTTCAGAAGCCTGAAGGAAACAGTCCCTTCCGTAGTCGAATGGCTGCGTAGATTGATGAAGTGGAAGCAGTTCTGAACAGATTTTAAAAGGAGAAGTGAAAAAGAGAGAAACGAGGGCTTGAGGGGAAATCAGCATGCCAGAAGGGTTTTTTGTTTTGGTGACCGTTGTTGCTGTTGTTGGAACGGGGAAGATCTGATCAGCTTTGTATCCTAGGGGAAGGAGACTGTGACTACAAAGAGCAATTTGCAAGACAGGAGGAGTAGGATCCAAAGCCAGTGTGAGCCTGGCCTGAGGAGGGGAATCAGAGGAGTGGAGGGGAGGCTGGTCTGAGAACCCCTGGAAGGTGAGGGCCGCTCTCTCTCTGGGTGCAGGAGGCGCCCAGGGCGAGGGAGGTGCAGGGGCGCACGCGTGTGCATGTGTGTGTGTGGGTGGGTGGGTGGAAGGAGATGGGGCTGTGACAGAGAGGCCTTAGTGGGCAAGGACAGAGGGGAGGGGGCCCTCTTCTCCGCCTTCCTACTGCAGGAGGCGCGGTAGGCTGCAGGGAAGGGGGAGGAGCGGGGCACAGAAGGCCTGGTGTAAAAAAAATAAAGATGAAAGTGTTGCCGGCAGCCTGCCAGCCCAGCCTGGGGTCAAAAGAAGCCTCTAGAGGCAACCTTGGGTGGCACCACAAGACAGCCTTGAAAGCATCTCACTTCAGGTGGCCTTGTGCCCAGTGCTAACATTGATTGCCTTTCCAGGAAGGAGGCTTGAGGAAAGCTTGCAGGAAGTGGCTTTAAGTCAGGAGGGAGGCTCTCCCTGGACCACTGCCCTTTTCCTCACCTTTCAGGTGTTGTGGGGTATGGCTCCATACTTGTCTCCAGAGATGTGAAGTATGTGGGTGGAGGACACACAGTAAACCTCCATGGAGATGTCCCTGTCCTGGGTTCGCTGATCTCCAGACACCGTGCAGTGGTTCCCCTCACAGCCCCTGTGCCCCTGCCCACTCCTCTCTGCTAATTTACCTCTCCAAGGACTAACTTGAGCCCTTCAACTGGACAGGCTTACCACTGTCAGCTGGACTCAGCTGACAGTGTGGTTGTGACATACTCAGCTCTGAACTTGTGCTTATGATAGTCTTCTTGAGTTGAGAAACAAGATCTCAATTAACCAATTAATTAATAAATAAAACATTTATCTGATACCCTGGAGGCGATCAGGCAATCATCCGTGCCCATGAGAGTGTACATATAGCTCAATGAAGGAAACTCACAGAAATAAAGCCTTTAAACTAAGGGGGACAGTTCATCCAAGGGGGGCAGACAGCCCACTGAAAGGAGAGGTGGAGGGATAGATGGAGTGAGTCTGGAGTCTTGTCTCAACCAAGCCATTTCATTATAAACCAGGACTTGCAAATTAACTTTTTCTTTTGGTATTCTTCAGTGCCCTTTCAAACAAATAATTAACCATGCAAAAATAATGCAGCATATTCTAGAACTCAATTCTGAGTACCACTCTCCAGAGCACTTGAACCACGCCCTGGGGTTGGCATTGTTACAAGGAACTCTTGATGAGAATAATGCCTGATATTGTGCAATTGTGTGCAGTTGGCCTTCCTTGCCTGGTTCTGTGTATGCACATCAATTACACGCATTCAGTATAATTTGTCTTTTTAAAATCACACCTTCTATTTCACCCCAAGAAGATAAATGGATCCTGCCTCAGTCCCAGTTCCATTGATTTTTTGTGGTCCTATGGTGAGGCTATTATCAACACTAATCTCAAACCCTGCTAGGAGCCAGGCAGGCCTTAGAATACAGAGCACCAATTTCGGCAACTTTCACCTTATTTTTCTTTTCACCGGCTTTTGTTCTGACTCCCCTCCTTATCTCATTTCCAAATATGATTTGATTATCATCCTGTGAGGTCTGTTCTGTTGGCACCTTTTTGACCTGTGCAGCCCAGAAGAGGGTGAAGAGACCTCTCCTTGTGGGGCGTGACCTCCTCAGCGCAGGGTGTCCCTGCAGCTTTGAAGCCTCGCTGCACAGCCTCCCTTTCTGGTGGGATGAGACCACACCTTTCACCTTGCAGCTCTCAAAGTTACTCTTCCAGGGAGAGGAGGAAGAAAAGGAGAAGCAGGGGGCGTAGAAGTGAGAGGCCACAGGCCCTGGGGAGGCTTTGGTAGTGAGCTCAGTGCTGGACGATGGGGCTGCAGCCGCCATGTTTCCAGGGCCGGAAATGGTAGATGTAAAGAGGCCCCTTCCTTCCGCTGTCAGGGCTGCTCGGCAGCCTCCTGGGTGTCACACGTCCCCACCTTCTGCTGGACCCGTGACCAGACTCAGGATCTGAAGAGATCACATAACAATTAAAAAACTATTGATTAGATTTTCAGACGGCAAACCATTCGGTTCATTAAGATATTTCCAACAGGATAAAGGGCCTATAGGAAAGAGTAAGCCTTCCTTCACTACTAACCCTGGGTCTCAGGGCCTCTCAGGGTACTGCTCTTACTGGCTCCATGGAACCTTCTAGAGACAGTCTACGAATCAGGCATGCCGTCAGTTCCTCCTGCCATCTCACTGTCCGCGGTGCTGCTGGTCTTCTCTTTTTCCTCTCCCCTCCTCCACTCCTCCTCCTCCCCTCCTTGTCCTCTGCCCCGCCCCCTGCCCCTTCTTCTTCTTTGAGATAATTTATCTTGTAGGTGGCTCCATACCAAGACTCATAAACCTGCCTCATTCTAAAGGGTTGCATAGAATTCTATTGTGTGGATGTATAATAACTTATTTAACTAATACCCTATTAATAGTTTCTTTGGTTGTTTCTACTCATTTTTATTTTACTGTTAAAAAAATGCTGCACAAAAGATTTGAAAGCAGAGACTCAAACAGATATTCATGCAAAAATGTTTATAACGGTATTTATTCACCTGTACAGGAGCCAAAAGGCAGAAACAACCACATGTCCATCAGGAGATGAATAGATAAACAAATATGGTATATCCATAAAATGGATAATAATCCAGTCATAAAAAGGAATGAAATGTTGCTACATACGACAACATGGATGGACCTTGAAAACAGCATGTTGAGTGAAGGACACATGTTTATGATTCCATTTGTGTGAATTTTGTAGAAAAGGCAAATTCATAGAGATGAAAGAGAATAGACGCTTGGGAGGGTAGGGAAAGGGGAATGAGGAGGTATTGTTTCATGGATACAACATTTTTTGTTGTTTATTATCCCAGAGCTACTGACCTAAAGTTTGTGTAGGCAGGACCTGAACTAGCACCTCATGTGGTCTTGACTTCAGAGAACCACTAGCTTGTGTTAATATGTACTGTGTGTGTGTGTGTTTGCTCAGTCGCTCAGTTGTGTCCAACTTTTTGCAATCCCATGGGGTAACCTGCCGGACTCCTCTGTCCATGGAATTCTCCAGGCAAGAATTTTGGAGTGGGTTGCCATTTTCTACTCCAGAGGATTGTCCCAACCCAGGGATCAAACCCATGTCTCTTGTGCTTCCAGCATTGGCAGGCAGATTCTTTACAAGTAGCAGCACCTGGGAACCCTGTTTTATTTTGCGGATGATGAAAATGTTTCAGGTATAGGGAGTAGGGATAGTTGTGCAATACTGAGAATGTATTTGTATTTGCTATGTGTGTGTGTGTGTGTGTGTTTTGGTGAATGTATTTAATGCCACTGAATAATATACTTGCAAATAGTTAAAAATGAAAATTTTCATGCCATGTATATTTTATCACAATAAAAAGAAATGACAATAGAAAGATAGGGAAGATAGTAATATGTTGCTGAAGTCTTCAAAGGAAAAGAGTGCTGCAGGGAACATCCTTTTACAATAGAGCACTCAGTAGGAACATAGTATACTGTATGATACGTTCCCCAAAATGGAGTTACAGAGAAGGAGTGTGTGCATGTAACATTTTGATTCTTGTTGTTCAGTTGCTAAGTCATGTCCAACTTTGTGACCCCATGAACTGCAGCACACCAGGCTTCCTTGTCCTTCACTATCTCCTGAAGTTTGCTCAAACTCATGTCCATTGAGTCAGTGATGCCATCCAACCATCTCATCCTCTGACACCGCCTTCTCCTCGTACCTCCAATTTTTCCCAGCATCAGGTTCTTTTCCAATGAGTCAGCTCTAAGCATCAGGTGGCCAAAGCATTGGAACTTCAGCACCAATCCATACATGACTACTGGAAAAACTATAGTTTTGACTCTGTGGACCCTTATTGGCAAAGTGACATCTGTTTTTAATATGCTGTCTAGGTTTGTCATAGTTTTTCTTCCAAGAGGCAAGTGTCTTAATTTCATGGCTGCAGTCACCATCCACAGTGATTTTGGAGCCTGAGAAAAGAAATTTTGTCACTGTTTCCATGTTTTCTCCATTCGTTTGCCATGAAGTCATGGGACTGGATGCCATGACCTTAGTTTTTTGAATGTTGAGTTTTAAGCCAGCCTTTTCACTTTCTTCTTTCACCCTCACCAAGAGAGTCCTTAGTTCCTCTTCACTTTCTGCCATTAAAGTAGTATCATCTGCATATCTGCGAAGTTGCTGATATTCCTCCCAGCAATATTGATTTCAGCTTGTGGGTCTCCCAGCCCAGCATTTTGCATGATGTATTCTGCATATAAGTTAAATAAGCAAGGTGATAATATACCTCCTTGATGTACGCCTTTCCCAATTTTGAACCAGTCCATTGTTCCATGTCTGGTTTTAACTGTTGCTCCTTGACCCACATACAGTTTTCTCAGGAAACAGGTAAGGCGGTCTGGTACTCCCATCTCTTTAAGAATTTTCCACGTTTGTTGTAATCCACACAGTCAAAGGCTTTAGTGTAGTCAATGAAGCAGAAATAGGTGTTTTTTTCTGGAATTCTCTTGCTTTTTTTATGATCCAGTAGATGTTGGCAATTTGATCTCTGGTTCCTCTGACTTTTCTAAATCTAGCTTATGCATCTGGAAGTTCTCAGTTCATGAACTGTTGAAGCCTAGCTTTAACGATTTTGAGCATTACCTTTCTAGTGTGTGAAATGAGTGCAGTTATGCAATAGTTTGAACATTTTTTGGCATTGCCTTTCTTTGGTATTGGAATAAAAACTGACCTTTTCCAGTCCTGTGGCTACTGCTGAGTTTTCCATATTGGCTGGTATATTAGGTGAAGAATTTACAGCATTATCTTTTAAGATTTGAAATAACTCAGCTGAAATTCCATCCCTTCCACTAGTTTTGTTCATAGCAATGCTTATTAAGGCCCACTTGACTTCATATTACATGATGTCAGGTTCTAGGTGAGTAACCACATCATCATGATTATCTGGGTCATTAAGACCTTTTTTGTACAGTTCTTCTGTGTATTCTTGCCACCTCTTCTTAATCTCTTCTTAATCTGCTTTTGTTAGGTCCTTGCCATTTCTGTCCTTTACTGTGCCTATCTTTGCATGACAAAGCTGGCTTAAAACTCAACATTCAAACAACCAAGATCATGGCATCTGCTCCCATCACTTCATGGGAAATAGATGGGGAAACAATGAAAACAGTGACAAGCTTTTACTTTCATGGGCTTCAAAATCACTGCAGATGGTGACTGCAGCCATGAAATTAAAAAATGCTTGCTCCTTGGAAGAAAAGCTACGACCAACTTAGCACATTAAAAAGCAGAGACATTACTTTGCCAACAAAGCTCTGCCTAGTCAAAGCTATGGTTTTTCCAGTAGTCACGTATGGATCTGAGAGTTGGACCATAAAGAAAGCTGAGAGACAAAGAGTTGATGCTTTTGAACTGTGGTGTTGGAGAAGACTCTTGAGAGTCCCTTGGACTGCAAGGAGATCCAACCAGTCAATCCTAAAGGAAATCAGTCCTGAATGTTCATTGGAAGGACTGATGCTGAAGCTGAAGCTTCAATAGTTTGGCCACCTGATGCAAAGAACTGACTCATTGGAAAAGACCCTGATGCTGGCTGGTAAAGACTGAAGGTGGGAGGAGAAGGGGACAACAGAGGGTGAGATGGTTGGATGGCATCACCGACTCGATGGACATGAGTTTGAGTAAGTTGTTGTCTGGGAGCAAGTTGTCTGGGAGTTGTTGATGGACAGGGAAGCCTGGAGTGCTGCAGTCCATGGGGTTGTAGAGTCAGACACAACTGAGTGACTATACTGAACTTGCATGAAATATTCCCTTGGTATCTCCAATTTCCTTGAATAGATCTTTAGTCTTTCCCTTTCTATTGTTTTCCTCTTTTCTTTTCATTGTTAACTTCAGAAGACTTATCTCTCCTTGCTATTCTCTGGAACTCTACTTTAGGTTGGGTATATCTTTCCCTTTCTCCTTTGCCTTTCACTTCTCTTCTTTCCTCAGCTATTTGTAAAGCTTCCTCAGACAAATGCTTTGCCTTCATGAGTTTCTTTTTCTTGGGAATGGTTTTAGTCACTGCCTCCTGTACAGTGTCACAAGCCTCCATCCATAGTTCTTCAGGCACTCTATCAGATCTAATCTCTTGAATCTGTGTGTCACCTCCAGTGTATAATCATAAGGGATTTGATTTAGGTCTTACCTGAATTGTCTAGTGGTTTTCCCTACTTTCTTCAATTTTAGCCTGCATTTTGATATATGATGCCAAATTTTCTTTCAAAAGATTGGATTAGGTAATGCTCTGACTCATGAGATATGTGGTTGGTTTGATACCAGCCACATTATGATGTCAAACAGTTTCATCTTTGCCACCCTGACAGCTGAAACATGGTACCCCGTGTGGATTTAATTTGCATTTCTCTGAGTTGGTTATGCCACATGTGGGGTGAGTGCAGAGACTCCCTGGATCAGGAGTCACCTTGGTCCCAGGTCAAGATGGAAATAGACCAGGAGCAGCCTGGAGGCACAATAGTGGCTGGCTGGTGTGAAAGGAGAACTTCTGGCTCCCTTACCCCTCCCCAGCCTCCCTCTACCCTCTGCTTAACTTTCTCATGTGACTCATGGCCCACAGAATGCACCTCGGAAGAGGACCTACCAGGTCCAGCTGCCCAGTACAGCAAGCCCTTGGTATGCGCCCTTCCCAACCTGGAGAGTCTGCACACAGCTCCTGACAGCAAGCTCACTCCTTCCTGATTCCTGGAAAACTTACTTTCCATCAAATGTACCTCCTGGTTTTCTGACCTGTAATCTAGGGTTCTCTGAAGAACCAGAACAAATGTAGTTCCTCTTTGAGTAGCTTTTGGGTCAGTTACTTGCAAAGATAAAGCCTGAAATAAATGCTGGTGAATGACTCCAAGAATACATGAATTACTTGCCAATTGCTGTCACTAATATTCTTATTACCCTGTGGCTTCTTCAACAGTATAGAATTCTTAGGAAGACACCTCCTCAGTTCAGAGGACAATGGGCTGGCCCCTTCCAGGATACAGCCTGCCCTGGGTCCATGCAGGAAGCATGTACCACCTAGCATGGTTTGGTCTTCTTCAAACAGTAAGCTCCAGAGCCAAGGCACCTTGATTTATAACATACATTTGTCCTGTCTAAAGATCACCTTCTCTTGGCTTCAATCCAGAGTTCCAAACCCCCATGATCAGTCTGAGTGAATCTTAACTCACTCACCAGCATTTTACGTAATTTCTTCCAGCTTTCTGTCACTTCCCAATTTGATATACATTCCATTAAATATTTTCCCTCCACTCTATGGATTACAGTGTTGATTAGGTCAGGACCAAGGGCAGTGTCAGGTGGTGACATCCCATTTCTCAAGGCTGACAGGATACAGTTATTTAACAGAATTATTACTGATGCAATGGCTGAGGTCTCAGCCAAGTATCATGCCTATGGTGAAATTATGAGGGGCTCAGGGGCTCTGCTGATATCAGGATGATGGGGCCTGTGGGGAGAGCTGGGGAACAAAACAGGAAAGCTGCTATTAGTGCCTAAGTTCTGACTACCAAGGAACAAGTAGGGTGTGCAGTGGAAGGGGGCACTTGGGCAAAAGTATTGACTTGGTATGTGGAACTGCAAAAGGATAGAAGGGTGGTTGCATACAGACATGTAGGTATAATTCAAGTTTAGAAATAACAGAACTATATATAGTGCTTACTGTGTCAGACACTGTCCTATGCATATATGAAATCATTTCATTCTCACACATCCTAGGAGGCAGGTGTAGTGTAGTTATTATTCCCATCTTACAGATGAGGACACGGAAGCACAGAGAATGGTTAAGTAATTTACCCTGAGTCATACCTGCAGGGTTGAAAGCCAAGCGTGTTGGCTCCAGGGTGTGTGCTCTTTACTGCACTCTGTGACCTTGGAAAGCTCAGCCTCCATCATATTACTATTATTAGTATTTATTTGGCTGCACTGGGTCTTAGTTGCAACATGTGGGATCTAGTTCCCTGACCAGGGATCAAACCCAGGGCCCTGCATTGGGAGCACAGAGTCTTAGCCACTGGACCAGCAGGCAAGTCCCTCCATTGTATTACTGAATAGATTTCAAAGAGTCCACTGGCATGTTCTGCTTTTAGAAAGAGGACTTGGCTAATCCCAGGGACTCCAGACCTCAGGTAAATCTCTCCAGGGCCTCAGTTCCTGTGAAATCTTCTCAGCCAAGTGGGAGAGGTGAAAGTGATTGCTATGACGAGCTGTTAAATAATCTGCCTCAAAAGGTGTCTCATCATGTTCCTATATGAACATCATGTTCCTCATCATGTTCCCCATCTGAATAGTGCAGGGACAGTGGAGAAGGTCTGAGTCAAGGGGGGGCTTTGCCATCACCTGGCCCCTTGGTCTTCTGTTGTTTCATCTGTGAATAGACAAGGGTGATCTACAAGACAACTAGTGTAGTTACTTTCTTATATAAAAGTTCAGTATGTCTTGGGATGGGGGAACGTAGGTCACACACCTGGATGAGGGCATTCAGTGCAGGCAGCCTCTTCACTGGACAGCTGGGGTCAACATGGGGATGGGCTTGCCTTCCATCACATTCTTGAAGACTCAGAGAGCCCCATGTTGCCCGGGGAAGGGAAGCAGCGTGAACCCACGTCCTTCATTAGATCTAGGAGCAGAGGTGAGGGCAGTGGGCCTCAGCCCCACTGCACAAGTCAGAATCTGGGAAGGCTGGACATTCACTGATACCCCGGCCTGTGTGAAGAGCCTCAATCGGTCTTCCCACCTTGGTGGGGATCAGGATCAGCCACTGAAGCATGCGTGTCCCCTGGGAGCCTGGAAGGAGGATAGGGCCCAGGCTGTTATATTTTTACTAAGTTTTTCTGGACTGATTCTGATCATCATCAAAATGAAGAACAAACGGTCTGAGGTGTGGCTCAGTAATTTCTGAGAGCTGTGGGTGTTCCATTGTGCAGACAAGGTGAGGCAGTCTGCGGGCTCTCCTGTGTTTGGCTTTGAGAGGTGCAGAGAGCAGCAGAGGACAGGGAAGCAAAGGCAGCTCTCAGTGAACTCAGGCCGGGACTGATGACACGCAGGACTGGCCGCAGCTGGAGCTGAAGCTACAGACATGGTGTGGAGGGACAGAGCCCGGGAGAGGGAAGGGGCCCTGCAGAGATCCAGAGCATGTGCAAACTGTTAGAGAAGCTGCTTCTTGTCAGAGAAGCATTGTAAGGTTTTTCTAATATCCTGGTAATGGAAAAACAGTGTTAAGTGGATCTAGAGCAGTTACATTTTTAGCCAGCTTATTTCCCAATATGACTTCTTTTAGCCTCATTGTAATTTTTTTTTTTTTTTTTTAGGATTTATACAACCTTAGAGCTGATTAGAATATCACATAAATCTGTTATTTCAAACAAAGATAGACCTTTCTGATTATGTTTCTGTTTTTAAGAGCTTTTTCTTTTGTGAAATTGATTCAAACCCATTATTTGTTTTTTCAATCAAGTAACATACAAAAGTACCCCACAAAAAAAATAAAAAGAAGAAATTACTTCAAATTCCACCATGGAAAAGAAATTAACATTTGGTGAACATTATCACAGCTCTCTCTCTCTCTCTCTCTCTCTCTCTCTCTGATAGAGTGATAGCTAATTAGGTAAATTGAAACACTTTTACAAAAATAGAATTTTACTGTACACATTTTTAAATTAAAAGCAATATGTTTAGTTTGATTTGAATTTAATAGACAGAAAAATTAAACTGAAACTTCAAAAATTGCTGAAGTTCAGAAATAGTTTTCTTCCCTCCAAGTTATTTCAATTTCCGAGAGAATCTTCTGTAGTTAGTTATTTTGGGGGACGAAGATGAGACTTAGTCCCAGTTTTAAAATTTCACAGTGTCTGCTGCCACCTTCCCCCCCTTGCTCCAACTCTGGATTTCTCTTGCTACTATTTTTACATCAATAAAGTTTGTAGCATTTGCATCCTGTTCTATGCTGTCAGGCCAAGCTGTTTACAGTACAGTACTCCCCTCTGCTCACCTGCTGTTTGCCTGAGCGTCACCAGCAGGCGTTCCTATATTCCAGGGCAACGTTCTCAAGCATTAAAGTACATATGAACCCCTTGGCATTTGGTTAAAATGCAGATTTGGGGGCTCTAGATCTGAGGTCGGGGGAATCTGTATTTCTAACCAGCTCCTTAAGGATACTCATGCTGGTGCTGCAAGAACCACCCTTTGATGGACGGGTTCTAAACCGTTTTACTTCTTAGCTGATCACATTCTGTCCTCTGACCCCTTCCCAGCCCTCCCCCCATAGCTCACTGGTGCTGTGCTCCCTGAAATGTGGCATTCTTGAGAATACCTGGATTCACTTGCCTCTTGCTTATTCGTGTGCATGGGTGACATACACTCCTTCCTCAGAGTTGTAGACCTTTTTCAGTGTCTTCTGGCATCGAACATGGCTATGGTCAGTTTAGGGCGAGCCTGACTTTTACCTTTTTAAGATTTTTACCTTTTTCGCCTTTTTCCACCTGGATGTCCAGAGGATTCCTCTTTTATCCTTGAGGTTTGGTTATTCACCAGGATGTGTCTTGATTTGATCTTGGGATGTATTTTGGCTTTTTCAGATGGCAGTGTCAAGCCATTAATTCAGGAAGCCTTTGTCCTGCCTGCTCCCGGTGCTCTGCTCCTGGAGTCTGCAGAGTACTGACGAAGCTTTGTTGGTGGGTGCCCGGGGCCCAGCCTGCTGTCACTGGGAATGTGGGCTGGGACCCACTGAGGCTGTTTCCTTGCCTCCTCCACACTCTCTTCTCGAAGTTTCTCCCAGCCAGGACCCCTTAGCCTGGTAGCACTGGAAATGGGGGCAGGAGGAGGCAGAAATAGAGGAGAGAGAGAGACGAACAATCTCGGGCTGTTTCCCAGCTTCCCACACCTTCTCCTGCACCTTGGCTCTCAGAATGCCGGAGGGCATTTCAGGAGGCAGCTTTTCCTTTGGAGAAATCCAGATCTTGCCCAAAGTCTGAGGAGGTTTGTGTCAGCTTTCAATATTATTCCAAATTTCTATGCATTTTCTACTCTGCAGTTTGTAGTGAGTGTGTATGTGCTAAGTCACTTCAGTCTTGTCCAACTCTTTGTGACCTTCGACTTTAGCCCGCCAGTCTCCTCTGTCCATGGGGGTTTTCCAGCCAAGAATACTGGAGCAGTTGCTGTTTCCTCCTCCAGGGGATCTTCCTGACCCAGGGTTCAAACCCATGTCTTTGTCTCCTGCATTGGATGGCAGGTTCTTTTGTTGTGATGGCTGTTTATTTTAGTAAAAGTTGATCTTTCTTCCCTTCCTACAGGGAAAAACCCTTTTCTTTTGTGCATTTAGCTAGAGATAGAAAGCTTTAGCTACAACTTTGCTTTTCTCCACTTTTCTGTCTAAGCCAAGGGCAGGATGAGGTTCAACTTTCTTCTTCTTTTTCTTTTGCAATTGACAAGTCTAATGGGGACACCTGGCTCACTGTCCCTGCTGCCTAGGTTCTGGAGCTGAAGCTGCTCAGTGCTGGGGCCACCCCAAGCCAACTCCCTCTCAGGGGGAATACACTTCAGCCCAGGGGCAGCCTCACCTCATTTTTCTGCTGAAGCTCTTTTATTGGCAAGTGGTGAGCCAGGAGAAATTCTGAAACCACCAAACCCACTGACTCAGCTTCCTAGGTGAAAGCCATGTGCACCATCATTACCTGCACAATTATTTGCATATCTGGGCTTTATTGAGAAGCAAGGAAGGCTGGCTGGAGGTACTTCAGGGTGACCAAAACCTCCCTTCTCCAGTGTAGTTTCCAGCCATGGCATCATAGTAGATGTGGCACCTGACCACTTCAGAGTGAAAACCCTAGGTCTCCCAAATCATTCCCACTTTTACACATTTAGGACCATGCCAGTCAGGAAGGCTGTCATCTCCACTTCTGAGAAAGGAACATTGAGGAAACAGAAGTGGGAGTCACAGACCCAACCTTGTTTCTACCTAAAACTATGAACAGATGATGATAAACCCCCATCTCAGGACCTCAGTAGCAGTTATTAAGAGACTGAGGAAGGCGCCAAAGTTTACCTGTGATGCAAACTCACGTGTGGTCCATCCCTGTGGTTCCCCTACCCCGCCCCCTGCCTAGTGATGTGATGATCACTCTCCTTACTGGGACAGCTGTGAAATCAGCTGCCTTCGGGAGGATGGGCGATGGGCAATTTGTAAACACTGGTAGCAGAGCCTGACCCATTGCATCACCACAGCATGCTGCAGAGTCGGTGTGTCAGGGGACACATCAGGCTGGCAGCAGATTTGGGCTGATACTCTTAGGGTGAGAGCAGGGATGGGGAAAGGAGGAGGTGTCAGCCATTGGGCTGAGAAGCCTGGGGCTAAGCTCCATGAAGAAAGATAAGTAATTTGTCCAGACCACTGCTCCAGCCAAGGCTGCGACCACTCTTCTCCACTCCCAGCCCACAGCTTAGAAACAACCTAGTTCTCTAAGGGTGCTTTATCTTCTTCCCAATTGTCTCCCCCAGACAGTGTCCCCAGCCTCTCTTGGTAACCAGAGGCTAACATTACAGCTGCTACCATTTCCTTCTGGCTAGGGATGAAGTGTGTTGTAAACACTAGATTGTAGAACTGCCTCAGTTTCACATCAAGCAAGAGAGCTTATGCCTGCTTCAGTTCAGCTAGTTTTAAAAGTCAGAGGCAATGAAGTCAGTCTGGAATTCCAAGATGGGATTCCATGTTGCAGGGACACATGCCTGGTGAAGGGGCCTAGGGGAGCCACTTAGAAATGGAAGATTCCTTCCTGCTTGAAGCAGGGCTGGGGATGTTCACCTACAGAGCCTCAGGAACTCTTAGGGGCCTCAAGGTCTTCCTCCCTCCTCAGGGAGCTAGTGCATGGGCACTGAATGGACTTCAGGTCAGCCGCCTAGGTGCCTCTCACTGAGGCTTTGACTTCTGAGGGAGGGTCTCAAAGGTTTAGGCCACTTGGAACATTCGCAGTAGTATTAAGTCCCAGCAGACGCAGCTGTGTCGGGTGTTTGGCCGGGGGGCAGGGCTGAGGGGTCATCAGGAATGTCTAGGCAGCTCCAGATGCATTCCAGGTGTAGCCCAGGCTGCCTTGTCTCCTGCCCAGTCTGTCTGAGGGTTCAGACCACTGTTCCATCCCCTTTTCTGTTTCTTTGGATTAACCACAATTTCTATTGCTTGCAACCAGGAATCCTCCACCACTCAAAAGAGCGGTGCTGAGTTTTGAGTTTACCAGGTGTTTCTTAAAGGAAGGCTGCTTCTAGCAGGAAGACTATATCTGTGGCAGAGATGGAGAAATGCCCATTCATAATTCAGTAAACGGTTATTCATAATTCATATTCATAGTGCTGACGGGAAGCCCTGTGCTAAACACTAGGAAACGTGTCCTCATGGCGCTTTCTCACCAGTAGAGGAGACATGCCTGTCCAGCTTCCAGATCACTGCTCCAAGTGGGTGGTGCCCTGCGGGCCTGTGTGAAGGGTCAGGTGAGGTCTTGACATTGAACAGTGACAACTCACCCAGAACCCAGCATTCACAGAGGCACAAATCACCCACTGTTTCTTCTAGTTTTTGCTTTCTGGTTTTATTTTTCTTTCTTGTTATTTAATGGAGGGAGAGAATTGCTGGTCACCGCCAATCACAGATTCACCCTCTGTCTTTAGGGATGAAGGGTACTGCGTTACCAGGTGTGTATGTGTTTGGGGGTGTTAAGAACTCCCAGGCAGCACCCCAGGCTCTGATCCTGACTCCTCCTTTGCATAACCATCCCATTTGGGCCAGGAGTCTGCATCCTTCCGAGGGCAGAATCGTAACTCCCACCTGCCGGTTTCTTTGCTGTTCTTGCTGCTGCCCTCTGCCTCCTTCTCCACTCCTGGTGTCACTGGGCATCTCAGTGCCCATCAGCTAGAGGACTGGACTTCTGGCCACTTACCACTGACCCAGTGGCCTTTGCATACCTCCGAGAGCAGATAACACACATCCCTACGTGCTGACCCAGGGCTTCTCAATCTGGCTGAACTTGTGAAAGGCCTGGGGAACTTTTAAACCAACACTGATGCCAGCCTGTGGCCCTCCCCTGCCCTTCTGGCTGAATTGGTCCCCATGAGAGTGGGCTGTAGTATTTTTAAAATCTTCCCAGGTGATTCCATGGTTTAAAAGAGGTGCCAGGGTTTAAAAGAACTGTTTGAGGTCTTTTGTTCTGGGGTAACCATTGAAGGCAGAACCAAGTCCAGAGTCCTACCCCACCCAGGGTCTGGAAGCCAGGTAGGGGGCAGTACCCTCCCTCCCCAGGCCCAGAATCCTGGGGGCAGTGTCCTCTCTCCCAGGGAAACCAATAGCTTTTCTTGTCTTCCCTCAAGCTTGAAATAGAAACTTTATTCCATAAGCACAGCCGTCATTCCATCCACTTGACGTGTTTCCCTTCAGAAAGTCTGTGTGTTTAGTTCTCAGGACTCTGGCCAGGACTGTGCTCACGGCAGAGATGCCCAGACAGCCCTCCTCTGGCTGGGCTGTGGCCAGCACAAGACTCCCTTCCCACCTCTCAAGTGGCGGCTGAAGGCCTGGAGCTTGAGGGGGCGGAGGAGTCAGAACTGGCAGACTTTCCTCAGGCAGCCTGGGAAAGATTGTTTAAATTTAGGCCTTACCCTCCCAGAATGAAAATAAGTTATTTTTATGTGAGTAAGTATTTGTTATTGAATTAAATATAAGTCCAGGGCACTTCTCCTAATTTATGGCTCTGGGTGCAGCGCTGAGGCAGCCTGCATCACCAGGTGCCCCCTTCGCCGTCTTCATGGCTTTTCAACATTCCCCGCCCCGTTCCCCACTGTCCCCATTGCTCATCAGTCTTGGTGTCTCTCCCAACGTTGTCAAATATAATGTGAAAGGAAGGGAAATTAAAAGAAAACAAAAGAGAGATTTTCCACAAGGAGAAATCAGATTTATCCTGAGGTAATTAAATGTGTAGAAAACCCAGAACAAAAGGGTTGCAAATAGAGTGTGTGTGTGTGTGTGTGAACAATGAGAGGATAAACCAGTATTTCCCAGGCAGCCAGAGCCTTCTGATTAATCTTAGATTCAGGTGCCTGTGCAGCATCGGCCGGGGAGGCCACCTGCTCAGGTGTTCCAGCACCAGCACAGACGCCATCAGCTCCCTGGGGTGCCTCACAGCACCCTGGTGGAAGACCACCATCACTGCCTTTCCGGCAGCATTCTGCTCTCCCTACCTTCCATGTCTGATCTCAGGGGCCCTGGGCTTTTCCTTTGTCTCATCTACCAGACGCTGAATAGGTTGGGGTCAAGGAGTAAGTCTTTCACGGTCTTCTATTGTGGCATTCCCACGAGCCCACAATAGGGCCTGGCCTACTGTGGTTGGTCAGTTTGTGTTCGTTGAATGAATAGATGACTGAATAAATGCCTGGGCACAGAAGGGACCTTCATACATTCAGACACACTGAGGTCATCTCACTGCCAACTTTGTCCACTGTGCCTGGGGTGTGAGTTGATGGGATGTGATGAGACCCCTGGGGAGGATAGTGGAGAGAAGAGAAGCTATGAGGCAGAAGGTGGTGCTTAAAACTGGGTCTGGACAGATGGACAGGTTCTGTGAATCCCCGATCATGAAGCGTGCTGGCACTTCCAGGCAAGCAGCAGTCTGCCATCCTCCCCACACTCTGCCCAACTTAGACCCGTGGAGCTATGAGTCCTCTAAGAAACACTGCCAGGGAGTAACGAGCGAGGCCTGTCAGCTGCTTTGATGCGGTGCTGAGCAAGGACTGACCTCTTCGGGAGGCTCTCTGAGGCTTTTAGCACATCTGACACTCCTCCTGCCTAGAGGCCCTTGCTGAGCCTCTGAGCTCCTTCTGTAACAGCCTTCCTTCCCTTCTTCAGTGACCAGCTCAGATGTCACCTTCCTCCCCTCAGCAGATTCTTGAAACTTCTGCCTACACCGTGACCACCATTTCCCCTGTGTCTTGGCTACTGTTGTTCTGCCTTTTCCTATGGTGTGCCCGTCCACGAGCGGCCCAGGACACTCATAGCATCCCATTCAGGTTGCCTAGCAGCTGCTGAATAAACACAGGGCTTATTTCCTTGACAGGCCACTTTCTTAATGCTTTTCTGATGATGCTGTGTGATAGGGGTTGTACGTGGGCTTTGTGTGATCTCATTTCCTCCTCAGCACTGGACAGGAGTGAGTTGTGCCAGTGGATGGGAACTGACAGAATTCCAGGCTGAATCTCTCCCCCTGGAGAGGCTGAGGCCGTGGGGCCGGGACAAGTCTGCTGGGAACTTATGTGTTCACAGTGCTCTTGCCTTTCTACCAAGCTTTAGCCATGCCAGGCTCCACTCCATGCCAGTGGAGCTCTATGAGCCCTGCTGCAGGGTACCTGGGGGCCCCATAAAGCATTCCCCGCACTCCTGCCTTCGGCTCCAGCAGAGAAGGGGCTGCCCACAGCAGCTGGTTTTGGGGCTTAGGGGGGATTCCTCCCCCCATCTCTCCCACAGGACTGAGATTCCACCCTGACACATCCTTTTTAAAAATTTCGGTAAAATACTCTTAACTTAAATCTTACCATCTTAACTATGTTTAAGTGTATGGTTCAGTGGTACTAAGTTCATTCGTATTGCTATGCAGCCATCACCATCCTGCATTCCACAGCTCTCTTCCTTCATCTTTTGCACAATTAACATCTTTCCCGTTAACCAATTGGTCCCCATAAACCCCAGCCTTAGCCCTTGGTAGCTACCATTTTGCTTTTATCTCTAGATCTCCCCCATACCTCAGTCTGTGGCTACCATTCTGCTCTCTGTTACTATGAGTTTGGCTTTTATATCTATTATTCCACTATGTATAAGTCATGTAATATTTATCTTTCTGTGTCTGGCTTATTTCACTTAGGATAATGTCCTCCAGGTTCATCCATGTTGTCCCAAATGGTGATTTAATTATTGGCACATTCTTTTTACTGAATTTTAAAGGTTCTTTAGTCTTTTATATGTTCCTTATTAGAAAAAATATTGGGTTGGCCAAAAAGTTCATTCAGATTTTTCTGCAACCCATTTGGAAAAACCCAAATGAAATTTTTGGGCACTCCATTCTATTAATACTTTGAGTAGAAAAACCTTTAGATGCATTAATGTTGTCAGCTGTATTATTCTCAGAGAGACGCAACCCCCAGAGATAAGAGCCTAAGTGAGCTGGAGCATAGGAGTGCTCCATAGCCAAGGCTGTGGTCTAAATGTGTCCTCCCCAGGTGCATATGTTGAAATTCTAACCCCTAAGGTAATGAAATTAGGAGGTGGGGCCTTTGGGAGGAGATTGGATCATGAGGGTGGAACCCTCACAGATGGAATTAGTGACTTTATAAAAATGGGTCCAGAGAGTTCTTGTGCTCCTTGGCTGTGTGAGCATACACTGAGAAGTCTGCAGCCTGGAAGAAGGCTCTTATCCAACCATGCTGGTACCTTGATCTCAGGATTCTAGGCTCCAGAACTGTGAGACACAAATTTCTGTGGTTTATAAGCCACCCCGTCCATGGTGTTTTGTTATAGCAGCCTGTACAGTCTAAGACAGCTAGGCTGGTTGAGCAGGATGGAGCTGCCTCCAGTATGGGGGTGGGCCTTTAAAACTGATTCCACCCTGGGACTCTGGGAGGAGGCAAGGCAATAGGGAGGGGGTGCAAAGCAGATACCAGCTTTCAAAGAAATTACATTGCAGTTATTCATTCTTCTGGCCAAATACTTGCCTGTAGATGAATATTCCAGGAAAATATCATTTTTTTTTTGTTTTTGAATTACAGTAATAAAATATGCCTATTGTAGGAAACATGGAAGATATAGGAAATAAAAAGAAAAATGAAAATCACCCAGAATGCCACCATCTACAGATCATTTCTGCAGCCTTTTGGTGTATTTCATTCTAGCATTTTGTGTGGATGGGGTCATATTGTAAGCAATTTTATATCCTTCATCCACTGAACATTACATTGTGATCATTTCCTTGTCATTAAATTTATTTGAAAACATCATTTTTAATGGCTGCATAATATTCAGTCTTGTGGCTGATCCATAATTTATTTAACCATTTCTCCCTTTTTGAGCACTTACGCTCATCCTAATTTGTGGGTATTATCCACAAATAATGATGCTGTGAGCATCCTCATACATAAATCCTTAGGCACTCCGTGCTTATTTCTTAAGGACAGATTTCTAGACATGGAATAAAGGGAGTGTGATTTGGTGATGGGTCTAGGTGCTTATTTATAGGTTGCTGTCCAGCACAGTCTCCAGTTGAAGGCTTTGCCACCATAGATGAGACTGTTCTTGCTCTGGCATCTTCTTCTGCATTGAGCATTACGGTTCCTTAAATTTCTGCTAACATGATAGAATAGACACATTAGTTTCTTCACCATTTATTGTCTGTTCATTGATTTTGCCCAATTTTCCAATAGGGTGTCACTGTTTTACTTATTAAAGGGTCCCCTATATAGCAAGATTATTAATCTTTCTTCAAATATGTTACAAATGTTTCTCCCAATTGGTTATTTGCCATTACGCTTTTTATAACAGCTTTACTGAGATATAATTCACATGCCATACAATTCACCCCATCAAAGTGTACAATTCATTGGTTTTTAGAATATTCATAGAGTTATACAACCATCACCATGATCAGTTTTAGAGTATTTTCATCATCCTGAAAAGAAACCTAGTACCCACCAGCAGTCTCTCCCCATTTCATTTCCCCTCCCCGTGTCCCCAGTTCCTGGAAACCACTAATCTGCTTTCTGTTTCTATGGATTTGCCTATTCTGGACATTTCATATAAAGGAAAGCGCACAATACATGGGCTTTTGTAACCAGCTTCTTTCATTTAACAGGATGTTTTCAAGGTTATAGCATGTCTCAGTACCTTAGTGTGCAATTAAATTTTGCTTATGATTTTTAATAGCAGAAATTTTAAATTTTTATGTAATGAATGTTTTGTGCTTTCCTTCTGTAATCTACCTTCTCTCTCTCCAGGGCTTTTATGCTTAAAATGCCCTTCAGTTAAATTTACAGTTGTATTTTCTGTTATTTTTTTTTAACTGCTTCATTAAAACATTAGAATAATTAAATCTCAAAAGTAATATATGGATATAATCCTGTTTTAAGAGGTTTTAGTTTTTATATCAACTCTTCAATCCAGCTAGCATATATTTTAGTAAATAGTAATAGAGTGAGAGTTTAATTTAATTTTTTTTCCAATAGCCAATTGTCCTAGTACATTTCTACCCCATTTACTTGTGCTGCTTCCTTTGTAATTTATTAAGTTTTTAAATGTACTTGGGTCTGTTTCAGTAGTGTTGCTCTGTGTTCTCTTCATCCATTATCGCACCAGCACCGGGCTTTCTAACAGTTATAAAATAGGGTACCGTCTGCTTAGATGAGTTCACCTCTCTTTATTCTTCTTTATACAGGCTGTCTTAATTCCTTTGCCTATTCATTTTACCAGAAGATCTTAGAATATTTTGGTCAGGTTTCCTTCCCTTCTCTGGAACAGTGCCTTTTTCCCACCATCAGCTGCGGGTAATTTGATTGGTCATGTTTTAAACTTCTGTGTTATTTTGAGAATTGATTGCATTCAGTCTTTATCCAGGAGCATGCCTCCCCATTTTGTCAAATTTTATTTTATATATGTTAGTAATGCTTTTAATTTTCTTCATTTTGGTGTCACTATTTAGGGCTATTCTGATGTCTTTGCTTTTGATATTTTTTTTACTGCTGTTGTGAGTGGATTTTAAAAACTGGTTATTTCTGGTGTTAAAGAAGGCTCTTCCCCCCACCCCCTTTGTAATGATCTACTTTTCTGAACTCTCTTTTCTAATTACAGAACATTTTCCAGTTGTTTCTTTGCAATTTCTTTGTCTCTAATCACACTGTCCAAAGCCATGATGATTTCTTTCTTCCTTTCTAGTAGTTACATCTCTAATTTCTGCTTCATTTCTTATTACCTTGGCCTGATCTTCCAGAAAAGTGTAAAGCTTTAGTGAGAGGAAACAAGCTCGTTTTCTTTCTAATTTGATTGGAACTGACTTTAATTGTTTCGTTACTAAAATAGAATAGGTTTAGAGTAGAAAACTAGAAAGAAAAATAGCATTATTTACTTGAAAGAAAAGTATAGGAGAATAGATCAGTATAGTGTTTCCCTGGTTCCTCAATTGACATTAAGTTTTGATTAATGTCAGTAAAAAATATGAAACTATATTTTCAATGTTTAGAATAAACATTAGTTGACCATAGTGAATGTTGTGTTTGGTTTGTAGTGTTTTTATTCAGATGCTCACATCTGTATTCATAAGTGATTTTTTTTTTTTTTTGTTATATTGGCACATTTTGGCAGAAGGTTTTACTACTAACTTCATAAATGAACTAGACAGAGTTTTATATATTTTCAATGCATGGGACAGATAATACAGCATGATGGTGTCTTTTTCTTATAAGTTTGAAAGGACCCACTCCCCTCCGTAAAAGTCTTTGGTCTTGGAATATTTCTCTGATGTAAACTTCAGTAGTTTTTTCATTCTACCTTGATAATTAATCCCTTAAAGTTTTTTATGTTTCCCTGTGTGACATTATAATAATTTACATTTTTCAGGGAAACCGTTCAAATGTTGAGATTTTTTCAATTCTTTAGCACAGTGCTATATAGAAAGATTTTTTGAACTACAGGAAACCACTGTGTCTGTCGTGTCTCCCCTTTCTTACTATGTTATTTGTTTTTTTTTTTCATTCTAATTTACAGTAATGATACAGAGAACTATACATTGAAGTGGGTTTTATCACTCACCTCCAGCTTTCCCATTCTTCATTTTGATTCATCACTCAGTTGGATGAAGTGTATTTTCAAGTAATATTTTCTTTTCTACACAATACTTAAATTTCAGAGTTCAGGCTTTATCTTGAAATGTCTGTGGCTCCACATTTAGATGATGTATCAGTTGAGTATAAAACTTCATGGTCACAACCATTTTCTGCAAAACTCAATGAGTGTTGTTGTCTGAAGTCTGTTCTTGCCTTTGTGATATTGCAGAGGTGGTCTGAGGCTAGTTGTTTATTGTTATTTCATTTTTGCTTTTTCTCCTGCCTGAATACTTGTGAATTTTTAAAAAGCCCTCTTAGATAACATTAAGGCCTTCAGGCTTGATGTATTAAGGTGTACTGTGAGAGAGTGTGTGTGTGTTGGTGAGGTTTGATATGATGGGGAAATAGATACCCTCATTGCCTTACAATATATATCCCACACAGGAATTCCCTGGTGGTCCAACAGTTAAGACTGTGCTTTCACTGCCCTGGGCCCAGATTTGATCCTTGGTAAGGGAACTGAGATCCCATAAACCATGAGGAGCTGCCCAAAACATATGTATATACACACATATTCCCCCAAGTGGTAGAGCAGCTTTTCTCATCCTTGAGAACTATTAACATTTTTGTTCAGATCATTGTTTGGGGAACCATCCAGTACATTGTAAGGTGTTAGGAGTCTCCCTGGCCTCTACTCACCAAATGCCAGGAACATCCCCTCCCCTCAAGTTGCAACAGCCTCAGATGTCCCCAGACCTTGTGAAATGTTTCCCTGGGGGCACAGTCACTCGTGTGAGACTCTCTCGGATAGAGGGTGGCATGAACTTATGTTTTGAACTTGAATGAGGAATAGAATGTCTTCCCCATCTTACTTTAATTGGGTGGTAAGTCAAGGAAAAAAAATACATATGTACCTCTGTTTGTGTTTTTCAGTCCTGAGCCCATGGCTTTATAACTGGTGAAAATCCCTCAAGGTTTTAGCACCCTATCAAATGTAGTTTACATAGTGTCTTTTGAGTTTTTACTTGTCTAGTTTTTACCAGTGTTTTCGTGGAAATTTGGCGGAAACTGCCAGGCATTGCTGGCCAGTGAATATTTTACACCGTTCTCCCTTGTGAATTTTCTCACTCCGCGTTTTTACACTCAGACTCTTTAAAAAATAATTCTTGATTCCAAGGGGATTTGTTTTGACTGCACATGTTGGTGTTTTGAGCAAATATGTCATTGGTTCAGGCTATAATTTGGGATGCCCAGTGAAGTCGTTTTTTTCTGGGCCACACTGAAAAATGGCCCCTCGGCAAGCTTCAATACTTGGTCAGTCATTTCAGATCCACGGACAACTTGTTCAGGCTACATGCGCTGACTGAGATCTCTGGGCTGAGCCATCAGCTTGCCATCTACAACTAGTCGGTTCTGAAACGAGGCAGTGACGAAAATCCCCTCTAAATGCAAAGACGTGCGAGACTCAGTCAAGGGTTGGTGTGAAAATAGTCTGGCTGCATACCCTCTGCCCAATTCCATCTCAAGAGACTCGAAAACACAGACGCACCTCCATTCCAGGGTTGTTTATTTTCATGTCACACACTGTGTGGTGGAATGAAAATAGGGCCCCAGTGTGGCTCTAGTTGTGAAAATATGACTTTTACTTCTATTTTAATCCCAGAGAGGGAAAATTCCAACTAATCTGCTAAAGCCACCTCCTTTGAAACCTTTCAGCTCATGGTTTGGAAACAAGAATGGATGTCACCAGAGTTTAAGAAGAGTGTCAGTCCCAGCCAGAGTGGAACATGTTTCAGGTGTTCCCGCATCATTTGCCCTCTCCCCACCCCACACCAGGGGGTGGACCAGCACCCTCTCCCCCATGCTGTAGAGGGTTCATCGTGGGAATAGCAGCTTTTCATTTTTTATTAATGTTAATTTTTATCAAAGTAAATAGGTTAAAAAATTCAGCTAGTACCAAAGTGAAAAAATATCAGTTTCCCGACCACCTCCCCCACTCCATCCTATTCCCTAACACTTGGTTTGTTTCTTATATATTTACTTCCATTTTTTGAATTATATATTTTTAATGCTATTTATTGATATTAATTTGGACGTGGTCTTTTGACTCCACCCAATGGTTGCTGAGGATTTCTCCTATTTCGTTCCTCCCCACAGCCATCCTCTTCTCTTCTTTCATTAATATCCATCACTCTATCTTCTTATATATAATTATATAATATTTTTGTTTTATATATATATATATATATCTGATTTGAGGATATCTATCTGAGTGTAATGCAGAATAAGTTCATATATTTTGTTAACCTGGATTGATAACTTTGGCTAAATCCATATTATATTTACATTATTCTATCTATGCAATCATTTTTCAGTGCTGTATCAAGTTACATGGTTATTTTCTCTCTTGTTTGCTTTTTATAAAATTTGGTATTAATAGTTTCCTCATTTTTTTCATTTAATTTTCTACAGAGTATCTATGTTTTTTCACAAAATAAAACTGATCCTGTAATAATGAGTATTATTTTTCCTAAGCTCAGAAGATTCAAATATTTCCCACATCCTTCCTGAGATCCTCTGTTCTCCTGCTGAAACCTTGCTCTTCAGTACTGCTGCACAGTTGGCATCTGTCTTAGGACTTCACTGCTTTCATCCATCGCTTCCTGAGTCTTATGTCTTCCCTGTATTGGTTTACTGTCTTTTTTAACTTCAGTGCATCCTTCAGAAATTCCATTTTTTTTAAAGTGTGCTTGGGAGGTAAATGTTTTGTATCCATTCCATGTCTAAGAAGATGATTCTGCTCTTGTACTTGATTGATTGACTGGGTAAGAATTCTCGGTTAAAAAATCACTTGAAGACATTGATTTGACTTCTACATGTCAGTGCTGCTGTTGGAGTGTTCCAGTGACATCCTGAGTTTCCTTATTTTGTGTTCTCTTTTGTTTGATTTCCCTCATTGGAAGCTTTTAATATCTTCTTACATCCTGGGATTCTGAAATTTCATGCTTTTGTTTTTCCTAACACTCATTGCCTGAGTATTCTGGTGAAATTTATCCTGGTGTTTTTATTTTTTAATCATTTCTTTCAGTCCATTTTATTAGTTATCTTTTTTCTTAAACACTCATTAGTCAAATATGAATGAGACCTTCTGGATGGATCTTCTTTTTTATTTTTAAAATAATCTTTTTCCAATTTTTCATCTCTATATTTTTGCTGTTGTTCTCCTGTGTAGGTGATTTCTTTAATTTCATCACACAATCATTTTACTGATTTTTTTCTTTTATTTTTGTTTTCTAAAACCTGTTTCTTTTCATAGCATCCTATTCTTTTTTCATGAGTATAATACCTTGCCATCTCCCTGAGGGTATTTACTTTAATTTTAGACATTTCCTTCAGTTCTCTGCTTTGCTTCTTTTTCTTCTGGATGCTCTTCCTGTTTGTAAGTTTACTATCTCATTTGCTGGCTTAAAAAATCATTTCTGAGATTCTAGGCCGTCTATTCATATTTTAGTGTGTAGCACTGAAAGATGTTCATACTTCAAGGTGAGCGCCTGGGGCTTGTTGATGGATAGATAAATCTGTCTAGTGGTCAGATGGCAAGGTGATCAATTCACTGGGGTCGTTATGTAGAGGTCTTTTCTCAGATGCCCTTCAATTTCTCAAGAGATGATTTGTTCAGTCTCCTGATCTGTTATTTATGTTTGTTTCCAGCAGAGGCATCTCTGCCTGCAACTCTACTTCTACCCTTGGAGGACCATGCCTCCGAGAAGTTCCTGTGACCTCGCAGCTCACATGGCCCCACTCAAGGTCCGGGCATTGTGGCCATTTCTCCAAGTCAGGGTACATTCCTCCCTCCAATACTTTACACAGACCTTTGTGTGCTGAGTCTCCATGGTACTCCCTGTCTGTGGGGAGTTTACATCTTGTCTACTACTTATTGTCATTTCTGGAGTTCCAGGAGGTAGCAGAGCAAAACATGTGTTTGAATTAGAGATGTGACTGTGATGATGACATTGGTGGCAAAATCCTTGTGACTGACTAGCACAGTAGGGTAGAGAAGAAGTCCCTGAAGGGGCCGCTAGGAAGGAATAGGGGCCTCTGGGCTTCAATGCAGGATTCAGTCTGTGTTGGGATAGAATATTGCAGGGGACTTCCTTTCCTGCGGTGTGACAATCAGTCAATTCTGGCATCATTTACTATGAATTTAGCTTAAAGATAGAAGAATAGACTCAGAGGACTCTAGGCCAAAGCTCATCTTAGGGACAGGGCAGCATGTGTTCTGCGTGGAAGGTCAGTTCCCCTTGGGGTCTTCCATCGTTATAGCTACTAGTCTTCCCATAATCAAGGCCAGCCTAACCCTGCAGGAATTATGCAGGACAGCTGCTCTCTCTGTTACATTGACTAGGCCTCCACCTTCCTGACTCTAAAGTGAAGAGATTGTTTCCAACCTCCTGGAACCCCATGTGGAACCCTGGGGCCTATGGCTGTGAAATCACAACCTATGCAAGTGTCTGGAGGTTGTAGAAAAGGGAACCACCATGGCTTGAGAACTTGCTTTGCGCCAGGGCCAGTGTTAGGGATTTCACACACGTCCTCCTAGAAAGATGGGAGCTCGCTAGAGTCAGAGTTATATCCTTAAAACATAAGAAATCACTGTTTCTGAATAAATTGTTTGCTAGTAGATTGAGAGAGGGAATCGGGAAATGAAGACAAATAAATCACCAGCCCTTTCCTGGTGCATCAGGAAATTTCAATCCAAGTCCAGTACGCTCTGCCTTGGCCCCTGGAGCATGCTCAGCAGGGTGTCACAGATTCAGAGTCCAGTTGCTGGAAGGGGCTCAAGAGGTTCCCGCAAAACGCCTCCCTCTGTAGATCCTGCCGCAGTGAAGCTGTTGTGCAGCTCACTCCCTCACACCATTAGTGTCAAACCTTCGTCAATATTTAAACATTCATTATTCAGAATTTCATTTGTCTGCTCCTTTTTTATTTTTTTAACTTGGAGAAGGAAAGAAAAACAAGGTTAGCAACTGTATCCTGTATTTCTGCAGGAAAGAAATGAACCACTTCAAAGCAGAGTTGATTTACTGGATAAATATATATTTAGGCATTTGGGAACTTTAAATGTATATGATTTACCAGAGAAATAGGGGGCATCCTTCAGAATCCACTATGCAAAGATATATTGACACAATTTCAACTGTATGGTTATGTCTTTGATAAATCAGCCTACCTCCTACAGACCTTCATGGTCCACTGGAGATAAAATATGCACCTCCTGTCTGGGGAGGGTGGGGGGCAGGCAGGCTGAGAAGTGTGGGCACGTCTACCTGGAAGGGTCCTGGGTGGCACAGAAGGGAGTCCTGTGGACAGAGTTCAGGTTCCTGACTGTGTGTTTGTAGCCCAGTCCAGAGGCTGTAAGAGGCAGGCCTTGTCTGCCTGGAGGAGAGCTGGAGGCTGGAACCCCATGTGGGACCCTGGGGAGCTGGGGTTGTGGTGAAGCAATATCTTTAGTGCCTGGACAAGGCTCAGCCTCCAGTCACAGCCACAGGGCCCCTGGGCTGGTCCTGCCAAGTGGCTTTGCCTAGAAAATCCCTGCGTGCCAGCTCAGGTGATCCTGTCAAGGAAGCTGTTGGGACTCCTGGCAGCAGGTACGTTTGAGGGTCACTAGAAGGGGGGCTTGTGAATATGCAAGCAGATGGGGGAGGGGCTGGCCCTGTAGCTGGTGTGTAAGTGCAACCTGTTATCACCTGGGAGCTGTCAGAACCTCTCCTGGAGGAGGCCCTGTAGGATGGATGCTGCCTGGAAGTCCTGAGTAGGACTTAGGATTGGAAGGAAGGGGGACAGTGGATGGGGAGGCTGCTGAGCAGAGCCTGGAGGGACAGAGAGGCCCCCTGAGTATCAGAAGCTGAGAAGGAGGCTGAGAGCTCCCACACTTCTCAGGCTGGAGCAATCTTTACCCGCCCTGCCTGCTGCTGCCTCACAGATTTTGCCATGGCCACATTCTGAGCTCATTCTTCTAATCCCATTGGGGTTTGGAGCCACGTGGTCTGAGCCCTAGGCTTCTGCCGCTCAAGAGGAGTGGGCATGCCCTGTGCCAACCGCCCTGATGGCATCCAGCCCCTGCCCTCCTGCATCTGTGTCTCCCCGGGGAGACTGCTGCAGAGATGTCTGCATCACCCCTGGCGGGAGTCTGAGGTTTGTTCTATCCACAGGCCTTGTCTCCTATCCCTTCCCACTGACAGGGCCTGGCTTCTTACCCACAGACTGGGGATTTTGCCCCCTGGTTCCACAGATGCTGAAGCTAGAACTGCACAGGGAAAAAAGAACTGTTTCCTATTCCAGGCCAGTATTTATGATAATTACACGTGGTGATAAATGGAATTGGGAAAAGTGGATTAGCTTTAATTAAAGGGTCTTTTATTCTTAAAGTACATCCTAGGGAGCACATCTTTGGGTAATTGGAGAAGGAGGTTGAAATCCAGCAGGTCCTGTGTTTGGGACACAGCCTCCTGCTCAGGACCCGCCCTCCACTCAGCAGCACAACTCCTCTCACACCATTCACATGGCTCTGACTCCTGTTGCTGGGGAAGGCTGGGCCGCCTGGAGGCCTGGTGTCTGTTGGCCTTGAGATACTATTTCAGCATCTCCTGCCACCACAGGCCACCTCGCCTGATTCATGAGTCACAGGCCATCCAAAGCCTACGAGCCTGCGGCAGGTGTCGGATGACTGGTGCACCGGAGGCCTGTGTGTAATGTGCCAGCGCTCTGCCTTACCACCAAGAAGAGAAAATTGGTCCATGGGGAGGTTGGCTCATGGGACTTGCCAATGTTTCTGGTGTGGGCGGGTTCACAGGTATGAGGAAAAGAGGAGCATGGGGCTGCGGAAACCCCCTTAGGTGCAAACATTCACTTACCTCCCTCTCCATCTGTTCTCCCTTCCATCCACTTGTGTCTCCATCCATTCACTGATGCCACGTACACCCACTGAGTACCCCCCAGTGGCTGCCAGGCTCTGAGCGAAAGGCTGAGGACAGGTGAGAAGCTGCTCCTGACCCTGGGAGCCCACAGCAGGGTGGGGCGGGCAGACAAAGCCAGCAGCATAAACAGCATGGTGAGGCTGACGGAGCATGGCTCCTGAAGAACCAGAGCCTCAGACCATATCATACCTAAAGGGGCAGGAAGTGCCCAGGTGGGCCGGGGCCAGTAGGACACAGAATGTCTTAATCAAGGCAGTGGTGGAATCGGCACACACCTGGCCCAACTCAGGATGGAGGGGCCAGGCCCCAGTGGCCTGTGAGGTCAGCAGGCCCCTCACTACTTTACCCTCTCTGCCATCCCTCCCACATGGGGACTTGCAGTGCACAGATGACCATGCCCTGAGGTCGCAAGAGATGTGTGTCCTGCAGCCTTTCACATCTTAGGCAATGTAATCTTCACCATTATTTTCACCTTCAGACCTGTGAAGGGTGCAGCTAACTCAACCACCATGGTAGTTTAGCTAGGAGGTTGTCCCAGCCCTCACCTTCCCCCGAAAACCTTTCTGAACTTGGCATTGGTGCCTTTGCCTCTCTGGTCAGTAGGGTCCCTGCGCCTATTTAGGAACCTTTGAAAATATCAGGTTGTGCTGATGACAGGCAACCAGGTTAGGGAACTGAGGTTTGGAAGCCACAGTTAGGATCTGCCCAGGGTACAGCAAGGGGCTGACATGGCCAGGATCCAGAGCTGTGGAGGCTTACAATGTGGGCCTCAGGGCTTGTGATGATCAGTAGCCATAAGGACAGCAATCTGCTGCCCTGGTTGATTCTGGGAGTGGAATGCCAGGCAAAGTGGGCAGGACCAGAGGCTAGGATGGTGACTGGACTGAGGAGAAATGAATGGATTGTTTTTCTGGAATCAGACATTCTAAGATATGGGCAGCATCCTGACCTGAGACATGCCATCCTCATAGCAGGCCTCAAACTAGAGAATTAGCATGTGCCAAGGACCCAGAGTCACTGCTCAGGTCCAGAAGCAAAATTTGGGTTTTCGGTTGTTCAGCAAATCACTCTAAACTCAATCTCTTTACCCCAGATGAACACTGAAAATGAAAAGTCTGTCCTCTGCTTCAAATCTCCTTGAGAGAGGAGGCCTACTGGGATGAGTCTCTGGCCTCTGAGAGAATTTGATAGTGTTCTGTGTAGTTTTGAACTTGAAAACTGGAGAGAGTTCAAAGCCTCAGGGTGGAGGCCCTTGAGGATAAATGTTTTGTGCAGAAGGTACTCCATTAGGTATATTAATATAAGAGAGAAAATGACTAGTTTTGCATGGATTTCACTTTTAAAAGGCATTGACACTAGTTCTCAACATAAAAATATTGGAAGAGATTTAGAAATCAAGTAAACCATGTCCATTTTACATAAAGGGTGACTGAGCTTCAGAGAGTTTAGGTGACTTGCCTGTGGCCAGGGACAGCATCTGTTTTTGTTCTGTTCTCAAACCCTGTCAATGCTGATTTCTGTAGGGGGGGGGGTGGTTTGTACTTGTTGGTTGAAAAAGAGTGAATGAATGAGCTAAAATTTGCATTGCACCTCAGGTGCACTTGGAATGACAGTCTCTTTACAGAGCAAGCCAAGAAGTGCAAGGTTGCCACATGGTTTTCATATTTCCTGGAGGTTCCATGATATCTTCTGGAACAGGTACTGATTCATCTGTGCCGCTTGAGTGGTGGGTTTCATCAGGCCACATGTGTTCTTCCTCCTTGGCCTTTGACTGTTTGGGTGATTTATGAAGAACAGTTGCAGGAATTCTATGAGTGTTAGAATGCTTTTCTGATATGCCCCTTATCAGTCCCTATCCTTAAAAAAATTCGTCATTGTTTCTGCCCACCAGCCTAAGATCTCCCAGCCTATGAGCCCCAGAACCTTTGCTCCTGTTGCAGAGTTCTGGGGTGCCCCTTCCTGTGAGCATGCTCCTCTCATCACCATTCCCAGAATTAGGTGTGAGGGGCAGGTTGGCCATGTGTAGCTCGGATGGGACAGGCTGGCCAAGTTCATCTGTGTGTTTATCTCTCACCTGTGGGGAAAACAGAGGTGACAGCAATCTCTTTGGCACTCGCTCCTTGGAGAGATAGGACCCGTTTCCTCTCCCTTTAATCTGCCCTGGCCTGTGACTACTTTGACCCATAGAATGTGGAAAGAGTTACACTTTGCTACCAGGAGTCTCTCCTCCTCTGTTGGTGCCCTGGGCTGCCATGTAACAGTCCAGCCTCCCGGCTAGAGGGAGGGAGGACATGAGGAAACCCTGACATTGCAGGATGAGGGTAAGGGAGATGGGCCCTGCTGAGCCAGCCAGCCCTGCCGCTGTGCCAGGCAGGTGAGACAGGCTATCTAGAACCCTCTTGCCCTGCCCAGCCACCAACCAAGGGACCCTGCTTAATGCCACTTGGAGCCTAAGAATTACCCCACACACCACTGTCTGAATTCCTGACCCCCACAAACTCTACAAATAATAAAAATATGAGTTTGGGTTCCTGGGTTTGAATCTCAGTTCTGCCACTTTCTGGCTGGGACTAAAAGTAAATATTGATTCTCTCTGAAACCTTACTCCAGAATACTCCACTATTCCCTGGGCTTCCCTGGGGCTCAGCTGGTAAAGAATCCACCTGCAATGTGGGAGACCTGGGTTTGATCCCTGGGTTGGAAAGATCCCCTGAAGAAGGGAAAGGCTACCAACTCCAGTATTCTGGCCTGGAGAATTCCATGGACTGTGTAGTCCATAGGGTTGCAAAGAGTCATACACGACCGAGCGACTTTCACTTTCATTTTCTGAAACCTTAGTTCGAACATTTATAAAACTGGGTAACACTGCTTTCCTTTCAGAAGAATAGCATACACAGTGAAAAGTTAAAGTTAAGTCGCTCAGTTGTGTCTGACTCTGCGACACCATGGACTGTAGCCCACCAGGCTCCTCCGTCCATGGGATTCTCCAGGCAAGAATACTGGAGTGGGTTGCCATTTCATTTTTCAGGCGATCTTCCCAACCCAGGGATCGAATCCAGGTCTGCTGCATTGCAGGCAGACGCTTTAACCTCTGAGCCACCAGGGAAGCCCAGCGTACAGTGTAGTATGGTATAAAGGACCTGGCCTATAGGAGGTGTGCAAGAAATCCAAGCTAGCCTTTGAACATTTTGCCAGCAAGCTGGAATTCCCTCAGGCAGGGTGGTTTTGGCAATAGCTCCTCTATATGTGGTGTGATGTCCCAAGAACTTCCTGGCTTGTCCTCTTGGGAACCTATGTATTGGTAGGGAAGGGCCACCCAAAGATGCCCTCAGTCTGGGGGGCATTTGGTGAGCTGTAGGCCCCTGTCCTGACCTGCCAGGAATGCAGGCATTGGGTTTATGAATGAGACACACCTGTATCTGCAAGGCGTGCCCATGTGCCCGTGCACATGTGTGTGCGTGGGCCAAAGAGGAGAAGGGACTGAGGTTAAAGTTGTTCAGTCCAGCGAGTGTGGTGTGAGGAGCACTGAAGAAGGAGCTGTGAAGGCTCCAGGCATCATGTGGCAACCCAGGAGGGTCACTGGAGATAATGCCAGGAAAGTTCCTCCTAAACTGTAAAGTGCTCTCTGTGCGCAAGGCATTATTCTTAATAGCATGACAAGGAGGAGGAGCTAGAGAAAGTGGGCAAGGAGAAATCCACCTGAATCCTCCTGATAGCGATTGCACATCTATAATTCCTTCACCTTCTTACCTCATTGGAATGTTATGGGGATTAGTGAGCGTCCAGCTGCAGAAGGCCCAGAGCCCCTGAGGAAAGGCTCAACCAGGACTTTATCTAATGAATCCCGTCAGAGAGTATTTTCTGTTGTGTGGATACATTCCCTGCTGGTAAGGGATGTAATTCCATTGCCTGGGGCCCCTTCCCAGGGTATCTGTGAACCAGTAGGGCAGGGATACGCTCACTGTCCAGAATGTAGTACTGGATATATTGATTGGAGTACTTAGAACTCTGTAGCCACAATTCGAATGTCCTCCCTCCTTGTCTCTGCCATGGAGAGAATATCTCCCAGGGCTTCTCTTGTGACTCAGTTGGTAAAGAATCCATCTGCCATGTGGGAGACCTGGTTTTGATCCCTGGGTTGGGAAGATCCCCTGGAGAAGGGAAAGGCTACCCACTCCAGTATTCTGGCCTGGAGAATTACATGGACTGTATAGTCCACGGGGTCGCAAAGAGTCGGACACGACTGAGCAACTTTCACTTTCACTTATCCCCGTACCCCACACACCATAATGTGGTCCCCTGGAGTTTACTTGTATGGCCCAGAGCTGCTGGCTTGTTGAGAAGCAGGAAATGCCCGGGGAGCCTTCTGTGGGTGCAGAAGTACTAGCTGTGATGCTGGGGTTCTTTGCCTTCCTATAGAGCTACTTCCTCAAGTAGGGTTTCTCAAATGCATTCCAACTAGCCTTTCATCTGGAATGCCAGGCCTTATCTCCACCTCACAGCCTGAGCAGGCCCACCCTCTGCAAAGAAAAAGACAGTTTCAGACTTCATGGGCAGGAGGTGAATATTTGAAGCCCAAGATTTGAGACCATGAGGATGAGGTGGCCAGGTAAGATACAGAATGCCCAGTTAAATTATATTTCAGATAAACAGTAAATAACTTTTTAGCGTAAGTATGTCCTTGAAGAACTTCTTGCAAAAAGTGAATTTTCAGATTAAATATATCCCATGCAATATTTGGGACCTATTTATGCTAAAAAAAAAAAATTACTTGTTTGTCTGAAATTCAGAGCCAGTTGAGTGGGCACCTAGTGTTACATTTGATAAATCCTGCAGGCCAGCCTGAGGATGCGGCCCCTCCTGAGGACGCAGTCCCCTGCATCAGTGGTGGCTGGGTCTTGAGAACCAAGTTGAATTTTGCTGAGTTGGCTGAATTTGCAAGTCAGCTTCAGCTGATTGTTTCCTCTTGAGGAATTCACTTGCTCCAAGGTCGGTGGCCCCAGGTAGCAAGGTGCTGCCTTGTTATCTGGTTTGTCCAAACAGCAAGTGCATTCTTCAACTGATCTAGAGAAGCCTCATGACTCATCCCCTCATGCCCTTTCTTTAAGCATATAAACAGCTTCCCATACCAAGCAGCAAGTGCTCGACCACTGAATCAGAGTTAAAGAGGTTAACTCCTAGGATTTTATTTTCTTGTTTACATCCTGTTCTCATACCAAAAAGAATGTAGACTATCGGAGCCCTTAAACTCTCTCTAACCTTTTTTAACTATTAGTAAACCAGACTCAGGCTTAATCAAGGCTAGAATGGGGCTCTCTTGTACCCAGAGATCCATCCCAGAGCATAAGCCCCTCCCTGAGGCCAAAGCTGGGAGTACAGACTCTCCCCAGCACCAGTTCTCCAGTCTTCCTCCCCTGCCACTCCACACCAGTTCCCCTGACTAGGAGAAGGTCTTGCTGACCTCCTGGTCTGGCAAGGCCTCGTTCCCATGTCCCTTGTCTCCCTCCTAACCCCCATCTCCCCAGTAAGGTCCTACTCCATCTCTATACGGGGAATTCCCAAGATGCATTCCTTGAGTGGAAGCCTTTTGCATCCGTAGAGATGCAGTTGCTTCCAGCACCAATGATGCCTTGAGGCTGATTGGTCCCTAGTACCTTGGACTGTGGTCCATAGGCCCTTTCCTGAGATTGTGCTGGGGGAGGAGGAAGCAGGGGAGGCTGACCTGAGTGTTCCCCAAAGGTGGGAGGTGGGTGGGGGGAAAGTGAGGACGGAACACTGAGGACAGGGCATGCTGGCTGACCCCGCGTCAGCCCTGCCCTGCACGCTCCCCAGCACTACACTTTTCCAAGGCTGTCAGGGTGGGGCTTGTCCAAGAGCAAGCAGGACAGTCACAGATTAGCAGGTAGATTATAATATGTCCTGAGAAGTGGGTTTTTCAGGAAGTAGATTCTAATTAAAATGGAATGTGTCTCATCTTCAAATCACTGTTTTGTGTTTGTTTGTTTTTTTTTTAATAAAAAGGGGGTTTCTGACTATAGTTGTGGCAGCTCTCCAGGACATTGGAGTGGAAGGACAGATGTTTCTGTACGTGTCACAAGTGTGTGTGGGGACTTGGCACTGCCATGGCCACTGTAATAAAGACAATAGAGATGATGGGGTGGCCAGAGGACCTCCTGGGAGTTTGCAAATGCAGCAGAGCTGTGCTTTCCTGGAGGACAGCAATTGTGCCCACACCTGCCCTGAGGGACTGGTCCCTGTGGGCTCGGGCTGGCACCTGGCCCTCGGCAGGCACTGGAGTGACACCGTCCTAGTCTGTAGACAGTCATGCCCAAGGTTCTGCAGAGCAGAGAGGTTGAGACCACCAGCTTCCTGGTCAGTCATCATCATAGTTCTGTTTGCTTCTTATATTTCAATTTTTTAACTGGAGGATAATTGCTTTACAATGTTGTGTTGGTTTCTGACGTACCATAACTATATATGTGTGTGTGTGTGTGTGTGTGTGTGTGTGTGTGTGTATCCCCTCCCTCGTGAGCCTCCCTCCCACCCCCCCCGCCCCAGTCCACCCCTCTAGGTCATCAGAGAGTACCAGGCTGGGCTCCCTGTGTTACAGAGCTCCCCACTAGCTATCTGTTTTACACATGATAGTGTGTGTCTCAGTGCTACCCTCTCAGTTCATCCCAGCCTCTCCTTCCTACGTCTTCATCTCTACTCCTGCCCTGCAAATAGGCTCATCAGTACTATTTTTCTAGATTCCATATATATATGCATTAATATACCTACAATATTTGTTTTTATCTTTCTGACTTACTTCACTGTGTGGGGCAGGTTACTTCACCTCTCTGAATCTTCGTTTCCTGGCCTGTAAATGGAGGTAGTTATACATGTTACATAGGGTTGTTGGAAAGAGCAAACAAAATAACATAGGCAAAGGTCTCAACACAATGTCTGTCCCTTAGTGAATGTTTAATAAATGGTACTGATTATTATGAGAAAACATATTAATTAGGTCTGTAGTGTCTTAACACATTTGGTTGTTTTTAAAGTGATGCCTTTTAGGCTAAATTAAGCTGCCTGCTTAATTCAGCTTTATTCTTAGCTTCGCAGTAGAGACTATTATCTTTCCTGAAATGTTTCCCCCTACATTTTCACCTTTTGTGTTTTCTTTTCTTGATGTCTCCTGAGGTATCTCAGAAGTGAAGCTGAGTGTGAATTGGGTAGGTAGTTGTTCAGGAGACGCCTCAGAAATGGAATTTAGTGCTACAGTGGTACATGGGACCTTAATGTGTGCTCCATGGACCCAGGGGATCCTTTTAGGGGGTCTTCAAGGTCAGAGCTGTTTTCTTAATAAAACTTACATGCCATTTACCTATTCCACTGCATTGATGTTTTCACAGATAGAGGGTAAAGCTTGGATATAACTGCCTGTGAAGCTAGTATTCCTACTTCTTGCCTTAGCAAGGCTTAAAGCAGTAGCACCAAAGTGTCCAAGTGGTTGTTCTGTCCTTTACTAACAATCTCTCAAAGAAACAAACAGAAAAGGTCAGTTTCACTTAAGAATACCCTTGATGAAGCAGTACAAGTTAACATTTTTTTAAAAGTTTTGGTCCTTGAGTACATGTCCTTTTAAGATTCTGGATGATGGAATACTGAGTTCAAATAAAAAACTTTTGCTGTACACTGAAGTATCATGGTTGTCTCAAGGAAAAGTACATATTTATTTGAGTTGCAAGCTGAACTAGCTATTTTTTAAATGGAACATTTTTTACTTGAAAGAACAATAGACATACAAATTATGGCTATTCAGACTTGGACGTTTGGCACATATTTACTTGAAAATAAAAGGAGTGAGCCTTTCATTCCAGGGAAGTGAAGTGAGGTGAAGTGGAAGTCGCTTAGTCATGTCTGACTCTTTGTGACCCCATGGACTGTAGCCCACCAGGTTCCTCTGTTTATGGGGATTCTCCAGGCCAGGATAGTAGAGTGGGTTGCCATTTCCTTCTCCTCATTCCTGGGAAAACCACTGAAAATATTGTTTGCTAATAATAACAATAAAATGTGAAATTTCAAGTGGAAATTAGAGTTTGGGGAACTTTGACAGTTTCCTGTTATTTCAGAGATTTTATTTTAATGACTTGTCTTTCTTTATACCATATGATATATCAAAATTTGAAACACCTGCATAACTCATTATATTGATATTTGCCAAATGACCAATATATGATGTGACTAAATCAAGCATAAGTAAAATGTCCATGAAAAATTCAAAATAGAAGAATACATTTTTAATGAAACATTAATGCAAAATTGTTGTTGTTTAGGTGTACATTCCACATTGTAACCAAACTTACTGATTTTTGGTGTAATATTAAAGAATAGCCTCAGTTATCTGAAAAGGTTACTACAGTGCTTTTCTTTTTTCCAACTACATAGCTGAGTGAGACTGCTTTTCTTTGTATACTTTGTATACTTCAACCAAAATAACATATAACATGACTGTGGCAGCTGATGTTAAATGATGAATCAAATGCTGAATGTTGAACCAAAAGTAAAGAGATTTGAAAAACTGTAAAACAATGCTAATATTCTCACTTTTATAGAAAATATAGTTTTATTGAGAACACAGCAATTTTTCATAAAATATGTTATTTGTGTTCGCATATAATGAGTTTATTATTGGGATTCTCAATAATTTTTAAGATTATCAAGGGACACTGAGACCAGAAAAAGTTTGAGAACTGCTGCTCCAGCAAATGCTTTGTTCTGTCTGAACCGTACTCTTCCTGCATTTGATTGTAATTATTGTGGCTTCCCTGATGCCTCTGCCAGTAAAGAATCCACCTGCAGTGCGGGAGACCTGGGTTCAATCCTTGGGTTGGGAAGATCCCCTGGAGGAGGGCATGGCAGTCCACACCAGTATTCTTGCCTAGCGAATCCCATGGACAGAGGGGCCTGAGGGGCTACAGTCCATGGGGTCTCAGAGAGTGGGACACAGCTGAGTGACTAAGCATACACACGTTGTTGTGTGTGCCTCCCTTTCTTGCTGGGCACATAAGCTTAGAGAACAACTTATTTTTGTTTGCATCCCCAGCAACTAGCACACAGCAGGGCACGTGGTAGATGTCTGGCAAATATTTAATGAGTGGAGTGATGGTTGTTGGATTATTTGTCCATCTATAAAAATGGGATCTGTTGGTCCACAGAGTAACCTGAAGTGCCCCCTTGCATCTGTGTAGTAACTTGAGTATGTTAATTGCTTTCTAGTCTGAGGCATTCATCCTCCAATTGAGAAATAGGAAATAGGAATCCCTCAGCCCCCATCCAGACCTACTGACTCAGAAACTCTGGAATTCGGGCCAGCCATCCTCTGGGTTTTCACAGGTCTTCCAGGTAGTTCTGATGTACCTTAAAATTAGAGATCTTCTAAACACTTTTTATTCTCCTGTAAAATGGAAATTAGAAGTCCCCCTCCTGAGGTTTCTGACACATCATGAGATGACACTCATCAGATGCTTAGTAGCAGTACCTCAACCTTTGAGAATCAGTACCTATTCTCATTTTAAAGTATGAGAATGCCTCGACTGTTTTATACCTTACATCTTATTGGACTGTTTCCTTGCCCATCACCCTGCTGTTGCTCATATTTGGGGGCCCTGAGCTCAGGGTAAGGAGGGTGACTGAATTGGAGAGGGAGCAGAGAGGCCCAGGAGGTCAAGGAAAAGTGGGGTGCAGCCAAACCCCTGGGCCTTCTGTCTCCTCTCTCCTTGATGAACGCCTGCCAGCCTTTAACCCCACGGGCTCCCTGGTCCTACCTCGGCAAGGGACAGCACACAGCGGTCCAGTGCACTCCAAAAGAGGCCCTGAAGGAGTGGGAGAGGAGTGACAGCTGCGAGAGGCTGAGAGAGGAGAAATGCTTGACAAAGTAGAGCAGGTAACCTTTGCAGATGGCAGCTGGGGAAGCAGAAGTTGAGAAGCTGTCATTCCAAAGTACGACTTGACAAAGGAAGGGAATCAGCACCTTGGCAGACAGGTTCCTGAGCTTCTCCTGTCACACGCTGAATTCAGCCTGGCTTATCAGAGGCCCCATTCCTGTGGCCCCATTAAAGGTCCATTGGTATCTGCACGCATTCTCGTTAATTGGAAACGCATTGAACTGCACAGCCCGCAAAAGCCCATTGAGGATGCAGGGCATCAGTAGGACTGAGAGACCCATTAACTCTTCTCTGCCTGCAGCTCTCAGCTTTCTGTACCCAAGGGCTTTCCAGGGGCAGAATGCTTCCTTTCCAATACACTGACTCATTCATTCATTCATTTTCTTTGTTCCTTCCCTTAACATTTACTCACACCCGTGTGGTGGCCTCAAGGGTGCTTAAACTGAAGAGGCATGGTTTTCCCTATTATTTGGCTTGTGATTGTCAAAGTTGGAGGGTGTACGGGCAAATAGTGGTAAAGAGGATGCTGTAATGCACAGGCATGAGTGCGCGCTAAGTCGCTTCAGTCCTGTCTGACTCTTTGTGACGCTGTGGACTAGCCCACCAAGCATCTCTGCCCATCTGGATTCTCTAGGCAAAAATTCTGGAGTGGGTTACCATTTCCTTCTCCAGGGGATCTTCCTGACCCAGGGATTGAACCCATGTCTCTTAAGTCTCCTGCATTGGCAGGTGGGTTCTTTACCAGTAGCGCCACCTGGGAAGCCTGTAATGCATAGGACAGCTTCCTAAAACCAAGAATTATTTGGCCCCTAATGTCAGTAGTGCTGGCTTCCCAGGTGGCTCATTGTAAAGAATCCACCTGCCAAGCAGGAGGTGTGGGTTTGATTCCTGAGTTGGGGAGATCCCCTGGAGAAGGGAATGGCAACCCACTCCTGTATTTTTGCCTGGGAAATTCCACGGACACAGGAGCCTGACGGATTACAGTCCATGGGGTCACAAAGAGTCAGATGTGTCTTAGCGACTAAATAACAACAGCAAAGTCAAGAACACTGAGATCAAGACCTCTGAGCTAGATGGAAGATGAATATGCAGCGGTTACCCAGAGAGGGAATAGGCAGTGGAAACAGTAGCTGGCAACCTATGATGTCAAGGTAAAGAACTATACAATGGAGTGATGACTTGGAGAGGGAGCCTGGGGAAGCTATTCTCTCTAGGGGTCGGTGGAGAGCAAGGGCAGGGGTGCTAGGGAGGGTGGCATGACCAGATTGAGGTCTCAGGGAGAGAGGAAAAAGAAGCCTCCTTTAGTCTCTCCTGAGTCTCCCTTAGCATATTAAAAAGCAGAGACATTGCCAACAAAGGTCCGTCTGGTCAAGGCTATGGTTTTTCCAGTGGTCATGTATGGTTGTGAGAGTTGGACTGTGAAGAAAGCTGAGCACCGAAAAATTGATGCTTTTGAACTGTGGTGTTGGAGAAGACTCTTAAGAGTCCCTTGGACTGCAAGGAGATCCAACCAGTCCATCCTGAAGGAGATCAGTCCTGGGTGTTCATTGGAAGGACTGATGCTGAAGCTGAAACTCCAGTACTTTGGCCACCTGATGCGAAGAGTTGACTCATTGGAAAAGACCCTGATGCTGGGAGGGATTGGAGGCAGGAGGAGAAGGGGACGACAGAGGATGAGATGGCTGGATGGCATCACCAACTCGATGGGCATGAGTTTGAGTCAACTCCGGGAGTTGGTGATGGACAGGGAGGCCTGGCGTGCTGCGATTCATGGGGTCGCAAAGAGTCGGACACGACTAAGTGACTGAACTGAACTGACTGAACTGAGTCTCCCTTTGAGTCTTAGCAAGTCTCTCCTCTTGTCAAGAGCCCACAGCCTTAGCTTTGAAACTGGTGTCATGAACTCTAGGGGAGCTGAGTAGCTATGTTGTCGGTGCATCCACCACTCTGAACACATGGAGGATCTAGTCACACTTGCTGGGCAGTGAGCACTGTGTTCCTGGCACCGTGGCCTCTACACCAGGGCGCTCGATCATGAGGCCACTCTGACTTCTACTCCTTCCAGCTTTGTGCCTCTTCACATGAGTGTCTGTCTCAGGAGATGATGAAGTAGCTCGAATGCCCAGTCAACAGCCAGTCCACTCCTGTTTCCTTCCTCTGTGGACTTGGTTGCTAAGCACACATTTCTAGAAGGTATGGGGACAGGTTGAGCTAGAGTTTTAGCCCTGTGGGTGCTTCCTTATAGGCTCAGAAGTGGGCCGTCTTCTATTCTTCTGAAGAAGGTGCGTCTGGCCATCATGTTCCACTGGCTGTTTGGGGAGCTAAATGGAGCAGCCTGGTCTACAAGCCCTGCCTTCTTACTACTCCTACGCCATCACAGGACTGCACTCAGCTTCCAGCAGCTGGGCAAGAGAGGAGCCTCCTCATTGAGAAGCATCTCCTTACTTAAGTCTCTGAGACTACATCTTTAAGCTGCTTCATGTGCTTTGTCTGTTGTGTAACAAATGCTTTGGCTAACAACAGCAACGATCATTTCATTAATATTTCTCACAATTCTAAGATTTTCTGGACTTAGCTGGGCACATCTTCTTCACTTTCTCTTGTGCCGTTATGATCAGATGGCACTGGGCTGGTATCGTTGACACGGCTTCTGCACTTGCAGTTCTGCTGGTTAATGGTACCTGTCAACTGAGAACTCAGCTGAGACCGTCATCCAGAAAACACCTTTCTTCTCCATGTGCCTTGGGCTTCTTCACAGTATGATGACTGGGTTCCAAGAGGGAGTGTCCCAGGAGACAGGAATTGAAAACTGCCTAGAGTTTCCTAATGCTACTGTTTGGAAACTGACATAGCAGAGCTTCCATCATTGTCAACACCTCTAACAGTGACAGGAGCTCAGAGCTCAGATAAGGGTGGAGCCATAAATACCACCTGTGAATGGGTAGAATGTCTGGTACTTTGGGGGCCATGGACATGGAAGCAACCTAGATGTCCATCGGCAGACAAATGGATAAGAAAGCTGTGGTACATATACACAATGGAATATTACTTAGCTATTAAAAAGCACACATTTGAATCAGTCCTAAAGAGGTGGATGAAACTGGAGCCTATCATACAGAGTAAAGTAAGTCAGAAAGAAAAACACCAATACAGCATATTAATGAATATATATGGAATTTAGAAAGATGGTAATGATGACCCTAAATGTGAGACAGCAAAAGAGACACAGATATAAAGAACAGACTTTTGGACTCTGTGAGAGAAGGCACGGGTAGTCTGACCTGAGAGAATAGCATTGAAACATGTATATTACCATATGTGAAATAGATCAGCAGTCCAAGTTCAATGCATGAAACAGGGCACTCAAAGCCAGTGCACTGGGACAACCCTGAAGGATGGGATGGGGAGAGAGGTGGGGGGGGCGGTTCAGGATGGGGGACACATGTACACTCATGGCTGATTCATGTCAATGTATGGCAAAAACCACTACAATATTGTAAAGTAATTAGCCTCCAATTAAAATAAATTAATTAATTAAAAAAAAATCCTTCACAACAAGCATGTGATTAGAGACGAGCAAACAGGCTCTTCATCCATTCATTCATTGACCATATAGTCCTGAGCCCTAGTTTTGTGTCAAGTTCTCTGTGAGGACAGAAGCAAAGCCATGCTTCCTGCCTGTGAGTAATTCAGTACTCTTGGGCTAACTTCTGGACCTTTGAACTCTGTGCTGTGATTGTTCTTTGTGCTTGAAAACCTGAATTGGAACAAAAGCTGGCTGGAACAAAAGTTCACAGTGTCCTTCTGCTGTGAGCTTCCAGTGGTAACCCCAGGACAAGCTTCCCCAAGGAGACTCCCCCTAGGGAGTGAAGGCTGCTTTTTTCTTCCATTTTAGTCTTCACGGTCAATGTGTTCCCTTTGTAATTTAAGCTCATGTGCAATGGGTGTTCTCTTGTATGTGCTCTGTTGCCAAGTTGTGTCCGACTCTGTGTGACCCTATGGGGTGTAGCCTGCCAGGTTCCTCTGTCCATGCGATTATCCAGGCAAGAATACTGGGGTGGGTTGCCATTTCCTCTTCCAGGGGATCTTCCCGATACAGGGATCGAACTCCAGGCTCCTGCTTGGCAGGTGGATTCTCTTACCGCTGAGCCACCTGGGAAGCCCAGGTATTCTGTTACTAGCATTCAAACTGATACAGAGTGTTGACTATAAATGAATTGGAGGGAATGATACGAGGATGAATGTATGACTGCCATGGAAGGCTAATGAGGAGGCTTTTGAGGGTTAAACTTTAAGGCTTTTGTCTTACATGCTTACTTTATAGCCTAACCTTTGAGTTAGATGTGATTCTCCTGGGAAACCACCGAAAATGTAATGACCATCTATAGCCATTGCTAATTCTATAAAAGAGAAGACATCTTAACTCCAACCTCCCAAGGTGGCAAGGACATAATAATAAAGGGCAGTCCTTTTAATTCAAATGAATGTATCTTTATTAGAGCATATTGAATTTTCCATATTTTTGTCATCATACTGCAGATTATTAATCAATATTGTGGGCACTGTCTTCCTGGGGCCCATCCTTTCTGCATGGGAAAGTGAGTGGCCTTGGGTTTTTAGGCCATGGTTTCTGCTTCCTGCAGTTTGGGCCTCATCTCATTCATGAGTATCTGCTTCAGAACCTCTGATCCACTTTTAGCTGCTGATGGAATAACTCCAATATCCAACTGCCAGCCATATATAGATCTTTTTATTCTTGATTTCCTGGGCTCTGGTAACTTTGAGAATGGCCAAAAGAAAGGGAAATAAGAAATCCAGCAAGCTAGAGTGTGTGTGTGGGCGGCCATTTCATTCTAGCCCACACTTACTCTGGGCTTGGATCTCAACCACTTTCTCTTCTTCCCAAAGTTTTTTCATTTTTGCTTTGAAAAATATGGTAGACAAAGGCAGCAAGGTGTTTATTATCTAATAATAACTGTCCCTCCCCCACCAGTCCCCTTCCTATCATTCCATTAATGACTTAGTCCCTTGGAGGTTTCCTCTTGGAAATTTAGGAATGGCTCAAGCAAAAGCTGTCATCTTGCTAAATCGTTTCTGATCATAGCTTCAAGATTGATTAGCACCTGCTCTCCTATTTCTCCTTACCTACAGGCATCTTTGAGAGCAACACACTGAAAAGACGACCACGGTAGGGACCTACGTAATTCATAAATGGCTTTGACTGCATGGGTTTTGATGAGGCAATATGGAAAATGATTGCATTAAGCATTGCTATTTATTTACTTGACTTTGTACAGGACAATCAATTTGTTCACATTCTGTGCCTCCTGTCAGGAAGTTAAATGGTGAAAAAGGCAAACTGGATGCATTACCTCATTGCTCTAAGAGATGCTGTCACTTCGCAAATCACTTTAGATTGTTTTTAATAACAGCATCTTTCATTCCTGTCCACAGCGAGAGAGGAGAGTTTCTCTCTACAGAGAACAGGATGCCAGGAAGGTGAGGTCCGACCAGGGAAAGATGAGCTCATTTTTCCTTGAACTCTATGAAAATGCTGTTTCCTAGGTCAAATATCAGCAATTTCATACAGATCAACCTAACAGTTTAACACGTGTCTTTGCCAATACAGAGTTAATCTGTACTGGGAAGAGAGAAACAGGTTGTATGTGAGCAATTAGGAAAAGATTTCCAGTCCTTGCAGAGGCAGTATTCAGCCCTAGTCACAGCAGACATCAAACTGGGTTTATGTAAAAAGATTGCTGGTCAGAGGTAAACAGAATCCATGGATGGGCTTGATGGAACAGTGTATGAATCTCTGGTATATATTGATTAAATATTTTGGAAGTTCTGGAAAATTGACTGGAAGGATAGATAATACCTTCAATATGGTCTCTGAGTTTGAATAAATGTTGAAATTTGAAGTTTGAATTAGCTTCTGGATTTGAGGGAAGGGCTGAGTAGAAAAAGAAAAAATGAAAAGAAAACTTTTGATTTAGGAGATGCAGAGTGAAGGAGGAAAGTAGCTTAGACATTAGGTGGACTATGAATTTAGGCTCTGTCAGCTCAATAGCCAAGTCTTGGTGTCTCCAAGGACTGGCTTTTTTCTTATCTATAAGATTAGTGTGATAGTTAATTTACTCTGTCAGCTTAACTAGGCCATGGTATCCAAATATTTGGTCAAATGTTTCTCAGATGTCTCTGTGAAGATTTTTTTAGATGATATTAACATTTAAATCAGTAGGCTTTGAATAAAACATATTACCCTCCATAATGTGGGTTGTTGGTCAGTCACCAAGTCATGTCCAGCTCTTGGCAACCTCATTGGATTACATCACACCAGACTCTCCTGTCCTTTACTGTCTCTTGGAGTTTGCTCAAATTCATGTCAATTGAGTCATTGATGCTATCTAACCATCTCATCTTCTGCCACCCCTTCTCCTTTTGCCTTCTACTTTATCAGCAGCAGGGTCTTTGCCAATGAGTTGACTCTTCACATCAGGTGACCAAAGTACTGGAGCTTCAGCTTCAGCATCAGTCCTTCCAGTAAATATTCAGAGTTGATTTCCCTTGGGATTGACTGGTTTGATCTCGTTGCAGACCACAAGACTCTCAAGAGTCTTCTTCAGCACCACAATTAGAAAGCATCAATTCTTGGGCACTCAGCCTTCTTTATGGTCCAGTTGTTCACATTCATAAATGAATACAGAAAAGCCATAGCTTTGACTAGACAGACATTTGTGGGCAAAGTGATGGCTCTGCTTTTTAATATGCTGTCTAGCTTTGTCATAACTTTCCTTCCAAGGAGCAAGTGTCTTTTAATTTCATAGCTGCAGTCACCACCTATGGTGATTCTGGAGCCCAAGAAAATAAAATCTGTCACTGCTTCCACTTTTTTCTCTTCTATTTTCCATGAAATGATGGGACTGGATGCCATCTTAGTTCTCTGAATGTTGAGTTTTAAGCCAACTTTTTCACTCTCCTCTTTCACCTTAATCAAGAGGCTCTTTAGTTCCTCTTTACTTTCTGCCATTAGAATAGTATCATCTGCATATCCAAGGTTATTGATATTTCTCCTAGCAGTCTTGATTCCAGCTTGTGATTCATCCATCCTGGCATTTCACATGATGTACTCTGCATATAAGTGAAATAAACAGAGTGACAATATACACCCTTACTGTACTCCTTTCCCAATTTGGAACCAGTCCATTGTTCCATGTCCGGTTCTAACTGTTGCTTCTTGACCTGCATACAGGTTTCTCAGGAGACAGGTTTCTCTGGTATTCCTATCTCTTTAAGAATTTTCCACAGTTTGTTGTGATCTACACAGTAAAAGGCTTTAGAGTACTCAATGAAGCTTTCTCTATGATCCAACAAATGTTGGCAATTTGATCTCTGGTTCCTCTGCCTTTTCTAAACCCAGACTATACATCTGGAGGTTCTTTGTTCATGTACTGCTGAAGCCTAGCCTGAAGGATTTTGAGCATAAACTTACTAGCATGTAAAATGAGCACAATTGTACAGTAGTTTGAACATTCTTTGACATTGCCCTTCTTCAGGGTTAGAATAAAAACTGACCTTTTCTAGTCCTGTGGCTACTGCTGCATTTTCCAAATTTGCTGACATACTGTGTGCAGCACTTTAACAGCGTCATCTTTTCGGATTTGAAGTAGCTCAGCTGAAATTCCATCACCTCCACTAGTATTGTTTATAGTAATGCTTCCAGAGGTCCACTTGACTTCATGCTCCAGGATGTCTGGCTCTAAGTGAGTGACCACACCATCATGGTTATCCAGGTTATTAAAACTTTTTTTGTATAGTTCTTCTGTGTATTCTTGTCACCTCTTCGTAATTGTTTATGCTTCTGTTAGGTTCTTACTGTTTCTGACCTTTATCGTGCCCATCCTTTCATGAAATGTTCCCTTGATATCTCCAATTTTCTTGAAGAGATCTCTAGTCTTTCCCATTCTATTGTTTTCCTCTATTTTTTGCATTGTTAATTTAAGGAGACCTTTTTTTATCTCTTGTTGCTATTCTTTGGAACTCTGCATTTACTTGGGTATATCTTTCCCCTTCTCCTTTGCCTTTTGCTTTTCTTCTTTTTTCAGCTATTTGTAAAGTCTCCACAGACAACAACTTTGCCTTCTTGCATTTATTTTTCTTGGGGATGGTTTTGGTCACTGCCTCCTGTACAATTTTACGAACCTTTGTCTGTAGTTTTTCAGGCACTCTGTCTACCAAATCTAATCCTTTGAATCTATTTGTCACCTCCACTGTATAATCATAAGGGATTTGATTTAGGTCATACTTGAATGGCCTAATGGTTTTCCTAGTTTCTTCAATTTAAGCCTGAATTTTACAATTTAAGAGTACATGAGCTGAGCCACAGTCAGCAGCAGGTCTTGTTTTTGCTGACTGGATAGAGCTTCTCCATCTTTGACTGTGAAGAATATAATCAATCTGATTTCAGTATTGACTATCTGGTGATGTTCACATGTAGAGTCATCTCTTGTGTTGTTGGAAAAGAGTGGCCCTCATCTAATCAATTGAAAGCCTACATTTGAAAAAAAAAAGACTGACACCCCCCAAGGAAGAGTGAATTTTGTCAGTAGGCTTTGGACTTGAATTGTAACTCTTCCTGTGTTTTAGAACGCTGATCTCTCCTGCATATTTAGATCCACAGTTGTGTCAGCCAGCTCCTTAAAATCTCTGTCTCTACCTCTGCCTCTGTCTCTCTTGCTCTCTCTCCAAACATACACACCCCTCATTGGTTCTGTTTCTCTAGACAGTTCTGACTAATGGAGCAGATAAAATAATTTTTAAGTTATCCCACTCATTCATTCAAGGCTCGAAGGCTCTACTCTGTGTCTGACCTGGCACAAGGCACCTTGACCTGAGTTTAACCTCTGGGAGACGACAACTGTCTCATCTACTGCTAGGCCCCCAGTTCCCGTCGTGACACCTAGCACACATTATGTTCCTCTTAAATGATCATTCTTTTTCTTTTTGAGCCCTTAAATTTTGGGTTCATTCCAGAGGAGTGGAGGTTGGCTTGAAACTGGAGCAGAACGAAAGCGGATCGAAAGATGGGATGCAGAGTCTTCAGAGCTCTGGGAAGCCAGGTGCAGAGGGGAAAATCCACAGAGCTCTGTGGAAGGAAGGGAAGGGTCTGGGTGGGCATGCTGTGCATCTTGCGTCCCCCTACCCTGGGGGGCACAGATGGCCTCCCACAGAAGAGAAGAGGGCAATGGCCTCAGAGCATGGCCACCTAAACCCACCATTGTTGTACTAAGGACCTTGATTGTCCATGGGGGGCCTGAGACTCCTCGCAATGCTTGCTGGCTTTGACATTGGTTCATTGGATCTTCCCGGATTTATTATAAAAGACTTACATTATATACATATTTATTGTTTTTTTTGCCAGATGCAACACAATTTCCACAAACACTGCATATTTATTCCTTATAAACTCAAATTTATTATAGACTCAGTTTTCTTTTTCTCCACATGGGTTTCATGCTTTCCTTTCTGGGTATTTTCCTGATTTTAGAACTGCTTCTTTCAAAAGCATCCATTTGTCCTGTTGCACCTCATTCCCTTGTGTGTCCTGATGCCTCGAGAATATTCCTCTGGCCTCACTTTTGATTTTTGACCAAGTAAATTAAATATTTTTAATGTACAGTTGGCCCTTTGTATCTGCAGGTTCCACCTCCATGGATTCAATCAACCATGGATCAAAAATATCCAAAAAAAAAAAAAAAAATTCCAGAAAGTTCCAAAAAGCAAAACTTGAATTTTCCATGCACTGGCAAATATTTACATAGCATTTACATTGTATTTACAGCTATTTACATAGCATTTGCATTGTACTAGGTGTTTTATGTAATCTAGAGGTAAGTTAAAATATAGGGGAGGATACTCACTGGTTATTTGCAAATACTGCATTGTTTTGTATAAAGAACTTGAAAGTCTGCAGAGTTTAATATCTGCAGGGGTCCTGGAACCAACCCCCTACGGATATTGAAGGATGACTATGCAATTAACAGATGTCTACTGTCAAAAATTTGAAAAGTTAACATAATAAAGAAGTAGGCAACAAAGTATCCATAATTCTGTTAATATTTTGGTATGTTTACTTTAGCTTGTAGCCTCATTATCTGGTTTATTAGCATTTGGTACCTAACAAACTAGTCCAAACATTTGATATAAAACATCATGAACCTTCTTTTTAATGACTGTCCATTTGGCTGTCTACCTTTGGGTATAATATCATATAGAAAATGAATTTCCATAATGTTGGACATTTGGTTTGTATCTGCTTTTCATAAAATGATGATGCATAACACTTCAGAGAACATATTGTACCTAGCTCTCCGTCTGTCTTTTGGGGTCCATTTTTAAGGGATATTCCATCCTACTGCTGGCTCACATGTCCCGCGCACCCCCATGGGCCCACCCTGTGCTCAGTGCTGCCTGGTTGCTTGTGAAGCAGCTTTATGGAATTGCTGCCGTGAGTCTCATTTTTTAAAGATAAGAACACTGAGGTACAAGGAGATGAGGTGACTGGGACCTGTGCATGATTTTTGCTGTTTGCAAGTGGCAGAATTCTCTTTGAGAGTGAAGGGGGTCATGCAGTCAAGGTTGGCACCATCCTGTACTTACTTGGTTGGTGTCCACAGGGATGGCTGCCTCATCTCTATGGTGAGGCCCCCACAGCACAGATCTAGGTGGGCCCTTCTTCTCCATCTGTGGGGAGGCTCCTACTCTCTCCATCCATGCACCTAGACCTGTGACCTAGAGGATAGGAAGCAGGAAACAGCATTTCCCCAGGGCCTTTCTGCCCAGGGTTTCCCGGGACAGCACTCTGCCCTGTATCCTCTGTCCTGGCACTGATCGCCCACCCATCAGCTGTTTACTCCCTGGAGAAAGAGTGCCACTCACTTCCAAGATCAGGACTGGTGACTGCGGTATCATAAAGCTGGCACATCACCATGGAACATCGGGCCGGAGCCTTCTGCCTTCCAAGCTCGCACACGGCACTCTGCACACAGTAAGGGTGAGGCTCCGTCCTGCAGAGCTGATGCTCACCCTCAGGCTGTAAAGGCTCCGCAGACACTTCACACACTCCTTGTCCTCTTCAAACGGAGCAGTCCTGCTAGGCTCTTCCCAGAATGCACCCCTCCGCAGGCCTGTGGACTTCCTGGAGCCTCTGGCAGGACCTGTCATAAGCAAAGCCAATGAGATGCTCTGTGTTCTCTTCCCCGAGGCAGCAGAGAACATGGGGATGAGCTCAGGTGTGCTGATGGCACCCCTGGCATGTCTGAGCAAAGACAGGGCCACATCTGGGCAGACAGGAGATGGCAGCATCAAATCCAGGACTGGGAAAAAGAAGTTAAATTCTGTCTTTCTCATCTCCTGGTCTCATTAGATTTCCAACAGATTTCATGCTTCCAAATGCATTTGCCTCACAGAGATATCTGAGGTTTCTCAGAGGCCTTGCAGACAGGCAGGCGGGGAGGGAAGAGGCTGGACCCTGGGAGCAGGGCTGCTGGCAAGCAGGGGATCAGAGGAGTATGGGTGGGCAGGATAGAGGCTGTGAGCAACATGGGCCACCGCCATGCTGGGAGAAGATTCCTGCCAAAGTGTCAGACTCAGTGGGACCTGTCCATCATACGTGGACCGAGAGAAGGACGTCCATGTGCAGAACGGTGAAATTGGGAGTCCCCTCTGCACGAGCTCAGTGACCCCCAGGAAGGGAGACCCCACACATGTCAAAGACACATCCCTCCTATTGCCTGTGGTCCCAGGAGCAGGTGAGGTGGGAGTTGGGGCAGGAGCTGGTGCAGGCTCAGAGGTGTTCTGCCAACACAGATGGGCTCCAGGACCACGTGCAGCCCAGGATTTCTTGGGAGAGTCATTCCCAGCAGAAGTCTCTGGATGAAGAAGGCTTAGAGGAGAGGGGGCCAAACAGCAAGAGGTCAGAGGCTGGAGGGGTTTGGGAGCAGATGAACGGTACGCAGAGCAGGAAATCTAAGGGTAGCCTCTGAGCCTCCAGTGTCCAGAGCTGAGGCCACCCAATTCATTCCCATCCTGCCCCGGGGACAGTACTGCTTTTCTCTCCCCAAATCTTCCTCCTTCCTCTCTTCCTATTCTATTATTCTCTTCCTCTTTGGGGAGGTTCTGGTGTGACCTACTGATGGGGTTAGCAAGTCCACCAGAGCTGGAATCCCCCACTCCCCAGCCTCATGCATTCCTTAAACCACCCTTCTAGACTCACGGAGGACCGAGGTCCCCACCGGGTCATTCCACCTGTGATTCTTGCCGGCAACCCCCATCCTGCCTTCTGTCCTTCGGACAGGCCAGGCTGGGCGTGAGAGTCTCCCTTGTTTAGCTCTTCAGAGGAGTTCTGCCCCAAGCCCACAGTGTTCTGGTCACACTTTCTTCTTTGCAGGTTTTCTGAGTGTAGTGACCACATTTTCCAATCTCAAAATCAGATCCCTTGACGTATGTGCACCATGTTGGACGGATGTATGTGCTTGTACACACACATATACTGTGTGTGTCATACACATGTGTTGGCAGGGATGCCCTAAATTTTTTCCTCTGCTGCCTTTCCTGAAAGCCGGGGACGCCCTTGGCTGTGGGCTGCTCGGGCATTGTGCTCGGGCTTTGTCTTTTAGGATGCTTCACTTTGAGCTCCCTTCCTTTAGTGAGTTTATTTTTCTCTCTCAACTGGAAAATCACATTTGATCAGCTGCAGAGAGCAATCAGACACTGAAACATTGGGATTTTGCCCAGGAGGCGGCCCCTCCGAAGCTGGTACACCTTCTCCGGGGCGAGGCAGGACTCAAGGAAATGCACCCAAGCCCCGGGAGCAGAGAGTCGGGCAACTGGTGGAGGGGCACAGGCTGGAAAAGAGAGAAATAAGGCCACCAAAAAGCTAGTATGTGCTGAGTGCTGGAGCCGAGCTTATGAGTTTGGGCCGGTGTGTTCTGTCTGCCTCGCTGTCTCCCTCATCCCTCTGTTGTCAGTCTCGCTTGATGAATGTGGCAGAAGGTGACTGAAGTGCCCTCACGGCAGCACTGACGTCTACTCCTCTGCTGCTGGGGGTGCTATGAACGGGAATGGTGGGGTGGCCCATCTGTCTGGAGAGTGGGCTCAGCCCTCCTCCCCTCCTGACCTCTACCCCATTGACCCACTCCACAACCTGGAGAGGAGGAGGGCCCAGGTACAACAGGGGATTCCTTGCTAGCTTGTCTTCACCGTTGTCCAGATCTCCTGGACACAGCTCTCCTGCTGATGTATAAACATAGTCCCAGCAGCATCTCTGGACATCTGCCGCCATAAAGCTTCTGAGGGTGTGCATCAGTCTGTGGCCCTGGGGGTCCTCTCACCAACCCCCTCATCCGATCTGTGTGTCTCAGCCCAAACTCCACCTTACCTGCTGCTGCTGTTTGCCCATCCCCAGCATCAGGAGCTCAACCTGCTCCTTCAGCCCTGGCTGTCCTGCAGCACTCTTGGCTCAGCCATAGCATCTCCTACTTAGACTGCAGAGCTCCTGTTTCTTCAGCAGACAAGGGGACTCTGTAGAAAAGCGTCCGTGGTCAGATGATGCAGGGAATGTGGAAGAATGTTCTCTGCAGGCTTGATGAATTTTCATACTTTCATATTCTGGAGTGCTTCCTAAAGATTCCAGTAGGGGGTTGTAATATAAACCTTCTACTAAACTTATTTGAGCCCAGGAAGCTTTTCTGCTCAGAACATGTAATGACACCTCCCAGAATACAGTTGGGAAGAAGCAATTTATTTTTAAGATCAACTCCTTGTTCAAATTCCTGAAGCAGTCCTTATGGATATTATCCAACAATTCAAATCAACAAAGATTTCTCCTGCCTCTTCCATGTGCAGGGTATCAGGTTGGTCCCTATGGCAGCAGATTCTTCTGTCCAAATTCTGTTCTGTGGTAAAACCCGGGGACGTGGGCTCAACTCCTCCACAAGGTTTACTTCTGAAACAGGAAGAGTTTTATGACAGAAGGAGCCCTCTCGGAGTGAACACAATCATTTACTGCTTCATAGTTCCTAAGCTGACATTTAGAATTTAGGTGTCACCTGAGAGCATCTGAAGTAGTGGGTTCTCTGAATATTATGACATAGGTCACTTTTCTGCTATAGGCTGATCCCTGGCAGCTCACCCCATTACAGGGAGGTCTCCCAATTTGCCATTACTTGAGAAGTGAACTCTCACCTACTTGAAACAACTCAAAAAGCAGAACGAAGAGGGAGGAGGGGGATGGAGAAAAGAGGAAAGAAGGGAGTTTTCAATGGAGAAGGAGGTGAGGCCCAGGAAGTGCCTTGCACCCTAGGGGAACAAAAGTTGCCAAGCTTCTTAGGTTCACTATCAGTGTTTGTTGCATGATGGGGGCATGGGATTTTTACCTGTTTGAAGAGTGACAGATATTTGCTTCCTGATGGGAGTGGATGGAGGTGGTGATAATGTAGACATAAAAGAGCAAACCATCTGTTTCACTCCAAATAGCATCCCACAGCCTCAAATTCCTAGGGCAGCTGAATAGGCCCTCAGGGGCTCTCAGGTATGGGGACATGGGCTCTGGTTCCAGCCCCGCCGCTGCTAACGTGTGACCTTGGACAAGTCCATATGGTCTTTGGGCCTCAGGGAGCTAGTGCATAGGATAAAAACCAGTTTGGGCCACAATTCCCAGAGGCAGTACCAAGAAGACCCAAGCCAGGGGGAAGGCCATGGGGAAAGACGGGAACACCTGTGTGCTTGTCCTCTCTTTCTCTCTCTTTAATATTGAGATAGTTCACATGTCATAAAATTCACCCTTTAGAGTGGTTTTTAGTGCATTCACAAAGTTGTACAACCATCACCATGATCTTACTCCATAACATTTTCATCACCCCCAAAGTAAGTCCACACCCATTACAGTCACTCCCCATTCCTCTTTCCTCTGTCTCTTTTGCCTACTCACCTACTTTCTGTCTCTCTGGATTTGCATATTCTGAACATTTCATGTAAATGCAATCATGCAGTATGTGGTCTTTTGTAACTGGCCTATTTCACTCAGCATAATGTTTTCCAGGTCCTCCATGTTGTCACTTTTCTTTTTATAACAACAATATTCCATTGTAGATATCCCACACTTTGTTAATCTGTTCATCAGTCGATGGGCGTTGGGTTAGCTATTATGAATAATAATAAACATTTGTGCACAAATAATAATAATAATAATAAACATTTGTGCACAAGCTATTACATGGACATAAGTTTTCAGTTCTCCTGGGTTTGAGATTGGGCATTATAGATCATATGCTAACTCTATGTTTAACCTTTTGAAGAACTGCAGAACTGTTTTACAGGGCAGGTACACCATTTTACACCCCCACTAACAATATATAAGGATTCCAGTTTCCCCACATCCTCACCAATATTTGTTATTGTCCATTTTTTGATTATAACCATCCTGGTGGATATGAAGTAGTACCTCACTGTAGTTTTAACTTGCATTTCCCTAATGACTAATGTTATTGCCTGTCTTTTCATATGCTTATTGTGGTTATTCATACATTTCCAGGCAAACGTCTGTTCAACCAATTTGCCCATTTTTGAACTAGGTTATTTGCCTTTTTAATGTTGATTTGTAAAGTTTTCACATATTGTGGATACTAGTCCCTTCTCAGATATATAATTTGCAAATATTTCCTCCCATTCTGTGGGTTGTCCTTTCGCTTTTTTTTTAATAGTATCCTTGGAAGCACAAGTTTAATTTTGATGGTGTCACAGTTAAGAAATCATTACCTAAATCCAAGAACATGATTTATATCTGTTTTCTTCTGAGAATTGTATAAATAGTTTTAGGTCTTAATTTAGGCCTTTCATCCTTTTGAAGAAATTTTTGTAACACACTCTTTTTAAGACAATCAGTTCAATTGAAAACAAAACCTTCTTGTGTTCTATTGGATCAAGCCAAGCCTTCTTGTGGGTCATCAGTTTTGCAAGTTCTCAGGAAGGGTTTCCTAAGGGATCTCTGCTGCTGCTTTGTCAGGCTGCCTGCCTTTTAGGAGTTAATGGAGGAGAGCCTTGAACCCCACAGAATACAATTTAGAGCAGGACTTCCAGCAGCAGTAGAGGCCAGTGGGGCTGTCCTGGGGCAGGGAAGTTTGTTCGGTCTTCTGATGAGGAAGGTCAAATGGATACAGATGTGCTAGTGAGCAGGCCTCAGAGCTGGGTCAGGCTTTGCCAGGTTGGATTGAGGCTGACCCAAGTTCTGCGGGCTGAGGCCTGGTGTGCCTGCTCACACGCATCCTCCCAGAGCTCAAGCACTGGTCTGGTTTCTGGAGCCCTAGTTCCCCTTGCTAGTTCTCCCATAACCTGCTGTGTGATCCTAGGCCACTCACTGAACCACTCTGAGCCTCCAGTGTTTGCTCTGAAACGTGACATTGGTGACCTTGTATTAAAGACACTGATGACCACTTGAGTCCCACTGACATGTCATGTTTGAAAAAAAAAAAAAAAGAAAAAGTTAGAATGGTTTGATTGTGGAGCTGTTGAGGTAGCGTTTCCTCAAGTGCATACTGTAGCAGTGTGAGAGAAGATGGTCATGTGCGTGAATGACTGAGAACCACTAAATTAAACACAAATAGGTCTCTTTACTACGACACTTTCTGGAGTCTTTCTGGGAACGTCTAGCTTGAATCTGTAGGAGGGAGATGTGCTGTGCAGGATTTCCCAAATTAGTTTAACTATGAAAGAGCTATTGAAAAAATGGATTGCCAGTTTCACATCATGTAAATGAAATGACAGTCGCAGAGCTGGACCTCTGTCTGTGTGTGATACTGTTGGGGCAGGTGCCACTCTGTCCAACCTGGCACAGAGTGCTTTGCCTCTCAGAGTATGCTTCACCCTCTGTGCACCTGAAACAGTCCATCAAGCTGGCCTGGTTATAGAAAGGGACTCTGGGCAGCCTGTAAAGCATTCAGGTCTTCACTCTCGGCTGGTCTGATGTTCAGGGCTTCCTACATCCCTCTTGGCATTGGGTAGCCAAGGAACCACAACTCACCTGAGCTGTTCTGGATCAGTGGGGCTTGACCTTTGATTATGTCCAAGGTGGAAAGCCAGGTGTCTCTGGGCTCATCGACCAGCATTACTGTCAGTAGAACTGACCAGGCTAACCGGAGGCTGAGCCCTAGAGTTTGGGCAAGAGTCCTGGGCCCAGGGAGGTAAGGAATGGACTGGCAAGGCCACTGTTTCTGGTGACCTTCCTCTTTTCATCAGCCTGGGTCACTTGCTTATTACTGTGAGGATTTTGGGATGGAGTGGGTAGAGATAGTAATAAAGTAAAAATGATGTACAGTCAAGTAATTAATTTATTCAATAATTGTAAGTCTGATACTTTCTGCATTCTATTTAACTCCCTGGTTTTGCAGTTTTAGACAAATGTTTGCTTTATTCTGCACCCTTAAAATATACCTTGAGAGTTGTGGGATGGATGGCAGGGTGTGACATAGATTTGGGGCATGAAAGAGGGAGTTCTACACCTGAGACAGGTAGATAGACAGGGACACCAGGTGGTAAGCTCTGACTCTACATATAAGCAAAAATGATGCCTGAGGCCAAGTGTTCATTGTACCACTGTGGAAGTGTGGCCCGTAGGGTCAGAGGGGGTCTGCCTGGTCTTGTCTTTTTTCTTCTCACACAGCTAGAGGCCTTGGGGAGTGAGCAAGGCCACTTCCTTACATAGGATCCTCCTCAAAAGCCAAGGAGACTTGCTTCCTGCCCGATTTCCTCTGTTGACCTGATCTGGCTCTGCCTTGGCACAAGGTTTATAAACCTTCCACAATGGAGGACCCTTCACTGGAACAACCACTAAGGAGATGCTGGTTGCAAACACCCATCCCCTTTGTGTCGGGACACAAAAGTTAGACTAACACAATCTCTGCTCGCGGGGACATCACAGTCTGTCTGAGGCTGACTGCGCACAGTCACCGCACTAGGTTGAGAGCAGGCAGATCTCAGAGGAAGGCAGAGGCAGGTCAGCGTGAGTCAGAGAAAGAAAGGTCATTTCTACCCAGTGTGAGGGACAGGAAGCCTTCATGAGAATAACATGACTTTTTAAGAGTCCTCAAAGAGGGTAGGAGTTGCATATGCTGAGTCAGAGGAAGGGTTTGTGTGACTCTTGAAGAGTTCATGAAGAGGAACTGCAGGATATGAAGAGAGAATGTGCTGGACCAGAATCTATGGAGTCTTACATACATGGGCTCTGGGGGTTGATGGGCTTTCCTGGTGGCTCAGATGGTAAAGAATCTGCATGCAATGCAGGAGACTTGGGTTCAGTCCCAGAGCCAGGAAGATCCCCTGGAGAAGGGAATGGCTACGTGCTCTAGTATTCTTGCCTGGAGAATTCCATGGACAGAGGATCCTGAAGGGCTACAGGCCATGGTGTCTCATAGACTGAGCGACTAACACACACACACACACACACACACACACACAGGGGTTGACAATTTAAAGCAATTTGACACCTCTTTCTGTTCCAACACCATTTTATTTGAAGTTTCAGAGATGTCTTTGGAAAGGAAGTGGGGGTTCCCCTTAGTTCTTTGTTTTGGTAGTGAGTGCAAAAGCTCCTACCTCTGAATACCATCTATATGCTAATGACTCCAAAATTTACATCTCCAGCCAGACCTGAGCTCCAGAGTCATATATTCACCTGCTGACTTGACGTCTCCCTCTGGATGGCTAACGGGCATTTCAAGCTCAATACCACCCATGCAGAACTCTTGCATTTCTCCTTCACATTAATTGCTCCCCACGTTTCAACATCTCAATAAATAGCATCAGCACAGATCCAGCTGTTGAATTGAACAAGTTAGGTCATTCTTAATTCTGCTCCTCAGTTTCTTCCCCAACCCAGCTTTCTATCCACCACTAGGTTCTGTCAGCTTCATCTTGAAAATATGTTCCAGTCTTTGCTCCATCTCAGGCACAGAGCCCAGCCAGGACTGCCATCTTCTTTCCCTTAATAGAATCATCATTGTATTTGTTAAGAAAACTAAATTCCGTAACGGCCTTCTGTGACCTGACCTCTCTCTCCTCTCTGACACGTCTCCTTACGATTCATCTAGGCCCACTGAGCTGCAGCCACGCCAGCCTTCTTGCCTCTCAGACAGCCCATGGTCATTCCAGGTCCTTTTATACCTGCCACGCCTGCCTAGAAAGTTACTTCCCAGATCTTTTGTGTGGCTGATTCTGACCTTGAAGTCTAAAGCATTTTTCATGCTCTGTGCCTGTTTGTTAGTCACTTGGTTATGTCTGACTCTTTGTGACCCCATGAACTATAGCCCGCCAAGCTCCTCTGTCCGTGGGATTTTCCAGGCAAGAATACTGGAGTGGGTTGCCAGTTCCTTATCCAGGGGATCCTCCCAACACAGGAGTCAAACCTGGGTCCCCCACATTGCAGGCAGATTCTTTATCGTCTGAGCCACCACAGAAGCCTATCACTGTCATTTTCCCTCTTCTGTTGTCTTCAAGGCACTTACCATTGCATGATGTTGTCTTATGCATTTGTTTAATTATTGTGTGTCTCTTCCTCTCTCTCTCCCCTTGCTAGAATGGAAGCCTCATGAGACTCATGAGAATAGTTATATTTCCCATCTGGTTTCACTGTTGCATCCTCTGCACCATCACCTAGTAAGAACTCAAAGATAGGTTTTTAACTTATTTATAATGGGCGGTTTTAACATGCACAAAAGTAGAGAGAATAAAATAATGAACCCACTTCTACTCATCGCTCAGCTTCAACTGTTATCAACGCAAGGTCAGTCTGTTTCCAACTGTTGCCCTATGTTGAAGCAAATCCGAGAAATCATATAAGTTTATCTATAAATATTTCAGTGTGTAAGTCTGAAAGATAAGGGTTCTTCAGAAAAAATAACCACAATACTATTATCATATCTAAAGAAATTTACAATAATCCCTTAATATCATCAAATATCCTGTGAGTTTTCAGAGTTCTCTGTGTGTCTCACTTTTTTTTTTTTAAAAAAAAAACAGGTTGTTGTTGTTTATATAAGGATCTAAAGAAAGTCTTTACATTGCAATTGTTACAATGTCTTTTAGTCTGTTTAATCCCTCAAACTCTCTTGCTTTGTTCTTGCGATCTGTTTGTTGAAAAAACCAGGTAGTTTGTTCAGTAAAGTGTCCCATAGTCTAGGTTTGCTAATTGCATTCCAGTGATGTTGTTTAAGATGTTCCTCTGTCCCCTGCATTTTCTGTAAATTGGACTTAAGAGACTTGATAAGATTTGGATGTGTTTCTTTGGAAAGAATGCTTCTGTCTCATTGTTTCATCAGGAGGCATATGGTGTCTGCTGGTCTCCCCATGATGTTAAAGGTGGGCATTATCATTGCCCAGATCCAGTATTTCATTAGACTTGACAAAGTGTTAATATTCTTCTGCATATCCTTCTGCATATATTAGCTGAAATACTTTTATAAGGAGAAACTCACCCTCATTATGATTTGGTTACCTTGAGGTATAATTTATATAGGAAAGGCAGATACGTGCTTGATTCTTTGTCAGTTTCTAAAATAATGAGTTGGTCCCTACATCCTCCAAAGTTTATCAGAGAGGATTTTCATTTTCAGTATCATCATGAGCTCTTAGATTTAAACAAAAGTGATGCATTTCTGTCAACAGATATTTGTTGAATTAATACATGAATAATTGAGTGAATGCAAGTTTAGAATGTCCTGTAGGCTCTCAGGTCTCTCTTTCCAGACTTTATAGTCCCAGATTTTATATGCAAAACCACTGGAAGATTTTCCTTTAGGGTTAATTCTGTTTCTTAATGATTTATGTAGTCCTCTAGGGTTTAACTAAATAAGTCTGACATAGTCCCTGCTTTTAGAAATATGCTTATCCATCTGCTTCTGAACAAAATGCCTTCAGTTAGATCTTGAGTGACTTCATTTTCAAAACCCACTGATGTGTTTCTCACCTGGGAAAGTACTGGTCCCCTGGCCCAGAGGCAATGGCACTGATGAAGCCTGGTCCAGGCTCCTGTACTGTGGGCTTGAGCCAGTCACCTCCCCTCTGGGTTTCAGTTTCTGCATCTGAACATGTAGGGTTGGTACCGCATCATTACCCAGGCTGTTTCCAGTTCTTACATTTTGGGGAGCTCTCTCTCCTCCTCAGAGCATGTGACCTCTTGGTAAAGGCCCTGTGAATGGCATCAGAGGGGTTGAGCGAGGCAGGGTGGGAAGGGAGAGGTGGGACTCAGAGACCAGGAGGAAGAGCCCCTAGTCATGGCGCAGAAAGCGCCACAGCTGGAATACATGGGCCATCCAGTGTGCTGTCTTCTTTGAAAGCTCTCTGGCATGTGGTGGGAGCAGTGAGTACCCACCAGATTAGGGTAGATTTCTGGGAATGTCTGGTGGTCTCTGGAGGAAGAGAGGCTAGGTGCTGGATGCAGGAGGCTGCTTCCAAAGTGTGGTCCCTGGAGCAGGGGGATCTGATGCCTGAGCCACGACCCCCCTACCCCACCTCTGCATTCGCTGCATTTCTCCTAGAGCTGAGCCACACCCTCAGCCCATCTCCGCATCCCTGCCACCCTGGCAGCTCTGCCCATCTGGGAATTCAGACACTTGGAGTGCCAGAGGGTCTGCTCGCATTTTCCTTTGTCTGTCACCAGGTTCCTCTGCGTGGGCCTCCAGAGCCTGTCTTCTGGGAGCTTTCTGAAGAGGAAGCCTGCTGCTGAGTTGTCGTCTGTGTCCCCACCCTCCAATCACAGGGCCCACGTTTTCCCATCTCGGTCAGCAGCATGCGACGCTGGTCCCCAGAGAGATCGGTGTATGTGATGCTCACATGGATCTGATGAAGTATCTAGAGATGAAGTGTCATGTGATATCTGTCTCTCCTGCTTCCCAATTCTAGCCACAGTAGCTAGGGGCTGGTGGGGCTTTTTAGTAGCCAAGGATAAGGGTTTGGCTGATAAGGGGACTTGGTGTCTTCCTTCTCTCTGTGGTACAAAGGCTGCTCTCCAGCACCTGCCTCCATCACCTCATGGTTCTCCTCCATCATTGCATCAGCCTGAGTGTAAACAGTGAGCAGGTCAGTCTCAGAGGGAAGAGGTATGCTCTGCACCCTGCAAGGAGGATCCCTGGGCCTTTCTCCTCAGCACCAGATATGCAGTGTTACTTTCCTCCCATTTGAGGCATCTGGGGATGAATGGATAGTCAGAGTCATATTGGTGATTGGAAAGCATCCCAAGAAGTGGGCTGGGTATCCATTTAGAAAGAAGGCACAGTGGTGGGACAGTTGGGTATCCATACTCAACACAAACTCTTAGAACCTTATCTCACACCATACACAAATATCAACTCAAAATGGGTCAGGGACCTAAATGGTAGAATCAAAACTATAAAACTTTTAGGAGAGTATTTTGTGACCTTAGGGCAAAGGTCATTTCTCTTATATGACTCTAAAAACACAGTCCACAGAAGAGAAAATTGGTAAGTTGGATGTCATCAAAATTAAAACTTTTGCTCTTCAGAAGACCCATGAAGAAAATTATAAGACATGGCACATACTGGGTGAAAATATGTGTATATCATCTGTCTGATAAGTGACTTATATTCAGAATATGGATCCCACATGTCGCCACTGAAAGATCCTGCCTGCCACAATGAAGACGGAAGATTCCGTGTGCCACAACTAAGACCCAACGCAGCTAAATAAATAAGTAAATAAAAATATTTTAAAATTCAATAGTGAGAATCCAAACAACTCATTTAAAATTGAGCAAAAGATTTGAATAAGCATTTCAGCAAAGAAGATATAAAAATGACTAATATGTACATGAAAAGATGCTCAGCATCATCAGTCAGCAGGGAAATGCGAATCAAAAACACAATGAGCAACCATTTCACACGCCCACTAGCATGGCTATAATTCTAAATTTTAAATTTAAAGAATGGGTCCCTTGTACATTACTGGTGGTGGGAATGTAAATTACACAGCCCCTTTGGAAAACAATTTGGCCATTTCTTAAACATAAATTTACCATATGACCCAAAAATTCCATTCCTAGGTTTTTCTATGGAAGAAAACAGAAACATATGTCCACACAATGACTTGGCTATACATGTTCACAGCAGCATTATTTATAATAGCCAGAAGTGGAAATTATACAAATGTCTGTTACTGGTGAATGGGTAAACACAATGTGATACATGCATACAATGGAGCATTATTCATCAGTAAAAGGGAATGAAGTATTCATATATGCTACATTGTGTATGAACTTCAAAAGTATTATGCCAGGTGAAAGAACACCAGATGCCAGATGCAAAGAACATATAAAACAAGTCCTTGAAATATCTAGAAAAGAGAATCTATAGATGAAAAATAGGTCAATGGTTGCCCACAGTTGAGATAGGAGAAGTTATTGACATGAGGGAACTTATTAACATGAGGGCATGAGGGAACTTTCAGGGATGATGGAAGTGTTCTAAAATGAATTGAGGTGATTGTTGCACAGTTCTATATATTTATTAAAAATCATTGAACTGTATAATTGCAATAAATGCTATGGTTTGTTAATTATATCTCCATAAAGTTGTTTGTTCTGCTCTGCTTAGTCGCTCAGTCATGTCCAACTCTTTGCAACCCCATGGACTGTAGCCCACCAGGCTCCTCTGTATGTGAGGATTCTCCAGGCAAGAATACAATGGGTTGAAGAATGGGTTGCCATGCCCTTCTCCAGAGGATCTTCCCCACCCAGGGACTGAACCCAGGTTTCCTGCATTGCAGGTGGATTCTTTACCATCTGAGCCGCCAGGGAGCCCAAGAATATAGGAGTGGGTAGCCTGTCCCTTCCCCAGGGGATCTTCCCGACCCAAGAATTGAACTGGGGTCTCCTGCATTGCAGGCAGATTCTTTATCAGTTGTGCTACTGGAAGAAGGGAGAGAGTTAGACTCCAAAATATGCTTTGGAGGGATCACTTCATTTGACGGAGAGAAGGGGAGAGTGGGTGCAGCCTGGAAGGAGGGTGCAGACCTCACCTGGTCCAGCCCACTGAGCTGAGTCCTGCCTACCTTCTACTGCCCCCTGCAGGAGAGGCAGCCCTTGGTAGCTCTGCAGCTCAACCCTGAAGCAGCTGTTCACCATCCCTTCCCCTCAGCTTGTTGTCCCTCCCGCAGACAAAACGGGTGCCTTCCTGCTCTCTGCACCTCCTCAGCCATCACAGCTCTCCCCATCCACCCCGTCACAGTGGCTGCCATCCCTCCTGCCTTCTCTGTTGTCTTGGAAGGCGTTTCCTCCGACAGGCATACTTGCTTTCTAGCTTGTGTCAGTGAGCGGCCGTGAGATGGCTGGGTGTAACCTTGTTGGGAAATGGTCCCAAACCTAGGGAAGGGGAAGACATAGTAGCAGGAGCTGATGGATTGAGAGGGTGCTGAAGGAACATTGCATGGGATGTGTGCAAACATAAAACCATCGGATATTCATACATGGGAGGGACTGGACAGCCCGGGAGGCCCAACTTGGGGGTATAACCAGGAAACTGGCAGTCAGGAACAGCTAGGGCCTTCTGGGCTTGATTTTGCTGAATTTCAGGAGTTGAGACCCCCTGGAGGGTCAACCTTGCCATTGGTTTATACATTCAGTATGAACTAGCCTGTCAGAACTTTGAGCCCAGTTTTGGAGCGCTTAATACCTGGTAGACTCTGTTAGAAGTATGCAATCAGTAACCATTCATTTAATCCCCACAAAAAGCTTTGAAGTAGGTGCTGTTGTTATCACTCCATTTTGCAGATGAATGGAACTAAGGTCCAGAGGGTAAAACAGGTTACCCAGGCTTTGGAAAGCAACAGGCAGCAGAGCCTGGATTGGAGCTTGAATAGTGAGTCTCTACTTCCTGCATCCCCACCCCCGCCCCCCGCCCCAGGGTCCTTGCCAAGAGTGGGCTTGATGGTGTCAGAAGTCAGACTCTTAAAGGTCCAATGTGAAAAGGCTGGAGGCCTTCAAGACCAGCTCATCTCCTGAGGCTGAGGCTGCCTGTCTCCTAGAGAGAGAGGGACTGGTTGGGCAATGCACCCTAACCCCAACTCCCTGGCCACAAATGGCAGGAAAGACCAGCCATTCACAAGATGATCGCCTACATCTGCAATGTGCAGGCAGGTAGAAGAAGCCTGGGCCAGCAGCTTTCCACCCCATGGCCTGCGTACTGCAAAGCCATCACCTTCTTCGGCCACAGCCATCTGAGGTCTTCCAAAAGAGCAGCCTGTAAGGCCAGTGTGGACAGAGAAGACACCGCCTATAAGAGGAAGGTAGAGGGAAGCAGAGGGAGTTTGAGAGTTGGAATGTGCTGTACCCAGAGAAACCTAACCTTGCCTCTTTCTTAGGGAGGGTAAGGGCTCACAGCAACAAGGGCATAACCCTTGAAGAATCCAGCAGCAGAAGAGTCTTGAAATTCAAGAGAACTTCTAGTGTGGCTTCAGATTCAGCCTGTACTTTCTGAGCACTTACCATGTGCTCAGCGTCTAGAACAGAGGCCTTCTCATAGATTTTGGCAGGTTCATTCCCTTCTCTGGGCCCTTTTTCCTTTTCTCTGATTTCTCCACCCACAGAGAAGGTCCTTGGGGGTAACAGTACTTGTGAGCAGGTGCCACAGATATCCAGCCTCCAGTACCACAATTCTGAGCCCCAAACAGTGCCTGTGTTAGAAAGTAGGTGGGGAGCAGACATAAATTGAAAAACCAACCAGCCAACCACTAAAGAGTTACCCTCCATAACTTCTTAAAGAATTAATACGTCTCTTGGACTTGGGCAATGATGGCCCAGAAGGCTAGAATGAATTGATCATAGGAGCTCTCAGCCTGCAAAAAGATGATAATCTGCTTATGGGCCTATGTGTCCATCCAACTCTGACCTGTACATCCATCTGGATGGTACATATGCCTCCATCCAAATGAAACTCATACACCCCTCCATCCAGTTGGGACCCAGGCTTCCGTTCAGTTGGGACCCATTCTTCCAACCAATTGGGAACCAGACCTCCATCCAGTTCAGACCCATGCCTCCATCCAGTTGGGACCCAAACTTCCATCCAGAGGCCCATAGCTCTCTCCATAGGGCGCTTATGGCTCCATTGCAATGGGTCCATGCCTCCGATTAATTGGTGCTCTGTGAGACTTACATCTGCTGCTGCTGCCACAAATTCCCTGACTCCATTAAAGCAAGTGCTCTGAAAGACTCTGCCTACCAACCCCATGAGAGAGGAGGCCTCAATCTGCTTCCCGCCTCCTGGAGACCAGCCATTCATTGAGATGGTGATGGTGGAGAGCCGGGCGGGAGAGGCCTTGGCAGACAGTCCTGAGCTCACTCTAGGCAGTTGTTCTTCCATTTCCTTTCAGTTTGATTGTTATTCCAAAGGCCTCGTTATGGAAATTACAAAATAATGGTTCTGCAATTTGTGCGTGTGTGGCTATGTGTACGCTAATTGCCATCCCCCGTGTATACTCTCGGAGGCACCGTGGTGGCATCCGACAGGAATCACTCTTCACTGCAGCTTTGCCTTCCTCTCCTGTCAACCAGCACCCCGGCTAACTCCCTTGCTCAAGATGTAGGGACCACAGGAGTGTCTGAGTAGAAATGGCCACCCCAGGCCCACCTACATATATCTAGAGGGATCCAGGGTACAAGAGGGCATAGCGGTACGCCCTGGCTTCTAGATCTATCAAGTATGTGCACGTTTTAATAGATATCCTGTTTCTTTGGGGTGGCTCTGGGGGGCTGGTGGAGCTAAAGAGGCACCCTGTCCCCTGGCACTGGCATTGTAGCAGCCCCGCCTCTTGGTCTGCACAATCCTTGCAGGTTGGGGAGTGACTTGCAAGGTTGGAAAGAGAGAGAGGAAGGTCATGCAGAAAAGGTGATTACTGCCCTGATAGGACGAGATCTTGGGCTCAGGGGAGGGCTTCCTGGAGGAGGATTTCAGAAGGGGAAGTTGGGGCCAGGGAAGAAAGCAGAGAGGGCAGGGGAGAGATGAGCAGGAACAACCTGTCCCCAACCCCAAATTTCTGTTTCTTGACTTACAAGGTTATCAGATTCTTTCTAAAAGAAATTGTTTCTGGGGAAACTCAAACTTCCTTTGCAAAACAGGATAAATTTCTTTAATTAAATTATCCTGGGGACACCTGGGGTGGGACTAAGGCAGAGTCTTCAGAGGGCTATGTGTTTTTTTGTTTGTTTTTCTTGTGGGATCCAGATCCTCAACCAGGGATTGAACCTGGCCCCATGGCAGTGAAAGTGCCAAATCTTAACCACTGGGTTGCCAGGAAACTCCCAGAGGGCACTGTTTGGACCATCTGAAGAGAGTGGTTTTGGGGAAGGAAAGGGGGGAAACAGGTGTGAGATGGATTCAGAGAGGGGGCGCTGGCAGGACCACTTGGCATCTTTAGGATTTGAGAGCCAGTGAAAACAGCTGTAGGTTGTGGTCTGAAGCTTCAAACCCCACATTCCCTTAACTTGGAACAAGTGCACAAGTGACACAGACCTGGGTTGAATTTTAATTCTGCCACAGGCAGCTGGAGGACCTGGGTTAAACTATTTAATCTCTTGTATCTTGGTGTTTCCACATCTGTTAAAAGATGTAATGACAGCACCTCCTTTGTGGCCCGGGGGGAGAATTGAACATGACAAGGTAGCTGAGCCTGAGTGCATCACTCACCCAGAGCAAGTCCTTGCCCACACTGGCCATTTCCTGTTGTTATTGTGCATGGCTGTGGTGCTGTTTTGAGGATTAACTGGCATAATTACATGATTTCTGTATAGCACACTGTATTCAGTGTTGACTGTTGCCTTTACATCTAACCTTTTCTGGTTCAGTCAGACATCTTCCACTGCAAAATCTCCATCCTCTCTCTCTCCAGTGTAGTGAGGGGGAGAATCATATGGATAAGAGGGGAGGAGAGGTAGGGGGAGGGATGCCCAGAGTTTCACCCCACCCCCTCCATCATCAGCAAAGCACATGAAGTCTTTGAATATACTCCTCACACCTTCTCAGAGTGTATGGCATAAAAGGGGGGCTTTGGGAAGAATTATTTCAACCTATTAAATACTTTATGAAAAGCTGTGAATGGGGAGGATAAAGGGAGTTGATATAGAAATACTCCAGGTATTTCAAGTAGAATCAGTTTGACACAGGGGAAGGTTTCTCCAATGGCTCAAGGGGTAAAGAGCCCGCCTACCAATGCAGGAGATACAATAGACATGGGTTTAATTCCTGGGTCAGGAAGATCCCTGGGGGAGGAAATGGCAACCTAATCTCTGGTATTCTTGCCTGGAAATCCCACGGACAGAGGAGCCTGGTGGGCTACTGTCCATGGGGTCGCAAAGAGTCGGACACAGCTGAGCTTGCACACATGCACACAGATGCCTACAAAACTCTTGAAAGAGATAGGAGACAGAGGTCAGGCAGACCCATGAGCACTTTCAGGTTGGCCCCTAACATTCAGGGAGTCAGTAGCTAGAAGATGGCATTGGCAACAGTCACTGCTGCCTTTAGCACAGAAGCAAGTGCAGGGACAACAGGTGGAGGTCACAGTGAAACTTCACTCCTACCAAACCCATGAGCTGTTCCCCACCTCTGCCTCCACCCCTCTGCTGGAAGGCCACTCATTGGTGGGCTTAATCCAACCCCCATAGGACAGCATTCTGGGAAATGTAGTTCGCCTGCTTCCAGCCCCTGGGAGCCTAAGGGGATCTGAAAAGGTTGGAGATGTGTGGGGGGCTGATTGTATAACAGACAATCCGATGAGGTGGGGATATGATCCCTTTAAGATCCGAAAGGCAGTGGTCAGGTGTGCAGAGATGGGGCCAACATCAGGGAGGCAGGAGGGTACAGAGGGCACCGAGGATTTGCTGTGGGCAGAGTCCAGAGCTGCACAACTTCTGGGGGAGGAAGGGAAAGGGGAGGTTAGGTCTGAGCGCCTCCCTCTGAGGCAGGTGGAGCAGCAGCAGGAGTAGGGAGATCTGAGTGGGCGGCCCAATCTCAGGGGCGCTAAATGCCAGCTCTCCCCAGCATGGGTAGGTGGGGTAAACTCAGAGCTACAGGGCATCCTGGGTCACTCAGAGGACCCCTAAAACTGGTTCAGGGCCAAGAGAAGAGCTTGGGAGAAAGCCAGGGGTTTCGTGGGAGGACGGCCGGACCACCATGGACAGATGTGGGAGCCCGAGAGCCAATGGAGTAAAAGAGCATAATCTTATAGTGAGTTCAGTTCAACAAATGCCTGAAGCCACCACCTGGGCTGGGCAGCATCTTGACATAGAAGCACACAAATGGGACCTGGATACAGGCTGTGCCCTCAGAAGTATACTGATGAGTGAGAGAGACCGATAGATGGTGGTGGTGGTGTTGAGGAGGAAGAGGAGGAGGATGGCAATGACTGCTTAATTTACAGATCATTTTACATAGATTATCACTTTTACTCTAGGCACTATCATTATATACTATTATTAAGCGCTGATGACTTAGACAGTAAAGAATCTGCCTGCAGTGCAGGAGGCATAAGAGAAGTGAGTTCAATCCCTGGGTCAGAAAGATCCCCTGGAGAAGGGAAAAGCAACCCTCTCCGGTATTCTTGCCTGGAACATTCCAAGGACAGAGGAGCCTGGCAGGCTACAGTCCATGGGGTCGCAAAGAATCGGACACAACTGAGCCACTAACATTTTCATATCGAGCAGATAGGAACTACTTTTATTCCTAATTTGCAGGTGGGGAGCCTGAGGCTTAGAGAGGTTAGTGGCTGGTTGTGGTCATACAGCTGGTAGGAGGTGGGGCCAGGCTCCCTCCCTGGGCCCCTGGCTCCATATCCTACAGTGTAACACAGACAGGACACAAATGCACAGACAGGGCTAAGTGGGGCCAGGGTGGGGCAGTGGGGGCAGTTCTGGGAGGAGATATTCATGCCAACCAGGAAATGAGGGGCACTGACATGGGTAGGTGGCATGTAAGCTAAACCAGAGACAGTGGTCACATTTCAGGTACAGAGATGAGTGAAAAGAGCCTGCAGAGAGTAGGATTCGTGTTAGTGACGTCTTGGGAGGTGGTTAGTCACATGGCAGGAAAAGCTAAGAAGAGGTCTGAGCTTTTCAAAGTTTGTCTTGCTTGTACCCACTTTCTTGCTCAGTCAACATGAGTATGTGAGTGCTATTTAGGCGCTGGCAGGCAAAGATGCATCAGGTACTGGGAGCAGCTGGAGGTGGGGGACATGCAGGTAAACAGACTCCCCTGGTTTGGGCACAGAGAAGTCAAGAACAGGTGCAGAGGACCCAATACTTCCAGGAGGAGGCCCTGAGCGCCTCAGCAGCTGGGCAGGCGTGGGTGTTTAGGGGCAGGGAGAGGCTGACAAAGAGACTAGAAGGGTGAGCAGGGCCATTGAGCCTCAGGGGCTTGCGATCAGCCACAGCTAGGCACAGGACGTCATTGCCGAGTCGGAGGTGCCCTTGGAGGCTTACTGGCAGATTTCTCTGGCAGGTGTGCGGGGGAGGCGAGCCACAGTCAGGGAGATAAAGGAGCTGGTGACAAGACAAGGACCTGAACCACGGTAGGGACAGAAATTGGGGAATTTGACGGTAGCTCGGAATGTAGAGATGACAGGATGTGGTGACAAGTGGATGCAGGGAGGGGAAGGAGGTTAGAGAAGTTACAGGTGGTGGGACATCTGCTGGTGGACAGTTCATAGGCTGCCTCCTGGAGACAGAGGCTGAAAACACAGAGAGAGTGTGGGACTGTCCGAGCAAGGCCCCGATCCCAGCAGCAATGGCATGAAATGGGCTGAAAGTGAGTGGGGGGCGGGGTGGGTTGCTTCATCTGCACCACAAGGGGTATCTTCTCTAGAGCTTGGGGAAGGGGAAGGGGAGGTGGTGAGGGTCCCTCCTACTGTTTTCCCATCTCTATAACTGAAGCTTTTAATTGTGTGTAGTAGACAAGTTAGTGCTACATGGGTCAAGTTAATTAATACCTGCACAATAATAATGATAATAAAGGCCAAGTGTGTCCATCACATCTATCCCCTGGCCCCATCCCTAGCTTCCTTGGAAGCCCAGAACAGCCCTTGCAGCCCAGGTCCCCATGGTCCCCAGTCCCATCCTGGCCCCCCCACCTCTAAGGAGCAGTTTATGATGGCAGTTCAGTGAGTACCCACACAGGCACATGTTTGTGGCAGCAGAACTGTGAAATAGTGAATTTAGGCAGTGAGTAAACTCTTTGCTGGATAATCCATGGTCCTCCCTCTCCCTTTTCAGCATAGATTATTCTTTCCTTTTTTTTTTTTTTTTTCTTTAAGCTCAGAAATATGCCAAGAAAATGAAATGAAGTAAAGGGGAAGAGAGAAAGAGACCAAAGTGCCTTTAATTTGAATAGCTGTTTCCCATGTGAAAAAGCAACAGTTCATTGCAAAATATTTATCTTCATTATGGTTGATATCATTATTGATGGAGAAGCCGTATAGACTAATGGGAAAATCTCTCTAGCAGGCCTGAATGCACGGAGTCTCCACCTTGCCTTAGACCTGCTGGGTGAACACGGCCTTTAATTTCTGGGTACCCCCAGCTGACCCGCGGGCACAGCTGGACAGAACAGTGGTGGTGGTTGGACGGGCCGCACCCATGTGGGATCAGTCCTTCAGGCCAGGGTGTGCGGGCCTGGTAGTTGGGACTGCTTCTTGCTTGCCTGTGTGTGTTGCTGGGCCCCTGCTTAATAAAGGAGCGTGCCAAGTAGGGGGAAGATAGGTGGATGACTGTAAGGGCGAGTATGTGTTAGAGGAATAGGTGGGCCATTGACTCCATTTTAACCATTCATTTCACCAAAAGGGTGAGTGTGGTCCGGAGAGGGGCTCACACCCCGCAGCAGCAGAGCTGGCCTGGGGCTCAGCCCCTTTCTTCCCAGGAACCACTCTGTCACTCTGCTGGCGGAAGTTGTAAAATAAACTAGAATGTACTCCCGCAGCTAATATTTTGCTATTCAGAATAAAAGGAGTTTACAAAAATCAGAGTGTCATGTACCATGACGAATGTTTCAGAGGCTCAGGTTAGCAGCTGTGGGAGGTGTAATTCATGTGAAAATCAAGTCTTATGTGTTCACCACCCCAATCAACAGTGAAGGTGCAGAGCTGGTCTTACTCCCCACCCATCCCATTTCACAGATGAGTTCACTGTGGCCCAAAGAGGCGACAGTGGGTCTCACCCACGACCTCACAGGCAGCAAGGATTTAGGAACTGTTTCTGGAACCCTGGTGTTTGGGGTCAGCTCTTGGGGTGAATTTTGCTGGCCTGTGGCCACCTCCGGTGACACCTGGGCGGTGTGTTGAATGTGCAGCCCGGGGCAGGCGGAGCCAGGACTCAGCTGTGTTTTCCTGTGCCCGAGTGGGTTGATTAACACAGGAGGTGCTGAGAACAGCCCTGACTTTGAGGAATTCCTCGAGGGGAGCCGAGTGCGTCTTCCCAAGCTTATTAGCTGGTCTCAGAATTTTACCGCCACACCTCATAAATTGGCACAGTGTGACGTTTGGCTGTCCGCGGGGAAGAGAAGGCGGGGTGATTTAGAGCTGCCGCATGCAGGTTTCCGGTCTCTGTCAGTGCGCAGAGAGCTTCTGGAGGGTGGAGGCCTTTATGAGTTGTTTTCTGCTTTCACACTCCGCCCCCTTCAGGCCCAGGTTTACTGCTCTGAGGTTGTAAAGATGCCAAGGAAGGGAGCCTGGGCCATGCTTTGCCTGCACTTGCCTCAGATGGTACCTGCTGACCTGGACAAAGATAGCATCATGAATGTGTGAAGGGAGACCCTGCTCACCCCGTCTTGGGGCGTGGCCAGGGCTCTGGCATGCCCACCCCTCCCAGCCGCAGAAATGAGGCATCCAGGCCCTGCCCTCCTGCCTCCTCTCCCCCAGGTGACTGGCCTCCCCTGTCATGCGTCCATCTAACCCGTGCTCTGCTGACACCTCCTTCTGACTCACGCGCCGCTTCCCTTCCCCCAGGGAGTGCTGCGGCTTTGAAATGATGGTCTTTAATCATTTCTTAAGTGACCAGCCCAGAAATCATTTCTTAGTGCCATACACACAAATTAAATCATAAATCCACACTGGGCCTTGCCTGGGTAGGACAGAAGTATAGCCTGATTTGGAGCAGAGAGGAGGCCTCCGCAGGAGACAGGAATCAGTCTGCGCCTGGAGGGAAGACCAGGGCCTTGGCGAAAAGGGAAACTCATCCTACCATCAGAGCCGGCACTGCTCTAACAAAATTCCACAGACTGAGGGGTCTGAATAACACACATGTATTTCTCACAAGTCTGGAGGCTGGGAAGTCAAAGATCAAGGTACTAGAAGATTCGGTCTCTGGGGAAGTTCCGTTTCCTGGACAGTGTGTTGTTTTCCGATTAAGTCCTCACATGCTCTTTCTTTGTTCCCTGGAAGCGGGGTGGAGAGAGAGACATCATGGGGGCCCCACGCTCATGACCTAGTCTAACCCCCATTACTTCCCAAAGGCACTGCTTCCAAATACCTATCACACTGGGGTTTGGGCCTTCAGTGTATAGATTTATTGGGGAGACAGAGTCATTCAGTCATGTCTGACTCTTTGTGACCCCATTGACTGAAGACCGTCAGGCTCCTCTGTCCATGGGATTCTCCAGGCAAGAATACTGGAGTGGGTAGCCATTCCCTTCACCAGGGGATCTTCCGGACGCAGGGATCGAACCTGGGTCTCCCGCATTACAAGCATATTCTTTACCATCTGAGCCACCAGGGAAACCCTTGTCGAGGAGGGTGGGGGACAAACATTCCGTCCTTGGCACTTTCTCTCTCTCTTTCTCCAGATGGGCCCTTTTGCACTCGTGTCGTTGCTCTGGGCAAAAGATGAATGTATCCCAGAGAATGCATTCAGGTGTGTTCAGGACATCAGAAAGGTGCTTATCTCAGGGTTCGGAAGTCTGGGCAGCCCCATCAAGAGCTGCAATACCCATACCCAACTATCCAGAACCAGCCAAGTCCAAAAGGTTCTTTGATTAGCTCTGGGAGGTCAGAAGGAGGCGGACAAGAGGACTGTATGAGAGAGTGAGGCAGACACTCATCAGGAGAGTGTCAGCAATGGGGGATAGAGATGAGTGTTCTGAAACATCCATGATTCCTACTTATTTCAAGACTCAGTACAACATTCTGACCTGCTCCAAGACTAATTTCAGCCCATTTGGAACAGCTGATATCTCTTCCGTTGAAGACGAAGTCTTCTCAAAGGGCACCAACAAGGGACTAAACATCCTTGACTCTTTCCCAATCACCATGCCTTTGCACATGCCATTTTCTTTGTCTGAATGCCTTCTTTCATTTTATCTACCTAGTAAACGCCTATTCATGCTTAAGAACTGTCATCTCCAAAAGACCTGTCCTCTCTCCCAACTAATATGAGAGGGGACTGTCTCTTTTCTCCCCACTTCTATACATGCCTCTCTTTTCCCATTAATCATGTTATTTTGTCATTACTATCAGCATCTTTCATTATGCTTATGTTCCTTAAGAATGGGGGCTCTGACTTACTCCGTGCTATATATCCAGCATCCAGCTCAGGGCCTGGATCCAAGAAGTGATGTTTCTGAAGCTGTGTAGTCAAGTGATTGGAGCCCCAGAATGAAAGATCTGCTATCTCTCCTTTGCCTCCAATATGCTTTGTTTATGTAAGTCACTCAGCTTCTGAGTTGAGAATCTGAATTTCTTCCTCTGCGAAATGGAAGAAATAAAACTAGTGCCTTCACTATTTCAGAAACCTACAAAGAAGATGAATCTAAGAATGGGTTTGGTGGGGGAATGTGTCGAAACCCTTTAGCTTGAAAAAATGCATTAGAAAGTCAAGGTGTTGGTATTGCAATTATTATTTGATTCCCAAATGGTGAGAGCGCTTCCAGAAATGTGCTCTGCTTGATGAACCAATACATTCTCAGCCCCTACTGATGAATTTGGGAATCGAATACCTGTCATCTTGAAATAATTGACACATCTTAGGAAGGCACTTGCATTCCTCTGATGAAATTCTGGAGTCTTATTGAGAGCAAGGAGAAAGACGTGTTACATGGGAGCAATATTGTTTTATGGACCTTTATCTTGGTTATTAACAAATGAGTGTTACATGTAGAAATGGTAAAGGGGGAATTCAGTAATGAAGTTTCATAGGATTATAATGATTATTAGCCTGATGATGGTGAAATCCAGATTTCAGTGCATGCCATTTCCTAGGCACTCACTGCTCTATGCCCCCGATGCTGGTGGACAGCAGGCTGTCTACTTCTGTACCACTGGTTCATCCTGAAGTTATTCAGGAAGCGGGCATAAATGTGATAGCCTCCTTTGCCATATTTGGACCAGGGTATAATAAGCAATAATAATTCTAGGTACCCATATGTCATGTCCATAGCAAACATCTTATGTTTTAGGAAGCTAGCGCCTACTAGAGGTGGGAGTAGGTAGTACCAGTGAATACTTAACACCCGCTACCTGCTGCTGGGCTGCTCATCTACTGTCTTCTGGAAAATCAGCCAGACTTACCGTTGACACTGCCTTCACTTCCTTCTGCCTATCAGAAGCCACAGGAAGGATGAATTTGCTTTTCAGAGCAGGCCTCTGCAGAATGCCCAGAAACTACATCCATACATCACATTTTTACATCTGGTCAGGAATGAAGGCAGGCAGGGACTCAGAGGGATCAGAGCCAGCATATGACATGGACCATAGATGGTTTTCCCTCCTCCCTTTGGAAGCAGGGAAAGTAGGGCAAGATGCCTGCATTGAGCAGACAAGCAATACACCTTATCCATTTCCCAAGCCTCTCATCAGAACTTAAGTGCATTTGAACATGTCATTCTCAAGTCTTATTGAAAAACCCAAATAAACTTTTCGGCCAACCCAATAACTGGTAAGGGTATCAGCTTTGAAGCCAAGCATATCTGGTTTTGAATCCTGCCTCTTCCACAGACTAGCTGTGAAATACCAGGCAAGTTGTTCTACCTCTCTTATCCCGAATGTCATTACCGGTGAAATGGAAATGATACCATCCTCCTTATATAATTTAATTGAAAGGAAATGATGCGTTAGGATTCCAGTTGTCGATGAGAAAGAAAAAATATGTAAGATAATTTTTTTAAAATGTAGAGATTTCTTTTCTGTCATGTAAAATATATCCAGGCTGGTAGGGTACTCTGTAGCCTGGTATTAGAGACCCAGATATATTTAAACTTGTTGCTCTGAAATCCTCATAGCCCAAGATGGCTGTTTGAGTTCAGCCATAATATCTACTTTCCAACTAACTTTATCCCTTGACAGTCACTGCCCAGAAGTTACATATGCTTTGGTTTATATTCCTAAATCTTAGCAATTCAAGCCAAGGCCTATGGATTATTAAACCTTGATGGGAATGTTCCATAGAGTGGGACAAATGTTGAATTTTTAAAAGTGTAACATCAGCACACTAGTTATGGTGCTAGGTGCGCAGTTGTGTCCCCATGGACTGTAACCCGCCAGGCTCCTCTCTCCGTGGGATTTTCCCGGCACGAATACTGGATTGGGTGCCCATTTCCTCCTCCAGGGGATCTTCCCAAGCCAGGAATTGAACCCATGCATCTCCGACGTCATCACTGAGCCATCTGGGAAGCCCACACTACTTACAGTGAACAATAATAATTTTATAACAATAATATTAACAGCTACTTTTATTTTATTTTTCTAGTCTTTTGGACTCTGTGGGAGAAGGCGAGGGTAGGATGATTTGAGAGAATAGAATTGAAACAGCTACTTTTAACTGAGTAGTTATCATATGCTAGGTACTGCACCAAATATTTATATTCATTATCTCATTTAATGATCAAAACAACTCTATGAGATAGGGCAAATTAATTCCATTTTTACAGATGAAGAAACCAAGCCTCAAAAAAAAAAATGATAGAACTTGTTTCCTATGACTTTGGAGTAGTAGCGTCTGTAACTTAGAAGCTGGCACCCCTTCCCCAGGAAGTCACATTGCCATAATTTATATTTAATGTGATACATGCTGGTTTTTATTGGTTGCAAGGAAATTTACCTGATTTTAAAACGTTCCAACCAATGAGCTCTGAAGTCTCTGGAATCAGGTAGCCTGTGTTCAGTGCCTGCCTCCATCACTGACTTGGGGCGTTGGACAAGCCACTGACTGTGTTGAGCCTCAGTTTCCTATGTGCAAAATGGGAATAATTGTAGCTTGTGTCTCTTAGGACTGTTATGAGTACGAAATGAAGTCATGCTGAGCACCTGAATACCTGGTGCTTGATATATGTGCTATTTAAGTGCTGACTGTTGTTATTATTAATTATGTTATTTTTATGACTATTAACACAACTTTGTAACCAGTTTTAGCCAATGGAGATCAGTTTGACACTCACAACCTTTGCCTTAGAAGATTGCACAGGGTGGGAGGAGAGTGCTCAGCATCACCCCCCGACTGTGCTCTGCAAGAAAGGCTGGTCTCTCATTTAATATGAGGCCTCTGCTGCAGGGAGAGGGTAGGCAAGGAAGAGCAGGCCCCTTCCTCTGCAGTGGAGGATTCAGGTAGTGATCTTCTGTCCAGCTAGTCTCCACTGAACCCAGCGGAGGGTTCAGGTAGTGATCTCCTGTCCCTCTAGGCTCCTATGAACCCGTCAGCCCGGGACTTGTTTCATTTGGAAACATCCCAGCTCTCCCCACTCCTATATCATGGTCCTCCCCGGGCATCTGCACCTGTTGCTCCTTCCCAAGCCCTCCCTCATCTGGTGGCTTCAGAAGGATGGCTCTTTTGGTCTCCCCTAGGTGGGCACTGAGAGCTACACCCTCACACCTCTGATCTTTACTGCAAGCTTCCCCCTTAATCATGTTTAATTGACAGACCTGAAGGTAGCTGGTGATGCTACTACATCATTACATCCAGGAACTGCAGATAGGGAGGACGCAGAGCATGCTGGAAATGACTTCTCAGCACCTGGGAATAAATGGTCACCATAGAGAATATAGCTCTTCACCCCTTTTCTGCCCTTCCCTCATCAGGAGCCCTTTTTCAGCTGCTCTGAGTTACAGCAGCTGCTGGGCCATTCACACAGCCTCCAGGGGTCCAGCGCCTCTGATGACTCTGCTCAGCTGCACAGAAGGAGGGTGTCCTCCCTATTCCAGAATCTGCAAGCCCTGTTTCCCTGTTCATATTTGGTGAGGTTCTCGAGCGAAAGTCATGGGTCAGACCAAAATATCCTGCCAACTTTGTCTGCCTTCAGCCTTTTGGATAAATGTCATGTTCAATCCTACTTGGAGGATCTTTGGGGATGCATATAACCTTATTATTTCAATATTGATTATTACTCACAGCTCTTTCCCTTTTTGTTAGAGTTGACTCCCAGTCTTGCAGAGTTGTGCACCCACTGTCACCGCAGTTTAGGAGCTGAGACCAGTCCCCCACACCCTCTTGACAAGGGCAGGGGAGAGCCAGTCAGACCCTACTGATTCCTCTGTGACCTTGGACAGGCCCCTTTCCTCTGACACTCTGCAGAAGACCCCTGCCACACTCTTTGTGCCACCAGGCTAGGCCAGGGCAGCGTGAGGAAAGGACTCATGTCCTTTATCTGTCAACACGGCTCCGGTAATCCAGCTTGAGAATTTCAGCCTTCAATGCTTTTGTCCTGTCATTACCAAAAAATAAAAATAAAAATCATTTCTTTTGCTCACTTGTCCCACTTGAATGGTGTGTAATAGTGTTACAGATTGATGGTGTTTATGACCTTGTGACCAGGGGAGAAGCTGGAAGTTCCACTGTGCCCATTTCTACTCCTGCCTTTCTGTAAAGGTCACAGCAAAATTATTTTATCAAGTACACCGCAGAAGGGGAAAATCTTAATCTTATATTATACATATGCAGCACTTGACCTTCTCGTGAGATGCGGCACCTCTTAGCTACACTTACTTAAACATAATGCAACTCTTCCCCGGATGCACACAGAGAGAATAATTAGGTTCCCTGGCATCCCAGCTGGAGAGGAGGCTGTGCAGTGGGGCTGACCTCAAAGACGAAAAAGAAAAGGAGTCGAGGCAGGCAGAGGCAGGGGTGGGGTAAGATCCCCCAGGGCTGCAGCGGGCTCATCCTGATGAGGCTGGTGGAGCAGACTCTGAGGCTTGTTCTGGTGCATCTCTGACTAAGTTGTCCCTTGCCTTCTCCTGGCCTTAGTTTCTCCATCATAGATCTGGGATGGGCCAACTCTGATCCATGGGTAGCAGCTGCCCGGGGCGGGGGGTGGGGGTGGGGCAGGCATTGTGTTAAAGATTCTGAGCTCTGATCTGGGTTGAGTGCCATGATTGATTAGTGATGTCTGCCATGGACAACATGGGAGGTGGTGATCATAGCTATACTGGCTGACCTTCTTCTAGGGTGTTTCTAAGGTCTTTCTCCACCCTGACTGCATGTGATTTGTGGACTCACCAAAGCCCTGGAACGAGGAAGCTTATAAAAGGAGAAACAATAACCTTCCCTAAGAGACGAGTGCTATTTGCCTTGTCAGGTTTTGGAGAGGAAATGCAATTTGTGTGATGCATCTAAATGTGGTTTTTTCGTTTTTCTTTTCCTACATTGTCACTGTGAGAAACAGAGAGAACAGGGGACAGTGATGTTTTTTCTGGGTGTGATGACTCACCAGGTCTGGCTGTCTGTGTGCATGCAGGTGGCCAGCCCTGCCCCAGCCACAGAAAGAGCGAGGGTGGCTTCTCGTCATTGTCCAGCCTTGAGAAATGCAGTAAGAAGTCACCTTCATTTATCTTAAAACTTGGTCATAAATTATTTTTTTAAGGGAATCCATCAAGGTCTGTGTCAGGGAGTACTTAAAAATAAGGCTTTTCTCAAAGGGTAAAATAAACACTTCAGTTGGAAAATGTGGGAAGCCACCTGACTGCAAGCATATGTCCCCGTCGCCTGCTGCCCAGAGAAACCAGATTGACAGTGCTTTCAGAGCATTGGCAGGCAGGCTCTGACGTGGGTGGGGACAGGGCCTAGAGATGGGGCATCTGGGGATTCCCTGCCCACCCCCTCCCCTGACACAGCAGTGGGAGCCTAGGCCTGGCAGCCCTGTTGCCCAGAGTGTCTGATCAGGAGAGGCCCATTGGAAGATCCGAAGTGATCTGACCCTCATTTCTGCTTTGTTGAGTTCTGGGGACCCTGAGGAGCATCTCGGGTGATGGGGAGGGAAGTGGGGAGGCCATATTACCTTCAATGAATCTGTCCTGCTGCTGGCAGCATGCTTCTGCTCTCTGCTCAAGGAAAGATCCCTCCTTCCCCTGCTGTACCCCTAGCATGTGCTCACCCACCTTCACCACCTGGCTGTGACATTAGCTTTTCTCCAGGAGGCCTTGCTTTGCCCCTGGAGCCCCACATCTGAAGAATTCCGTCTTCACTGGCCATCTGCTGCCTATGGATCAAGGGCTCCTCCAGGCCCCCTTCTACCTCTGATTCCCTGCATGTCTGCCCTCACTCCTCAGCAACAGCCCTCTCCTCTTCCAGTGTAAAGAAAGTGACTCTCTTAGATCTAACTCAGGGCACACAGGAAGTACCCCTCAAATGAGTCAAGCTTATAAAAGGGAAAGGGCTCTGTCAGGCTAAAGATTAAGAAGCAGTTCCATGGGGCCCCCAGCAGCTACTGGCTATCCAGGTGGCCTGTTGGGAAGGCAATCAGGTAGCACCACAACGTTCAGGGTCCAGTGACATCGGGTAGCTGGGTGCTGGGTCTCCAGCTAGAGGCACCTCCCCAACCCTGTCCAAGGTGCTGAAAGATTCCTGGGTGAAGGCTCCTCCTTCACAGGGTGAAGGGCCCTGTTTGCTGGCTGGTGGTGGGGAGCAGACCCAGCCAGCTCCAGGAGGAGCTCCCACCCCACCTTCCCCATTCTTCCCTTTCCTAATGTCACTCTCAACCCCCTCAAAGTCATAGGGAAAGTGAACTCAATGCCAGGGTATAGGGTTTTTAAAAGAGAACTCCAGGAAGAGGAAAATGCCTGGCCCAAGTAGATGAAGTGTGGAGGGCAGGCTTTCTGGCCTTGGTAGGAAAAGTAGGGGTACAAGCCATCAACAGGCCACTTAGCCCAGTGCCTGACATCCAGTGGGGACTCTGTGCATACCGTTGATGAATAAGGGAGGCCCAGTTAATTACCAGCTCCTCCTCTTCTAATGACTTTTGACCCTGTTCCCACTACCCCAGTGATTATCACTCTTCCTGGACTTTTGTGTTTCTCTTTAACTGTCCCCATTCCTCTGACCCATTCTCTTCCCAGCAGCCAGTGTGAACTTTCAGACACAAAAAATCTGATTGTGTTTTTCCCCCAGTGTTAAACTCAACAGTGGCCCATGACCTAAGGATCAAATCTAGGGGCTGACATGAGACTCAGCCTCCTCATCAACTGACCCCTGCCCACTCCACATACAACAATGGATCATAGAAACATTGCTCACAATTTATGGACTGAGTCATAGTTTTTTCTCCAGGGCCTTTGCACATGCTGCTTCCTCCACATGGAGGGTGTTCTGTCTCCCCTCACTAACCCACTTTACCTCTGCAACCTATTCAGCTTTTATTAATTCTTTATATCTTTACTTAGGTGTCAGATGTCTGAGACCCTCCCAGAGGGAGGGCTCTTTGTGTGTTTCATCCACTGGTAGATCTCAGTGCCTAGCATGGCTCCAAGTTTATATTAAGTGGCCAATTTAAATACTCTAAAATGAATGATAGTTGAAAACATTCAGTCTGGCTCCTTGTAGAAAACACCTAGCTGCTATTTATTGAGGAGATGCTACATTCCAGTATGTCTGCATATATTATACTGATCATCACAAAACTGTAAGAAGGAAGTTACTCTAGTGTCCCTGTATACAGGGTTGGGGGCTGAGGTCAAGGGTTAAGTAACTTGCAAAAGATCGCATAAAGAGGGAGTGGCAGTTTTCACAGACCCCAAGGCCAGGATGTTTCTACTCTACCTGGAGATCCTAGAGCAGCAGTTCTCAAACTGGAGCTGTGTCAGAATCTCCTGGAGGGCTTTCAAACACTCAGATCACTGGGCCCTACCCCAGCATTTCTGGTTCAGTAGCTTTGGAGTGGGGTCTTGGATTCTGAATTTCTACAAGTTCCCAGGTGCTGCTGCTGATGGTGCTGGTCTAGAGACCACAGGTTGAGAATTGCTGGCCTAGGTCATAGAAAACCCCTGGGTTTGCTTTACACTATCCCACTACCCAAACACTGACTTGGGCCGGGACTGCAGGATGCAGCCCTGAATTCCCTGCTGAGAGGCTCTGATCCCCAGTCCAGTCTCCCTCCCCAAACCTGGTCTTGGCTGTGCTGTGCCCTGCTGTTCCCTAGGAATAGGCACCATCGGTGACAAGGATCTAATTTCTGCCCCTCCTCCTTGGGACACTGCTCTCCTGTTTGTCATCCTTCAGTTCTGACCAGTGATGTCCCCATTTCACCAAGGCTAAGCGCCCCTGACCCTGACCCCACATCTTTAACAACTTCCCTGCTGATTGATGTGTTCTAGGCTTGCTGCTGCTACTGCCTGGGCAGCTTAATAGCACTGGAAGTTACAGTCTCGTCTGTGTCATGGTGCCTGCAGCGTTCATCAATTTCAGCAAGTGTCACTAAGAGTGATACGAGTGTATGACACAGCTAAGTGTTCCCTCTGCACAGGCTATTACTGCCGGCACTGGGCCCGTGAAGGCAGGGGCTGGAGACCCATTTGGCCCCATGTATGCAGGTCAACACACCTGCGTGCCCCAGCCCACTTCCTGCTGTGGCCCCGTGAATGCTGAGTGTGCCGGGCAGCCCCTACTGCCAGGTTCCCTCTCCTTCCAAGTTCCCCAGGCAAGTGCTGTTCCTGTTTTCTCCGAGGCTTGGGGTACTCTTTTCCCTTTGCCTCACCCTCCCATTTCTGCATCAACTTTTGCCTATCCTTCAAGGCCTGGGCGTGTGCCTCCGCCTCCAGGCAGCCAGTGCATGTGTCTACGTGGAAGGCCTGTGCTCAGTACCAGGGAGAGGAAAATGCAAAGAGGGCAACACCTGTCATCAACCTTTAGAGACCTTGCCATCTAGTGCAGTATTTGGATGATCCGACGGGTGGATGCCCAGAAACCAATTCTCTGGGCAATGTGTTGCCCTCACTATGAGGGAATGTGGGGGTTTCACAAGGCCTGGATCCCGCTGGGATGTCCTGAGATTGTTCAGGGAGACCCATGTCTGGGAAACGAACAGACTGCTGATGACATAAACAAGAAACCCCAGCACACCTCCTTCCCCAGAGCTTCACGCCTGGAGGTCCAGAGTCAAGAACCCCTGGGGTCAGCCTCTGTAAAGTGAAGATGAGGGAGGCATTGGGTCGCAGGTGTGAGTGTACAAACAGGGCTCACCTGAGGCCACAAGACCTCAGAGTAGAGCCTTGCAGAGCTGTGCCCAGGCCCTGCAGAAAGGGCTTGTCCCCGCCCCCTGTCCCGCCCACCACGCCCATCCTCGGGGCTGCAGAGGTGTGTCTCAGCCGCTGCCCACCCCAGCGGGCTCCTCAAGAGCAGGAGCAGAGCTTGGAGAGGAAAGGGGAGGCTGAGAGGCAGTGAGCTCAGGGCTGTGAACCTCTTTCTTGCTCACCAGGAGCAGGAGCCTCGCCCCTCTCACTGTCACCCCGAGAGGCAGGCACACCTCCCCAGCCAGCTGCTGAGCTGCACCTGCCTTGAGAAAAAGGCACCCGGTTCTTAAACAGGGGATGAATATTCATTGGCATGAACCTTTGCAAACTCATTTGGGGAAAAAAAATTAGATCAGGAGAAGTAATCAGATTATTAAAAAGAAAAACCAAGGACAGAAGGCGGCGGTGGAGGGAAGCATCCCATTTAAAATGCACAGAGAGATTTCCTTCTCTGCAGAGAAGCTGTGACCCCCTGGACCATGCACCGGGAATAGTTAAGCTCTCCCACATTCCTGCTGCATAAAAATGTTTCGTGAGGCCTCAGTAGAGGGGGAGGGGTGGAAGCAATGTGCACCCTCCAAGTGCAAAAATTATAAAATAATGTTATGAGGTTTTCATTTTATCTCTCTTGGATATCAAGAAAAATTGTGAGAGCTGAAGAGGCTCTGGTGAGTGCTGAGTGACAGGTTAAAGGGCTCCAATAAAGATTAGATGGTCCACTATCTCCTGAGGAAATTGCATAAAAGTGGTTATTCCCTCTTGCTTCTATTAATTTCCTCTTCCTGGCTGCTTGGAAATGCTTCATAACCTGATGCTGCAGATGGGGACGAGAGGCGCTTTCCATTATCTCAATCACTGCACTGTTTATGAGACACTTAATCTGTTTCTTTATAAAGTAATAGTAGTGTTGGTGATGGATTTAGTGTCACGGGGAGGCTGCGTGCAGGGAGGGGAGGGGAGGGGGTTCTTGAGAGCATTGTAAGCTCTAGATGATTCCTTACATCCTGAGGCTCTGAGAAGTTGGGTGGGTGTTTCAAGGTGCCCTTCTGGATATCCGCTAGAGGTCACATGTACCAGTCCCTTGTTGCTTGCAGGGGGAGGGAAATGCTGTGTATTTTGCCTGGGGGATGGAAAATACACACATGCTTAGGGACCTGGTACTCATGTCTTGTCTGCTGCTCTCTGCCAGAGTCAGGGGCGGGGAAAGATATGTGTGCGTGGTGGGGGCGGGGGTACCACCTAAAAGCTCCATTTATACCTGTCTGAACCGTGATCCTCTGCAATGGAATCAATGGAAATCAACGCCCCTTTTCTTAAGGAAACAAAGCAATCTGGGCTGTGCTAGTGTCAGAAACGTACAGCCCTCCAAGTCACAGGAGTCCCTCGGACAGAGGTCTTGTGGGAATACACAGCAAGGCCCTGCGGCTCCTCCTTTCCCACACACCTCCCGGAATAGTGATGAAATGCTCCCGGTGGAGATGGGCCTGGGCACTCTCTGACCTAATTTCCCTTCCTACCTCTCCTGTTCTTCCACCTCTTCCCTTCGAGTTTTGTCTTAGCCTCTCTTGAATTTCACCTGTTAGTTGCCACCGGAAAATGCTTCTTCTGGTCCTCATCTCATAGTGGGGGATCCTGCAAGTCAAGCACTTCCTGCCTGACTGGTCCCCCCACCCCCAAGCTTGTACACACACACTGATGGTGTTGTGTGGGAATAAGCCCGCATTCCTTTGTCTGCCTGCTCTCTCACCCCCCAAGGAAGGGCCCTTCCCACAGTCTGTCCCCTACCCTCTGGGCCTGCTCACCTAGATCTTCTGTAAAATTCAGTTGAATGAGAAGTTCATGATTGTAGAAATAGTGCTGACCATATTTTAATCAAGAGAAAGGCAACCCCTGAGTTTTGAAATGATACTAATGTAAGTAACTGTGTTATCAACTTCAAAATTGCTTGACAATTTTGGATATGTGCTTGATTAGGTGATCACATCATTTAATTATTATTTTTTTGAGCCGTCAGGCAGGTGTGTGTAGCTGCCAGAGCCCCTGCCATTCTCCACTGTGTTACTCTTAGCCACTTTATGCACTCAGGTGACTTCTCTGGGCTGAGGCCATTGCTTTTGCTTCCCTTGGTCTAAATTTTTTTTATTAGACTTTAACAGCAGCTCCATGCTTTTCCTCAAGGGGTAGCACAAATTTCTTATTTATTTTTCTATGTTAAATTTCTAGTAAAGTAACAATCTTATTAACTTCTATTTCTTTTCAGTGATGTCTGATACAAGATGAGTTGAAAAAGGTTTTGTGGACTAGCCTGGCACTCTAAGCATTATTTAAAGCATTAATTCTATGAGAAAATATAGCCCAAGTATGCTGACAAGTTAGTCTAAATGTTCAATAAATGAACCTAGGAATACAGCTTCTTTATAAATTAGGGAACGCCTAGACATAGATTTTAAAACAATATTAACTTATGAAATCTGAATATTAATGAGATTCATCTATTTTGTGATTATCGATAAGATATATGTTACAGATATAATGATTCTCCCATTATACAAAACAGAAGTAATCTGCGCAGAAACACATTTTTCCATTTGGTCCCAGGATTGATTTGCCCACTTTGGGACTCTAAGCTTTTCAATCTTAAAAGAAAGCTTGTTTTTAAAAGGAACAGGAAAAATGAAGGTAAAGAAGAATTAGCACTGTTTAACTCTTCCTGAGCCTAGGTAAATTTTCATATTTGAGTTTAGTAAATTCTAATGACCTGTGGGAGTTTTTGTGAGAAGTGTTAAATTTCTTTTTTATGGATTCTTTATACAGATAAACAAGATGAGGATGGCATAACTTGCTAGTGATCACCCAGGTAGTATCCAGCTGAGCCAGGAATCAGACCCAGGACTGTTGCTAAGTGGGGATGGAGTCTTGCCCCCTCCCAAGGCCTTTCACCCCAGCCCTTCTCTGAACTTCTCTCTTTTGAAGTTCAGCTTGGCTCCTTCTCTGTCATTGCCCCCCTCTGTGGAATCACCTCGTTCTGGAGTCACCTCATTCTGGTTCTGCCTTCCTTCAGCAGAGATCTCAGAGGAAGACACTTTCTAACTCCCTTGTTACTTGTGGACATTAGGATGGCTGTTTATGCTGTTAATGTATTAAATGTAAAGAAAGAAGGCTTTTAAATGCTGGAAAGAAAGTGAAAACACCTTGTTTCTCTTGGACTGATACATTAAGAAAATTACATGTGGCAGGGCTCCAGTGAATGCATGAGTCACCATGCTCCCCTCCCCCACTTTCCAGGCGAAGAGCTTCTGTGTTTGGGCAGCACAGGCCTGGGATTTATGTGTTCTCTACCTCCAGAATTGGATGAGGCAGTAATGCTGGGTGATCCACAGTAGAAAAGGCCAAGTGCTTCTCACAGGTGAGAAGGAAGAGAAATGGAAAGGAGAAAGGGAGAGATGAGGAAAGAGAGGGAGAGACTCTAATGTGTGGGCCTGAAAGGATAAATCTGCAAGTCAAATTCTAGGACACTTTGGGTGTACCATTCAGTTTTCCTTTGGTGTTTTATTTATTAAGCCTTTAGTAGAGATTTAAGGTTTTTTTTTTTTTTTTTTCTTTTTGCTTTCTACCCAGAAGTTTCTTTTGAATGTGCTGAGATTTGTAGTGAGTGGCCCGTTTTTACATGAGTTACAACAGAAATCTTTAAGATAAGGTTACTGAAGCATCTAGACAGTGTTTACCCCAGTGTGTTCCATGGAACGTGAATCCCAGGAGATGTGCTTCAAAATAGGATTTCTTGGTGAGAAAATACAGCATTTTATATCCAATTTTTGGAACTTCTGGAAAATTCTTACTAAAAAAATGAGATGACCTTTTTAAATCCACAGATTCAAAATGTCTGACTGCAGACCCCTTTTGTGAGTGGCAGGTGTTAACAACCCAAAGGACATGGACTCCTTGGAACATGCTTGAGTTATGTCATTCCAGAACATTCCATGACAAAAATTTCCTTCCATTCAAGATGAGCTCCTCCCCCAGGCACTTCCAGAGTGACCAAAACCCTTTAGCTCACTTCAAATAAAGGGGTGAGAAAACTTATCCAGCATAGGTAACAGTTCTTTCTTGTCTTTGTAGAAGAGATGTGGATATTTTCCAAATAGTTTATATGTATATCATCACTATTACTTCTCCCGCTGTGTGATTCTAGGCAACATTTTTTTAACCTTTCCGTGTCCCAATTTCCTTATTAACAAAATGGAGCTAATAATAGCTATCCCATAGAGGAACGCATGTAAGCACTTAACAAGAATGTTAACAGATGGTGGCTACTGCTACTGTTAAAAAATATTCTGCACTTTCCAGGAGGGAACAGTTTATTTGGGAAAATGAGCTTTGTATAAGCAGAAACCTTAGTAGTGGAACTTCTACTATGGCAATGATCACATGTGTGCATGCTAAGTCGCTTCAGTTGTATCTGACTCTTTGCAGCGCTATGGACTGTAGCCTGCCAGGCTCCTCCATCCATGGGATTCTCCAGCCAAGAATACTGGAGTGGGTTGCCATTTCCTACTCCAGGGGATCTTCCTGACCCAGGGATTGAATGCACATCTTTTATGTCTCCTACATTGGCAAGCAAGTTCTTTAGCATTAGTGCCACCTGGGAAGCCCCCTGGCTTGTGGTTGTATGACTACACTGGATCAAGAACTCCTTGAGGGCAGGTTCTGTTCTCAAAATTCCCTGGATCAAGTTCTTAGCAGGATCATATTAAATGTCTGTTGAATGAATTAGTGAAGTATGTAAGAAAACCAGTTGACTGTGAAATTAGTTTTGCCTGGTCTCAAAGGAGGATAAGCCAGAGCAGATTTCCTGGGGACCAGAAGAGTCAGGAGCTGAGACAGTGAGAAAGCGCTTGAGGGAAGCAGAGAGGCAGGGCCAATTTTCTGAGGAATCAGCAAGGCAGGAACCAGATGTCTGGAGTCAAAGGTCTCTGGAGATGAGGCATGGTAAAAGCTTGAGGAATGGCCTAGAGCCAGACTTCTGGGGGCATGGCTTTTCACAGGCTGACCTATGGTGAAAAGAGAATAAGTGCCTTATATATGTGGACAGCTCTAGTGGGCATTGGGTTGTACCAGGCGTTCCCAAACTTCCCCACTGACATGTACATGATAGATGACACCAAGTGCATAACACATTCCCTGGTGCAGTGCCTGTAAAGCCATCCTTCTTTGCCCCACCCCCACCTCCAGGCATTTCAAAATGCAATTAAGGGAGAATGATGTTGTTAAGCCAGTAACCTTGAAATCACTTTAATTTCTTCTTAAAGAATCACTCATGAATTTCAGCTCTTTACCATCATTCATAATAAGTGTTAACACAGCTCACAGTGTCCCTCATGTGTGTTGCAATGTGACATCTAAGAACCATAGGTCCAGCCCATTGTCAACCAGGGCATCGTTCCATCTGAGTGCCGGTGGAATTCCTTCACTGAGTGGATCAGGGTAAGGCCCCGACTGTTAACCAGGTGGAAGAGGGAGGGGATAACCATTTATAGAGCACTTATGCCTCAGACACTGAGCTGCACATTATATTCATTTTCTCAATTAAATCTCTCGACACATCTGAAAAGGAAGAATCATTATTCATATTGTTCAAGTGAGAGAGGCCATTGGTACTGGGAAAATATATGTCACTAAGGATGTTTGAAGACTTGGAAGTTTTAAATAGGGGTTTCCTCTATCTGAAATGCTCACTTTGAGCAATGGGATATCTCAGTGTCCTTTTTAAGGGGACAGAATGTTTCATTTTCCAGTTCCGGGGAAAGGCCTCTGTGGCCCCTCTTCCGTTAATTCTAAGAAGGCATCTTTGTTTTCCAGCTTGTCCTGCAGGGATGTTCAAGGCCAGCCAGGAAGCTGAGGTCTGCTCTCACTGCCCTTCCAATAGCCGATCCCCTTCAGAGGCGTCTCCCATCTGCACCTGCCGGACCGGCTACTACCGAGCGGATTTTGACCCCCCAGAAGTGGCATGCACTAGTAAGTGTATAGTAGGGGCTCTGGGCTGGGGAGTTTGATTGTCTGATAGTGCAAGTGGTGGGCCTGGGGCAGGGAAGACTTAAGACACCTTTCTCTAATGGCAAGGTACAAAGCAGAAAGGCTGGCTGTGGTGCTGAAATGGACAGCTCCTTGCTGGGCAAGCCGGGCCCCTCTCTCAGTAGTACTGGTGAAGACTGTTCTTTCTTTGTCCCCTCCTCCCAGATGAGAGGGCCTTCCTCCTACCTGAGCAAGACAATTTCTGTCCACGAGATGGTTAAAAATGTCAAATGGCGAGTTCTTTGAGTGCAATATCAAGGTACACCAAGATGTTGGAACAATTCCTGGTAACTCCTCCCAGTCACCTCCTCCGAGAAGATCACTTGGTCTTCACAGCTGAGAATATCCTCTCTTTTCACTCTGCTTCCTGTATCTCTGTGACCAGGCTCCCCTTAGAGCTCTCATGATTTTACTAATTGTTTAGCAAAAATTTTCTTTTTTTTTAAATGTAGATTTTTATAAAAACAACATTTGTTATAGTTTCTGATTATAAGGTTAATGCATGTTGACTGGAGAGAATTTGAGCAGAAAAGAGTAAATATGAAAATAAATGCAACCATATTATCTATATCGAGAGATAACCACTGATAACTTATTGTGGCAATGGATGTAGATTCTACTGAACATTCAGTGGAGAAGTAGAAAAGAGAATCTAACTTGATTAACACTTTTAAACAAAAATTCCTATTTAGCAGTAGCCATTGATCCCAACCATTGCTTCCCACTTTGTCTGCCAGCTGCTGATTTTTCTCTATTTCAGCTTTTTTCTCGTAAGGTATCTAAACTGCTCCCCACCCAGCCAGGCTCAAGAAGCCTTCGTCTGCCTCTCAGTATTTCTCCTTTTTAAACTTTATCCGGGAGTATTGGCTCAGTGGTAAGGAACCCGCTTGGCCATGCAGGAGATGCGGGTTTGATCCCTGGGTTGGAAAGATTCCCCTGGAGAAGGAAATGGCAATTCACTCCAGTATTCTTGCCTGGGAAATCCCATGGTCAGAGGAGCCTGGCAGGCTCCAAAGAGTTGGACTTGACTTAGCAGCCATAGTTGCTTTCCAATGTTGTGTGAGTTTCTACTGTACAGCCGAGTGTCCGGTTATCCTTCACTCGTCTTTTTGGTTACCCAGTGAAGGTCCTCGTGTGCCAGGTGCCTATATGGTGCCTCCATGCCTCTGTCAAATGACAGGACCAGAGTCTAGCGTGGATCTCTGAGGCAGAAATTCCAGGGGCTGGGGCCTGTGCATCAGCCCCACCACTCGCCCACTCCCTGCTGTAGAGGGAGGGGCAGTCATCCTGCCAAAGCTGGAGTGGGACAACTCTGCTCCCTGGGGAGGGCTGGAGGAGGGGAGAGTTTCCCCACCCTGCTCTCCCTCATAATTCACCCTCAGGCGGAGATCAGAAGCATGTTTATCCCTGCACAGCACTTTCAAGAACTTGCTCCTCCTCTCCTAAGTGTGGCAGGCCTAAAATAGGGATACTTTTCCCTTTCAGTATTCTTGTTGCATTCAGGAGTCAGTGCTCCAGGTTAACCTCTAATTATGCTAGCACTTTCTTCTGTGTTGGGTAACGTTGCCCAGATTGCTCCGAGTAAGGACCTTTCCTTCACCTCCTCTGACCAAACTCCTTCCGCCCACCCCAGTATAGAAAGACACGGAGGAAACATTTCATACATATTTGCAGCTTGATGGGCAGAAAAAAATGACTGAACTCCAGGTAGAATTTCTTAATTCTGGCCTTGCAGTATATATAACCTTTGCTGGATAAAGAAGAAGAATGAAAGTGTCTTCTAGATCAAAGTTCTGAGGTCAATCAATGCTTATAGATTTGAACTGAGAAAAAGCTCATCCTTTTGTAAATTGATTTTTTCCCAGATCTCTCTGGGTTGATATGAACAGAAATGATTCCATTTCTGCTGACTGGAGTCCCAGTCTTCCTTTTGTGGTACCCCTGTACTGATTTCTGAGGTTCCTCTGTGTGTCCCTGTGAGCCTGATAAACATTGTTTCATGCACTTCTTTAGAAGCCACTTAGGCCCAATCTCCGCTTCCTGGATATCCAGGCTAAGGACCAGTCTCCATCATTGCCAAAATCCAGGTTCTCACAGCTTCCATCCTGAAAATATTCCCTCCACTCTCATGGACCCTCTCTTACTGGCCAGCCTCCCTCTGCAGATAAACTCGTGGAAATAAAAGTCTGGGACCCCAGCTTCCAACTCCAGCGTACACACCCTATAAATCCATCCAGCCCCTGAAGAAGGCCACCTCAAGAGAAGGTAGGGCAATGACAGATGTGGAGCTCATTGCTATATAGCACCTCTCTCTTCTGCTTCTCACATGACATCTCCCTTTTATCTCTCCGTCACCTGACCTGATGTGCTTGAGCCAACAGAGCTGATTCCTGGGATAAACAGGAGCATCCAAGAGCCTTCACTCTGCATACTGTAGACTTTCACTGCCCACTGCTCACCCATGTCCTGAGTCCAGCTCCTTAAACTCAGGCCTCCCAAGCTTTCCTCTCTTGCACTGGTATAGCTGGCTCTAAGTTAGGCACACCTTTCTAGCCCCTATGTCCCACCACAATCTCCGCATCTTACCCAGAGTGGGGAGGTGAATGCAGGGCTTGTCAGGATGTCAGGGTGTGGAGGAATGTCACCAAATCAGAGTCCCAGTTGCATGTAGAGGTCTGGCCAAGAGCAGCTCAAGGACGCATTGTCCAGCTCCAGGCTCTGGTTGGCAGGGGCCAGCAGTGGGTAAGAGGACCCAGAGGCCGGGCTGGCTGGCAGCACAATGCTAGGCAAAACAAGTGTAAATAAACCTATTATTTTATTGAGCCTCATTATATATTTGATTTATTGTGTGCCAGGGAAGTACTGTATGAAAAAGTCAATTTGTTGGCTTTTATAATCTCATTAGGGTTTCCTTTTAAAGCATTCTAATTGGAGGTGCCATCTGTTCTCTTAAAAAAGCATCGCACATCACCAGTGTAAATAATTTTTCAGATACAAGGAGCATATCTGGAGCTGTGGAGGCCAGGCACAGTGCTGCCCCATGGCCTAGGGTCTCAGCTGGTTCTGCAGGTAGAGCAAGGCAGTCAGCATGGGCCAGCCAGCTGATAGAGGGTGGTGGGGGTGGGCAGGGCCCGGGTGCTTGTTCACTTCGCAAGTGCATACCTCTGTCCAGGCAAACAAAGGATGGTGATCACCCAATGAGGTGCTGGGAGGAACCAGGCAAAGGGGAGCTCTGTCCTTCTAAAATACATAGGACGGCGGGTGTCTACAGTGTTCAGGTCTGGGATGTGATGGGGGAAAGGGGCACAGTGTGGGAAGCCTCCAAGAGCCTAGGCCTCAGGCATGGTCTGTTGCCACTGTCTTTTAATGAGGTTGTATCAATAGTTGTTCACTGACAATACTGGACATTTTACAAAAAATTTTGTGGTTTAAAATGTACTCTTTTACAAGGCTAAAAATATCTGTAGTTTGCTAAAAAATTGATGTTTTTATGACTCTTGCTAATCTCATGAAACAAGCACCACATATATATTTATTGTATTTTTTATAGTGTTCAAAGTTTTAATTTATTCTAAATTAATCTAAACATTTAAAATGCATGACAACGTTCATAGCCCTGTGTGGGCATTTCTTTATTTTCTTTTTAATCTCCGGGGAGAACCTGGGATCTCCTTGACTGCCCTGGCAGCCCTAAGTGTCCAGCCCTGCTTGACAAACTTCATGAATTCAGCAGGATCTTGGATGCACCCCAAGGCTGTGTCAAAGAGCTGGGGTGGGCTTTTAGTGAAGTCAGAGAAGAGGGGCATAGGGAGCTGTGTGAATGAGTCTGTGATGATGTTATTGCTGCTAATCTTGGACACCCAGCTCCCTTCTTCTCCATCCTCCTCGAGTCTCTGCCAGTCCTGGCATTCTGGATCTGCTGCTTCTTACCTGGCCAACTGTCCCCTTGTCCTGCCATGGCCCCATGTGCTCATTTTCAGGAAGAAGCCTTGTTCTCAGCAGAGTTTGGCGGGAAGGAAGGGAGGACCGAGAAGACTGATGTAAGGGTTTAGGGTGCAATGCTGCAGCATGTCAGGGCTACCCTCAGACAGAAGGACAACCTAAGCCATGATGGGATCAGGTGAGAGCTGAGGCATGGCTCGAGGCAGGTCACAGATCACAGGTGACACCACCCCCACCCCAACCCCTGCTAACAGAACCCCTTGAAAGAAGCTAGGCTATATGAAGTGCTCAGTGAGGACCACCTTTAATGAGGAGGAATTATCAGTAGGCTACTTAGAGAAGTGGGCAGGAGGAGAGGTCAAAGGGAATGTCCAGCCCCACCAGCCAGGAAGGGTTGCAAAGGCTCTAGGCTGGGGAACTGGGACTCTGAACATCAAGATTACTGACTTCAGCTGAGGAAGTTGCTCACCTTTCTCCTCCTGCTTCCTCCTCCTGAAGCCCCCTGGGGAGTCTTGGCACCCCAAATTGCCCCAATCTCCTTGAATAGGTCCTGGGAAAGCTGATTGAATCACTGATTTGCGTGTAGCATTGGGAAGGTGGGCTTGGCACTTCACAGACAGAAGTTTGAATCTTGTCTCTGTCTCTTACTGTTTCTGTGAATTGAACTAATCTCTTACCTTTCTTACGTTCTGTTGTTTTCTTCTCATGACCTCATAATAATGCATGCTTCTCTGGGTTGTTGTGAGGATTAAACAAAATCATATTATGGAGTCTTTGGCTCGGTGCCTGGTTCATAGTAAACTGTCAATCAGTGTTAGAACTTGCTTTGGTTACATCCCTGGAAAGTGTGAAGATTGCAGCAGATATGGAAGCTTCCAGCATGATTGGAGATCTAAAAATAAAAGTGATGTCCTCAGGGGGAGAACAGGTTTGATGCCAGCCCCGAGTGTCACAGCAGGATCTATCGTGCAGTTCAGATCACAGTCACCATTCACCTTGGCCTGGAGCTCTCAATGAAAACAAATGAGAAGGTGACGGCCACTGGGAGTGGACAGGCCGTCGGAGGAGGGAGCCGCAGACAGAGCATCTGAGGATTCCAGGTGCAGCTCGCCTCCAGAACTGAGAGATGCTGAGAAACTGGGCAGGAACGGTGGCTGAGGAACTGGGCTCTCAGTTCTCAGGGAGCAGGGACTCCGTGACTCCTCAGGGTCAGACCCACTTCTTTCGCAGGAGGGTCTCATGGTCCTGGAAGTGTGATGGGTGGGCCAGCAGGAAAGAGGTGTGAGCCAGGAATGCATGAGGAAGTATGCAGCCCTGTGAGCACCAAAATGCATGTCTTCAGTTTTAAGTAATTTCTATTTATGGGGGAAGAAATGGAAAGGAGGAATTTATGAAGCAGGTGAAAATAGATAATTATGTCTTATAAAATTGCTGTCTGTGAAAAACTATGTGAAAGGATTGGTGTAAAAATAATTGCCTTGTTACATTTCTGACCACAAAACCCCTTTTTTTCTCCATCACCCACATGGGAGAAACTTTGATGGATCACAGAGACAAGCTAGTGCTTGTCTTGTTTCTTTATTTCTTCTTCAAATGCACTGGGTTACCTCTGCAGTTTTGATCATAGAGGTGGAGTGTTAGAAGGGGCTCCAGAAATTATCGTCCTATACCGCTGTCCTCTCTCATGGGAGACACATTGGCAGCCAGTCCCTGTGGTCCTCCAGTGACCACCTTTGACTTTCCTCCTGACTCAGAGAGGCTGAGCAGCAAGGCAGGCATGTTGGGTGTAGATCCTAAAGTGTGTGGCCTGGGACATGTGACATCTTCTGTGAACTGGGGCTTCTTATTGGCTGAATTGGGCATGATGGAACTCAGATTAGGAGGTTGTGGGAACTAATGACAGGATGTCATGGCAGCACCAGGATGAAAGCTCACGACTGTCTGCCTCCAGTGCCATGATGTCACACAAATTGAGAACTACACTTTGGTAGCTCTTAGGAGGATGTTGGAGATGGCCATGGGGTGATGGAGATTTGCTGTTGCTCTTGCTCTTGAATCTGCCTCCCATAGCAAAGGAAAAGAGTCCACTCTTCCTTCTCTCATCTCTGCCTATTCCCATTTCTCTCTGTTAAGCTCATGTTTCATTCTTTGTTGGCAGCTGTTAACCTCTTTCATCCCAACTGTCCCAGGGCAGCAGAGTGGTCCCTATGATAGAGGGAACATAGTCCTTGGATGGACTGCCCAGGAGTGTGGCATTGCCCAAACTTGGTCTTTCCAGGCAGGATAAAGAAGAGGGGAGCAGGACTCAGGGAATGGAAAGGGCCTTGAGATGACAGAGAAAGAAGGAACTCCTCTGCAGCCAGTTCTGATAGTCTTCATGCCTCTGTGAAAAGTCTGTAAGGCCATCAGATCATAACCTTCTTCCACCGATCCTGGGTCCTGCTGGCTTATGCTTGACAAGATGGCCAGTAATGGTTTCCTTTATAGCAATTGTTTTTAGATGCAGTGCTTGGACAAGCAGCCTCAGTGTCACCAGGGAACTTGTTAGAAATACAAATTCTCACCCCTCTCTAGACCTCCTGAATGAGGTACTCTGGGGAGGGGGAGTAGGGAGAAAAGGAGGCAGAGAGCTGAGTGTTAACAAGCCCTCCAGGTGATTCTGAAGCTCACTAAAGTTTGAGAACATTGCTTTAGAATTAGGTCATGTTTCTCTGTCCTCTGCTTTATGACTCCTGGGGAAAAAGGCCACTGAGTGAATTCCTGCCGAGTGGAATCAAAGCACCTGCTCCTCCCCACCAGTGTCTTGTGTAGCAGACTGGAGAGTTGGGGGGGGGGGGGGTTGGGAGGGTATGAATACATACCCGAGGAAGAAGAGAAGAGGAGTGGGTGTGATGTGAGTGTGTGTCTGTGTTGAGTGTTTCAGGGGAGGATCTCACTAGTTCTCAGAACCACCCTCACCTGCTCTGGCTCAGTTTCCATTCCATTCTCTGTCTTTGGTGGTGGGAGCAGTGATGGAGGAGAGAGAGTAGAGATGAGAGAGCCCCGCCTGGCTGGAGCAGGCTCAGGGAGGATGGAGGGGAAACTGAAGCAGAAGCAAAGTGACTGGTGACTGGTGGGGACCGGTCTCCTGAGCTCAGATGGAGGATCAGGTGAGTAGAGTGATGGGGTGATGGGTCTCACCCCTCAGATGGTCCTTCTCACCACCTAGTGAGAAGGTCCAGGGGTAGCCTCTGGGTGCCATCGTTTCAGGGAGGGACCCTTTAGTCCAATAGAGCAGGGAACTTCCCCTAGGGCGACAGCACTCCACAGGGCACAGGAATCCAGTGTTATAAACTGGGGACTGCTTGCTCACATGCCGACACATTGGGGATGATTTTAAATACTTCCCCAAAGCCAACCTTTTCAAAAACACGTTTCTCTTCATCTAGGAGTTGCAACCTATTGAAAGAGGGCTACTTTACTCAAGGTTAGTTTTACTCATTCATTACTGATCAGGGCTTTAGGAAAAGTTCCACAGTGTGCCCCTTCCTGTAGGTAAAGGAGCTCCTTGATTTACCCTGGTATGTGATCCACGTAAAAACATATCATTTGTACTTTTGAAGTGGAGGTAATGTGTGTTTTCCTTGAGGTGAAATTCCAACAAGGGTCACGGAGGAACAAATGTCATGGGGTAAGCTGTTTCTCTGAGCACCTGGATTCGGATAGTGTATACACCTGGATGTAGAATTGAGGGCATGTGACAGTGAGTTGAAAGCTATTTATAGCTGTCACTGCTGTTTCAAGAAGGGTCAGCATTGCCTGTGTATTTGAGCTTTCACACTTCTATAGTCTACAATTTCTTTTCACAGTTGTTGGGCCCAAGTGAATATAACCCTTAGGAGGCATCATGTAGTTCTAAGTTTTAAGCTAATAGCTGGGCATAAGCGCTGACATTTCTGTTTCAGTTTTTCATCTTAAGAACATTTCGTCTTATGGGCATTTGGAGTCACAGATTATTAACACTTCGAGTGGCCTTCTAGGCCCTGCCTCTCAAACTCCTCCCTGGTGTCAGCCTCATCTGTCCAACAACCCTGAGAAGTGGTCATTTCATTTTTAGCTTTCTGAATATTTGTGATGACAAACAGCTGAATTTTTTTGCAGGGTGGCTCTACTCCATTGCTAGGCAGCCATCACCTATCACTGTAAGAGAGAGCTTCTGCACCTTGGATCAGGCACTGCCTTCCTCCCCTCCTCACCCCTGGTCCATCACTGAGGAGCAGTGTCCTGCAGGTGGAGCCTTTGGTTCCATTGCTTATGAACAACTTTCTCATCCTTCCTCAATCACCTACTGTAGGCCAAACATCATCTACTCCCTAATGTGCATGATCTCCTGAGCCTCAGTGTCCTGGCTGCCTATTCTGAATCTCTCACATTTATCAATCCAACTCTTAAAATATGGCAGCCAGAATGAAACATACGACCCTGACCTCCAAGCATGGTCCACAGAAATTTGGTGGCTCTTCTGAGACTGGGATCCTGTTGATTGTTCACTTCGGTGCAGCCTATCAAACCATGGGCTCCAATCAGACATTTTTACTTCCAAACATTCAAAGTTTTTGTTTGTCTCTTCAGGACATACTGCCCAGCTGGGTCTTTTCTTTCCCACACTTACATGTATAACTTCAGACCTTTCAGCCTTGTGGGTTTGGGCATGGTGCTCTTTCAAGTATACACCATTTTGAAAACTGATTTCAACTGAAAATTATTAGCATAATTGGTTGAAAGTGTGGGCTTTGTGGTCTATGCTCTAGGGTTGAGTTCAAGCACTGCTCTGACACTTTCCAGCTGTGTGATGTGGGGCAAGTGACATAGTTCTCTGTCTCCATTTTCTCATTCATAAAGTGGGTGTAGTGTTAGCATCTGCCTCACTGTGTTGTCAAGGGTATAAATGGAGTAATATTTAGAACACTATTTAGAACAGTGTTTGGCATATAGGATGCAGTCAATGAAAGCTATTTTGTTTTACTACTATTATTGGAGTTGTACACTCTACTTTTGTGCTATTTTCAAAGCAGCTTGAATCCAAGCACTGGAATTATCATTTAGCTAACATTTCTTCCTTTGGTACACAAGTATCTGTGTACTTTTTTCAGTTACTGTCCTTGAAATCTAGGTACGTTGTCTATATTCTTTTTCTCTAAAGGCTCATAAACTTTTAGACAAAGAAACAATGTCATTTGTCCTGACTTATACTTCGAGGAGTGCCAAAAAATTGATGCTTTTAAATTATGGTGTTGAAGAAGACTCTTGAGAGTCCCTTGGACTGCAAGAAGATCCAACCAGTCCATCCTAAAGGAGATCAGTCCTGGGTGTTCATTGGAAGGACTGATGCTGAAGCTGAAACTCCAATACTTTGGTCACCTCATGCAAAGAGTTGACTCATTGGAAAAGACCCAGATGCTGGGAAGGACTGGGGACAGGAGGAAAAGGGGATGACAGAGGATGAGATGGCTAGATGACATCACCAACTCGATAGACCTGAGTTTGAGTAAACTCCGGGAGTTTGTGATGGACAGGGAGGCCTGGCATGCTGCGATTTGTGGGGTCACAAAGAGTCGGACACGACTGAGTGGCTGAACTGAACTGAATACTTAAAGGCCCATGCTGGGTTTTGTCACTGTTTCCTTAAGACTCAGAAAGCATTGATTTAACTATGAAGTTTCAGAAGTAGGAGGGGATTGAGGCAAAATTTATTCATTTAATCTACTCTCTTTTCTATTTTGAAAATCAGAACAAAGTTGTCTAATGCATGGCTGGAGGATTCACTGTTGTCCCGAATGCTCCTTGGTGGCCTTCAGGCAATGGCTTTGATGTCTAATTTGCAGGTTTTGGTCCCAGGCGGGGCTGGCCTGGGATGGACGCTTGAATTGGATGGCAGCTATGGCTCAGGGTTCTTAAATCTTCCCTGCTCTAATTCTCCTCCTCAAAAGAGGAGACAGTCAGAGGCACGTGGCTGTACATCGTCTCTCTTCTGCCAGCATCTTACTTCATCCCCAGGAAAGAAGGTGCATGCTCTGAATCTTCTATTCAGATCTGTTCAGGTGTAGGGCTTTCTCTGTCCACTGGACTGGAAGCTGTTGACATAATAATCTGATTTTTTTAAATCCCCTCTGTGTGTTTACATGGTAGGTGCCCAACATAGCCAAGTGGTAAGAGGCCTGCTGTTGGGATCAGGCAGACCAGACTTCACTCTTGACTCTACCCCTCTGTTACTGTGGTTACTTAACCTCTCTGAACCTCCATTTTTTCCATAAAATGAAGATGTTGTTTATCATTGTGCCGAGTTGTGATGATGTATACACCTAACTCAGCATCAGATGTATGGTAAGGTCTCAAAAACTTGTCTGTGTTTTGGTTGTTATGAATAAGGTTTGAGTCATATCTGGATTGCACATTCCAAAATCAGAACAGAAAATGTGGGGTGGGGGGTGGTGGGGGGAATGGGCATTTTAGAGCAATCGCTTCTGGAGAGTCATCCTAGGTTGACTGGAATCTTATATCATCATGCCCATCTCGACCCCATCATGATGTGATCACAAATCCATGTATTGCTGGTGCAGACCACCTTGGTCCCCAGCCGCTCACAGGTGATCCCCAGATGTGACTAGGGTCCTGGTTCCCCTAGTCCCTCCTTCTTCCATCCATGTAACCCAGAATCAGATCCTGATCCAATTCTGACACCAGAGGCCAAGCCCAAGTCCCCTAGGGGGGTTAGGTCTGGGACTCACTCCTAGACCTTCAGCCAATTTCCTCTTTGCAATCAGCTTTCAATTTCACCACTGCCAATCAGTCCTGGTACCATATGAGCCTACTATACCTCTCTGTTACTGATCATTAAGCTTCCTTGAGGGCTGGACTCAGAACCCACGCTCAACTCCATTACACTGGGTGGGGTTCCTGGCTCCACCCTCTTTTTCATTCTCTGACCTTCTACCTGCCATTTTAGAAACCTGGCACTAGCCAACCCTTTCTCAAATCATGAGAGTGATCTTCTATATCCCCTGACTGGTGAAAACATGTGAATGAAACAAAGCAGTTAGAGCCAGAGACCCACATATGTCACTGATGGCTTTGCTTGGGTGTGACTGAGACCAGGGGCTCCAGGTGTCTTTGATTCTCATAGAAGGAAGCCACTCTCAATTAGCATAAGGATGTATTCTGAACACTGTCCAAGTGAGCAAAGCTACCTGTGTAATTAGTGAAGTACATTGACTGGAATTGTACGAAGAGGTATTCCTGCCAGGAAGATTTCTGAATTGTATGGGAAATTGGGTAAAGTAGAAAGAAATGAGTCTTGTAGTCAGTGTGGGCTTGTCCATACTCTTTGAATTATGTGTGGCATAGGACCAGGACACTAGCATTTCATAGTGATTTATTTTGAAACTCTGTGTTGGTCTTCTGAGAAAATTTCCGTGCAATGGGCTGTAAAGTACACATTTGGAGCCAGACAACTGAGAATTCTTATGATGGGGGTTGGCTGTGGGCTTAAAGTCTAGACTCCCCAGTGGGTAAATGATCATGGATGATTTTGCACAGACAGAGCAGGCTCCAGTCTTAAGTCAACTGTTGAAGGACCAGTATTCCCTCCAACTTATGCCAGAAACTACCTCTGCCCAGCACAACCAAGGTGCTCTGACTCTGAGACCGCATTAAGAAGAGTGAATGGTCTCAGGGGTTGATGGGTAGAGGGCCAAATGCCACTTGGACACAAAAGTCCCTCTGTCCTCCCTTCCCATTCTGTAGAGAGAAGGTTGGGGCAATGGTGGTCATGATATGTTGCTTCCCCCTAGCTCCTCATGGCTATGGACTTAGACTTGCAAGAAGATGTCTAAGGGGGTTTTTGAGCAGATCCTCTGGGTTATCACCAAGCTCTGCTCACCTTGTAAGTGGCAGTAAAGGATGCTCAGCGTTGTTGAGTGGAAAGAGGCCAGCATGGCACCTGTGTAGTGAGATTGAGATGCAGCTTGGTACAGGCTGGCTCTGCTGCATCAGACATGCCCAGAAGGTGGGCAGTTGGGGGAGGGGGCAGTGGGAAGCCAGGTCACCACCAAGCCCTGCCAGTGCTCAGTGAGGAAAGTTAGAAAGCCACTCTATTCCCCTCAAGGATGCTATTTGCTAGCCAGCACAGAGGAACTTTCACATGAGGTGAAAAGTCACTGTACTGTGAGCAAAGGGTAGGCTTTGTGGTCATGCCAGTGAAAGGGCTGCAAGCAGCTCTGTTAAGGTCAGTCACACCCATGCCTGCACCCCAAGCATGGTGAAGGCTGTGCACCACCATAGCCTATGGTTAAGGCCCTTTCTGAGTGGATCCCAAGTACCATGTGCCTGGTACCCCTGGCCACAACCAACTAGATCAAGAGCACAAGCAAGTAACAGTACGTCTAACATGATAGCTGGTGCTGATTAAGCCCTGGTGTGGATTTTCTCAATTACCCTCACAGAATATAAAGTGGTACTACTGTTATTCCCAATGTATAGATGAGAGAACTGAGGTCCAGCATGGCTAGTGCCCTAGCTCATACATTTGTTCGTGAGTGGCAGGGCCCAATTTCTGCCCAGACCTGACCAGGTAGAGCTCCTTACCCTCAGTGCTAGGCTTCAATCCTTAGGAGGGCGCTCCATTGCCTCTGAGATGGCCTGACCCCAAACTAATGCTGCTGCCCATTTGAAACAGTGAAGGACTACGTGTGTGATTGGTCTAGTGTCATTTTGTGAGCTCTATGGAAGTGGCTTGGAATGACCTTCAGCAAGACTGGGGAAGAGAAGAGAATTGGTGGGTGGGGAAAGCAGAAGATGATGGAGGGGGGACAGTGGGTGAGAGGGGAGAGGGTGGAGGCACAGTCACCTCTGCTGTGTTATATAGTCCCCCATAGGTGGTCAACACAGCATTTCACTAATATAAATAAAAATGAAAATGCTCAGACATACCTTGAGGGCACACAAGCCTATATTTGTGGAGGAAATTAACCTAGAAATAGAATTGCTGGGTTGCTGGGCGCATGTACTCAGAAAGCCAATCAAAGTGCTGTCCCAGAGGACTAGGACTTGACCAAGTGACACCCCCACCAGTGGCGTACATCTTGCTTCTACACCCACGGGCTCAACTGGATGTTATCAAGACTCAGGCTTTTGCCAGTTTGACCGACCTCCTAAAAATTTTGACAGTATTTCCCTTAGTATAAATCACTGTCTTTTTCATACATTTATTGACAAATTTATTTTGTCTCCTGGAAATTGACTGTTTTTGCCCTTTTTCTGTTTTTAAAAATTGACTTCTAGATGCCTGTCAATTAAATGTGACATCTTGTCCCCCAGCCCTCTTCTGTGTATGTGCCCAATCATGTCCAACTCTTTGTGACCCTATGGACCATAGCCTTCCAGGATCCTCTGTCCATGGGATTTTCTAGGCAACTGGAGTGGGTTGCCATTTCCTCCTCCATTAGATCTTCCTAACGCCAGGATTGAACCCATGTCTCCTGCATTTCCTTCACTGCAGGTGGGTTCTTTACCTCTTGAGCCACTTGGGATTGTGCAGCCTTCTACTTATTTTTAACTCTATGAATACATTTTTGGCATTTTCGAGATTTTTAATTTTTGAGCTTAAATTTGACCTTTTTTTATTTCTGGTTTGGGGGATTTCAGTCTTGACTTTTTGCCTGGATTTTGTGTATGTCTTCCCCACTTTAATATATAAAAACACTCTCACTTTATTTTAGTTCTTTATATGGTGTTTAGTTTTAGCTCCTTCCTTCATCTAAAACTTAGTTTGTGTAAGACATGATATTAGTATTCTTATTTCTCTTATTAAAAATAGCATCCCATCAGCTCCATCTGAATTATCCAAAATGTTAGTGAAATGCCTCTTTTGTTACAGACTAAGTGCCTGTCTGTACTCATCTTTATTCCTTACCATTGATTGTTTTAGTCTTTTCTGGCACCAGTTCTAAGCTGTTCTGAAGATGGTAGCTTTGTTGTATATTTCAATAACTGGTAAAAGAAGTTTGTACATATTATTCATTGTCAAAATGTCTTGCCAACTCTTAAACAGTTTTATCTGCAAGATGAACTTTGAAATCAGCTTGGCACAACTCATTAATCAATCCTATTACATTGGGACTGGGAAAGCACTGAATATATGGGTTACTTTGGAGATGACAGTTATCTTTATGATCTGCATCCTTTCATCCAGGAGCATGTGTTCAAGTCTTCTTTTATGTCCTTAAGTAAAGTTTTATAGTTGTCTTCATACAAGCATTCTACAAGCCTTGTGAGATTTAGTCATATGAATTTTATGGGATTTGTGGCTATTGTGAATAGGTAATTTTTTTCATTATATTTTTCAAATAGGTTATGATTACCATTAGCAAAGGACTTCCTGGTGGTGGGAATAGTGAGCTTCCCATCACTGGAGAAATCAAACAGAAGTTGGCCAACCAGGTAAGGACAGTAGAGGGCATTCACCACCAGGGACACACTCTAACCTCCAGGATTCCTTCCCATGCCAAAAATGAGTGTGTCTATGACATGTCAGAATCAGGACTTGATTTTGGATGACCCATACCTTTCTGGGAGGTATACCTGCCTTTTTCAACTTTTCTTTTTGTTCCCTTGACCTTGAATTGTTGTCTTAGGATCTGGGCCTTTTTGTACACGCAGAAAGAGGCAACACAAGTCTCTCTTAGAACCACATAGGGCGGTGCTGGGAGATTCAGTCACTCAGTCATGTCAGATTCTTTGCGACCCCATGGGCTGTAGCCCATCAAGCTCCTCTGCCCATGGGGTTCTCCAGGGAAAAGTACTGGAGTGGGTTGCCATTTCCTCACACAGGGGATCTTCCTGACCCAGAGGTTGAACTTGCGTCTCCTGTGTCTCCTGCATTGGCAGGTGGATTCTTTTTTTTTTTTTTTCCCATTTATTTATTTTATTTTACAATATTGTATTGGTTTTTTCATACGTTGACTTGAATCCTCCATGGGTGTACATGTGTTCCCCATCCTGAACCCCCATCCCACCTCCCTCCCCATCCCATCCCTCTGGGTCATCCCAGTGCACCAGCCCTGAGCACCCTGTATCATGCATCAAACCTGGACTGGAGATTCCTTTCACATATGATAATTTACATGTTTCAATGCCATTCTCCCATATCATCCCACCCTCGCCCTCTCCCACCAAGTCCAAAAGACTGTTCAATACATCTGTGTCTCTTTTGCTGTCTCAAATACAGGGTTATCACTACCATCTTTCTAAATTCCATATGTATGCGTTAGTATGCTGTATTGGTGTTTTTCTTTCTGGCTTACTTCACTCTGTATAATGGGCTCCAGTTTCATCCATCTCATTAGAACTGATTCAGATGAATTCTTTTTAATGGCTGAGTAATATTCCATTGAGTATATATACCACAGCTTTCTTATCCATTAATCTGCTGGATGGACATCTAGGTTGCTTCCATGTCCGAGCTATTATAAACAGTGCTGTGATGAACACTGGGGTACACGTATCTCTTTCAATTCTGGTTTTCTCAGTGTGTATGCCCAGTAGTGGGATTGCTGGGTCATATGGCAGTTTTATTTCCAGTTTTTTAAGGAATCTCTACACTGTTCTCCATAGTGGCTGTACTAGTTTGCATTCCCACCAACAGTGTAAGAGGGTTCCCTTTTCTCCACACCCTCTCCAGCATTTATTGCTTATAGACTTTTGGATAGCAGCCATTCTGACTGGCATAAAGTGGTACCTCATTGTGGTTTTGATTTGCATTCTCTGATAATGAGTGATGTTGAGCATCTTTTCATGTGTTTGTTAGCCATCTGTATGTCTTCTTTGGAGAAATGTCTGTTTAGTTCTTTGGCCCACTTTTTGATTTGGTCTTTTATTTTTCTGGAATTGAGCTGCAGGAGTTGCTTGTATGTTTTTGAGATTAATCCTTTGTCCATTGCTTCGTTTGCTATTACTGTCTCCCATTCTGAGGCTGTCTTTTCACCTTACTTATAGTTTCCTTTGTTGTGCAGAAGCTTTTGATTTTACTTAGGTCCCATTTGTTTATTTTTGCTTTTATTTCCAATATTCTGGGAAGTGGGTCATAGAGGATCCTGCTGTGGTTTATGTTGGAGAGTGTTTTGCCTATGTTTTCCTCTAGTTTAATAGTTTCTGGTCTTACATTTAGATATTAATCCATTTTGAGTTTATTTTTGTGTATGGTGTCAGAAAGTGTTCTAGTTTCATTCTTTTACAAGTGGTTGACCAGTTTTCCCATCACCACTTGTTAAAGAGATTGTCTTTTCTTTCCATTGTATATTCTTGCCTCCTTTGTCGAAGATAAGGTGTCCATAGGTGCGTGGATTTATCTCATGGCTTTCTGTTTTGTTCCATTGATCTATATTTCTGTCTTTGTGCCAGTACCATACAGTCTTGATGACTGTGGCTTTGTAGTAGAGACTGAAGTCAGGCTCCAGTTGATTCCTCCAGTTCCATTCTTCTTTCTCAGGGTTGCTTTGGCTATTCAAGGTTTTTTGTATTTCCGTACAAATTGTGAAATTATTTGTTTTAGTTCTCTGTAAAATACCATTGGTAGCTTGATGGGGATTGCATTGAATCCATAGATTGTTTTGGATAGTATACTTATTTTCACTGTATTGATTCTTCTGATCCATGAACACAGTATATTTCTGCATCTATTTGTGTCCTCTTTGATTTCTTTCACCAGTGTTTTATAGTTTTCTATATATAGGTCTTTTGTTTCTTTAGGTAGATATATTCCTAAGCATTTTATTATTTTCGTTGCAGTGATGAATGGAATTGTTTCCTTAATTTCTCTTTCTGTTTTCTCATTGTTAGTGTATAGGAATGCAAGGGATTTCTATGTGTTAATTTTATATCCTGCAACTTTACTATATTCATTGATTAGCTCTAGTAATTTTCTGGTGGAGTCTTTAGGGTTTTCTGTGTAGAGGATCATGTCATCTGCAAACAGTGAGAGTTTTACTTCTTCTTTTCCTATCTGGATTCCTTTTATTTCTTTTTCTGCTCTGACTGCTGTGGCCAAAACTTCCAAAACTATGTTAAATAGTAGTGGTGAGAGTGGGCACCATTGTCTTTTTCCTGACTTTAGGGGAAATGCTTTCAGTTTTTCACCATTGAGGATAATGTTTGCTGAGGGTTTGTCATAAATAGCTTTTATTATGTTGAGGTATGTTCCTTCTATTCCTGCTTTTGAAGGGTTTTCATCATAAATGAATGTTGAATGTTGTCAAAGGCTTTCTCTGCATCTATTGAGATAATCATATGGTTTTTATTTTTCAATTTATTAATGTGGTGTATTACATTGATTGATTTGCAGACATTGAAGAATCCTTGCATCCCTGGGATAAAGCCCACTTGGTCATGATATATGATCTTTTTAATATGTTGTTGGTTTCTGTTTTCTAGAATTTTGTTAACGATTTTTGCATCTATGTTCATCAGTAATATTGGCCTGTAGTTTTATTTTTTTGTGGCATATTTGTCAGGTTTTGGTATTAGGGTGATGGTGGCTTCATAGAATGAGTTTGGAAGTTTACCTTCCTCTGCAATTTTCTAGAGGATTTTGAGTAGGATAGGTGTTGGTTCTTCTCTAAATTTTTGGTAGAATTCAGCTGTGAAGCCGTCTGGTCCTGGGCTTTTGTTTGCTGGAAGATTTCTCATTACAGTTTCAATTTCCGTGCTTGTGATGGGTCTGTTAAGATTTTCTATTTCTTTCTGGTTCAATTTTGGAAAGTTATACTTTTCTAAGAATTTGTCCATTTCTTCCAAGTTGTACATTTTATTTGCATGTAGTTGCTGATAATAGTCTCATATGATCCTTTGTATGTCTATGTTGTCTGTTGTGATCTCTCCATTTTCATTTCTAATTTTGTTGATTTGATTTTTCTCCCTTTGTTTCTTGATGAGTCTGGCTAATGGTTTGTCAATTTTATTTATCTTCTCAAATAACCAGCTTTTAGCTTTGTTGATTTTTGCTATGGTCTCTTTTGTTTCTTTTGCATTTATTTCTGCCCTAATTTTTAAGATTTCTTCCCTTCCACTAACCCTGGGGTTCATATTTTCTTCCTTTTCAAGTTGCTTTAGATGTAGAGTTAGGTTATTTATTTGACTTTTCTCTTGTTTCTTGAGGTAAGCCTGTATTGCTATGAACCTTCCCCTTAGCAATGCTTTTACAGTGTCCTGTAGGTTTTGGGTTGTTGTGTTTTCATTTTCATTTGTTTCTATGCATACTTTGATTTCTTTTTTGATTTCTTCTGTGACTTGTTGGTTTTTCAGTGTGTGTTGTTCAGCCTCCATATGTTGGAATTTTTAATAGTTTTTATCCTGTAATTGACATCTAATCTTATTCCATTGTGGTCAGAAAAGATACTTGGAATGATTTCAATTTTTTTGAATTTACCAAGGCTAGATTTATGGCCCAGGATGTGATCTATCTTGGAGAAGGTTCCATGTGCACTTGAGAAAAAGGTGAAATTCATTGTTCTGGGGTGAAATTCATTGTTCTGGGGTGAAATGTCCTATAGATATCAATTAGGTCTAACTGGTCTATTGTATCATTTAAAGTTTGTGTTTCCTTGTTAATTTTCTGTTTAGTTGATCTATCCATAGGTGTCAGTGAGGTATTAAAGTCTCCCACTATTATTGTGTTATTGTTAATTTCCCCTTTCATACTTGTTAGCATTTGTCTTATATGTTGTGGTGCTCCTATGTTGGGTGCATATATATTTATGATTGTTGTATCTTCTTCTTGGATTGATCCTTTGATCATTATGTAGTGTCCATCTTTGTCTCTTTTCACAGCCTTTGTTTTAAAGTTTATTTTATCTGATATGAGTAGTGCTACTCCTGCTTTCCTTTGGTCTCTATTTGCATGGAATATCGTTTTCCAGCCCTTCACTTTCAGTCTGTATGTGTCCCTTGTTTCGACATGGGTCTCTTGTAGACAACATATATAGGGGTCTTGTTTTTGTATCCATTCAGCCAGTCTTTTCTTTTTGGTTGGGGCATTCAACCCATTTACATTTAAGATGATTATTGATAAGTATGATCCTGTTGCCATTTACTTTATTGTTTTGGGTTCAAGTTTCTACACTCTTTCTGTGTTTCCTGTCTAGAGAAGATCCTTTAGCATTTGTTGGAGAGTTGGTTTGGTGATGCTGAGTTCTCTCAGCTTTTGCTTGTCTGTAAAGCTTTTGATTTCTCCTTCATATTTGAATGAGATCCTTGCTGGGTACAGTAATCTGGGCTGTAGGTTATTTTCTTTCATCACTTTAAGTATGTCCTGCCATTCCCTTCTGGCCTGAAGAGTTTCTATTGAAAGAGCAGCTGTTATCCTTATGGGAATCCCCTTGTGTGTTATTTGTTGTTTTTCCCTTGCTGCTTTTAAATATTTGTTCTTTGTGTTTGATCTTTGTTAATTTGATTAATATGTGTCTTGGGGTGTTTTGCCTTGGGTTTATCATGTTTGGGACTCTCTGGGTTTCTTGGACTTTGGTGGCTATTTCCTTTCCCATTTTAGGGAAGTTTTCAACTATTATCTCCTCGAGTATTTTCTCATGGCCTTTCTTTTTGTCTTCTTCTTCTGGGACTCCTATGATTCGAATGTTGGGGCATTTAACATTGCCCCAGAGGTCTCTGAGGTTGTCCTCATTTCTTTTAACTTTTTTTTCTCTCTGTTTCATTTATTTCTACCATTCTATCTTCTACCTCAGTTATTCTACTGTTGGTTCCCTCCAGAGTGTTTTTGATCTCGTTTATTGCATTATTCATTGTATATTGACTCTTTTTTATTTCTTCTAAGTCCTTGTTAAACCTTTCTTGGATCTTCTCGATCCTTGTCTCCGGGCTGTTTATCTTTAACTCCATTTTGTTTTCAAGATTTTGGATCATTTTCGCTATCATTATTAGGAATTCTTTTTCAGGTAGATTCCCTATCTCCTCCTCTCTTGTTTGGTTTGGTGGGCGTTTATCCTGTTCCTTTACCTGCTGGGTATTTCTCTGCCTTTTCATCTTGTTTATGTTGCTGTGTTTGGGGTGGCCTTTCCGTATTCTGGCAGTTTGTGGTTCCTCTTTATTGTGGAGGTTCCTCAATGTGGGTGGGGTTGGACGAGTGGCTTGTCAAGGTTTCCTGGTTAGGGAAGCTTGTGTCAGTGTTCTGGTGGGTGGAGTTGGATTTCTTCTCTCTGGAGTGCAATGAAGTGTCCAGTAATGAGTTTTGAGATCTCAGTGGGTTTGGTGTGACTTTGGTCAGGCTGATTATGAGGCTCAGATTTATGTTCTTGTGTTGCTGGAGAATTTGCGTGGTATGTCTTGCTCTGGAGCTGGTTGGCCCTTGGGTGGTGCTTGGTTTCAGTGTAGGTATGGAGACATTTGATGAACTCCTATAGATTAATGTTCCCTGGATTCAGGAGTTCTCTGGTGTTCTCAGGATTTGGATTTAAGCCTTTTGCCTCTGGTTTTCAGTTTTATTCTCACAGCCTCAAGACTTCTCCATCTATACAGCACTGATGATAAAAACATCTAGGTTAATGATGAAAAGTTTCTCCACAGTGAGGGACACCTGGAGAGGTACACAGAGTTACATGGAGAAGAGAAGAGGGAGGAAGGAGATAGAGGTGACCAGGAGAAGAGGGGAAATCAAAAGGGGAGAGAGCAAGCTAGGATTCTTTACCACTGTGCCATCTAGGAAGCCCCAGGGGGATGATAGCAAATCTGAAGTTTGTTTTGAAAACTCTTCTTTATCTTCTGTGTTTTCCTAGAGAAAACTAAATGAATAACCCATTACTATGTAACCCATAGTCTCTTCCCAGCTATTGTTCTGGTGCCTTTCTGTTGCACAGTCTCTAAAAATGATAAAGAATTATGACAACTGGAAAAATTCTGTCACACAGTGAAGGGGCTTTTGGTCATTTGTGAAGAACTGTGGAGATGCAAGACTCCTTCATGGGCACCACCCTCTCTCTGGGGATGGTGAGGAGAGATGACTGCTAATCATGCAGTAGCCTTGAGACCTCATCCCAGCTACTGCCTCCCTCTCCAGCTCCCCACATGCAGCAGGGGCTTGTCCAGTCTGGCCCAGATGGATATAGTATTTTAAAAACTACCTTGGAAAATCCATGCCCTTCTCCATTTAGTACCTAGTATTTGAGAGTTCACAGAAGGCTGTGACCTACAAGGAGTTTGAGGGAGCTGAGGTGCTTTACCTATAAGGTTTCCATTATGTGCGTGACCCTCATCCTTGACAGACCTTGGCCCAGTGGCTACCAACTGTATCTCAAGACCCATAGCATCCATTTTCTTATTCTGGATTTCTTTCCTGATCTCAGCCTCCACACTTGCACCAGCATGGGGGCAATTACCAAGCTCTGGGCTGAGTCAGGACATGCTAAATCAAATAAGTGGTTTGGGGTGGTTCAGGGTCTGAGTTGGTATCAATTAGAAATGATGTTCTAAAACATGTTGCTCTGTGGGAGGCTCTGCCAAAGTAGGGTCTATCTTTCTGTTGTGCCAAAGACTGATGTATGTCCCAAAGTCTTTTGACTTCAAGAAGACTCTGGCTTAGACTGTTGCCTCTGGTGACAGCAAACACCTTGGAGCATGCCTGGCAGGATCTGGCCTACTGTATGGATCTTTCAGGAGGAAGATCTGTGGGGACCATTTGGGGATACTTGAGTCAGAGATGCCATGAGCAGGGTCTAGGAGTGTCCAGCCTTCCCTAACCTGGGTAGGAGCCCTGTAGACAAGCTTTGTGGTTCAGTCGCTAAATCATGCCATCCCAGGAACTGCAGCATGCCAGGCTTCCCTGTCCTTCACTATCTCCTGGAGTTTGCTCAAACTCATGTCCATTGAGTCAGTGATGACATCCAATCATCTCATTGTCTGTCATGTCCCCTTCTCCTCTTGCCCCTCCTCTTGCCCTCCTCTTTCCCAGCATCAGGGTCTTTTCCAGTAAGCCAGCTCTATGCATCAGGTGGCCAAAGTATTGGAGCTTAAGCTTCAGCATCAGTCCTTCCAGTGAATATTCAGGGTTGATTTCCTTTAGGATTGACTGATTTGATCTCCTTGCTATCCAAAGGACTCTCAAGAGTCTTCTCCAACACAATTCAAAAGCATCAGTTCTTCAGTGCTCAGCCTTCTTAATGGTTCAACACTCACATCTGGAATAACTTTCACTACTGGAATAACCATAGCCTTAACTATATGGGCCATTGTTGGCAGAGTGATATCTCTGCTTTTTATATGTTATCTAAATTTGTCATAACTTTCCTTCCAAGGAAATTAATTTCATGGCTGCAGTCACCATGCAGTGATTTTGGAGCCCAAGAAAATAAAATCAGTCACTGTTTCTGTTCTTCCCCCACCAATTTGCCATGAAGTGATGGGACCAGATGCCATAATCTTAGTTTTTTGCATATTTAGTTTTAAACGTGGTAAATTCCATAGAGGAAGTCTGTCTGGGGCCTCAGAAGTCATAAGCAGGAAGATGTCTTCAGAGGGCCTTCATGTCAAATGTCCCAGACAGTGTCTTCTATTCACTGCACAGGTGTGTATGTGGTCACTGTTTCTCTGCTGGAAGGTGGATGGATGGACAGGGATTTCTGGGTAACTACCAGATAGTCTTTAGTGCATGTGGAACACACCAAGATACACTGACAGCTTCAACATATATGCAGCTATTCGAGCCCCTCATCAGTGAGGAGAGAGCAGGGACCCTGCTTGTCCCCTTGCAGCACAACGTGCGTCCGTCTCCAGGCCCAGGGGGCGTGTGTCCACCAGCCTTGTCAGTCAGTGGTTTGTGTGACTGCCATGCAGGTGCCTGCCTTCCCTGCACACTTGGAGCTCCTCCAGGTAGACACCAGGGAACTTTTCATACCATAATCTTGTGTATGGGTCTTAGTGCAATGTAGAGTCTCAGGAACATGGATGGATCAGCCAAGAGTGAAAGATTAGGCTCAGAGTATGCAAGTGACCTACCCAAAGTCACAAAGCTGGCTCTCAGCCCAATTTTCCAGTGCACCTTTCACCATTTCAGAAAGCCCTGAGGCCTTATTTCAGGGCCAGGAAGGAGGTCTTGAAGACCAGGTCTATAAGATGACATAACCACTATCTCTCCTTGATTGAAGTGTCCCCAGGGAATCTGCGGGGGGCATCCTATCTAAGTTTCCCTCTCTCTGGCCTCACTTGGGGCCACAAATAGAAGATTCAGCCTCCTATCCCCACAGGCAGTGACACAGATGGTCGTAAGCCATTCCTGCTGGGATGCACTGCCTCACGAAGGCAGGGGCCTCAGCCATCCTCCAAGGGCTCCTGCAGCCCTGGGGAAACCTAGATGCTCAGGCTTCAATTTGGGCCAGGGAGAGGGGGCTCTTTTCCCAGAAAGTGAATCCACCCCCTCTCTCCCACACAATTAGCTCCATCGAAGCTGGTGAAATAAGAAATACTTTCTGCAAACATTGGTGTTTGGAGAAATGTGTAACACTAGGTTCTTTAATGCTCCTGAAATCCCTCTCAGCAGGGTCCCTCCTTGTTTTGACTAGTCGTTTCTTCTTATTACTAACTGTTATGATTAGGGGAATTGCCTGAGCACAGGCCCAGTGTTTCCAAGACCCTAATGAGCAACACATGCAGACATGCTCAGCGCAGCCCTGGAACCACGGTTGCTCTGTTTCTACAGGGAAGCTACTAAAATGGTTCAGAAACAAGAGCTTCCTGCCTTCATGAGAGGAGGCATGAAGCCTCCTCCTACCCCTACCCCCAGCACCTGGCTGTATTTGCATCACACCTGCACCTTGCACTTTTAGGTGCCTCCACCCTGGGGGGAAGAGTTGTTAAGGATGAGCTTTGGGAACATCCAGACTTATACTCAAGTCTTGCTTCCAGCACTCACCCGCCACATAATTTAGGCAAGTTATTTAATGTCTCTGAGCTACAGTTCCCTTATACATAAAATGGGGATGATAGTTCCTACCTCATGGGATGTTGGGAAAATGAGGCTTCATTAACTTATGTACCAAAATGCCTATGATAGTACTTTGCATGTAGGGTTTGTTGTTGATATGAAATTCACAACTCCATGCAGAACTCTATTAAAATGGAAACCACAGCCATCTCTCTGATCTTTCAGATGATCCTTGTAGAAATCTTCTAGACGAACTACCAAAAGTGATTACTTACTCAGTGGTATGAAACAAACACATGTAACCAAATCAAAGCCTTGTCCTTCTGATGTCCTTGCAGATGGCATAGGTGTCTGTTCACAGGAAGGCATGTCCCTGGGGTCTAGTTTAAACTCATTCAAAGTGATATAAAATTGCCCCTGGGGCAATTAGGAAAAGTAAAGCAACATGATTGCTCCAGGTTTCAATGTCCTCTCCTCTTTGCCTCAGGAGAGACAGCCTACATTCTTAGGGGAGTAACCAGTGTACCTAAGCTTGCAAAGAGACAGATCTGACTCAGGTTTCCAGTTCTGTGCCTCAAGCCCCCAGCACAACTAACTTCCTTTGAGGAAAAGCCACTTTAGGATTTGAGATATTACCATCTTCACCTTGAGCAAAACAGTGTTCCAATTGTCTAGTCTTTGTCACTCATGAATTATAGCCAACACTTGGTCTGCTTTTTCCAAAGATCCTAAGCCCCTCTTAGCTTCTTTATTGAATGGAGTGTGCCTCAGCAGTCTGTCCACTGATGCCACTGCTTTTCATCAGATTCCTGATAGCTTACTCTTGGTCCCCTGATATGGCCTCAAATAGTAATATACCCATCCCACCTCCAAAGACAAGACCTTCCAAGCCCTGCTGTCATAGACTCCTGTTATTGTGGTGTTATTGGTACCTGAGAGAGGATCTTTAGAAACTGCCTACTGCTATCCAGGGAATCCCAGTGAAAGGAGTGAGAGCAAGTTGACTCACGCCCCTCTCCAAGGTGCTGAACCAGCATGGTCCACTGCATCACAACACTTTCCTCTAGCATAGTGGTCATTCTTGTCTAGTCTTCCCCAGGAAAGCTACACCTAAGTGAAGGAATGGTGGAAGAGGAACTGGTGCCTCAGGAGGAAAAGAGAAGTGCAAGAGAAAGACTGAGAGCTGAACTTTGGCTGAAGGGTGCCAAAGCTACACATGGCAGCCAGAGAGAATATAGAGGGCTTTTTGTTTTGACAGTGTTTCCAAATAACAAGTTACCCAAAGAGGGAGCCAAAACTGAACATGAGGCTGACCTCATGTTTACCTGGTAACTCCACTACCTTTCTGACAGTTGCAAACTTTCCCTTTTTTGGCTTATGTTACACTCCAGCCCATTCTGCCTTTAGCCCTATGTTCTGTACTGAGGACAAAGGCATAACCACCAGCCTAACTTAGAGTCCTGCATATTTTGCTTTGATATAAGGCCTCTTTAGATCTCCACAGCCCCCAATTCCATGTCTGCTTTTTCTCCTTGACTTCTGTTTCTCCATAAAATCTCAAAGACCTTTATTCTTCTCTAGGAAGCCTTCTAATCACCCAGACACAATTTCTTAAAGTAGGTATGTCACAGTGGGCCATGAGTAGAGATGTCCTGATAGTACTATCATTTTTGATAACCCATTTGGTCCTGCTCCTCACATGTCTTCCTGGCCCCTCACTTTTTTTTTCTGCCACCCCTGTCTATGATGTTATTTTCTGATCTCCCTTTCTATCCCTTCTTAACCCTCAACTCACATTAAAATATGCAGTTAGTTTTCCAAACTACAATCTTGACTCTTCTTAGCCATGAGAACACTATCTCTGCATCCCACAGTCTTGAGTATCCCATCTCCTTTCTGGCTCATTCACAGACCCTATTTCAACCCTTTTTCCTAAGAGAATATTGAGTAGAGGACACAGTTTGCTCTAAAAGTATAAAAGAGGGATTTCCCTGTCCACAGGGGGAAAGGAGAACAAGCAAGACCAGATACTGTGCCAAAGTCAGACTGCCTTTTGGGAGTCCAGGAAGCAGATGTATAAGTGCACACAGAGATTTTAAGCCCAAAAGACAGAAAGTGTGGAACCATGCTGGAGACACAGCCCCATACCCAAGACTAGGCCTCTGCCTAGGGGGTACTTGCAAGAAGGGTTAGGTGGCCAAGAGGGCATAGATTAGAGCAAATAGCTTTCAAGGTGCCTCACCTCAAGTACAGCTCCAATCTTGTGGGCAAGATGCCTAGACACCATCTCGAAAAATTTTGTCCTTCATTGATCTTACTACCATTCCTCAAACATCTGTCTGTAACTCTTTGTGTCTGGATTACTTGCTCTGATCCTTAGCTAAATGTGTCCACAATTCCCAATACTCCATAGGTAAGGGATCTTGTCTCATTAATAAACATATGGGTTTACCAACATTATAGCCTGTAACCTCTATATCTTTATGGGCTCTCCACACAGGTCTGGGCATGGGGGTAGAAAATTAAGGCTTAGAAGTTCACATTCCTAAGCTTTGCCAACAAGAGAATATTTTTTAAAATTTTGTTGCTGCAAACATTTAAGAGGTTTGTTGGTTGTTTTCAGAGATCCCTGAGTCTCTGAAAACACGCATATATGTTCAAGTACATGTTCATTTTTCTCAGGAAAAGCTTTGTTACTTTCATCAGATTCTTCAAGGGGTCATTCACAAACAAGGGAGGACCTGGCCTTAGGCAGAGGAGTTCAATTCCAGCCTGCACAAAGGGGCTCCCAGGAGTATATCACCTTCCTATGATTCTCATCTTCACCTGCTCTCCATGCTGAGGGATACAAGGACACAGACCCTGGCAACAGCAATGCACAGTTAGCTGGACATTGCCTGCTCTGTACTTTGGACCAGCCAGAAATTCACGTCTAAATTCTGAAACTAGGATGTTCACTTTTTTAAGATTCCTGATAAAATTGGCTTTTGAGGCTTACCTGTCTTAAGCTTATTTCCCCTCTGATTATTCAAGAGTGCTCTTATTTCCAGCTTTATACAAATAAACTCACAGACTCTTTCCCACCCACTCTGTCTCTCAATTCTTTTAAAAAAAAAATTCATCTGGCCCAAAACACATTAAGAAGCAGGAGATTCCATCTCAGTGTGACAACACTTGGGGTAGCTCATGGCTCTAGAAGGATAAATTCTGCCTAACTTTCTGAATTCCCAGTGCCATCCATGCTTCATGTGGGCTGAGCTAACCTCTCAGGCACATCCTGGAAGACCCTGGAGACCCATCCCCATAGTCCAGAATCCACCATGTTCCTCCCACCCAGAGAATCACAGCTCAGCAGTTTTCCCATCCTTTAAAAGGACTGAGTTTTCCTAGCCCTTTTAGCAGGAAGCTTTCATCAGTAGTAACCGTGGCAACAGATCAGAGAGGCTTCAAAAAGCCTGTCTGTATGTAATTAAGAAAAACGAGGACGCGGACGAGAGAGCAGGGAGCTTAGACAAGGAGACCCTGGCTCTGAGCCCTGCCAGCACACTTCCTGAGGGCTTCTGAGGACGGATAAAGCAAATTTTCTCCTCTCTCTGGTTCCCTCTCCATTCCCCCTTTTAAAGGTGGTTTTCTTTCTTCTTCTTTTTTTTTTTTTTTACTGGTCTCAGTTGACCTCCTTGCTAAGGATGTTGCTGGGGACCTGGTGCTAGACAAATTCTCTCTGCAGGGGGAGGACCCCAAACATGGGGCTACAGCCTAGATGAGTAGGAAGTGGACCCCAAACATGGGGCTACAGCCTAGATGAGTAGGAAGTGGCCCTGACACTTCCTTTAGGAAGATTTGTTTGGAGGCCAGCTCTGTTGTGGTCACACTCTGTCAAGACACAGGAGGGCCCAAGCTGGCTACTTGGAAAAATGCATCCTTGTCATCAGGACCATGCAGGACTTGGGAACCATCAAAGTTTTAGCTGCCCAGATACTGGACCTGGCTTGCCTGTCCTGGAAGGGACCTCATAGGAAAAGGGTCAGGAGCTAAGCATTGCAGGGAGGCAATCTGAGCCTAGGGGCAGCTTTATTTCCTGGCACTTATTGTTGTCTGGATTCATCTCCTTTATCTCTTTATTTCTCTATTCTTTTCTGTCGCTTCCCCACCTTCCCCGCCATGTAAACTCCATGGGAGCAGAAGCACATCTGGTTTGCTTTATCCTATCTCCCAAGTGCCCAAAATAGTGCAGGAGTATTTATTTAAAGAGTGAGTGAGTGAACAAATAAATAGTGAATGAGGTTCTAGAAGTTGTTTGTGGCCCAGACCTCACCTCCACAAGGGTACGTTGTGAACCCAGGCCCCATGCTGGCTTCTGAGATCACAAGATAGGTATTCAGGTTCTCCTGGCTGTCTGAGTCTGCTCTCCAGGGAGGGCCATTAAAGTCTGCTCCTGATCTTGGAAGGAAAGGATTCAGATTTATGTAGCCCTGGACTCAGCAACCATGGCTCCCAGAGACCCCCGTTCATGGCCCACAGATGCATGTGCCCTGGAGCGCAACCATCGATGAGACGTGCTTGCTTCATATGAAGGCTGTTTTAAATAGACATGAAAAATTCATCATTCACGGAAACCCACTGCTTTTCTTCTTGAATGGGAAGCAAATGAACAGACATAAAAAAAATATCGACCAGGGTGGGTCTCCTCAGCTCCCAGGGACATAGATGGATCAGGGATGGTTCAGCTTCTCTTCTGCCACTTGTGTTTTACCAAACCCTCTACCACTTGGGCTTCCCTGATAGCTCAGTTGGTAAAGAATCTGCCTGCAATGCAGGAGACCCTGGTTCAATTCCTGGGTCGGGAAGATCCCCTGGAGAAGGGAAAGGCTGCCCACTCCAGTATGCTGGCCTAGAGAATTCAAGGACTGTATAGTCCACGAGATCACAAAGAGTCAGACACGACTGAGTGACTTTCACTTCACTCTACCAATCAGGGGCACAACAGGTCCTCACTGCTCCTGCATCTTCCCCCAGCCCCACACATGTGCACACGTGTGACCTACAGCCTTGCACACTGACCAGAGGTCGAAAACTGGTAGAATGCCCCCCTCTCCAGACAGAGTGCTGGACATGGGAATCATGGAGACAAGCCAGCTACCAGCCCCTGCTCACCAGGAGGCTATAGTGTAGTGAGGATGCAGAGGAAGAGCCCATCGCAGTGTGATGGTGGATTCTAAGTTGTTTTTGTTCAGTTGCTAAGTCGTGTCTGACTCCACGGACTGCAGCATGCCAGGCTTCCCTGTATCTCACCATCTCCTGGAATTTGTCCAAGTTCACGTCCACTGAATTGGTGATGCCATCCAACCATCTCATCCTCTGCCTCCCTCTTCTCCTTTTGCCTTCAATCTTTCCCAGCATCAGGGTCTTTTCCAGTGAACTGGCTGTTTGCATCAGGCCGAAGTATTGGAGCTTCAGTTTCAGCATCAGTTCTTCCAATGAGTAGTCAAGGTTGATTTCCTTGAGGATTCACTGGTTTGATTCCCTTGCTGTCCAAGGGACTCTCAAGCGTCTTCTCCAACACCATAGTTCAAAAGCATCAATTCTTTGGCACTCAGCCTTCTTCATGTTCCAACTCTCACCTCCATACGATTCTGAGTTACACAGCCAGAAATGGGCTTATGGAAGCCCAGAGGGGAGATGCATGGCTGTGAGCATCAGGGAAGTCTCCTAGTGAAATGTGCTGGATCTGGAAGGGTGAGCAAGAGTTCCTTAAGTAGACAGAAGGGGAAGAATTCCAGACGAAGGAGAGAAATGCAGTGCAGAGGCTTAGGGATGTGAAGTGAGTTCAGTGCACACAGGATGTGGTGGGAGCTTCCTGTTGGTCACAATATGACCCAGAGGTGAAATCAAGAGCGGCAAGTCCATATGGGAACTTGAAGGACATGGAAAGGAGGGCAAACTTTTAAATAACTGGTATTTGAGCAGAGAATGGTATGATCCCATGTACATTTTGAAACTCACACCCTGGTGGATGAGAATGGATGGGAGAGATGGAAAGCGGTGTTGAAGAAATGATTAGAGGCTTTGCTTTAGGGCAGGAAAATTGGTGGAACCCATTTTTGTGAGGTGATAGAGACACAGAGGAAGGAAAAGATTTGAGGAAAGGAGATGCCATTGACGAACTGTGTGTTGGGTCCCTATGTTCTGGCCAGTGACCACACAGTATGTTAGGAATGTAAGGACCAAATTCTCTGGATTTGTCAAGTAGGGAACCCTCCACACTACCCTTTCAGTTCAGTTCAGTCGCTCAGTCGTGTCCGACTCTTTGCGACCCCATGAACCTCAGCACGCCAGGCCTCCCTGTCCATCACCAACTCCCGGAGTCCACCCAAACCCATGTCCATTGAGTCAGTGATGCCATCCAACCATCTTATCTTCTGTCGTCGCCCTCAATCTTTCCCAGCATCAGGGTCTTTTCCAGTGAGTCAGTTTTTTGCATCAGGTAGCCAAAGTATTGGAATTTCAGCTTCAACATCATTCCTTCCAGTGAAGACCCAGGACTAATCTCCTCTAAGATGGACTGGTTGGATCTACCCCTGACCAAAAAAAAAAAAAAAAAAAAGGCAGGCATGATAGAGGAGTGGGAGAGAAACCAGACTGCAGGTGGTTGAGCAGGGAGAAAGGATAGCCTGTATGATGTGTGACTCCACTTTGGGGAAGCTTGGCTGGAGAGTGAAGAGAGGACATTTAACATAGAAAAAGATATTCCAGGTGACCATGTTTGGGTTTTAAATGGCAATGACTTATGCAAATTTAAGTGGAGAGAGTAGAGTCAGGGGAGAGGATGAAGTGGAAGTTCAAGGACAAGAGGAGGTAACTGGAATTGGGGGGGGGGGTCTCCAATGGATGGGAGGGGTAAATGGTCACTGTCCCCAACAGTACCATCTCTGCCCCTCTGCCCAAGGCTGCTTTCCGAGTGATAACCAGAGCATGCCACAGGATGCAGCAAGATAATATGGTTAAAGGATTTACCCCATGCCTGGCGTGGAACAAGTGCTTGGTGAATGTAATTCTTATGACTATGAGAAACAGTGGCCTGTGGCTGAGGCTAGGCTGTCTGCTGTGACAATGGGTCAGACAGTGATGGCATTCACCATGGGGAGCTTGTGGTCTGAGTCTCCTCCATCCGAGCAAACAGACATGTCTAAGTCAGGCACTGGCCAATATGGATGTTAATGATGAATGTGGTGTGAGACAAGGCTGGCCATGCCCAATAGAAGTTCACCTAGGGCAATCCCCAATGCCTGCCCATTACTAGCTGTGCACTGATTTCAAAAGAGATGGATGTTTATCCCTGGTCAGATGGGTGGGAAATTCTTGAATGCTGTTTGCAAGACCTCAGTAAAAATGCTTCATGAATCCTGCCCTGTTACAAGCATGCATGAAAACTATGCTTTAGCTCAGGTCTAATAGGCTTTATATAGTACAGCACTGATTTTCTTTCATGTTTTAATAGAATCCGATTTAATATTTGCTTTCTGCTCTCTCTGCTTGCTGTTGACTGATTCAACACAGAATCCTTCCCTGGTGCCCCCCGACCTTGTTGTTATTCCCTCATTCTGTGTGTTGGCATTTGATTCCTGTCTCCAGCATGAACCACTTTACACATGTCTCCGTTCAGCTGGCGACAGTCACGTGCGTGAATTCTGAATGCATTACTATCCAGAGCAGTGGCTCCCGCAGGCTTTCCATTCAGAAGGGGGGCTTCCAGGCAGAGTCTGTTTCCATCAGGTGGATACTGAGGATAAGCAGAGCCCATCCTGGGAACGGGAGGCTATGATCCATTCTGTTCTTGGGCAGGAGATTCTCCAACTGGATCTCAAAATGCTCGGGACTGCAGCCATGAATTTAGCAGCATTCTGCCCTCTTTCTAGGGACCAAGCTTTCTAGAGTTTTGCAACAAGGCCTCTCAGCAGAGGCTGAGGTGTGAACAGCAGCCAGGGATGGAACTGTCCGGAGAAAAGAGGCTGCCTTCCTTGAGTCCCGGTGAGCCTGACTGGTTTGTAGGAGAGATGGTCTGTTCAGATCTCTTGTTTTCCATGAATAGATCTGACCACCAACATTTTGAGTGCCATATCAGCTTAAGACCAGCTCTGGTAGCTAGCAGAGTGTTTGGGACAGACCCCTATGCTCTTCTTGTATCATGGGGTAAGAAATAGTGGCTGTGTGAATCTCCTACCCAACATGGCTTTGTGCACCAATGCTTGTACAATGTGAATATTCATTTCTCCAGGTGTTCTGGAAGCCCATCCTGCAGAGAAACAGTCCCACTGCCATGCACATACCATGTAGGTCCCAGGTTGTGTGAGACTGTATGCAAGATGCCTGAATATGTTGAGTCCCAGGAGAGGTCACTCCTGTCCTCCAAACCTTGAGTTCTATACAAGTTAAGAAGAGACATGGAATCCAATAAGAGTCCAGTATACATGTCACTGATGCTAAAGCCGCCTGGAGGATGCAGCTTAGTCCTGAGAACAAAAGGGCTTGTATCCAAGACCTCCATCCTCCTCTCCCTTGGCAGACATGATTCAAAGAAGGAAAGCCTCACTGGGATGACTAAAAGGGGAGCTGGCAACAGGTTGTCATCTCCATCTGTCATTTTTTCTCAGAAAGGATTGGGACATGGTTGTTTAGAGTTGAGAGAGGAGAGGGGATGTGTGTATGTGAGGAGGGTGGGATCACACCAAAGAGGGATGGAGAGAAGCTGGCCAAGCTTCCACCCAACCTCACTGGGCCTTTCTTTGTCTCCCTACAGGTGTCCCATCAGGTCCCCGCAATGTCATCTCCATCGTCAACGAGACATCCATCATTCTGGAGTGGCACCCTCCTCGGGAGACGGGTGGACGGGATGACGTGACCTACAACATCATCTGTAAGAAGTGCCGGGCAGACCGCCGGAGCTGCTCCCGCTGTGACGACAACGTGGAGTTCGTGCCCAGGCAGCTGGGCCTGACTGAGTGCCGCGTTTCCATCAGCAGCCTGTGGGCCCATACCCCGTATACCTTTGACATCCAGGCTGTCAATGGGGTGTCCAGCAAGAGTCCCTTTCCCCCACAGCACGTCTCTGTCAACATCACCACAAACCAAGCTGGTAAGTCTGAGGTGTCTGTGCTCCTTTTTTCCATCTGTGGGGCTGACACTTTGCCACCTCTGTGCAGGAACAAAGCTGCAGCCACACCCAACCCGTTAGTCTGTCCTCAGGCCTCCTCCCAGGAGTGAAGGTATCAGGCAATGGACATTCGAGACCATGGAGAGGTAGGGTTTCACCTCTGAGAGTGAACTGGATTCTGAGGGATTTTCCTGTGCCTGGTACAAAAGCAAAGATGTATATTCAGGCCAGCGTGGGACCCAGTGCTCTGCACCTTCAGCTAGGGCTCAAGGAACATCCTTGGAAGGATGGATGGACAGATGGATGGATGGGTAGGTGGGTGGATGGGCAGAAGCAATGTACAATCTTGAGAACACCAGTGTTGCTTTCTTAGAAAACCCAATGAAAGCAACTTCCTAGAAATCTTGTCAGTATTGCTTTCATAGATTATTTTTCAATTAAACCCATGCAATTCAAGAGTGCACTCTCCTTTACAGCTTGCTCAGATGAGTGCTACGCTGTTATAGAGACTTCAGACAGTTTATAATAGATCGATCCTGATGGCCAGTACATCCTTGTACTGCATAGCTCAGAACACATTTTCTTCTCGTCTCTATTTCCTTGTCTTTTGCTCTTCCGACCTTTTCCTTTTATTACATTTCACGCCTCTTGCAACAATCCCTTTTTAAAATCCATTTCATCAGTCCATTCATGTACTCACTCATTTATTTATTTATTCCCTCATTATTGAGACAGTTATTCAGCATCTACTGTGTGCCAAGCTGTGGATTAGACACTGTGAGGGATACAATGACACTTGGACACCATTGTTCCTCCCATGAAACTCATTAACTGAAAAATTTCCGGGGCATAAACACAAAGTACAGAGCTGCAAGGTGGTGTATCCCAAGCATCGTATGCTGTATTCATGCAGCAAATACCAAAGGAAATAGAAATGAGCAATGTCCCCCCTGGGGGGAAGGTTCAAAGGGGATGTTTAGATCACCTCTTATAGATAATGATGAGAATCATAGGCAGTGGACCATGATCTTGGAATTATGGATTTTTCTCAATCAGCAAATTCTAAAAGGACAGCTTGTTAGTGGAATAGCAGGAGCTGAGCTCTCTCTCCTTCCACATAGCTCCCAATTCTTGACCTCTTCTATCCTTCTCCATCCTTTCCTACTCCTCATTGCTCCCTCCCCCAGTCCTGAGACTCGTTCTGCCTCTTTTAATACCAGGCATCTTTGATGGCAGATGATTCTTGGGTTTAAGCTGTCAGAACGGAGAAGAAAAAAAGGTGTCATCAGAGAGCATGGCTGTCCAGATGGCTGCGTTGTTGCTGAGAGCATGTGTGTGTTCGTGTGTGCGTGTTTGTATGTATGCGTGTGGTCACGTGTTTACATGCATACGTGTGTAGTGAGAAAATAAGAGTGGAAGTGTGGAAGCCTCCAGCTGGTGACCACAGCCCCAGTGCCATGGAGACAAAGGTTGTGACAGCCTGTCTTACCCAAAGAGAAGGAAATGGTAATTTCTGCATCATGATGAGCACGTAACATGGGCAGCCTTTGTTAGCAGTATTTCCCTTGGAGAGTTTAAGGCAGAAAACTGGCTGAAATATTTTAGTGTCCCAGCTTCTGGGAATAATAATCCTGCCAGGCTGTCATGTTACGCTGGGCTTGGCTGTCTTTTCTCTCTCTAAGCATGTGTGAACAAACCTGCCACTTACACTGGTTTGCGTTGATTCTGCCCCTCCCTTCCCTTACCCTGCTATTCCCGAACCTGCCCATCTGCTTGTCTTGCCATCTGCACCTTCCCAGGCTGTGTGGGGCCGAGAGACCAGGGCTCCTGCAAGGGACCCTGCATCACCAATGTTCAAAATATTTATTTTTATCCTTACCCACTGGCCCTTCCAGAAGCATTTCTCATGTCCTTTGTTCCGCCTCTGATGGGCCCTTTATTCTTAACTTTTCCTGACTTTGTAGTCCTAGCCCCACTGTCACCATCCAAGCAATGACTTCTCTTTGAGAATTCTGGAATTAGGGTGTCAGAAAGGTTTATGATTGATGAGGTAAAGCTACAACTTCTTCTTCATGGCATATGGTTATTATAAAATAAAGATCAGGTTAACCAGTGATTTCTTATCCATTGGATAAGAAACAATGTACCAAGGAACAATGTGCTGCTTTGGTGAATCCACATGTGAATGTAAATTATTTTCAACCAAGAGATAATTTGTCTAAAAGGATGAGAACTTTCAAAATAAACACTTGAGCCTATACCTCTGCAAGAGGACTTTAAGAACATGAATGGAAGCTCCAGATTTTATAAAAGATGAAAGAGAGATTAATACCATCAAAAGATTCCTAGTGACTCACTCAAATCTGTGAAGGGATGAGGTAGATGAACCCCTGTATCACAAAGAAGTCATATCTGTCTGCTTTTCAGGGCACCCTCAGAGCTCTTCCACTCTGGCAAGATCCGGGTCAGCCTCCCTATCCTCATCTCTGGGTGTGTTGTGACCCCTTATCTGTACCTGTGGCCACATCTCTCCTATTATTTGGGTCATGAGTGATGGCTCAGATGGTAAAGAATCTACAGGAGAGATGGGTTCAATCCCTGGGTTGGGAAGAAGGTTGGGAGAAGGGCCACCCACTCCAGTATTCTTGCCTGGAGAATTCCGTGAACAGAGGAGCCTCGTGGGCTACAGTCCGTGGGGTTGCAAAGAGTCGGACACAACTGAGCAACTAACACTTTCACTTTCAGATAGATGGCAGGTAAAGAATTTGACCAGGAGTAGTCCTGGGATCAATCATTAAGTCACCTGCTAAGTGTTCGTTGAGCATCTGTTCCCTTCATGGAACAGCCCGAACTGAAATGACGGAAGAATACTAAGTGGGTCCTGATTAAGGAGTAGGTGAGTAATGGTTATTATTCATGTTTGTGTCTCTTTTGAGTTACAGTTTTGGAATACATGGACTCATTTGATCTTCATAATTACTCTATGGCTTGTGTGTTATTGTTCCCAATTTTTCCAATAAGGAAACAGAGACTTCAAATGGCTTGAGGAATCTAGGGTTAGAAGGGTCAGCAGGCTATCCGTTCTGCCTCTGCCTTCAGTTTCCTGCCCTGAAAGGTGGATGGTGCCTCTGGGCTCCCCATGTCAGAGCTTACAGGCACAGAGGGGCTATCCAGAGCCAGAAAATGCCATCCTGCTGAGGGGAGGGGACCTCAGTGTGCAACCTGGTTACCTTTCACAATTTTTTCTGTGACACTGAACCATTAAACGGAGAAGGCAATGGCACCCCACTCCAGTGCTCTTGCCTGGAAAATCCCATGGATGGAGGAGCCTGGTGGGCTGCAGTTCGTGGGGTTGCTAAGAGTCAGACACGACTGAGCAACTTCACTTTCACTTTTCACTTTCATGCATTGGAGAAGGAAATGGCAGCCCACCCCAGTGTTCTTGCCTGGAGAATCCCAGGGACGGGGGAACCTGGTGGGCTGCCGTCTATGGGGTCGCACAGAGTCGGACACGACTGAAGCGCCTTAGCAGCAGCAGCAGCAGCAGCAGCAGAACCATTAAAGGCTTCCCCCTGCCTCTGGATGGAGATGTGAGATAGGCATGCAATTGTTAAGGGGTACAAATCATTCCCAAGGTGAGTTGGATCCTGACAATGGATGTTTGGGTCACATGAGGGAAGAGTTTGGACAAGTTGGCCACAAGTATTTTGAACTTGATCTGAACATCATTATCTACTTTTGGTTACTGTATACTCCTCTGGGGTGGTTCCTCCTTTGTTTAGGAGCTATGGACCACAGGTGGCTGGGTGAGCCATCCTTACTCTCCAACAGAGTCAGGGTTTGTCATGCTGATCTTTCTTGGGCTTCCTAGGTACACCACATTGATGCTGCATTGTGTCACCCTCATAAGCCCTACCCAATGGAGGCAGACAGCTCATCTTAGCTGACTTTTTTTTTTTTGTACCCGACAAAAAGGGTTATGGTTGACGTCATTCTATCTGAGAAAGTCACCAATACACTTCTTTTGCTCCTAAGGTTGTGATCTAAGGAGATTTTATAGTTATGTTTTGGTCCATTGGGTACACGTTAGATATATTAATAGTTCCTCCCTCAGAAACAAGCATGACTGGGGACACCAAAGGGTCTATTGAATCCTGAGATCCAGAGAGCTCCATCTCCTCCTGTTATGACCCCAGTCAGGTATATAGTCAGACTACTCAAGGATCTTGAATCACTTGGAGAGTATCAGGGTTAGGATCTTCATCCAGCTCATAGACAGTGGCAGAGAACTACCACTTTTGAGCAACTCCAATGTGTCAAGTCCCTATCAAGTTCTTTATAAAAATGAGGTGGGTCAGATGCAGAAACTGGGTTCAGAGTGCTTTTGAAATTTGCTCAGCCTCTCACAGCCAGCAAATGATGTTTCTGGGTTTCATACTCAGGTTTGTATCCATTTTATTCTCGGACAAATCAAAAATCGCATTATGGTGAGCCGTGTAAGTTGTAAGCTCCCTCTAAGCTATTGCCACATAGCTGGGCCACTTTAGCTGTCAAAAAAATGTCCATCATCTTTGGTCAGGGTTGGTCATGAATTATGCAAGCTTAGATTTAAGTGAGGTCTTTAGGGATGCAGCCTTGCACTGAATACAGCTGCCTTGAGTTTAAAATAGACCAGATCAGGTGGAACTCTCTCTCTCGCAGTGGCCCAGCGATCTGCAGAGAGGTTGTTATCACCACTAACTCCTGCAGTCACTCTCTGGCACCTGGCCCCAGGTTCATAATGATGGCTGGATCATCCAGCTGTCAGACAGAATTAAAGTGAATGACAAACTTTACTTCTCTTTTCTGCCGACTAGACTCAGAGTGTCAGAGTTGGGGACAAGGACCTTAGAGGAAATGTTGGAAAAAATAAGACAAACCAGACCAGCACATCCATAAAATCAACTTGTAGTGTGGTAACATAAAGTCAGTAAATTTGGGAGCATCTAAGCCAGAGAGATTACACTCAAAGACCCATGAGGCCAGGCAGGTAACAGAGAGGAGCAACCCAGGGCCAGACAGGAGGGAGGGGTGGGGACCACAGAGAACTGACGGGGAGAAAGGAGCAGCCCGTACTCAGCTCCAGCAAGCAGGGCCATACCCAGTGCTGCCAGATCCTAGAAACTGAAAATCCAGATTAAAAATGTTGACAAATAACTAGAAAATCGTAAAACACTTGAGAGGCAGACAAATCCAATTCTGGATGTGACTTTTTGGCTGTGACTTACCCATAGACTTAAAGAGCTAATCTGATTTACCCAGGCCTAAATGGTGAGTGTGCTGTGATGTACCATCTCATCCCACCATGGGGAAGTCACCTTCCCTGATTCCTGGGCTCATGGTGGTGGCTGTGCAGTGGGCGGGGGAGTCCTGGGCTTGGTCCCTCTGTCTGCTCCTCACGTCACTCACGCAAATCCATTGAATTGCCACAATCCCTCCTTTCTCCCCAGTAAGATGGGAGTAATGACACCTGCTTCCTAGTGCTGTGTGACGAGCAAATGACACAGGGGATAGGAAATCACTTTGCAAACCGTGTGATGGACTGGGAGATGAGCATCATTTCTGAGAATGTATCCTGAGCCAGATAGCAATTTGCTGGGCCTTTTTCCCCCAGTCTTTCTCTTTCCAAAGCCCCGAGTCCCTTTGTTTGGGACTGATGTCATCTAGATAAGATAAATGACAGATGTCAGTGTGGCCATTCTTCATGAAAGGAGTAGGTACCAGAAAGGAGAGCAGGGAAATCTGTGTCCCAGGGGGTTAATGGAGAGGGTGAGGATGGAATGGGATGTGTATATCCAGAACAGGTTCCTTCTGTGGCTCCGAGAAGCCTGACTGTCTCTCCTCATTGTGTTTGGAGAAGCAGCACTTTTCCCTTGCACTACGCATCAGCAGCATTTCTATCTGACATTTATATTACACACAGTTCATATATGGCCTGCTGTGCTGACTGCATGTAAAATACTAACATATCCCCTGAGCCTGCAACACAGACACAACCTGTTACTTAATTTTATTTAAAAAATTCTATACCACTCTGTCAATCGCCACAAGCCCCTAGTTTGTCCATTTTAAGGCATTTTTGAAGTTCCCAAACAATTAAAGTCACTCAGAGATGCTACTTTTCCCATACATGAATTACCCAGCCCACCAATTCCTCTGAACACATCACCTAATTTGCATTATTCCTTGGTTAAATATAGTATTTGCATGCATAAAGAATAATCTTTGAATATGAAAAGGAATTTTATGATATTGCAATATATTGAGCTCTTTGGAGGAAAGATATTATGTAAATCTCAAAATTAAATATTAAAACAATATTACACTGCTGCCTGTGAAAATTTAGAGTGTTACGATCCATATGCTGAATCTAGTCTGTTTTTAAGGGCTGGTCTCATTGGAAATTAGCAGGTGAAATTTGCTCTAGAGCAGAGAGAAGATTGAGTCGAAACTTCAAAAAGATGGGAATGACTTTAAGGAAAATTTTCATTGAAGTTAATAAGGAAAAGTTTTTTAAAAACCTAAAGTCAATGAAAATTTTACTGTCCTCAATTCAATTTCATAGTTCATTTCATTGCTTTCTTATCATAAAAAGGTTGTTTTTATTGTTTCTGAAGCCCTGCTATTGAGAAGGAACATCCAAGCAGCCTCAGAGAGGTCCTGCCATTAGCAAATAGAGTTTCTTGTGTTTTGAGCTGAGCAGGTCAGCATGTAGCATTGCCCTTGACCAAAGTCATGGGCTTCCACTACTGGCAGCCTTAGGTTCTGCACTAGACGGTGACCTCTGCAGAGACTCAGACTTCCCACCCCACCCCAGCTTCATGAGAGAAGGACCACACAGCACTAGGCACAAAGTCTTGATAAATATTTGCCACGCTTCTTTAGTCCCTGCATATGACATATGTTTGGTTGATGGGCAGTGATCGTAATATGTCCTGGTGATCCACAGGTGGGCAAGTGATCCTTCTAGGTCAGCAGGGAACCAGGTCCCTTCCTCCCCTATAGATCCTAGAGGGAAAATGTAAGGGACTGATTGTCGGGTATTACCAGGAGCCCCAGTGCTCTCAAAGGAACATAGTGAGATGCAGCCACATTCAGAGGGGGATTTGTTTGTTTGTTTAAGCATGCTAACTTTGGAAATGTACTCACCACAGTCTTTGCGATTGCCTTCCACTTGCCGATTGCTTGCCTTCTGCTTCTAGGGGCTCTCATTCACTGACTCGACAAATATTTATTGAGGTCTTCTGTGTGTCATTCATGGTTCCAAGCACGAAGAACACAGGAACAAACAGCACAGACAGGAGTCTGTGTCTTGGGGAGCTCATGTTCTGGTCCCCAGCATTCATTGAAACTGGGCTCAGAGGCCCAGAAGGGCACCGAGGGGGATCTCAGCTGGGCTCTGGGTTCCACAGCCTACTGAAGTGCCAGCTCACACTTTGTGAGAGTTAGGATGTGATCACATGCTGCTGCTCAAGAGCTTTCAGTCTGGGGAGGCTGTTGGCCACACAGGTGTGCACTCAGTTGCTCAGTCATGTCCGACTGTGCAGCCCCAGGGACTGTATCCAGCCAGGCTCCTCTGTCCATGGTATCCTCCAGGCAAGAATGCTGGAGTGGGGTGCCATTTCCTTCTTCAGGGGCTCTTCCTGACCCAGGAATCAAATCCTCATGTCTTGCATCTTCAGCATTCTCTTTACCACTAGTGCCATCTGGGAAGCCCACACAGAGACAGTACTGGGTGGAATATTATATTATTCATTATCTGAGCAGTTGGAACTTCTTGTGGACAGATTTCACGTGCTGGGCCACTCAGTGGTTGGGCATAGGTATGCTCCCTGTTCCAGTCCTGAGCAATGCCTAGGGATGCTGCTAACAGCTTGAGAATAGCTGCATTGCTCTGAGGATGACTGGAGGGCCCCATGGACCCTGGGGACCTATTTGCTCATTTTACTAGCTCTTGGGCCAAGCGCTCTAGGTACAGAGTTTGTTAGGTGAAAAGGAGATTGCCGGCAGTGAACTATAGTAAGATCCTCTCCTGTTCAAAGTCCGAATGAGATTGTTATCACCCTCTTTACAGAGGGAGCCTCCAGTTGGATCAGGAGATAGTTTCTGTCTGCTTTGTAGCCCAGACAAAGGGGGTGGCCCAGTCAAATGAGCTGGCTCCTTGCTCCTCTGGGAAATGTCAGTTCCTTGAACAGAGTGTCATCTCCAGGAGAGTTGGGTCCTATATCCATCTGTGTGGCTATGGTTTCCCCGTGTCTAGCTAGCTGCCTAAAATAATAGCATTTGAGAAATGTTCATTGAATGAATTAATAAATTATCAAATGAACGTATGAATGGATGCCTCAGTCCTTCTTAAATTCATCTCAGATATCAACAAATGGTATAGCTTGCGTTCTTTGGTGGTCTTTCCTTCTTCTGGCATCTCTTGGCAGGCACTGTGATTAGAGTTGAGACCCCACATTCTCCCAGATGTTGCTGAGACCTGGACTTCCTGGGTGCAGTGTTCTTCCAAAACACGGCCCTGTGTGGGAGACACTCAGCCACGCCGGGCGGGGGTTGGATTGCCCCTTCCCCCACAGTCAGGGCCCCAGCTGCTCCAGCAGGCACCAGCGGGGATGTCAGGGTGGCATTCCAGGGCTGCTGTCTGTCCACCTGCATGCTGGCTCCGCGCCTATCATTTTCACAGCACTATCCATGTTAAACAGGCAGAAGCACCAGGGGTTTTTGAATGCAGCAATTAACAAAACAGTAATCAAGCTAAGTGTTTAATTTCAGAAAATTAACATCTTCTCTGAGCGGATATGAAAGATGGGGAAAAAAGACACATTACACATTCTGGGTAAATAAAGGCAATGCTGGACCCCAGATTTATTCTAGTGCAAGGGGCACTTTTTGCCAGCATCCCAGGCCTGGGGCTCAGTTTCCTCTGAGAGCAGAGCTGCAGGGCAACATCAGCTGTAGTATTGAACCCTGGAGATTTGAATATGTGCTTGTATTTCTTCCTTTCTGTCTTTTTTTCTGGACAGAACAAATGCTTTCTGTATCCAGAAAAGCTCAGGGGAACAAGCACCCATTCATGACCCTGGGAGCCCCATAGAAACCCCCCATGCATGTGTTGTCATCTGAGCTGTACTAGTTGTAAGGACAATGCCTGAGTTCTTAGATATACACGAGTTGTTTGTGCACGTGGACTGTATTTCTCCTGATGGACCAGAGCTCCTAAAGGAAAAGACCAGGTCTCACGGCTCCAGTAATCCCGGTACCTCTGTGCAGTGTCCCGTGTCCCAGGAAGTCCTCTTGGGCCTGACATAATGTTCACAGTTTGGTGGCATCTCCTGACCCAGTACACTGCCATTTGTTTGCAGGAACGGGTTTACATGTGGGGAGGGAAGCTTGTGAGGAGGTGGGTGTTGGGGGTGCTGGGTGGAGACAGGGCTTCCTGGTGTCTGTAGGCTCATCTGATGCCCTTGAAGGGGGAGAAGACAAGGAGGGCAAAGAAGGAGGCCTCAAAGGGTCACTGAGGTTCAAGGCTCAAACAGGTAGCCCCGAGTCTCCGAGGAGGTGCTGCAACTCAGCAGGGAGACAGGCTTCAGGAGGCTGAGTGGGTGCCGCCTGAGGGAACACAGGGGAACTGAGTTCTCATAAGCCAAGGCTCCCCAGGGAGGGTGCTGGAAGTCTGGCTCAGTGAGCAGCTTTTCTATGGGCTCCTCAGGCAGCCTACATGGAAAACAAAGAAACCAAAGCAGGAGAATGAAGGGCTGATTTGCAAATATGTTGGAGATGCAGAGGGGCTCCCAGAAGGGCAGAGGGATGGTGGGCTGGGTTCTGTGCATGTGTCACTGGTGGAGATTCTGAGTGCCCAAGCAGAGATATTATGTATGCAGTTGGACATTCGGTCTTCTATTTTCTCTGTAGGTGGGAGATAAGCTTGGTTGCTGAGAATAAAAGAGGAGGCTTTGGGGTCGAAGGAGAATGAAAAATGTTAGGCAGTGCACTCCAGAGAAGGGGAGATGGAATTGACCAGAGAAATTCAGCATTTCTAGAAAGTATTTTGAAGGCTCATTTGAAGTTGGTGATCTTCCATTTACAAAGCTGCCCACTTGCCCTGTTGTGTGGCTTTCTCAGCAGTGTCTGGCTGCTCAGAGCAGGCCCTATAGAAAGAGGATGGTGGGTCTCTCTCAGGTTGAGTTTTACTGGTTGTGTGCTATGGAAAGATGAAGGCAACTCACTCCTGTTGCTTAGGGGAGTATTGTCAATTACGCTATTGCAAAATGGGACCCAAGCTGGATGAAGCAGGATACGAATTAGGATAGGGCTATGCAGAAACAGTTAAGCTGTGGGGGGTGGGGTGGGGCTGGGGGTGTGTGGGTGGAGTTATCAGAGGTTGCCCCAGGTGGGCAGGCTGCTTGCATTCAAAAAGTATACTTGATGTGTGGCTTTGAAATTGGAGCAACTTCAGGCTAGGCCAGGTCCAAGTGAATGTCAGGAAGGGGAGGATTTGGAGGAGTTGTGGGGGTTGGGGAGTGAGTGTGCGTTGTTCAGGTGGACCTTGGAGTTACCCACAGGAGGGCGAGGCACAGACTGAGAAGATGACAGAGAGGGAAGCCCAAGGCTTCAGTGAGTCAGGGAGTGACGTGGGAGGGAGAGCACCGCCGTCCCAGGCTCGGGGAGCAGCGGTCCAGCCCAAGGGCATTTGTGCAGAGGGTGCAGGTGGATGGGGCACAAGGAGGACACGGCCCACCTCCTGACCCTGAGGTGTGCTGGGCATGAAGTCATAACCACCATGCTGGGGAGAGCCGCAGGACGGAGGGGTCTGCAGGGAGAGCTACTGTTCCCTAAGGAAGACATGGAGGGAATGTTCTGGAAAGAGCCTGGTGGAGGCCTTGGGGAGTTTTCTGGTTCTTGAGCAGTCATTTTGGAGGGCCTGGGGCAGAGGTGTGCAGGGTGGTGAAGGAGGAAGTCAAGGTCAAGGGGATGGAGGCCCTGAATATGGTGGGGATGGAGTGTAGGGAAGGCTCGCCGCTGGGCAGTGCCCAGCTTGCAGGGGACATCTTGGCCCTGAGGCCAGAAGACTTTGACCTCCAGGCCCAGGGAGGAGAGTCACAGCGGCTGCAGGCATGGGTCCCCTCTCTGGTGTCAGCGTGGTGATGACAGGCTTTGGGTGGTGGTGGTAGGTGCCCTGCTGCAGGTGTGTGGGTGAGAATCACGGAGCAAGAGGGCACACGGGGTGTCATCTGCTCTCCCCTGTGGCCTCTTTGGTGCCTCCTGTGATCAAGCATTCAGCAAACCAAGGCTACCATCTCTCTGGTCCCACAGGACAAAGGCTGACAGGCCTGTGGGAGGTGAAGCTGAACGGCCTGCCCCAGCCACCCTACAAGCCACCCTGGGGCCCCTGCCTAAGACAGACATCACCTGACAAGAACCCCCATCACTCACACTTCCCCTCACAGCCTCCTGCTGCCATGGGGCACAGCATTCAGGGTCACTTCCTTTTACCAGCGCACCTTCTGGTTGCCCCAGGAGAGAGAAATTGCCAGGAGGGATGACCCAGCAGGCAGAGCGGCCCCAGGACACACTCACTAGGATGTCTCATCCTCCTAGCATAGGGATCTGTGCACATTCACCTCTGTGGAGCCCCTGATCTCTGCAACCATGAATTATGTGACCCTGCCCATGCTGTGCATCCTCCAGGGGTTCTGAAGATGCTAGGAGCTTGAGTATATGGGGAGGGGAGAGAGAGTCCATCTCAGGGTCAGGAACCATGCTGTTTCAGACTCTGCTCTAGCTTGCTAGGGACAAGGAAGTCAGCTTTCTCTCTCTCTCTCAGTGCTATAATCCATAAATTGTAAGAATTGACAGAAAACTGAATAATCCCGGATGTCCTTTTAAAATGTAACATTCTGATTTCTAGACAAACAGTTTTCAAAGTTGAGCTTGCCCCAGAATCCCCTGGAGGGCTTGTTAAAACTCAGGCTGTTGGGCTCCACTGCAGGGTTTCTGATTCAGTAGGTCTGGGGTGGGGCTCAAAATGCCGCATTTCTTCCCAGTTCTCAGGTGATGCTGATCTGGGAATACATTTGAGAACTAGCAGGTAGAGGATTCCAGGAGAGAACCAGAGAATTCTCGGGTCATTTCAGATAATTGCCTCGGAGGTAATTATCAGAAACAAAGGCCTCTGCTGTAAACCCACACCCCCAGAGCAGCCCCCAGGCCCCAGCCCCCACTGTCACATGACCCCTTGGCTTAGAATCAAACCCTTAGTGGGTGGACCAGTGAAGGAGGTGCCTCCCAGTGGGTGTGGGGCTGACTCAGGTACCCAGGCTGCAAACCGTCACTTTCTCCCCGATCACACTTGGTTGAGCCCGTGATGAGACTCAGGTAATACTCTACAACAGCATGGAAGTGATGCCACCCACCCAGAGCAGTCCTCTGTCCCCAGGGGAGTCAAGGTACAGAGGGAGATTGGAACGGATTGTCTGGGGCATCTCAAGGCAGGGCTCAGAGTGAAAGCAAAGACGCCAATGCCCACATTAGGGAAAAACAATTAGAAAAACAATGAATTCTGCTTTTGTATTCATACCCAGTCTCCAAACTAATTGCTTATTTGTTTAATCTAGTTTGACCAGAAATGTTACTGCACCAAAAATATTTAATGAGTCAGGTTTCCTAATGTAAAATTCAAGCCTATTTGTGCAATGAAATGAGTTTTCATCAACAGAAGAGGAACCTGTTATCTAAGCATTACCTTCTCAACAAAATTCTCTCCTAGAATAGGGATGTCAGAAGAAACAGATTCCTCTGCACACAGTTCATCACTTGCACAATTCTTCTGTGTGCAAATTATTCTTTGTCATCAGTACTATTGGGTCTGATGTCTTTAGCTGGCATTTATAGATTTTGGGTTTTTTCTAAGGGTGTGTTTCATGTAAAGAAAAAGATAATCGACCACCCCCAACTCCTCAGGTTCAACCTCATCACTAGTGCCTTTTAGGAACTCACAAAAGTTAATCTGAGGTCTCAAGGGGAGGCTGCCCAGCAGTTTGGTTCCCTCCACAAACCCTTTAGAGTCTGGGCTGACGAGATGGAAAATGGACTGGCCTCAAGGTTCTGGGACCCCTGTTTTTGAATCACCCAGAGCAGCACTGCATGGTTCTGTTTCACACTTTATGCTTCAGGGAATCTTTTCTTGGGAGAAAGAATTCCACAATTTGAAAAGAAAAGAAGTTAGCAAACCATTCATGTTAGGCTAACATTTCAGCTGAAACATTCCAGTGAGATGGGAATGGCCCCAGCCTCCCCAGTTTCTGCCTCTGTGATCTAGAAGCTCTCCTGTCCCATTCCCCTGAGACCTCTATACTCAGACCCACTCCATATTCCTTCCCAGGTACAGGCTGCAGAATCACAATTCTGCCTTCCCACCCCACATCTTTCTCCTTTATAGGTCATTGTCTGAGTTTGACCTTTAAACCTGTGATTTTGACCCCTTTTACTTCTAATGCCTTTGGAGAAGAGCCCCTGATCATTCCAGTAAAGGCAGACTTTTACTGAGCATCTGTTATGTGCTAACACAGTGGGAAGAGGGTAAAAACAAGACCTCTACCCTAAAGAATTTACTCCAGTGATAGAGAGCAGAGCTGATCACCTGGGAAGTTAGGTCCCAGTGCGCTGTGTCCCAAGGTGGTAATTACAGTCCAATGAGCTTTATTGAAAATAAGGACTGAGTTGGGAGGAAGGAAGGGACACTCTGCTGGGCGTGGTCTGACACAGCTAAGCCAGGGCAGTGTGTGGCGTGATCTGGGCCTTGGTGGGGTTATGAAGAGAGGTGGGCAGAGGGGGTGGTTCTCCAGGCAGAGATCCCCAAAGCGGAGTTCTGCTGGGATCAGTGAGTAGAGCAGTGAGATGAGAGCAGCGCATCCTCCAAGGGTGGGAGGCAGCCTGGACTGGCCAGAGGCTGCCACATTGTGAAATGTTAGAGATCTCTTTCCAATGGGGATCCAATGAATGTTTTGGAACATCAGAGGAAGTAGGTAAAATGAGCTTTGGGATGGTTAATCTCGCTGTACTATAATATGAAGAGGCCCAGAGGGAGACAAGGATCAGGGACAGGGTGTTACGTGTTAGTCAATGTGCGTGACCAGACCAGAAGAAATGTGGGCACAGAGCCAAGGGACCCTCCATGACTCCTGGGCCTGACTCACACCACCGGATGATTGGGTCCTGCCTCATCCCCTCCCCACAGTCACAAGCTCTCCTTGTCCTCAAGGACAAGGCACCCCATCGTTTATTTCCTAGATTACTTCCCAGCAAAACTGCAGGTCACCCCGAGATGTTACAGGAAACCATCTTTCTTCCGGAGCATTTGTCACACCAACCTCCGGGGAACCCTGCTGTTAGCCTTCCTGTTCTCTAAGCCCATTCTTATTCATCGCTCCACTTTGACTGGGTTGACATGTTTATTTATCCCCTCAAAGATATTTATCATACAAATACCCAAGGCCTGTCACGGAGTTGTGCTTTTCACATTTACCTTGAGGACCTATGCCCAGGGATTGATTTGCATCTATGAACAGTGGTGGACCCAGAAGGAGACTTTGGGCTGGTTGCCAAGTCCCCACTGTTGGCAGACTGGATCAAGTTGGAAGAAGCAATGGACCACACAGGGCACATCCTCAGAACATTTGAAAACCTCATAACATCAGGGCTAATATTCCTATTTTATAGTTGAAGAATTTAAGGTCCAAAGAAGTTAAGTAACCTTAACCCATGACCACACAGTAAGCAGATGGCAAAGCCAGAATAGGGGCCCCCCTCTCTCTGTAGCATTTCTAGGGCCCCAAGCATGGTCCATCTGCATTTTTGCTAACTCCTGCTGCTCTGGGCTGGGACTTTGGCTCCTTACCATTCCTTACCACCCTCCTTGTTTTCCTCACAGCTGGGTTCTATGGTATAGATTGCAGGTGATTAGTGTAGGGATGATTTAGCTGGGAAATGCTACTCTAGAAAGAGTAAGAGAGTTTAGCATTACCATGTGATCCAGTAGTTCCACTCCTTGGCATGTACCCAAGAGAAATGCAAATATAGGTCCACACAGAAACTTACACATGAATGTTCTTAGCAACATTATTCACAATAGTCAAAATGTGGAAACAACCCAAATGTTCATCAAATGATGGATATTTGTCCTAGAAACAGCAATGCCCAGCATGATAGAAGTGGTGATAAACCTCAGATGGCCACTGTTCAGGCTGGGGCAGCTGTATCATTCTGAGGGGTCACTCTGAGGACCACCCCCCACTGTGCAAGCATTTCTTCATGGGAAGACTGAGGAAAGCTGCACCAGCCAGCCCAGCATGAGTTATTGTGAGGGAGGCAATGGACACTCCTATCCATGGGCCTCCTTGAGAAGCTCAGACAGGAGAACCCCTAACTGGAGAGGCCATGTGTCTTCCAGGACATTTGCTAAGCTTGTTACCTGAGGCCAATCAGAGGGGACTCAGCAGTGACCCTCTAGGGCCTCACAGCAAGGCTGCCCCTGGCATGCTTTCTACCTGCAGAAGAAACACTGTTTTCCCCTTTAGGTGAGATTTGCTGAACTCTGACAATTCAAGTTCCATATTTTCATAACCTCTTCAAACATCTCACTCCAATTATTGTTGTTGTTCAGTTACTAAGTCATGTCTGACTCTTTGTGACCCCATGGACAGCAGCATGCCAGCCTTCCCTGTCCTTCACTGTCCTAGAGTTTGCTCAAACTCATGCCCATTGAGTTGATGGTGCCATCCAACCATCTCATCCTCTGTCACCCCCTTTTCCTCCTGCCCTCTATCTTTCCCAGCAACAGGGTCTTTTCCAGTGAGTTGGTTCTTCGCATCAGGCGGCCAAAGTAGTAGAGCTTCAGCTTCAGCATCAGTCCTTCCAGTGAACATTCAGGGTATAAGCTGATATAATATAATATATATGATATAATAGATCAGCTTAATTTTAAATGCATGTGTGTTTTGCTATTATTTTTCTTCAAAACTACTGATAAATACTTTGGTTATCTTAAATAAAATATTTTAACATCATTTATTATATCCCCAAGTGCATTATGGTGATAAATGTTGAAAGAATTCTTTGAACATAAAAGTCAATGAAGACATTAGGAAGTAATTTTTAATAAGGAAAGATAATGCTTTAGAACTTAGTAATTGTCCTAGGGAAAAAAATATCAATCTGTTCTAGCATTTGGAATCTGAGATGCCTAATCCTTGGGAAAAAACTGCCCCTATCAAATAGAGAAAATAAGGAGTAAGAGAAAACTTTGAACATGACTGAAGTCTGTAACTTGATTAAAAGGTTAAGCAAGGAATATTTTAAACATAAAATGTTTGGTCCAGGAGAACCCAAGATAGGAAATCAGGTTCCACAGTAAGACTCCATGGTCCACATTTGGGGTTATTAAATTCCAGACAGAATCACGCCACCCTCCGAAGACCCAGCTGGAGTCTCAGAGGGCTGCAGGCCCTCCAATCTCCATTGGAGCCCTTCCTTACAAATGGAGGGCTAGTAGGTGGTCTACCTGGCCCCATCCATGATGCCACCGGCAGTGACCTATGACCAGATTGGACTGACACTTGTCCCACGTCACCTGTGAGTTCTTTCATAACTTGCAACTGGGACCATTCCATCCCTGCAATTTATCCACATCTCATTTGTCAGTTCAGGCAGGAACATTCTGTGCACTCTCGCTGCTGAATGTGATATACCAGCTTAGATCTGTCTGCTTCAAAAGCAGTTTGGGAGGAAGGTCTCCCCAAGGTCTTCCTTCACAACAACAGAGACAAAGGACTCAGCCCACCTGCCTTTGCATTTTCTCCATTCCTGAGCCCCTGGACCAATGACGTTTAAGTCTCTTTCTGCTTCTGACACAGTTAAAGGGCTTTTTATTATTGGCTCTAGACACTCTTTCAGACACTCCTGGTTCTGATTCTGTTTGAACCTTCACACAGATTTTCCTCAGTGCCTGACAGAACACTTGTCATTGCTTCTCCACTCTCCTCTTTGGATCCTGGCTTCCTGTTGGGTTGGCCTCTTTATTTTGCTGAGAAGAAGTTCAGGGCAATTTTGAGTATGTTTAGATTTTTTGAGCACTGGCTCTTTAGGCTGAACATATCTTTCTTTTTTTTTTTTTAATTGTATTGAAGTATAGTTGATCTACAGTGTTGTGTTAATTTCTGCTGTACAGCAAAATGACTCAGTATGGCTTCCCTGATAGCTCAGTTGGTAAAGAATCTGCCTGCAATGTAGGAGACCCTGGTTCAATTCCTGTGTCAGGAAGATCCGCTGGAGAAGGGATAGGCTATCCACTCTAGTATTCTTGGGCTTCCCTTGTGGCTCAGCTGGTAAAGAATCCACCTGCAATGCAGAAGACCTGGGTTCGATTCCTGGGTTGGGAAGATCCCGTGGAGAAGAAAAAAAGCTATCCACTCCAGTATTCTGGCCTAGAGAATTACATGGACTGTATAGTCCATGGGGTTGGGAAGAGCTGGACACGACTGAACGACTTATGCTTTCACGCATATATATATATATATATTTTATAATGATTTATCACAAAATATTGAATATAATTTCTTGTGTTATACAGTAGGACCTTGTTGTTTATCCATCCTATATATAATCATTCATAGCTACTAATCCTGAACTCCTGGCCCATCCCTGCCCAGCATTCTTCTCCCTTGCCAACCACCAATCTGGTTTCTGTGTCTGCGAACACATCTTTCTTGATCAGTACCTTCTTTCCAAATAGCCCCTAAATTAATTCTTTGTCCTTGCTTTTTCTAAAGAAAGGTCTATATTTGCTTACTTGCTAAATTTTAATAATGTTCATTTCTTTCTCTCTGTAGAATGTTTAGTTTAGTCAAAAGTGATCTGTGTGCTTGCAAAGAAGAAATTCTTTCAAGGATTCAGTGAAACTAGCCCTTCATCTGAGGATGCAGGTTTATGAGAAAAGATAGCTGGCCAGGGTATACTGTTCAAACCATTGTACTTGGAGTTCCAGGAACTGCTTCTTTGAATTAATTTTCCCTCCTATCTTACTCTGATTTAGTTTTGCTAAAAGCAGTTGGTATTTTAATGAATACCTGAGCACTTTTTAGTTTTGTTTGGTCTGAAGATTTTCTTGCATATAAAACATTGGATTTAGAGGTGGCATTTGCACTTGAAGGAAAAAGAAGTTGTCACCGTAGGTATTGACTGATGACAAAATACCAAATGTACGCTGCCCCTGATCTTCAGGGAAGTGGAGTAATACTTTCTCACTTTCTTCCCTATGCAAAATCCCATCTCAATTAAAAGGTAAGACATTTAGAATGACCTATATGAGGATAAGCAGCCTGCCATGGGGTCTGTGACCACAATGTCATCACCATAAATCTGAGAAATGCTGGCCGTGGTGGCTGTCACCCTCTGGCAGTTTCTCCTGGGTCTGTGTGCTGCTGATGGGCTACCAGGATGTCCTTGCCACCTATGTAACAGGGGCATTCCTGTCTGTGGATTTGACTCCTTTGATTCTGGATCAACCCACCCTATGAGGGTCTCTTTGTCATTTGACCCCAACCGGGACCTCCAAGCAGGACTGTGACTTTACTTGTCCTTCTGTCCTGAGTGGTTAGAGCAGGGGCCTGGCACCTTGGGTGGCAAATATGCTAAGTTTTGAATGATGGCTTTCCAGGGATTCGAGGCAAAGAAAAGAACCAAGCCTATCAAAATCCTCAGGTCATTGGGATTAATCTTTCCAATTTTTAATACATAATGCTTCAGCTTTGAGGCAGAAGGATCCTGAAAAGCTATGTGGCCCTGATATGAGTAACATCATGTCAAATGAGCCTGTTTCCACAGAGGACTGAAAGGGTAGCCCCTTCAGTGTGGTGGGTGGGGGCAGGGGTTGGGATGGTGGGGAGAAGATTCAAAGAGGCCATTCCCACCCATCCTGGTGAACCCAGCAGGATCCCAGACCATCTCTACAAACTCCAGAACACAGCCTCGCTCTCCCTGAAGCAGCTTCATCCTCTCCTGGCTCTGCACACAGTGAACACAGGTGTCGGAGAGACAGTCAACCCCCACCCCCACCCCACCCCCTACCATTAACAATCCAGCCTGTGCCAAATCCATACTCGGTGACTAATTTTACTTTAGTAACTCAACAGCGGCACCTCACACATCCTGTCCTCCTAGGAACACTGCTGCTTGGCTTCTAGGCGATCACACTCTCTGGTTCTCCTTCCAGAACACTGGTCTTTCTCTTCAGGCCCCTTGGCAGCTTTCCCTCATCTCCTGAATCTTAGACAATGTAACCTCTTCTGCTCCTTCTCTTGGTCATTTCTATTATTTCCAGTGCTTTTGATATGACATACTGGTGACTTCAAATTTATATCTTCAGCCCAGACCTCTTTTATATGCATCTGTCCTCAGCCATCTACTAGTCTGGTACACCCTAGATGTCTCAAAGCAAGAAGGTCCCAAGTAGAGCACCTGGTCTTTCCTTCCAGACTGCCTATACCAGTGTCTTCCCTGATCTCCCTTATGCCCCTACCCAAAAACTTCCCAGCTGCTCAAACCAGAAACCTTGGAGTCATGATGACTCTTCTATTTCTTCCACATCCCACATTCACTGAGATAGTCTTAAGTATATTCAGAATCTAACCATCCCCATTCTCACTGCCTCCACCACTCTGAGCCTGGTCCAAATCACCATGATCCTCTAGCTAGACTATTGCAGTTGTGTTAGGGTAGTTCTTTCAGCTTTCCCACCGCCTCTGCACTCCATTTGCAACACAACAGAGGGTGATACATGAAACATGATGCCACTCCCCTGTTTGAAGACCTTCTCATGAGTCCCCATCTCGCTCAGTAGAAGCCAAGGTCCTCTTTTAGTGTTCCTGCGGCCCTACCATCTGTGGCCTCGTCTCTGCACCAGTTCCACTGGCTCTTTACTGTTGCCTGGCTGCTCCCAGATCAGAACATTGCCCTGACATTTCCCTCTCATGGGCTCTCCTCCCAAGTATCCACCTGCCTCCCTTTCTTCCCTCCTCCATCCCTTGCTCCTACACCTGCTCCTCAGGCAGGGCCTGACTGACCACCTGATTCAGAATTGCAGCCTCTCCCCAGCTGGCCTCCTGCATTATAGCATTCTGTATCCCTTCTCCTCTGCTCCATTTTCCCCCACTGTACTTGATATTTTTAACATACCTTGTAATTTGTATATTTATTATGTCTAGTCTCTGTATCCCTCCACTAGAAAATAAGCTCTGTGAAGACAGAAAATGTTAAATTGTTCACCATGGGCTCTCTAGAACCTAGAATGGTTACTGGCACATGACAGATGCTCAGTAAATACTTGTTTAAATAGTTAATTAAGTGGATCTGGGCCATGATCCTAAGTTGGGAGGAAGAGAAGATGCATGTGATAGTTGAGGCAGGATCAAAAATTATTTCCACTTACTTGACAAATAGGCCAAATTCAACACTGTGAAGGTACATGTAAATCCCTGTAGTCCAAGCGAAAAGCCAACTCTATAGACAAAAGATGAGGAGCATACCATGGGAAAACCTAAAGGTTATATTGACAGTGGTTTCAAAATCAAATCGCAGGTATGTGTTTTTGAAGCAAAGGCTTATGGTCATATGAATAGAGGCATAGTACACGGGTCATGGTAGATATTAGTTTTACTCTAATCTTTGCTGTTCGAACAGCAGTAAGAGAATTGGATTCACCTCAGGGCCTTATGCCTAAAGAGATTTAGATAACAAGCCTCATTTGGAAGAGAGCCACCTCAGGTGGCAGCATATCATGGGAGAAATTTCCATAGGATCTGGCCATTCTTTTCAGCAGGAAAAACTCAGGGGAGACCTAACTAGTTTCTTTAGCTATTTGACAAGCCATTCTGTGAAAGAGGGAGCATTCTGTATTCAGTTGGCAGAACCAAGACCAGTGGGAAGCTCCAAGACATGTTTCAGATAAGGATAAGGAAGACATGCACATTGGTGAGAGATACCCAGGCCTGGAGCAGCAACTCCTGTTGTCAGTGAGCCTCCTGTCCCCAGGGATGCAGCAGGGCTGGCAGAGAATAATTGATAGGGGGATTCAGAACTGCGTCAATTCAGGTCCTCCATTCACAGATGCCACGATGAAACCAGATATAGCAAAGGTTTATTGGGGAAGCGGGGTGGAGGCCAGAGGAGGCTGGGAGAGCTATCAGACCACAGTGAAGATCTGATCCCTCTAAAGGAGAGAGGGAAGGAAGAAGGATTGAGTGGGAAGAGCCTTAGACAGACACGAGTTGCAGGGAAGTGTTGGGAAGTCCAATGGGGCGTGTTTGAGCATAAGTTACCCATTGGAAGTTAAGAATGGACCTGTCATAGCATCCCCATCACTTTCAGTCATTGGGTGGGAGCAGCGTGTGGGAAACAGCTCCACATGGATGCAGTGATATATCTCAGAATGCTGCAGCTGGGGCCATTAGTCAGTTATGCTCCCAGGAGTAGGAGCTCTGAGGGGCGCATTTTCACAGACATCACAAGGTCTCTAATGGGATGTGGGCAAAGTCCCAGATGAACACTGTGATTCTAAGGGCTCATCACAGCACCTCTCACTCTGTGCTCTCTTTATGGCTCCCCCAGACTATGAGTATCTTCCTAATATCTTCCCTGCATCTCCACCCCGCCCACGGGCCTCATGCAGTAGGTGTCTGCTGAGAGTCCTAGGATCATGGAGAAACGGAGAATGAGGGAGCCCTGTGACCCAGCAGCTGTGCTCTGTAATTTCAGGTCCTAGAGGGGAATCTGTTAACTTAAATCCAGGACAGTAAATGCCACTCAGCCAAAGTCCCCAGAGAAAGCCTTGTAAAGTGGAGTTCGTGTGAGGAAGCGACCTTCATCACTGCAGAAGTGCCAGGACTAAACGGAACAGCCCCTGAACAGAGCGCAGACTGCAGCCTCATCCATTACCCGCTTCTTTCCTAGACAGACAGCCCTCATTTATTATTTCCAGACTGTTTTCATTTTACTTACACTGTGTGAAAAATGTTGAATTGGGAAATAAATAATATTCTTTTTAAACAGAGATTTCGGAAGCACTTCACAGATTTTGAAATTATTATTCTGTTTCCAAATGTTTGGTTTGTGTATCATTTCTTCATTTATATTTGTGAGCGCTCAATAGCAAATGTCCTCATTTGGAAAACTCTGACAGAAGTCAAAAAGAACTCTGTTGCTGGCCTGTATTCATATCTTTTGGAGAGATGCCGCCTCTCTTCCTTTTGAAACACAGCAAAATCTTCCATGCAGTCTCAGAAGATGTTTGCTAGAATACTCTTTTCCACTGCACAGCAATTCAGCACTGACCAGCTTGACTCTTTTGCTGACAGACTTTGCCTCCACATTCTCTTCTCTGTGAGGCTCACCCCATTACTACAAGACTGAGGTTCCTTCAACACCATCTGCTCAAAAACAGTCCATCGCTCCTCATGATCCATTACCTGAAACGTAGATTTTTCCTTCTGGTCACGCCCTTCATGCCTAACTCTGGCTTTGTCAGTTCATACTGTTCTCCTGTGGTTTTTCCGGCCATCTCTTGTTTTGGTGAAACCTTTCTTCTGCTTGTTCACTCCAGAGACTGCCCTCATACATGTCTTCCTGCCCTTAATTATCACCTTTTCTCTCCTTTGGTACCAAAACTCAATTCATTCTGCAAAACCTACAGGAAATTCTATAGATCCAGCTGAGCTGATGAGAAAGAAAAGGCAGAGTTCCAACCCAATAGCATTTCTCTGCCTATTTATCTCTGAAAGACAACCTTTCTCATATCATCAAGGGTCTTTTCATCTGCCCTATCTCTTCCTCTCTCTGCAGCCCCTTCCACTGTTCCCATCATGCACCAGGTCAGTGCTACCATGAGAAGCATCACATTGTCATGGCCACAGCCGGAGCAACCCAATGGCATCATCCTGGACTATGAGATCCGGTACTATGAGAAGGTAAGCCAGTCCTGCCTGCAGGCTTGCAAGGCAGGGCCAGCCACTGTTGTGTGGGTGGTAGCCAGCTGAGGGCCCAGGGATATAGGCTGGAGGGAGTCCTGATGGGGGGAGGAATCTGGTGACAGAGGCCAGAGGCTCCCTGAGAGCACTCCCCAGCTCTGCCTCAGCAAAGGCCTCCAGCACCCAGGCACTTTCTGCACCAACTCAAGAGAGAACATCCCAACACCCCACCCCACTGTCTGGGCCACTCACTGGGCTGTCGTGGATGGGGAAGACCAATTCCATTCTCCCAGTCACGCACTTGCTACATGTGTTTGCTGTGCTACAAACCCACCAGTGTCCCCTGAATTTTCTGAAGATTTTGTGATTTTGTAAATTAGTGTTTTTCAAAGTTTTTGATCATGTACCTCAAATATAAGATCTTTTATTTATAAATCATATGCATGTATTTACTAATGTATGTATAGTTTAAAATATCTAACTGGAAATGAAAAAATAAGAGGTAGAAATTAATAGAAATAAAAGTTTGTACATTATCTTCTTTGACTGTTCTCTCACACCTGTTGCTGGGGACTACAACAGGGCATGTTCTGCCAAGAAAAGGGAAACGGTGCTCTGTGGTATTGACCCCTGACCTGTCTGTGGGGGAAGCAGGTCTTTCCTCCCACCATGGTGAACTATAACACTTGCAACATCCCAGGAAAATACAGTATTTCTTATATACTGACCCAACACAGTATTTGTGCAAACACCATTTATTCATTTATATTTATTTGGCAAGTATTTTTTTTTTTTGGAGTGCCTGCTATTTGACAAGTACTGTTCTAGGATATACTAGTGATCAAACAAGGATTCCTGCCCTCAAGAAGCTTACTTTCTAATGCAAGTAGACAGAAAATGAATAATGAACATAATTAATAAGGGTATCATACAGTATGTTAGAAAATGAGGACTTTAAAGTGGGGGAAGTAGATCAGGGTAAATGGGAACAGAATGGTCAGGTTTGGGGGAGGAGTAGTTGCAAAAATAAATAGAATGGTAAAAGTGGGGTTTTGGGAGAAGGAAAGTTCTAAGTAAAGACCCGAAGGAGGAAAGGGTGTTGTATAGCAGGCATGTGGGAGATAGAGAGCCTATATAAAGGCCCTGCAGTCAGATAATGATGCTGGTTCAAGGAGCAGGAAGGAGACCAGCATGACTGGACTCATAAGAGCAACAGCAAAACAATAGTCAGGGGAGAGGTAATCAGAGCAGGTGCTCATGTTGGGCTATAAGAACCTGAGCATTTCCACAAATGAGATTGGGATCCACAGCAGGTTTGGAGCAGAAGAAAAACAGAATCTGACTTATATTTTAAAAGGATCATTCAAGCTTTTCCACTGAAAATAGACCTGCTCGATTATAATAATCTAAGACAAGGATGGGGGCCAAAGCCAAAGCCAACAGGATTTCCAACAGGTTGGATTTTCAACTGGGAGTGTTTGGGCCTGAGTCACTAAGATGACTGAGGATGGGATCACTTGTGGCTGGAGCATGTCTGGGCTGAGGGAAGGGACCAACTCAGCTTCGTGTCTAAAATGCCTCTGAGATAGCCAAGTGGAAATGAGCAGCAGGCAGCTAGATACGTACATTTGGAGTTCAGGAGCGTGGACTGGGCTGGAGATGACCACTTGGAAGTTGTCAGTGTGTGGAAGTCCTGAGCCCAGGTGAGACTATCCAGTGGGTCACTGGAGATAAGAAGAGGTTCTAGGATGAAGACCTGCAGACTCCAACATGGAGGCAGTGTTGAAATGGAACATGACTGCATTGGGAAGGGAGCCTTCATTTCCAGAGCTGTCCGTAACTGACAACCACACAGATGTGGTCCCGTTACTGAACCACTTACTCTAGGTCAGTTTTCACATTTGTAAAATTCACCAATTTACTTCCCTGAAAGCAGAAGCCCAGATGGATCACCAGTCTAGCCTGCAAGGAAGTGTGCCCTTCAGCTGTTATAGCCGAATTTGCAAGCAAGGTGATGGTTAGGCAACTTTTTACTCATTTAGAGGATTCTGAGTTTCACAGACGGTTGATTTTGACAATTCAGGGAACTGGGAGTAATTCACATGATCTGGATTCATAAGCCACCATTATTTTCATTCAGCTTTGAACTGAGGGTCCTTATTTGCTATTTTTTTTTTTAATCATTTAATGAAGTAAATGTTGGACAAATCCAAAAATGTTTTGGACCAATCTGGACCTATTGATTTCATGATCTCATTTCATCACCAAAGTTGACCTGGACCAAGTTCAAGTTGACCTATACCTAGTTCTGTTGACCTTCTTCAATAGAATATCATGCTTGACCATATATGGTGTGATGCAGAGTCAGTCACCAGTAAGGTCACACCCAGTCCCCTTCCCATACACACATGAACTTGAGCCTTGTAGCTCATCTCAAATAAATAATAATTTCTCCTTTGTGTGCCCCTGTTGGGTGCCAGAGTCTTTTTAAACATAATCTCTCCCCCTCACAGCCCAATATGGTAAATATTAATAACATTGTTTGGGGTAAAGAAACAAATACATAAAGAAGTTTAAAAAAACAAGCCCAACTTGCTCAGATCACACAAGCTAGGAAGGGAGTCTCTAGCCTGGGTTCTTTGTCCTGTAGTCTGTGGTGGTGCTGGGAAGGGGTGAGATGTATGGGAAACCACCTGCCCTCCTCCTCTCCTGCTGTGCCAAGGGCAGTCACCAAGGGAGGGGGCGAAAGCCTCAGAACCGAAACCATGAGGCTCAGGCCTCTGTCCCCCCGCTCCTCATTCCCCAACCCACGCCCAACTCCTCCACAGACTTTCCCTGTCCCTGCAAGCCTCCTCACTAAACAAACTGCAATTAACTTCAACTTCTGATGCTGTGAAGGAGGCTTATTCTCCCATTATAGATCCTGTCCCTACTTCTCAATAATTTATGCTAATTATTAACAGAACACATGCACAGCAGTTCAAATGCCAGAGGGGGCTTCCACACTTCAGTGAGGCAGATCATTGTCCCAGAGGATAGAATGCTTTCTTTCAGAACAGAGAAGATTCTTTGCCCAAGTGTTGGTTACCATTCAATATATTATGATAGAATTCTCACTTGCTTATAAAGTGCTCAAATATAAAATCCATTACATTGCCTTGACCATTTCTAATTTCCAAAGAAAGGACATTATCTTGTGAGGGTATTTTGAAATAATAATCACAATGACAATAATTCATCACATATTGAGTGCCAGTTATATGCCAGATATTCACAGATACATTAGTTCTGATCCTCAAAAGAAATGAAAGATACTTGAAAGTTGAGTATAAGCAATATATGGATGATAGAACTAAGTCACAGAAAGGCCAAATGATCTACCCTTAACCTCACAGGCCACAGCTAGGGAACCACAGAATTGGAACTGTAGATATTTTTATTATATTTCAATATATTTCTGAGCTCAATGAAGGGCTGGATGCAATTGAGTTGATGCTGCTCAAAATTAGTGTGGCCTCAGAAATAAGAGAGTGTATCTTAATTTTCAATCCAAATACTTATAGCCAGAATCGTTTGCCTGCCTGTTCCACAAGGCTGTGGAATCCTGGTCTTTAGAAGATGCAAACACAAACAGAACTCAGCCCAGTAGATGTCCTGGATTCAGTCCAAAGAAATAGAACTCATCATTCCTCCTTCCCATGCCACTTTTTCTAAACTAGGAATCAGCATCATTTTTCTGTGAGGACCAGGTAGTACATATTTTAGGCTTATAGGTCATACTCTCTAATGCAACTACTCAACTGTGCCTTTATAGCAGGAAGCAGCCATGGGCAATAGATGACAATAGAATATGGCCATGGCTGGGATTCAATAAAACTTTATTTGCAAAAACAGGTAGTTGGTCATAGGCTGTAGTTTTCCAAGTCTGGGTCTCCCACTCCATATCATTCTCTTGGTTTGTGCTTGGGACACCTGTCAACTTCAGTACTGTGAGTGGAATCAATGAGGCTTTCGTCTCCTCCAATAGCTCATTAATAGAGAGCTCAGATGCCATCAAGCTGATGACACTCCCAGGGCCGCTCCCATGCTCATCTTCTTCCCCATTTTAATATGCTTCCACTCATCATTCTCTCTTGTTTACTGTCTTGTAGCACTTTTCACTCCTGACGTCAGTGCTTATAGGCAAAACAAGGGAGAACGTCTACAGCTGCTCTTGGCTGTCTTAATGATTAAGCATTTAGACATGGACTTGCCCGTCATATTAACTAGGTGAGGACATACTGCTTTAGGCCTTGGATATTTCTACCCTTCAAATTTATTTCTACCCTAATTTTCTCACAGGAACTCACTCAGACCTTGGCAATATCTTGTGCTCCATCCATGGGTTCAAATTACTGGTCCAAAGTGTACTGCTTATTTATTCATTTAGCACTGAGGTGTTGGACACCCAGGCAAGGCAAGCCCCATGCTACATGTTAGGGATGGAGAAAGAAGATGTGGTCTCTGCTCTCAACAGCTGCAGCATCTGTCCCCCTCACACTTACAAAATCATAAACAACCAAAAACAGAAGGAGAAGAAAAGGAAAAGCAACTCTGCTCTTCACTCTTATCTGCCTGAGGTTGATGAATGGTTTTGAGAGAACAAGGACTGATACTCATTTTAATCACTGAACTTCTTGAAGAATGTGTGGACAATAAAGTGATTATGGGTTCTCAACATCCAAATGCCAATACACCAGCACACATTTTTCAGGAAAAGAGCTGCCCAGGAGATGTTTCACATATTTCAAGCAGTGCACACTTGCATCCAACACAGTAAAACCAGAGAATTCAGGCAGCTGCCTAGATTTTGGAGCAATGGGATTTTGTCCTAATTTGCAAGGACTGTGTTTTTGTAGTTTGAGACCATGTTTTCAGTATGTCAAGATAGTAATGATGAAAGTTTTAGATGGCACCCCTTCTGGAGTGGACAGCCTTCTTCTTGCTGAATTCCTTTTTGGGGGTGGAGTGGGGTTAGGAATCCACCTGCTTTTTAAATAAATCAAATGATGTATGGGTGATCCCTTCCCAGGCCATCTCGCCCAGAGGCCAGTGGATATCACTTCGCTTAGAGTGAGCATGGGCCTCTTTGTAACTTTCAGCTGTCTATTTGCTCTGGCCTCTCACCTGGGGTCCTTTACAACTGCTTCCAAGTCACTCGTCACCACCCCATGCCACTTATCCTCCAGAGATTCCCAGTTACTTGCAGGTGCCTGATCTCCTTTCAGCCTCACCTTTGCATGCTTTATTCTGTTCTCTGTTATTATTCTGATATTCTATTCAGTTCTTACCCTCCTCACTCGTTCATGGGGCTAATTTCTTTCATCTTTCAGGACTCGCTCATGCCACCCTTTCTCTGAGTCCCTCCCAATCACCTTATCAGTCTGGGTTGGGAGGGCCCTCTACTGCTCCCTCATAACCCCTTGAGCTGCCCTCTGCCCCGTCACTCACTCAGCACTGCAGTTCTCAGCCCCACCCCACAAGACGTTGTGTACCCAAAGGCAGGGACCATGACTTGATACCCACAGCCCTTGGTAGCGTACATAACATGGTAGTGTGTTGTCATTGTGACCATCTGGCCAAATGAATGAATGATCACGTATCAGGTCATCTCTGCCCTTGCACAGTAGATTTCTGCATATTTTAAGACGATGGTAATTTCTTTTCACTGTACTGTATTCTTTTGTCCCAGTTCAACTCCCAACATTTCTTCTGTCCTTTGACTAAGGATGTGGCTCACAGACCACACTGGTCAACAACTTTCCCCTCATTTATCACCCTGCCTCTTGAACTGCTATGCCTAGAACTCATCACAGTGCCCTAGATCTGCATGTGGGACTTGAGGCCTCCTTCCTGGTAACCTAAGATCTCCATTTTGTTCTAAGATTCACAGTGCAAAACAGGGGCAGACCTAGACTCTGAACAGCTACCATCTCCACAATGGTCACATGGAAATGATTAGAGATGAGCTGGTGCATGCGGGTGAGGTAGAAAGATGATGGGCAGCAGGGAAGACAGTCCTTGGGCTGGAACAGTGAGGGGCGCTTTCCTAGGAGAGGAGATCTTGAGGGGTGTAGGCTGAAGGAAACTGGAGAATGCCGAGGAGCCCCTGGAGAGAGGCATTTCAGGCTGGGAAAACAACCTAAGCAAAGGTCTGGGGGCCAGGGCTATGGTACCCAGAGAGGCAGCACGGTGGCGGTTCAGGGGGATGTGAGAGATTGGAATTGACTGCATTATGAAAGGCCCCTGGACTGAGAGTTCGGAGTTTTGTCTATCTGATAATAGCTTTAGGGAGTCAGAGATTTTTTTACAAAAGAACTTTGGATTGGGTAGGAAGAGAGTGGCAGAAAAGATAGGAAGCTACAAAAGTTCAGGCCAAACCATATGTTATACAAGATCAGCAGCAAGGAGAGCACAAGCAGGGACACAGTAAGGCACACTCGTGATGGGTGGGAGAGTCAGAAGGGAGAAAGACGCAAGCAGGTCTGTGAGCACCAGAGGATACGTATGTGCAGGTGACAGGGCCTGTAGCGGGCCGGGCAGAAGGTGCTGAAGAGCATGACACACGGAAGAGTGGGACTGACCCCCTAAATAGTGGGAGGGACGAGGACAGAGGCCGTGTTCTCCTGGGAGAAGGGGCATGCCTCCCCAGACGCTGATGGAGAGGAACTCAGACAGTGGGGACCCAGACAGACACATGCCAAGATGAAAGCAGAAACAGGTGTGGGAGGTAGTCCAGCATGGCCTCAAGCTTTTTAGCAGAGTGAACACAAAGTCATTTGTCTAAGGACTTGAGGTCTCTTAAGGAGTGATCTAGAACAGCCATTGTCAGAAGTGACCAGGAGAGGAAAGACCAAGGCTCAGCAGGAGCAACGCAAAGAGAGGCAGGCAGGTGCAAATGCGGCCATTTGCTTCTGCTGAGGTCAGGGCTGAGAGGGGGTTTGCTCTGCATGTGCTTTATTATTCTGTCTCTGATCCCTGGAGAGGAAGGGGTAGAAAATGACTGTCCCCTTGCCAGGCCCTGAGAGCTCAGCTATTTACTCAGACCTCTCTTCAGAGCATCACCTCCCCACAGTCCAGAGTCAGTTTATTATTCTTTAAGTCCAGCCCAGTCTGTGGGATTTCGAGGACAGCCTGGGGCTGGGGACAACTTCTAGCAGATCTGCAGGACCCAGCACCGAGGGGCCCATGTGCTCAGCAGCAGGCTGCCAACCCCTTTCCCTTGCTCTCCTGCAGGAACACAATGAGTTCAACTCCTCCATGGCCAGGAGCCAGACCAACACCGCGCGGATTGACGGCCTGCGGCCCGGCATGGTGTACGTGGTCCAGGTGCGCGCCCGCACCGTGGCCGGCTATGGAAAGTTCAGTGGCAAGATGTGCTTCCAGACTTTGACGGATGGTAAGGGGCAGGCGGGTGAACTGGGATCAGGGCAGGCAGTCGGTGGAGAGGAAGCCCCCAGGAGGCAGTGGTCACAGCCGAAATGCCAACTGCTAACTGGATTCCAGGGGAATTGCCTTGGAAGGGTTTGCCCCGAGGAGGACCTAAATTCACTAGGCAGAGCATCTGTCTGAAGCCTGACCGGGTTTTCGATATCTAGAGGGTTTTCCTTCACGGGTCTCTACCGCGCACGTGCAGAACCTCCCACATGTGCGTCTGTGTCTGCCCAGCAGTGAGCCCAACACAAAATTAAACAATATGCTCTTCTGGGTTTCTGTGTTGTTTCATCCTCACTCCCACTTCACTCTTCTGCTCTCGGGGCTGGGAGCTGAGTGCACAGCCTCACCGTGAGTCAAGGGCTCCGGGAAGAAAACAGAGGCACACACTGGAGGAGTCGCTGTCCCACACGTCTCAGAATATTTAAAACAGCTTCACATGTGACCCCCAGTAGGTCCCGCTGAGGTGTCTCCAGAGAGAACAGCCACTGTTTTCCAAGCTGTCTCCAAGGCTAGACAATCCTGTCCCTGAAAATACTTCCACCTTTGGGCTTTATTAGTTCCCTGCTAATCTCTGCTACTCCTCTGAGATCACCCCCTTTAGTTGTTATGAAAATTGTTTCCCTGTAACCTCAGACTTGTGTATGGGTGTCTATTACATTAGCTACTTTCCATAGTGTATGTACTCATTTTTCTACTACCTATCTATATTTATTCACCGATGAGCTGTTTCCTGGTAGCTCCCAAGTGTCAATCTATTCCCAGCCTCTCAAATAGAAAGGCTTTAATTTTTTACTTTATTACTTAAATTATATAGAAAACACTCTGCCCTTGAAAAACATTTTATTTTAGGTCAACAGTTTTTGTAAAGTCATCAGAAAGATTTAAAAATCAAGTGACTTCATATAAAACTTACAATATCTGTTTTCTTTTGAAAAATTGTAAGAGAAGGCAATGCTGGTGGGCATCCTAGCATGAGGACTTTGCCTTGAGACAGAGGCTTGCTGCCCCATGCAGGGCTTATCACTTCCCAGTGGTCTGTACCTGGATGTTTCAATGTGAGCTATCTGGCCTCTGTAGGATTAGAGTTTGCAGTCAGTTCTGAGTTTATTTTAGGTGAGTTTGGGCTCATATTTTGAGGATGGTGAGTTAGGGTAGAAAGGTGAGCCACTTTATCCAGATTAATGATGCTGCTGGTGTGAAAAGAACGCAGTCCATCTTCAGTTCCTTAAGGACTCTGTTCCCCTCTTTGTACCTCACTTCACATCTAGATTTATGGGCACTTTGGCATCAAGAGGTACACAGGATTAAAAGCCCAAAATTCAAAAAGCTGTGAGCACTGGTCTCTTGGCAATTCTGCTAGACAAATCAAGAAGTAACATATTTCTCCCAAGAAGGCTATTCCTTCTACATTTGGCAGTTAAGTTTTGTAAACCCAAGAGGGGCTGGATGTAAGAGAGTTCTGGTAAGTGGCCAAATTGGAGAGTATTTGTCTTAATGACTGAGGTTCACACATCAGTAATAATTATGTTCACTGAGGCTTCAGGCCTCCCTGCAGCACAAAGGTGAGTCTGAAGGTTGTTAGTGATAGGGTCATTGGGTCGAGGAGGACCTGTGGGATCCCACCCAGGGTCAGTGGCCATGCTTTAGACTGGTGACCTCCACAGGGATCAGAGCGGCTGTGGTTCTGGGCTGCACTTAGCTACAACCTGCCAGCCGTTGACTTGGCTGCCTAATTTTTTTTAAACTGATTTATAGAGCAGTATAAATCAGTATATACAGTATGTATAGATACAGCATATACTGTATATCTACATGTTTTCCAAGCATTCTGGGTGATTCTTATGCCCCAGTGTTTGAGAACCATCCTTCTACACTGTGGGTAAAGGAGACTTTTAAACCCAAGGATATTGGTTCTGGAAGCACCTAGAAATCAATTTGAAGGGCTGAAGGTCACATGGCTTAGGAATTTTTTAATTTACATGGACTCCTCCCTGTGGTTCCTTTTATTTATTTTATTTTTGCCAAGTTAACTTTTTTAAAAACACACGTTACAAAAAGTTCTCAGCAGAGGGAAACTGAAACTCTACCTTCACTCTTTAAAATTAATTTCTAGAGAGTGGGAGGCTTCTAGAACAATATCCTTGTCTTTGCAAGTCTCATTCCCTATCCACAAAGTTGAACCATGGTTCCCAAACATCAGGGCGCATAAGAACCACGCAGAGTGCTTGGTAAACACACAGATACCCTACTGTTCACTCAGAGGTTCTGATTCAGTAGATCTGAGGAGGGACCTGGAAATGGGTCTAACGATTGGGCTTGGGTGATTCTGCAGAGCAGGGAACCTCAGAATGATGGGAGTGGGGCAGATAAAATAACAGGTAACAGGTCAGTTACATGTGAATTTCAGGTAAATAACAAATAATGTTTGTCTAAGTATCTCCCATGCAATATTTGGGTCATAGTTAGATTAAAACCTTATTTGTTGTTTACGTGAAATTCGTATGTAACTGATCATCCCGTATTTTCATTTGCTGTATCTGGCAGCCCCAATTGTAATAGGATATACATGGCTTGACCCCCATCTGCCTCAGTCCTGAAATTTTGTGATGGCTCCTTGATACCAAGTGAGAGAAGAACCACGATAGTAACAATAGGCCCCTGGGCCGAGTGGTTTGTATGCATTAAGAAGAGAATTCGTATTTGGGGCATCTGTGATACATCAGACACTGAAATATGTGTCCCGTGATTTAATTTAAAATTTTATTTTAACAAATAAGGAATCTGAGAGTCAGAAAGACTAGATGCTTTGTCTAAGATCACTAAACTTCCCCATGGTAAAGCCGGGGTTTGAGGGAGCTCTGTCCACCTCTGTGACCCACAGGCAGCCACTCCCCCATGTGTTTCTAACACTGGCGGAAGCCGGGACCCTATTCTTCTTGAGTGTGAGCTTGAGAGTTCTGGGCTGTTTCTCGACGTGTCTTCATTCTCTGCAGCACTGGGTGTGGTGCTGGGTGGCTGCTCTTAAGCCTCCTCTCAGTCAATCTGTTGACTGGCTGCATCTCAGCAACTTTGTGTCTTAGAAGGTACTTCAGCAGTGGTTTCCATACCCCCTGTTAGATGTATCCTTAGCATGGCTGACAGACCTTTGAGAGGCCTTCCAAATGAGGGCATGGAGACAGTTACCTCTGCTCTGGGGCCAGTGTCATCAGCTCTTAGTTGTGAGGTCCTCTGTCACTGTTATCTTGCTTTTATTGTTGTTATTATTTGTTTTGGGTTGTTTCTGTGAGCGTGTGTGACTTAAAGAATACTCTTGGTTTGGGTCAGGCTTACAGCTCTGAAATATAGAAAGTCTATCTGTTCTATCACTCTGATGTCCTTGGCAGCATCGCTGAGTAGCAGCCCCATGCAGAGGGCAGACAGGAAGCTTCTAATACCTCTCTCTCTGCTAGATGATTACAAGTCTGAGCTGCGGGAGCAGCTGCCCCTGATCGCTGGCTCAGCGGCGGCTGGGGTGGTGTTCGTGGTGTCCCTGGTGGCCATCTCCATCGTCTGCAGCAGGTAGGACCCCCGGCCCCACTCCTGCCTGCTGTCCTCAGAGCCAGGAAGGCTGGCTCATGGACCCTTCCCGGCCATGTGGACTGAACAGGACCTGACCGTTCAGGGACACACCGTCAGGCTCACCAGTCATCACCCCTTCTCTGTCCACGGGCAGCCTAGAACTTTCCAGATTATTTATTTTCTCTGTGCTTGGGATACATCCTCTAGAGGGGCTGGGCAAGGCTCTGAGCATTCGTCCCCCAACCTCCTTTTTGCCCACTCATTTAACCCCCTGGCACATGATGGTCTTCCCGGAGTGACAATTACAAAATTTCATTTGACCCTTTGAAACATCCCGCCCTGTGCCTCAACCCATCCTCTGGCTACAGAGCTGGGGCCTGGCCACAGGGTGCAGGTGGGCAGCAGGGAGCTAAGGAGGGAAAGAGGAGCTCTGCAAGAGCAGGTCCCACAGGAGGGTGGGTCTGGAAGTTCTTGTGAATTTTTAATACTGCTGCTGCTGCTGCCTTGAGTGGTTAGCCCAGATTCAGCTGGCCCTTCCCGAGAAGTTCCACAGCGCAGCCAGAGTGCTAGCAGGCATCCTCCAGGGCCTCTCACCAAGCTCTGTAGAGACTCTGGCCCTGCCTGACCTCTGAAAGACCTTGACTTGAAAGCAGACCCCACTGCCCACGGAGGTGGTCAAGCTAGAATGCTGGCCACGACAGGAGTTCCGCTTAAGTGACGGTTGCAGTTCCCAACCCCGGGAGAAGCCGGGTGAGCCCCCATCAGGACAGGGGGCCTGGGTGGAGGCCGGGGAGCAGAGTGGTGTGGGTATACCCTGGCTGAGAGGGCTCCTCTCCCTTATGTCCACAGGAAGCGTGCTTACAGCAAAGAAGCTGTATACAGTGACAAGCTCCAGCATTATAGCACGGGCCGAGGTGAGTAGAAAGCCGGAGCCACCCACCGCCTGAGCTCTGGAGTCGAAAGGCAAGTGCTTGGGGGGCTCCTTATAGGCAGACTGGCCTGTCCCCACTGCGAGCCCCCTCCCAGCCACCAGTGCCCAGAGGCTGGGTCCCCAGGGACCAAGGCTGTCCACACCATCTGTGTCTACCCATCATGGGCACTTATTGGATGTCTAGCAGGTAGATTATCTTCCTCACTGATAAGCCCATAGAGGACACGGAATGCAGGGAGATTGGGTTTAGCAAGTCAATGAATCCTGAAATCAGACTCAGTGGAAAAAGATGGAGGGCTCTCTATTAACATCTTCTGCCTTATCTTATCCAATGGGGCGGCTGGGGAATGTGTTAACCAAATTCACAGATAAGCCAGAGAACTTGAACGGAGGGAATTAAAAAGATAGCAGAGCCCAAGAGGCCAAAGTGTTGGGATATCTCCCAAGTGTTTTCTTTTAAGCAGTGCCTTCAAAAGTTTTTCACTCATTATCTACTCTCTTTTTTCAAAACCTATATAGAATATTTTTATAGCTAAAATTTCCCTTTACCGACTTGCGACGTTAAGTCCTATGTCAGAATTCTTCTTTGATGTGTGTCAGGACAACACTGCAGGGTCTGCAAAGGTCCCACTGGTCAGCTGGGCTACTTCTTGCCTCCAGGAAGCAGCATGCTTAGATCCTTACAGCAGACATGCTCTGTTTCTAAATAACTCCTTTCAAATTCCACGGATACACTCAGAAACCTGCCCCGGCGCTGTGTGCTCTGCCCTCTCTGCCTCTGGCTTCCTCCGTGAGCCGCATCTCACCTCAGTACCAGCCCCCTCTTCCTGCTCCCTGGGTGGTGAACATGGAAAACAGGCTCTGTCTACACGCACCATAAGCAGTCTTTCTCTGGGTGGTTCTGGGAGTGGAAATGGCATCCGAGACAAAAGTTCTCACCCGAGGTGACCCCAGGCAAGAGAGTGATGCTGGGGTGCTCACGTGGCAGTTTCACCATGGAGGAGTTCGTCTTCGAGTGAGAGCAAGGCTGGGGCTATGCAAAGGTTGCTCTGTAGATATGGCTTTGTTCCCCAGGGTTTTCAATCCAAGACCAAGAACCTACCAAGGGTCTGTAAAGGACTAAGCCCCTGGCAGCTGGGCTGCTGTTGTAAGTCATGGCGGGGATGGGGCTGTGGACTGGGTACTGGCTGAGACCCCGAGGCTCTCTCAGGGTGGTCCAGCTCACACCCATGTTCAGCAACACAAACTGGGATCGGGGGAGGGCGGTTGGCAGAGCAGCCGCCTTCTAAGGCTATGGGTACAGCTCCTACAACACTCCAGGTCCATCCATCCCTCTTTCTTTCCCCCAGCAGGCCCCCTGGGCCTCCATTTTAACCAGACGTCACTGGTTCTAGAGGGAAATCCTATTGTGATCTCTCTCCTTTGCTCACATTCTGATTTTGCACCTCAAAGCAAAATCTTCAGATACTTTTACTTAACATAAACTGACGCATTTCCCTTCCAGGCAGGTCTTTAGCTTCCTAAGGACAGAGACTTTGATTTGTCTGTGATTCTCACTTGGAGGTGCTCCCTCCAGGGTGCATCAGGATTACCTGGTGGGCTCTCTCCACCACCCCGCCTCCTTGCCTCTGCCTCCTGGGGTTCTGACATCACCCCACCTCCCTGCTCTGGGCTGATGCCTGGCGACCTTGAGAGCCACTATGCAGTCGATTTCAGATTTGGCATCCTTTGAACTCTTTGGATGAAAGAAACATTTAAAGATGGCCATGTCCACCTGAAAGCAGAGGACACAAAATTGGGTTCAAAAGGTGGAATGCCATTTTGAAAACTAAAGACGCCCAAAGTGAGGATGGGGTACCCTAGGAGGGAGCCCCTCCTTTTAAAGGCACGTGAGTTAAACCTTGTACCCTTCACTGGGGTACAGAGAGTTCCCAAGCATCAAGCTGGGGTGCGTCACGCTGCCTTTTTGGCCTCTTCACCCTCAGACCTGACTTCCTTCTCTGGAGGGGCTGGCTTTCCTGGGCCGCCACATGTCACCCACACGCACAGATAGGCTTTCAAAGTGCTCACAGCCTCCTGCTGGGGAATTCTCACCTCTAAGGCCAAGAGAACCAAGCCTCCCTGGTTCTCAGGGTCCACAGAAGACCCAACACCCAGTCCTCAGTAGCAGAAACCACTGAGGATGGCTTAGGCCACAGTGTTGACAAGCTGTGCAGTCTTCATCCCCAGGACTTGGGCACACGGAGTTCTTCCTGCACCAGAGTTCAGTCCCTCTGCTGCCTTAGAAGTCTGTCTTCTTTTTAAATCTGTTCTCCTTTTATAAATGCTCTTTCTTTCTATTCATAACCCTTCTCTTTTTACCCAGTCCCTGAAACCTGGCTCCTCTCTGCACTCTGGTTCTCTGAACTCATAGCCTCACGCACTGAATTACATCAGTGCATCTTCTCCCACGGACATCCGTCATTCTGACTAACGCTATTACTGTTGGAGAATCAGCCAAAGGGATGTGGAACTGGGGAAGACAGCACACACACAGCAGAAGAGGAAACTCAAGGCTCTGATGGAGGACAGACCTGGCCCGAGATAGGGGAGGGTAGGAATAATTAGTTACAGAAAGCTTACCCAGTGCCATGCGTGGGGAACTTTATTCTGGTAGCTCATTTCAACTCCTCCAACCCTGACAACCACTCTAGGTGGCAGGCATTAATCTAGGGAGGTTCCATGACTTTGCCAGGTCTCGCAGCTCATGGGTGGCAGAGATGGACCTCAGGTTCTCTAAACCTGCTGCAAAGCCCGTCATCTCTCCATATTGCAGAGGCTTAAGGTGGCTGGAGGTCAGGAGCAGGTCAAAATATGAGGATCAGTCTCAGGAGTCCTAGTTGGTGGTTTGTTGGCTCCTCTTCTGGGTCCCACTGTAGGAGGCGGAAATGCAGATGCCCTTGATCTGAAAGTGCACGCAGCCATTCCTGGGCTACCTATATGCATGCACCTCACTGGGTGGACGTGGATGCTAACCTGGACGTCTCAGCGCTTCCTGCCCTGGAAGGGACAAGAAACCTGCAACAGCTCCCCAGCCTCACTCATCAGTACCCAAGAAGGCCCCTGCTTGTCTTCCCTGCAGGCAGGGCACAGGGCTTCATACAGAGTCTGCTGGCATCTGTCCTCCCAGACCTGCCTTTCAAGCTGATACGAAGGCTGAAGGAGACATAATAGAAATATTGGCAAACGTATTGCCTTCTCTAGCCTGTGGAGATGCAACAGATCTTGTCAATTTGAGAATACCAAGTGCTTTCCAGGGCAGGCTCTGAGCCTGCAGCACAGAGAATGGACTCATAAAGGAGGATTTGATTGGGGTGACAGTGACTAGAGGGAAGGCAGGTAGGGAAGAGAAAGTGCGTGGATATGGTGCCAGATTCTGGGCTGAAGAGCCTGGGAGCCTGTGGTTCATGTTCAAGGGTGAGTGGGTAAGTGTGGGTTTCCCATGTCTAGAAAGAGGCAGACAGATGGTAAGTTCTTATGGTTTCCATGGGACAGTCCTCAGAAGGTGGTGGCTGACTAAAAACCGGCTGGATGGGATGAACCAGGTGGGCTTGGGAGTCTATCTTTAGAAAAGTTCCAGTTGATGCTACATTTGGGAAATGCTACCAGGTACTTATAAGACTTGGATAACTACACACTGGATGGTAGTTAACACTGCACTGAATTCTAAGATGGATGGAGTGAGCAGAAGTGGGGAGAGGTGAGGGCTTGGGAAGGGGTCAAGGGTTTTCAGAAAGCAGCCCTGACAGAATCATGTCCATGTTACAGGCAACTGCAGTTATAATCACAGAGCTGTTTTTATTAAGCTTTGAGAAATTCTGAAAACAAATGAGATATGTATCCAAAATGAAAGATTGACACACACTAATTTCCACACAGGGCAAGAGGACTGAACACGGGGACCTCAGAACATAAGTGTGAGCTCAATCCCTGCCGAACACCCAGGAAACTAAGAAGCAGACGCGTTCAGGGCCTTTAAAACTAAGTTCAGTGATCATTGGGGATTGTTAAGGATTAAATACAGAATTATTTAAAAAGTTATTATTAAGAAAAGCTATATAGGCTGCCCTCAGCTCAGTGGGTAAAGAATCTGCCTGCAATGCAGGAGACCCAGGTTCGATTCCTGGGTCGGGAAGATCCCCTGGAGAAGGAAATGGCAACTCACTCCAACTTCTCCTATTCTTGCCTGGAGAATCCCATGGACAGAGGAGGCCTGGCAGGTCACAGTCCATGGGGTCACAAGAGTCGGATATGACTTAGTGACTAAACCACCACCATGGGGCCTTCATCTCATTTACTAGGGCTGTGCATTTGCGAGACATTGCATATGTAGTGGATTTTTATTTTTGCAAAATATTTGATGATCTCCTAAGGGGAAAAAGCACAATACAGTGGGTACAGAGCTGGTCTTCATACAGAAAGAAAGTAGGTTAGTGAGTCTGTCAGCCAGGGAGGGAGTCATCAGTTTTATCTTAGTCCTTGTCCAATTCAATCTCTTATTTGTTTGATTGTTTTTTAAAATCATAGTCAGGTGCAAGCCTAGGGATGCTTATCAAGTTTGTAGGTAACAGTTGGGAGGTATCAGTAACATCATAGAAGATAGAATCAAAATTCAGAACTATCCAACAGCTCTGAATGCTAATTTGAAATCTGCAAGACAAAATGTTAGAGGGATAAATCTAGAAGCTAGTGTTGGTTAAAACAAAAATAAAGTAGTAAGAAAAGGAGGAGACCTGACTTGCTGACTTGTTTGTATGAGAAAGTTTACGTATTTACTTGATCACATGCTTAATAGGAGTGATAAAAAACTAGTAAAAAAGGCTAAGCACTGCCACTAAAGCAGAAAAATACTGCCAAAAGGCTCCACCTTGAGCAATGACTGTATTAAACACAGTAACTAATTTAATCCTCATAACCATCCCATGAGGTGGATTTCACATGTGAGGAAACAACCTCAGAAAAATCCAGTAGCCTGTCCAGAGTCTTGGAGTTAGTGATTTGCAACATAAAGTTCTAAACTCGGTCTGTCCGACTCTGTGGTCAAGATTAAAGTTTGGATCAGAGGAGGTAATACATGGACATGCTGTCCTCTGCACTGGTGAGAAACATCTAAAGGGACATTCTTGGTTCTGGGGACCCCATGTCAAGAAGGATATTGTCAACAAAGCAGCCGGCCCATGGAGGGTGCCAAGTCGTGACCTCAAGAGACACAAACTGATTTGGTGTTTTGGAAATGCAGGCAGGGACCTGCTTTTTTTTTTCTTTTTTTTCCTGCTGCTCAGTCATGTCCAACTCTTTGTGACCCCATGGACTGTAGCATGCCAGGCTCCTCTGTCCTTCACTGTCTCCTGGAGTTTGCTCAAACTCACGTCCATTGAGATAGTGATGCCATCCAACCATCTCATCCTCTGTCGCCCCCTTCTCCCCTTGCCCTCAATCTTTCCTAGTGTCAGGTTCTTTTCCAATAAGTCAGCTCTCCGCATTGGGTAGCCAAAGTATTGGAGCTTCAGCATCAGCATCAGTCCTTCCAATAAGTATTCAGAGTTAATTTCCTTTAAGATTGACTGGTTTGATCTTCTCGCTATACAGGGGACTCTCAAGAGTCTTCTCCAGCGCCACAGTTCAAAAGCATCAATTCCTTGATGTTCAGTCTTCTTCATGGTCCAGCTGTCACATGCCGGGAGGGACTGGGAGTTATCACTAAGCATGACACCATCATGGCAAAGAAAGATGACGCTCTTGTGCTTTGTGAGGATAAACGGAACCATCAGTGAGAGATCCAAGTAGGCCGACTTTGATTCAGTGTAAGAATAACCCCCCAAACTGGAACTGTCCATGCAGAGACAGGCTGCTTTGTAAAGAGAGGGGTGAGCTCTCTGCTCTCGCAGACACAGATCTCAGTAAAAGATGCTGTAGAGCGGAGTTCTGCTTTAGGTAAGACACTGGACTTGATTCATCCCAGAAGCACATCTAGCTCCAAGATTTCCTCTAGCTCCAGCCTGCTTGACTCTGGGTGGGAGGGATTTCCCAACCGTACAGAACACAGCATCCAGTGTGCTGGAAGTCACCTTGGACACCAGGGTGAAGGTCAGGTATACCTGGAGGAGGGAGACAGACTGGGCATTTGACTGCCTCTCCTGGAGGTACCTGAACAGGAGTAAATGAGGGCCTATGGGAAGAGGAGGAAAGGCCCTTAGGTGCAAAAGGTGGCTGAGTGTTCAGTGGGTGCTTATTAAGTGCCAAATAAATTTAATGAGCTGGCTTCACCCGTGTGGCTGCTGTTGGCTCTCAGCCAAAGCTCTAGAAACCAGGTTAACTCTTTGAGTCCCCAGCTTCTGGGCCATTGCCCTCAGGTTCCTAACAGGACTTCAGTGGCCCAGAGACAGGGTGCCTTGTCTGGAAGGACAGTCCTGTGTTGGTCATTGATACCCAAGAAGTAGAGAGATGTTAAACTGTTTTTCCTGAAATACCTTTCTCTATCAAGAAGTAAGTAGCCTGTCATCCACTTTCCTTCTCCTAGAGACATGTATTAGGCAATGACTGTGTTTTTAAGAACAAATCTTGAAATGTGGTAAAATCCCCAAACAGAAGGTTGAAGGAAGAGCCTCCTCAGACTCAGTGCTTTTCCCCGAAGCCTTGTTGCCCACCCTGGGGCTCCACCTCTTGGATTTTTCCTGGCCTTGGCCCCAAGAAGCAGGTGGAGCAAAGTGTTTCTAGTGCCCATCCACCTTTCCTGGTAGATTTGGTCTAGGAAACTGCCCAGTCCTTAGCCCTTCATCCCGATAGCTTCAGCTGTCATTCATGTGTCCCCCACATCCACCACTCCACATCCAGTCTTGCAGCTCTGTTTCTATTCTGAGTTTTCAGACTGACTTCTAGGCACCCGTATCTTTCATCCGTGCATTCAAAGTCTAAAACCACGTGTGCAAACTTCCTGGACAATCAAGTTTCCTTCCCAAAGTGCATCACATAGTTAATAGTACCACTTGATTCTGGAGGTCTTGATATTAGTTCAGATTCTTCTGGTCCTTCCTTCATTCCTCATCTTTAATTGCTCACCAAGTGCTGTCAGTTTTTCCTTTGAAATTTCTCTTGCTTATTCTGCTGTTGTCACTGTGAGGCTCTGGCTAAAAACTGTTATCTTGCACCTTAATTACTGCAACAACCTCGGAGCTGTTTTCTCAGCCTCCAGCCCCTTCCTCATAACAATGCATGGGAGTGGTGAGGGCTGCCAGCAAAATGAACTCCCCGATGTCTTGTTCTCAGTACATCCCTCCCCTGCTGCTGGCACAGTTGTCAGCTCTGTGTCCAGTGCAGCAGTCGGACGCCTTTGATGGTAGTCAAGGCCCTCCCACTAGTGTATCAGCAGTGTTCCACCTCGGACCCCACTTCCTTCCTCACTCAAGGTGGCCACACTCTCCTCACTCATGCAGTGGCAGGTATCACTCTGAGCTGTGCCTTTTGACACTCCAAGCATGTCCCTCGTCAGTGAAGGACTGTGTGACTGGTCCTTTTTGGTCTCTGACTTTGAGACTGGCACCCACAGCCTTCTGCCTTTTCTGGTTTCTGCTGCACTCACAGCTCGTTTCCAGTTGTGGGCTGCTGACTCTAGACTCTCCAGCACTGCTCCCCGGTTAGTTCAGGTCTCAGTGACCTGAGAGCTCCACGAGCTTTGTTTTCCCTCTGGCTCCCACGGCCCCTGGCACAGCTGGGTGATGGGTCAGCACTGAGAAAATGAGGAGTGATCAACATTCTGAGGCAGAGGACTGGCTGAGGTCCCTCCCAGGAACCCCTAAACAGCTTCCCTCTTGTGCTTAGATACCTGGACTAAATTTAGGTGAATTATGAGTATGGCAAGGTCTGCCTTGGTTCCAGAATGGGAAAGGAGAGGCAGCCTTCCACCTTCCCCATGGCTCCATCAGATCTGCTGGGACATGAGATATCAAAGATCGAAAATGGCCTAATTAATACACTAGCTTTCTGGACCCTGCTGTGGGATTCCAGGAATCTTTCACCAGCAGGAAGGCACTGAGTGGGCTCTTCCTGGCACCCCTGAAGCCTCTGTCATGGGACCCACAAAATGTTCATGGTACCGTTTTTATACTTTCTGAATGTGCAAGAGGGGTGGATGGCAGCATTCCATCTTCTCCTTCCACTGTTAATACCCACATGTTACCAACTGTTTAGAACTGGCCCTTTCCCAGCCTATGATCTCCTGTCCTGAGACCCTGGTACTTGCAAACATGTTTCAAGCTGACTTTTTAGATACACCCCACAATCTGCCAGCATCCCCCAAATTTGTCCCAGTCTCTTCCCTTTTGAGAGCATCCTGATCTCCTGATCCAGAGTCTCCAGCAATAGCCAGCAGTTTCTTGTGCTTCATGGACTGCTCCATACCACGTAGGAAGGCTCTGGATAGTGGCTGAGTCATTTTTCCCCAAGCTTAATATCTTTAAAGCCTTGGTTCATGTTTAAGATTTTGCAGACCTCCTGGGACTATGGTCCTTTAAAGCTTTGGCCATCCAGGCTGTGACCCTAGTCATAGCTTAAATGAATTTTGAGAGCAAAGAGCAAACATATCTGCAAATCATACCTTCAATAGAAATTAGCAGACTAGAAGATCATAAAATTGAAGACTTTTCTCTCTCTCGGCACCATCAATCAGTTTAGATCTGTGCATACCATTTTTGTGCCAAAGGTATATAACCTATATTAAAAATAATGAAAATAACCAGAAACTATAAAATATTATAAATATTGCAATATTAACACTAATAATAATGAGAAGCATTGAACGGAGCATTATAAAATGTCTTACATTATAGAGCTATATTACATCTGATATTATCATAACTGCCGTTAATAATATTTCCCCAACACTCACAATCTGAGAACATTTTCTGAGCCCTGTCTCCAAATGTTTGGCTATGCCCGACTCCGCAGCTGACGTGAATTCCTAGTTCACTGTCTGGTGATTCATTGCACTAAATACCATTTCCCTGATAATTAAAAACTGCTCACTGGCAAGTGGGAGCAGGAACAGGCTGATGCAGGATTTATGCAGAAACACAAAATGAGCCAAAAGACAAATGACCTGTTCTGCGTAGCTGAAGGCATTTTTTCCCCCACGTCTCCTTCTGGGGCTAGGAAAAGGGTAGCTGTGATGCGGGAGAGAGGTCTGGCGAGATGTGTCATCCCGGGATAAGATGGATGCAGGGAGAGCCTTTAGAGCACATGTTCGGCCAAATGGTTCTCCAGACTTAGGAATAGGGACCACCCCAGCAGAGGAGTCCAGCCAGGGCCATTCCTAGGCTGGCTGTATCAGACCCTTGTCATTGCAAAAGAACTGGGTTTGAATCAATTTTAGACTTCTGATTTCAGTTTTCCTTCCTCAATCTAACAACAATACCCTCAGTTTCAGGGAAAACAAAGACCAATTCCTACCCTGCATAGGTGCAGGATGTTCTAAACTGACATTACATCAGCTCTCCTAGGCTTTCTTGTGAAAGACTTTGGTGATGACCAAAGCCCATGCCTGGCCCAGAGCAGCAGATGAGACATTGTGTGCATGCCCGCATACACACACATTCATACATGCATATACATTTGTTTGCTCACGCACACACTCCATATATACACACACTCATATACACACACACATGTGCACACACACACCTTAATTCCACACGCCAGTGAGGTAGCACACCTGCTCATGAATAAACTAGACAGTGATTAGAAGGTGAACTTTCTCCCATGAAGATGCACTTGCCTGGACATAATTGGCCTGAATGAATCCTGGCACCATTAAGAGATGAACCTCTCCCTTCTGGGAATAGTTCCTTCCCAGAACTGATCAGGACCAATATCTGTGGAGCTCATTAACTCAGAATCCTCTCTCATTCATCCTTACATATGTCTTTACTTGCAAACCATTCATTACAGCACATTCTAGATTGTTTAATTAGTTTTCGTGGAAGAGTTCCTGTAGGACAGCTTAGCACACATCATTTAAAAGCCCTTAATCCAAAATAACATGGTGGTATTTTTAAAGTAACTAATGTAACCTTAAGCAGCTTTCATCCCCACTGCCCACCCCCACCAGCCCAGCTTCCTACCTCCCCATACACTTCCTAGAACAATTTACTGATAACAATCATGAGCGTTTCAGCTTGTGAGCCCTCCCTGTACACCCAGCACCATGTTAGATATGTCACTTGCAATGTGGTCTTTAATATTACAGCCGCCCCGGGAGGAAGGTGTTTCTCCTCCTTCAGCAGAAGAAAAAAATGATAGAAGAGATGTATGTGGTCTTGCTGCAAAATGCTCAGCTAGTGCGAGGCTTCAGAGTTCTGACCTCACCTTGGGATCCCCGCCTCTGGCCTCTCAGCCTTCTCTCATCTCAGTCCAGAACTGGGGAGAAGTCACAGGTTGTCGACACTGGCCTGCCACCCCTTTAGCATTTTGAGTGGGTCTTTTGCTGTGGCCTTGTCTCCAGTGCTCAGCCCTCCAGCGCACAGGGGCCAACTTCCACCTAATGCATCTGTGTTTCTTCACCTAAGCGCCTCTCTGGCCCTGGACCCTTCCGGCCCACCTGCGCAGCAGGCAGAGCAGGCCCCAACCAATGACTGACGGGAGTCATGTGTTGCCACTCCAGCTCACGCCACCCTAGCTGACTCTGAAGCTTGTGATCTCAGAGGTTCCTTGGGGTGGGGAGTTAAGCCTATGTCGATTACCCACAGCCAATGGCGGTAAGTGCTTTGAGGGCACACTTTTCTTAGGCTGCCTTTCCGTCCTACCTTACTGCCCGCTGACCTGCAGGGTACTTCTTGGGATCACCTCCCAGATAATTCCAGTAGGGATCACCGCCTACTTGCTTTCACAGTCTTATAAGTTGTTGCTTCTGAAGAAACCTGAAGTGAGACTGCCTGAACATGCCGGTCTGGGTTGTTCGACTTCCATGTGGTTTCACTCATTCTTGCTCTTTACTTGCTCTCCAGACCAAAGGAGAAAGAGATGAGCCTCTAGTTCTACTTTCCCCTTTGTCCACTGCTATTAAAGTAAAATTTCCACTCTCTCCACCCCTACCCCAGGGATTAAGACATTATATCATAAAGATGAGGATTTTCTTTGCTCAAAGTCAATCAGTAGATTCCAAAGTCAACATTGTCATCCCCAAGTTTTCAAAGACCATTTTAGATTGATGTCTAGCACACTTGGAGTGCTTTTATTTCATGACTGGGAATAATCCAAATTTCAGAAAAAGTAATTCCTCTGGGTGGGGTACCTGGCTTTAAAAACATTTCCCCTTTGAGTTCTTGGCTGCATCTTCCTTCTCCATCTGGATTAAACTGGCCTGAACTGGTGACTAGGGCAACATTCATTTGGGGTCACCGTAGAGCCACCAGAAGTTTTTGGATGGGAAGTGTCATTATGTGATCATTTATAATATAGAAATTATTATTGTATATGTATATATATTTATACACATATAAACTAGACTGTGTTTTCAAGGCTGGGAGTTGCTGAGAAGGAGCTGCAGTGGGGAGTGTGTGCTGAGAGGGCAAAGCTCAGGGAACCTAAGGCACCTTAGCCACAGCACAGGGGCTTTTCCCCACCTGCCTGCCCTGCTGACCTGCCTCTTTCAGGAAGCAGACAGCAGCGGCAGGAAGGGAAAATGACTGCTCTTCACAAGGCTGCAATGCCAGACGGTCCTGTTCAGCCTTTGAAGCCTGCCTCCCATCTCACCACCCCCAGGAAATCCCTATCCATGCTTGCCTAATGACACGTCCAACACGGTGAAAAATGATGTTGTGATGAATCCATTTGTTTCTTGGGTTCCATTTCCTGTTTTCGTCCCCTCTCTTCCACTTTTCGAATGTATTTTTTCTGCAATGACAATTCTCTATTTTGTCCCCATGCGCACCTATTTATCTTGCCACTGTAAACATCAGTGACAAAGTCCATATTCCTTTATGTATTTCTCATTCACCATTTTATTCACTTTTCATACTTCACTGTGTCTGAAGGCATGGGGGTTCAATTACCATTTCTTCTTTCATTCCACCTCATTTATTCTGTGTAGACTTTACAATTTTCTCTCTCAGTATTTTCTATGCTCTTCTCTTCACGTTTTCTGTTCTGGTTACTGGCTTGGCACTCCTATCTTGAGGTTTTTCTAATAGCCATTTCTTTTTTGTTTTTAATCCATCCTCATACCTCTTCCAGCCCTGGACACAGCTGTCAGTTACAACCTTAACGGTGGCCTCCACTCAGGAAAGTTGTCAAGTTGATAAATATTGATATCTGCCCTGCCATTTTACCACCACTTTTCTGCTAATGCATTTGGTTGGCATCAATCAGCTTCTTTGCCTTCTATGAGCGCCTGGTGTGGGAACTGGTCCCGATCTGTCACTTATAAGTAATCTGCTCCACATTTCATCAAGAGCTCAAACACAGAAAATATGGAGGAGAAGTAGAGGACAGAGAACCAGGCTAGCATGGCCCAGAGGGAAGGGAGACAGGGAGGTCCAACAAGGAAAAGTGAGGCAGCCGGACGTGTAGGAGAGACGCCCCCAACCCAGCCAGACCATTACTGCTGGGGACACCAGCCAGTGCTTAATGACTGCTGTGTCCTCTTTGGGATGTTAACCCTGCTTATCTCCTCCAAAAAGGCTCCCCAGGGATGAAGATCTACATTGACCCCTTCACTTACGAGGACCCCAACGAAGCTGTCCGGGAGTTTGCCAAGGAGATTGATGTCTCTTTTGTGAAAATCGAAGAGGTCATCGGAGCAGGTATGGCTCTTCCCTCCCTTCCTTTCTTCACTCTTGGTGTTTAGACATCCTCTTTCACCACTCTGGGTGATCTCTATCATCTTTCTTCCCAAAAGGTATATGTAAGCCATCTACAATGTGTGTCTAAGGATCTTCTGGGGACCTCGTTCATGGTGTCCAAGCTTATTTGGTGTTGCAGAGAAGTCAACTCTGGTTTTAAAAGATTCAGAAATAGCTCTGGAAATGGAACACCAAATGCAAATAAAGAGAGAGAAATAGGGTGATACGTTGAGAAATGCACTTCTCTTTTCAGAAGCTGAACTTAGTATCCCAAGCACTGACTCCAATTGATCTCCATGGCTTTGGGCCAACGTTTATTCCCACACTTTCAGTTTTCCTTTTCTGATATACATAGATTTGGAGACAGACTATGATGAGCTAAAGAAGGACCACTATTTCCAGAAGAAAACTCACCCGTATCCATATTTTCTACAAAAGATCCACGATATGGATAGTAATATAAGACAGACTTCCCTCCCAAGAAATGCACGTTCTCATCCATCTTCCTACATTGGAATACAAACCCAGCCCAGCAGAGAATAACTGTGTGAGATGCTCTCAGGAAATTCTACCTAAAGGCTGGTCTAGCATATTCATCTTCCTTTAATAGATCAGTAGTTGAGTCAGTTGGATAATGGATCCAGCCTTATTGATATAAATGAGAAAAATATCCCAAAATATCATTCCTTTGGAAATAATCTCTTTAGTGCCCCCTCTGTGGTCTTTTCTGAATCTTCTTAAAAGATGTGTTTGCTTTGCATCCTCTTTCCTACTTATGGTTCCTTATACAACATTCTTTGTCTTCTCTTCTTCTTTAAATCAGATTAGACATTGTTTGGGCTCTTTTCACTCATATGCTGTGTACTCCCATAGCTCCTATGTCTGAAAGTGCTTTTTTTTCATGTCAATATTTGGAGAGCTATGGGGTTGCCTCTTCCAATATTTTAAGCTCCATAAAATATGTTTAGTCAAAGTCTTCCAGACAGCCACTCCATATATTATCTTTAGGGGGAAAGTCACCCTCCTCCCATTCACTGCCTCTCTTAATGCGCTGAGGGGTCAAAAAGCCATCTGTGAAATTGGAAGTCGTATTTGAAAGCTTGCCCCATTAAGTCACATTCTCCTGCTCTGATTTCCCTCTTAAAGAGCTCCAACCTCATGGCATCCCTGTGGTGGGTGCTGGACCCTCCCTGTAGGACACATGACCCTCTTTCTACCAACCTCTCACGTGTTCCAGCAAGCTGACCATAATCTGATCCACATGAGTCTATACATATTTCCCATTGACTTTCATTAAATATGTTACTGAACCACGACTTTCACTTCTGTGCAGATAATTTTCTCTTCCCCGTTAGACACCAACAGACCTAAGGATCATGCCTTAGAAGGCTGGATCCCAGATAAACTGGATAACTTGAAGGGACTCAGATTTCTCCAATAAACTTGAAAGTGAAAGCTTTTGATCTCGTACCCTGCTCCTCTGTGTTGTTCATTATTGTTATGTCATATGGCAATGGTGCTAGTGATTTTAATGTTGTTATTTATGTCGAGTGCTTAGAGCAATGCATTCTGGACTGCATTTCATCCCAGAGAGCCCATGTCAGCCCCCCTCCCATCTTTGTCAGGGGAGGAGTTAAGAGCCTTCTCACTTTATGACCCTGCGGGGAGGTGCAGCTTGGAGTGAGCTCACCGACTGCTGGATGCCTATAAAAGGACAATCCATGGCCATATTCCATCGCTCACCTTCTATCTCTGGGTAGCCTTTGCTAATGCTGCCATGTTTGTGCATTCTGCTCAGAGAAGACTTTGTCCCTGCCATGGTTTATCTGGTTCTGGGGAGGGATGGATACATGGAGCAGTTTAGAAGATGCCCAGCAGCTTGGGATAAAGTCTTCTGTCCAGTTGCTGCTGACTGCCTTCTACCTGATACCCATCTGCTTGCAATTCAGAAATCTCACAGCTCATCCCTGTGGGTATGAATTCACTATGTGGAACTTGATGCAGTTTCATCAGGAGACACTCCTGACTGGAGTGAGTCTCTCTCTATCCTCCGATTCTTCCTCTCTGTCACCACTCCTGCTTTTTCCACTCCTTGCCTCACTGAGCTTGACTTCACTTTGTGCTAAAAGAACTGGTGTGAGTTGAGTTTTTTAAAAAAGAATTTTGTAAGGTAACATTTGTAGTGTAGTTGGCAATATTTCCCTTAGCCACCTGGCAGATTCAGCTCAGAGGACCAAATCTGGGTTCCAAAATGGTAATACAACATGAGAAGAAGAATCAGAAGTCCTTCCCTGTCCTTCATTTTGTTCCTTTCTCCTTCCCTCAACATGCTCTTATTAAGTACTTTTTGCTTGTAGATGTTGAGTCCCAGAGATGAACAGACACTCTCCTGCCCAGAAGGCTGATAGTCTTGTTGAGAAACAGGCCAGTAACATGTTCACTGTTTCACACATCCCACAACACAGGCAAATGTGAAGTTTGGGGCCAACAGAGAGCAGCGTCCAACTCCTTGTTCTGGGAGTGAGTGGGGAGATCAGGAGGACTTTGCAAAGAACGTCATCTTTGGCCTGAGCTTTTAAGGTTGAAAACTAGTAGGAAAAGTAAGTTTGGAGGAAACTCATGGGAGAACGAGACAGAAGAGGAAAATTAAATAACTTAACGAGGGAAATGACCATGGCCTTGCAGCAGTGGTGTGCTGAACCAGTTTATGCTACTTCACAGAAGCCAATTGTATGCATCATTTTGCAGCCCTGTGTTTGGTGACATCTTGGTAGTCTGATATCAGCCATGAGAGGAGTATTTACACCATGATAATTGGCAAATGCTACAAATCAAAGGTTTTGTTTCTTCACTTCCTGGAAAGCTGATAGTTTAGCACACCCCAGGCCTTCCAGAATGTGCAAGATAATTTCGAAGAGGTTGCAGAGGAACTGGCCCATTCCTGCTGCATATAGATCCAGAGGAGAGGGCTGTGTTTGTTGCAGGAAGGATTAGATTGAGAATTTAAAGAGATCCTCATTCATTAAACATTGATTCCATGCCTGAAACTGTGGTGGATGCTGAAAAGCACACTCAGCGCCTAATAATCCCTGCTGATGTGTTGACACAAAGTCCTACTCTGCAGGAGGAGGGGATGGGACTGAGAGGTAAGACAAGAGGTCAGAGAACACGCAGCCCTGGAGGCAGGAGTAGGAGAGGCTTGATGGCCAAAGGAAGAAGGCAGGGAAGAGGCACCTGGGGGGCCCCTAAGAACCTGGGGCTGCTGGATGGGCTGATGCTCTGTGTGGCACACTCTGAGAACAAGGCTGAGAGGAGGCTCCTACAGAGGGGATCCCTGAGGGTAGGTGACTTAATCAAGCATTAAGTCTGGAATCTAGCCATCAGGAGGTTGGGTATGGATTTTATCCTATATAAAACGGTGAGTGAGGTAGTCTCGGAGCAGGGTAGGCGGTAGAAATGAGGTGGGAGAAGAACCTGATGAACCTGTATTGATTGAACTTGAAAGGGTGATGGGAAACGTTTGTAAGAATTCAGAGGCATGTAGACCAGTTATGGGGCTGGGAAACATGGAAGAGGTTTGAGGTGGTCAATGCTGGAATCAAGTTTGGTAAGGAAGGCTGCTCTGCAGCAAATAAACCAACCTAAACCAGGAAGTACCCAAACATAGTGAATGAAGGGGCCAGTGGGCTTGATGGCTGGAGCTGACGGGGAGACATGGCATGGAGGTTGTGGCCTCCATGTGATGGCCATCAGGTTAAACACCTTAAAGGGAAAAGGGGGCTGCCTGGCCACCAGGGTGTGGGGACTGGTGGTTATGCTTGCCAGTAAAGGCCAATGGAATAAAATCTAAAAACTTTGGGGTTGAAGAACTGCACCAACCTCCAAAGTTTCTTCTACCATTGTTGAGGATAATAAACAAAGAAATCAAAATAACTGTGAGCCAGATATGACACCAACCAAGAGGACTGAATTACACTTGACCCTTGAACAACACAGGGGTTAGGGGCACATACCTCTCTGTATGGTTGAAAATCGATGTGTATAACGTGACAGCCAGCCCTCTATATCCACGAGTCCACATCCCTGGACTCAACCAACCATGGATTAAGTAGTACTATAGTACCTATTTATTGAAAGAGGTCTCTATGCTAGTGAACCTGTGCAATTCAAACTCTCGATGTTGATCAAGAGTCAACTATATAATTAGTTCATTTATCATTATGTAATGTTTGTTTTGTTGTTGTTTAGCCATTCAGTCATCTCCAACTCTTTTGTGACCCTGTGGATTATAGTCTGCCAGGTTCCTCTGTCCATGGGATTTCCCAGGCAAGAATAATAGAGTGGATTGCCATTTCCTTCTCCAGGAGATCTTCCCAACTCAGGGGTCGAACCTGTGTCTCCTGCATTGGCGGGGGGATTCTTTAACATTGAACCACCAGGGAAGTCCCAATATTTGTTTAGTGCCCCTCTTTTATCACCATGCTCAAAGTTCCATGGGAGTGATGAAATTTGAGTGTCTCTGTTAGTCCCAAGCCTGGCCTGCAGTGGCACTAAGGTGCTCAGTTTAAAATGTCCTTGGAGGAAAATCATAATAGGGATAAGACTTTGAAGAACTGGGTATAGTTTGTGAGTATGCAGAGAAACCAGAGAGAGGTCACATGAGATTGTGAGTCATTCAGTGCTCTGAAATGAGCCTAGTGGAATGAGGAAGACTGACCTTTCCTCTTTTCCTTGCAGTGATGGGAATTATTGAAGTCCTTTCAGAGAGGGCATCTGCTATCTTTGGAGAATGTCAATTCTTTGAAACCATGAATCTGACTCATAGGAGTCACTCACAGGTCAGCTTCCATTGACCTGTGGAGTTCTGATCCACTGCTTGATTCTGATCAGTTTGAGCTGTAGACATGCCCAGAACGTAAACTAAGGCTTCCACGTATACTTGGGCCCTAAAGCATGAATGGTGTTCCTGGGTCCTACAGTGGGCAACCTGCATAACTGTTTGTAGCAGCCCTGAGCACAACAATGAAAATATAGGTAAAGGTGTCACCAGAAGGGATCATCAAAGGGGAGACATGCCCATTGTATTTTAATTAATAACTCCGCCCGCCCACTTATTCCAGCAGATGCTTACCCGGCATTTCCACAGATGGTTAGGTGAGAGGGCTGGATAAGGAGAGTTGGGGAGAGGGAGTCTGTGGTGCATACGGATAGGATGGGGCCAGCAAAGACCCATCTCTTCTTTGTGAGGAAGAGAATGGGTTTCTTGGTGATGATTTGGTAGAAAATGCCAATACTGGATAGGAGTCACAGCAGGGAGGGTTTCTAGATTACAGTTCAGTCGCTCAGTCGTGTCTGACTCTTTGTGACCCCATGGACTGCAGCACGCCAGGCTTCCCTGTCCATCAACAACTCCCGGAGCTTACTCAAACTCATGTCCATTGAGTCTGTGATGCCATCCAACCATCTCATCCTCTGTCATCCCCTTCTCCTCCCACCTTCAGTCTTTCCCAGCATCAGGGTCTTTTCCAGTGAGTCAGCTCTTCTCATCAGGTGGCCAAAGTGTTGGAGCTTCAGCTTCAGCATCAATCCTTCCAATGAATATTCAGGGCTGATTTCCTATCAGATTGACTGCTTGGATTTCCTTGCAGTCCAAGGGACTCTTAAGAGTCTTCTTCAATACTACAGTTCAATTTTTCAGTGCTCAGCTTTCTTTATAGTCCAACTGTCACATCCCTACATGACTACTGGAAAAACCATAGCTTTGACTATAGGGTCTCTAGAGGAGCAAAGTAAATAGATGTTGTCAGTAATTATAATTAATATAGCTGGCAAGCACTGAACACTCACCATGTGCATGCTTCATTCAGCCCTCATAATAACCCTGTTAGCCCTGTGAGTTAGTGTGCGTGTGTGTGTGTGTGTGTGTGTGTGTGTGTGTGCACATGCGCACAAGCACTCATGCATTTACATATGCATTTGTAAACTGGTAAGGATGGTGGCTCATACGTTAAAGAATCTGCCTACAATGCAGGAGACCCAGGTTTGATCCTTGGGTTGGGAAGATCCCCTGGAGAAGGGAATGGCTACCCACGCCAATATTCTTGCCTGCAGAATTCCATGGACAGAGGATCCTGGCGGGCTACAGTCCATGGGATTGCAAAGAATCAGACACGACTTGAGCGACTAACACTTTCACTTCTCTTTTCAAGGATATCAATATTCAGTGAACAACTGGCCAAAGGCTATGTTACTGGTTGAGTTAATAGCAGGGCAAAAATTGAAAGCCAGATATGATTGATCTTAATCCAGTGAATGTAACTCCCACACTACCTTCCACTTTTGTCACTGTCCTGGAAAAGAGCAGCTAAGTATACAGAGACATTGCTTCATGTCAAACTCTACCTAGCGGTTTGGAATGCCCAAGCCACTGGCTTGGAATGGCAGTACTGTCCTAGAATTCATTGTGCCCATATGGTGATGTGAAGAGCATGTTCTTTCTAGAATACCTTTGTCCCATCCTCTGGTCCTCCTATTTTAATATAATCAGTTATTCACTTAAGAAGGCTAAAAATGAGTGCCACAATATTTAGCATTTTTAATTGTATGTGCTTGCTTATGTTAAGTACTTCCCTGGTGGCTCAGATGATGAAGAGTCTGCCTGCAATGCAGGAGACCTGGGTTCAATCTAAAAATAATAATATCTGGGTATATGGTTGTCTAATGACTACAAGAAGCTATGAGAAAAGAGAAAACTAGATTTACCCTCACCATTTAGGTATTAGGTATTGTGAGCATCATGGCTACTAATTAGAGTCATTTAATTTGCCAACCCCAGTAGCCTAGTAATGGGTACCTGGGGAACTCCGCTGAGAAGGAGAGGTGGGATTGTGATCAATTAGTAATGTCTGTTCTGAGTATAGGATCAGGAGGTGGTGGAATGCCTGCCATGGTTTTACTATCCCTAGTTTAGCCATAACCTATCTTACGCAGGCTAGTGTCATAAAACTTGCTATAAATCATATTTTTAAACGTAGTTTAAATGAATTCTTTAAAACTTTCTTTTCTGGTGGAAGCTTGAATTAGTTACACGAAGCTCTACTTCCCTTTCTCCCTCCCTGAGGCAGTTTGTGACTTCAAAGTGCTAAAGAAAAGAGTACAATTGTGTGTGGATCCGAGCAGCACATAGCCAACAGCTAGTGCTTGAAATACCTGCTGGCAGGTTGGATGTTTCATTTCCAAAAATTGAAAATTCTTTCCTTCTGATTTTATATATAATAGTTGAGGCATTTAATGCTGCTAAACCATTTTTTTTTTCTCTCTGCCTCATTTTGTCAAGGAAGATAGGGAAGAGGACCTGGCAAGGAGCTGAAATTTGTAGGGAATCATTTTAGCAGCTGTCTGGGAGGGCAGTGACAGGAACTGGCAAAATGACCCTCAGCAGACAGCTTTGAGGCCTGCAGTTCTCAAACTAGAGCCAGGCATCAGAATCAGCTGGAGGCAAGTTAACACCCAAGTCACTGGCCCTGCGTGCTGAACTTCTGATTTAGGTGGGTAGAGGTTGGGCTCCAAAGCTGCTTTTTCTAATAGGTTTCCAGGTGACGCTGGTGCTGTTGGGCAGGAATCACATTTTGAGAACCACTGCTAAGAGCCACTGGCACTAAACTGGCCTGAAGCTGAAGTTGGGTCCTAGCCAAGAGGAGATTTGGTTCCAGGAGAGGATCCAAGGTCAGCTGCAAAGAACTGTGCCCATCACAGTTCAGCCAGACCAAAATTAGGTTGGCTGCCGTTACTGTCAGTCAAGGAGCTGCATAGAAAGAACTAACCATAACCACTACTCAGTCATTTCCTATAAATATCTATTTTAAATAAAATTCTGTGAATTTCCCTGGCAGCCCAGTGACTAGGACTCAGCAATTTTATTGCCATGACCCAGGTTCAATCCCTGGTTGGGGAACTAAGATCCCTCAAGCCACACAGAATGGCCAAAATTAAAATTATGTGTATATCTATGTGTGTGTATATATATAGGCTTCCCTGGTGGCTAAGTGGTGAAGAATCCACTTGCCAGTGCAGGAGACGTGGTTTCTATCTCTGGGTCCAGAAGATCCCCTGGAGAAGGAAATGCAACCCACTCCAGTATTCTTACCTGGGAAATCCCATGAACAGAGGAGCCTGATGGTCTACAGTCCATGGGGTCACAAAGAGTCAGACATGACTTAGTGACTAAACAACAACAATGTGTGTGTGTGTGTTTATGTATAGTATGTGTGTGTGTGTGTGTGTATATATATATATATATGCTAACACACACATATATATATGCTAATACTGAATTTGTTGAAAATAAGTTTTAGGGGTTAAGAATTTTTCTTAAAAATATGGAAAATTGATGGCTATGATTTGGAGCTCGTGTGAAAGGAAGCTTTTTAGAGTTCATGTGATGTGTCTGTGTGCTCAGTTGTGTTTAGAAATTCAGATCATGGCAAATCAAAGCACCACAAACCTCAAGTTCTGGCCCTAATGGCAGGAAAGTTGTCCAAAAATAGTTCCCTGAACATAGTACATGAACCTGAAGTCAAAGACCACAGGTGACAGCAGTCAGATTGTAAGTGACGGATGGCCTTAATTTTCTGTTTATTACTAAAAATGGTGATCAACTCCAGTTCCCTACGAGCCTGTGGGGGTGCTAGAGGGGCCAGAACCCGCAGACTTTAGTGCACAGGCCTTTCCTGGAGACACTGTCCATGCCCAGATACCTGGCAGGGGGACTTCTCACCACCCTTGGCAAGATGCCCTACTTTCTTGGCTGCAGAAACCCTTTTCTCTTCCATTCTTCATTCCCCACCCCTCGTTTGTCTTTTTAAAATCACCACCCAGCTGTATCTTCAATAGTCTGGAGTTTGCAATGCACTTTCTCATAGACCCCACACCTGGGAGGGCCCACAGTTAATCAGTTCTTTTTGTCCAACAGAGCTGAGAAACCTGAGGCTGAACAAGGGAAGCACCCTGCCTGAAGTCCAGGGGTGGTGCCAGGATGAGGGGGTGGGGAGTGGTGTAGACTCAAGTTTCCTTCTCCAGAGTTTCTCCTTTTGGCCAGAGTTTGCCCCAGGTGCTCTGGGGGCCCCTTCATTACGTGGTGGAGGACAGCCTCTGAGTGAGAACGGTGGATGAAATGACTTCCTTTGCAGTTGCTGGTTTGAAAACCTCTGGGCTTGGAGAATATGAAGTCATTTCTTTGTCAGACACCAGAAAGGAGTTATTTTTACAGAATCACAATCCTTTAAGTCACTGCTTTACAGTGATTATGGAGCAGATTTTCCAAGAGCAGTAACACTGCTATATGGTAACCATACAGAACCCATCTCTCCCTATCCAAGGAGAGCACTTTTTTAAAATCACTATTTTTTTTTTTTTAGAGCAGTTTAGGTTCACAGGAAAATAGAGTGGAAGGTACAGAGATGTCTCATATAACCCCTTCCCCCACACATACACAGTCTCTCCCTTTGTCAACATCCCCAGGCAGAGTGCTCCATTTATTACAAGTGGCAAACCTACACTGATACATCATTATCACCCAAGGTCCTTAGTGCAGGATCACTCTTGATGCTGTGGGTTTAGACAGATTTATAATGGTAGGCACCCCCCCCCCATTTAATTTCTTACAGAGAAATTTCACTGCCCAAAAAATCCTCTCACGTTTTTACTTTATAATTTCAAAAAACTATATGATGAGACCCCCTATAGAGGATATAATTTAGAGCTAAAGCGTTAGGAGCGCTACACCTGAAGACCAGTCAGCCACAAAGGTTAAAGAACGACATGACATTTGTCGATTAGGAAAGGAATGTACGTGGCCCACACTGTTCTGTGTAGATAGGACTTTGCGATGCCACACCTTCACCCACATCTTCCTTCCTTCTCTTCTTCTTTCTCCCCGGTCACAGCTACAAAGCCCACCCTGTGTGTTAGACCCTGTGCAGTGAGAGGCAGCTTATATGCAAGCACTGCTTTCAAAAGAATTCAAAGGTGTAGGGATGAATTCCAGGTCCTCCAGGGCCTTTGGCAGTTCCCTGATCTGTTTGAACATGCTTGGGTGGTTTTGAGCCATGGCTCTAACTTTGGCTGCTCCTCAGACCCCCCTGGGCAGCCAGGCCTGACTTCGTGGACCTGTGACCTGTGCACAGGCCCCCATACTCAACACGGCCCGCGCTCAGTTTAATGCTCTGCCACCACAGTCTTAAAATTCTTAATGAATTCTGAACAGTGAGTCCCGCATTTTCATTTTGCACCAGGCCCTGCAAATTATGTAGCTGATCCTGTGGGCTGCTTTTAAATATGTCCATGCCCAGGCTGCACCCAGACCAACTAATCAGAATTCCTGCAGGTGGGATCCAGGCCCCTGTGCTTTGTAAGCTCTCTGGGGGGTTGCTGTGAGAAGCCATCCTTGAGAATGGCTTGTATAAAACAGAAGTCCTCAACTATGGGGTTTATGTGTATGTTGTGGGGAATAGTAAATTCACCCCGGGTGCTTTTACAAACTCCCAGACTAATGTGTAGAAATTGATAAATATTCTGATTCCTAAATATTCTAATCTTACCTAGCAAGCCAGGCAAGAGCTTTCCATGAGTATGCCATTTGTCTAGAAGATAGCCCCACTGTGCTTGCTGTCCCCTTGTTACTGAGTCACTGTGACAGTAACTGCATGTGGATGGTTAGGACCTGCACGGTTGGAGCTCAGTGGTCCCTGCATGGTAACTTCCCCCAGCTCTCCTTCCTGTGGCACTGCTCACCGAACACGCCTTCTGAGAGGTGATGTGACAGGAAAAGGTATGAACTATGGGCAGCATCCCTAACTCTGCCTCACAGCTGTGGGGTCTGAGGCATGTTTCCTTTGTGCCTCAGTTTCTTTATTAGTAAAATGAGTATAATAATACCCAACTCATAAAGCTGTTGTGAGAATTAATGAGATAAGGCATGCAAAGAGCCCAGCACAGTGCCTGGCATATAGGTGGTCAAGACATATCGGTGTACTATCTACCCCAAGAAGAAATATTAGCATGCTTTCCCCTTTCTCTGAACTGTGTCATTTTACTGAAAGAAAGTAGAACTCATTAGTACAATAATAAGAAAGAAATACTGATATTCTTCCGTTAGGATACTTATTAAATATGCGTATATATTCATTCGGTTCTTAGTTATTGAATACCTACTAGGTCAAGGTGTCAGAGAATTGATTGCATGTATATCTATGCACAGGCACCCATTATATACATACAAACTTTGCCTTCTAAGTCTCCTGCATTGGCAGGAGTGCCACCTCGGAAGCCCTTGATCAAAGTGGAAAGTGTAAGAGAATTAGAATAAGCATGAAAAGGAGGAGAAGAAAGAGAAAGTACAACTAAATAAAACCCGGTGAACAGGAGGGGAGTTCTCATGCCCTTGGTCAATCTCTGAATCCAACAAGAAAAAAGTTACCTCTTCTTTTCTGGTAAAAACTCAGCTAAAGAAAAACTACAGAGTTTTAGTTCCAAGAGCCCTCACACCTCACTGTTGACCTTGATACAAAAGACAGTCTCTCCACTTCTACTGGGGAATTGCACATGACTTCACTTATGGCTCAGCTGGTAAAGAATCTGCATGTGCAATGCAGGAGACCTGGGTTCAATCCCTGGGTCGGGAAGATTCCCTGGAGAAGGGAAAGGCTACCCACTCCAGTATTCTGGCCTGGAGAATTCCATGGACTGTATAGTCCATGGGGTTGCACAGAGTCGGACACAACTGAGTGACTTTCACATTCACATATGTAGAGACACAGCCATATATACAATATATGCAAACATGCATATAGACACATGTATATCCATGCATAGACACATGTGTATACACACATATGCATAAATGCATATACATACACACAAATATGTACATATGCAAGCACACACATATATGACAGGTAGTTAATTATTCAATACTTTTCTTTAAATTTTACTCAAACTGAAAAATCAATGCTTATTGTAACAATTTAAACAACAGAAAAGCAACTAAATTAAGTTTACTAATCTATACTCCCCCATTCCTATTCCCACCATTCCAGTGCAACCAATTTTTTAAACAATTTGAAATTTAAAATAAATTTGCTATGAGTTTTTTCCATAATGTTTTTTGACATACACACACAGACCTCAACCCGGGCATATTCTACAGGCCACATTCTTAACTTTCTCTTCTTTTCTGATTCACTTAGCAATATAATGCGGACATCTTCTGAAGTCAGTATATCTCACTCATCTATTAGTCTTCAGTAGCTCACAGCATTCTGCAGTATGCTCTTTTTAACCATTTTTAACGGTTCTCTTTTTAACCATTCCCCTGGTTATGGTCATATGGTATTTGATGTTAAAGGAGATGCTGCAGTAAACAGTCCTCTTTAAAAATGTTAATACTGGTACTTCTACTTATTTTGGATAAGACAGAGATAGAGCCTCCAGCAGTTTGTAACCCAAGGGTGGGCAAAGCCAAACAAATAATAATAAATGTGATACCCCGACTTCTAGTGCATGCCTGCCACATACCAGGCAATGCAGTGGGTGCAAGGTGCAGATGTGAATGGGACTTGGTCTGACCTCAAACAGTATGATCATGTATCAAAACCAGTATTACACCTGCTGTCTATCTTAAGTTCATGCTGAAATCTTCCTAATGGTGCTTAAGACAACCTCTACTCTAGCCTTAGAGTCTAAGAAGTCCCATTGACTCTGGAGCAGCTTTACATCCAAAGCCCTTTCATGCAGCTTCCTTCCAATCCATGCAGCAGCAAAAAAAAAAAAAAAAGTCCCATCTAAATCACAGATGTTAACTTGCTTTCATAATTCGGCCAGTAATTTATCTGATTGCTCACAGTTTGCTCCATCATCGTCTTCCAGAAGCTGAAAGTGACAAAGAAATTTCTCCTGGCAGAAAGACATGTTTCTCCTATCAGGCCTTTGACACCCATCTTTGTGATGCACTTACAAGTAGATTCTAAACTGCTTCACATGAAAGCACTGAAGTTACAAAACCAAGTTAAATCATGACTTTTGAAAGCACGTGAACGGGATTCAACAGATTTTTTAAGCAGCTGTGAAATAGTGTCACCAGAATTGTTTTTACTCCTGGTGATTTTACTACAGAAATGTTTAGATGCTGCAGAACCCATGGAGGTGTGCTGCTCGTGTCTACTTGAAAAAGCCGCTTTCTGTTCAGCTGCCGGGAGTGCAGGTAGCCGCCAGCTTCCCACCTCAGTGCCTTCAGGGTCTACCTTCGCTTTCCCGCAGAGCCCAACTCTTTCTGGCAAAACCCCAGCCAGTGACAGAGCACAGTGGGATGCTAGGGTAGGGTCTTTTGGGACGGACACTGTTTATTCTGGAGCTCTTCATTGGGTTGGATGAGACTGTCAGGTCTGCACTGGGGCTTGGGCAGTCCTGCTTCCTCTCCCCTTTATCCTGTACAGAGTCTGCTAACTTCCCTTCCTAACTCCTCAGTGTCTGCTTCTCAGGGACCCAATAGACACAAACACTTTCAGGGCAATGTAGGAACATAAACACTATACATCTCATTCAGAGGACTGGAGGACCTGAACATGTCCCTAGCCCCTGGACATTCTTATACTAGGCTCTGCTAAAAATGAATTATGTTTCTGCCACAGTGAAACTGACCATTTCATCTCAATTGTTCAGCTGGGATACAAATGAAAAACTAAACGTGAGGAAAAATAAACCCGTGTAGAGTCTGAAATTTCATTTCAGTTATCCAAGCTGTCTAAAATCCGAGGTAAAGAACGTATTTGGGTATTTCTTCTGTGTTTGCCATGAACTGCCAAGAGCCAGGCCATCACAGTTATAATGAGAGGTCACTCGTTCCTTTTTGCCACTCTAATCACTGTTCCACTTGGAGCACTATTGTTCCTGGTAAGCTGCCTCCCCTCATGGCAGCACAGGATGGGGAGAAAGCGGGTTATAATTGCATTCTTTTTGCAGGAGAGTTTGGAGAGGTGTACAAGGGGCGTTTGAAACTTCCGGGCAAGAGGGAAATCTATGTGGCCATCAAGACGCTGAAGGCTGGGTACTCAGAGAAGCAGCGACGGGACTTTCTGAGTGAGGCGAGCATCATGGGGCAGTTTGACCATCCCAACATCATTCGCCTGGAGGGTGTGGTCACCAAGAGCCGGCCAGTCATGATCATCACGGAGTTCATGGAGAATGGTGCTTTGGATTCTTTTCTCAGGGTAAGAACTGCTCAGCTTACCTTTACCCTTCAGAGTAACAGCACAGATGATGCTGGTGCTTGTGGGAGCTGGGGGACCGTGGTGGGCTGGGAAGAAGTGTCCACATGAGGACCATCTGCCACTTAGGAATCCCTGATGAAATACAGATAGGCATTGGAGATGTTAGCAAGGTTAACAGATTTTTTGCTAAAAAGAAAGAACAAAGCAGAGCATGTGGACCCCTCTGTAGAAGGATGGCACAGAGCCAGGCCTCGATGAGTAAGAATGAATAGAGGACAGAGAATGGCCATCGGCATCCGTATGAATCATGGAGATTGAAGAGACTTCCAGCTGCTATGCTGTCCTGCGTGATTCATGCAGACATCAGTGACCATCTCTGCCTTTTCCACAGCACAGCCGCCCTCCCATTCAGCTCTCTTCATTTGCAGTTCAGAGATAAAACACCTTGCCCTTATCTGATACCTGGGCCACCTGGCCTCTGAGGAGGTCCTTCTGGGCAGCACACAGGGACAATGTGTCACAAGTGTCCACAAGTCTTTTCTGGGGTTGATGGAGAACTGTGGCTCCCACCCAGCCTGGAGCAGGGATGGGGGCCCCAAAGGCCTATGGCTGAGAGATCTATAAAGGACCATTGTCAGAATACCCAAATGCAGCCACAGTAGAAGCACTTTCATTTCTATGGGGCATCTCAGAGCTACTCAGAGAGGACTTGCATGAGTGTGGCCATAGCGCTCATGTCTGGGGGATAGAAGCTGTCTAACCACAGGCCATGGAGCAAGGCCTGCCTCAGACCAAAGGCTTAGCGGGGGAGCCTAGGAGCAAGAGGGTACAGGGGCAAGGCCTTCTGAGCAAGAGCTTCAGGGTAGTACCAAGTAGCTGGCTATGCATGTTACCAAAGCTACCAAACAGTAGCTATGGCTGCAGATCAAAGGACTATTCATTGAAACATTCACCAGGAGTCAGTCATTGAAGCATTCACCAGGTGACTGCTCTAACCATGCCCTGTGCTGGGAACTGGGCCTATACTGATGAGAGAGAGATTGCTTTAATGCCGTGGAACAAATCACCCCAAACTTCAGTGACTTAGCACAATACGATTTAGTTTGCTCTTAAGTCTGTAATTTGGGTAGGCACCTCTCTGTTCCATGTATTGTCAGCAGGGGCAGCCCAAGGGCTAAGATCTGGAATCGCCCAAAGACTCATTTACTCATCTGTCTCATAGTTGATGCTGGGTGTCAGCTGGCATCTCTCCACCTGGCCATCTCTGGCTCCCTCACAGCAAGCTGGGTGCTCAGAACAAGCATCCTGAGCACAGAAGGCAGAAGCTGTATCAGTCTGTAACCTAGTCTGAGCAGTCACAGAGCATCCTTCAACCAAGGTGGTGAGCCCACCCAGATTCACGGAGAGGAAGCCCTCCCCACATTTTGATGGGTACTGCAACCTGATGTCTTCTTACACATAATGGATGGGAAGTCCTGCTATGTCCATCATAGAGAATGCAACCTGCAGAGATGCCCCTGCCCCCCAGGACCTTCGTGCCCTAAGTTTCCAGTAATCATCTGCCTGGATTGTACTTTTTGTTTCTATGTATGAAACACAGAGGTTTCACGTATGTGATGATGGGCTTTCCTGGTGGCTCAGATGGTAAAGAATCTGCCTGCAACACAGGAGACCTGGGTTCCATCCCTGGGCTGGGAAGATCCTCTGGAGAAGGAAATGGCAACCCACTCCAGTATTCTTGCCTGGAGAATCCCATGGACGGAGGAGCCTGGCAGGCTCCAATCCCTGGGGTGACTTTTTGTTTCCACGCATGAAGGACAGAGGTATCACATATAGTAGAACTGAAACCTTCTTGAGAAAGCCAGGGATGGCTTCAAAGAGGAGAGAGAACTTTTCTAATATTAAAGAAGGAGGAATTTGCCAGACAGCAGATAGGCTGACAGAACAGTAGAGCTGCGTATTCAGAGGCTGAAGTCAGGGTGGCCTGTTTGGTAATCTGTCAGCAGTTGCATGGTGGCTCTGAAGCCCAGAAGTAGAGTTTAGGGGCTTCCCTGTGTATGGGAAGCTGAGGACTTGTCTAGAAGCTGCACTGTACATACTGAAGCTGCCTGCGCAGGGGGAGCACACGCTTTATGCTCGTCTGGGTCGATAGGCAGTAGTGGCTTTTGTTTGGCAGGGTGGAGGGGCAGATGGTATAAGTGACGGGGCCCATGTAAACTTTGCGTGGTACAGCCTCCTTGAGGGTGTGGGATATACTTTGTGTGACCCCAGCACCTAGCAGTGTGAGCACCGAGTAGAGGGTAGTGGAATGAAAAACCATTTCGGGAGCAAAAGCATTTGGGTGTGGCAGGACTGAAGGAGCATCCTGAGTGTGCAAGGATCTCTTGTCCTTGTCACCAGACCTCTTGTGTCACAGTGGGGCGTGGACCATGCTCCCCTGGGGGCATTCCTTCATGATCAGATTGCTTATGAAGACAGTCCAATAAACATGAATAGGTGGTGATGTTAGAAGAAGAAGTATCTTCTGGAACCAGCCTCCAGACCCATTCAGGAGTCATTTATTTCCTGCAAGTCACCTGTCTGTGCTTCTCAGAGACTCTCAACACAACCTGGGAACTGAGATCAGACTCTCTCCCTGGAACATGCAGGCGAGCAAAGTGATTCATTCTCAGGAGCCTGCAAAAAGTCAGAACTCTGCGCTGCTGCTCTGCACACACCTGTTTCCATTTGGGGGGCACAGGATGTGGGGACAAGTTGGATGCCAGTTATTTTTCATGATGATGCAGCCTAGGCAGTGGGAGAAAAGCTCGAGGTGAGAGAGGAGCACAGGGAAATGGAGGGGAAAGATGGCAGAAAGGGAGCGGCCAGAGCAGGCAGCGCCAGGAGGGGAGGGAAATGAAGCGTGTCCGACTCCCTGCGTGGTGTAGAGGCAGGTAATCTATAAATCTAATTTCAGCCTTACTACCAGACCCTGGAGCATAGCAGCATTAATTGATGTATCTGCTGCTTGATAAAATTGAAAAGTGGGTCATCAGTTCAGTTCTGCAGGGTCCATCTTCTGGGAGGTAGTATAATTTTAGGATCACCATTCAGAGAAGAAAGGAAAAGGGTCCGACTTCAATTTGTGCACCTGTTCTCTCCTCCCCCAACCCCACAAAGGGGCCCCTTCACACCAGATGTAGTAGCTTTGGATTGTAGCCATGCCTCCAGCTCTGAGTCAGGGTCTCAGAGACTTTGGGCATCTAGGGTCCAGTGAAGACATCAGACACCACTTCTCACAGTCCACTCAGTGCTCCTCTCTCATTGCAGGACTTAGAATCCTTCGCATTATGGAGGGATTGGAAACATTGTTATTGTTTAACTATACATTCAGTAGGATCATGATTATTCATATTTTTAAAAAATGTGCTATGGATTAGGTAGCATGCAAATCTATAATTAAATATTTCCTTTGGCACTCAGATTCAGGGGATTCAATCTGGTAGCTCTTCCATCATCTTAGGCACAAGTGCTGAAGCCCTCCTCAATGCCTTATGCCCTAGCCAAGAAGGTTGGCCTGCTTTGTAAGGCCCTCATGGCTAAAGCAAGGCTTTGTGGTTATTGCTGGTTCACTCAAAGATGGCCATAACTGGGAAACTCTTAAAAGTCACTGAGCAATGTCAGTTGGGGGCATTTATCATTCATGGGATGCTCATTCATAGGCTGGAGCTAGACGACAGCAAGCCAGTTGTCAGGAAGAGAATCCCAGATTGCAAGTTCTGAGACCAAGGCCCTGCTTTGGGCTCTGCTATGAGTCACCATGTGGCCTTGAGCAAGTCTGTTAACTCAATTTCCCAATCTATAAACTAAAGGCATTGAGCTGGATGGTCTTGAAAGGGCTCTTTCAGGTAAAAAAAAATCTATGATTCATTCTCTTCAAACAAATCAAATAAGGGTTTCATTTCCTGAAGTGGGTTTGTCAATGAAAGTTGAAATACCTAAATCCTTCCTGTCTAATAAAAGGGCCAGCAAGTGGCTTCAGTGAATTTGCAGAAAAGCAATTTCAGCAGAAAGCATTTTGTGAAGGGAAGAAAGTTTAAATCACTTCACCCAGTCTGTATTTCTTCTATAAACTGTTTTTACCATGTGCTCAGCATGGAACCAGATCCTTTCCCAGAGTTCTAAGAAATCTGGGCTATTTTTTTTTTTTTCTATCTTGTTTATCTTTGTATGTTGATGTTCATTATCTCTGGAAGTTCTTTTGTGGAATTTTATATCAATGAACTGAATATAAAACAGCTGGACATGTCAGAAAAACTTAATGTTCATATCTCTAAGTTTCACCATGATTATGAACTCAGCTAGTGTGACTGTCTTATCATGATATGTGATTTCCCTGCAGATCTTAAAGAAAAAGTATTGCAGGGTTAGCATCAGTTCAGTTCAGTTGCTCAGTCATGTCTGATTCTTTGTGACCCCATGGACTGCAGCACGCCAGGCTTCCCTGTCCGTCCCCAACTCCCAGAGCTTGCTCAAACTCATGTCCATTGAGTTGGTGATGCCATGCAACCATCTCATCCTCTGTTGTCCCCTCCTCCCCCTACTTTCAATCTTTCCCAGCATCAGGGTCTTTTCCAAAGAGTCAGTTCTTTGCATCAGGTGGCCAAAGTATTGGAGTTTCAGCTTTAGCATCAGCCCTTCCAATGAATATTCAGGACTGATTCCCTTTAGGTGGAAAAGGCACTGAACAGGAATTAGAAAAGATTCAGATTGGCATAGCATATTTGTGGTTCACATCTTTCCTTTCTATTTCTATGGCAGACATGACAGACATCATTAATCAATCATAGCTCTTCTTCCTACAAAGCTTATACACAGACTTTTCCACACAGGCAGTCATTCCCAATAGATCAAAGATGGAATGTCAGTGGAGAAGCAATTTGTTGTTTGGACTTAGATTTTTTTAATAAATGAATATCACACAGGATTTTTTTAATAAATGAATATCACACAGAATGACTTAAGGCTGATCACTTAAACTTTCTGGACTTCTTTTATCTTCTGTATAAAAACAAAGTAATATCACCTGCCTTGCCTACTCCACAGGACCAGTGTTAAGGATGAAAACATATTCCGTGAAGTATGACTTGCCATACAAAAACCAAGGAAGGGAAGAAGTCAGAGTTTATAGATTAATTGATCCTAACTTCGGGCCTCTGTTATTAGGTCCTACTACAGTGCAGGGATGTGTGGGTCGACAGTGGCCTGCTGCAGGGTCGGGGGCACTGAGTGCCTAAGTGCATGCATGGGACCTTTAGAAGGAGGTCACCATTAACTTCATTCCCTCCACCATAGTTTGGCCTCAGGTCAAACAACAGGGAGGGAACACAGCCCTGCCCATAAACAGAAAATTGGATTAAAGATTTACTGAACATGGTCCCACCCATCAGAACAAGACCCAGTTTCTCCCTCAGTAAGTCTCTCCCATCAGGAAGCTTCCACAAGCCTCTTATCCTTATCCATCAGAGGGCCACAGAATGAAAACCAGAATCACAGAAAACTGACCAAACTGATCACATGGACAACAGCCTTGTCTAACTCAATGAAGCTGTGACCCGTGCCATGTAGGGCCACCCAAGATGGACGGGTCATGGTGGAGAATTCTGACAAAACATGGTCCACTGGAGAAGGGAATGGCAAACCACTTCAGTATTCTTGCCTTGAGAACACCATGAACAGCATGAAAAGGCTGATAGGACACTGAAAGATGAACTTCCCAGGTCGGTAGGTGCCCAATATGCTATGGGAGATCAGTGGAGAAATAACTCCAGAAAGAAGGAAGAGACGGAGCCAAATCAAAAACAACACCCAATTGTGGATGTGACTGGTGATGGAAGTAAAGTCCAATGCTGTAAAGAACAATATTTCATAGGAACCTAGAATGTTAGGTCCATGAATCAAGGCAAATTGGGAGTGGTCAAACAGGAGATGGCAAGAATGAACATTGACATTTTAGGAATCAGTGAACTAAAATGGACTGGATTGGGTGAGTTTAACTCAGATGACCATTTTATCTACTACTGTGGGCAAGAATCCCTTAGAAGAAATGGAGTAGCCATCATAGTCAACAAAAGAGTCCAAAATGTAGTACTTGGATGCAATCTCAAAAATGACAGAATGATCTCTGTTTGTTTCCAAGGCAAACCATTCAATATTACGGTAATCCAAGTCTATGCCCCGACCAATAATGCTGAAGAAGTTGAAATTGAACAGTTCTATGAAGACTTACAAGACCTTCTAGAACTAACACCCCCATAAAAGGTCCTTTTTATTATAGGGTACTGGAATGCAAAAGTAGGACGTCAAGAGATACCTGGAGTAACAGGCAAATTTGCCCTTGGAGTACAAAATGAAGCAGGTCAAAGGCTAATAGAGTTTTGCCAAGGGAACGCACTAGTGATAGCAAACACCCTCTTCCAGCAACACAATAGAAGACTCTACACATGGACATCACCAGATGGTCAATACCAAAATCAGATTGGTTGTATTCTTTGCAGCCAAAGATGGAGATGCTCTGTACAGCCAGCAAAAACAAGACTGGGAGCTGACTGTGGCTCAGATCATGAACTCCTTATTGCTAAATTGAGACTTACATTGAAGAAAGTAAGGAAAACCACTAGACTATTCAGGTATGACCTAGATCAAATCCCTTATGATTATACAGTGGAAGTGACAAGTAGATTCAAGGAATTAGATCTGATAGAGTGCCTGGAGGAGAGTTTCATGACATTGTACAAGAAGCAGTGATCAAGATCATCCCCAAGAAAAAGAAATGCAGAAAGCCAAAATGGTTGTCTGAGGAGGCCTTACAAATAGCTGAGAAAAGAAGACAAGCTAAAGTCAAAGGAGGAAAGGAAAGATATACCCATTTGAATGCAGAGTTCCAAAGAATAGCAAGGACAGATAAGAAAGCCTCCCTTAGCGATCAATGCAAAGAAATAAAGGAAAACAATAGAATGTAAAAGACTAGAGATCTCTTCAAGAAAATTAGAGATACCAAGGGAACATTTCATACAAAGATGGACTCAATAAAGGACAGAAGTGGTATGGACCTAACAGAAGCAGAAGGTATTAAGAAGAGGTGGCAAGAATACACAGAAGAACTATACAAAAAATATCTTCATGGCCCAGATAACTACAATGGTGTGATCACTCACTTAGAGCCAGACATCCTGGAATGTGAAGTCAAGTGGGCCTTAGGAAGCATCACTACAAACAAAGCTAGTAGAGGTGATAGAAATTTAAGCTGTTTCAAATCCTAAAAGATGATGCTACGAAAGTGTTGCACCCAATATGCCAGCAAATTTGGAAAACTCAGCAGTGGTCACAGGACTGGAAAAGGTCAGTTTTCATTCCAATCTTAAAGACAGGCAATGCCAAGGAATGTTCAAATTACCACACAATTGCAGTCATCTAACACACTAGCAAAGTAATGCTCAAAATTCTCCAAGCCAGGCTTCAACAGTACATGAACCATGAACTTCCAGATGTTCAAGATGGTGGGGAAGCCAGGCTTCAACAGTATATGAACCATGAACTTCCAGATGTTCAAGATGGTGGATTTAGAAAAGGCAGAGGAACCAATGATCAAATTGCCAACATCAGTTGGATCATCGAAAAAGCAAGAGAGTTCCAGAAAAACATCTGCTTTATTGACTATGCCAAAGCCTTTGACTGTGTGGATCACAATAAACTGTGGAAAATTCTTAAAGAAATGGGAATATCAGACCACCTGACCTGCCTCCTGAGAAATCTGTATACAGGTCAGCAAGCAACAGTTAGAACTGGACATGGAACAACAGACTGGTTCCAAATCGGGAAAGGAGTAGGTCAAGGCTGTATATTGTCACCCTGCTTATTTAACTTATATGCAGTGTACATCATGTGACATGCAAGGCTTGATGAAGCACAAGCTGGAATCAAGATTGCTGGGGAAAATATCAATAATCTCAGATACGCAGATGACACCACCCTTATGGCAGAAAGTGAAGAACTAAAGACCCTCTTGATGAAAGTGAAAGAGGAGGGTGAAAAAGTTGACTTAAAACTCAACATTCAGAAAACTAAGATCATGGCTTCTGGTCCCATCACTTCATGGCAAATACATGGGGAAACAGTGGAAACAGTGAAAGACTTTATTTTCTTGGATTCCAAAATCCCTGTAGATGGTGTCTGCAACCATGAAATTAAAAGATGCTTGCTCCTTTGAAGAAAAGTTATGACCAACCTAGACAGCATATTAAAAAGCAGAGACATTGCTTTGCCAACAAAGGTCAGTCTGGTCAAAGCTATGGTTTTTCCAGTAGTCATGTATGGATGTGTGAGTGGACTATAAAGAAAGCTAAGCACTGAAGAATTGATGCTTTTGAACTGTGGTGTTGGAGAAGACTCTTGAGAGTCCCTTGGACTGCAAGGAGATCCAACCAGTCCATCCTAAAGGAAATCAGTCCTGAATATTCGTTGGAAGGGCTGATGCTGAAGCTGAAACTTCAATATTTTGGCCACCTGATGTGAAGAACTGGCTCATTGAAAAAGACCCCGATGCTGGGAATGATTGAAGGCAGGAGGAGAAGGGGATGACAGAGGATGCAGTGGTTGGATGGCATCACCAACTTGATGGACATGAGTTTGAGCAAGCTCCAGGAGTTGGTGATAGACAAGGAATCCTAGCGTGCTGCAGTCCATGGGGCTGCAAAGAGTCAGACACGACTGAGCGACTGAACTGACTGACTAACTGACAGCTCAGGTGGGTGTGCCAACCTGCTGAACTCTGAATTCTCAGTGAACTAGGTTCTCTGAGGACAGTGATTCTAAGATATCTGCCCCACACACCCAAGAGGCCAGGAGAAACCTACAGTCTTGGCCTGAGGTGTCTTCTGTGTCTCTTGCCAGGCACCTGGGGTTCATGGGAGAGCTGGTTATTAAGACATTATGGCCTTACTGATAATGTCAGCAATAGTGGCTGTTGTCTTAGTATTCATGAGGCACTGAGCCAGTCCCTCTGTGTGTATTATCTCATTTAACCTTGAATCTCAAATCTAAGGAATAGAGATTCACTGTACTCTTATTTTACAAATATGGTAATCACTGCTCTGGTGGTTAAATAACTTACGCAAGGGCATGCAACCAGTAAGAGATGGAGCCCAGATCTACCGTGATTTGTCTGGCTCCAAAGCCTGGACTGTTAACCATTTCTTGTCCTTTGTTGACACCAGAATCTGTAAGATGACTGATCTGAATATTCAAATCAGAATTGAAGCAGCTCATTGAAGTCTTTAATGACTTAAAGTGGAAACACAGACACAAATCTGCAAATGCTTTCAACGCTGCTCTTGGCAGAACTGCTTCCAGCCACCATCAGTGCCCTCCCCAACATCTGTCTGCAAGTGGCCTTCTGTAGGGAGACTTTTATTTTTAACCACATTGTTGTCTCCACTTACAGAGGAGAAGTAACAAACTGAATTGGAAAAAAATCGACCCTTGTGGCTTGTGGCTGAAATACATTTTCTAATATAGGAAAGTTGCATGACAACTTTCTGGGGAGGCAGATCCCCAGAGACCCACTTAGAGAATGATGGTGCTGGGGAAAGCAGGGCTAGCTTCTTAAGGAGGTGTGGAGTGAAGTTCATTAGTAAGGAAGATTTGCATCACTCACAGCACATCCAGCTCTGGCAGATGGGCACCATGTGCTAAAAACCAATCAGTTTCCAAAAAGCGGCCCTGCACTTTCTTTTGGAGTTGGTTAGAAGCAGATATTGCAGGGAAAGCGTTCTGGGCAGATTGGCAGGTGGCTAAGGTTTGAGTGAGAAATTGAAACTTGGAGTGTGTCAGACTCAGTGTGTTTTGGGGGGTCCTCCTTCTGGTGGAGGAGATGTGCTCAGGAAGGAGGAGAGGGAGTGCCATTTTGCTTCACTCCTTCAATTGACCGAGGGGCATAACCATCCCCGGACTTGCAGTCTTGCATGAGGAGCAGAGTCTTCAACAATTAATGCCACCATTGTTAAACTTTCCAATTGTTGGATTTTTTTCCTGAATAAAAAAAACGTGTAACATTTTAATAACAGCTGTTTTATTTTTCCTTACTTATTTTTGTGTAGAAAATTACTTTTGCAGAACCGCATGCCTAAATGATGTGTCCCATACATATTAGTGAGATAATGCATGTGAGTGCATTGTATGCCATCTCACAGACTGTAGATGTGCAATAAATGGGAGCTCCTCACATTGTTTATGCTTCCTGTATTTCACAGGAGGACCCTGGGGCAGAGGGAGAGGCTGCTTTGTCCAAGGTTTGTGATCAGCAGTAACTAGACTAACCCAGGGTATCTTGCCTCCTCCCACCTCTCCCCCAGCCAGAGCACCTCAATGCCTGGACCATGCTCTACTTACATAAGCCACAGCACTTAAGGGAGCAGCTGGGGCTGGACTGATTGGGAAAATGTGTTCTTGGCATCACGGCCCAGGGTCCACTGATGTAACCCGGGTGGACAATGTCCGAACTCAGTGACTTTGGGGAGGTGGAGGAAGGTACACATTCATTCACTGACAAGCTGTCGTGTGACCGTGGAGGAGGGAGGTCAGCCGGGTAAGAAACTTATTGGAAAGAAGACACCGCTTCAGGTTGGCAGGAGGTGGGGCAGGAACAGCTCTCATTCGCTGGGAAGGGCCACAAGCCAGATATGGCTCATGCACTTCTCCTGACCAGCCAGCCCTCTGAGGCACATGTGTTATCCCAGTGTCCAGAAAAACATCTTAACATTTAATTCTGGGGCCAGGAAGTAACGTACCAGTCATTCATCCAGCAAATGTTTGTTGAGCTACATCTGTCTACTCAAATGTCGTCAGCACTGGGAGTGCTATGGTGACTTCAGGAGACAGACTTCTTATCTCAGAGCAGCAGAGACATGCAGACACATAGCCATACACACATACATATCATACACACATACATACATACACACATGTCATAAACCTTCTGATATGTGCTAAGAAGGGAAGGAAGAGCATGCACTGAAAGATAGTAATATGAAAGTGCTAGTTATGCATGTGGGGGGACTGATTATAGGGACGTCCTCTCTGAGGAGGTGACATTTACGTGGAAATCTGAGGCAAGTAGGTGTTGACTGTGGGGGAGAAGCAGAGGGAAGAGCCTGTATCAGGGCCCTGAGGCAGGAAGGGCTTGGCCAGGGAGCGAACTGAAACATCACCAGGCACTGTGCCTTCAGCGTGGGAGTACAAGAGAAAGTGGCATAAGGTGATCCCCTGGGGCCCTGTGGGCCAAACTGAGGAGATGGGCACTTTCCCTTAATGCAATAGGAGGCCAGTAGAGTGCTTTAAGCCAGCCAGTGACATGAATGGATTTATGTCTTACAAGGATGGCTCTAACTTCCCTTAGAGAATGGATTTCAGAGGGGAGCAGGTGGAGGGAGGATGTTACAGGTGATGGATGAAGATGACTTGGTTAGAATGGTGGCAGTGAAGATTGAGAGGACTGAATGGCTTTGAGATGTAACTTGAAGATGAAATCCACAAGGCTTGGCTGGAAGAAGTCAGAGTATTGGAGGAGAGGTAAGAGAATGGGAGTGGGGCTGGGAGGAGGTGGAAGCAGCTTAGTCCAGCACTGACAGAAGTGACTAGCAGTGGGACCCCGGCAGCTTGGCTTCCTTGTCACCACTGAAGCCAGTCTTGATCTGGATGCCTTTGGTGTCTTATTACAGCAAAATGACGGACAGTTCACGGTGATCCAGCTGGTGGGGATGCTAAGGGGCATCGCCGCGGGCATGAAGTACCTGTCGGAGATGAACTACGTGCACCGGGACCTGGCTGCAAGGAACATTCTGGTCAACAGTAACTTGGTGTGCAAGGTATCTGACTTTGGCCTCTCCCGCTACCTCCAGGATGACACCTCAGATCCCACCTACACCAGCTCCTTGGTGAGTCCTTCTGGGTCTTTTCAGGTCAAAGCATGACAGGAGTAAAAAGTGGCTGCACGTAGCGGCGACCCATGGTGGGGCATACTGGGAGGGACTGGGACCAGAGCTCATTTCTCCTCTGGGGAAGCCAAATGCTGGGGGGACCATTCATCCAGGAGAAATGATAGCCACTGGTTGTTCAGGCAAATGTTAGGGCATGGGCTGTGAGGAAGTGTTGGTGTCTCCTCTGAAGCCATGCTGCTCCTGGCCAATGAAAGAGGATGTTTTGAAAAGGATGATTTGGGGGAGTCCAAACATTTGGTCAGTGGCATGAAAGACATCATCTACAGGGAGCAGGCTCCAGTTGGGTTGAGCACTGTGTCATCAGGTGGATTCCTGGTCCTGATTTGGGGCACATGCAGCAGCTAGTGGTAGCCTGCAGTAAGCAGCAGCAGTAAGTGGCAGTTGGAAATGAGACTTTAGTTCCCTGACCAGGCGTCCTAACCACTAGACCACAGAAGTGTGACTAGAGCCTAAATCTCCAGTCCTTACCTACCCTGACAAGAAAGAATTCTGATGAAGAGATAGAAGGTAAAGAGAAAAGTAAAACATTTTTTGCAAAAGCAGAATACATGCAGTAAGACACATGGCCGAACTCTGTGACCCTTCCCCAGGTGCTCATGCACTCCTCAGCCGAGATAGATTTCAACACACAAGTGGCTGGGAGGATAGAAGCAAAACTTATTATGAGCTGGCATCCCCTGACTTTTGACCCCCAAAGAATCTCTCTGCTCATGTGTAGTGTCTCCCTTGCCCCAAGGAGAGAAATATGTGATCTCTTGATCTTTTACTCAAAATTTAGCCCTTCTCTGTTCCTGCCATGATGGTTATTTTAAGGTGTCCACAAGAAACAAAGCCTGGCTATTTCCCTGTTTCTGTTGTTACTTCCATTTTGGAGAGCAAATAGGAGACTGATTGAAAAAGCCTACCTGGGGCCCACCTATCTTCTGTCTCAGGCAGTGCAAACAGGAGGCTAGTTGTAAGTGTCCAGCCTGAAGCCCACTTTTATTCCTGCCCATGAATTGTAAACAGGAGGCCAGTTGTAAATGCCTAGCCTGGAGCCCATTTATGTCCTGCCTTAGTCCTCTTCTCTGTCTCCATTACTTCCAGAAAACTAGAAGTTTCACAACTTGATAATTGAACAACTACAACATGATGCGTACTCTCAAATTTGTATTTCTATCTCAGCCTCCTCCTCTACAGCCTGAAAAGCTATAATCATCTGTGTCCAACTGCCTAGTTCACACAATTCCCTTTAGAACTTAACAGATCCTCAATGGAGCTCTTGATTTACTCTCCAATCTCTTCTCCCCCATCTCTTCAACTCAGTGGTTGCACCATTCCTAATGGTGAAACCTAGGAATCAGTTTTGAATTCTGTCTGTGCCTCTCCATCCAAGTTCAGTCCTTCCACTAATACTGTGTTGTTGTTGTTTAGTCATTAAGTTGTGTCCGACTCTTTTGTGACCCCGTGGACTGTAGCCCACCAGGCTCCTCTGTCCATGAGATTTCCCAGGCGAGAATATCGGAGTGGGTTGCTGTTTCCTTCGTCAGGGGATCTTCCCAACCCAAGGATCAAACCTGTATCACTTGTATTGGCAGGCATTCTTTACCATCGAGCCACCAGAGAAGCCCTACCCTATTCCTATAGGTTTCTATAAAGTCTGTTCCTTTCTTCTCATCTCTGCTGTTGTTCAGTCACGTGTCTGACTTTGCTACCACATGGACTGCAGCACGCCAGGCTTCCCTGTCCTTCATCATTTCTTGGAGTTTGCTTAAATTCATGTCCATTGAGTCAGTGATGCCATACAACCATCTCATCCTCTGTTGTCCTCTTTTCCTCCTTCATTCAATCTTTCCCAGCATCAGGATCTTTTCCAATGAGTCAGCTCTTTGCATCAGGTGACCAAAGTATCGGAGCTTCAGCTTCAGCATCAGTTCTTCCAATGAGCATTCAGGGTTGATTTTGTTTAGGATGGACTGGTTTGATCTCCTTGCAGTCCACGGGACTCTCAAGAGCCTTCTCCAACACCACAGTTTGAAAGCATCAATCCTTTGGTGCTCAGCCTTCTTTATGATCCAACTCTCACATCTGTACTGTGACCCCACCCTATTCCAAAGCACCATTCTCTCTCACCTGGACTGTTACCGTAGCTTGCTAATGAGTCTCCCTGGTTTCCTTTTGTCTTCATACAGCCATTCATAACAGCATCAAAAGTGACTGATCTTCCTAATCTACCCACCAGCTATATCCCTTAAACTTGAAAAAACAATACCTGATTATTATAAAAGTCAGAATAATACAGAGAAGAAAAAAGGATAAATAAGAACCTACAATTCCCTTAAAACAGGGTTTGGTGAACTTTTCCTAAAGGGCCGTAAAGAAAATATTTTAGACTTTGCTGGCTAAGAGGCCAAATGAGGATATTATGTACATGATTATATAACCATTTAAAATGTAACCCTTTAAAAAAAGTATGAATGCCATTCCTAGCCCCTGGGCTATAAAAAAGCAGGTGACCTGCCAGATTTGGTACTTAGGCAATGGTTTACCAACTCCTGTTCTGAAGCATCAGTTTCAACAGTTAGATGTGTCTGCTTTCACACTTTTATCTTTGCTCAAAAAGAAATTTTTTATTTTATAAAAATGGGCTCATACTGTGCCTGTTTCTCTGTGTCTTGTGTGTCTCTTGGAGATTCTTACTCCAGGTTGCTACTTTGAAAGTTTGTAAACCTTCACACTCCACTAGAGATGTATGATACCCATCTTCTGACATCCTCACCAGCATTGAAAGTAATCAATCTTTTAAAATTTGCTAATCCAAAGATGAAAAATGGTAACTTGTTTTGTTTTAATTGAATTTTCAACTGACTGCTAGAGATCTTTTTGCATAGTTATTGGGATTCATGTTTCTTCTTTCACTAATTATCTATTCATGTATTTACCTATTTTTCTATTGGGTTACTTTCTGGTTTCTTAGAAATGTATAGGAATTCTTTTTATAGTAGAGATATTGACCCTTTTTCTGCCATATATGATACAATTAGTTCCTTCACGTTTTCCTGTACAAAAAAGTACAATTCTTTTTTATAAAGATTGTTTTATTCTATTATTTTTTTCTTTTTGTCTGTTCTGCGTCTTCATTGTCGCACTCAGGCTTAGTTGCCCTGCAGTATGTGGGATCTTAGTTACCAGACCAAGGATCAAACCATGTCCCCTGCATCAGAAGGCAAATTCTTAACCACTGAATCACCAAGGAAGTCCCAGTACAATTCTTTTTTGTATTTAAAAGAATACACTTTTTTTTATATTATTTATGATACCCTTTTCACTTGCAAAAGTGGTTCATATTCATTTGGTCAAAAATATCTATCTTTTTCTGTAGAGAAAAAGATTTGTTGGATTTTTTGGCTTATTCTAAAAGTTCTGTCCATCCCAAGGTTATAAAATGCCTTTTAAAATTTCCTATACTGTTTTATTATCTTGATAGGTTTGATTTATCATGTAGCTATTTATTTAATCCATTCCTCTGTCTATTCGCCACTCCACCCTATTTTGTTGATACATTTCCAGATAAGTTGTAGACATTAGTACACATCACCCATAAACACTTTAGCATATGTCTTTTAATGAGAATATATATATTTCTTTATACTTCTTTCCTTGATTAAGGCAAAATTTGCATATAAAGAAGTACACAGATCTTAAGTGTACATTTACAGAGTTTTAACAAATGCATGCAACTATGTGACCCAAAATTCTATCAAAATAGAGAACTTTGTCATCATACCAGAAAATTCCCTCATGTCCTTCCCCTGTCCCAGATGCAGAGGTGCCTGATCTTTTGACTTTTTTCAACTATAGGTTTCTTTTGTCTCTTCTAGAACTCCTCATAAATGGAATCAGGATGCTCTTCATGCCTGACTGCTTTCTTTTAGCATTCTGAGTAGGAGATCCTTTCCTGTTGCTGAGTGAAGCAGTAGTTTTTTCTTAATTACTGTAACAGTCTATGTTTATTTATCCATTCTCTTGTTGGCAGACACCAGGGCTATTCTCAAATATGATCTTGAATATGTTAGGACATATATTTTTATTGAGTTTTTATGCAGGTAAATATAGAAAATTATATCAACACCATTTTTTGAAGATATTTTCTATATTTTATTGGATCATATGTCATTCTTATCATATGTTAAGTTCCTTACATAAACTATGTTTTGATTCTAAAATCTCCTCCGTTGGTCAATTTATTTACTCTTATATAAGCCCAACCATATTATTCTAATTGTAGTAACTTTTTTAAGTTTTACTTTGATATTATTATTCTGATTATATTAATTTTAGCAAGAGTTTTACTATTTGGATAAATTGAAGTATCTTCATTCTTCTTTCAAAAATCTTGGCTCTTTTCAAATGTCTTTTCTTTCAACTTAAGATCACTTTGTCTAGTGATCTACCTAAAACTCCCTAGTAATACATATATACTCACATATGAATTTTGAATGGAACACTATTCTACATTTGGAAAGACTGACATTTTGATGACCTTGAGTCATATAATGTGAGCCAAACATAGAATCTGTATATGCCTTACATTGAAAGTTTCTTGGATGTAAAGCTTCCTATGTTATTGTCCTATACACATTATTTAGATCATCTGTTGTGACTTTGTATATGTTTCTTCTAAATGATGAAGCTTATAAACTCCTAAAACTAACAGCTTTCAGGATCCATTTTACCATATTATTCTTCCATGTTTTTCGTTTTATTCAAAATAGAGAAAATTATCATGTTTGATTACTAAACTATGTTTCTAAAAATGCAGTTTATTCACATGAAAAATATTTATTGATCATCTACTATGTGCCAATCCTGGGCTACAATCTGGAGGCACAATTAGGATTGAAAAGAGACAGCATTACTGTTCTCACATTACTCACAACTGAATGAGGAAAGGGAAGCTTAGTCAGATGCATACACAAATAAGTGCATAATTGACAGTTGAGATGAGAGTCACTGTGTTCTGTGACAGCATGAAGAAAATAATACATAAGAAAAACAGCCTTATTAGATCTAGGGGAATTAAGGAGAGCTTTCAGAGGAGATGGGCTCCAGCAGAGATTTGAAGAATAAATCAACCAAATGCATGAGGTAGGTCAGAGAACTGAGAAACATAAGCAGTACATACAAAGGGCTTGTGTCATAGGGAAGGTAGAATTTTAGAAGAGCTAAGAGAGGACATTTGTACTTGACATTTGGGTAAAGAAGGGAAACTGACCAATGAGGTCAGCAGTAGTTACACGAGATGGGGCCTCCTGGACATTTGTGATGGAATTCACTGCCTTAGGGCAATGAGCAGTCTTTCTGTGTATGGGGGTAGGGGTGGGGGGAGAGGGCATTCTGTGTATGGGGGTAGGGGTGGGGGGAGAGAGGCGTGTACACAGATGCACACACATGACCCAAAGGTGATTAATTTCCATTTTAGAAACATAGCCTGGTTTTTCCTCTTGCTTTTTCTTTCCAATATCTTCCCTCCCTTCTTTATAAACAAACAAAAAACCTCTCTTGGCTTCCTTCCTTCTTTCTTTCTCCAAAAGGCCATTTGGCAGGTCCAGTTTAGGTAGATGTCCTGACCTAGAGAAGTAAACCCTAGCAGGAATTGAGACTCATAGGTGAGGGAGCTGGAAACCCGATATGATTGGGATATTAGCTATATATAAGCTATATATATCTGAAAATTATATTGGAGATAATGGAAGCTTTTGGAAAAGGAGGTATAAGTATGGAAAGCATGAAAGCTAGAATGAATTATGTGAACTGAAGCAGAAATAGGGAAAATGTATCCCCTCAGACTTCTGAGGCTTTGTCTTCAAAGTTGCTGTTGAATAAATAGCCTCTCCATGTTTAAAAAAATTGAACTGGAATTGGAGGTATCAGTGTGAAACTTGTGGTTTTCAATATAAAAAGAGATAAATAAATATGAGCTGAGAGTGCCTCAAAGCAATGGCACCCATGTAGCAAAAAATACACCTGGCACTCAGATCTTGGATTCTATATTCTCTTATATACTAAAAGCAACCAGGACTCACTAGCTAAATGGCCCCTTCCAGAGCCTACACAGAGGAAGTATGTACATTGTTTTGTGCCAGAAAGTAAGAAAGTACTCAAAGAATAATGGTAATATGTCAAAACAACACAATACTCAGCTTGAAGGACTTCCCGGTGTCCAAATATAGGATAATTTAGAACTTAATATATACTGATGGTAGCAGATTATAATCTACTGAATAAGATAGGAACTGTGGAGTTAACACTGATATGAATATAAATGAATAAAGAGAAGAAAGAGTGGAAAGAATGATGTTAGTAGAAAAATCACTATTTGGTGACCATCAGATTAATAGTTAAGAAACATCAGTGGATGCTTGTACTTGGGGTGAAACTGGAGAGAGAAATGGGGATCTTACATAGCCTCAAAGTATTTCCCCCAAAATATGTATTACAAAAGAGGAGAAAGTAACTTTACAGAGAAATCTGGTAACAGCATCTGAATCAAATGTTTAGAGTTCACACCACCAATAACAGACACTGTGCCGTTAAGAAGATGCAGTGAAAGAACATAACATTTCAGATACTCTGTTCAAAATGTATAACTTGGGTCTTATCATGAGGAAACATCAGAAAAATTAAAATTGAGATATGCTTTATTAAATGCCTAACCTATGATCTTGCAATTTCAAAGTCATGAGAGTTAAGTAGACCAACAACTGTTCCAGATTGAAGGCCATTAAAGAGGCATGATAACTGGGTAGTACAGATGATCCCTCTAGGGCATTTCTGTGACAATTTTTAAGAATTTGAATGGAATATCTTGATGAAGAGTGTATAGGCATTTTTGGTAGTAATCTTGAAGCTTTTCTAGATATTGAAACTTGTTTAAGAATAAAATATATTTAAAAAACATTTACCATGACTCAAATGTGGAGGACAGATGGCAAAAGTGGAAGCAATGTGTATTAGGAGGCTAAGGGCAGTGGGGGTGAATGAAACCCAGAGGAATCGGGAGAGAAACATGGAAAAGACTTGACAGTGGGTGATACTTGGGTGTGAGGGTGACAGAGGTCCAAGGATGACACCTGCATCTTGGACTGTGCCTCTGGGTGGATGGTGGTGCCGTTCTCTGATTGAATGGGGATGCTGGAAAGGAACTGGTTAGAGAAATAGCAGGTTTTGAGTGAATTGTGGGTTTAGTTTAAATAAGTATTTCTCAAATTTTGGTGGGTATCAGGTTTACCTGGAGTTAATAAGGAGCATAGAGGCACAGATTCCCGGATGATTCTGATACAAAATTTTGAAAGACTCTTGTTTAGAAAATTTTGACTTTTATGTGCTTGTAGGCTAAGTAGAGCTGCTGAATAGGCTGCTGGTTATGGGTTTGGAGCATGAGGGAGAAGTCCAAATGAGATGTGCATTGAGGAGTCATCAGCATAAAGACAAGAATCAAAATAGGGGGTGTAAATGTATTTGACTCAGGCAGGAGAGGACAGAGAGGGCAAAGGGATTCATTCTGAGCATGAAGAAGCTCAACAGTGAACAACACAAACACACAAAAATAAAGTAGGAGCATGAATGCTCAACTGTCCCTTTCCTCTAGAGAGGCAATTACTGAGAATTTCCTGTACATCCTTCCCCCTCACTTTGCAGAGTAGGGATCTGAGGCCCAGAGTGATCAAATGAGCTACTCAGTCACAGAGCCTGTTGGTATAGCTTTGGTCCTTCAGTCCAGTCTCTAGACTGTGAGCCCAGTGCTTGGGACACCTGGGCTCTCTCCCTGGCCCCACAGTGTGCCAGACTCCCTACTCATATTGGGTCATTTGTGATGTCCCAGGAAGCCTATTTCTCCTTCTTTCTTTCCCCTTTCCTTCCCAAAGATCCAGAAAAGAAGTGTCATGTTTGCCAACTGGCTCTGCTGGCCTTTGGGTGATGTGGAGGTCAGGCCATGTTGCATCACTGCCACTACCCCATCTTTAGGCAGAGGTGGGCAGGCTATTAACTTTCATTTGTCTATGTCTTTTTTCAGCTCTACTTCTTCACAATTTTCAGGGTTACTCTAGGATGGATATATATTTCTCTGGTTGCTTTTAAGATTTTCCCATTATTTTCTGTTTTTAACTTGACTATGATGTGCCTGGTAATGTCTGCCCCCCCACCCCCCAAATTTATCTTTTTGAGATTCTCTAAGCTTCTTAAATTGTAAATTTATGTCTTTCACTATTATTTGGAAATTTTTCAACCACAATTCTTCATATATTATTTCCTGTCCCCTTTTCCCTCCTTCTAGGACTGTAATTACCAATGTGTAGATTGTCCCCCAGGTTCCTAAGGCTCTGTTCATTATTTTCCACTTTGTTTTCTTCTCCGTTCCTCATATTTAAATTCATTGATTCTTTCATTTACCATCTCTATTCTTCTGAAAATGTCCCTCAAGAGATTTTTTTCTGCTATGGTATTTTTTTAGCTCTATACTTTCTTATGAATCTTTCTTTTATACTTTCTAATTGTTCACCGAGATGTCTTGTCTTTTTTATTCATCATAACTATATTTTTCTTTACCCCATTGAGCACAGCCATAGTAACCACTATCATAAATCTAGGTCATCCTGGGGTTGGCATCTTTTTTCCCCATGAAGATGGATCACATTTCTTTGGCTGTTTGTATGTCTAGTAGTTTTGGATTACATGTGTTGTGAATGTTATTATGTGATGTAGAGACTCTGAATTCTGTAACATTGACCCAAAGAGTATTGATGTTTTTGATATAGCAGGAAATTAACATGTTATACTCAACCTGCAGACTCTATTATGTCTGTAGTGGGCAACAGCTCAGTTCCTGTGGCTTTCAGTCTATCTTATGCTTGCATGGTTTAGGAGTCAGCCATAGAATTGAGGAAAGTTTACACCCAGAATTTGGAATTCCATTTCCCTGGCTGTCTTGTGTTGAGGGATTCTTCCCCAGCTCTCCAGCATCCCTGATTATCCAGGACTCCTTCCCTTGGTTTCATCAGCCAGAAAGATGGTAGGTTTTTTCCATTAGTGCTTTAGCCACTGGGTGGACAGCTGCCCCACGGCAAAACTGCAAAAAGTAAGACTTACCTTGTGCTGCTCAGTTTCTGGAACCTTCAGGTAGTTTTTCCTTTCTTTTTTTTCCTTCTTTCCTTTTCTCTTCTCTTGTATTTTGTTTTAATTTGCAGAGTATCTGTTTGTCAGAGGCATACTCCTCCACACTAGAAGTGGAACCTTCGGCTTATTAATAACCCTTAATCAGCAGATCCATGAAATAGCCCTTAAGCCAGCTCTGCTCCATCTTAAGTTCCCTATTTATGCAATTCTTTCAAGATCTTTAAACATCGTCAGCTTCTAACACATCTTGTTTTACTTTATAAGTGAAGACCTCAGTCATAGCTATTAAAGTTTTCTAGTTTTTCCTACCAGACCCTCAGCCTTCATCTCTTATTCTGTCTTAATTCTCTACCATGCTTCCCCCCAGGTCTTCCTTCTCTGTTTTAAATTGCTATTTCTAGCCTCAGGAGCATTTCCTTCCCATCAGGCTCCTGGTATAATGAACAGATAGAATTGCTCCTTTGTGCTCTTATGATTGAAATAAGCCCACTAAAACAGGGAGGAGTTCTGAATTGCTCCTAACATTCCAGAGAGACAGATCAATGAGCTTAGCTGGGCTCTAACACCTGTACAGTTTGCACGACTTTCCTTTTGGCAGGTATATGTCTGAATGCTGTTATGGGTATTCAAAATAACATTTCCATTTGTCTCAGTTTGCTCAAGCAGCTATAACAAAATATCATAGACTAGGTTGCTTACACATTAAACACTTATTTCTCACAGTTTTGGAGAAACTAGAGACTGGGAAGTCCAAGATCAAGATGCTGGCAAATTTAGTCTTGACAAGAGCCCTCTTACTGGCTTGCAGTTGGCAGCCTTCTTGCTCTATGCTCACATGGCAGAGAGAGTCAGAGGCAGAGAAAGAGACAGAGAAAGCAAGCAGCTCTGGCTTCTCTTCCTCTTCCTGCTGCCTCTTCCTATAAGGACACTAATCCCATCTTGGGGTCTCCACCCTTATGACCTCCTCTAGACCCAATTACCTCCCAAAGGCCCCACCTGCAAATACCATCACATTGGAGGCTATGTGATAAATATAAACATGAATTCATATGAATCTGGGGAGGACATGTACATTTAGTCCATGACACCATGATTGAGTTACAGACCCAGACTCTGTGTTTGACTTCACAGGTCACATACTAGTAGCACAAAAAGGCACTCATTATCAGGGAAAGTGCCACATCTTTGGTTAACTCTTTGTATTTGGGGCTCACAAACACAATTCACAAACCTGACCTTCACCCTTTCTCAGCCCACACTGGTAGACAGAGCCCTCACAGGGCTCCACGGACACTGTCTGTGTGGCAGCTTTCTGCTGGGTAAGTCAAAAGCTCTGCTCCAGCATGCCTGGCTTTCTTTTCTGATCAGTAGGAAGAGGTACCATCTCATCCCTTTGTGAGCAGAATCTTAGTATTCAGAGTATTCGGAGTATGTGAGCTCCTTAGTATTCAGCCAGGTTCCTTCTGCTAAAGCAGTGTCAACTTTCGCATCCTTCAGAGCCCCAGGCTATCTCTCTAGGAAGTCTCTGGCCCCGCCCAGGCCTTCCCTCAGTGCTGCTCCCTGCAGGCCTCCCTGTTTTATGTGAAGTGCACTCTGTCTTCAAGATGCCTCTGATCTTCCCAAGCCCCTTCCCCTTTGCTCTGCCTGCCTCTCAGCCCTCTTGTCTCAGCCTTGGCTCCCAGTGTGTTTCTGGTGTTTCTGCTTTTCTGAGGCTCCCTTCTGTCCAAGCCTGCCTGTGCCTCCCTCCTTCTGGCTTTCTCTGTTCAAATGTCAGCTGACGTTCCTTGCCTGCTCTGTCCCCATCTGTGAACCTCAAACAGAGCTGCTTCTTGGGTATCTGCCCTTCCTGGCAGAAAGCAGAATCCATCTTCTCAGGTGATCAGCCAGCCCACATCTGGGCTGCCCAGCTCTCCCTCACGTGCTGCACTCCCTACTGCCACCCCTGCTTTCCATGAAGTCGGACTCTGGGATGGCTCAGCTGGGCCCCTTCCTCTAGAATCTGCTCCGTCTGTGTCAGACACAGTGCCCCTCACCCCGGGGGCACTGGACATGGAGGATCCACCCTCCCTGCGGGACAAGGGTCAGTCTGTCCCCCGAAGCCATCTCTGGAGCACCTGGCCTCAGGGCTCTTCCTGAATCTGCTCCACGTGTGCTCTGCAGAGGCCCTTGTTCCCCTGTGATGAATTTCAGTCACCCATCACCATGGAGGCAGGACCCTTGTCTTGTCCTCTCCCATTATTCCCGTGACTTATCACCTTAGCCACAGCCTGCATCCTCACTGTGTTTCTGGGAGACAGCATCCATTCTAGCCATGATTGATTCCCGCTGAAGTCTCTAGGGCCTCTCCTTTCATAAAAAAATTGGCCTTTATTCCATGATATGCTGCCCATGTCTTCAGGAATGTGGGCTGGGAAGGTGGCAAAAAGATCTTTCTAGAACTCTCTCCCACTCTGGGGTGGCAAAATGGTTCTTTGAACATGGTAGGAATATGCAGGGTTTGGCTTTCCCTGGTGGCTGAGACAGTAAAGAATCTGCCAGCAATACAGGAGACTCAGGTTCAATCCCTGGGTTGGGAAGATCCCCTGGAGAAGGGAATGGCAACCAAGTCCACTATTTTTGCCTGGAGAATTCCATGGACAGAGGAGCTTGGCAAGCTACAGTCCATGGGTCATAAAGAGTCGGACATGACTGAGCAACTAACCCTATGCCCTATAGCCTTTGGTCTCCTCATCCCTAAAACAGGATTTGTAAGAATTATAAGATTCATACAACTCCCTATGATAAACTGGAAACAACCCCTAATGCAAGTCCTGCCCTGGTCACAGCGTCTGCAATAATTGTGGGAACTGCCACCAGTGCTTTCCAGGCTCTCAGAATCCATACCCCACAGAAAGACACCCAGGTACACGTTGTCAAGGCTGACTAGTGAAAAAGATTGTGACTTTCCCTCTTCCGAGTCATTCCAAAACAGAAAACAGTAGAGCAGAGAGCTTCTAGAAACCCAGGAAAAGCTGATATTCAAAAGGAAAACTGAGGTTCCTCGTGGCAGGATCGGCATGGAAGAATTTTGAAAGATTTCACCTTCCAAGGCAGGGGGTACAGCCTCATGGCCAAAAGAATCAAAACAAAACAGAAGCAATATTGTAACAAATTCAACAAAAACTTGAAAAACGGTCCACGTAAAAAAAAAAAAATCTTAAAAAATAAAACCCATGGTTCTCACACTTCCTTGTGCCCCAGAATGCCCTAGAAGGCTAGGAAAGCATAGATTTCTGGGTCTCACACTCAGAATTTCTGATCAGTGGGCCTGAGATAGGGCCCAGGAATATGCATTTCATACAAGAACCAGATAATGCTGATACCACTAGTTCTGGACCGCACTTTTAGAATGTCTGCATTGAAACTGTTTGAGGAAGCATAAATTTCCCCACAAACCTACGTTGCAAGACATGTCAGTTATTTTTCAAAAATCAGAGTAAATCTGATACTGAGTCCCTGTCCAATTAAACTAGGAAGGAAAATGTGTTTTCAGCTCTTCCTCTCTCCCCAAGCCCCGGGGAGTATGCAGGTCCTGGGGCCACCCTTGGGCACTGTGTCTTTGCAGGAACTGGAGCCCCCCTGCCTTAGTCCAGCATCACCTGTGTCTGAGAAGGCAGAGAGGGCACCACACCTGTGAGTGTCCCCACCACAGAGCCCCACACCAGCATATGCCTCCAGGTCTCAGCACCCCTATCTGACCCTGCTACTTTGCTCCACCTAAAACCCATTTCCCAGATCTGAATGCCTCACCCCTGCCCCATTCATCAGCTCTCTTTTGGGTGGGGGTGGGGGTGAGAAGCATAACTGATTAAATCAGTCCTGAAGATCCTGAGGTTGGTTTTGAGGAGTTGGAGACCAACTGATGATCACCCTCAGCTTTGAGATTCTTCTATGCCACAGCACCAAACTTACATGACTTAACATCTCCATCATTTTCATTGACATGGTTACTGTCCAGTCACTGAAGTTCAGCATGCAGAGGTTTTATACATTGCACTTGTTTAGCCTCCATCTTCTTTAAGTCAATAAGTGCTTAAGGAAGGGAAGTTGTCCAGGGTGCCTGAGGGGCACGTCTGAGATGGAGAGTCTTTTTTTCTCTAGGAACCTGCTTGGGAGACTTTCAAATAGGGAATCGACAGAGAAAATCAATGGAGGGGTCAGAGCCTCAGCCTTAGAGGCCCTCCCCCTGCCCCATGCCAGGTCCTCAGCCCACCCTGCACAGGGGAAGCAGGTACCACAAACCAGTCTGAGACAGCCTTTGCTTGGACACACTCCGAAGGAGTGGAAGACCTGCATCACTGTCCTTGAACCAGCGGGGGACTGAGGGCAAAGCTGGGAGCACAGCCGTCTTGCGTCCAGGCTGCCCAGACTTTCTGTTCACCAGCAGCCAGTGGTGCAATCTCCAGCCCTCATGGGTGACAAATGGTTAGGGGGATTCTAGGTGAAGATAGGAAGCCTCTGTGAACTTTTTTTTAAATTAATTTTTGTTGGAGTATAGTTGCTTTACAATGTTGTGTCAATTTCCATTGTACAGTAAAGTGAATCAGCTATACATATGCATATATCCCATCATTTGGGGGTTTACTTCCTGTGTTGATCACCACAGAGCACTGAGCAAAGTTGCCTGTGTTATACAGTAGTTTCTCAGTAGTTTATATTTTATATATAGTATCAATGTGCATGCTAAGTCACTTCAGTCATGTCCGACTCTTTATGACCCTATGGACCATACCCTATCAGACTTCTCTGTCCATGGGATTCTCCAAGCAAGAATACTGGAGTGGGTTTCCATACCTTCCTCCAGGTGATCTTCCTGACCCAGGAATTGAACCCACATCTCTTATGTCTTCTGCATTGGCAGGCAGGTTCTTTATCACTCAGCACCACCTGGGATCCCCGTAGTATCAATAGTGTTGTTGTTCAGTCATCAAGTTGTGCCTGACTCCTAGTGACCCAATGGACAGTAGCATGCCAGGCTTCCCCGTTGCTCACCATCTCCTGGAGCTTGCCCAAGTTCACGTCCATTGAGTCAGTGATGCTATCCAAACATCTCATCTTACATCACCCTCTTCTCCTTCTGCCTTCAATCTTTCCTAGGATCAGGGTCTTTTCCTTTGAGTTGGCTTTTCATATCAGGTGGCCAAAGTATTGGAGCTTCAGCTTCAGCATCAGTCCTTCCAATGAGTATTCAGGGTTGATTTCCTTTAGGATTGACTGGCTTGCTCTCCTTGATGTCCAAGGGACTCTCAAGAGTCTTCTCCAGTACCACAGTTTGAAAGCATCAATTCTTTGGTGCTCTGCCTTCTTTAGGGTCCAGCTGTCACATCCGTGCATGACTACTTGAAAGACCATAGCTTTGACTATGTGGACTTTTGTTGGCAAAGTGATGTCTTTGCTTTTTAACACACTGTCTGGGTTTGTCATAGCTTTCCTTCCAAGAAGCAATCGTCTCCTAATTTCTTAGCAGCAGTCATCATTCACAGTGGTTTTAGAGCCCAAGAAGAGGAAATCTGTCACTGTTTCCACCTTTTCCCCTTCTATTTGCCATGAAGTGATGGGAATCCCAACACCATGATCTTAGTTTTTTAATATTGAGTTTTAATTGTCTTTCACCCTCATCTAGAGGTTCTTTAGTTCCTCTTCACTTTCTGTCATTAGAGTGGTATCATCTGCATATCTGAGATTGTTGATATTTCTCCTGGCAATCTTGATTCCAGCTTGTAACTCATCCAGCCCAGCCTTTCGCATGATGTAAGCTGCGTATAAGTTAAATAAACCGGATGACAATATATAGCCTTGTCATACTCCTTTCTCACTTTTGAGCCAGTCCATTGTTCCATATAAAGTTCTAATTGTTGCTTCTTGACCTGTATACAGGTTTCTCAGGAAACAGGTAAGATGATCTGATATTCCCATCTCTTTAAGAGATTCCACAGTTTGTTATGATCCACATAGTCAAAGGTTTAGGGCAGTCAATGAAACAGAAGTAGCTGTTTTTTTTTCTGGAATTCCCTTGCTTTCTCTTTTCTCAATAGTGTGTGTGAATGTATATGTGAATTTTTTTTAAAGCCTGTGGTGAGTGACTTCCATCAGTATCACACACATCATGTGGACAGGCACCTACACAGGTATAGTGCAATATACACACATAGATACCCTAGCACAATCAAAGACACAGAGAAACACACAGGCCCCCAGGGCTACTTTGAGACAGACTCATGCAGACACAGACCCTCCCAGCTGCTGTGGGGCAAGGGCTAGGCTGTTCCTTTCCTTACCACTGAGAAGTGAGTGATACTGCTAAAGCCTTCTATTTTGTTTGGGGGTCATTTTGTTTGTTTTGTTGCTGTTGTTTTGTTTGTTATATAGTGCACTTAATACTTAAAAGATGCTGGAAAGCAGAAAATTACCGCAGAGACAATCACTCCTCCCAGGCTCCAGGAGAGAGCCCCCTCCGTCTGCACTCTGCAGTCTCTCCTTCAGAAGTTGCCGCTAAGAAGGTTGTCCCTCTGCCTAATGTTTTGGGTTCAGGCTAGGAACTCAGTCCTTCCAAATGAGAAAGGTGTGCTGGCTGTCTGCCCAGTGACTTCAGGTCCAGTTTCCCTTCTCCTCACCCTTCTTGGCAGTTTTTGCATTTAAATCATACTTCTCCTCCTGGTCTGATCCCGGGCTTCCCTCAGGAGGCCATTTTCAAATTATGATTCCTTGCTCGTCTTTCAATCATTGAACTAGGGTAACAGGTTCTCTCTTGGGTGGATGACAAAGTGCAGAAGAACAAAAACAAGGAAAGAAAAGAGGGGAACCGCTTTAATTGCAGCCAGAATAAAACTGAATCCCGGTCCCCTGGACTTTCCCCAGTTGCATTAATTAAGCTGAGGGTTGAACCATTCAAGTGCCGCCTCCCTAGCCCCTGCTCTGCCTCTGACATCACTCTTCCAGCGGCAACCCTGCCCCTGCTCCAGTGCTCTCTTTCCCAGGATCACTTTGTCACCAGATGCTCAGTTAGGGATATTAGGCCCTGACTGAAATGCCCTTTTGAAAAAGACTCAGCATAATTATTATTAGTAAGGCCAGTGTATTATTAGCATGAGTGGAATCAGGATGGGATTTCAGAGCCTGAGCCAGCTCGTACCCTGGGGAGTGGAGCGAGGCCCAGGTCAGGTTTCTCAGCCAGCACTTCTCTCTGCTCTGAGCCTGGTGTGTGGGTTCAGCCAGGAAAAGCCTCCTCCCTATGTGCCTGTCATCATGCCTGTCATCATGCAGGAGGGGCCGGCCACCTGCAGGAAAGTGCAGGCCCCTGCAATGCCTCCACCAGTCATTCTCAGCAAACACATATTAAGCACCTATTGTGTACAAAATACAGCAATGAAAAAAACAGATGCTTCCTGAGCTCCTTGAATTTCCCTCCTAGCAAAAAAGATGGACATTAAACAACAAATGCGATTAATCATGTAATTACAGTAGTTGCATGCTATAATTACAATTGTTAGGTGCCATGATGAAACAGATATCAAGCATGTGTTACATACTCTGAGGAAGGAACGTCTGGCCTGAAACTCAGAGGTGGAAAGGTGTTCATTAGGGAAAGAGTGAAGCCAGGGCCCCATGAAGACCATCCCAGCAGGGTCAGGGTGTGGAGGGGAGGAGAGTGCTGGGAAAGCTGGTGCATAGCACAGCTGGGGGAGAATCAGCTGTCCAGGAAGAAAAACTTTCAAAAGGGATGGTGTGGGAATGGTGAGGAGAGGTGAGTCAGCTTCATGCGATAGGACCATGAGCCACACAAGCGGGCTCCCAGTAGCTTTGCTCCAGCCTTTGTGATCTAGGGGTGGGACTGGGGGTGGGAAGAGAGGAGGAGCCGTAAATGAGACCCTGACCCAGACCCTCAGGGAATAGGCTGGGGGCCCCTATGCAGAAATGAAGGCTTGAAACCTGAGGGCACCTGGATTGAAGCACACCCAGCAGAGGGTGGAGAGCCAGATTTCACCTTCTCAGCTGAAGTCCCAAAGAGTGAGTCAAGAAGTCAGTGAAGCTGTCAATCAAGGATCATTGATTCCTTGCAAGAGCCAAGGACCTCTGCTAGGGAAGGAGAATAAACGTTATTTATATCTAATATGCTGATTGGCAGTAGTATCTGTAAATCATTCACCAAGATATAAGCTTACTTTCCTGATTGGATGCTTAGTAAATACAAGTTGGAGCCATGGCTTAGAGAAAAGAGAGATGGCTTTCAGCTGAGATGAGAGAAGGGGTGGAGTAAGTTTCTGGATGAGTTAGAGGCAAATTCAGCAGTAAAACTGGGCACATAAAAGGTACTCAGTAACTGTTTACAGGATGGATGGATGAAAGGATGGATAGATGGAAGGATCGATGAATGGATGGGTAAATGAATAAGGTTACAAGGGCTCAGAGGCTGAGGGTTTTCCAGAAAGGGGAACAGATCAGAATGGGAGAGGTCAGAAAATAATGTGTGCATCAGTGTGCTCCCAACTTGTAAACAGGCTGGTTTGGGGGAGAGGGTGTGCAGGCCAGTAAAATCATGGCATGTTAGCCCTGGAAGGACCCTGTTATTAGTTGCATTGTATTTCCCCAAAAGAAGTTACATTGAAGTTCTAACTTTAGTACCAGTGAGTGTGACCTTATTTGGAAATAGGGTTTTTGCAGATATAACCAAGTAAAGATGGGATGGATTAAGGTGGGCCCTAAATCTAATGACCTGTGTCCTTTTAAGAAGGAGGTGCTGGAGTCTTTGCAATCTCCCCCTAGTTCTGCAGGCCTCCTCTGCGTCATTAGAGAAGTTGGTACTGGGGACAGGGAGGTGCTTGCTCCCAGTTTAGTAGGGCATTTAGGACCTGAGAGGGCTTGATTCATGAGCCCTGCCCAGGGCAGAGTCTCCTCACAGAGAGGCCTCTGGGACTAGCGAATCTCTAGAAGACAAGGTGTTTATCCAAGAAAGGAAAACCAGGCCCTTCTATCCAGCTCTCTGAGAGCACATGGAAACAAAAGTGATTTTCTAAAGACCCCAGTCACTCAACCAGCCCTATCAAGGCTGAGCATATTACATCTCCTCTGGGAAAGCTGAATTTAAAAATCTGAAGGAAGTCAAGGAGCTGTCTTCTAGAGTAGTTTATAGATCCAGAGGTAAAAGAAAGAGTGAGTCAGAGTGTAAGTAAGAGGAAGAGAGAGCAAATTGAGAAAGGGAAAGAGCAGGCAGAGAGCTGATCACAGGTCAGTTGGCTGCCTCATCCTGCATATACTCTAGCTCCGGGGGAATATGTGGGGAGGATTTCAGAGGGAAGATTTTATTTTAATCCTCCCACAAAAGCATTCAAGGAAACCCTTTTCCTGTGAGAAAGTAAGAGAGTACAAAACGGAAAAAGAAGACTGGTGAAAAGATCCGTGGAGACTTCTACTAATACTGCTCACTTAGAGAACACATGCCATCTGGGTGTTTGATAAAAAAGAGGGAAAAAGGCATAAAGAACAGTTCAAAGCCCATGGATTCAGCTTGTAAGTTACAAGCTGCTTGCCTCTCCTCCTGGCCAGCTCTTTCTTTCTTGGAGGTGGATATTTTTTTTTTCTTGGTCAGCAGTGACTGGCTTTTCAAAGTAACCTGTCAGATCTTCGTTCCTTTCTTCTCTTGTTGGCCAAGGAACTGAGCAGTGGGGAGAAATGAGAGGTGACCCAAGTGACAAGAGCAAGGCTGACCTTCTGTTCATTAACCTTCTGAGAGTTTTCTATTAACATGCAAAGCCTCAGCCCAATTCTACCTGGGCCTGACCCAGCAGCTTCACATCTTGCTACTCCATGCCAGATGGGACAAGATACCTGCCTTGTCTGCACACATCTTTTTACTTCTTGACTATTAGAGGTGTATGTTTTGAGAACACACCCCAGGGCTCTGGCCCATGACTTAGCCAGGAGTGGCCATGGGGCCTTGACTTTAGGCACCATCATTTTTTTTTTTTTTTAACTTCTTTGGAAGAGAGTTTGCACACTCGAAGGATCTCTTCCAGTGGCTCAGTGGTAAAAAATAAAATCCTCCTGCCAGTGCAGGAGATGCAGGTTTGATCCCTGGGTTGGGAAGATCCCTTGGAAAAGAAAATGGCAACCCACGCCAGTATTCTTGACTGGGAAATTCCATGGACAGAGAAGCCTGGCGGGCCACAGTTCATGGGACTGCAAAGAGTCAGACGCGACTGAGCAACTGAGCATGCACAGGGATGGTAGAGGATGGCAGAAAATCCGGGGAGGCTCCATCCTCCATTGCCCAGCAATGTGAGTTCATATGCTTTTAAACCATCATCACTGATAAAATAGTATGAAATGGCTTTGTAGTTAGATATTCTACCTGGAGAAATTAGAAGGGCAGAGATTTGGCCAGGAAACACTGGGACAGGAGTGGATGGAATGGGGTGAAAGGAGGGAGCAAAAGCCTGGGCAAGGGGAAGGGCTGGTTCCTTAGTATCACTTTAAGGGAGCTTATGTTCCTCCTAAATTACTTGTTATTACACATGCTATGGTTCTATTATTCTAAAATAGTGATTAGTTTTCTACAATAGTTCTCAGTATCGGAAAATTATTTTAGTAAATTAGAATACATCATCATTTGAAATCCATTATTCAGTTTTTTTTGTTGTTTATTTGTACTGGCTTTTGATATGCATCATTCTACCAGTAATCATTATCTTAAATGACACACACACTAAAATTATTTTTTCTTGCTTTATTTTTCAATGTTTTCATCACATTTCAAAACGTGTAGCATAACTCGGTCCAATAGCTCTAATGACAAACAATTCAAAGCATAGAGCTTCACAGTAGATAATTCTGAAGGGTGATCCCCTCAGCATTTATAAGAACAAGGCTGAATTTTTAGCCAGAAAACATGGTGAGTCCTGGCCAAATTATTAACTTATGGTAAAAGTCACTTTACCTCTCTGAGGTTCTGTTATTTGTCACATGGGAACAGGATATTGTACTCTGTCTATATCACATAACTATTGACTATAGAGATCAAAGGAAAAATATTGTGTTGAAAGTGTTTTAATAAATTTCTAAAGTCCTGTAAAATGTAACAAAATACAAATTACTATAAAAGTCGATGAAATAGAATCAATTATTTTGAATCTTAGTGAAATATTTTTACCTGATTTGGGAAGAAAATCTGTTCCAATAAAGTTACATTCAGTTAATAATGCAAATGGTGGGATCCTTGCATTAAAATCTGACTGATGTGATATAAAGAGTACAAACTTGGATGGCAATGAGATTGAAGTACAAATCCAGGATCTGCTACTAATATATTATGTAAACCAGGTGAGATTTTTACTTCATGAACCTGTTTTCTAATCTATAAAACAAGGGTAAGAACCCACTTCTAATAAGGTATGACTGTGAAAATCAAACGGCTTTAAATATACCAAGTGTCCAGTAGAGTACCCAGTGGATCCTTGATAAATGTTCATTTGCTCTCGCCTCCTCTGAGATTCCTCATAAAAACAGAAATGGAGATATAGCTGTTCTCTTATAGCATATGTTTCTTCAATGCAAACTCACTCAATATGTGGTTGGTTAACGGGGGAACAATGTCAGTATAATGGCTCTCGTATGAGCCTTTCCTGGGATATTCATGTCATAAAGCAATGAGGGGCAAGGTTTCTTAAAATTAAAAACCTTAGCATCATAAGAAGACCTTAAGAAAAAAGTTGAAATTAACAGAAAAGTCTTTCTGTAGTTCAAGTAGTGGCTGGTTTAGTAGTTTTTAGAACCACTGTATTTTCTACTCCGCTACCTGATAAAGCTGAGACAGAAAGGTGAGAAGACTATGGAAGAATGTCCTTTATGGTAAATTATAATATTTTGGATAAATAAGTCTATACTGTGTGTCAGATTTTTAATTTTAATGAAACTGATCTCTGTGGGATGGGAATGCCTCCCAGGACCTATATTTCCAAAGAAGAAGCACAAAATCCAGGTTTTGATTGCAAAGGGTCAACTGACTGGTGCAAATGCAGATTTTACTTTACCTATTTGCTATTTTTACTAGGACTGTTGTATTTTTGTTATATTTTGAGTGGTCTTCTCCAAATGCAATTTTTTCCCCATAGTCTGTTTTGTTTTATTGTGCAATTTTGCAGAGTGTAAGGTTTTTTCAAAAAATATATAGGACATTATAGGAAAAAAAGGCTGTATTAAGATATTAGAGTCCATTCAGTCACCTACAGGAAGCATATGCTTCATTTAGGCTTAAGAAATAGTTGAACCATCACTGGGCCTAACCATTTGCAACAAATAATATTTTTGCAATTCTTAATAAGATCAAAATTGAAGCAATTATGTTAGAATATACATGTGAATCAAAGGAAAGAAAAAAATGTGAGTCACTAGAATGCCTTTCAACTCACATAGTCAATAATGTCAGCTCCGTGTCCTAGAATTTATGGGAACCGGGTTGGGGCCCTGCCAGGAAGATGGGAAAACCTAGCTAGGTTTAGACTACCACTCAGCTTCAACCACACACCTACTCTGTTTTAGATTGAACTCTTACCAAGGTTTCCTTTCAGACAAGGGATTGGCCACTACAAGTACAGTACCTGAAGACAATAGATCATCCAATTTGATGACAATGGGTCATTTTATGTGTTCCATATTTTTATTCCACCAATCATATCAATATTTTTTCAGGCCTGAAAGCAACTCTTCAGATCATGCCCACTATCAGTCTTTAAGGAAGATTCAGGGAAGTTTTATTACATTTTGGAAGCATCAAAGCTAGGTTATTGTCCATGTTGTATTTTCTTTACTGTCTACATTTGAAGTCATGATAAAAATGCTTGGAGGCACTCATCACTGGCTTCTCTGTAGGAACAATTTCAAAAGGAAATGCCATTTTTTGGTCAGAGAATTTCTTTAGATACCTGATCATTTGAAAAAGATATTTCAGAGAAATTTTTATTTGGATAATTTGATGAAGACACCTACACTATGGATAAGATTTTTAATTTTCTCCAAATTAGTCTCTATGAAGAGGGACTGCCTTCCAGGACCTGCAGTCCAGGGTCAGAGCTTAGCCCTCATATCTCTTCAGTCTCCTTCAATCTGGAATATTTCCATTGTTTTTCTTTGTCTCTGATGACATTGACTTTTTTTAAAGAGTACAGTCACTTTTGTTCTCATTAATAGAACGTCATTCCTTTGAGTTTTTTCTGGTATTCATCACAATTAGATTCAGTTTCTACATTCTTGGCCACAGTCTATGTAAGTGATGTGTGTTCTACCTAAAGTATCATATCTCAAGACACATCATGCCTATGTGCCCCCTCGCTGGACTTACTAATTTGATCACCCATTCAAGGTTTTCTCCAACTTCTCCAGTGTATATTTACATGCAATATATGTTACATATTTTTTCTCTTATAACTGATGAGCAGTCTGTGGGAAGACAGTGAGGCTATGAAAATACCCTGTTCTTCATCAAAATCCCCACTCTCTCTTCCTCAGCTTTAGCGTTCATTGATGATTTTTATCTTAACCTGTCTGTACTACCACAGCTGCAAAATTACCTTTTCCAACTCTAGCCAGCAGGCCAGCACTTGTCATTGACAAAGGGAATATTTTCAATGCTAGTTCCATAAACCGATCAAATGTTCTTTTGTCATGCTTGGAATCTCAACCTAATAACATTCTGAAGATCACACTCTATGATTTTTGCCTGAGAACTTTTGGAATGGTCTTTGGCCAGAAACATTAACATTCTCATCTGTCCCCAGGTTACCAATTCCTGTTTTAGGCTATGACTTTTCAAAGGTGCCCACACTTCTGATCTACTTGATTTACTTGAGGGGAGGGTAGAAGAGAGGGGAAGCAGACAAACTTCAATCTGTCCCACAAATATGCTGGCTCATTAATTCCTGCTTCTCTGCCTCATGCCTACTTTGTTCCAGAGCTAGGATGCCCTCCCTCCCCCAACTCCACCCTGCCCTGTTCTGATCTTACCCATCCTTGGTCTCAGGTAGTAAAACACAGCACTGGAGGGCCCAGAAATGTGAAAGTCTGAGAGGCCTTCAGAGATACTGAAATGTTGCCTACAGGATGTAGAACCACTGGGAAGCTGTCCACCAAGCCCAGATGAGCAGGCTCTGCTTACCATGTGCAGAGGCCACAGGTCTTGGGAAGTTGCCAGAGTTTCTCTTGTCTTGTGGTGAAGACTGTCTCCTGAACTTTTTGGGCTCCTACAAAACAGTGGGTTCCCAGGCCTCAGGAGACTATGGATCTGGGAATTGTTTTGGAGGTGCGCACAGTTTACCAGCTCCAAATAAAATGGGTTCTGAACTCTGAAGAGAAAGAGCCTTGGACTTCAGCAGGGAATGTTCCCATGACTCTCACAATTACAGAAAATTTGGAATGGAATTGGCCTTGCAATTCTAGACAGAGTTTCAATGCTCTGGTGAGATTAGGGAGGCCACTAAGTGCCACAGCGAAAAGGTCAAGTTCAGGGTCGGAGGTGCAGACACTGATGGGTTTCTCCTTCCTACTGTGAAGAATCCAGGTGGTCCCAAACCACCCAGCCCTGGGCTCCTATGAGCTCAAGCAGGATAGGCAAGGAGGCAAACCAGGGGTTTAAACCCAGCACGTTGGGAGAAAGCTGAGCCTGGGAATGTGTGAGGCTCTCCAGGAGTCGGTTTTCTAAGAAATGGGAAAACTATCAATCCTAAAGTAGATCAGAAAATAGAGAGATTAATCAAGAGAAAGAACAGATAAGATGCAAGCAACACTGACTAAAGTCTAAATCAGGCTGGGGTCCCAGCACACCCCAAGCAAGTTCTGTATGCAAGCCCAGTTGGGACAGCATAATCCAAGGCCAGGAAGGAGCATGAGAGGCTGGGAACAGCCGTGGGCAGCTCAGCCTACAGACTCGCTCTCACCATGCTCTCGACACAGCTTGTACAACCTATACCTGCCTTCACATCAGTGCCCTCCTCCAGGCTGCTCAGTGGCTCTTCAAAGCCTCTGCCACAGGCCTCGCGGTCTCAGCCGGCCCTGCATCTGTCTCTCCCAGCAGCTGGCCTGGCTTCCTCGTTTACCTCAGCTTCCGCGTGCTGCTCAATAACTGTGGAGTGACTTAAGAAATGAATTAATGAGTGACATGCTTCCTAGAGATCTGAAATACCAAGTAGGAGTCTGGTCAGTGTTGAGCGGAGTAGAAACCCATAAACCCAGGGAGTGAGATGGCTGTCCCAATGCAGCTGGGCTCTTCACAGCAGGAGGGAGACACCCTTTAGTTCCTGCTGTTCCAACCCAGACTTGACTCTTCCCCTGTGGCTCTTAGTGGTTGTTATCACAGGCCCCACTCACCAGACTTATGCCTGTCCTCACCCCCACTCACTGCCCGGCCCCCCCACACCCAGGGAAGACCGATCAGAGCAGGCAGGAAGAAGGGCCTCATGGGTCTAACTTGAAACATCAGCTCATCTGAACAAAGGGACCCAAAGAAGTCTCTTTGTTTTTAAAATATTATGGTTTATTTTTAAAAGCAATGGTTAAAAAATAAATAAATACATAAAATTGTGTTTAAAGTAAACAGTGGAAGAGACTCTCCCTTCCCAATCTCTAGAAGTCACTGTCATGAATAGTTTGGTGTGTTTCCTTCCCAGCTTGTATGTGTGTGTGTGTTTCTATTTTTTATGGTCTCAAAAATAGTCTCAATATACAAACCAATCCATTCATTGCCTTGCTTTGTCACTTGACAATGTATCATAGATATGAGTTTTCCCCTGCTTAGTGCATTACTTCCTGCTTTTGGAAACCTGTTGCTGCTACCCCTGGTAGGTTTCTCAGATTTTTTCTCAGGTATCCTTTGTATGAATGAGCTGTAGAAACTAACAAACTTTCCTTTTTTAACTAACTCTCTTTGATGGCTATCTAGGCAGCTTCTGATGTTGTTTTATTTCAAACAGTGCTTTACTAAATATTCTTATATAGATGACTCTACACACTTACATAGCTAGTTCTGTATGATTAACTTCAAGAAAAATAATTGCTGAGCCAAAGAATTTGCACATTTTAAATTTTTAAAGTAATGTCAAACTTAAAGAAAAGTTCCAAGAATAATACAAATAGTATCCATATAACCTCTGTCCAGATTTTTTACTTGTTCTTATCATTTCACCCCATTTCTTTATTATTTGCCTGCTCCCCACCAAAAAAGTTTTTTTCTAAACTCTTGGAAGGCCTGCTGCAGATATCATGGCTTTTATCCCCATGAAGTATCCCACATACTTCAGTATATATTTCTGTATTTCCTAAGGATAGGAAAATATTCGGTTAATAACTGTAATAGGACAGTTGTCAACTTCAGTAATTTAACATGGATAAAATACTTTTATTAAATCTACTGTCTGTATTCTAATACTGTTAACTGACCCCCAATGTTCTTTTTAGCACTTTTTCCTTCTAGTACAAGATCTAGTCCAGGATCAGATATTGCATTTCATTGTCATGTTGATAAAGTCTCTTTTAATCGAGAACACTTTTACAGCCTTTCTTTGTTTTTTGTGATATTGTCATTATTAAAGAATACTGCCCCTACTTTGAATAGAAGCTTCCTCTTTTGGGGTTTGTCTGATCTCTCCTCATGCTTAGAACTGGGCTATGCTTTATGCGTTACATAAATGATGGTGTGTCCTTCTCAGGGTACCACATTTGAGCACATGATGTTCAGCTGCCCCTCATGGTGATGTTAAGAACTGCATATTTCAAATTAGGGTAGGAAAAAAGTTCACTTCATAAAACTTTTTTGCCAGTGTATACTCCTGCCACAGTTTGTGAGATTCCCCCCACCACCCCATGCCCCTCCTTATGTGGGGACCACCACCAATCTTCTTAGTTTATGTCTAGTCAGTACACTCTGCTTGTTAATGCTTTATTTGAAAAAGAAAGCAACACATGTTTTTTTCTCATTTTACTTTGAGGTATGCTTTAGTATTCTTATGTCTTAACAAAGGCTCTCCAAACATCAAAAATGCGATAGAGTCACATGGTCTTTTGTAGGCCTAAACTCACTGGGACTTGGACAGTCTAGAGGTGATGATGAAACTAGTGGCTCTGTGCTCTGTAAAAGCGAAACAGAAATCAGTTCTTTTTTTCCCCATTTTGGATAGAAACGATGTCCCTGTCCTCCATATTCAGGGACATTTATCTCCATTTATCTTTCCTGCTTCTTTTTCATTATCTGCTATGAGGAAAAGGCTGCATGGGATTAGGAATTGAAGCCGCTTTCAAGTGCCCCCTCCACCTTCTATCAGGTGTGGACCCATGGCCACCATCCTCGCCTCCCCTGGTTCATGTAACTGGTTAAGAAGGGGCTCTGGAGGAGCTGGCCTCCCGGAATGGTCTTTGGGGCTGGCCCTGCCCTCCCTCATTGCTGCCGGAGAGGACAGGCGGCCTGGAGAACAGGGCTCATGCCAGGAGGCAGGCAGAGCAGCCTCGCTCGCACATCTCACAGGCTGCCAGCATCAGTCAGCAGCGCCTCGTGCGCCCCTCTGAGATAATTAAGCATTATTATCCCTATTGGCAGGTGGAGACGGTAAGACAGAGTGGTTAAGTGACTTGGTTATAACTGCTGGGATTGTTTGAGGGAGAAGCCGTGCCAAGAAGGGAGGGCAGTTCAGAAGGCCAGAGGAACTTCAGCTATTTAATGTGACTGATTATTTTAAAATAGCTGCCGGAGGGTGGGAACAGGAAGAGAGGCTAGAAGCGTGGCTAGTGGACATTGGTGAGGCAGCATATTACCCTGTGAATAAGGAAAAGACCTAGTGGAGAGGGAGGTGGGAGGGGGGATCGGGATGGGGAATACATGTAACTCCATGGCTGATTCATGTCAATGTATGACACAACCCACTTCAATACTGTAAAGTAATTAGCCTCCAACTAATAAAAATAAATGAAAAAAAAAAAAGAAAGGAAAAGACCTAGTATACCTGTGAAAACGAGTTGCTACCATCTGTCGATGCTTACAGAAGAGGAAGGAAAACATGGAAGGCCTTAGTCAGCTCAGTGAGGTTGAGGAATACACCCCACGGGCTTCCCAGAGCAGGACAGAGGTCCCCAGGATGGCCGCGTAGACGGAGCAGCCGCGCCTTAGAGCAGCAGGAAGCTCGCAGACAGAGGCAGGACTAGAAGGGGCGAAGTGTGGTTACCTGAAGGTCACAGGGGAGACCCTTGGGGCAAAGGCGGGGCACCAGCACAGCCTGTTGGCAGAGACAGAAGCAGATTAGACCGGTTAACCCAAATGCTCTCAAGGGGCAGACTTTTCAGGAGCACTGATAGCGAGGCCCAGGCTTGGGGGTTGCACCAGGAGAGACCAAGCCCCACCATCCCTGATGATTATCACTGCCGGACTCCCCGCAAAGCGCCCTCCTCAGGGCAGAAGTGGTATTGTTCTCTGTCCCTCTGCCGCCCGTGCCCTTGCCCGGAGGGTACAGACAGCCTGCTTGTCCAATGAATGAAGGCAGCCAGTGAATTTTTAGCCCTTGTCTCTTTACCCTTTCTTTTCAATTATAAACTCGAGAAATCTGTGATACATATATATATGTGTGTATATATATATATATATATATATATGTATCAACTAAATGCCCACATCTCAGCCATCAGGGGCTACTTTGGGGGTGGATAGTAAAAGACAGCTGTTTACCCTGACAGTATAGTACAGGGAAACAACGCCTGTGTGGTTGAAAACAGGGTGTGTATGTGTGTGTGTGTGTGTGTGTGTGTGTGTGTGTGTGTTTTCCAGCTGGGAAACGTCACCAAATGGCCTTTCTGTTCTTCACACATGAAACACACACTATCATCCGCATATTTTTAGTTAATTTATGTCCAAATAGGCCTTTCTCTTGCTGCTGGAAAATGATGTTTGGGCTGCAATTACCTTTCGCAGCATCTCACAGAAGGGTTTCAACGCTCACAAAGCTCAGGGGGGAGGCAGCCAGGACCCCACCGACTGTAAATCTCTCCATTTGTAGCTATTCAAATCACATATTTTATTACTAGTACGAAATACATTGTGTCATTCATTTCAGAGGAGCAGCTAATGCTTCAAGAAAAGCTTTGAAAAACATTCTATTTAGAAACAATTTTGTCTGCAGCCAATGCAGTGTGTCTTTTTGGGTTGTCTTTTCTCCCAGCCGTTTTCTCTGTTCTGTGTGCCATTTGCATGACAAATAAGACCATCCTCTCCAAAAGCTCACCTGTTCCCGCAGCCGGTTTCCCACCTAAAGTTCTAATTCTCTGTATGTTGCATCATAATCCTTAGCATGGTAATAAATTACAGTGTCACCATCAAGATTGTGGCTTCTGGAAAGAAATAAGCAGTGGGGCCAGATGAACTCTCTCAGAAGATGGAGAGATGGAGAGAGTGTTTTCATGCAAATTCCTGGCATCCTAGGGAACTAGGAACGGCCTCTTTATAATATAGACTCAGTTGCAATCCAGCAGCCAGAAGCCATTTCCACTGGCTGTTAGAAGCCGGTAACGCTAAGAGAAAGATAACCTTTTCAGCGTAAACTTCTTTTCCTTCTAGGCTGATATGGGTCTTATCTGGAGAAAAAATCACTTTGCTGATGAGGTTGGGAAAAATGGGTCAGTGTACTTTCAGAGTGCTTTAAATAGAGACATTCATTCTAAAATACCTTCTTAATTTAACACTTAGAATCATGTTAGGTCTCTGGGCACCATGCAGTGGACAGGAACAGGAGAGCAGGAGGGCGTGTCCCGTGGATGTACCCTGAGGGCAGGGACATCGGTGTCTGAAGTGTCTACTGAGGGCTGCAAGGAGCCCCTTCTGGACAGATGCCTCATCGAGGCTGCTCAACGACATGTTCAGGACAGTCACTGCTGCTGGCAGTGTTCCACTTGCCACTCCAGAGGGCTGCTTGCTATATATGATGTAAACTTCACCTCAGTTAACCCTCTGTTTCCCTCGGGCCTTAAAAATACTTAATGGAAACTTTGATGAAGCCAGCTTATTGACCTTTCCCCCCACCATTTTAAGATCTTTTGAGGTTCCGTGCAGTAAGGCAAATACTTGCCATATATAGGCTACCATTCCCTCACTTGTGGCAGGCTTCGCTCAGCAGTCATGGCACTTTTCCTTGCTGAGTCCAGATGAAGCCTTAGAATCCTTCTCAGCCCAGCTGTTAACAATGACCAGAGTTGGTATTTGAGATGAGACTCCACTCAATCCATGACTTACGCTTGATTGGTCTATGCTAGTGATTCTTAAAGTGTAGGAGCCACATTGAAAATTTGTTTGAAATGTAAATTCTCAAAGCCAGCCCCAGAGCTAGTACAATTGAAAGTCCAGGTTAGGGCCGTGTGATGTGTGTTTTAACAGGACCGATTCTGATGCACATTCGAATTTGAGAACCACGGTTGCAGACCAATGCGTGTGCTCAATGACTGCTCATTAGAATCACCTGAAGCATGTTAAAACTCACCAATGCTTGGGCACCACTCCCAGAGATTCTGAAGAAATTGGATCACCTATTGGCATTTTAAAATAATAATAGTAATGACCTTCCCCAGAGTGATCCCAGAAGCACACGCTAGGTTTACTGGGTATGTCAGGAAAAGATATTGACCTGGTCTTCAGCTAGTGCTATGTAATTAAGATGCAGCTACGCAGGCCTGGACTGACCAGCTGAGTCTGTGGACACTGCTAGCAGAGTGAGGGTGGGTTCTCCCTTGGGCGTGTTACCGTCATCATCAGAGCTGCATTCTGACTGTGGTCCTCCAAACCACATCAGTGGAAGCACCAAGGACCTGTCCTTGAAGTCCCCACCCTACAGCGCTCATGTTGCTAGGCAAAGGGCAGTCCTTCAGGAAGTATACTTATCAACAGCACTGAGGAGATATTACAGAAGGCCCTGTGGTTTATCTGCTGGGCTTCCACCTTAATGTTAGAAAGTTCCCTCACCCCCAAATCCCACTACCATCACCCCCCCCCCCACAGTAGTAGCCCATGGTGGACCTGGGAATTTAACAGCAATATTTTTAACTAGTGCCTGATAAAATGGCATGTACTCAGTGTATCCATTTCCTTGGACTGCTGTAACAAAATACCACAAATTCAGTATTAAGAAGAGGTGGCAAGAATACCCAGAAGAACTATACAGAAAAGATCTTCATGATCTAGATAACCATGATGGTGTGATCACTCACCTAGAGCCAGACATCCTGGAATGTGAAGTCAAGTGGGTCTTAGGAAGCATCACTACGAACAAAGCCAGTGAAGGTGATGGAATTCCAGTTGAGCTATTTCAAATCCTAAAAGATGGTGGTGTTAAAGTGCTGCCCTCAATATGCCAGCAAATCTGGAAAACCCAGCAGTGCCACAGGACTGGAAAAGGTCCATTTTCATTCCAGTCCCAAAGAAGGGCAATGCCAAAGAATGTTCAAACTACCGCACGATTGCACTCCTCTCACATACCAGCAAAGTAATGCTCAAAATTCTCCAAGCCAGGCTTCAGCAGTATGTGAACTGTGAACTTCCAGATGTTCAAACTGGATTTAGAAAAGGCAGAGGAACCAGAGATCAAATTGCCAATATCCGTTGGATCATCAAAAAAGCAAGAGAGTTCCAGAAAAACATCTATGTCTGCTTTATTGACTACGCCAAAGCCTTTGACTGTGTGGATCACAACAAACTGTGGAAAATTCTTAAAGAGATGGGAATACCAGACCACCTGACCTGCCTCCTGAGAAATCTGTATGCAGGTCAAGAAGCAACAGTTAGAACTGGACATGCAACAACATACTGGTTCCAAATCGGGAAAGGAGTATGTCAAGGCTGTATATTGTCTTATATGCAGAGTACATCATGAGAAACACTGGGCTGGATGAAGCACAAGCTGGAATCAAGATTGCTGGGAGAAATATCAATAACCTCAGATACATAGATGACACCACCCTTATAGCAAAAAGTGAAGAGGAACTAAAGAGCCTCTTGGTGAAAGTGAAAGAGGAGAGTGAAAAATTTGGCTTAAAACTCAACATTCAAAAAACTAAGATCATGGCATCCGGTCCCATCACTCCATGGCAAATAGATGGGGAAACAATGGAAACAGTGACAGACTTTTTATTATTTTGGGCTCCCAAGTCACTGCAGATGGTGACTGCAGTCATGAAATTAAAAGACGCTTACTCCTTGGAAGAAAAGCTATGACCAACCTAGACAGCGTATTAAAAATTAAAGACATTACTTTGCCAACAAAGGTCTGTCTAGTCAAAGCTATGGTTTTTCCAGTAGTCATGTACGGATGTAAGAGTTGGACTATAAAGAAAGCTGAGCACAGAAGAGTTGATGCTTTTGAACTGTGGTATTGGAGAAGACTCTTGGGAGTCCCTTGGACTGCAAGACCAAACCAGTCAGTCCTAAAGGAAATCAGTCCTGAATATTCATTGGAAGGACTAATGTTGAAGCTGAAACCCCAATACTTTGGCCACCTGATGCAAAGAACTGACTCATTGGAAAATACCCTGATACTAGGAAAGATTGAAGTCAGGAGGAGAAGGGGATGACAGAGGATGAGATGATTGGATGGCATCACTGACTCCATGGACATAAGTTTGAGCAAGCTCTGGGAGTTGGTGATGGACAGGGAAGCCTGGCATGCTGCAGTCCATGGGGTTGCAAAGAGTCGGACATGACTGAACTACTGTACTGATCTGAAACAGCAAGCAGTTTTTTTTCTCTCCCAGTTCTGGAGGCTAAAAGTCCAAAATCAAGGTGTTGGCTGGGTCATGTTCCCTCCAGAACCTCCAGAGAGGAATGTGACCCAGGCCTCTCTCCTCATTTCTGGTGGCTGCTGTTAACTCTTGCCATTCCTTGGCTTGTAGATGCATCACTCCCTTTGCTGTCTCTGTCTTTACTTTGCATGCCCTCTTCCATCTCTGTGTTGTCACATGGCCTTCCTGTAAGGACACCAGTGACTGGATTTAGGGCCTGCTCTAATCCAGTATGACCTCACCTTTTACTTCCTGTTACCCAGCAAAGGGCTAATGTGCATAGAAGCCGATACTATGGCACTAGCATTTGAGAACAGGAAAAGCTTTATTGTGAGGTCGACCAGCAAAGAGACAGGAGACAGGGCTCTTAGATCTATCTCCCTGATAGATCCAGGGTTGGGTCATAGTTTTACAAATTAGGGGAGGAGGGTTGGTACATGGACCACTGGTAGGGCAGGTTTTGATTAGAGGGTTTTGGAACGTGGCCGTTTATGGTATGGTAAAGGAGCTGCAGAACTGGTCTTCATGAACAGTGAACCCTTAGCTTCTGAAAGGGTTTCAGCATTCAGGTTCCATCATGTCCTGGTCCTTTGGTTCTGTGGGGTGGAGAAACTTTGGTTCCAGGTGTTATTTGAGATCAATAAATTCTCTGCATACAATTCAGTTGTATGACTTGCAGTTTTGTTCCTATTGCCTCTGAAAAAATGACTCAGTATCTTAGAAACAGAATGGGGCCAGACTGGAGCTGGTTCTGTGGTTACAGTTCCATCCCCAAAAACCAGATTTCCAAATAAGGTCACGTGTACTGGTACAAGAATTTAGAAGTTGAATGTATTGTTTTTTGGGGTTGGTGGGGAGGCAAACTCAACTCACAACACTCCATAAATTCTTGTTTAATGGTAACAATAATATTCTTAGTGGTTTACATATATATACATGATATATATATATATCATGTTGGATCTTCAAAACAACCCTAATATGTTTTATATATTATAAACCTATTTGAGAGTGGGCATTATGAAATTCAGAACCACTACATGACGTCTCAGTCATAAACCTATCACTTCAAGGGGATTCCTTCTGCAACATGATTCCAATGATTCTATGACTGACAATACTCAATTTTCATCAGTGTCTGGATTCCTGTAATATCTCCACTGAGACTTTGTCTCACACCTGATGGTGGAGAAAAGTACTGTAGCAGTGCCCAGACAGCTAGAAACATTACCCTTCTGGGCATCTCTACGATGAATACCTAGGAACTGAGAAACCAGTGCTGTGATCAGACTGTAGCCTGAAAAACTCCACAGTCGGGTGGGTCCTAGAACCAGAGATATGAGCTATACCTCTCTAATGTCACTGCAGCAAGGCAGCGAGCTGGCTGGGTGGCCTTGGGGATCTCTATCACCCGAGAGTGGGGCTGAGTGTCATTCTTGTCAGGTTCCCGGCAGGGTGCTTGCCGAGTGGGTGCTGCATAGATGTTTATTGCAGGCTGGCTGAGCCTGAGGGACTACAGTACCTCTAGGCTGAAACCTTCTACCTACTGGCATCACTGTTAGTGGTAGGTGTGGCTGTGTGTTTTTAGCAGGTGCCCCTGAATGGCTGGGTTAAAATTAATCTGCTGCCAGACATCACTTCCTAGTTTATCAAATCACACACACACAGCCTTTGTAGTTGATCTCATACCTGAGTTAAGGCATGATTATTCTGAAACAAGCTTCTGGAGGAAGTGTCATACTTGTGAAGAATGCCGAGCTTTACCTGGAAGGTCGGTGTATGAAGTACGCCGATGATGGTGAGCTGCCTTCCTACCCTCTTCTCTTCTCTCTCCCCCATGTCCCAACAGTGACTCCTATAGCAGCTCTAGGGAACCTAGTCCCTGGTCCCTGCAGAATGTACACCTGTGCCTTCAGCATCCCTGGGGGACATCAAGGCATCTGGTGCTTGGAGGAACCCATGCAGGGGACAGTGCTCTCTTCAAGCCCAGTGTCAGCCCCTCTGGCCCACAGGGTGCAGAGTCCTTCCAGTGGGCCTCAGCTGTTGTCTGCCCACTGAGAATTCATCCCTTGTGCTTCCTCCCATCCAGCAGAGTAGATCACTCCTTCCTTATGCCTCTTCCTCATGCCTCCATTGGCAAGAACCAGGACCTTCAGAGCACTTGGCCATCACAGGGGCACCTTGACCTTGGTCTTTCTAGTCCAGACTTCTCTTCTGGAAGAAGGACCTTCCTCATGTGAAGAAGCCCCAACAGCTGCAGTGACATTCTACTTCCTTTTCACCTAATCTCCTGCATGGGGCTGGTCACCATCCTCTACATTAATAGATTTTCTTTCATGTAATTGAAGATGAGTTAAATAATCCATCATAATTACCTCTGAGCATCTGAAGGCAATGCTGATGATGTGATGTTTGCAAAGCTGAGAGGGAACTCTAAAACCCCCGGGAAGGAAACCACCCAGCCCCTTCCCTACCGCCTGCCTGCCTGGAGGTCAGCGGCCCCTGCTCTCTTGGCGGGGGGCCTTCGTGACACAACTGTCACCTGCCTGTCCAGGGTCACTCTTCTCAAGGGCTCTGCCACCTTCTGGGATGGAGGCAGGGTGGTGACAGCCCGAACTCTGTGTTCAGTGAGGCCCAACGGTGCAAGGTGGCAGGAGGGCTGAGGCGCCTCGCCAGCGGGCCTGGCGCTGCCAACTCACATGCAGTAGGGAGGTGCAACAGCTGTCACAGCGGGCCCTGGGGTCTGCCCCAGACTTGGCAGAGAGGACACCTTCAGACTCCCAGATCGCCTCTTTGAAATTCAGGAGAAGCACGCTTTCGTCTCCCTTCCCCGTTCCCTGACACAAACAGGCACAAAAGATAAGCCCTGACTCTTATCCACAGACCCACATGACCAGATTTTCTCTGCTTCTCACTCTCTCTCACACACACTGGTAAGTTTTCACTCAGAGTCTCATTGCCTCTCCCTCTCTCACACACACAGCCTGACACTAATTAAATCCCGCTCTCTCCTACATTAAGTAACCCGGGTGTATTGTATTGAGAGACCCCTCTGCTCCAGGGGAGCCCCAGGTCCTCTCCGAGTGTGGCAACATCCCCCACCCAAAGGGGGCACACAGCATGGGATCTCTGAGCTGTCGGACACTGTGTTTGACAACTCCTGGTTCACTGGCTGGATTTTCCACCTCTCTTCCCAACCATGGTACCGAGGAGATAAAACCAATAAATTCATTCATGTTTGGGGGGATGGTGAAAACAGAGCATCCTGTTGCCTCCGCAGCCCGAGCCTGCCCTCCAGGCATTTGTCACGTTGCTGGCATTTGAGTTGAGGACTCTCCCACCACAAAAGCCTGCCACAGTCCTGGGGGAAATCAGGGCTGTCTTCGTTGCGGAAAGCTGGATGTGTGCCTGGGGAGGTTGGGGCCAGAATGCCTTCGTTCCTCCCAGACCCCAGCGAGGAAGCCAGATAAAAATACACTTTGCAGTTTGCTCCTTTTTCTGTCACTAGTGCTCAGATTAACCACTTATACATTTTTAAGGTATTTTTTGCTGAAGTCCGATGTGTATCTCTGGTGATTTGAACAGATCATGAGAATGGTCAGTATAAAAATAGCCTCCTCCAGTCAAGGCAAGGGGCAGATGAGAAGGGGTTGGAGGGAGCTGTAGGCCTCATGTATTATGGAGGCAGAGCCCAGGCATCTCAATGGAGCCGGGGCAGTGAAGTCCAGTGTTTGGCGCGAAGACTTAAAAATGAGGATCGTTTTTTTCCCTAGAGGATGATGAACTCTGCCCCCGTGAGTGGCATCAGTGCCCAAGAGTGCTGCCCTCTCTATATATCCCCCTTCAGAATTCCATGCTCTGACCACCCTTCATTGCTGGCAGTTACCTTCCTCTCTGCTACCTGCTACCCACAACATCCGCCTGTGCTCCTCTCTGCCTGGACTTCCCTCCTCCACATGCTCTGCCTGATTAACTAGTTACCAAGTGGATAGCATGGACCCTCTGTGCCTGGCCCTGCCCCAGCACTGGATGGATAGTAACCCCGTTTTCCTCATGACAACCTGAGTATGTAAGTGTGGTCATTACCTCCGTTGTGGCAACAAGAAACAGAGGCACAGAGAGGTTAGGTAACTTTCCCTAAGTCACACAGGTAGAAAGGAACAGTACTGGTATCCACATCTGGCCAAAGGCTCCAGAGAACTGCCCCTCTGACTGTTCCTGGCCACCTTCCCTGACCCCTTCCTGTGTTAGGGAGTCTCCTCCAGTTCTCACACACCCTGTACCCTCCTCGGCCTCCCCCTCCTCACTTTCCATCTTGTTAACAGTACGTATAAAGTTTCTGTTTCTTGTCTGCCTTCCCATTCCCCCTGCAGCTTGAGGGCAGAGCCCATAGCTAGCTCAGCTCTGGGACACCAGCTCCTCAGGAAGGGCCTGGCACAAAACGGTGCCCACTGCCTATCTGTTGACAGGGTGCATGTACAAATGGATGAATAGCAATCCCCTGCTTCTCAGGCGGCTCAGTGGTGAGAAACTTGCCTTCCAATGGAGGAGATGCAGACTCGATCCCTGGGTCAGGAACAGTCCCTGCAGGAGGAAATAGCAACCCACCCCAATATTCTTGCCTGGGAAATCTAATGGACAGAGGAGCCTGGAGGGCTACAGTCCATGGGGTCGCGGGGAGTCGGACATGACTTTGTGGCTGAGCTGGTAAAATAGGCTGAGATCTGGCAGACAACCTGAGGACGAAGCCGAGAGCCAAGCTGGAAACTTCCTGTCGGGGGTGGGGCGGGGGGGCGTGGCTGGAGGGTAAGACGGGGAAACAAGCCTAAAAGTGGCCGGTTAGGAAAGTGTCTGCAGCTCTGGGTGTCAGCCTCACAGAAGGGCAGGGAGGAGAGCCAGCCTCTTTCAGTGCCGGGCGGGGTAAACCAGGGGCAGCCGGGGCCGCCTGTGGACTGCAGAGTGAGGACAGCCTGTCCCCCGGGGCTGGAGCACAGGGTGCGGGGGGCAGAGGGTGATCTTGTGGTCGGGGGTGTCCGGAGGTATTACCTTCACTGTCTTCCTGTTTTGCTTGCTTAGCTCCCTTCTGACCCAAGTGTTGTGACGCGTACGTACAATACTGTGGGTCAGCAGAGCCGCATCTGCCTGTCACGGCTCACGTAGCTGATCTCAGGCAGTGTGCTATGGTAGTGCCTCTATGTTAGTTTCACTGTTCCTCTCACCCACGGTGATGGTAGAATCAGGACATAGGGAACTGAGGGGTGAATGCAACCTCAGGCCCAGTCACCACCTCTGGTGTGGAGCAATGCGGAGTGCCCACACGTGGTGTGAGAGAGACCAGCCCTGCAGATTCCTCTGCCTGGGGACCCCGCTGTCCTAGTTCGCAAGACATCGGGGTAGGGGTGGAAGGATGGACGTGTGTGCCCAGTTTATTCTTACTGACTTTCCACTGGGAACTCAGTGGTTGGACTGACCAGGCTTCTCCTTCCCCCAGGGAGGCAAGATCCCCGTGAGATGGACAGCTCCAGAGGCCATCGCCTACCGCAAGTTCACGTCTGCCAGTGATGTCTGGAGCTACGGGATTGTCATGTGGGAAGTCATGTCATTTGGAGAGAGACCCTACTGGGACATGTCCAACCAAGATGTAAGTGTCAGCTGCTCCTGGCTGCTACCACCCTCACCCCAGGGGTCCCAGGGCTCTGGCATGCCAGGCCCACCTGGTTTCTCACTGGGCCTCGGGTCCTGAATGTGAAGTGTCTGGCGCAGGGGATGCAGGGACCTCCTTTGCACCAATGTTTGAACTAATCAAGAACCCAGCACAGAGATGTGATGGTTCCTATGACCCAAAAGCCTGTAAATGTGCCCTGACCAATCCGAGAGATGATGGGCTGGTTCTGAATGGCCTGAATCATGAATAGATCAGGTCCAAAGTTGACCACGGAATTGTACCCTGCTGCCAAGCACTTGCCTGCGTGCCCTCTGTCACCATGTGTGATGGAGAGGAAGCAGTGCTGGTTGCCTGGCAGGACCTGGCTTCCAGCTGCTCTGCTCTGATGGATGTGCTGTGTTGAGCCAGCAGCAGCTTTTGTCTGACTTCTGTGTCTCAGCTCTAAATGGAGGAGTTCGTTGTAAAGGCCCTTCTTTCCTGAGAATCTGCTCTTCTGAATCCTTGGCACCTGTAGGTGAAGGAGGTGCTGAACAAGAGTCCCAGAGCTGGTCAGCTCCAGACGGGTCTTGGGAGGGGACCAAGCTGAGTGGTCAGCAACACCCCTCCCTGACCCGCAAGGGATAGGGAGACAGGAAAGAGAGGCATCATCTGAGATACTTTAAGCAGAAGCATTTTAGGGGTGTTCCAGATGGGACCCTTTGCTCCATAATTACCAAAAAGTGGATAACCTTTTGTGGATGATTTGCTTCGATAAGGTCACAATCAAAATCCTACCTTGATTCCCCCCACCCCATCCCTGGGACCGCTCCTTCTTGTGTTCTAAATATATACAGTTCCTTTGGGGCTAAGGGGATCGCAGTCTGCAATATCTGCATTTCCTCTGTTCTCACTTGCTCTTACCATCACTGGGGAGCAGTTATTATCTTCCCCAACTTCCAAGGAAAAAGAGACAGGGCTGGCCCCGTCCAGATGGGGAAAACAGCCACCCCAGGAGCACTTGAATCATGGGCGTGGGCTCCCAAGGCACTGGTAAACTGGAGAAGTTGGCCCCCAACCAGTCCTCTGTCCAGTCAGAGGTTTCCAGCCATAGCTGTTGCTCAGAAGGTTGAGAAAGGTGGTGACCTGGGCACCCAGAAAACACTTTCTAGTGAGACAGAAGAGGATCTGGGTGCTTAGTGGTAATGGCCCCTGCTCCGGAGGGTAGAGTGACTTCAGCCCAGAGCAGGCGAAACAGCTGTCTCCTCAGCCAGGTTCTACTGCCGACCATGGGTGGTGTCTAGATCCTCTATTATCTCTGATTCTCCATGCTTTGCCTCTGCTCCTGTAGCGTGTCGAATCAGTAAGTGTCGGGGTTGATGCCGAGGCTGCTTTCATGAAATCAGCTGCACCCTGGTTCCGTCCACACTGTCAGCTAGATGAGTAATAAATGTTAGCCAGAAAAAGCAGACCCATTTTGCCCTGTCCAGAGACTGTAATCCGATTAAGAACAATTCAGCACATGTGGAATGGATTAGGGAACTCTGACAGGCAAGACTTGACATTCAGGATGTTCTCAGCAAATGTATTCACCTCTGCTGAAAACAAATGAAGTTTCTGATATTAGACTTTCAGAAATCCCAAATCATTCACTCAACAGACACTCAGAGTTTGCTAACTGTGACTAAGCATTGTGCTCACTGGCTCTATTCTTTGGGGGTTTACAGCCCAGCACCATATACATAGGGCTATGGGAACATTTGGGGGTAGGTAAAGAAGGTTTCCAGATATTTAATGCTTGAGCTGGGCCTCAAAGGGAATTGGAACATCTGCAAAGGAGCAGTTTTATTCTCCTTTCGTTTTTTGGTTTTTTCCCCTAAAATAAAGCCTTTCACCATTGTGCCAAGTACCAGTCTACTCTCTGTGGAAGGCAGAGAGTGACTTTTGCCCATTCAGAAGGCATCTCCCGACCCAGCCTGGGAGAGACCAGGAGGGGCTCCCGGCTGCAGCCCGACTCATCAGAAACCACTGAGGTGGTGGCAGTAAAGGATTTTACAGATGACAATTGAAAGGCTTTAAGAAAGAGAATTGCAGAGGCAAGTCGGAGTGCTGGTAATTGGGCTTCCAGAGCCCAGGAAGTTCTTTGAACATGTACAGAGAGTTTGTCAGCCAGAGAGAGAACTTGGAAGTTCTACTGCTTGGATCTGATTGACAGAGATAATGAGAGTGGCAGTGTCTGTGGAGAGGAGCTGCGGTTTTATTGAAACATCAGAGCTCAACTTAACCCCCTCTGCCCTGGATCCTCCACTGCTCTGAGCTCCTCCACTTCACTCTCCACATGGAAGGTCGAGGAAACCCGCCCACCGCCCAACTCACTAATAGAAAGTGCATGTCTGGGGGCAGTTGGGAGCCCCGCTGGGGACAGGAGGGCAAGGGGAGGGGTCCTGCTCCTTTCACAGAGGAGCACCAGCCCTGGGCCCCTGGTCCAGACTACCTGCCCCTCGTCCCCACCCAGCCCCGCACCTGCCATCCCAGGGTACAGGTGAGCAAAGGCAGCCCACCGCACCTGTTGCTGTAGGCCATTCAAAGTGAGTCAGGCCTGCTCTGTGACAGCTCCCGAGATGTTCTCACTGCTGCACTCACCATCAGCTTCTCTCTGGAAATACCATCTGATCTCATTTCAGTTGCCAGTCTTTCAACATCCATTTATCTCATCCTGTCATGGATCAAGGAGAGGGGCCCAGGCAGAAGTGAAGTGAAAGTCACTCAGTCCTGTTCGGCTCTTTGCAACGCCAAGGACTATAGCCTGCCAGGCTCCTCTGTCCATGGAATTCTCCAGGAGAGAATATGGGAGTGGGTAGCTGTCCCCTTCTCCAGGGCATCTTCCCAACCCAAGGATAGAACTCAGGTCTCCCACATTGCAGGTGGACTTTTAACAGTCTGAGCCATCAGGGAAGCCCAAGGGGCCCAGGACTTACTCTGATTTTCAAGTCTGCTCAGCAGGATGCCCTCTGACCCCAGGTTTGGGTCACATCTTTGTTCACAAGTCAGATGCAGTCACCGGTGTTGGGACTATAAATCCCAATTCTCCTGCCTCCTCTTGGCTTCCTCCACAGCTGCCAGTGAGGCAGGTGTGACAAGGAGTGATCCCAAAGCCCCATTAGAGGACCACAAGTACTTTTTTGAAATAATGATGCTTTAATTTGAGTATAACTTATATGTACTCAGATAATTTAGAAAACACCAATCCTTAAAAAGAGAATAAAAATCTTCAAATGTATAGTGCTTCAATGAAGGACATAAGTAGATGAATGTTTTTGTTTAGTAGCTCAGTCATGTGAGACTCTTTTGAAACCCCATGGACTGTAGCCCACCAGGCTCCTCTGTCCTTGCGATTTCCCAGGCAAGAATACTGCAGTGAGTTGCCATTTCATTCTCCAGGGGATCTTCCCAACCCAGGAATCAAACCCAGGTCTCCTGCATTGGCAGGTGGATTCTTTACCACCTGGGAAAATCATAGATTAATGTTACCCATATACCAACTAATGATTTGGTATTTTTTCTTTGGAGCAGAGAATAAAGCGTTTATTTATTAATTTTTTGTATGTGTAAGAAGCATCGTTGCTCCCAAAGTATCTACTCGAGCAATAACAGCAAAGTTGTCCAGAAGAAATAGCAGATGGAATAAAGTCCAATTTTGTAAGCAAAATTGGGGAGGGGGTTCCTCTCTCCTCTATCACAGAAGGTGAGACACTGGGAGAGAGGTACCATTTAACAAGTCCCCACTACATGCTTTCCAAACACCATCTTCCTAAACCTCCAGATGGCTGGTAGCAGAACAGCAACACTTTCTGCAGAGAAGACCTCCACTGTAGTAGCCATGGCCACAGTGACAGCCTCCATGTGATGATGGGATCCTTTCCATGACTCTCATGTTTGGCCCTCAACGCACACCGCCTCCTTGTATCTGTGCAGTTTCAGGAAGTCAAGTGACTCTCCCATGTTTCTGGAGCTAATAAGAAATGGAGTTAGTATTTTAACGGATCTCCAAGGTCTGTGTGCTCAATGGCAATGCCACACCATTACCAACACAGTGTGTGGGGCTTCAGACCTGCAGGGAGGAGGAATCAGTGACTCTTTGATGTCCCCTTAAAAAGAAAGTCAGCACATCAAACAAACAGAGGAAATACAAAATCAAACACCAGAACAGTCTTCCGAAGATTCTAAAGAGGTGGTATGTAGAGGAGACAAGGGCAAAGCGGCTCCATGGCATCCGGGCTAAAGCTCCCAGACCAGAAGAGTCAGAGCATGCCAGTCTCTCCATGTCGTGCCAGGAGCGCTTAGGTCAGCTGGTGGCACCTCTGAGCTATGCCCACAGAAGGGCTTTGCCTCCAGTGCTCCTTCTTCCTTTGGGCAGACAGAAGAGGAATCTTGTTGGGGGGAGCATTGGTGTATGGGAGTCTGGCCATGAGATAATTTGAGCAACGAGGCCAGCAGTTTAGGGGAACATGAGCTGCCTTGCATTGGAAGACTTTGGGGGGCCCAACCCCCTCAAAGAAGTTGAATCTGGACACAAACTCCTCCTACCGGCCCCACCAGCTTGTAAATTAGGCAATCCAGAGCTTATGGAGCCATTCAGCGGGTATTCTTTGTTCCCATGCTGAGTGGGAACTCTGTGACTGAGCCCCTCCACCTGACTGCCTGGAAGGAGCTAGAAAGGATGCCCCGTTACTCACCCTCTTGGGTTACTTGGTTTAGCTGCATATCCCCATTTCCTACCATGAAGACGTCAAACAGCTCCAAGGACTGTTCTCCAGGCTGAGATCACTGTGGCAATCCCACGGAGTCTGAAAGAGTAGGCTTCAGGGTGTTCAGAACTTAAACTCAGATATCTCTATTCCCAGCCCTGTCCCTCCCTAGCTGCGTGCCCTCAGGTAAATGACTTCCCTGATTGCATGTTCATTTCCTCATGGGGAAAATAGGGCTAAAATGGACTCCTGAAAAGGTAACAGGTAATCTCATTGACAATAGTCTGGCCGAGATAAACATTTGTTGGTGGTATAACATATTATTCAAAAGTTGCTGGTTTTTTATAAAGTGATCATGTTGGTATGGTTTGTGTGCTTGTTTTTCTGAAACATTGTGGGTTTTTTTTTGCCACAGTGAATAGAAGTAATAATACACCTTGATTATCTCTAATGACTTCAGGTTATTATATTATCTCATTCCCCCTCATGCCCTGAATACCATGCATAGAATTTGTAACAGTATAAACTAATCAAGAATATTCACTTTCTGACCAATTTACAAAGTAAAAAAAAAAGAATAATCAGTTGAGATGAATCTGACATTTTTTAAAGTAGAAGCAAAAATACCTGAAAATTCCTGAGCTCCAAATTATTTCCTATGTTGTTAAAGGTCTTTAACTGTTTATGTTAATGTAAAATCAATGCTTAATTATTATAGGGTATAAACATATAAAGAAACAAAAAGACAAACACAAAGGGCATTCATATTTCTACCCGCCCAGAGGCGTCCACCCTTAGCTCCAAGTATAGATCCTTCCAAGGACTTTTCTATGTATGTGTGTAATTATTAGTCTTTGTTTTGTTTTAGTTCTTGTTTTTCTACAAAAGTGAGATCATACCATAGGTATGATCTTAAGCACTTAGGCAGCCTGCTCTTTTGCCTAATATTATAATGGGAGTATATTTCCATTTCAATAGGTACATTTTTGCAACATCTTAAGGCCTGCACTGTATTCCATTCCTTCCATTGTGCTATGAGTATGCCATAATAAATTTGTATGTTTAGCACTGGGTCGCTTATAATTATTTTTACTATTTCCAAAACCAGAGAGCAGGCGTAATTAATTTAAATGAATTGGAAACTGAGAAGTAAAGGGTGCTTACAGATCCTAAAATCTTTACAAAATTATCCCCTGGAATCTGTGAAAATTAACAAAACCTGACTGAAGATATTCATGTTGGATCCCCTTGTTATTTCTATCATTGTCATTGTACTGAACCAGTTTGTTTAAATTATCTTCTATCGAATTCCTATTGCTGCTTCATGAAGATTAAGGCAGATAATGTCTAGAAAGCATCTAGAGGGTCCCTGGCATGAAGTAGGTTCTCCATCACATTGTGATCCCCGTTCTCCCTCTCTCTTCCCATAGCAGTAGCAGGATGAGGCCCACCATGCTTTGCAAATAGTGGGTTCACTGCATTTCCACATGCATTGTTTCATCTGTCCTGGTGCCACCAGCTGCCAGGAAGGCAAGACTGGGCCTGGTATCCTCTCAAAGGAGAATCTCCAACCGTCCTTTAGCAAACATTTCATAGCCATCTAGTATATGTCAGGCCCTGTCCCAGTAGCTGGGGACACAAAGACACAATAAGATGCAGGCCCTGCTTTCTGGGAACTCATAGTCTAGGGGCAGAAGCCAAGTGCCCATAAAGTCTATTATAGTGGGAGGCATAGGGGCACAGAATGAGGACACCTGGGGCAAGGAGGCTCCACGCTCAGAGGCTAATTTGTGAATGACTGGCTAATGACTCATTGGCAGTCATACCTGTTCTCGTGTGTGTCACTGCAGGTCATCAATGCCATTGAGCAGGACTACCGGCTGCCCCCTCCCATGGACTGCCCAGCTGCTCTACACCAGCTCATGCTGGACTGTTGGCAGAAGGACCGTAACAGCCGGCCCCGCTTCGCAGAAATTGTCAACACCCTGGACAAGATGATCCGGAACCCGGCAAGTCTCAAGACTGTGGCTACCATCACCGCCGTGTGAGTCCAGTAGAGCAGGGTGGTGCCTAGGGGCGGGGGTGGGGGTGAGGGTGGGGTCTCATAGTTGGGCAGAGCCCTGAGCAAGGCTGCTAGCCTTCCAGCCACTGCGAGCAAGGAGAGATGGCTGAGCTTATCCACAGATAGAAGAAGTTCCAAAACTCTTCCCTTCCTTTTCCCCCTCTACCTTTCTGAAATATCCCCTGTCCCCAGCACGGGCTGTAAACAGATGATCAAATACCTTTCTGGCTCTCTATGTCCATTGGCCTCAGATAGACTGGGCACAGACTCTGTAATTATTAGGCTTATCTTATCTGACTGATATGAGACCCCACTTCTGGGCAATTCTGTTTCCAGAAGACACCTTTCAGTGTATGAGGCAGGGGGAGCTGCCGACTTGGAACCTTGGCCAACCTGACGGCTATGGGACAGAGAAATTTAGAGCAGTTGGTTTTGTTACGAGCAAATGCACAGAACTGTCAGCTACTGTCAGCAACTGTCAGCTGTACATCACTCGTCTACATTTGCAGAGTTAACTTGTTTTTTAATTCATCCTTTGGACCAGAGTGTATTGGGTGCTTATGTGCTAACAGCCATGACCTCGCTGGCCGTATAGAATGAACAAGATAGACATACTCCCATGGAGCTCAGAATCATTTAGGAGCAGTACACATTAATCAGATGATTGCCCAAAGATACTCCAATTGACGCTTCGCTGGCCAATGTGGCAGGGAAGTGTGTGATACTTGGAGAGCATATACCTTGGTCTTGCATGAGGGAGGCGGCCTGATGCCTCTTTTTCAGTTGAGAGCTGAAGGGCGAGGATGCATTAGCTGAGTGAAAGTGAGGTGGGAGTAGAGGGTCAGGGTTCCAGCCTGTGCAGAGGCCTGAGCATGTGAAGCACAGGGCCGGTGTGTTGGGAGTGCTGTTTTTGAGGAGATCGGGTGGGGACTGAGGCTGGGAAGATAGGCAAGGGCCAGATGCTCAGAGCCTTTAGGTCCTGCTAAGGCCTCTGAGTTTTCATAGCAATGATTACCCACTGAAGTGGGTCAAGTTTGACATGAATCAGGGGTGGGATGGGGGTTCCTATCAGGATCACATCTACCTTTTTTAAAGAGTACAGGCTAGTGTGGACTTGATGTTGAGGGGAGCATGAAGACAGACTCGATAGGAAGACATGGCAGTAACCATGGTAGAGATAGCATCTTGAATCAGGCTAATTGTGTAGAAAGAAGCAAATGAGTTTGAGAGGTTTTGAAAGTCAAATCTTTGTGACTTGGTGAGAGGTTGGGCGTGGATTCTGAAGGTGAGGGCGATGTGAAGATGGCACCCTGATTTCTGGATGTGGTACCTGGGGATCTGCTCTGAGAGGATGCAAGAGAAGGTTAGTGGTGGGCTAGTCTATTCCATTTCTTTCAATGAGGGGAGGACGGAACCAGGAGAAAAGAATGTTACCAATATTGGGGAGGTTGCAGTGAACTTCATATATTTGTAAAAGAACCATGTCTTTGGTTGGTGAAGTTCTTAGATTTCAGTTTACAAAGGAATTGTGATCCTTCTCTTCCCTTCAGACTCCACGCTGTGTCAGTCTGCCGGTCTGGGCTGACTGGCCTGGGACGGAGCCCACGGACAGGGGGATGGGCCACTTGGCCTTGAGGAGCTGTGCCAGCTCAGAACTGTGTAGAGAAGGAAGGGTCAGCCCCGGTCTCCTCCACTAATCCTCATCCCACCAGGGGTGCTGAACCTCCATGAAGTTCACCATCCGTTCAGAGTGTGGCTCTGCCCACGCCCCCCTGCAACTGTAGGGTCACTGCTCGCCTCTGTCTCGCAGGCCTTCCCAGCCCCTCCTCGACCGCTCCATCCCAGACTTCACGGCCTTCACCACCGTGGATGACTGGCTCAGCGCCATCAAGATGGTCCAGTACAGAGATAGCTTCCTCACTGCCGGCTTCACGTCCCTCCAGCTGGTCACTCAGATGACGTCAGAGTAAGTGGGGTCATCACCTCTGTCCTGCCTGAGGGTGGCGGTCAAGGCTCCCTTGCTGCTGTCCCTTGTGGTGCGGGTCTGGCCTCATCCTCAGAGCCCCACGTCGGGATAGAACCAGGCCTGGCAGAGAAGAGCCTGGGAAAGATGGAGGGGTGAGGCGGGGAGGCTGAGATTTATTCCAGGTCCCAAATGAGAGTTCCTCCAAGCCACTGCCATATGTCATTTGCCTAATCACCAAGAGCCCTTCCTCCGTTTAAGTTTTTAAACTCAGCCCATCAAAGAGAGCATCCAGATGGAAAGAACACAGCCAGCCAGCACTTTAAACATCAGAGCAGGAAGAGGCAGAGCACTGATTCAGCAGCAATTGCCCATGCGCCCGGAGCCTGTCTTCATCCTCAGATAGCACTTGTAAATAAGCAGACGTTTCCAGCCCCCACAAATTATTTTCCAACTGCAGCCCCCACAGGAGTGTGAAGGAATACAAAAACTAAAATTATTCAAATAAGATGAGAGCCAGAAAGGATCTTAAAGACCCATGCAGTCCATCATTTCCCCAAGAATGTTCTGAGCAGCACCCGTTCTGGGAAATGTTAATAGGTTCTCCTTGGAAAAAAGGTCCCATGGTCAAATAAATTTAGGAAATACTGAGTACTTTATCACTCTCCTGGAGATTCACTCCACATATTAGCACTGTAAAGGCCATGAAAAATCCTGAGATAAAGAAGCCCATGGAAAATTATTAAATACCGTGGAACTGTATTTCAGAAGGCAGGGTTTTGTGGCCCTACAGTTTGGGAAATCTGTATCTAGTTCCACCCCTTCCATTCAGAGATTCAGAAAGGCGATGGCGTTAGTGCCTGGAGACTGGGCTGTCAGGAGTGACAAAGAGGGAACTGAAGCCTGCTTTCCTGACTGCCAGCTCTGTATGCTCCCACCTGTCCACCCGGGGACACACGGGGCTGCACTTTGCTGCACTTACACTGAGTCTTCTGAGAGCCTTTTAACTACTGATGCCTGATTCCTACACCCAGATCTTCTGATTGATTTGGTACATGGTGACACCTGGGCATCCGGATGTTAAAAGGTAATTCTAATGTGCATTGGCTCTAATCTGCATCTGAATTACAGTGGGCAAGAGTCAAATTCTGAACACACATGCATACACACACACACCAGCAGGGACCTGACCAGCTGCCCCGCTGCAGCTGGGGTTGGTGGCCTGTGACGCATATTTCCCCTGGTCAGTCTGCAAGGTGATGGACAAACACCTATTGATCACCTGTGCTGTTTCAGACACAGTGCTCTGGGCTGGGATTCCATCCTGGGGCAGGCCAGTTACTGAGTCCCTGGGGAGCGGTGGGGGTCTTCCAACTCTAGCAGTTGGGTGTCAGGGGGACAGCTTATTGACCCTCAGCCTTCTGTCCCAGACTCCTAGTCTGCAATCAATTTTCCTAGAGTCCAGCTTCATGTCTCTCAGGTTTATTCCCTCCAGAAATGATGAAACCTCCACTTTCTCCTGGGAAATGGCTTGGATGTCCCTCTAGCCTTGGAGCCACTAAACACCAGAATTCATTTTTTCACACTTGAGTTCAATTCCCGGTGATGCCTTAAAAAGCCCTTGCCATCATGAATTATCATCAGACACCAAAAATAAAAAATAAGCCCTTCCCAGTGGAAAACCAGCTTCCCCATCTTACAGAGCTAAAAAGGATGCCCGAGTTTAGGGGTGGAGTGTGTGTCCGTGAACACAGGACTGTATCTGATTTCCCTCTGTCATGGGATGAGTATGAGGACCTGCATCCCCTCATCCTCCGCAAGCCTAAGGAGTCAAGTGGAGTCATTCCTTCAGTCTGGGAACAGCCACATGATAAAGCGCTAGGGGAAGAATAAAAGGAAAGTGAAACTGAAAATAAAAGGATTTAGTTCAAAGTTAAGAATGTCCACACACTATTGGAGCAATTTCCTTTGCTTCTTGAGTGATAAAAGGTGGAAAAAGAACATGTGTAACTAAATAAAGTAGATTGCAGGACAACTTGTGAATTCAGAATTCAAGCATACCTCTCAAAAGTATTTGCTGAAAAGACATGGACAATTTGACTAGGCCAGCTACAACCCAAGGGAAGCTGACCACCAGCTGAAAGGAGGGTTTGGGAGGGCCCAGGTGTGGACGGGAAGCCAGCACAGGGGCTCCTCATGAGTCTCACGTACAGTGTTCAGAGCCATCTGCTCTGCTGGGGCAGGGGGGTCTTCAGGGAATACAGTCAGGATGTTAGAAGAATTCTGAGAACAGCTGTGTAGGGTAACTGAGAGCCAGGCCATCCTGAGTTTGAATCCCAGCTCCACCACTGCTTACCTGCTGTGTGATCTTGAACATGTTACTTAACTTCTTTGAGCCCTGCTTGCCTTGTCTATAAATGTGCAAATAATAATAGTACCCACCTCAGTGGTTTGTGGTGAGAGGTAAGTGGAATAGTATATATAAGGCACGTGTCTATTGTCTACCCGCAGGACACAAGTGAGAAATGATCGCTGGTAAATTATTATCATCGACTCTGAGTGGTTTGGCAGTTTTTATAAAATGCTTCCATGGGTATAAATGAATTAGTATATGGCACGTGGGAAGCACTCAAATAATGTAATATTATTAGCTAAAGGAAGATGCATGGTCTCCCCAAAGTCAAATATAAGCCACAAACTTGTTCGTATTAAGACTCACAGCTCAAAGATGAATCCAGTCCAAATCCCTATCCTAAACATCTTCCTTGGATTCCTGCTTGGGCAGATATTTGAAAGTTATTTTGAGATCACCCTTCTTAAAAATTCATGACATTAAAATTCTAACAGAAGCAGAAAATGGAAACTCAGGGGAAAACATCAGAAAACCAGGCAAGCCCTACATCTTTTCAATCACAATGGGCAATCACTAATTTAGGCAGAAACCTCACAGAATAACCGAAGCCCCATACAGTGTGTGCTTGGAGTGTTAAACAGAAAATAGCAGAGGAAAGTTCTAGTCCGCCTAGGGTCATGGACACAATGAAAGGGCTGCTCCAGAACCTGCAGGTGAAGAAGAATGCACAGCGCTTTCAGGGTCTTCTAAGCTGGAGGGGGCAGTGGAAGCAGGGGCCACTGCATGGAGAAATTGAGATTGAGAAAGGGAATATTAAGTTAGATGTTTGCCAGCCTCAGATAAACTTGGGCACATTGGATTCTAAACACATTTTCTTGCCTACCCCACTATTATTAGAAGCTTGCCTTCTGTGATGAATTTTGACCAGTGGGAAGCACTAATGTCCCTTCTTTGTGGCTTTTTCCCTCCTAGAGACCTCCTGAGAATAGGGGTCACCTTGGCAGGTCATCAGAAGAAGATCCTGAACAGCATTCTGTCTATGAGGGTCCAGATGAGTCAGTCACCAACGGCAATGGCATGACAACTCTTGTTTTCTGTGGGGAGGAGAGGAAGGAAAAGGACTAGGCTCAAGGGGAACCAGAGGTTGACCACTGTGGAATGATCTGGAGAGACTGGCTTCTCACCTGAGAAATGCGTTCTCATAATGAAGAATAAGCTGGACCTGTTCCTAATAGGCAACCTTCATTTCTCAGTGACTGGTGCACGTTTAAGGTGCCGTGGGGAACCAAATATGTAAGGATAAAAATACATAAAGGTGATGTTCAGTGGAAGTGAAGACAAAACAGTAAGCATCAAAGACCCCAAGAGTGAACTCAGCTCGCACCCTGGGTGGGCTGGAGTCATCCACCGACAAGAAGAAAGGGAAGGAGGTCGAGGGAAGAAACAGAAGTAATTTCCCATTTTCTTCCTCACCAATGACGTTCTTTTCTTTTCTCCTTTCGTCCTCCTCCCCACGAGCCCTCTCCCTCCCCGCACATCCATCTCCCTTTGCTCATGACTCGTGTAGGGAAGTTTCTTCAAACAAACCCCAGCTCCTGAGACTCCAGATGTTCTGTCAGTTGCCAAAGGACCTTGCTGACCACTGCATGGGGGATCCAACCAATTCAATTAATGTCTTCATATTGAAGAAGAGATGTACCTTCAATTGAAAACCTTGTTTTTCTTTTGTTTGCATTTTCTGCAAAAAGGAAAAAGAAACCACAAATTGGAAAAAAAAAAAAAAAACCTGTTTCCGTGTGCAAAGGCACGCCTATGTATGTCTGTGTTATCAAGTAACTGCTTGTTCGTAACAGATGCAAACAAGAAAGAACTGGGAAGTCTTTGCCCCTGGAAAATCCACAGGGGCTGGAGCATGTTGTCGGTCTGGTTTTCTGATTGGCCCCGTTGGCCTGTTGGCTCAGTGGGGAGAGAAAGTAGGGAGAAAAATAAAATGAAAAGGGGAAAAATCTCTGGAGGGCTTGCAAATTCAGACAGGAAACAGGTGAGTGGTTTGAATTGGATGCAGTGTGGGCCATTCGAGAATGATACTGACTGATTCGTTATTCTTGGTGACATCTGAAGAGAAGGAGAAGGAAGGTGTTTCTGGAGAATGTTCTTCCACATCCCCCGAACCTAATTCAAGACGGTGAGGAAGAGAGTTCTTCCCCTCGTCTGGGGACTGGCTTGAGCTGTGTGGCATCCGAGGAACGTTTCAGATGTGTCTGTGTTTCTCTGCATTCCTTCCTGTACCTCATTGTTCAATTCACTTTTGTAAATTCCACCTAACATTTAAATATTTTTAATTTCTCCTTTTACCTTAATCTCCTTGCTAATTTTATCTGTCTAATTAAAATGAGCAGAAGCATGTCCGGGTTTACATAGAATGGTGTCAGAGTGTGTATTCCCAGACGCCAGTGGGTCCCTCCCTATGGTATGGGAGAATCCTTAATAACTGCCTTTCTTCCCCTAATAAGGGGTGGGGGGCACATCCCAGACCCCACGACACCCAAGAAGCAGAATGTGTGAGAACCACTCTCACTGGTGTGACACACAGACATTTGCTCAGTCGTGTCCGACTCTTTGCGACTCCGTGGACTGTAGCCCACCAGGCTCTTCTGTCCATGGGATTCTCCAGGCAAGAATACTGGAGTGGGTTGCCATTTCCTTCTCCAGGGTATCTTCCCGACCAAGGGATCGAACCCAGGTCTCCCGTATTGCAGGCAGACGCAGGCAGATGCTTTAACCTCTGAGCCACCAGGGAAGCTAGCGTCACTGGTGTGAAGAAGAGCCAAATAAACGGGAGGCTCCAAAGCCTCCAACATACAGCACAAGAAGTCACTGGCAAATTAACATAAACCATCACCAGCAACACAGACTCTGCCCTCAGCTCAGTTTACACACTGCATTGGAGAATTTCACATCCAAGTGAATTTTGTGAAAGCCACTGAAGGCTAATCCAGGCGCTTTCTTGTGGGGTCTGTGAACATGCAGTTGGTGGGGGGTGGCCGGTGGTGCGGTGAGGCAGTGAAAGAAGCTAGGTTTCCCACTTAGGTAATTTCAAACATATTTAAGGTGAGATTAGCCTTTTTACCTATTCTTAGGGAACTTTACCTGCAGAGACACTTACCTTCAAGTCCCTTTAGAGAGGTTCATGGGCCTGGGGATACAGCTCTGATGCAGGGGGGCCCTATCTGAAAGCTCCATCCTTTGCTTTGCGGGCTACTGGGAGAAGATGATCCAAACTGTCTCAGCAGACTGGCATATGGCTGCAAAGGGCCCCATCCAGCCATACAGCAGGTAGAGGAGAGAACCTCCCTCATTAATAGCTCACTAATTCCATGCATAATTTGTGAATTATCCCCAAAGACCTCAATCCACGCCATGTCTCATGAGCCTAGGCAATTTGGCTAATCTATTCTCAGTTTTCCACAGGAATGAATTCTAATTTGTCACCACATTTCTCAAGCAGCCTTCTGAACCCAACATCCTCACTGTGACTCCACCAAAGCCAGTCCACCTCCACCTCCTGGCTGTGAACAATGCATGATCAAGGTGAGGGTCACGGCAAGCCCTTTGGTTAGGTGTGTCCATAAGATCCCACTAAAGAGAGAAAGAATCCAACATACCCAAGGGGAAAACAGAATCGAGGCTCAGGCACCCCCTGCCTAGTTCCCAGTAGGAGGGGTGTGGCCACGCCTGAACACAACCGTCTGCAATGATACAGAGCGTCTCTGGAGAGTGAGACCCCGTGCCCTCCCTCTGAGCATGGGGCAGGTCACTAACCTCTCTGACCTCAGTCTCCTCAAGTGAATAGTCAACTGGTGATAACGATTAATGCCTTGGAGGAAGCCTAGCTAACACTCTGGGGCAGGCTCTCCCTGCCAGGCATGCTCCTAAGTGCTTTACCTGTATTAACCTTTAGCAGATGCCTTACTGTCCCCCACTTCAGGTGAGGAAATGGAAGGACAGAGACCTTACCTAGATCGCAGAACGGTGGAGGCAGGCTGTGGCTCAGGCTCTGACTCCGCACTCTCACCTGCCATCCCAGCAGGACTTACACCTGAGCCTGCCGCGGCATCACCTGGAGGGTGCAGTCAGTAAAACACACATCTCTGGGCCCCACCTCCAAGTTTTCTGATTCAGCACATCTCAGGAGGGGAACCCTAGAATGTGCACTTCTCATAAGTTGCCAGGTCGTGCTGATGCCATTGGTTTGGGGACCACACTATGAGAACCACTGACAGTGGATGTAAAGCCCTTGACTCGGGAGTTGATAGACGTCGAGGTTCTTGAGCTACTCAGAAAGAGGGGAATGAAGCCTCTCACTCTTGGCGTGAGGGATGGGAGAGGCTGGTCTCCTGCACGAGGCATCTGTGCCCACTGGCGGTAGGTGATTCTACTCACACTGTCAAAAGAGTCCCTGGGGAGAAGGCTGGTGACAGTAAGACCCCAGTCTTATGAATTTCAGTTAGGCTGCCTCATCACCCTATGGAGGAGGATTAATTCTAATTCAGATCCTTCCTTAAGAACACACTTTGCACAGTAGTCAGTGGCCTGTGGCCCTAAGAACCAGCTTAAAGAAATGAAATCTACAGCTGTGCTGCTCAGCCCAGGGTGTAGCTCCCAGGGGAGCCACCTGAATCACCAGGGGTGGGGGTGACATGGGAGGCAGGTGGGAGATGCTTAATCCATGTTCCTGGATCAGGAGTTATTGGAATGGAAGTGATTTGTGGGAAAGCCTTGAAGATTATGACTCACCTCCCTGTGTTTTCTGCTTGCCCCTCTCCAATACTCAAAGATAGAAATGAAGGATAGAATAGATAAATCTACAGACATGTACTTATTGCACCATCTGAAACATCACTGAAGTTCTTAGATGTTGAACAGGTACACATACTCCTGAGATCACACACCTCCTTCTACTTCCCTGTACCCACCCCCCACCAAGTTAATTGTAGAACCAGTTCACTGGGCTCACACCAAGGACCCCTAGTAGTAGGAGCAGTAGTTGCTCAGTTGTGTGTGACTCTTTGTAACCCCATGGACTGTAGCCTTCCAGGCTCCTCTGTCCATGGAATTCTCCAGGCAAGAATACTGGAGTGGGTTGCCATGCCGTTCTCTTCTCCTGGGATCTCCCTGACTCAAGGATCAAACCCGGGTCTCCTGCATTGCAGGCAGATTCTTTACTGTCTGAGCCAGCAGGGAAGTACACTAAGGACCCTTAGGATAATTTAAATCCAATGAGGATTAGAACTTACCTTTGATCATCCATCTGTGAAGAGAATAGAAACCAATGAGGACTGAGGACTAGGACTCCAGGAATATCAAGGGGCATGGGCAGAGCAGGAAGGGGAGAGAGGCAGGAGGGTGAGAATCTATAAAGCATCAGTTAACAAAGATGCTAACGCTATGTTTCGTTCCTGAGGCCTTAATGGGCTGGCCTGGGAACTTCATTATCATTTCTGAAATAATAATGGCTCGGGCACCAACTGACTAAGCATGATTAATTCCTACTGTGAAAGTGAATAAAGGGAGAAGCATAGTGTGATGGGGTACCAGTAGCAGACAGGTATCACCCAGGGTTCACTGACACCAAGAAGGCTCAAAGAAGATCCCTGTCAGAGTGAGCCCGGGTGTTCATTGCCACACCTTGCAGTTCATAAAGAAGTCACAGGGTCATTTTCAAAAGGAGCCAGACTTTTTGTATTGTCCAAAATACCAATAGGACTAGGGGCTGGTGGTGGTACAGGGGAGTCACTGAGGTCACAGAAAGGTTATCAAAGGAAGGAAGTCGTTCAAGTTGATTGAGATCAAATGTTGAATTATTCACCAGCAAGAGTCTCTTGAGATCAGCAGTTTCATATACAGAACAGAACGGGAGCACGGAGGTCTAAGAACAAACCCTCAGTCCTCAGAGAGCATCAGGCATGAGAGTTGAGGGTGGGTGGGGGCAACACATTCTGCAGACCTCAGGGTAGGTGGGCTGGACAACCCATGGGCAGCAGCAGATAGACCTGTATCACTGACCTGAGAGAAAAGAAGATGCTTCCTCTCCTTTCCCACAACATTTGCATCCCTCCTGGGTTGACCATGTTATCACAAGCCCTTGATGGGCCCTGTGTTGCCAGGAGTAATGGCTGGCACACCAATGTCCCCAGGTAGAACCTTCCAGTGATCCCCAAAGTGAGAGTGGACACAGAGGCATATCCTATTCATCTCTGTAGCCAGCACACTGCCTGCCACAGGAAGGTGCTCCACACGTATTGGGTGACTTCAATCAGTTTGAGCTGAGAAAGTCTAATAGGTCCTACATCACCTATAGAGGCCCATGACCTTAAACAACATGCTTTTAAAGAAATAAATTGCTAGGTATTCAGTTGGAATCTTTCTAACTTACTCTTAACTGCAATCAATTGTAGGCTATTCTAATTTTAGTTGTGTGAAGTTTAACACACCCCCTTTCAACCCTGCATCTTTGATATGATGTCATGAACTTCCCCAGAGTACCAATCTGGGAGAGCATCCTCCCACCAAGTGTCAGACACTGTACGAAGTTCTTCAGATGCAGAGATGAAAGCGGCCCTGTCCCTGGGACAGTAAAGACAAACTTGAAGGGCAATGGAACACAGTGAGTGGTCATCCTCCTGAAAGCAGAACCAGGTCCCTGCCCCTTCAGAACAATTTCAAATTTGCTGAAAGGATGGGCAGGACTTCCCTGAGCAAGGAAACCTTATTTACATCTTTGCCACTCCTTGTACACTATGAATTTCTTCTAAGAGTTGTTTTACCTTTCTAAAGCCACTACAAGATTTCCTGTAGCCACGCATTCAACAGGAGAAGCTGAAATCAGAGAACAAAATGATGAGCAAATAAGCCACTTCTACGCTACTGAGATGCTGAGCCCGTGCTATGCTGTTCTCCTAAAAGAGAGAGGTTCTCTTCATTCCAATGAGGCTTCAGTTTCCTTTTATGATCTTTAAATTCATATTGGCAACAACAGTATGAATTAATGTAGCTCTGGAAATGGTTTTCTGACTCAGATTACGATGCCAATTCCCAGCTACCATCTTTGGTAGCTGAACTCAATTTCATAAATAACTTTAGTGGGGAAATAAACAAACATGGCTATGGGAGCCCAGAGAAAGGCACTCAAAAAAGGCATTGGTGAGGGGGTTCACTGAGGACTGAAAGGACTTATCAAATTGGGAAGGGGGAGATGTCAGTGATGAAACTCACCTTGCAAGAGGAGGTAGCAGCATGGATGAAAATTTGAAAGCCATAGGGTAGGTGGCATGTTTGTGGGATCACTGGCTGTTCAATAAGGCTGGAGAATAAGATTTTGGATGTGGACGCCTGGACAGGTAGGCAGGGGCTAGATCACGAAGGGTCTTATGTGGCATAAGGAATCTGGGTGCTATTCTAAGTGCACATGGTGGAAAGTGGACTGAAGCAAGGGAATTAATATTTTCTGCAAATCACTCTGGCCACAAAATGGAAAATATAGTGGAGGAACTAGATTCAATTCTGGGAGCCTGGTTAGGAGGCTGGTGCAATAATGCATGCAGGAGATGATGGTGGTCTGGGTGGTGGGTATGAAGTTGCATTGGGGATGAAGAAAAGTGGACCAATTCAAGGAATATGAAGGAGGTAAGACCAGCAGGAGGTAGAGGTGGATTGGCTGTCAGGGATGAGGGTGGGAGGAGTTGAAGAGGACACCCCAAGTTTGTGGCTTGGGCAACTGAGTGGGTTTTGATACCATTCACAGAAATAAAAGATACAAAAGGAAGAAGATATGAGAGAGGGGGTAACAATTGAATTTGAGTTGTTGATGGGCCATTGGACACATGGTTCATAATTCAGCAAAGAGATCTGAGTAGATTATATAGATTTGGGGGCCATCCTTTTTCTAGATGATCAGCAAAACCATGGGAATGGAAGTCTCCTGCATGAGAATGTGAAGGCAGGGAGAGAAGGGGATGCACTGAAAACAGCCACATTTAAAAGATGCCCTGGCAAATGGAGGCCCACAGAGGGGTCAGGATGAAGCCACTGCAGGAAACAAGGAAAAGCCAGAGTGTGCCATGTCTGTGGAGCCTAAGGAAAGCCTTTTAGGGAGAGAACAGCAGCTCCAGGGCCCAGTGCTGCCAAGAAGGGCTGATATAAGGCCAGGATTGAAAACTGGCTGTGGGTTTAGCTGCAGGAGGCCATGGGTGTTCTTGGTAGGGCAGTTTCAGCAGAGGCAGTGACAGAAGACACTGGCTGAGCTGAAGACAGAGAGGCCATCACAATCTTTCAAATAACTCGACTTTGAAGGGAAGAAGAAACAGAAAGAAGTAGCTGGGTGAAGCTCCCTTTGCTTGTTATTTTTTAGGGGAAGAGGCTTGAGCGTGTTTAAGGGCTGGTGAAAAGGAACCCAGGAGGAGAGAAAACAGGGAGACACATGGAGAGAGTCAGGCCCCAGGAAGGCAGGGAGTGCTGCTGGGTGGGTATTATGGCTGAAAATGCGGCTGCTCTAATTCAGTTTGGAGGGTGAATGAAATGAGGAATGATGGAGTTCTAGCAGAACTCAAGCTCCCCTTCTCATCTCCTCCCACTCTAGTCACATGGTTCCCGTAGCACCAGAGTCACGATTGAACCCATGGTGCTAGAGACAAGGTCTAGACCCTCAAACACTCAAAGGCAGGTCTGGCTCAGTCTCTTTTGGGGTCCCTGCTTCTTTCCCTTGGTCCTGGCGTGCACAAGGTTCTGTCTGAGCCCTCCAACTGTCTCTGGTAGGTATGAGGTTTTATTTTAAACATGATTGCTCCCCTCCTATCATCTTGTTGCAGTTTCTCCTTTGCTCTTGATTGTGGGGTATCTTTTTTTGGTGGGTTCCAACATTCTCCTGATGATGGTTGTTCAGCAGCTAGTTGCAATTTTGGTGTTTCTGCAGGAAAAAGATGAGTGCATGTCCTTCGACTCCACCAACTTGAAACAACTGGAGAGACAAGGCAGACATTTGTGATGAAATGGATGAGTGGTCAGTGAGAGGAGCTGGTGAGGAACTCATGTGGAACATCTCAGGACTCTCTCATACTCGGAACCACTGGCCCCCCACCACTAAAGGGATAAAGGGCAAATTCCTGACCATAAACAGAAGGCCCATGCCCATCTCTCCAGCCAACCTTCTCACCATATGTCTGCTCCCCACTGTGCTCTTTCCATCTCTGTCTCTGCACTCAAGGCTGTCCCTGTGTTAGGGTCCCTTCCACCCCCCGCAGGCTGTGAGCCCTCCAGGCCCCACCTCAGACAGGAGTTCTAGCAGAACTCCAGTTCACCTTCCCCGCTCTTCTCAACCTCATCACATGGTTGGTGGGGTTTGGCTTTCCAGCTGGGCTTCCAATGTGACCACAGACATCTCTAGAATCTCTGACCACAGCCGGAGATTTTCAGAGGCAGATAAGCAGATTAGGGCTCCCGTATCATGTTTCAGTCTGTGTAAAAGCAGAGAGTATCCTTCATTTAGAATTTAAAGTGAGTCTTTCTATCAGCTAATTAGAGGAGGTATTCCTAGGGTGAAGCCGGAATTACGGCCACTTGAGAAGTTCTTAAAAATAATAATCACAAATTAAATTATATAATTGGTAATAGCAATTACTACTATTGCTACTTTTTTTTTTTGAGCACTTGCTATGAATCATGCACACCAAGTATTTATTCAACTGGTGTTATTATATGTATTTTGAAAATGAACTAAGTAGTGAGGCTCAAGTTCAAGCAACTTGTTCTAGATGACAGTGAAGAGCCAGGATTTCAACACAGGTTGTTTGTCTGAAGGTTGTTCTCTGACTCACAGGCACACTGCCATCCTCTGTGAGGAGTCCTCCCAGAATTCCTTACTGGACGTCCCAGTCCTATCACTTAGCATGGGTGACTTATTTGCACATGGAGGCTTTGTGTCTGTAAAATGGGGATCATATTCTCCACTTCACGAGCTTTCTGTAAGGAGGAAATGAGGGCCCCCCATTATTCACACAGTCTAATTTCTGGTTTTTAGTGAGGGCTCCATAAATGTTGCCTGGTATCTGTTTTGCTTCTAGAGATTTGGGAACATGATCTAAAAATAGAAATCAAATCAGTGCCTGAGGTTTGCTGTAAAAAGCCTTCTTGCCTCTGATAAGGTCAATCCTTAACCTCTGTGGATGTGGGGTTTGTGTGAACTTCACAGTTGCTTGTATCTGTCATCTTAATCATTTCTGCCCTTCACCTCGCATGTTTGCTGAGGTTGAAACTGAACTTTGCCTTGCTCCTGAGTGGGTTCCCAGGCTGCCTGTCATCCTGGACCAACACTTGGATTCTGGAAATGCCTTCAATATGTTGCCTAGGCACGTTGCCTGCTCTCGTCCTTCTTGTGCTAAACCAAATCTCTTCATTGGATCAAAACCCAGTTTCTGGGCCTATTGGTCCATATGAGGGGCTTTCTTCAGCTAGTAACTGTTCAGAGATTTTCTTCTGACTGAAATGCAGTCTAGTGGGTCAACCTGCTGGGTTTCCATGAATGCATCAATTGGCAAGAACTTACGTGTCTAAATTGTTTAAAATCATAACAGTCATACATTTATTTTAATGTATACTAGAGAAAAAATACACAGTGCATAAAATACATACTATATTATTTCACAGATGCCATCAAATTTCCTTTTAAAATATATTTATTTAAGTAAAACTGTGCCTTGGTTTTAAGAAGAAAGAGTAACTAAATAACAGTGTAATTAATATGTGGATATAGCAAAGTGTTTGGGCTTCCCAGGTGGCGCTAGTGGTAAAGAACCTGCCTGCCAATGCAGCTAGCTATAACAGACGAGCGTTCGTTCAGTCCCTGGGTTGGGAAAATCACTTGGAGGAGGGCATGGCGACCCACTCCAGTACTCTTGCCCGGAGAATCCCATGGACAGAGGAGCCTGGCGGGCTACAGTCCATAGTGTTGCAAAGAGTCAGGCATGACTGAGCAACTCAGCACAGCAAGCACATGTGGCAAAGTGCTTAAAGGAGGGACTTGGAATCCTATGAATCTTCCTCTTATATTTTCACATTTTCCAACCCCCTGCTCTGATCTCCCATGACCCTTTTTCCCTGATACCCATGGCCTTGCTGTCTGTCCTGGGGTTCCAAATTGGAACAATGCTCTGGCCCACCTCCTCTCACCTGGCTGCTTCCTGGCCATGCTTTGAGTCTCAGCTCCCCTTGAAGGCATCCCAGAGGCTTCCCACCTGGTCAGCTGCTTCTCTTCTGCGACCCCTCATTTCCCTGTTCTTCTCACCATCATAACGCTCACTCTCTGTATTATAATGGTCTGTTGATGCATCTGTATCCTACAATCCCAGACTGGGAGCTTTGCCAAACTGGGGACCATGTCTTATTCATGGCTGAACCTGCAGGCCTGGGGCAGAATCCTCACACAGTAAATCTGTTGAATAAATGAACTAATAATTGAATCCATGCACTTCTGACATCAGTTGCTTCCAACCGAGAAAACCAAAAGACCAACAATACTCATTGATTACACTGATTCTTCTTGAAGTGACTTCACCGCAGGTGCAAAGTTGGGCCACGTTTACTACAACTCTTTAGAACCGTGTTTACACTGCCCTGCTCACATGCTTTTATTTGTGCTTTCTCTGAAGGAAAACGCAGCAGCTGAGCAGGGCACCTGGTGACGGGTCCCCCTGCAGAACAGAGCAGCTGGCACCCAACCTCGCATCCACTCTGCCCAGTTGGGGAAGGGCCCCTCTGCCTCATTGGTGACCTCCAGTCTTCCTCACAATCTAATGTTTTCCAAATGCAAACTGCCAACTGCGACTTTGAAAGATATTCTCTCTGACATTCAATTTAACAATTAACAATTTTTTTATTGTTTTTTTCCCACCATGGGGCTCAGTTCCTGCTGGGATGTTTCACAGAAAGGGCAGTTTGCCAAGCATTAACTTGTCTGGCCCAGGGGGCATAACTGTACAGCTGATTTCATCTGAGTGAACATCATTCCTTTGGTCTTATTTGCAAACTGTCATATGGTGCTGAGATTTAGTTAACTGTTTGTGGTTCTGAGTCCTGTGGATAACCAGAGAGCAGGACTATTTAGCATCTCTTCTAGAATCTACTGCAATAGATGTAATCAAGGAGATAGTAGCATTTTTCTGTAAAAGGCTTGAGAAAAAAATATTTTAGATTTGTGAGCCATATGGTATCTGCTACAACTATTCAACTCTGCCATTGTAGCGTGAAAATTGTCATAAATTATATTTAGATGAATGGGTATGATTGTGTTCCAGTAAAGCTTTATTTACAAAAACAGGTGGAGGGCTACATAAGGTACACAGGTATTAGTTTGCTAAGCCTGGTCTAACTAGTGGTTAAGAACTCTCTCTCTGGAGTCAGGCCAGCCTGGATACAACCTGCCTCAGGTGGATGGAAAGGCAGTGACTGGAGTCAGGGAGGCTATGGTAAAGTTCAGGAATCCAAAATACTTGCAAAAGCCTCCCCAACTACATCCTGATCCTGGGACTCTGATCAGTGATCTCTTACAGTCATCCTGGAAAGCCCATTTCAGGAGATTCTTACTGGACTCTCACCTTGCTTATTAACACCCATCATATAGAAAGGTGAAAACAAAGCACATTTCTCAGAACATTGCTGTGAATGGTGAAAAGCAGATGCTCATGGTCGGTGTTAAAATGATCCTGGTCTTGGACTAAAGCATCAGGAAAGGGAAGAGTCATTCCAGGGAATCTGTCTCCTTAGGGATTAAGGAAAAGAACGAGACCTTCTCCAGGCAACCAATAGAGGGACAGGGGAAAGCAGAGACATCCAAGCAGGTGACTCGAGAGTGGTGCAGTTAAGACTCAAAAAGGGTCTCGAAGAGGTTAAACCAAAGTTATTTATGTATTCATGAATTCATTGACTCACACGTCTTTACTGAATCCCTATAAACACAGGCACACTCTTTGCTCCAATGGCACTTAACAGCCTAATTGGGGAATGAAGAAAAATGACGTGAGAGGTGCTGTCATAAGGGCAGTAGTCCTGATGGAGGCAGAGAAGGCTGATTTCAGAAGGTCTGGCCTTCTGGATGAGGGATCTGGCAGGAGACAAGGTGACCATTTCTGGACATGCAGGGAGCAGCAGACATGCTCCAGAGATAGGCCAGCTAAGAAGTTTGGCCCCCAGCAGCCCGCACCCTCCCAGGTGAGGTCCCCTGTCATTTATGATCCAGATGCTGTGTGCTCCTGGCCCTGGCTTTCAGAGCCATCGGCCTGCAGCCTCTGAGGCTCCAAGAGCGTTCCTAAAGCCTCGCTGAGACCTATACTCTTCATATACCACGGGGAATGTGTCCCTTTCCCAGCCTACACATAGCTGCCAGCATAACCGGTTGCCTCACACATATAGTAATTAGAAGAAACAAAAGCAACGAGAGAAAATTGGTTAAGTAGGCTCAAAATGGTTTTTTTTTTTAAATATAATGAAGGAATAAATCTCAGGGAAAAGGAGTGAAAGCAGAGTGCACAATTATGTCTCTTTTGGTCACACATCAGGTTTTTAGCTGGAATCCCAAGGTCCCCTGGCCGACATAAGGCTCCACCTCACCCACACCAGAAGGCTGGTGGCTAGTCCCACAACTGGCGTGGAGGGCATCCGGCTGGTACCCATGGCATTGGTGCGTTTCTACAGACCCTGTGTTACTTGCTTCTCTCGCTCTAGGCCTGGTGACTGCATTCTGTAGTCATCCCTGCCCTCTGGCAGGATCTGCACTCTTAGGTGGAGACCTCTCTCCACATCTTCCTTCCTGCAAACACATATTATGCAACTGCCCATCGATCAACAGCTCCTCTCACCCCCGTCACCCTCCCCTCCTTCTCCTTTGCTCCGCAGAGCTTCTCAGTTGTCAGTTGCATTTCTCTATTTCTATGGCAACCACAACCCCCACCCTCATTGCCTCCCTCACCCCCCACTTCTCTCCTCATCCCCTCCTCCTTTTGCAAGTAGGATTTGCAGAGAAGCTGCTGACAGACTGGTCTTCTAGTAATTTCCCTCATAAAACAGCTGAGGAGAGAGAGCTGGGAGGCGGGGCTGTGGGGTGAGACCAGCTCTTTGAAAGCCACAGGGATCAGAGAAACACAAGAGAGAGATGTGCACACACAAAGAAAGCATCCAGGATGCAGTGACTGACAGTAGTGTGAAGCCGGGGCCACCCCAGCCTGGGGGCGCTGAGTGAGGTGTGCAGTGCTCCCTGGAGACATGCAAGAATGATGAGCCAAGTGTTAGCCTGACTGTTGGCCATCACAGCAGGCCCCAGGGGAGACTGCCTGCCTGGCTGCCATGACACAGGCCAGGGCTAGTGAGGACACAAACTGCAGCTCACAGGGGAAATTATCCCAAATACCCTCATTATCGAGGCAAGTGCCTCTGAACCCATCAGCGCTTAACAGCTGCCCAAAAGTGTCCTCGTCCTGGAAGACGGGGCCATTTCACCAACTCTAATGGCAATTTACATCCATCCCAGTCAGCTGTGAGTCACAGGCTCTTCTGGCTCCTGGAGGCCACCAGGCAGCTGTGAGATACAGGGCAGGTGTGAGGACGCAAAGGCCACCGAAGGACATGTTGCTGGGGGCCAAGGGGAGGCAAGCAGCTTAAGCTGGAGTGAGTCAGCATGCCAGAGCTCAGGAGGAGAGTAAATATTAATAGCTTTATTACATGCCTTTTTTAATAAATAAAAGAAATATGTTTTTGGCTGCTAATGACCTTCAAATTAGCAGCTCTTTCAAAAAGCACTTATGTATTTTTAATTCCAAATGTAGCTGAGTGTCAGTTGCAGCGGCAATGGAAGCAGCAGGGCATCTGGGTAGTTTTAAATAAGAGGAAACCCAGATCATTATTTTTGAAACTGTCAACTTTTACGCCTTTTAATGGATTCACTTTCTCTCATCTCTTCCCCTACTTCTGAGCTCTTTGAAGATTCCCAGGCATTCTCTGTGGGAGAAAGGAACAAAGGCACAGGTCTGCCATATGGAAGGACCTGAGCTTCAGTTCCCACCTCGGCGTGCAGGGCGTCACTGTCCCTCACAGAGACGCTTTGGCACAAGGGCTTATGAAGAGCAACAGGGAGAAAAGAAAAGACAGAAGTCCAGCCTGGGGTTCAGGGTGCTGGGTGATAGGACCTGGAGTTTCCTTCTCTACCTTTTCACAATTCTTAGTTACCAAAGGAGGAACCAGTGACCTCAGAGCAGCACACAGAGAAATTAGCGAGGACACAGAGGAGAGACTGGGATCCCCAGGTGGCTCAGGGGTAAAGAATCCGCTTGCCAATGCAGGAGACACGAGTTCGATCCCGGGAGGAGGAAATGGCCACCCACTCCAGTATTGCTACCTGGAAAACTCCACAGACAGAGGAGTCTGATAGGCTACAATCCATGGAGTTGCTACAAGTAGGACATGGCTGTGTGACTGAGCACACACAGAGAGGAGAGACCAAGACAGTGAGAGAGAGGAGATGAAGGCAGAAGTAGATAAACATACTAAGAAGTTGAGTAAAGAGGGAGCAGGCAGTAAAGCAGGGCTTCTCAAAATGTGGACCCCAGTCTGGTAGCTGCAATAATCAGCTGGACACTTGGTAGAACTACAAGCTCTCTTGCTTAAGCCCAGCAGCAACAGAGCAGAAGCTCTGAGGGATAGGCCCCGCCATCTGTGTATTTTCAGGTTTCCACTGATCTGGAGCAGAACCGCAGCAGAGGAAGGAAAGGAGAGCAGTAAAGGGGAGTGGGAAGAAAGGAAGAGAGTTGATAGTGGCAGAGGAGGAGCAGAAGGCAACTAAGAGAGAAGAGAAACACTCCTTGTAACACTCATACACTCCTTGTTGTTTTCAAACAGCCCACGGTCCGTGGAATCATGGACCCTACAGACACCAGCATCTGCCCTCACCAGGGACCTCTCTTTCCTAGTAGTTTTCTGAGTGGAGCTGACCGCCAAGTCATCAGTGACCTGCAGCTGCAGCAGCCTTCTTCTGATACTGGGGGAGGATGAATGTCATTTCACTGGTCTGTAAAACAGGGATGGTGTTCCTCCTTTGCTCACGTGGGATCCTGAAAACCCTTTCTAATGAGCACTCCATTTTCATTTCAGCTACCAGAAGGATCAGCTTCTAGGCTGACTTTTAGACAAAAGTTGAACTCTTTTCCAAGTTATTGGACTGATGGACAAGAAAGGACGTTTCTCATTTGGTAGTGGAGCTTAAGGTATAAGCTCTTCTCGCTTAAGGCATAAATGTATGTCTCCTTGTTCAAAGTTAACAAATGCATGCCATCTCCAAATCCAGCCAGTAGGCCTTTATGAAGTGTCTACTCCGTACAAGGGTGACTCTGCCTGACTAAATCCCCCAAGGACCTCTGGTCTCTTACACAGTGATTGAGAATAAGTTCTCAACCCCACCCAGACTTCAGCCTGCTATTTGTCTTCTCCAAAGACTGACTTTCTCAAGCATCCATTCTGGCATTGTGAAAAATGGGACTCAGGACTACTCTGATTTTAATAGTGCTAACTGTAACTATTCATTCAACAAATGTTTACTTAGTAGGAACTTCAAGCATCTGGAAACAGGCACTGTTTCAAGTGCTTAGGATCCATCAGGAGACAAAATACAGATCTGAATCTTCAGTAGGACCTAGGGAAGGAAGACAGACAAGTAACAATAAACATAAACTTAAATTTTCTAACATCTTTGAAGGTAAAAGTGCTGTGGAAAAGGGAAAAGTTGAGAGTAGAAGAGTAGTTCACAATTTTAATTATGGTGATCAGGGCAGAACTCATTAAGAAGATGGGATTTGAGCAAATACTTGAAGGAGGTAAGGAAATGACCTGGATGGGAGGCTTGTAGGCAATTGCCACTGGAGCTATGGTCTGATGTGTTCAAAAAACAGCCTGATGTCTTCAAAGAACAGTAAGTAGTCTTGCCATATGCTATCTCATTTATGCCTCACTATGCCCTAATGAACAAGGTATTGTTATTAGCATTTCACTGATGTAAAAACTTAGATGTAAAAACTGATGAGGCATAGGAAGGCTGCATGCTTTGGTTAAGATACTGGTTGCAGAGATGAGATTCCAACCCTGATTGAACTGATCCTAAAATACACATTATTTTCTAAAACATACCCTGCTTTCCTGTGTGTAAAAGTGGAAGTGTGGGTGCTGGTCACAAATGGCACACAGAGCCAAGCCATGAAGACAACACAGTTGCCACTGAATATGGCCCATTTTCCAAACTTGGCACACGCATCTTTGCCAAGGGGAATGTTCTTACACTAGAAAAGGGATAACTCATGACCAAGGGAAGATACAAGTCCTCAACAATAACAAGAGAGTCAAGATCAGCCATTCTAACTGATTTCAAATCTCCCAGCTCAGTTGACTAATGTCACTGGACTCTACCAGAAGTTGGCTGATGGTGAGACATCAAGGCAATCTGGGAGCCTATTGCTGAGAAAGTCAATAACCAAAATGTTTTGAATGCACACCACAGAGTGCTTGTGTCTCAGGTAATGGACTAGTAGAGTTTCACATAGAAGCTTTCATAAATTTTAAGATCAATAGGCAAAGCAAGAATTAGGATGGATAATATAATATCTATTTTATTATATACATGCATAACTAAAGTATCTGCATTGAACACAATGAAATGGCTGCCTATGATTGGAAACAGTGGGGATAAGCTACCCATTCCCCTCTTATTTCCCTTGCTGCCTTTAAACTAGATCAATACACATATATACATATCTGTTTCTGGACATCTGAGATGCTTCATTAGTCTGCTAGCTCTTATTCCAGGACAGCACTATCTTAATTATCACAGCCTCATTGCACATTTTAATGTTGTGTATCATGGGTCATCAATCCTTATTCACTTTCATAATTTTCGTAACTATTTTCCCCTATATATTTTTCCAGTTGAATTATGAGATTATTTTGTAAAGTTCCAAAATACAGGCAATTTTATTGATATAGCTCTGTTGTTGCTGTGGTTAAGTCGCATAATTGTGCCCAACTGCTTGTGACCCCATGGACTGCAGCACACCAGGCATCCCTGCCCTTCACCATCTCCCAGAGTTTCCTCAAACTCATGTCCATTGAGTTGGTGATACCATCCAATCATCTCATCCTTTGCTATCCCCTTCTCTTCCTGTCTTCAAGCTTTCCCAGCATCAGGGTCTTTTCTAATACATCATTTTTTTCGCATCAGATGGCCAAAGTTTTGGAGCTTCAGCTTCAGCATCAGTCTTTCCAATGAATGTTCAGGGTTGATTTTCTTTAGGATTGACTGGTTTTATCCCCTTGCTGTCCAAGGGGACTTGGGACTTCTCCAGCACCACAATTCGAAGGCATCAATTCTTCATCACTCAGCCTTTTTTATTGTCCAGCTCTCACATCCATACATGACTACTGGAAAAAACATAGCTTTGACTAGACGGACCTTTGTTGACAAAGTACTGTCTCTGCTTTTCAATATGCTCTCTAGGTTTGTCACAGTTTTTCTTTCAAGGAGCATCGTTTAATTTCATAGCTGCAGTCACCATACACAGTCATTTTGGAGCCCAAGAAAATAAAGTGGGCTGCTGTTTCCATTATTTCCCCATCTATTTGCCATGAGGTGACGAGACCATAGGCCATAATCTTCGTATTTTGAATGTTGAGTTTTAAGCTAGCTTTTTCCACTCTCCTCTTTTACCTTCAACAAGAGGCTCTTCAATTCCTCTTTGCTTTCTGCGGTAAGGGTTTTGTCATCTGCATATGTGAAGTTATTGATATTTCTCTGGCAGTCTTGATTCCAGCTTGTGATTCATCCAGCTGGAAGATATAGCTCTAAATATTAATGTGGGAGAGTAGAAATCCTTGCCTCATATACCATGTAATTTACAAATATGGCATTTTTCTCCATTTCATTAAGTAGTCTTTTATAGTCCCCAGCAATGTGTTATACTTTTCTTCTAGATGCTGTGTGTCTTTTTTGCTAAAAATTACTGTAATTCAAGTTTTGCTTTAGTTAAGAGAATCTTGTTTCTCATTACACTTTCTTATTTTTAATGTATTTTTAATTAATTAATTTATTGATTGCACTGGGTCTTCAATGCTGCATGCAGGTTTTCTCTAGTTGCAGTGAGCAAGGGCTACTTTTTGTTGTGGTGCGTAAGCTTCTTATTGCGGTGGTTTATCATATCACAGAGCATGGGCTCTAAGCATGCAGACTTCAGTAATTGCAGCTCTCAGTCTCAGTAGTTGAGTCTCACAGGCTTAGTTGCCCCATGGAGTGTGGAATCTTCTCAGACCAGGGATCAAACCTGCGTCCCCTGCATTGGCAGGTGGATTCTTAACCACTGGACCACCAGGGAAGTCCTTAATGTATGTTTTATAAATATCCAAATATCCAATAATGCTGAGCATTATTACTATTTAACATTTCTTCAATGAAATTTATTATTTCATTTGCTTTTTATTCAGGTACATAATATTGCAATCTTCAATAAAAGAGAATATTAATTTCAAGTTATCAATATTTTTTTATTTAATTGTTTTCCTGCCTTATTGCATTGTCTGGAACTTCTAGAAAAATGTTCAATAATAATATTGGCAGATGTATTTGTCTTTCTGCTCATTTAAACAGAAATGCCTTTATTGTTCCATAATGAAGTGTGATATTGGTTACTGCTATTATATAGATATTCAAGTAAGAGAACATCTTTGTTTTGCTAAGAATTATTATTTTAAATAGATACTTTATTTTTTTTCAAGTGCATTTTGGCATCTACAGAGAAGATACTGTATTGATCTAGATTTGAATTCCTGAAGCAAAATATTTCATCATGGTATGTTTTGCTTTTAATTGAGTGGTGGATCTGATATGTTATAATTTTACTTATCTTGCTCTGTGTTCATAAATATGATTAATGTGTGGTTTTCTTCTTTGTATATTTATGCTAGCATTTTATTTTCAATGACCCTGATTATTTAATTTTCACTTTTCTAAAAGTATAATACAGAAGAAAAACTGTCCAAATTATAAGTCAATATTCTAATGACTTTTCATAAAACAAATTTACCCATGTAACTACCACCTACATCAGGAAATAAGAAAGCCACTAGCATCAGGTTCCCTCCTAGGCACTATTCCTGCAGCTTTGCAAAAGTAAACAGGTAGCCATCTCCTGCTACCTAAAACATTAAACATAATGTTTTGTGTTATTTTTAACTTTATATAAATGGAAGAATAGTGTGTATTATTCTGTACCTTATATTTTGCTCAAATCATATTTGTGAAATTCATGTCCTTATAATTTAATTCATTCATTTTAATAGCTTATGATATTCCTTTCTGTGAATACACCACAATTTGCTTATTTACCCCATTGTCATACATTTGAGTTATTGCCAGTTTTTGATTGTTATGACTGTACTATGAGTATTCTAACACATGTTTTTTGGTGTGCATGTCTTTTGATAAACACATGTTTGCATTTCTGTTAGCATATATCCAGAAGTGAAATTGCTGGGTCATTGAATTTCTATATTTACTGCTTTAACAGATACTCTCAAGTAGTTTTCCAAAGTCATAGAACAGGACATGAAGTTTCTTCTAAAGAGATAGTTTTCACCTTTTTAAATGAAAAAACCAAGGTGCTGTTGGGCCAACCTGGTTAAGTACTTAAATATACTATTTCCATTTCACAAGTGAGGCTCATTGGATATTCCCCATTTGTTAATCATTGATCTTGACTTACAAGGACTTCATGATCAGGCATTCACTTTCCACAAAAGAAAGCTAATAGATGCTTTTCAAAGGAGGTATACCTGAACACTGTGAATCCATCCACATTGACCCAAGAGAGTAGAGTTTGAATTTTGTCAGGGTTTATCAGCCACCCCACAGGTATGATTATACTACAGTCAGAACCACAGAGACCCAAGCTTCTGACTTGCCAACCAACAGGGCATCATTTTTGTAAGAAATCTTTGGACATCAGGAAGTAGAGACAGTCTTGCTAAAATCTGACTCATTCCCATCTGGCAAATCACAGCGCAGTTTAGGCACCTATGGAGAAATAATAAGCATTCAGTGAGCATTTATCTTCTGATCAGGAGACTCTCTTCTGGACTTTATTAGCATTCACAATACATGCATGTAAAACGTCAATATCAATTGCACATTCAGCAGTGGAAGCCACAACCATAATACATTTAATTGGCCTAAAGGGTCCCAACCACAAAATTACATTAACTCCCTTCCTCCTCTCTGAAACTTGTTCAAACCCCATTAACTACATCTGCTCTCTTATTTCCTGATCTGGGTGGTGGTTACATGGATGAGTTTGCTTTATGAAAATTCATCAGGCCTTTGACTTATAATTTCGACAATTTTTCTTCTATATTATACTTCATAAAAGTGGGTATTAAATAATCAGGCAACAGGCACGATGGTGGCTCGGGTAACTGTATCCAACAGAGCCACACCAATTTGAATCTTTTCCCTCCTCAAAGTCCCCCAGCACACACAGACAGGTGCATATTGACTTCAGAACTTCTTGAAACAGGAGGAAATTTCAGCCCCATGCATAATCATCTTTATCCTCAAAGTAACTGAGATAGCAAGGGATAGAGAAATTGAGGTAACTGGAGAGAGTAACTCCACACCAGTAAGCAAGGCACATTTACTTTTCATTTCAAGCAGTTCAGCAGCTTCTCTCAGCTCTTACAAACAAACCTCCATTGTTTTAGCCTATCCGATACTAAATGGAATGGTGACGTCCTCATGGCTGACACCCTCTATTCCATCAATGGGAATCTCTTGACTCAGCAGTCACAGCCACATTGATTTCTTACTGAGGCCATGGGATGTGTGCCATCTGGCTGGCTTAGGCTTGGCTCTCACTCCACTAACCTTCTTTGAGGAGCCCTCATTAATCTGGGGCATCATTTCCCATTACTAAGAGAAATCCTCCTAGCTTCTTACTCGATCTCTACATAAGGACCAGGGAAATTTTCAAGGGTGGCAGGGTTGACAGCAAGCATTTGTCTAGATTCCATTGGGTCAGTTTCTCATTCTGCAGTAGGTCACTTTAATCATTATTGTAAACTCAATCCAGGGCAGTAAGGCCCTGGATACTAGTCAACACCTCATTTATGGTTTCCCAGAGGAGTTTGTTTTAGGAAAACTCCCTTATTGTGGCTAGTACCTACTGCAAAAAGAAAAGAAAAGAAATCTCTGAACCCTGTATTGTCACTTCCAAATAGATTTGTAGTCGTCATGACAGACAGACAGAGCTCTAAGATGAACCAGTTGTTCCCAACCTTCCTTAACAAGCATCATGCATCCCATTTCTTCATCTTCCAACTCAACTGGCTAAAACTTTACAGATTCTCTGGCTTTCTGCACATTGTGATCGCAAATTCCCCTCCTTTCCTTTCAGGTATATATGGGTATTTTTGAAATTGTTATTCAATGGAGACAGAACCTTTGGCCAGCTGCCCTCCAGAAAAATCTTAGTATCAGTTATACAGTGAACTTGAAGCTGTCCAGTGGACTGACAAAGTGTCCCCATTAGAGGAGACTTGTAAGATCCAAGGCCTGGTTCAGGCAGCTGTCTTTGAACCTTTTTCCTAGTATTCGATCTACAGTTCCTCCCCAACTCCTTGTCATTAACAGGCAATGAAATGGAGGACAATTTATTGCCTGGTTGAACATATATTTTGGTGAACATGTTTGCTGACACTGTCAAAACTGTGAAGGATCAGGAGATTTTACCCTACTTGCAAACTAAGTGACCCTGCCGTTGTTTCATGAATGCTGTTCTATCAGACTCCTGGGTCAGAGATGCAGGACAGTTTATTTGTATCATTGCTTTTTAGATTCCACGTACAAGGGATGTCATACGATATGTCTCCTGAGATGAAGGACAGTTTATTACCACAGAAATAGTAGGAACCAGAATAACATAGTTTTTGGACTGGTTTCCTGAGTCCCGTTTCCCACAGAATGGCGGACATGGGCCAGATGACACCTGCGTGGCAATGCGTTGCACTGCAGAGAAGAACTCCGAACTTACTCAGTGATAAATTTTCTTTCTGTTACAGAGAGACATTTTCTTCACTGCACTGGTGACTAAGTGTGCATGTACTTTGCTCCAGAGGATGTCTCTTAAGGCTATGAACTATGCAGACATTCTTGAGAAAATAGTCCAGAACAAAGGGCAAGCATTGCCTTACCCATAAGACATGCAAGAAATCCATAGAGAAATGTCTCTTAACAAGTCTAATTTACATGAAGTTCACCCTTTTCAGCTTCCCTGGTGGCTCAGTGGTAAAGAATCCTCAACGCAGGAGATATGGGTTCAATCCCTGGCTTGGGAAGATCCACTGGAGAAGGAAATGGCAACCCACTTCAGTACTCTTGCCTGGGAAATCCCATGGACAGAGGATCTTGACCGGCTACAGTCCATGGGTCCGCAAAGAGTCGGATGCAACTGAGTGACTAAAGCTTTCAATTTTCACCCTTTTGAAGTGTACAATCCTATGAGTTTTGAAAAACATATATATAGTCATGTGATCACTCCCACAATCAATAGAGAATATTTTATCATCTCCCACAGTTCCCCTGTGCTCCTTTCTTGTCAGCTTCTTCCCTCCGCCCACAGCCCCTAATAACTACAGATCAGACTCTATGGTTTTGCCTTCTCCAGAGTGTTATATGAATGGAATCATAAAAAATATAGTCATTCGTGTCTAGCTTCTTTCTCTTAGCACTATGCTTTTGAGATTTGTCCATGGCATTGCATGTATCAGTACTCATATATTTTTAATGCCAAGTAGTATTCCACTGTCTGCACAATGATTTTTTTTTTTTTTTATCCATTCACCAGTTGATGGCAGTTTGGATTGTTTCCAGTTTTTTACTATTATGAATAAATATGCTATAAGCATCCACGTACAGGCTTTAGTGTTAACATATGTTTTCATTTCTTTTGAGCAATTAGTTTGAAATTAATTCTTGGGCCATATAGTAAGTTCAAGTTTAACTTAAAAAAAACTGACTATGGTTTTTCTAAGTGATTTGTACCATTTTTCATTTTTAACAGCAGTGGATGAAAATGTTACTTCACATCCTTATACTTGACATGGAATTGTTTTTAATTCCAATCATTCTAGTAAGTATTCAGTTATGATTTTCATCTACATTTCTTTAATGATTAATGATGTCAAACACCTTTTAATGTGCTTATTTATCACTTTGTATGTCTAAATGAAGTAGCTATTCAAGTCTTCTTTCCATCTTTAAGGCTTTTTTTTTTTTTTTCTTATTGAGTTTGGAGAATTTTTGTGCCTATCCTGCATAGACATCTTTTACCAGGCTTTCTTTTTTCCCCCGAAGATGTTTTCTTCCAGTCCATGGCTTATCTTTTTATTTTCTTGACATTCAAAGAACCTAAGTTTTACATTTTAAAAAATTTAATTTATTTATTTTTAATTGGAGGAAATTGCTCACAATATTGTGTTGGTTTCTGCCATACATCAACATGATGTATACACATGTGTATAGGTATACACATGTCCCCTCTCTCCTGAACCTCTGCTCCACCTCCCACCCATTCCACCCCTCTAGGTTGTCACAGAGCACTGAGTTCAATTACATTCAATTTAACTTTTTTTAAATATCATGGTTTGTACTTTTGTGTCTTCTCTGATAAATCTTTGTTTACCTGAAAGCAAAAAATATCCTTTGATGTTTTCTTTGTTATGCTTTACAGTTTTTCTGTTTCTTTTTTGGTTTAATTTTAAAATATTTTTGGTCACGCAACACCGCTTGTGAGATCTTAGTTTCCCAACCAGGGGTTGAACCAGGCCCTCTGCATTGGAAGCATGGAGTTCTAATCACTGGACTGCCAAGGAAGTCCCAGTTTTTAATTTTATATTTAGGCTTGTGATCCATTTTGAGTTGTTTTTGTTGAGGTTTTTTTTTTTTTTTTTAGATTTTTTTTTTTTTTTTCCTTTTTACATGGGGATATCCATGGGGTTGCAAAGAGTCAGACACAACTGAACAACTTTCACTCACTCACATCTCGTAAAAAGAACTGTTCCATCAATATTTGCTGAAAGGCTATCTTTTATCTATTAAGTTACATTGGGAACTTTAGTGAAAAACTATTGATCATACATGTTTGATCCTATTTTTGCTATCTTTTTTCTGTTCCGTTTATCAATATACCTAACCTTTCACAAATACTACTGTGTTAATTTTATTTTACAATAAGTAAGTAAATAATGTGATGGTTTCCTACATGGTCTGTAAAAGGTTGGTTTAGCTATTCTAATTTCTTTACTTTTCTGTGTAGAGTTTAGAATCAGCTTTCTGATTTCTACGAAAAAGCTGACTTGTATTTTGAATGGGGTTGCAATGAATTTATAGTTTTTTAGGTATAACTCTCCATTTGTTTAGTCCTTCTTTGATTGCTTTCATTAATGTTTTATAGTTTCAGCATACAAATATTGGGGTATATTTTGCTAATATTTTGTGTTTATGATGCTATTATAAATGAAACTATTTAAATTATATTTCCAAGTGGTCATCTCTAGTATATAGAAATACAATTATTTTTTATTGACCTCATTAAATTTATTTATTAATTCTAGTAGCATCATTGTACATTTTTTAGAATTTCCTGCATAGACACTCATGTTACCTGCAATACAATTTATCCCTTCCTTTCCAATTTAGATTTTTTTCCCCTCCTTCCTTTCCTCTTTTCTTTCTTTCTTGTCAGCCTGACTAGAAACCCCAGTAAAATGTTGGTCAGAAGTGATGAAATCAGACCAGACACCCCTGCCTTGTTTCTTAGGGGTAAATGTTAAGTGTTTCACGCTAAATGTGGTATTAAATGTAGGGTCTTTCTAGAAGCCCCTTTTTAAATTGAAGGAGTTCACTTTTCCTAGTTTGATGAACATTTTTGTCATGAATAGATACTGAATTTTGACAAATGCTTTTTTTTACATCTATTGAGATAACCTTTTTTTTTAAGATTATAATATGGCTAATTGAGTCTGTTAACATGCTAGTGTTAATCTAACCTCAATTCCTGACACAAACCCAGTTTGGTCATGATGTATCATCCTCTTTATATATTCGGGTTGCTTTGGATTATGAATTTTACATTGATGTTCATAAGGGATATTTGTTCTTTACTATTCTTATCTTTGGTTTTATCAGTGTAATGCTGGCCACATGGAATTCAGTAGGAAGCTTTCCTTTCTCTTAAATTTTCAAAAAGAGTTTGTGCAAAGTTGCCATTTTTCTTCCTTATATTGATATGTTTGGTGGAACTCCCCACTGGTGTGAACTAGGCCTGGGGTTCTTTGTGAGATAGGATTTAGTTACATATTCAATTTCTTTAATAATAAAGGGGTAGTCAGGTTATCTGCCACTTGAGAAAGCTTTAACAGTTTGTATATTTAAAGAAAATGCACCATTTCATCTAGGTTTTAAAATTTTGTTGCTAAAAAATTCTCCATAGTGTTTTAAGTTTTTATAGTTATAAAATCCATTTTGTTGCATATTTCTTCTTTAATTTATTTTTATTGAAGTATGGTGGTGGTGGTTTAGTCACTAAGTCGTGTCCAACTCTTGTGACCCCATGGACTATAGCCTGCCAGGCTCCTCTGTCCATGGGATTCTCCAGGCAAGTGGGTTGCCATTTCCTTCTCCATTAATAAAGTATAGTTGAATTACAATGTTGTGTTAATTACTGCTGTATGGCAAAATGACTCAGTTATACATATATATATGTGTGTATGTATCCACATACAGGAAGAATGTATATACATTCTTTTTCACATTCTTTTCCATTATGGCTCATCACAAGATATTGACTATAGTTCCCAGTGTTAAAGAGTAGGACCTTGCTATTTATCTGTTATATATATACCAGTTTGCATCTGCTAATCTCAAACTCCCAATTCAACTCTCTCTTATCCCCTCCCCCTTGGCAACCACCAGAGTATTCTCTATGCCCCTGATCTTGTTTCTATTTCATAGATAGTTTAATTTGTGTCATATCTTAAATTTCACACATAAGTGATATCATATGATATTTGTCTTTCTCTTCCTGATCTACTTCACTTAGTATGATGATCTCTAATTGTATCCATGTTGCTGCAAATGGTATTATTTTCTTCTTTTTGTGGTTGAATAATATTCTATTTGTATATGTACCACATCTTCTTTATCCATTCAACTGTCTTGCTGTATATTTCACTGCTGACACTGCTAACTAGTGTCTTATCCCTTTTTTTTCATAATCCGTCTGCTTAAAGTCTATCAATATTTTTGATTTTTTGAGAAAAAGTTTGTTTTTATTGATTTTCTCTGCTTTCCTATTTTCTATTTCATTGTCATCCACTTTGATTTTTAGTATTTTCTTTCTTTTACTAATTTGAACTTAATTTGCTCTTTTTTCTAGCTTCTTCTAGAGATGGAAGCTGACCTGGGGTGTTTCCTTTTCTTCTTTTTTTTTTAGCTCCAAATATTTTATAGTTTCTCTTTTGATTTTTTTCTTTGACCCATGAGTTCTTTGAAAACATGTTATTTACTTTCAACTATTTGGGAATTTTCTAGATATCGGTCTTTTACTGATTTCTGATGTAATTTTGGCTCTGGTCAAAGGGTAAACTTTTAATCATTTCAATTCTTTTAAATTAATCAACTTTTTAAAGTTAATTTATTTTAACTGGAGGCTAATTACTTTACAATATTGTAGTGGTTTCTGCCATACATCGATATAAATCAGCCACAGGTGTACATGTGTGTCCCTATCCTGCACCCCCTCCCAGGTCCTTCCCCACTCACCCCTCTGGGTTGTCCCAGAGCACCGGCTTAGAGTGCCCTGCTTCATGCATCACACTGGTACTGGTCATCTGTTTTACCTATGGGAATATACATATTTCAATGCTATTCTCTCAAATCATCCTACCCTCACCTTCTCCCACAGAGTCCAAAAGTCTATTCTTTACATCTGTGTCTCTTTTGCTGTCTCACATATAGGGTCATCATTACTGTCTTTCTAAATTCCATATATATCCATTAATATACTATATTGCTTTTTCTCTTTCTGACTTACTTCACTCTGTATAATAGGCTCCAGTTTCATCTACCTTGTTAGAACTAACCCAAATGTGTTCTTTTTTATAGCTGAGTAATATTCCATTGTGTATATGTACCACAACTTCCTTATCCATTTGTCTGCCAATGAACATCTGGGTTGTTTCCATGTCCTAGCTATTGTAAATGGTGCTGTAATGAACATTGGGGTGCACGTGTCTCTTTCAGTTCTGGTTTCCTCGGTGTGTATGCCCAAAAGTGGTATTGCTGGGTCATATGGCAGTTCTATTTCCAGTTTTTTAAGGAATCTCCACACTGTTCTCCATAGTGGCTATACTAGTTTGCATTCCCACAAACAGTGTAAGATGGTTCCCTTTCCTCCATACCCTCCTCAGCATTTATTGTTTGTAGAGTTTTTGATAGAAGCCATTCTGACCAGCATGAGATGGTACCTCATTGTGGTTTTGATTTGCATTTCTCTGATAATAAATGATGTTGAGCATCTTTCCACATGTTTGTTAGCAACCTATATGTCTTCTTTGGAGAAATGTCTGTTTAGTTCTTTGGCCCACTTTTTGATTGGGTCGTTTAATTTCCTGGTATTGAGCTGCATGAGCTGCTTGTATATTTTGGAGATTAATTCTCTGTTGGTTGTTTCATTTGCCATTATTTTCTCCAATTCTGAAGGCTGCCTTTTCACCTTGCTTATAGTTTCCTTCGTTGTGCAAAAGCTTTTAAGTTTAATTAGGTCCCATTTGTTTATTTTTGCTTCTATTTCCATTACTCTGGGAGGGGGGTGATAGAGGATCTTGCTGTGATTTATGTCAAAGAGTGTTCTGCCTATGTTTTCTTCTAAGAGTTTTATAGTTTCTGGTCTTAAGTTTAGATCTTTAATCCATTTTGAGTTTATTTTTGTGTTATTTTATGACCCATAGTATAGTTTATCCTGATAAATAGTTCATGTACATTTGAAAAAAAGCTATTTTACACTGTTGTTGGGTGAGCATACTGTGGATGTCAAGTAGGTTAGGTTAACTGACAGTGTTTCAAGTCTTTCATATCTAGTTTTCTGTCTACTTGTTCTGTCAATTATTTAGAGAGGAGGGTTGAAATTTCCAGCAATGACTGATTTATCTATTTCTTTTTGCAGTTTGTCAGTTTTTGTGTACTTTGGATCTTTGTTATGTAGATCATAAACATTTAGGACTATCATGTTTTCTTGATGTATTGATATCTTTAGTATCATGAAATGCCCTTCTTTATCCCTGATAATATTCTTTGGCCACCTGATGTGAAGAGCTGACTGATTGGAAAAGACTCTGGTGCTGGAAAAGATTGAAGGAAAAGAAGAGGGAGGCAGAGGATGAGATAGATAGATGGCATCACTGACTCAGTGGGCATGAATTTGAGCAAACTCCTGGAGATAGGGAAGGACAGGAAGGCCTGGAGTGCTGCAGTTCATGGGGTCACAAAGAGGCGGACACAACTTAGTGACTGAACAAAAGCAACAACAACATTCTTACTCTGATTAATGTTGGCAGGCTGCATCATTTTCTATCCCTTCATTTTTAATTTACTTATGTCTTATATTTAAAGTGTGTTTCTTCTAGGAAGCAAATAAGTGGGACTTATTTCTTATCCAATCTATAACTCCACTATGCAATTAGAGTGGTAACACTGTTTGCATTTAATGTGATTACTGTATAGCTTTATTATGAGGGTAACTTTTAAAATACTATTGAGAGACCCAAAATAAGTTTTTAATAATGGAAAGGCTATTATATTACTGGACAGAACAATCAATATTATAAAGAATTCACTTGGTCCTAATTTTATATCTATAAAAACAATAGATTATTTTTGAAGTAGAATAAATTGAATCATATGTTACTGGAAAAGTAACCATATATGTATTGCTAGGAAAATTCTGAAAAATACAAATAATGAGGAAAAATCAGTCTTACAAATATTAAAATATTTTATAAATGTAATTTTAAATATTTTATAAATGTACAGTGTGCTTTTGCTATGACTGGAACATCTGTGAGGGGAACAGAAAAGGAAAATGAGATATAGATGCAATGTTCACATAAAAATTTTGTATATGGAGAATCTGGAACAAGATGACCTTGAGCTCACCTCCTCCCACAGACACACCAAAACTATAGCTCCATGTAGAACAAATATTTGAGAATGACCCGATGATAAGTAGATGAGATTGTCTGTAACTAAGGGTACAAGGAAAAGGCCACTTTGAGACAGGTGGGTGGGACAGAGATGCAGTCTTATCAGAACCCTCACACTTGGTGCGGAGACCCACAGGCAGGAGGATTATACCATCACAGAAGTCCCCCCTGAGGAGCAGAGTCCAGACTTCATGTAAGGGTCTCCAGCCTGGGGACCTGCACCAGGAAGAGAGTTCCCATGACAGTTGGCTTTGAAAACCAATGGGGCTTACATCTGGGAGAACATAAGGGCTGTTAGAAAACCAATACACCACCCCTGAAGTGTTCACACTGATACTCTCTCCAAGTCCCAGCACAGAAGCAGAGTGTTGAAAAGCACCTGAGTCATATGAGAAGGAGATTCATTGACTAATTTTAGGGTATTTGCCCAAAGGGGAGGAATATGGTGGAAATCTCACCAAGGACAGAAGTGCTGGCAGCCACCTTTTTAGAAAAATAAAAATTAAAAAAATTCTTTCTTTGGTGAAATTATTCTGTATGATGTTATGTTGTATACTGGCTTGACATGATTTCAAACCCACTTGTTCATGATTTAAGCAAAAGTAATTTTACTCTACTTGTTCATGACAAAGACCAAAAAAGTTGTTTTCAGAAATAAAGTTGTTTTGATATGAAAATGAAATAAGTTGCATCTAGATTTCATTATGTCATCTGTTGTTGTTGATAAGCACTTAACAGCTGGGCTGCTAAGAGGCCCCATTGGGGGATTATCAGTAAAAACAGAGAAGTAACTACAGAGAGGGAACATTTAAATGGTAGATATTGAGAGTTTGTGAGGAATATCCTAGAGTTTCTTTCAGGGGATATCTGCCCTTTGCTGATCTGCTATTTGAAGATCTTGAGATGCTTGTTCCTGTCATGGCCAAGTGACTCTTTTTCAGTCGGCAGTGGTGTTAAACCGTGCAGCAATCTCAAGAACAGAAGGAACGTTGGCTTCTGCCCTAAAAAAAGGTGCCTCTCTTAACAGGCAGTGGTGGCAAACCTTGAGCCAGCCCACCAAGATCAGGCAGCCAGCCAACACCATTGTTCCCTAGTGACATGCTCTAGCAACAAGAGACTTTTATTTTTGTGCTGGCAGCTGAACTTCCCCAAAGTCTTCTCTCCAGAGAAACTCTAAAAATGTAAACTTCCACTTAATTTGAACTTTATTTCCTTCATTTTCCTTGCTTGGAACAGTATCATAATTAAGCTATCACTTGTTTGGAGTGTGTTATTTATTGGTTTATTAAGAAACATTATTCTGTATGCTATTGGCCTACAAAATTATTATAATTCCCATTGTGAATCTGTGTACATACCCACACAAATTATAAATGGTGGGAGAACAGACAAATCTGTCATGCAGAATTCTCAATAATTCAGGAAGATACTTCCTTTCAAGAAAGTGGAGCATAAGTCCCCACTCCTTAGGTGTGAGCTGTATATAGCATCTTCCTTCCAAAGAGTGAAGTTTAGAAAGTGAGAAAAGCAGAGTAAATTTATAGTGGAGAAACTGGACTGCCTCAGCTAGGTAATCAAGGTTAACATCAAAAGTATTGGTATGTTTATAGTACGTTTAGCTTACATGATGTGATGGGAATAGTACTTTACTTTTGTGCTCTTCTTCCAAGTCTAATCATGAGAAAAACACTGAAGGCCATTATACAGAAGGCCTAACCAGAACCCTCCAAATTGTCAAAGTCATAAGAAACAAGGAAAATCTGAGAAACTAAGAGGAGTCTAAGGAGATTTCTAAGTCTAAGGGCTTCCCTTTTGGGTCAGCTGGTAGAGAATCTGCTTGCAATGTGGGAGACCTGTGTTCAATCCCTGGGTTGGGAAGATACCCTGGAGAAGGGAAAGGCTACCCACTCCAGTATTCTGGCCTACAGAATTCAAGGACTGTATAGTCCATGGGGTCACAAAGAGTTGGACACCACTGAGCAACTTTCACTTTCACTTTCAAGGAGACATGATGACTAAATCTAATGCGATAGGATCCTGGGACAGGAGAAGGGCATTAGTTAAAATCTAAGGAAAACCTGAACAATAAAATATGGACTTTAGTTTAAAATAATGTTTTAATGTTGATTTATTAATTGCTACAATTGAACCATACTCACCCAAGATGTTAATAATAGGAGAAACAAAAATAATAATAATAATAATAGGAGAAGCTAGGGTATAGAAATTCTGTGTTATTTTTCACAATATTTTAAAAATTCAGGTGACTTTTATTTTGTTTGTTTGTTTTTAACTTTAATATTACCTCTATGGCAAGTTCTCCCACTGACCGTCACAATTAAAAAAAAAACAACCTGAAATATTCTAAATTTGAAAAGTTTATTGGAAGTTTAAAATGAACAAACTCCATAAAAAATTTCTAAATAAATGCTTTTAACTCACATGATAGCAAAATACTAATTTTTGTAATACATAAGAATTCCTATAAAATTTTTAAAATAGCAGTAACTTAATAAATATGTGGTCTGTGTGTGTGCTAAGTTGCTTCAGTCATGTCCGACTCTGTGTGACCCTATGGACTGTAGCCAGTCAGGCTCCTCTGTCCACAGAATTCTCCAGGCAAGAATACTGGAATGAGTTGCCATGCCCTCCTCCAAGGGATCTTCCTGATCCAGGGATCCCACCCTCCTCTCTTATGTTTCCTGCATTGGGAGGCGGGTTCTTTTCCACTAGAGCCATCTAGGAAGCTATATCCTATATACACAAGCACTTTTTACAACTTATTTATATACAATGAAATACAATTTATTTCACTGAAAAAATAACCTATATGAACAAAGATATTTATATTAAGATAATAATTGTAAAGTGATGTTTTTAATATCAATTATTTATTTTAAAGCCAGGTATCCTTTACTAAGATACTTGTTAAAGACTTACATATATGTAAAATATTAAATGAGATATAAGGTTGCTATTAAAAAGAAACAACTTTATGGGTGCCGACACACAATAGCCAAAATAAACTGTCAGGCAATCAGTTTCAGAAAGCAAAGTTCAGAATATTGTGTGCCTAAAAATAATTCATTTTAGTACACATAGCAATTTAAGAGAAATTAAATCTCTAGAAGAAGAATTGGATAATTTAAAAAGTACAACCAGAAAACAAAAGTGTTCTTAGTGAGCAAATATGATTGCAAAAATAAAAAATTAAATTATATTCTGATAATAAATACACAGCTGAAGACAAAGTTCATCCTCTGGCAAATAAGGTTATGTTAATGTCTCAAAACAGAATGAAGTGAAACATATAATTGAAAGTTCAGGCACTGTAAGACAGATGTAGCAGTTCTAATATTCATACAGAAGAGATTTAAAAGAGAAAACTGAGGGAAGACAATGATAACAGCAAATATCAAGGAAATATTAGAAGAAAATGTCTTGAAGCTAAAGAAGAGATTCTTCCAATAGAAAGAAGTGACCATATCCCAACAGAGATTAATGCCTTAAAGCTCCCATTGAGAGAAAGCTTAGTGACAATTCCAAACAGGAAAAGAAGATCCTAAAACTCCCTGGAGAGAAACAAAGACATGACTTCAATGTAAGAAAAATCAAACTGATCCAGACTTACATACAACAACGGGTTCTAGAAGACAAAAGAGGAATGCTTTCAAAATTCCAAGGGAACTCATTTGAATCTGGAAGTCCATGCCAGTCTAAGTAGTCAATCAAGTGTGAGACCAAAATGAAGACATTTCAGGTATTTCAAAATTCATAAAGTTTAAATTCCATTCACATATATTTTCTGAAACAAAAATTCAAGAATGTATCCTAGGTACCCAAATAAAAGAGGAAAATGTGGACTCCCAAAATGGCCTAACTGCTGCATAGCAATCCTAGAACATAAGTCACATAAAAACAGGAGTGAGAGGACCTCTGTGAAAAATGTTCTGATGGAAAAGGGGGATTTCATTCAAACAGTAACATGACTAAGGAACTTCAAGATCTTCAAATGTGAGGAGAATCTCAGTCATGATATCTAGAAGAAATGAAAGGCTACTCAGAAAAAACATGGTTCTGTCTTTAAAAGCAAATCAGAGAGGAGGTATGGTTATACGCTGACAGGGTGTAAACGAAAGAAAAAGCACTTGGCTTTTAGCTTCTGACCAGTCTTCAGTAATAATAAAGGAGAATGTATATTTTTGAGGGGAAAAAAAGCACAGTATTGGAATTTGCATTGAGCAATAGTTACATACTCATAATATTTTTGCTGCTGCTCAGTCGCTAAGTTCATGTCCGACTTTTTGTGACACCATGGACTGCAGCAACCAGGCTCCTTTGTCCTCTACTATCTCTCAGAGTTTGCTCTAACTCATATCCATTGAGTCTGAGATGCTATCTCACCTCTTCCACCCTCTTCTCTTGTCCTCAACCTTTGTCAGCATCAAGATCTTTTCCAAGGAGTTGGCTCTTTGCATCAGGTGGCCAAAGTATTGGAGCTTCAGCATCAGTCCTTCTAATGAATAGTCATGACTGATTTCCTTTAAGTTTGACCTCCTTGCAGTCCAAGGGACTCTCAAGAATCTTTTCCAGCACCACAATTCGAAAGCATCAATTCTTTGGTGCTCAGCCTGCTTTATGGTCCAACTCCATACATGACTATTGGAAAAACTATAGTTTTGACTAAACAGATCTTTGTTGGCAAAGTGATGTCTCTGCTTTTTAATACACTGTCTAGGTTTGTCCTAGCTTTTCTTCCAAGTAGCTAGGTCTTTTAATTTCGTGGCTGCAGGCACCGTCCACAGTGATTTTGGAGTCCAACGAAATAAAACCTGTCATTGCTTTCACTTCTATTTTCCATGAAGTGATGGAACTGGATTCCATGATCTTAGTGTTTTTTTTTAATGTTGAGTTTAAAGACAGCTTTTTCACTCTCCTCTTTCACCCTCATTAAGAGACTCTTTAGTTCCTCTTCACTTTCTGCCATTGGAGTGGTATTATCTGCAGGAGACCTGGATTTGATCCCTGATTTGGGAAGACCCTCTGGAGAAGGAAAAGGCTACCCACTCCAGTGTTCTGGCCTGGAGAATTCCACAGACTGTATAGTTCAAGGGGTTGCAAAGAGTTGGACACAACTGAGAGACTTTCACTTTCACTTGGGAAACCTAGGTTCCTCCCTGGGTCAGGAAGATCCACTGGAGAAGGGAATGACTACCCATTCCAGTATTTCAGCCTGGAGAATTCCATGGACTGTATAGTCCATGGAGTCACAGAGAGTTGGACACAACTGAGTGACTTACACTCACTCATCTGCATGTTTTGGGGCTTCCCTAGTAACTCAGCTGGTAAAGAATCCGCCTGCAATGCAAGAGACCCTGGTTCAATTCCTGGGTCTGGAAGACCCCCTGGAGAAGGGAAAGGTTACCCACTCCAGTATTCTTGGGCTTTCCTGGTGGTTCGTTAAAGAATCTGCCTGCAATGTGGGACACCTGAATTCGATCGCTGGGTTGGGAAGATCCCCTGGAGAATGCTACCCACTCCAGGGTTCTGACCTGGAGAATTCCACTGACTGTTTAGTCCAGGGGGTTGCAAAGAGCCAGACAGGACTGAGTGACTATCACTTTCACTTTCATCTGCATATTTGAGGTTGTTATTTCTCCCAGCAATCTTGATTCTAGCTTGTGATTTATCCAGCCCAGCATTTTGCTTGATGTACTCTGCATAGAAGTTAAATAAGCAAGATGACAATATATAGACTTATCATATTCCTTTCCCAATTTTGAACCAGTTTCATGTCCAGTTTTAACTGTTGCTTCTTGACTTGCATACTGATTTCTCAGGAGACAGGTAAGGTGGTCTGGTACTCCCATCTTTAAAGAATTTTCCACAATTTATTGTGATCCACACAGTCAAAGACTTGAGCATAATCAATGAAGAAGAAGTAGATTTTTTTCTGGATCTCTATTGCTTCCTCCATGATACAACAAATTTTAGCAATTTATCTCTGTTTCTTCTGCCTCTTCAAAACCCAGCTTTTACATTTGGAAGTTCTTGGTTCATGTACTACTGAAACCTCAATTCATTTCAGTTCAGTCGCTCAGTTGTGTCCGACTCTTTGCGACCCCATGGACTGTAGCACACCGGGCCTCCCTGTTGATAACCAACTCCTGGAGATTGCTCAAACTCATGTCCATCAAGTCAGTGATGCCATCCAACCATTGCATCCTCTGTCGTCCCCTTCTCCTCCTGCCTTCAATCTTTCCCAGCATCAGGAACTTTTCCAATGACTCAGTTCTTAACATCATGTGGCCAAAGTATTGGCACTTCAGCTTCAGCATCAGACCTTCCAATGAATATTCAGGACTGATTTCCTTTAGGATGGACTGGTTGGGCCTCCTTGCAGTCCAAGGGACTCTCAAGAGTCTTCTCCAACACCACAGTTCAAAAGCATCAATTCTTCGGCACTCAGTTTTCTTTATAGTCCAGCTCTCACATCCATACATGACTACTGGAAAAACCATAGCTATGACTAGACAGACCTTAGCTTTGACTAGATGGACCTTTGGCGGCAAAGTAATGTCTCTAATTTTTAATATGCTGTCTAGGTTGGTCATAGCTTTTCTTCCAAGGAGCAAGAGTCTTTTAATTTCATGGCTGCAGTCATCATCTGCAGTGATTTTGGAGTCCAAAAAGATAAAATCTCTCACTGTTTCCATTGTTTCCCCATCTATTTGCCATGAGCCGATGGGACCAGGTGCCATGATATTAGTTTTCTGAATGTTGAGCTTTAAGCCAGCTTTTTCACTCTCCTCTTCTACTTTCATCAATAGGTTCTTTAGTTCTTCTTCACTTTCTGCCATAAGGATAGTGTCATCTGTATATCTGAGGTTATTGATATTTCCCCTGGCAATCCTGATTTCAGCTTGTGCTTCATTCAGCCTGGCATTTCTCATGATGTACTCTGCATATAAGTTAAATAAGCAGGTTGACAATATGCAGCCTTGACATACTCCTTTCCCAGTTTGGAACCAGTCTGTTTTTCCATATCCAGTTCTAACTGTTGCTTATTGACCTGCATACAGATTTCTCAGGAGGCAGGTAAGGTGGTCTGGTATTCCCATCTCTTTAAGAATTTTCCACAGTTTGTTGTGATCCACACAGTCAAAGGCTTTGGGATAGTCAATAAAGAAGAAAATGAAAGTGAAGTCTCTCAGTCATGTCCGACTCTTTGCGACCCCCGTGGACTGTAGCCCACCAGGCTCCTCCGTCCATGGGATTCTGCAGGCAAGAATACTAGAATGGGTTGCCATTTCCTTCTCCAATAAAGCAGAAGTAGATATTTTTTCCTGGAACTCTCTTGCTTTTCTATGATACGACGGATGTTGGCAATTTGATCTCTGGTTCCTCTGCCTTTTCTAAATCCAGTTTGAACATCTGGAAGCTCATGGTTCATGTACTGTTGAAGCCTGACTTGGAGAATTTTGAGCTGAAGCCTAGCTTGAAGGATTTTAAGCATAACCTTGCTAGCACATGAAATGAGAGCAATTGCACAGTAGTTTGAACATTCTTTGGCATTGCCTTTCTTTGGTATTGGAATGAAAACTTTTCCAGTTCTGTGGCCACTGCTGGGTTTTTCGAATTTGCTGACTTTGAGTGTAGCACTTTAACAGCATCATCTTTTAGGATTTTTAAATAGGTCAGCTGGAATTCCATCACTTCCATTAGCTTTATTATAGTAATCCTTCTTAAGGTCCACTTGACTTCACACTTCAGGATGTCTGGCTCTAGGTGAGTGACCACACCATCGTGGTTATCTGGGTGATTAAGACCTTCTATGTATATTTCTTCTGTATATTCTTGTATTCATAATATTTTAAGTGATATTTACTTATTTTTGAAATTAAATTATGGATAAGTACTAAGAGAACTAAATTATGTTTATAGAATAAAAATAAATGTTACAAACTTTGACCATGTAGAAGGTACAGGGAAGAAATGAATGTTAATATTTTCCCATACATTGTGGGAAATAATGTCTAAAATTGAGGAAAAAAAATAAAACCTAACATTAAAACTGTCTGAAGTTTGAACAAGAGGATAATCATGTTATTTAGTGACACAATGATAAATAACCTTCAGACATGCTAAGGACAGGAGAGGTTATGAGTGACTAACCCAAGAGAGAGGAACTTATGTGTTAGAGGTGAAGGAGGACAACTAGGGTTATCACTTTCCATAACAGGCTCTACTGTACAATTTGAAATTGTTTACCAATATGGATGTTTGCTTCTGTAGTAAGAAATATGAAATAGATTATTAAACCAATGATCAGAGAAAATTAGAAACTAGAACTATGATCAATTAGAACCTTCATAGATTTCTTTTCTTTAATCTCTTTAATGTGGTCTTAGGAAAACTGAAATGGAAAACTAGTATTCTAGTCCTGGCTTTGCTGAGAACTCACTTTTTCCAAGTTGTTTCCTCTCTGGGGTCTCAGGTTCCTCACTCATAAAATGGAGGCTAGAGCTTGAAATATCTAAGCTCTTTTCACCTCTAAATTTCTAACATTCTAATTTGAACTTCATTTATTTCCCATTTGATAAACTCACTAGCTTGGCAGATTAAGGGCATGCATGCTAAGTCACTTCAGTCGTGTCTGACTCTTTGCGACCCTATGAACGGTAGCCCACCAGGCTCCTCTGTCCACGAGATTCTCCAGGCAAGCGTACTGGAGCAGGTTGCCATGCATTCCTCCAGGAAGGCCATCTCACATATCCTTTTTATTCTGAGGCTATCAGGCATCTTTATCTGGCTGGTCTTTCATGACAAGTCATGTGGTAGACAGGGCACAGGGCTGGAAGGCAGGCCAGCTCCTGATAGAAAGTCACTTATGCCTGTGACAATGGGGAAGGCAAGTGGGATACTCAGCCCTGTCTTTATTGACAGAGTTATCAATGCAGTCACATAGAACCTACAGAGAGGTATTTTGGGTTCATTTTGCTGAAAGACAGTCACCGTAAGCACAGTCAAAAGAGTTTGCAGCAATAGATGGTAGACTCCAGTATTGAGTCCACCAGTGGTAGGACTGTGGTGGGGGGTAAGAGTGGCTTTGGCACAGCATGGCATCAAGTGTGGGAAAGGACTGGTTCTGAAGGAGGAGAGGAGAGAGGATATCTCACCTGCTCATCACCCTCAAGGTCAGCTGGACCCAGCAGCTGGGGGCAGGGAGCAGGAGTGCAGAGTTGTACCTCCAGAGGCACTGAAAGAACAGAGAGACTTGGCTGTGGTGTGACATTGTGATTTATAATAAAAACTATTTATTTGGTTTTTATTTCCCTTCCTGGCACAGAGCTCCTAAACTCTCCTAATTTCCTGTGATGAGAGCAATAAAGATGTCTTTTGCTATGCTAAGGAGCGGACTTTCAGAAAACAACTAAGGATGGGGGCTGATTGCCAGGAAAACCAACCATGGAATTAGAAGGTTGAAAATCTCAGTCCCATCTGTCTCCTTGACCTCTGGGGAGGAGAGAGAAGCTGGAGGTTGAATCAATCACCAATGGCTGATGATTAAATCAATCACGTCCGTGTAATGGAGCCTCTATAAAAACCAAATGGGGTTTGGATAGCTTCCGGGTTGGGGAACACATGGAGGTGCTGGGAGAGTATTGAGCTTAGAAAGAGCATGGAAACTATAGCGCCTTACCCCACACCATGCCTCCTGCATCTCTTTCATCTGGCTGTTCCTAAAATGTATCCTTTTATAGTAATTTGGTAATCTGGTAAGTACAATGTTTCTCTGAGTTCTGTGAGCTGCTCTAGCAAATTAAGAGAATGCAAGCAAGGGCTGTTGAAACCTTGTGTCTATGGTCTGCCTTTAGAAGCACAGGTGACAACCTGCGCTTGTGATTAGACTCTGAAGCTGGGGGCGGCAGTCTTGTAAGATGAGCCCTTAACTTGTGGGATCTGACAGTACCTCTAGATAGGTGGTGTCAGAGTTGAGCTGAACTGTAGAACATCCAACCTGTGTCAGAGAATTGCTGGGTGGGGAAAGAATCCTCAGGCTGTAATTGGGAGCAGAATCTGAGGTGGCCTCATGTATTACTTTTCCTGGCACTGCCATACGAAAGCACCTCAAACTGGCTGACTTACACAATAGAAATGTGTTGTCTCACACTTCTGGAGGCTGGAGTCCAGAGGTCAGGGTGTCAGCAGGGTTGCTTCTTCCTTCTGAGGCCATGAGGAAGAATCTGTTTCCTGCTTCTCTCACAGCTTCTGATGATCAGCTGGCAATGTTCCACATTCCTTAGCTTTTAGAGGCATCACCCTGATCTCTACCTTCAGGCTCACAAGGCCTTCTCCCTGTGTGTGTATCTTTTTCTGTGCCCAAATTCTCCTTCTTTGAAGGACACCAGTCATATTGGATCAGGGGCTACCCTGCTCCACTGTGACCTCATCTTTACTAATCACAACTGCAATGACCCTATTTTCAAATAAGGTCATATTCTGGGGGTGCTGGGGGTTAGGACTTCAACAAGTGAATTTGGAAGGGACATAGTTCAACTCACAACAAAAACTCATGATTAAGCTGTAGACCAAAGTCCTTTCTACTCCACAGAACAGGAACTTTTGGAGAAAAGAATGTTAGGACTAGCCAGGAGGTGTGGCTTCCGCTTCCTTACCAGCAGGTAATAGTGGGAGACGGGTGGCTTAAGGGTGGGAGTGGGTGAGCATAGCTCAAATGGGTGGTGGGGAGGCACAAATTAAGGAGAGGGTGGCTACGATAGCTGGAGAAGGGCAAACGACTCTTTCCAGGACATTCCAGTCAGCATGGGAGGAGCTGACTCTCCCTTCTACTCAATTATTACTATAAAATGCTATTATTAAAAGACTCCCCAAATTACATTTATTTTTCTCAATCAGGGTTATGTGGGTTGTTGGGGGAATAGGGACTTCTGCCTTGGACCATGGACCATGTTGACATCTGCTCCAAGGGCTCTCAACTCTGGGACCAACATTTATCTGGAACACACTCTTCTCATGGTAGATGGTGGGCTGCAGAAGCAGAGGGGGCCAACCAGACCACACACAGTTGATGCCTCTGCTCACATCACACCAGGTAACAGCACATCAACCACAGCAGGTCACATGGTTAAATCCAGTGTCAAGAGATCAGGCACATATCAGTGCTTACTCTACTGGGGGTCACTGCAAAGTATCCCAGCCGAAGAAATGGGTGTATCATCTCTTTTAGGAAGACAATAAAGAAGCAGAAATAATATTCAATCTGTACAACTTCAGCTTTTATTTCTTTTTTTTAATGACAAAATTAACCCATGCTCACCATTAGACATTTGAAAAATGTGTACAAATACCCACCATCTGGAAATAGCCACTGCTAACATTTAGCACATTTTGGGTATATTTAATCATTAATATAGTAACCCTCATACCATCCCTATGCTCCCCTTTCCTCCAGCCCTGCAGTTGTTTTCTTAGGCCTGGAAAATCAGGGTATACTTACAATGTTAGACTTATGAAGGAGAAAGCTTCTAGGCTTTGGATTCAGAAGTAAAAAAAAGATTTAATTTGCTGGAATGGTAGAACACAACCAGCTACATGAAACTCAGTATGAAGATATAAAATACCCTACATTTAGGTGAGAAAAAAAACTGTACAAGATGGAGAGATGAAAACTTAATAACACTTCATGTGCGAAAGATATGGGTGTTCCAATTCATCATAAATAAAACAGGAGCCAATCGCGAGGCTGTTTAACAGATGTAGCCAAGATAAGGGTGGATCGTGTGTGTTATATATGTACCTATGTGTGTGTGTTCTTTATTTTAAATGAAGAACACATTTTTGAAAGATGTATAAGAAACTGCTAACAGTGATGATCTCAAAGTGGAGAAAGGCTACTGGGGAGGGAGCTCTACTTTTTATTTCATATCCTTTTGTGCATGTGAATTTTTTTTTACTGTGACTGTATATTATTTTTGTATTGTAAACATTGTTTAAATTGGAAAAAAATGCAAACAAGGTGATAGACACACTGTTGGGGATGGATAAAGCTGTTTTTCATTTGGGGCATGCTGCTTTTTATTATTTTTATTACAATAGCACAATATGACAGCATTAGAGCATACACAGTGTATATCCTCATTGATGTGGTCAGCATTTATACACAATTCTGTGCCTGTGCTTCATCATTCGACTTAGCAGTGGTCCAACACAGTTACTCTGGAATTAAACTGCCTGGGCTGTGTGACTGTGGCCAAGTTACTCAGCCTCTCTGGGCCTCTTTCACTGCTTTAAAATGGAAATAACAGTATTATCTTCTTTGTGAGGTTATAGTGGTGATTCATAAAGGTAATCACTAATATGCTTTGAACAGAGTCTGAGGTGTAATCAAAACTTTCTTTAAATATTATTAACATCTCCTCAGGTTTCTATGTATTTTCTAGATTGTTTCTATGCATAAAACCTCATAGCCCAAATGTGTCATAATATAATTAATCTTTCTCCTATTATTTGGATAGAGGTTACATATTGATACATGTGTTGCTATGAAGATGCTATAAGCCAGTACTTACAGTATTTCTCAAAGTTTAACATGTATGTAATTCACCCAGATAAACTGTTAAAAGGCAGTTTCAGGAGATATAGGTGACCTGATATTCTGCATGTCTAGCAAGCTCCCAGGGGATGTGAATGCTATTGGTCTGTGAACCACAGTTTGAGCAGCAAGTTATGAACATCCAGTGAAAATAGGAGGATTAAGAGGGGTTTAGAAACAGTCCCTGGAGAAACAAGGGGTAACTTGCCTGGATCACATGGAAGTTGTGACTCTTGAACGCCTTCAAATACTTGGAAGACTGTCACACAGAGGAGAAACCTGATTTCTGGAGCTTCAGAATTCAGACTAAATGGGTAGAAATTGTAGGGAGGAAAATTTTCCAGCCATATAAGGAAGAAATTTCTTACAGGTTCAACTGATATCTGCAGCTCTAGAGGTCCAGGAACTAACACTGGCTCGACCAGTGACCACGATGACAAAGCTGGCGCCCTGCAGCAAAGCAAGAGGGTGGTAGGATGAATGAGCCCAGATGCAGTGAGAGCGGGAATCTTCAGAAAGAGAGCACCTCAAGAGGAGACGAGCCTCTCCATGTGGTCACAGAGGAGGCCTGGAATCCCCACTACATTCTTCATGCCTCTCTGTGTCTCTCCCATCCTTCTTCTGCCCTGAGCCAGTGTAGTGAGGCCCTGTCTAGTGGCTGGCTAGATCTGCCTCTGAGTTCTTCCGGTGCCAGACTCTTCAAGTCTGCCTGCAGCCACGCTGCTCGCTAACTCATTTCCTGGCTCTTGGTCTCTCCATGAACTTGCAGCCTGGAGACTGCCAAGGCAGCAGACTTCAGTGACAGATTTTTGCTCACCACGTAACCAGGAAGGATCTGGGCATGTCCTTCAGTGGGATGTAGACATCTCATCGTCCCGCTGGCAGAAGTCAGTGGCACCTAAGTTCGCTCTTCTCCTGAAGTGGTGGGCCTGGCTCTCCACCCGCTGAGCAGGAACAGCTGTGTCTCAGCGGGAGCGGATGAGCACCAGATTTCCTGTCCCTGTTCCACTTGGAAGCAGAGAATCATTAGGGTCCTCAGGCGACTTCTGAAGGGCAAAGGAAAGTGGGGGAGATGCATGCAGGGGATAAGCAGGACAGCCCAAGCTCCAATTGGAGCCAGACCCAGGAAGCCAGCAGAGGAGGAGGTGTTCTAGAGTCATAGAGTCTGGCCTGGGGAAGAGTTGTCATAGGAGAGACACTCTGTCAGTGACAGCGTACAGCAGACCACTTCCATCCTAAGGGAGAGTTCTCGCTCCAATGCACACCCATCTTCCATCATCTCAACACAGAACAAAACCTGCCAGGCAGAGCCTTTTCCTCTCCTGTCAGTCATGGTTGCTATGAGACGAATAGGGTACAAGGTTAAGTGAGGCACACTGCAGAATTAGAACTCAAGACTAGTGTCCTTCCTAAGATGCTGACATGAGAAAAACGGTGTCAAGAGAGCAAAAAGACCACACCACTAGAAGGTCACAGACGCTGCTGTAAATGATAGAGAAACAGGAAAGCAGAAAGCCCCCACTATCTGCCTCGCCCAGGGTGGGGTGGCCGAGGCGGCCTGTCTTTCACATGTTTTCACATGTTTATCTTCTGGTGGTGAATCAATGCTGATGTTTGATATTCATCCATTTGTCTTGTGTCTATGGTTCCAGCCCCACACTCAGAGCTGGTTCTCAGTAAAATCTTGTTGAGTGACCGTGTCTCTGGTAGAAAGGGGAGGGCAAGGAAGGGCCGAGAAGGAGACAGAATAGTAGTGTGGACTCCCCAACACAGGGCGGGTGGTGTGTACCCACCCCTTGTAACAGGGACGGACCTTCTTTTTCATGATCATCTGAGAAATGATTATCATTTTTCTCGAGGTCAAAGACAGGAACATTAAGTCAATCAGTGGAAGGTATTTGTTGAGCACACCTTGTATTCTCCCCTGTGCTCAATATGATCAAATATATAAAGCCTTCAGCTCAAGGCTACTCACCTTGACATAACCAATATCTTTAGATCAGAGGAGGCTCCTGATGAACATTTTTTTAATGAATGAATGTGAAGCACTAATAATAATGGGACACAACACAGAAGGCTTCTCTTCAGTGTATTTCAAAGGGGAAAGAGAAAGATGTGACGAGAAGATAAGAAAGAAAGGAGCTGCTGCTGCTGCTGCTAAGTCGCTTCAGTCGTGTCCGACTCTGTGCGACCCCGTAGACGGCAGCCCACCAGGCTCCCCCGTCCCTGAGAGTCTCCAGGCAAGAACAGAGGAGTGGGCTGCCATTTCCTTCTCCAACGCATGAAAGTGAAAAGTGAAAGTGAAGTCGCTCAGTCGTGTCCAACTCTTAGCGACCCCATGGGCTGCAGCCTACCAGGCTCCTCCATCCATGGGATTTTCCAGGCAGGAGTACTGGAGTGGGGTGCCATTGCCTTCTCCAAAAGACAGGAGAGTGATCCCTAATTTAGCATGAAGGAATTTGGAGCTGAGTTTGAGTGTTGAGTGGCTGACCAGGTGGAATTCTTGAACCTTGAACCTTGGTGTACACACACACACCAGTAGGGGTCAGAGTCGGGGGTGGGTGGAGGCACCAGCCTGCCGTCCAGTGTTCCTCAGCACTGTTAGATTCTTAGTCCTCCCAGACCTTGCTGTGATCTCTCTCCCTTTGATTATCTTACAAACACCCTTATTAGGCAATTAAATGCTTAAGTTGAACAAAAGAAGAGAGGGTGTGAAAGTGATAGTTCACATGCACGTCTAATTAGCCCTGAGTGGGGTAGATTGCATAAGGCCCAACTTAGATTCACAAAGGGATTGAAGCCAGAGCTGCAAAACCAAACTCTTTGTTGAAATGGGGAGGGAGATGGGTGTCAGCATAATCTTCCTGTGGCTTGTCAGTGACTTGATGGTCTTTTCCATTCCCGCACATTCACTTTTTACAAAATATTTATTTAGTTGGCTGCATTGGGTCTTAGTCATGGCACATGGAGTTTTCAGTGCATCATGTGGGATCCCTCTTGGCAGTGTGTGGACTCTCTACTTGTGGCCTGCAGGCTTAGTTTCTCTGCAGCATGTGGGATCTTAGTTCCCCGACCAGGGATGGAACCTGTGTCCTCTACATTGAAAGACAGACTCTTAACCACTGGACCACCAGTGAATTCCCCACACATTCACTTTACATTATTATTTCCTTTAATAGGAAACTCACAAAATCCTTTAGGTTAGATGACTAACCTGTGATGGTGGAGTTCAAATGCACCATCAAGACATCTTCAAGGAATAGGGAGCATAAAAGAAAGGTCTTCAGACTCTGTGTGCAAGGTTTGGCACCTTCCAGGCCTGGGGCCCAGTGGGTAAAGGGAAGAACCAAACAGTGGGTTGGCCAGGACCTAGAGAGTGGATCCTTCCTCAGGCTTAGGAAAGGTGCAGGTCCAAGCATTAGGTGACAGAAGACTGAGCAGGCAAGACAGTAAAAGGAAGTTGCTTCTTTCCTGATTAAAACAAATTCCCATCATACAAGGTTGGAAACATATTAAATTTAGTAGTTACCATTTACTGAAAGTTTACTCTTTTCCAGGCACTATGCTGTTTGGCATATATTATCTCAATTCCTGTAATCCAAGTATTTGAGTTTTTACTTTACAAGTGAGAAAACTAAAGAACAAAAAGATTAGGTAAACTGTCCAAATTGTAAACCTAGTGAGTGATGGAGGTGAGTCTGTATCCCAGGTTCATCTGCACTCAGAATCCATACTTGTAAGGCACGCCACACTGCCTGCCTCCTAAGGATGGTGAGTCTCCAATGAGAGTGCTGGAGGAACCAGCCTACTCAGAGTCTCACTGCCAAGGTTCTGCTTCTCACTGGAATCTCGCTAGTAGCTGATACCACCTCCACCTGGGTTCAGGCGATCTGATTTTTGATTTCACATTTCAGCCAAAACAGAAGCCCTGGACCCTACATCATGTAGCTAAAACCAGGCCTTAAGACTAGAACAAGGTTTGATACTCAGGATACCACCCCACTCCTCTCTGTAGTCAGGATGGTCTTGTTTTGTTTCTAATACAGTAGGTGCTCTACAAATATTTGTAACATGACATTAGATAATCAAGTACAAAAGAGAGTAAATTATTGAGAATCCATTGCTCCAGCCCTTTTTATTGGATGGTCTACCCTCCTCTGGTGGATACCATCAAGGCACCCCTTCCAACCCAGAAGCACATGCTTAGTAGCTTTCTTGCGGTTGTGGTTTAGTTGCTAAGTCATGTCTAATCCTTTGCAACCCAGTGGACTGTAGCCCACCAGGCTCCTCTGGTCAGGGGATTTCACAGGCAAGAATACTGGAGTGGGTATTCCCACCTGCTCTTCTCCAGGTGACCTTCTCAACCCAGGGATTGAACCCAGGTCTCCTGCCTTGCAGGTAGATTCTTTACCATCTAAGATACCTGGGAAGCCCCAGTAGCTTTCTTGGCATAAAATGTGGTCCCTCTTGGTATCTTTAGAGAGGCAAGTGGTGATGCCTCCTCAACTGGCCTAAATAAAGCTGGCACATGTATAGATGTCCAGAGGGATGGTCCTACCCTTCAGACCCAACCCACAGACCCAGAGCACAGCACACGCCCAGTAGATCATAGAATCAGTGCAGGTGGCACTGGGTGGGAGGCAGTCTTGCCAGTATCTTCTGGAAGCAGGACAGCGGGAAGAAGCCAGGAGGGAGCATGGACCATGAGGCCAGGGAGATAAGCATATGTCCAGGGGTTGTAGGGCTCCAATGGGACACACATGCAACATGAAGATGGGGCACAGATGTTCAAGTGCAGAGCAATAAGGGTCCCTGAGAGGTGTGCAATATCCTGACAGGTATTAATGGCTTGGTCCAGGGATAAAACCTATAGGTGGGGATCAAAGAAAGGCAAAGGCTGAGAACAAGACAAAATCTGAGAGATGTCAGTGTCCCAGACACAGACCAAGGGTAGGAAAAATCTCTGGGAGGCTTGAGGTCAGTCAAGGCCTTCCATAGGTCAAGAGAAGCTGGAACCCAGAGTTAGAGATTCACTGTAGAACAGGGGTCCCCAACCTCCAGAATCTAATGCCTGATGATCTGAGGTGGAGCTGATATAATAAAATTAGAAATAAAGTGCACAATAAATGTAATGCACTTGAATTACCCCCCTTCCCCAGCCCATGAAAAAATTGTCTTCCACGAAACTGGTCCCTGGTGCCAGAAAGGCTGGGGAGTCCTGCTGTAGAGAGTAAGGCTGGTGACTGTGGAGGCGAAGAAGATAGAAAGGTTGATCCTAGAAATGGGATGAATGCCTCGGTTCTGTAATCCAGGACACTTGAGATGGTACCACAGCCAGACAGATGAAATCCCAAGTCAACAAATCACAGACCCCAGGCTCCTTACAGAGCACTAGCCTGGAGCTGGATGTGGTCCCTGAGACCGGAAGACCAGTCCAGTCTCAAGGACCTGCAAGGGTTAAATAGTTCAGTTACAGGGGAGGGCTGCGGGAGCCAGGATCTGAGCAAGCAGCCCATCTCATCACTCTCCTTCTGTCCACTGTGATATCAACTAAAGATCAGCCATCTGTGGAAATCCAATAGACATATAACATGGACATGTCAAGTAAATCAATCTCCAATTGACCTGGACCAGCCATTTCTGCTTCTAGCCCTGAGTGGGTGCCACTCAGGAGCTGGCTGACAGCACACACCACAATGTCATGACCTTCCTGCAGGCTGCCCGGGGCTCCACGTTCACTGTGCCAGGCTGTTCTTCCTGGGACTGCAGGGGCTTCAGGGTGTATGCACGGTCTGACAAGAGTCCAAGCCTTACCAAGGGGAACTTCAGGCTAGAAAACATGCCCCATGCCATGTCATGCCAGTGTCCTTAGCATGCTCAGAGGACAATTCAATGACTACCAAGAGCAAGCAACCCAGCTTTTGACCATCAGGAGTTAAGCCACCAATCTCGAAATCTCTGCTCCTTCCTCAGAAATGTCTGATGGCTCCCCATCACTTGGGCAGGAAACTAGAGGATGGAACCCCCAGCATTGGTCCTGAAGCTGCCCTCCTCCATGCTGTCTCAGTCAGTCAGTCAGTCAGTTCAGTAACTCAGTCGTGTCCGACTCTTTGCGAGCCCATGAACCACAGCACACCAGGCCTCCCTGTCCATCACCAACTCCTGGAGTTTAGCCAAACTCATGTCCATCGAGTTGGTGATGCCATCCAACCATCTCATCCTCTGTCATCCCCTTCTCCTCCTGCCCTCAATCTTTCCCAGCATTAGGGTCTTTTCCAATGAGTCAACTCTTCGCATGAGGTGGCCAAAGTATTGGAGTTTCAGCTTCAGCATCAGTCCTTCTAATGAACACCGAGGACTGATCTCCTTTAGGATGGACTGGCTGGCCATGCTGCCTAACTCTGAGCTAATACCAATGTAGCCGTTCAAGAGACTGGGAAGTCCCCTTTGCTACCATGAGTTGGGATCTCTGGCCTAGACATAAGGCCTTATCCCCATCTGTTCCTTCCCCAAGGGCAGGGCTCTGCAGTGATATCCAAAGACTGTGGTTCAGGAAGATGAGTCACCTTCATATTGGTAAGTATATTGAGGGCTTGGCACTGGGGAAGGACTCCACAGGCTGAGAGGTAAACTAATGAATCAATAAAGAAATGAAGACACACATATATGGGACTCATCCTTATCCATAGAGTTTGCTAAGAAAATGTGTCCAGAGGAGATTTTTTTTTCTTTTTTTCTTGAGCCCAGTACCCAGACCTTGACACTCATCTATTCTTCTAGGCTGAACTGGCCTCTAGGGAGGGTTATCACTGTCCCAGTGATATTTCAGGCCATCTCTGAGTGGAGATGCCCTCACTTCTTGGTGGGGCTAACAGATGCTACTAAAACCACCCACCTTGTCAAGGTGTTGTGTGATGTTCAAGTGGATAGGATAGTAGTCAGAATTAGTTTTGTCTCCCAATTATTTTCAGCTTTCCACTTTTAAGTACACAGTGGATTGTGTTTCCTGGCTTCCTGTTGATTGGGTGGGACTGTGAGACTACTTCTACCCAGTGAGAAATAATAGATACACCTCCTTGGAGGCTTAATGCGAGAACCTCCAGATCTCTTCCTCCCAGGTGTGACTTGCATCATTTGAGATAGTGGTGCTACTTCATCTGCTTGGGCCCATATGAACCTATGAGGACCACCGTCCTCTGTAGCCCCCTCCTCTGGGTAACCCGCAGTGGAAAATGGTGTTGAGTGAGAGAGATTCATTGGAAAAGACCCTGATGCTGGGAAAGATTGAGGGCAGGAGGAAAAGGGGACGACAGAGGGTGAGATGCTTGGATGGCATCACCGACTCAATGGATGGGGGTTTGGGTGGACTCCAGGAGCTGGTGATGGACAGGGAGGCCTGGCGTGCTGCGGTTCACGGTGTCGCAAAGAGTCGGACACGACTGAGCGACTGAACTGAACTGAACTGAGAGAGATTTACGTCTTTGTTATTTTAACTAACTGATATTACAGGAGTTGTTTGTTACTGCAACATAACCTAGCCTGACTTGAGTGATACAGACGCTGAGGAGGTCACAGTCTCTGTAAATGCATGACTGATTGATCACAGCTAGTTATTGCGGGGCATAAGACTCTTCTTTGAGTCCCAACCACACTTACAAAAGTGTCTATTATGAGAACCACAACTGCTTTGCTTCCATTCTAAGATTCTTCCATCCTCAAGGATACCAAGGGCCCACTTTTTAAAACTAGGGAATAATCACTTTACAGTGCTGTCTTAGTTTCTGCTGAACAACAAAGTGAATCAACTATAAGAATTATAGTTGATTATATTCTTATATATAAGTGCGCATACATCCCCTCCCTCTTGTATGGGAGCACCAAACTGAGCTCCCTGCGTTATACAGCTGCTTCCCACGAGCTCCCTCGCTTACACATGATAGTGTATGTATCTCAGTGCTACTCTCCCAATGCATCCTACCCTCTCCCTCCCCCACGGTGTCCATGGGTCTGTTCTCTGTGTCTCAGTCTATCTTCCTGCCCAACGGCCCATTTTTAGTGAGCTCCATACACAGTATTCTTGGCCCAGAGGGGACTATCCACAAAGCATTTTAAAAAGCTTCTGGCATTTCCATTACTATCTCTTCTTCAAGGCAAGGGAGGCAGGAGCCTTTGGGGTCTTGTCAAGGGATATAACAAGAAGGTGAGTCTTTGAATTTCCTTCTCTGCAATGGTGTAGAGCTATCTGGCCTTTTGGTTCCACCTAGCATGTGCCAGGGAGAAGGCAATGGCAACCCACTCCAGCACTCTTGCCGGGAAAATCCCATGGACGGAGGAGCCTGGTAGGTTGCAGTCTATGGAGTCACAAAGCGTCAGACACGACTGAGCAACTTCACTTTCACTTTTTACTTTCCTGCATTGGAGAAGGAAATGGCAACCCACTCCAGTGTTCTTGCCTAGAGAATCCCAGGGACGGGGGAGCCTGGTGGGCTGCCGTCTATGGGGTCACACAAGAGTCGGACACGACTGAAGTGACTTAGCAGTAGCAGCAGCACATGCCAGTCTTCAGGAGAAATTTTCATTAATAAAAGAATCCAATTGTTGGAACCCAACTAGCTGTCCAAGGAGACACACAGAGGGTACAGAATCTGATGGGCTCACCTATGACATTATGTCTGCCTCATTTAAAGTTATATTTCACCCTCATTAGTTAACTCTCAAATCGTATGCCCCCAAGTTACCCCAAATGGTGGAGCTACAATACTTTCAGGCACAATCTTTTCTTTTGTATCCTGATTATCCATTTCACCCCAGGCCATGTCAAGTCTAACTCCTGCTTATTCAGAGACGAACAGTGAGGTGGGTTCAAACTGTCAGCCTCTTCTACAAGCAACTCAGGGGCAGGGTGAGTGTGTATTTCAGAAGGGATTGCAGAGTCAGGGTCCTCAAGTCCTCTGGTGCTCAGAGCTCCCCATCCCTGTATCATAAACTCCCTCCTTCATGCCCCGGATCCTTGAGATTGTGAGTTATGGAGTGCTGTCATTCAGAAACAAGAGACACAATCTTCAGAATTTGTAAAGGTGCTTCAGTCACAGATGAGAAATTATTTACTTTAAGGATAGATTTTTGTTTGAGCTTAGGGTAGGACATTGTTTATGCTATCAGATGCTCTGCCAAGGACCCATCATGACCACGGCTTGCCTCCTTCCATGCTCTGCGGCAAGGCTGCTGGTCCCCAGTGCTGCACCTTCACTGGGCTTGTGGCATCTCAGGTAAGCACACCAGGTAACCGAGTCAATTCTCCTTCTCTGTCTACTTACGCATTCCATCTGGGCCCATGACCAATTCCACATATCCCGAGGGCCTGCTGCCAACAACTAATTTCTGGAACCAATTTCTATATCAGCCCAGATTTTGCTGCAACAACAGAAACCAATTTTGACTGACTTAAGCAGGGGGAGAAAAAGAAGGAAAAAAAAAAAAACCACTATGGAAAGAAGGGAGTCTGTGTGTGTGGCTGACTGGAAGGATCCTGAGGTAGCTCACAGAACCAAGGAAGGAAAAGCCAGCTTCAGAACCTGGGCTGTAGGACTAGGCTGTTCCACACATCTCGGCAGCAGCAGGAACCGGAGTCCTTCTCAGACTGAGACAGGGGGATCTGGAGCCCTTTGCTGCAATGCTGCAGTGCCTGCACCTGGACACAGCTCAAGCAACGAAACAAAAAGAAACTACATGGGACTAAAAACAACTGCATGCTTGGGCAGTTGAGGCAATTCTGGACAAAAGATACAAAAAGACCAAAAACCTACTGCCACCTGAAGAGCCAGGAGCAAAATCAGGGTGCAGGGAGCAAAAGCAGGATACTGAACATGCCCCCTGCACTCAACACCACCAAAGAAGAGAGCAAAACACCTAAGCCATCCCTACCCTCATGCCACAGAAGGAACCAGTTCACCACCCCGTAGTGAGTAAGCAAGCAAAGGAAACTGTCGTTTGTTCTCGCTCCCCGCAGCTGCAGCAGGGACCCCAAAAAAGCCTTGCCTGAATTTCTTGCCTGGCCTCTAGTCAACTTCTATTGATTGGGAAGGCCAAGAACCCTGGTTGGTATCAGGATGTCATATGCAACCCTTTATCTTCTTTGCCCCACAATTGTATTTTTCATGATAGGATTTGAGATTAGCCCAGCTTGATTCCCAGGTCCAGGCCTAAGAAGAGCCAAAATCTGTTACCAGCAGAAGGGAGAGAAACAGGTGTCTGTGTAGAAATGACTTGACCCTTCACTCAGCCCAAAGCCACGCAGCCCTTTCTCCTGAGTGCTCTTCCCACTGAGCAAGTGATATGAGGGGGATCAGGGCAAGACTGGGCCATGAGCAGACCCTTGTCTAGAGGAAAGTTTGGCATCTCTGAGACCCTAGACATGGGACCTGTGGGCCGCTGTTCTGCTCTTGGCCAGAAGGAATTCCTCTAGGCTTCTCTTCATCAGCCTCCTGGATTCTTGTGCCTTCGCTAGAACAAGTTTGCCCAACATCACAGGAACCTGGAAAAGGGACACAGACCAGGTGGGATTCTTCCCCTAGATGCAGGAGCACTGCATTCTTTTTCTCTTTTCCATCGCTGCTAGGAGATAGTAGTCAGGAAACGTACCTTTGTCTAGTTCCACTGGGTGGAATTAACATGCCCCTGGTTGAACCCCCTTAGCACACTTGGAAAATGAGTGGGTTTCACTGAAGAAACCCTTTCAACACTTTACCAGCAGCAGCCTCTCTTGGGAGGAATGAACCTCTCTTGAGTTCACTGACAGTTTGAAATCTCCTCCCTACACATGTGAAAGCTCCCTCACCCAACCTAGACTACAGTAGGACTGGGCTCTAGGGAGAACTATGCTTTGGAAGGCAAATGCCCGTACAACTTCATATCCCAACCTGAAAGCACTTTGGCAACAGGCCTGTGAGTTTCCAGAGGTCTTGTTGGCATGACCAGAAGATACATCCCATATGACCAAATGTCCAGTTTACTACAGGGTGGGGTTGATCCTCACACCAATCCAGCCTCTTACAAGGGCTACCGTTACCTTCCATGGTGGGGCTGACAGGGCACAAGTAGGCCCTTCTCCAGGAACCCGTGACTAGGCATTTACTTCCTGGCATGAGCTGACTCTCAGATAGCTGACCTGACCCTTCTCTCCCCTCACAATGCTCCCCCTGCTTCCTGCCTGGTCCCTGTCTACACTCAACCTCACCCTCCCCTTCACACTTGGCTCCATCGCCATCCACCATTTACTTTCCAAACCTATCTTCTTTGGCTCCCTCCTCACTTCATCTTCAACCTCTCTCTCTGGGAGTACTGGCTACCTCCCTGTGCCCGTCTCTCCTGTATTTCTCTTAGGTCTCCTTAGCATTTTTGTGCAATTATTTGCTTAACCTCCTGCCTTCTCCTGTACACTGTGAGTTCCTCCAGGGCAGGCACCTACGTCTCTTTATCTGAGAGCCCAGAGTTGGTGTGAAAGCCATTCCAAGCAAGCCCTGGATGAATGGTACGTGGGTGCAGCCTGTGCTCTGTACCCTTAGGAGGACACTGTGGGCAGGCACCTGCACAAGCCCAGCCTCCCTTCTTCGGTCTAACTGGCTCCACACTCAGCCTTCTAGAGCCTCTCTGCCGAGGCCACTTTGTAGATCTTCAAATAGTTTCAAGGTTTGATTCTCCACCATCAGTCTTTTCATATTGTCTCTGCTGACAGAGAAGAGTGGTTGGGGGAAAAGTTACAGAATGCATCTTTCTGCTTTTAGTGAATTCCAGATTTGTTAAAGCCTGATATGAGAACAAGCTGGGAAGCAGTATCAGCTGACAGAACGAGGCAGGTAGACTGGCCTGGGTCTCCCTACTTGTTCCACAGCCCCTTGCCTTCATCACAGGTTTTTCCATATGTGAAAGAAGCAAGACTTCTGCAGAGACTTGATATGAACTGTGATGGAGTAAAATAGGTTAAGCACTTAGCAGTGCTTGGCTAATGCTAGGCATGACTGTCCTAAGTTTGAGCAATAACATAGCTGGCTAAATGAGAATTTTCAGGAAGCATCTACAAATATATATAAAAGTCTAGGGAAATCAGCAACATGAAATCTGAACAGGAGCTTATAAGAGGATGCCATGAGCTCATTATACTTTGTATCAGAAGTTCTTTATCCCCTGCAAAAGTCAGTGAACCTACCACTCCAGAGGAAGACCCAGCCTGGGGTGCTGAGGGCTGAGAGTGCCTATCGATGCTGATTAAGAAGCAGCCTTAGACCAACCATATGCATACTACATGATGCAGCAACTTCATCCAACAGAAACACATCCGTAAATTCACCAAAATCATGTACGTTATTGTTATTCATAGCAGCAGTGTGCATGACAACCTAAAATTTGAATCTAACTACATGACCATTAGCAGAAAAATGGATAGCAATAGTAGTGCATGCAGTCAAAGGAATACTGCACATCATTGGACACATCAATGAGGATAAATGAACTATAACCACTTGTCAACCTGGGTGAATCCTACCTCACGATGCTGAGTGAAAGATGTCAGGCACAGAGGATGACATGCTCTGTGATTCTATTTACAAAAATTCAAAAGCAAGTGAATCACATATATGCTGTTAAAAGTCAAGTGAGTGTCCATTGACAGATGAATGGATAAAGAAAATGGGATATCTATATATACAATTAAATACTATTCAACCATGAAAAAGAAGAAAATCCTGCCACTTGTGACAACATAGATGGACCTCAAGGGCATCATGCTAAGTGAAATGTTAGAAAGAGAAAGACAAATACTGTGTGATTTCATTTATATATGGAATCTGGAAAAGAAAAAAAAAAAGCTCATAGAAACTCACTGAGGTCACATTTGTGGTTACCAGAGGCGGGAAGTAGGTAGTGGAGGAATTGGATGAGGGTGGTCAAATGGTACAAACTTCCAGTTATAAGACAAATAAGTTTTGGGGAGGTAATGGTGCATTGTAATAGTTAACAATATTGTATTATGTATTTGAAAGTTCCTAAGAGAGTAGATCTTAAAAGTTCTCATCATACGGAGGTGATGGATGTTATCTAAACTTAGTGTGCTGGTCATTTTGCAATGCATATATGTATCAGATCTTTATGTTGTATACTTTAAACTTATACAGTGTTATATGTCAATTATATATCAACAAATATTGAAATGTTTGAAAAGATCAAGAGAATTGTCACCTTGGAAAGAGGAAGTATTGACAGGAAAGAGAGCTAGTAATGTTTTGCTTCTTGATCTGGGTGCTGGTTATGTGCATATGACAAGATGATGAAAATTCACTAAACTGGATACTTATTATTTGTGATTGTCTTCTATAGATATGTTGTACTATGATTTTTTTTTAATTGCTAAAATGTTGCCACACATCTCTGGGCCTGCATGCATGCTCAGTCGTGTCTGACTCTGCTCAGTCATGTCTGACTCTGCAACCCCATGGACTGTAGCCTGCCAGGGTCCTTTATCCATGGAATTTTCCAGGCAAGAAAAGACTGTTTCTTCACAGCAGCAGTCCCCTTCTGTTACATGACTTCATCCATACTTTTGCCTAGAGACCTACCAAGGAAAAGTTTACTTGCATAGTCAATTTATTAATAATTTGGGTAAATGACATCATAGTCATTGCTTAGAATTTCAGCACAATGTCTGGTCAGGGAACTATTGTAAATACCTTAAAGTGAAATAGTCTCACAGTCATGTCCAACTCTTTGCGACCTTGTGGATTGTAGCCCACCAGACTCCTCTGTCCTTGGAATTCTCCAGGCAAGAATACTGGAATGGGTTGCGATTTCCTTCTCCAGGAGATTGCCCTGATCCAGAGATTAAACCCAAGTCTCTTGTGTCTCTTGCATTAGCAGGAGGACTCGTTACCACTGTGCCAACTGGAAAGCCAGTGTTGCCACGTATGCACACAAAAAAGGTGGGCTATGGCAAGGCCTCTGAAGGGGTTGTCACATGGGATGTCTGGTTGAGTTGAAGTTCCCATCTGTGGCAGTGTGATACTCACTCCATATAAAATTCTCTTGATGGATAACACAACATCTGATTAACTTCCTGACTTTTGAGATGAGTTCTGATTCGAGGATTCCCTTAAAACTGCACTGGGCTGTGGATTGTGATTCTTATGAAACACCTTATTCCACATAATCAGGCCGGTTTGGCCCCAAGTCTATTTAATAACTCTAGAGAAGGTCCTCCTTGGCTCCCCCAGATTTTAGCTACATCAGCCCATTGAATGTATCCTCACTTTGGTGCCAGATCTGCCTCAGGTAAACCAGAGGCCTAGGAACTTCAACTGGAAACACTCTGTGATGTCCGTTCCCTTTGACTGAAAACACAGGTGAAGATAACCTGAGACCTAGAAGCACATATTGATCTTGTCATCAACTGTTTACACCAAAGACAGAAATCAAACCTGGCCCAAGCTGTACAACTTCATTACTGACCCAAGCCTATTTAATTCTCTTTCAAAGACTTTACTACAAGAATCAGACTACAAGAAATGCCCTTATTCCTCACAAACTCACCAATATCATAAGTTATCTGTGCCCTATACCCTATACCTATATGCTGAGAGTTTTAATTTCTTATTTTTTTAGATAAAGTTAATATTTATTTTAAGAATGTATTGATATTGTAGTACAATAGGCACAAGGAATTACTTTGTCTGATCTTTGATATAGATGATACAAAAATATTTAGTTTCCAAGAGTCATCAAAATTTTTTAAATGTATTTTTTAATCAGAGGAAAATTGCTTTACAATGTTGTATTGGTTTCTGCCATACAACAAGGAGAATCAACCATAATTATATGTATATCCCCTGCCTCTTGAGCCTCCCTCCCCTCCCCCTATCCCACCCCTCTGGGTCATCACCTAGATGACCTAGAGAGTGCCAGCCAGGGCTGCCTGTGTTATATAGCAACTTCTCACCAGCTGTCTGTTTTACACATGGTGGTATATGTATGTCTATGCTACTTTCTCCACTCATCCCGCTCTCTCCTTCCCCTACTGTGTCCACAAGTCCATTCTCTACATCTGCATCTCCATTCCTTCCCTGCAAATAGGTTCATCAATACTACTTTTCTAGCTCCGCATGTTGTACAGCTCTTCCCACTAGCTATCTCTTTCACACATGAGATCTCTTCTAGATTCCGTGTATATGTGTTTCTCTCTTTCTGACTTACTTCACTTTGTATAACAGACTTTTGGTTAATCTACCTCACTAGAACTGACTCAAATTTGTTCTTTTATATGGCTGAGTAATATCCCATCACATATATGTACCACATCTTCTTTACCCATTTGTCTTTCGTTGGATACCTAGGTTGCTTCCATGCCCTGGCTATTGTAAATAGTGTTGCAATGAACACTGGGGTACATGTGTCTTTTAGAATTGTGACTTTTCAGGGTATATGCCTGAGGTTGCTGGGTCATATGGTAGGTTTATTCCTAGTTTTAGGAATCTAAAGGATTCCTAAAAGATTTAGGAATCTTCACCCTAATCTAAAGGATTTTAAGGAATCTACATACTATTCTCCATAATGGCTGTATTGGCTTATATTCCCATCAACAGTTCCCTTTTCTCCATCCTCTCCCTCATTTATTGTTTGTAGATTTTTTTGATAATGGTCATTCTGACTGCTATGAGGTGATACCTCATTGTAGTTTTGATTTGCATTTCTCTAATAATTATGATGTTGAGCATCTTTTCCTGTGTTTATGGTCATCTGTATGTCTTCTTTGGAAAAATGTCTGTTTAGGTCTTTTGCCTATTTTTTGATTGGGCTGTTTGTTTTTCTGATACTGAGCTATTTGAGCTGCTTATATATTTTGGAGATTATCCTTTATCAGTTGTTTCATTTGCAATTATTTTCTCCCATTCTAAGGGTTGTCTTTTAATCTTGTTTATTGCTTTTAAGTTTAATTAGGTCCCATTTGTTTATTTTTGTTTTTATTTTCATTACTCTAAGAGGTGGGTCAAAGAGGATCCTGCTGTGATTTATGTCAAAGAGTGTACTGCCTGTTTTCCTTTAAGAGCTTTCTAGTTTCTGGCCTTGTATTTAAGTCTTTAATCCATTTTGAGTTTGTTTTTGTGTGTGATATTAGGAAGTATTCTAGTTTCATTCTTTTGTGTGTCACTGTCTAGTTTTGCCAGTACCATTTATTGAAGAGGCTGTCTTTTCTCCATTGTATATTCTTGCCTCCTTTGTCAAAGATAAGGTACCCATAGGTGTGTGAGTTTATCTCTGGGCTTTCTGTCTTGTTCCATTTGTCTATATTTCTGTTTTTGTGCCAGTACCATAGTGTCTTAATGACTATAGCTTTGTAGTATAGTCCGAAGTCAGGAAAATGGATTCTTCCAGCTCTGCTTTTCTATCTCAAGATTGCTTTGGCTATTCAGGGTCTTCTGTTTTTCCATACAAATTAGGGATTTTTTTTGTTGTAGTTCTGTGAAAAATGCCATTGATAGCTTGATATGGATTGCACTGAATCTGTACATTGCTATGGGTAAAACAGTCATTTCCACAATATTGATACTTCCAACTCAAGAACATGGTATTTCTCCTCATTTGTTTGCATCATCTTTGATTTCTTGCCTCAGTGTTTTATACAAGTCATTTGTCTCTTTAGGTAGGTTTATTCCTAGGTATTTTATTATTTTTGTTGCAATGGTGAATGAGATTGTTTCCTTAATTTCTCTTTCTGATTTTTCATTGTTAGCGTATCAGAATGCAAGGAATTTCTGTGTATTAATCTTATATCCTGCAACTTTAGTATATTCACTGATTAGTTCTAGTAATTTTCTGGTGGCATCTTTAATGCTTTCTATGTGTGGGTATCATGTCATTTGCAAACAGTGAGAATTTTACTTCTTTTCCAATCTGGATTCCTTTTATTTCTTTTTCTTCTCTGATTGCCATAGCTAGAACTTCCAAAACTATGCTGAATAATAATGATGAGAGTGGGCACCCTTGTCTTGTTCTTGATCTTAGAGTAAATGCTTTCAGTTTTCCACCATTGAGAATAATGTTTGCTGTGGATTTGTTATATATGGCCTTTGTTATGTTGACGTAGGTTCCTTCTGTGCCTGTTTTTTGGAGAGTTTTTTTTTTTTTTTAATCATAAATGGATATTGAATTTTGTCAAAACCTTTGTCTGCATATGTTGAGATGATCATACAGTTTTTATCTTTCAGTTTGTTAATATAGTGTATCACATTGATTGATTTGCATATACTGAAAAATCCTTTCATTCCTGGGCTAAATCTCACTTGATCTTGCTATACAATCCTTTTAATGCATTGTTAGATTCTGTTTGCTGAAATTTTGTTAAGGATGTTTGCATTTATGTTCATTAGTGATATTGACCTGTGATTTTATTTTTTGGTGGTATCTTTGTCTTGTTTGGTATCAGGGTGATGATCCCTCATAGAATAAGTTTGGGAGTTTTCTTTTCTATGTAATTTTCTGGACAAGTTCAAACAGGATAGGTGATAGCTTTTCTCTAAATTTTTGGTAGAATTCACTTGTGAAGCCATCTGGCCCTAGGCTTTTGTCTGTTGGAAGACTAAGATCTCCAACCTCAGAGGTTCAGCTCAATCTCTTACTATAGCCCCAAGACTTCCAATTTACATAGCACATAGGAGAAAGAAAGGGATAGAGGAAAAAAGGTGGGGGTGGGGAGTCAGCCAAATATACAAACAAAAAAAGAACAGACAGACAAAACCCCAAGACAAATAGTGAAAGCAACACTCAACAGACAAGAATACCCAAAGAACTTCACACACCCACAAAGAGAAAAGGAGAGAAAAAAAGAGAAAACAAAGAATAAAAACAGGAACCAAAGAGTAAAAGATCAACCAAACCAATAAACAAATCCATATGTGAAAATGAATACTAAAAACTAGACTAGCAAAAATTTTACAAAATCAAAAACATAGGGGGTAGAGAACAAGATGGTGGAGGAGTAGGCGGATGTGGAGTACACCTCTCTCCATGGATACATCAGGAATATACCTTCAGACACAAGTGCATGCAGAACACCAGCTGAGCACAGACAGGAGTACCTGACCAGTGGGAAAGAATATATACAGCCATGCAAAACTTGGTAGGATGGAGGAACTAGGGGGGAAAACAGGAGTGTTAGTAGGAATGGACCTGCCCTTGGTGGGTGGGGAAAGTGAAGCAGGGGTCCCATCCCTACAACAGGGTAGTTGTCTGAGTCAGAGGAGAAACGTTAAAGGCTGAGAGTGAAACAGCTGATCTGTGGCAGCCTAAATTGAATGAGAATCAGACAGCCTTTGCAGAGCCATACATACCCTGAACAGGAATGCAGGTCCCCTAGAAGATGCACCGGCTGGGAGCTGGAGTTTAGGGATTATGAAGCAATCCCAGGGTGAGGGCTGCTGTTGACTGCAGAGAGACGAATCAGGTTGAGAGGCTGTGAGGAAGGAGATTGTGGTGAGAAGTGCCAGTGGAGGAAAGTCAGGCAGCTATGAAAGCAAGGCAATATTGCTGAGTCATGCCTAGGGGGTGGAGCCATCACCATAGCCTCTCTCTCCCTACAGGCCAGCACTGGCAGCTGAACAATAGAAAGGCTGGCCCATCAAGTGCCTGACACCAAACTACAGAGTAGAACACCACCCAGGGTGCCCCTTTAAGTGCCTGACATGCCCGATCTACAGAGTAGGACCCCAGCTAGGGGGGGTGCCCCTCTATGTGCCTGATGTGCCAAACCACAGAGGACTCCAGGCAAGGGAGCAGTCTAAGTGCCTGAATGGGCGGGGCTATGGAGAAAGACTGGCCAAAGAGGCCTTCTGATCACCAGCTACAGGAGGGTCGGGAAAAAGAAACAACTGATAGGGCCATAGCTCCTGCCTGAAGACAATCCGTGTCCCTTCACACTTGGTGACACCTGGGTCGCTGCAGCCCAAACAGCTGTGCCACCTTCATGCTCAACCCTCACTGGGGCAGAGCTGCCACAGGCAAAAAAAAAAAAAAAAAGTCTTGCATCTATGCATGCAAGGTTGCTTAGGTTATGTTCAACTCTTTGTGGCCCTGTGAACTGTGACTTGCCAGGCTTCTTTGTCAGAGGCAGTCTCCAGGCAAGAATACTAGAGTGTATTAGTGTATTGGCCAATACTGGTTGCCATACACTTCTAGAGCACTGTATTTCCTGCTGGCCCTAGCCATCAACTCCCCTGAATACCTGGTGTAGCCAGAATCCCTGCAGACTCAAGCAGCTGCACTGCCTCCACAACTGGCCCTCACTGGGGCAGAACCAAGTCTTCCAGGGCAACCTCAGGAGCAAACCACAGCAAACTGCATGTGGACGACCCACATGCAGAGGTGGAAGTAAAGCCACAGTGGAAACCCAGAGGCAGTGTGGCTAAGAAAGAAGACCCCAAACCTTTCCACTAGCTGTACAAGCTGCAGACTAAATCCACACAATCAACTAGGCAGACTCTGTGTCTATGGAATATATAAAAGGATATTGAGAGCTCTCACAAAAGAAAATGCACTAGTTCTGATAGCTGTGGACATTGGAGGCAAGAACATACAGAAGTAGGACCAGGTTAGAATCCGAGCTGCCCCCACGCCCCGGCAGGTCCAGAGAGCAGCACAGTGTTGGAGGGCATCCTAGGGAGGTGAGGTGGACTGTGACTCCCAGCGAGGGAAAGGACTCTGACAGCAGTGACTCAAGAAAAACTTTTATTATTCCTATGTTTTGACTTGTTCTGTAGATTCTTTTGGATTTTTTCTTTCTTTTTTCTTTTTCTTTTTCCATTTTTTCACCCCCTCTATTGTAGTTGCTGATTTTATTGGCACTCTGAAATCTAAATAAGCTTTTGAGTTTTTTTTTTTAATTCAGTCCAACTTTTTATTGTTGTCATAAACCTCTGCCTCTACATTGGGCTTTTGTAGTTCTATGGAGTTTTCCTTTTTTTCTTTCTTCTTCCTGTTTTTTTCCCTTTTCTCTTTTATTTTAATTTTTAATTTTTTAAACCTATTATTGTTATTCTACATTTATTTCTTTGTTAGCTTCTCCTACTGTTCTTTTCCACTTGCAGTCCATCTTTAATGTATATAAATCTTTATCTACCTCGATTTAATTTTTCATATCCATCCTTTCTTTCTTTCCTCTCAACATATTTGTTTTCATTGCTTTATTCCCCACTTGGCACCCTGATTTAGTTTTGTTTTCCAGTTTGTACTTTAGTTAGCTTTGTTCTTAACTGGTTGGTATAATTTTTGGTTTCCTTTATTTGATAGGTCAAACTATTGTGCTCTATTTTTGTTGGACTGTTTTGATTTTGTTTATAGGTGTTTATGTGTATGTGTATATTCCATTGTTTTAATTATTCTTTACCTGATTTTGTAACTGGCATTTGTTGGTTTCATATTTGGTTTCTTGTTTTAGGATATTTGTTTTAATCTCACTTAATGCCATAACAAACCACCTGTGGAATCTTCATTCCTGACCAGAGATCAAACCCTGAGCCTTTGAAGTGGGAGCACTGATTTCCAAGACCCTAGACTACCAGAGAACTAACCCTAGGGAGTATAAAATAGTGAGAATTCACACAAAGAAAACCACTTGAGTACAAGACCTGGCATCACCCAACCACCAGTAGCACTCTGTGCAGAATGCCTCATCTAAACAACAAAACAAAAATGCAAACCCAATCATCAGCAGACAGGACTACCACCTCATTCAGCCTTGCCCATCAGTGGAAAAACAACAAAACAAAACAAAAAAACTCAGCACAATTCTCACCCTATACAAAGATTACACAAACCATTGCATCAAACTTAGGAGGGGAGAAACCAAAAGGAAGAAAGTATTCAACCTTGAAGCCTGTGAAAAGGAGACCTCAAACACAATAAGTTTAAAAAAATAATGAAAAGGCAGAGAAATACTGCAGATATGAAGGAACAAACTAGAAACACTGAAGTTCAAATAAATGAAGAGGAAATGGACAAACTACCTGGGAAAGAATTCAGAATCATGATAGTAAAGATGATCAAAAACCTTGAAAACAAAATGGAGAAAATGCAAGAATCAACTAACAAAGACCTAGAAGAATTAAAGAATAAACATACAGAGACAAACAACACAATTTCTGAAATCAAAAATACTCTAGAAGGAATCAATAGCAGAATATCTGAAGCAGAAGAATAAATCAGTGAGCTGGAAGATAAAATGGTGGAAATAACTTCTGAGGAGAAGAATAAAGTAAAAAGAATGAAAAGAACTGAGGATAGCCTGAGAGGTGTCTGGGACAGTATCAAATGCACCAACATTTGAATTATAGGGTTCCCAGAAGAAGAAGAGAAAAAGAAAGGGTACAAGAAAATTTTTGAAGAGATTATAGTTGAAAATTTTCCTATCATAGAAAAGGAAATATTCAATCAAATCCAAGAGGCAGAAGAGTCCCATACAGAATAAACCCAAGGAGAAACACATCAAGACACATCCTAATCAAACTAACAAAGATTAAAAACAAAGAAAGAATATTAAAAGCAGCAAGGGAGTAGCAACAAGTAACATAAAAGGGAAATCCCATACATTTAACTGTTGATCTTGTAGCAGAAACTCTGCAGGCCAGAAGGGAATGGCAGGATATATTTAAAGTACTGAAAGGGAAAAATCTACAATCAAGATTACTGTACCTGTCAAGGATTTCATTCCAAATTGATGGAGAAATCAAAAGCTTTTCAGACAAGCATAAATTAAAAGAATTCAATACCACCAAACCAGCTTTACAACAAATGCTAAAAAGATGTATATACTCAAGAAATACAAGAGATGAAAAAGACCTGCATAATCAAACCCCAAACAATTAAGAAAATGGCAATAGGAACATATATATCAGTAAATACTTTAAATATAAGTGGATTAAATGCTCCAACCAAAAGACACAGACTGGTTGAATGGATACAAAAACAAGATTCATATATATATATGCTGTCTACAGGAAACTCACTTCAGACCTAAAGACACATGTAGACTGAAACTGAGAGGATGGAAAAATATATTCTATGCAAATGGGAAGCAAAAGAAAGCTGGAGTAGCAATCCTCATATCAGACAAAATAGACCTTAAAATAAAAATTACAAGAGATAATGAAGGACACTACATAATGATCAAGTTATCAATCCAAGAGGAAGATGTAAACATAGATATTTACATCTATGCACCCAACAGAAATGGTATGGACCTAACAGAATCAGAAGATATTAAGAAGAGGTGGCAAGAATACACAGAAGAACTGTACAAAAAAGATTTTCATGACCCAGATAATCATGATGGTGTGACCACTCACCTAGAATCTGACATCCCAGAATTTGAAGTCAAGTGGGCCTTAGGAAGCATCACTATGAACAAAGCTAGTGGAGGTGATGGAATTCCAATTGAGCTATTTCAAATCCTAAAAGATGATGCTGTGAAAGTGCTGCACTCAATATGCCAGCAAATTTGGAAAACTTAGCAGTGGCCACAGGACTGGAAAGGGTAAGTTTTCATTCCAATCCCAAAAAAAATTTTGACAAAGAATGCTCAAACTACCACACAATGCACTCATCTCACACGCTAGTAAAATAATGCTCAAAATTTTCCAAGTCAAGCTTCAGCAGTATGTGACCCGTGAACTTCCAGATGTTCAAGCTGGTTTTAGAAAAGGCAGAGGAACCAGAGATCAAATTGCCAACATTTGCTGGATCATTGAAAAAGCAAGAGAATTTCAGAAAAACATCTATTTCTGCTTTATTGACTTTGCCAAAGCCTTTGACTGTGTGGCTCACAATAAACTGTGGAAAATTCTGAAAGAGATAGGAATACCAGACCACCTGACCTGCCTCTTGAGAAACCTGTGTGCAGGTCAAGAAGCTACAGTTAGAACTGGACATGGAACAACAGACTAGTTCCAAATAAGAAAAGGAGTATGTCAAGGCTGTATATTGTCACCCTGCTTATTTAACTTATATGCAGAGTACATCATGCGAAATGCTGGGCTGGATGAAGCACAAGGTGGAATCAAGATTGCCAGGAGAAATATCAATAACCTCAGATATGCAAATGACACCACCCTTATGGCAGAAAGCAAAGAAGAACGAAAGAGTCTCTTGATGAAAGTGAAAGAGGAGAGTGAAAAAGTTGGTTTAAAGCTCAACATTCAGAAAACCAAGATCATGGCATCCAGTCCCATCACTTCATGGCAAATAGATGGGGAAATAGTGGCTGACTTTATTTTTGGGGGCTCCAAAATCACTGCAGATGGTGAAATTAAAAGCCACTTACTCCTTGGAAGGAAAGTTATGACCAACCTAGCATATTAAAAAGCAGAGATTACTTTGCAAACAAAGATCCATCTAGTCAAGGCTATGGTTTTTCCAGTAGTCATGTATGGATGTGAGAGCTGGACTATAAAGAAAGCTGAGTGCTGAAGAATTGATGCTTTTGAACTGTGGTGTTGGAGAAGACTCTTGAGAGTCCCTTGGGCTGCAAGGAGATCCAACCAGTCCATCCTAAAGGAGATCAGTCCTGGGTGTTCATTGGAAGGACTGATGTTGAAGCTGAAACTCCAATACTTTGGCAACCTGATGCAAACAGCTGACTCATATGAAAAGACCCTGATACTGAGAAAGATTGAAGGCAGGAGGAGAAGGGAATGATAGAGAATGAGATGGTTAGATGGCATCATCAACTCAATGGACATGAGTTTGAGTAAACTCCAGGAGTTTGTAATGGACAGGGAGGCCTGCCATGCTGTGGTCATGGGGTTGCAAAGAGTCAGACATGGCTGCACAACTGAACTGAACTGAACCGATGCACCCAACACAGGAGAACTTCAGTACATAAGACAAACACTAACAGACATAAAAAGAGAAATCGAAGGTAACTCAATAGTATTCAGTTCAGTTCAGTCGCTCAGTCGTGTCCGACTCTTTGCGACCCCATGAATCGCAGCACGCCAGGCCTCCCTGTCCATCACCAACTCCTGGAGTTTACTCAAACTCATGCCCATCGAGTTGGTGATGCCATCCAGCCATCTCATCCTCTGTCGTCCCCTTCTCCTCCTGCCCCCAGTCCCTCCCAGCATCAGGGTCTTTTCCATGAGTCAACTCTTCTGCTTATTTAACTTATATGCAGAGTACATCATGAGAAACACTGGGCTGGAAGAAGCACAAGCTGGAATCAAGGTTGCCAGGAGAAATATCAATAACCTCAGATATGTAGATGACACCACCCTTATGGCAGAAAGTGAAGAGGAACTAAAAAGCCCTTGATGAAAGTGAAAGAGGAGAGTGAAAAAATTGGCTTAAAGCTTAACATTCAGAAAACTAAGATCATGGCATCTAGTCCCATCACCTCATGGGAAATAGCTGGGGAGACAGTGGAAACAGTGTCAGACTTCATTTCTGGAGGCTCCAAAATCACTGCGGATGGTGACTGCAGCCATGAAATTAAAAGATGCTTACTCCTTGGAAGGAAAGTTATGACCAACCTAGATAGCATATTAAAAAGCAGAGACATTGCTTTGCCAACAAAGGTCCGTCTAGTCAAGGCTATGGTTTTTCCAGTGGTCATGTATGGATGTGAGAGTTGGACTGTGAAGAAAGCTGAGCACCAAAAAATTGATGCTTTTGAACTGTGATGTTGGAGAGGACTCTTGAGAGTCCCTTGGACTGCAAGGAGATCCAACCAGTTCATCCTAAAGGAGATCAGTCCTGGGTGTTCATTGGAAGGACTGATGCTGAAGCTAAAACTCCAGGACTTTGTCCACCTCAATAGTATTAGGAGACTTCAACACCTCACTCACACAAATGGACAGATCATCAAAACAGAAAATTAATACGGAAACAGAAGTCTTAAATGATACATTAGATGAGAAGTATCTCATTGATATCTTTAGGACATTCCATCCAAATGCAGAAGAATGCACATTCTTCTCAAGTGCACATGGAACATTTTCCAGGCTAGACCACATCTTGGGTCACAAATCAAATTTCAGTAAATTTAAGCAAATTGAAATCATATCCAGCATATTCTCTGATCACAATGACTAGACATCTCTGACTAGATATCAATTGCAAGAAAAAAAAAACTGTAAGAAACACAAACACATGGAGATTAAACAATACATCTTTAAATAACCAACAGGTTACTAAAGAACTCAAAAGGGAAATAAAAAAAATTCTAGAAACAAATGGCAATGAAAACATGACAACGCAAAACCTATGGGATGCAGTGAAAACAGTTATAAGAGGGAAGTTTATAGCAACACAATTCTACCTCAAGAAACAAGAAAAACATCAAATAGACAACCTAACTTTACACCTAAAACAACAGGAAAAAGAACAAAAATACCCCAACATTCACAGAAGGAAAAAAATCATAAAGATCAGAGCAGAAATAAGTGAAAAAGAAATGAAACAAACAATAGTAAAGATTAATAAAACTAAAAGATGGTTCTTTGAGAAGGTAAGCAAAATTGGCAAACCTTTAGCCAGACTCATCAATAACAAAGGAGAGAAGAATCAGATCAACAAAGTTAGAAATGAAAAAGGAGAGGTTACAGCAGGCAATGCAGAAATGCAAAGAATTGTAAGAGACTATTATGAACAAGTATATATATTATGAACAAGGCAATAAAATAGGCAACCTGCAAGAAATGGACAGATTCTTAGAAAAAGTTCAATCTTCCAAGACTGAACCAGTAAGAAATAGAAATTATGAACAACCCAATTACAAGCACTGAAATTGAAGCTGTGATAAAAAATCTCCCAAAAAAACAAAAGCCCAGTACCAGATGGCTTCACAGGAGAATTCAGTCAAACATTTAGAGAAGATCTAATGCCTATCCTTCTAAAACTATTTCAAAAAATTTCAGAGGAAGGAACACTTCCAAACTCATTCTACGAGGCCACCATCCCCTGGATACCAAAACCAGACAAAGACAACACAAAAAAGAGTAAACTACGGGCCAATATCACTGAAGGACATAGATATAAAAATCCTCAACAAAAGTTAGCAAACAGAATTCGCCAACTCATCAAAAAGCTCATACACCATGATCAAGTTGGGTTTATTCCAGGGATGCAAGGATCCTTCAACATATGAAAATCAATCAATGTGATACATCATATTAAGAATTTGAAAGATAAAAACTATATGATAATTTAATAGATGCAGAAACGCCTTGACAAAATTCAGCACCCATTTATGATTAAAACTCTTCAAAAAATGGGCATAGAAGGAACCTACCTCAACATAGTGAAGGCCATATATGATAAGCCTACAGCAAACATTATTCTCAATGGTGAAAAACTGAAAGCATTTTCCCTAAGATCAGGAACAAGACAAGGGTGTCCACTATCACCACTATTATTCAACATAGTTTTGGAAGTCCTAGCTACAGCAGTCAGAGAAGAAAGATAAATAAAAGGAATCTAGATTGGAAAAGAAGAAAGCTCTCACTGTTTGCAGATGGCATGATACTGTACAAAGAAAAAACTAAAGATAGTATCAGAAAATTGCTAGACCTAATCAGTGAATTTAGCAAAGTTTCAGTATACAAAATCAATACACAGAAATCACTTGCATTTCTATATATTAACAATGAAAAATCAGAAAGGGAAATTAAGGAATCAATCCCATTCACCATTGCAACAAAAAGAATTAAATATCTAGGAATAAACTTACCTAAGGAGGCAAGATAACTGTACACAGAAAATTATAAGACACTAGTGAAAGAAATCAAAGACAACATAAACAGATGGAGATTTATTCCATGTTCCCAGGTAGGAAGAATCAAAATTGTGAAAATGACTATACTACCAAACACAATCTACAGATTCAGTGTGAGCCCTATCAAATTACCAATGGAATTTTTCATAGAACTAGAACAAAGAATTTCAAAATTCATGTTTAAACACAAAAGACCCCAAATAGCCAAAGCAGTCTTGAGAAAGAAGAATGGAGCTGGAGGAATCAAGCTTTCTGACTTCAGATTATGCCACAAAGCTACAGTCATCAAGATAGTATGGTACTGACATAAAAACAGAAATATAGACAAAAGGAACAAGATAGAAAGCCCAGAAATAAACCCATACACCTATGGGTACCTTGTTTTTGACAAAGGAAGCAAGAACATACAATGGGGCAAGACAGCCTCTTCAATAAATGGTGCCGAGAAAACTGAACACCTACATGCAAAAGAGAAATTAGAACACTTCCTAACACCATACACAAAGATAAACTCAAAATGGATTAAAGACTTACATGTAAGACCAGGAAGTGTAAAACTCTTAGAGGAAAACATAGGTAGAACTCTCAATAACATAAATCAAAGCAAGATCCTCTATAACCCACCTCCTAGAGTAATGGAAATTAAAAAAAAAAAAAGTAAACAAATGGGACCTGATTAAACTTAGAAGCTTTTGCACAGCAAAGGAAACTACAAGCAAAGTAAAAAAGACAACCCTCAGAATGGGAGAAAATAATAGCAAATGAAACAACTGAAAAAGGATTAATTTCCAAAATATACAAGCAGCTCATACAACTCAACACCAGAAAAACAAACAACCCAATCAAAAACTGGGAAAAAGACCTGAACAGACATTTCTCCAAAGAAGACATACAGATGGCTAACAAACACATGAAAAGATGCAAATCAAACTACAATGAGATATCACCACACATAGGTCAGAATGACCATCATCAAAAAGTCTACAAACTACAAATGCTGGAGAGGGTGTGGAAAAAGGGGAATGCTCTTGCACTGTTGGTGGGAATGTAAATTGATACAGCCAGTATGGAAGATGGTATGGAGATTCCTTAAAAAAAACTAAGGAATAAAACCACCACATGACTCAGCAATCCCACTCCTAGGCATATACCCTGAGGAAACCAAAACTGAAAAAGATACATATATCCCATTATTCATTGCAGCACTATTTATAATAGGTAGAACATGGAAGCAACCTAGATGTCCATCAACAGATGAATGGATAAAGAAGTTGTGGTACATATACACAATAGAATATTACTCAGCCATAAAAAGGGACACATTTGAGTCAGTTCTAATGAGGTGGATGAAATTAGAACCTATTATACAGAGTGAACTAAGTCAGAAAGAGAAAGATAAATATTATATTCTAGAGCATATATATGTAATGTAGGAAAATGGTACTGAAGAATTTATTTGCAGGCAGCAGTGGAGAAACAGACATAGAGAATAGACTTATGGACATGGGGAGAGGGGAGGAGAGGGTGAGATGTATGGAGAGAGTAACATGGAAACTTACATTATGAAAGGACATGTAAAATAGATAGCCAACAGGAATTTGCTATAAGGCTCAGGAAACTCAAACAGGGGCTCTGTATCAACCTTGAGGGTGGGATGGGGAGGGAGATGCAAGGGAAGTTCAAAAGGGAGGGAATATATGTATAATCATGGTTGATTCATGTTGAGGTATGACAGAAAACAAAATTCGGTAAAGTAATTATCCTTCAATTAAAAATAAATAAATTTAAAATAAACAAACAAACAACAACAACAAAAAAACACCTTCTGAACTCACAGGGGGTAGGGGGTGGTGTGCAAATAGCATCTTGGCTGGGAAGTGTTGGTTGACAATGATCTCTGTGGTGAATTCTCTCCATTTTATCTTCTGAGCACTTGTTTCTCTGTTCTGTCTGAGGTTCCAAAATTTCCCTCATCCCTGTCCATGAGGAGGTTTCCAAGGTGTGGAAACTTTTCCTCCTTCACATCTCCCTCCCTGAGGTGCCCATCCCAAGTCCTTTGTCTCTTTATTTTCCTATGTTTTTATCCCTACCTCATTCTGTGGAGGTTAGCTTGCCTTTTTGGAAGTCTGGGGTCTTCCATCAGGGTTTAGAAGGTGTTCTGCAATTGTTCTATGTAGTTTTGAATTGTTCAGATGTAGTTTTGATGTAATTATGGAGAGGAAAATGACCCCCCTGTCTTACTTCTCCACCATCTTGAAAATTTTGTGAGAGTTTGTAGATTATTTTAATTTATTTTTGTCTGCTGAAGCAGAAGAAGATGGCCAGCATCTTTTGTCTAAAGATGGTGTTGCATACTCAGGAGGAATCTCAGGAGGCAGGTTCCACCTGCAAGAACAGCTGATGACTAGTTGTGCTTGTGGCAGACACTGCTGGTTTGTAACCCCTGCAGCTAGTTCCATTCCTTTTCTCCTTTGCCACTTGTCACTACAAGAATGCCTGTGTGCTAAGTCGTTTCAGCCATGACTGACTCATTGTGACCCTATGGACTGTAGCCTGCCAGACTCCTCTGTATATTGCATTCTCCAGGCAAGAATCCTGGAGTGGGTTGCCATGTCCTCCTCCACTAAAAGAATAGAAAGGGTTAAATACTTTGCCTCTAGTAGCCATACTACACTGATACAGCCAAGGAGACTTAGCAGAAATTTTCCAGAATGTTGTTTCGTTGATTGATGGGAAAGATAGCTGGCATTTCCTTTATTGTTTGTTCCTGCAATGACTGTGAATGATGTCTGGAAATGCTAGCAGCCATCTTGCCACTGTACCATAAAAGTCAACCTGCTAAGGATGGTGAAGAGGAAAAAAAGAAAGAGCATGGAATGCCTACTTGCAAACAAGAAGGAACACTGCAGAAATAAAAACCAGAATCTTTGGTATAACCATAATGTACACTATATGGAAAGTAAAATTGTGGGAATCTACTTCCTGTGAGTGCCAGCATATCATGCAGAACTATCTGTAAAGTAGGACCTAAGTTTAGGGGGCCAATTGTTCACAGGGAATTTCCCATGATGCTACAGATGTGTGTGGAGGGAGAAAACAATATAGCTCTGTACAAAGGAGTCTGGGTCATCAGTGAATTTGACTTACTTGGACCTGCAGGACCTGCATGAGCTTGATCACTTTATCACTTATGTTTTCACTTGATAATAAATTGCTTTAATGCATGCCTAACCTTATAACTTGAAGGGTTTGATAATACTCAATTTAGGATGAACACACTTAGCGTTCCATGATCACACAGTCAGGCATTACCTGGGCTAAGTAGCAAGCAAAAAGTTATTTCACAAAGATATACTTACCTATAGAAGAGAGAAGAGTTTTCCTCCAAAATCTTAAGGCTCAACGCAGTGATTCTTGCCAGAGGACATAAAGAGCAACAGAAACTTAGCATGACGTTGGATCGCTAGGTCATAGGGACCAAACATCAGAGTAGCTTGCCCTGAAGCCTGGATTCTTGCAGAGTTTTGTCTTTCTCTGAATCCTATTTAAAACTTTCAGTTTTTTTGATAAATAGGTCTGAACATCACACTCAAATGTGGTATATATCACCTCCAACATTCAAAGAAGTCCAAAAAATGCACTATATATTTGAAGTGACGAGTGAAGAAAAGGGAAGAACCTACAACCAAGAATACCCAGACTCATTCAGATTTGATGGAGAAATCAAAAACTTTCCAGATAAGCAAAAGTTGAGAGAATTCAGCACCACCAAACCAGCTTTACAGCAAATGCTAAAGGAAATTCTCTAGGCAGGAAACACAAGAAGAAACACTTACACAAAACAAACCCAAAACAATTAAGAAAATGGCGATAGAATCTTACATATCAATAATTTACCTGAAAATGGATTAAATGCACCAACCAAAAGACACAGACTGAGCTGATGAAAACATGTGCATGTATGCACTTCCACTTACCAAGTCACTTTACTTAACTCCTCAAATTGTATGTAATTATTTTATATTGTTAGGTTAATCATGTTTTGATTATGGCTTGCAATTGTAATTATCTTCTATTTTTTGTCTGGCTATTGATTATGAAAACTTATAAACACCTTTTACTATTGTGATTATGTAACCATTATTCACTTAATACTACTGTATTATGATTGGTCAACAGAAAATAATAGAATTCTATATCACTAAGACTACCATTTAATAGAAAACTTGTAATCATTTTTTAAAATCTAGATGTATATCAGAATTTTCTTGGAATTTTTTGAAAAGTACAAATTGCTTTTTTTCTCCAAAGATTTAAAAATGGGCAATTAATTTCTAAATACATGGAGTTTTTAAAGTATCTTTGATCTTTGATATTAATTTCTCATTTTTATATTAATTTTTCACTTAAATGCTTTCTTCTCTGCAATCACCCTCTGTGTTTTTTAAGTCTTTAACTTTATTACGGCTTTCAATGGCTAAGTCAAGTATCTCTCTTGGTAAATGTCACATTGCACCTGAAAATATATGGATTATTTTCAAATATCTCTTGATATTGATTTCTAACATAATTCCACAGTAATAAAAGACTCTGCATGATTTCAATACCTTTATCCTGTAAAATTTTTGCACCTTGTTTTATGTCCCTGGATATGTTCCAATGTCTCTTAGTTTATAGTCTGTGGTAACATGAATAGAATTTGTATCCCAGTCCATGTGAAAATTGTATAAATCTTATTAATAATTATGTTATTATGTTGAATTGATTCATGGTGCTTTTCAGGTCTACTGTATCCTTCTACTTTTCTGTATGTTCATTCTATTAATTTTTGAGAGTTTGATATTGAAACTCCAACTAAAAATCTTAATTTATCTACTTAAACAATACTTGTATAGTAGAACTATATGTAACTTTGTTCTGCATTTGCCAAGTCTCCTGTCAATGTGTTATTATACTTTCATAAATTAAAAAATAAAAAAGAAAGGAAAAAAACCCCAAAGAAGTCCAAAAAATGTTTCCTCTTCTTAGAAGTACAATGAAGGTTATATCCCACATGTCCCAGCTCATAGGAGCTCTAGACTTGTTACTGAGGTTGTAGGCCCTTGACATTTTACGGGATTTATCTCCAAGCCTCTGACACCAAGGTTTCTTTCTAAAATTTTAAGGTACTTTGTACTTTCTGATTTTCAGAACTGGCAGTGATCAGTGTGGTATTCTATAGAATGTCAAGATGACTGATTCTCTGGATTACATGGCAAAGAGTAGGAGAATTGATATAGTCTAGTCGAAGGTAATCAGGAAGATATCCTGCAGTCTAGCCCAGTGAAAAAGAACCACTTCTAGTAGCCCTTGTTAACTGATACAGTGCTAAGAGCACTTGCTTACAAATAGCTGTGTAATAGGTTCCAGGGATTGTGTCGATTTGTTCCAGGAGAAATTCAACATCTGGAACAGCTGCAGTAATTTTTGCCAGTGCATAATTAAATTTACAATACTCTGCAGTCCCTCTCCAAGATCCATCCACCTCCTGCACACGCCAAGCAGACCAAACTCAACAGGAGTTGAGAAAAATGGCCACTGTGTGTCAGTCAAGCCTTTAACAGAGGCGCTGATCTGTGCAGTTTCCCCTGAGGTATGAGTTTGCCTCAGGACCCAGTCGTTTCAGTCATGTCTGACTCTTTGCGACCCCATGGACTCTAACCCGCCAGGCTACTCTGTCATGGGATTCTCCCAGCAAGAATACTGGAGTGGGTTGCCACTTCCTTCTCCATTGCCTTGGGCTAACTAACTATCCTAATAAGAATGATAAGTTCCAGAAGCTTCTTCTTGGCCTTTCCTACTGCAAGAGTCTTTATTTCTTAAATCAGATAGCCAACATGGGAGTCCTACTGGTGGTTGATTATGTCTATCCTAATTGTATATTAAAGAATAAGGAAAATGAATAAACATAAAGGACTTCCAGAGCTGAAGATTATTATGGGACAGAATTAGGCCCCATTTATCGCCAAACCTCCATATGCTCCTCTCTGGCATTTTGGGTCCTTAAAGATTAACATTAAACCAGCACTAGTGTCTGGCTAATCTCTGGAGGATTGATATTATGCATTAGCTTGTATACAATCATCCTAGTAAATGACTTCCTATCCCTTTGAAGAATTGTGGAGGTGGATAAGGAAGTAGAGTTACAGGGACTTGTCTCAAGAGAACTCAGTCTTTCCTGCCATCAAGGGCTGTGGTTCCATGACCTGATTTAGGCTTTGAAGCTGGGAGAGAAACTGGTATCCTCCATTCTAACAGATCTCTCCAGGTTTCTGACCAGTAAGCAAACTCTAGATTCTCCTGTTATATCAGTGAAACAACAGTCTAAGAGCCTGCCTGTACAATTTATTCCTTACAACACTGTGATCAACTTGCCAACTGCCAGAATTACCTGTGCCTTAAAACTGTTCAAATATGATGACCATTTCATCCTTGCTGCTCATTATAGTTATTCTGTTCACCTTGTCTCTGACAGTTTGATGTTATCCCTTGGTTTCTGCTACTCCAGAATTCTACCAACATCACTGACATCAGTAAACCACTTCAGAGGCAGCATCTCCTACAGATGGCCACAACAGAGCTATGCAAGATTTCAGGTGTTCCCTCATTAATGCTCTTCTCCAAACCTTAATTAAGAAAACGCAACCTGGACCTTTTGGTAGACTAATTGGAGCTGAGGAAGTGCGGAGCCTGTAAAAGAAAAATCCACCTGAACACTTCTATTTCCTTCTGCATTTTGACTTTCCTCTCTATCATGCCAGGGAAGTTTGAGCAGATCAGCATCACTAAATTCAGGTTTCAGTTGACTAACCAAGAACCATATAAATAAATTCAGCCTGATTCACTATTATAGACAATCCTTCTTGCTCTATCACCTTATAAATCATTCCCAGGCTATTTTCCAGGTCTCTGCTTATGTAAGTTAGCAAAATCTTGCAGTTATTTGAGCCTCTCAGCTATTCGCCTCTGGGACAGATTTTACACTTGCATGTCATCTGGAACATGTGATATACCTCTGGATATGGGCTTCCCAGGTAGCACTAGTGGTAAAGATCCCAACTGCCAGAGCTGGAGACACAAGAGGTTTGATTCCTAGGTCATGAAGATTCCCTGGAGGAGGAAACGGAAACCCATTCCAGTATTCTTGCCTGGAGAATCCCATGGACAGAGGAGCCTGGTGGGCTACAGTCCACAGGGTTGCACAGAGTTGGACACGACTGAAGTGACTTAGCACACCCCTCTGGATATATGTCCAGAAACAATAAAGGTGAAAGAATTAGAGGCAGTGGCTTAGGAAAGAATGGTTCTGAAAGGGTCAAAAGAAGCTGGGGCTGGAGCCAACCTTCTTTTGTTAATAGAGGGAAAATGAAGAAAACATGAAAACTGAAAGAAATACTCCCTTTTCCTCTTCTCTTTTCCAGTCTTCCCTAGTGACTCCAATTGGTAGGATTTCATAGGATGTCCCACCAACAAGAGAGCCTGGGAAGTAGAGTTTGCAGAGTTTCAGCCCCAGCATCATAGACTAAAGTAGGAAAAGGTAGTCTTGAGGGTGAGATATATCAGGTAAATATCTGGTCTTGGTATGGCCCCAGCACTGTTTCATTTATCCTTTTTGCCACACAACATCCATTCACTTTCTCTGGGAAAAAAACAATACCATTGAATTTTTTGGAACTCAAATTTTCTCACTCTCAGTCCTTGCAAATTAGGTAAAATGATCCACCCTCAGCTCCAGAGATGAAGCGTAGATGGGTATAAGCCAGTCAGAGGATTGTATCACACTGGTCACCATGAGGAGGAACTAAAAGGCAAAATGACAAAATTCAACCAGAGTGAATGAGATGCATGGAGACCTTCTTGAGACTTCTGGGACAAGGGCAGAAAGAAGCTTAAGGTGTTCAATCCTACTATCATGATGCTGATAACCAAATAAATTGACTTAGTAATCTTGTTACAGGGGGCTTCCCAGGTGGCTCAGTGGTAAAGAATCCATATGCCAATGCAGTGTTCTTGCCTGGAGAATTCCATGGATGGAGGAGCCTGTCAAGCTACAGTCCATGGGGTCGCAAAGAGTCAGACATGACTTAGTGACTAATCAACAACAAACCCTTATGGACTTAAATTTGCCAACTTTGAGTCCATTGGAGGTAGGTATAAAACATAAACACATACAAAGTAGAATGATGCAAAATGAAAGCAAATAGAAATCTGAAAAAAGGAACAGAAGAATAGATGTTGGCAGGACCCTACAGTTGAAGCCTAAGTGAGCTCTGAGTTTCCTGGCAAAAAGGAAGGAAAGAGAAAGAAGAGATTTATATGGTCCTTACCCTCAGATGAAACAAAGCCCACAGGTTTGTTTGTAGAAAGAAGAAGGTATCAGTGCTATTTCAGCACCTACAACGTGGCAAGCACTCTCCATGTATTATTTCATTCATTTCTCTAACTTGGTAGAATGAATGTTAGTCTTAAGACTTAGAGATAAAAGAACAGCCAACCTTCCCAACAACCCAGAAAGGTAAAAACAGGACCCACATCACAAATAGGAAAGCCATGTTGGATGTTTTTATTGGTGCTGAAGAAAACAAAGCTCTAAAAGGGAGACTCTTGTAAGGGAGGGTTATTATGGGATTATACGAAGTCTTGTGTGTGAAACTTTTGAAAATTATAAAGCACTATAGAATTAAAGAATTTTTTACTTATTTTTAAAAAAAGATTTGAGAAAACACTTTTAATAAACATAAAATTATGGTTACCAAGGGGGAACAAAGAGGTGAAATGAATCAGGAGATTAGGATTGACACATATACACTATTATGTATAAAACAGATAACAAATGAGAACCTACTGTATAGCACAGGGAACTTTACTCAGTGCTCTGTGGTGACCTAAACGGGAAGGAAATCTGAAAAAGAGGGGCTATATGCATCTGTATAGCTGATTCACTTTGCTGTGCATCAGAAACTAGCACAATATTGTAAAGCAGTCGTACTCCAATAAAAATTTTTAAAAAGCAGCTAGAATATCTTAGACAATGACAATAAACATAAAAATTTTTTAAATATATAAAATAAAAGGCTCCTCAAATAAAAGACATTGATGGATAATGTCTTTAACTTCAGTTTGACAAAAACACATTTTTCCTGATGAATGGTTTTTGCATAAAGGAAACATCATTAAATTCTAGGTCTGCAATGTCATGCCTGTGGGGGAAGTAAAATGGCCCAGGCCAAGCCTTTTGCTTTCTTGTGACCTTGTTGGATAAAAGTACAGAGCTTAGGGGGTCCAGGAAAATGGGGAACTAGCATGCTGTTCTGACTGTCTCTTTCAAATCGCCTATGTCTTGAGCAGGCCTATGGGAAGGGTTGGGTCTCTATATCTGTGCTGGATTCTCAAGACTGCAACTAGAATGATCTTTCTAAAATGCAAATCTGAGCATGACATTATCGTGCTTAAAAATCCTTATTAAAACTACACACTGACTTTGGGATAAAGCCCAAGATTCTTAATGTGTTCCTTTATGACTAAGCCCTCACACTCTGGACTCACGTAACACCTCTCTCTTCTTCTCCAAACTCTATGCTCTCATCACACTGAGCTACTTTTAGCCTCCAATGCACCCTCCCCTCACCTCCTGGCATTTCTCTGTGCTGTTTCAACCTCCAAGAATGTCCTCTCTGACTGTTCCCCCACTTTGGCCCTCTTTGCCTGGCTCACATCTACTCACATGTCAGGAGCCAGATCAGGCCTTCCCTTCACCGAGAAGTCTTCTCTGACTCCTAGTTCTGGCCTGAGATGATCACAACACCCGGGCTCATGTCCATCCTGGCACTCCCACCCCAAAACAACCTTGCTTCTTTTTGCATTGGATTCACGTATTTCTCTGACACATCTCAGGGGAAGCACTGCCTATACGGCGCTTGTTGGAGAAACCAGTCGATGAAATTACCAAATGAAGGGTTTTGAGTATAATGTGTCCAAATTGTATTTCTTGGACTTCCCTCCTGGTCCAGTGGTTAAGAACCTGCCTTCCAAAACTGGAGGTGTGAGTTCAATCACTGGTGGGTAATCTAAAATCCCACATGCTGTGCGGCAGCTAAGCTGGTGTGACACAGCTATTGAGCCTACATGCCTCAACTAGACAGCCCACGTGCCACAGTGGAAGATCCTGCATGCTTCAAGCAAGATCCCGCCTGCCCTAAGACCTGATACCGCCAATAATTAATTAATTAATTTAAAAAGACATATATATATGAATGCAATTTCCCTAAGTTTCAGTTCATGGATGTACAGGTAAAAGAGATGACTCCTTGCCATGGAAGCTTGATTTCTGCATTGAATTTTGCCCTAGACATAGGAGTTAAGCTGTGGACAAAAATGAATAATGTACTGGAGTGGGTTCAAAATGAGCTGAAGTTCAGTCATTGAAAGACAATGTCACCATGAACCAGTTGGACCAGCAGTTTCTGAGCCAGAGCATCTGATGTTCCTGCTCCCAGGGCCAGGCCTGGGCTGAGTCCAGAGAGGGGGCATGGGGGGAGTAGCCACAGCTGTGGCAATTTATGGAGCATGGGAGAGGGGGATGAGATCTGCCAATGCTCAGCTTTATTTCTGACCTAATTTTGCTCCATTGTAGCCAGGAGAGTCTTTCGGGGGGTCTATTCCTGACACAGTCTCCAAAGCTGAGCACAGAAAGCCTCAGGGAGCACACACATCCCCTATACTGCACAGAGTTGACCTCAAATATCTTAGTTACCCCAGCTTCTCAATCCCTGATGCCTCAAGTGCCAACAGGGCAAGGCAGTGCAGTCTAGTGGGGAAAGCCCTGATAGAGCCATCAAAGCTTCGACACTGGTCCAGTCTCCTCTAGTTTGGAAGTTATGTCACCTTGTGACAAATCTCCATCCCTCTGAGCCCTAGGGTTTCTCATCTGTAAAATGGGGATAAAGATACCTGCTCTGCCTACCTCAGGGGTTGTCGTGAGGATCAAATAAGGAAATGACTGCGAAGGAGCTTTGAAAACTGCAAAGGGCCATGGAAATGCCAGAGAGAGTGATTAAGAGACAGCAGCTGCCCCCACACTTACTTCAAAGGGGAGAGACAGGGTGGAGAAGGCTGACATGCACTGCTTTTGAAGTGCACAAGAGCAGCTCTCAGCAGAGAAAAAACAGCGTTGCTGCTTAAAAGGCAACTTTCAAAACAACCATTTTCTCTCTGAAGGGAGAATATAGTTGGGAGTACTTCAAAGACTGGGGAAATTTTCCAGAAAAAAAAAAATGACGTTCTCAATCCAACTTTTAGTCAATTCAGAGTTATTAAAAAAAAAAAAACCTTCAGAACTCGTCACTTATTTAAAAAGAATGTTAATGCATTGAAAAATTAAAAACTGTTAACAAGAGGGGCGGACAAGGGCACTGTTTTCCCCCTTCCTGAGGATCACACTGCAGAAGGTGGACATAATGAGTCTGCTCATCGTTCACTGCTTCCCCTGATTAAACATTCACTCCAAGGCTATCCCCCCTATACTGATAAGTTCCACACCAAGAATAAGTCACCAGGAAGAGGCCCTTTTCTCCCTCTATCCATCTCTGACACCTAGTTATCCAGCATGGTGAGATTATTTATTCGGTTTTTCTTTCTCCTTCCTTTAAATATGGCAGCTTACCAAAGATCAACTTCAAGAATCCAGAGCAGAATTACAGTATCCTACCTAAAGGGAAAAAAAGGCATCTCCACCTCCAAGCAAAAGGAGACCCTTCTTTTAAAGCAACTAAATACAAAAATCAGAGAAGCCCCAACCTTAATTCTAGTGGGCAGTGAATAGCAATGCAGAAGGAGTGCCTGGCCGTGATGCCCAGGAGGTCAGCCAACTGGAACTTGGCCAGATTTCTATGGAAATGTGACTCTGCCCTCTTCCCAGCCCTCTGTCCCTTCCTGTTGCAGTGTTGTACTGAGGAATCGGCTTGAGACTGAGGTCCCTAAGATCCTTCAGAAACAAGGTTTCCCCTCAACTTTGTCCTGGAGGGACTGTTCAGGTCTCCGTGGACATAATGGAGATATGATTGCTGGGAGGCCTGCATATTTTCCCCATAGGCTGTACCAATGTCTGTAGATTTTGAGCAAATCATGTACCTCTTAGACACCATGAAAACTCAACTGGATGGTCACATTCCCTACTCTTACTATGCACACCCAGACAGGGGTAAGGGATGAATAGGACAGAGTACAAAAAGACTTCCCTCTTCCCAAAGCAGCGGACTAGAGAGGAAGATTCTTCTGCCTCCACTCCCTACCATATTTGGCTTCAGAGTTTATTTCTGCAAAGCGCTTTGAGAGGAGAAGTTGAAATCTTAATGGTCTAAAGGCAGAGAATGGCAGATGCCAAGAGAAGATTAGTTTGGAGGGGAGGAGAAAGAAGGACCACAAGCAGGGTGATGTCATAGGAGAGAAGAGGCTGTCTGAGCCCCAGCTCTTCTGTCACACTTTTAAGCAACCTTGTTTAATTAAAGTTGTGCTTCATGCTGGCAGGAGAGCAATGCAAGTGTCAGTGTACTTGTCAGGAGCTCCTTTGCCTGGAGCACAGATCGGAACACCCATGGCTGAATGCCAAGCTTCATCTCCAGCACAGATGGGAAGGCCAGGGGTAATTACCCAGTCCTGGCCAGTCGCCTTCCTGGGTTAAATTACAGAAAAGTAGGAGACAGCGGCTCTGTCTGATTCTTATTCAGCATCATTTCCAGGAAAAGAATGAAGACAATCAAGCATGACGCTCTGATTTGGGCAGGAAAGCAGCCCTGAACCTCTCCATGCCATGGACCACTTTGTAGAAAAGGACCACTTTGAGAGATGCAGGCCTGCTGTGAACTGGCCCCACCGTGGTTCACTCTGGTACCCAGCTCTACACATGTAACCATCTCATTGATCCATCTGAACTCTGCAGGGCACATTCCTGAAGAGGTTTTCCTCCAATTTCTGTCTCCAGTTATACTTTGTCCAATCTCCACTTCCCTTCTTTCAGGTATAACTTGGACAAGTTGGGACTTTCTGGTCACCTCCAGTCTAGATTGCAAGTTTTGACTTCCTGTTACTCATTGTAGGCCTGGAAAGACAGAGTAGGGAGGAAGGGGCATAGTCCATCCTCTCACTCACCCTCAGATTTCTTACCTGCCCAGGGGAGGATGTGACCTGCTTCTGGGGCACATCATCCGGTGGTCTGTGTCCCCAGTGCCCTTTGCTCCACATGTTCCCCTGATGTCCACCTTTGAAGCAACAGAACTCAGGCCTCTTCCTCACCCTCTCCATGTTCTAAAAAGACTATCAAGGACCACATCTGTATCCTCTGGAGGCTGCTGGGAAATGAGGATCATCACCCCATCTGCTTTTGGGGCAGACCATTCCATAGTTCCTCCCTGCAGGTGCCTTGGAAAAACCCTTTACTCCAACCTGGAAAAAATCTCTGTGATGCCACTCTCCTCACACCCCAACACCCATTTTGTAGATTAGGAAACTCAGATTGAGTAAGCACACAATACCTGGGGGTCATGAAGATAGCCTACAGGAGAGGGGCTCAGGATGCTTTGCTGAGTGTGCAATTTGTCTGAAGATGGTGTTGATAGACAGCGCAGGTCACCACAAGCAGTTCTGAGAAACTGCTTGGGAAAACTGGTTGGGAAAACTGGTCCCATGCCAAAATGATGACCAGGACCAGCATGTGGCTGACGAAGAGTGAATGTGACCTTGAACTTGCATGAATAGTGATGAGGACAACAAGAAGAAAAATAACAAAGATTTATGGAGCACTGTGTATTGGACACTTGCTGCAACCACGTCTATGCAAATATAACCTGATAGCACCTTGTTTCCAATACACCTTGTTCCTGTTGCTTTTGAGGGATTCTTGGATTCTTCAGTGTGGCGCATTATGGGAACCTGCTGACACTTTCATATGTGGTCAGGAAGCACAAGGAAGTCAACAACAAGAAGGCTGTTTGTGGCCGATGGGCAACAATAAGTTCTTCTCTCTTCCAGAAAGACAAATACCATATAATATCACTTGTATGTGAAATCTAAAATATGCCAAAAATGTACCCAGGGTATGAAATAGACTCACAGTCATTGAGAAGAGTCTTGTGGTTATCAAGGATAAGGGGGAACGGAGGGGATGGACTGGGAGTTTGGGGTAAGTAGATGCAAGCTATTACCTGTAGAATAGATAAACAGTGAGGCTCTATTGTATAGTATGGGAGACTATACTCAATATTCTGGGATAAATGGAAAAGTATATAAGAAAGAATGTATATATGTATGTAAAAGAGTCACTTTTCTGTACAGCAGAAATTAACACAACACTGTAAATCAACCATATTCAATTAAAATATATATATATATATATAAATTTTTTAAATTCTCTTCTCTCATCTCCCTCAGATGGAAAATCCCAAGAGACACTGCTTTGCAGAGGACCCTGGCAGGATTGAGACCCAGTTGGCAATGGTGGTGACCTACTCAAGGACATGAATTTTGGCCCTACCTCCTTCTTGATTCTCTCTGCCCAGGACTGTATGTGGACCTCCTAGTCACCCAGTGCTATTCCCTGCCATTTCTTCCCAAAATAAATTCCCTGCCTGCAAATCTTTGTCTCAGGTTCCAGAAGTGATCCAGACAAAGTTAATCATGTTTAGTCAGTGTGTTCAATGCTTTAATATGGATTGCCTGTTTTAATCCTAAAGTGACCTTATGAGGTCAGCGCCCTTTACCTCTCCCTTGGTGGATCAGGAAAGTGAGATACAGAGCTGAAAATACAGGCAGTAGAGTTGTTTGTCTTAGGTGGCAAGGTAGAGGTTGATGACCCCAGTGAACTGAGTTGAGAACTTGTCCCCAGCCTTGGGTGCTGGGGTTGCTTCTGGGCTCTGACTCCATCACAGGGAGCATGTCCACAGGAAGCCCTGGGATGCTGAGGGAAAGCAAAACCAAAGCCTAGGATGGAGAATTGGAAGGAATGGGTACCTCAGCCCAGCAAACATCCAGAAGACATCTGAGAGCAGTCTTTTCTTCAAGACTATCTACAGGAGATAAAATAGTGTGTTCTGACTCAGTTGGAAAGACAGAACAAACACCATACAAGGAGGCAAGCCTGCAGTCCATGTTAGAGAGCACAGAATGAGCAACCCCGGCAGACAGCAAGCCTGGTGTTGCGAGAGGGAGAGCTCAGGGTGCACAGCCAGCCAGTTCCTGGGAACGCTGCGAGGAGACTCCTATGGGGAGATTCTATCAGCTTAGGATAGAAGCCTAATTTTTGACTAAGATTTGCCTCTTCACTCACCCTCCAAAGACAACCTTGACCATCCTCTGGGGTTCCTCAGAATCCTTCCTGCCGAGAGAGCCACCAGGAGATAAGATTTCACTGGGGCATAAAGGGTATGAGATGCCTTTCTAATCAGGAAAGACCCTGCTGTTTGCCACACGAATAAGGTCCTTAATTTGCTCAGGTAAGTGTAAAGGGGAGATTGGAATCTGTTCTCTGTAGTACTTGGAGCAAGGATGGGTACAAAGAAGAAGCCCAGTAAAAGCTTGGTATGCAAACAGATTATGAGAATGAGTTGAAAATTTATTGGCTTTAAGCTCTCTGTAAGCTCTAGACGGGCTTGATTCCTCAGCTATAATAGCCCAGCTCTGTCCCAAGCCTTCTGTGATGTGCTTGGAGCATCCTCTTGACTTTGAAAGTCACTTCCCTTAAAACCTAGTGAAAGCCTGGAGCTGGAAGCAGAGCGGACATAGGACTGGGCTCAAGACATGGGTCCTTGGGCCTGATGAGTAGATTGTCTGTGGCCTCTTGGGAGTTCTGAGGGCTGAGTGGATGACGAGCTTCCTGGACAGAGCTGGGTGATCATGTCTGTGCTCCACCCACAGACAGATCAGGCAGAAGGGACATCAAGGGCAGACAAGGCTTTGCTCTTGGTGTGTGAGTTCACACATATGGAAGAGGGCTGGAAGGGGCCATTACCTACACCAGTTCCTCAGAGAGAAGAGGAAATGGGCTGGAAAACAGGCAGTTTAGGGAGGAATTTAAGGAAAGGCATGAATCAAAATCCAGTCTTCCCATTCTTTCAAAAGTCATCCAAATTACCGGAGACACAGCTCTCTCTCTCTGCTTCCCTCCCCTAACCCTACTGACTGTGTACAATCTTTGAGTGGCCTCTGGCTGTAGGTGAATTTTATCCCAGTATCTCAAAGAAGAGGCTGTCTGGAAACTCCAGGGAAGGAGGAATGAATAATAATGGCTTTAGGGCCACAAGCTACCCTAACTCCAGCCCAAGAGCTCTCAGGAAGAACAGGAAAGAGCCTCAGCAATCAAGCAGCATGGACTGGAGAGAAGCTGTCTTAGACTAAGAAGATGCCCAGGAGTGTCGGGCCCCTTTCATTCTCACTAGGACAAGGGGAAAGGAAATGTACTTGAACTTGGCGTGGTTCCCTCCGTCCCTACGGCCATCTCCTGGCATGGATGTGACAACTTCGCCTGGTTCTCCTACTTCCTTAGTGACCCAGTCCAATCCATCTCCATACAGCAGCCGGAAAGAAACTTTTTATGCTCAGATGGTGTTCATCTGAGTGTGCCCCCAAAAGTCAAGTGCAGACGCTACACCATAGTCTGTGAGGCTCTGCCTCATGGGACCCATACCTCTCCCTCTAGCCTCATTCAACTTTTCTACCTCTCATTTACCGCATCCCACACATGCTGCCTTTATTTCAGTTTTCCAAACACAACACAGCTCCTTTTTTCCTGCCTCTTGAGTATTTGCCCCTGCCATTCTCACTTCCCCGAGCCTGTGCCGACCCCCCTTACCATTCTTCACATAGCTGCTCTTTCTCATCCTTCAGGGCTCAGTGTGAAGTCACCTCCTGGGGGAACTCCCCTGACCTCTCTAACCGAAGTCAATCCTGGGTCTGGGTACCTGCAGATTCATTCTGATACTCTGCATCATGGACATGGGGACAGGGGAGGCTGACACCTGCAAGTGGTGTTTTCCGTCTTGAATGTTTGCCGGCCTCTGGCAGCCAATGGGAGGCCCTGACAGAATGTCGGAGCAGGAGGATGCCTTTCTCTGTGCCTCAGGTTATATCTCTGGTAGTTTGGCTGTCTTTGGAGCCAACTGTAAGACTTTGAAGTGTGTTAAGCAGAGTAAGGGGCGCCATCAGTTTATTTTTTAAAAAGATCACTATGATTGCCCTTTGGAAAACATGTTGAATTTGGGGAAACGATTTAGGAGGAAGTCCAAGTGAGAAATGATGATGGCTTGGGCTGCGGTGATTGCAACTCAGACAGAGAGAAGTGGACAGATTAAAGTTGTCTTTGCAGGAAGAATTGCCAGAGCTTGGTGACTATTTGGATGTGGTACTTGAGAGAGAGCTATGATCAGGAATGACTTCTAGGTATCTGACTTGAGCAACTGGCTGGATAGAGATGCTATCTATTATGATGACAAAAACCAGGATGGAACAGATATGGTTCTGTTCACAGGGAAAACATATTTATTCCTCTGATCTGTTTTCCCCATCCTGTAATACCTTTTATCTATGTAAGCAACCTACTATCTATTACCTAGGTATCTATTTATTATTTATCTGGTGTTTATCTATCAATCTTATCTTAAAGTTTGCATTATAGCGTATATACTATGCTGTGATTTCACCTTCCTATTGTTCACTGCTATTATACAGATATTCACTTGCATTCTATATTGACTTTATATTTTGTCCCTTTGCCAAGTTTTATAAACTAGATTATATAAGTTTTCTTGGTGTGTGAATTAAGGTTTTCTACGTGAACTATAACATTGTCTGCGGAAAAGACTGATTTACCTCTTTGTTCGCATCTTTGTTACTTTATGTCTATATCTTGCCTTATTACAATGGTTAGAACCTCCAATACAATGTTGAATAGAAGTGATGAGAGACTATCTTTGCCTTGATACCAATGCTGGAAAATATTGAATATTTCATCATCAAGCACAACGTTTAGCTCTAGGATATTTTCTGTAGATGCTTTTCATCAGAATGGGACAATTTTCTTCTTTACCTAATTTCTGAGAATTTTTATCATGAATAGTTGTTGAATTTTGTCAAATATTTCATTCTATATCTATTGAAATAATCACATTTTCCTTTTATTTTGTTAACATGACAAATTATTTTTGAAATACTAAGCCAATTTACATTCCTGGGATAAACATCACTTGGCTAAAGTGTATGACTATTTTTATACAGTGCTGGATCTAATTTGTTAATATTTTGTTGAGGATTTTTTTTATTAATTTCTATTTTTTTCTTTTTAAATGTGTGTGATAGTCAGAGCTAATTTGTGGTTTTTGGGGGGGGGGGTCTCTGTAATATTTCAGCAGTATAATAAAGGCTCTTCATCCTGATTATGTCCAAATTTGAATGTCTCTGAACATTGTGGGGCTTCAAGTACCTCTGTACAGCTTGTCTCTTGAAGCATCTGCTCCAAGCTGGGCATTTCAAGTCCTTACTGTGTGTTGATAGCCATCCCTCCAAGACTTGTCAGCAGTTTCAAACCTCCATATCTGCCTCCTCAGTTCAATGATAAAGGTCCCTCCACTATCGTAGGGGAAGTGTTCCCAGACAGAAAGCTGGTGAACTTGAGTTCAGCTCTTGCTGAGTTTCCCCTTCTGTCAGGGATTATGTTTCTACTCTGTCTATTGTCCAGTGTTGTAAATAATTGTATGTATTTGTTCATTTTTATGGATGACAGTGGTGATGATGCTGTTGGTCTAGTTTTTGTAGATCACTCGGTTGTTCTTTTTAATCTAGAAACAGAGGCCCTTCAACTCAAGGACGTTTCCTTAATTTCTTCATTGATGAATGTCTCCCTTTCATTTTCTCTGCGCTCTTTTTTGAGACTTCCTGTTCCTAGATTCTGGATGTCTAGCATTCCTAAAATGTTCCATTATTTTTCCTTGATTACATCATTTTGTTTCTGCTTTCACCTACTTTTTGGGAGGTATATTTAGCTTTATCTTCTGATCCTCCTTTTGGGCTTTTTATATTTTGTCACCATATTTTAAATTTTCAGGATTACATTTTTTCTCCCTGAATATTAATGTGTATAGCCTCCTCTTCTTTTGTTTCATGAGGATAATCTTTACCAGCTGTCAGATGGTATTAATGATAGATTTTAAAAATATTTTTGATTCTTGCATTTCATCCAAGTTGCTTTTTCTGCTATTTGTTTTGAGTTCTATGTTTCAAATTAGAGGACCTCTTCGGTTTTCTGGTGATCCTTAATTATCCACCTATGTTTATGATTAGGAAACCGAAAGTCTGATTGGGAACTCTGTAAATGACTGGGTCTTTTCTATTATGGATGCCACATATGGGCATGTGTACTGGTTGAACTTTTCTTTGGGAAGCTTCAATTCCACTGGGTTTAGGTCTGTCCTCCGAGGCTGGTCAAAGTCTTCAGAGAAGATTCTTCTGATGTGCTTGGAAGGTCAAGTTGTGCTGCAAGAGTCCTGGGAGAGGGTAAAAGGGGTCTGGCAGTCTCAACATTCAGTATACAAGCTTGCATGAAAGCCCTCTTGTCTCTTTCTCTTATGACAACCTTGCCCTCACTCAGACCTGATGCCCTGAAGGCAGAAACCTTCTCTTCTCCTCTCTTTGCAAAATAAGCTACCAGTATTCTGGAATGGTGGAGAAGGGGTGGTTTTCCACCTTCCTGGAGTCAGAAAGATCTAGAACAACTTTTATCCTGTGTCATTTTCATTCCCACTCCCAGGTGTACCCGGACCAGCAAGTCCTGAGCCTTTTGAGAACTTAGGGTTGAAAACTGGTGTGCTTTACAGCTCTGCTCATTGTAGCCTTTAAATTCCACTTTCTTTATGCTATGTCAATTGTGAATTGTACACCTGCAATCCAGCTTCCAAAAATGTTGTTGGTATCACTCCTTTTACAATCTCTTTGTCCTTGAATGTGTATGCCTTTAATTTTTTAAACATCATTTTAGTAGAGTTTTGTAGAAGACTGTATTTTTCCAACTGACAGATAAAATGATGGCTTGATACCTAAGACTAGAACTGGTAGCCCACAGTTACCAATGAGAAGCAAGCATGCAGAATTGCCAGGTTTTCCAAAAATATGCAGTGCTAAGATGAATATAAACATTTTCCCCAAGCTCCACTAGGAAGCCTTAAATTTGAAAGTTTTTTTTTTTTTTTTTTTTTAAAGAGCAGTGTTTACCCACTATAGGTAGAAAATATAGGAACATGAAATGGTACAGGCTGTTTATTTACAGCCAGTTGTCTTCTCAAATGTTCAAAAAACCTTGGGAAGCAGAGACACAGCAGATTTCCTAAGGGAGCAAGCATTTGGGACCTATCTGATAGCCCATCTAACTATAGGTGAGCCCTTGTCTCCTGTGTTCACCCACATTCTGAGCTTAATACCTCCCAAATCCCTCTCTGGATCTTGGTTGCAGCTAACTCAACTCAGACCCAGCAGGAAGTTGTTTTTTCATCTTTGCAGCTGGTTGATGGAAGAAGCATTCCAGTGTCTAGGTTAACTTATTCAGGGCTTTGTGACTGGCTATGTTCTCAGCTACAGCCATCAGCCTCTATTCATTTGGGTAACTACAGTAGCCATCAGCTATTTCTGGAAGCCTTGAGAAGACAGTATTTCTCTAAGACCTCAAACACTCTTTCCATGATCTTCAACCCTTAGAATATGGGAAAGGGCCTTAGATGGGAAATGGACCATCATATCAAGGTGTCCATGTCTCCCCATTAGGAAAGTAAGCCTCCCCCTGGTGCTATACCCCCAGAAACTATAACCTACCTCATCCTCCCAGGGGCTTCCTGCACCCAGCCTCCCCAGCACCATTCTCTCTAGGACACAAGCCTGACATACACACTCCATCTGCCTCCGGCCTCAGAAATCCATGGACATGGACAGGTTATCTCAGTCCTGCCCTGCCCTTAGGTTTACCCTTAGGGAACACCAGCAAATATAGAAAGGGTTACACAGAGGACATTATCAGGTAACATTTTTTTCTGTAGGTTGAGATTTCAATTTGACTCTGTCTTCAGCTCTGTGTTATGATGCGGCAATGTCATGATCACTTCACAGCCATGGAAGAAATTATTTTCACTGGCATCTTTCATTTCTGATCCCCTCATCTTCATGTGTCTGCCTGCTGACAAACCAGAGCTGTCAGAGCCACCTGTCACTGTAGGGGGAAAAATACCTTTTTGACAACTGTATCTTCCTCCAGAAGATACCCTTTGTACCCAATATCTGCTTCCCAAACTGTGTTTGTGACACTCACTTCTGTTATTTCAAAGGGACTCATGAAATACTCCAAAAAGGAATCTCAAACCCAATTAATTTAAATTCATTTTTGTGTTGAAAGTGCAACATGACATATTTAGGAGGAAGTGTGTGCATCATGAAGTTAAGCAATAGGAGTGCCTTGTTGTAAAGAAATAGCCTCCCACATTAAATGCAAACTCAGGAGCCTCCAAGAACCTAGGCAGGGAAGGGCACCAGGAGATGGCGCACTGCATTTGGGGTAGGAGTGAGTAAGGAATGCACACATGTGTGCTCAGTCACTAAGTCGTGTCCGAGTCTTTGCAACCCTAGGGACTGTATCCCACCAGGCTCCTCTGTCCATGGGATTCTCCAGGCAAGAAAACAGGAGTGGGTTGCCACTTCCTTCTCCAAGGGATCTTCCTGACCCTGGGATCAAACCCGTGTCTTCTTCATTGGCGGGCGGATTCTTTATTACCGGGCCACCTGGGAGGAACTTGAGTGGGAAATACTTGGTTCTGAGTCTGATGTTAGCTCAGAATTAGTTCTCTCTAAGCTGGTAGAGAGATTTGTCTAGGTGGAAAGAAAGAAAGTGAAAATGGTTCAGTCATGTCTGACTCTTTGCAACCCCATGGAATTCTCCAGGCCAGAATACTGGAGTAGGTAGCCTTTCCCTTCTCCAGGGGATCTTCCCAGCACAGGGGTCGAACCCAGGTCTCCCACACTGCAGGCAGATTCTTTACCAGCTGAGCCACAAGGGAAGCCCATGTGGAAAGAAATTCTTCTTTTTATTTCCCTTTAAATGACACCACCCAATGGTAATAACACCCTGCCCTTCTCCCTGCCATTTTCCTCTTCCCCTTGAACAACATGCCAAAGCCACGTCGGTCCCCAGGAGTCCTCTACGGGATGACAGATTCTAACCTTGCATGCTTAGTCCCCTGATTCCTGAGTCGAGTTTCTTTTGTTCCTTTGTTGACTTTTGTTTTAATAAAGACCAACAGAAAATAAGAGGAATTCTTTACAGAGGAAACATTCAGTGGGGAATTTCTTGTTCTCTGAGTTCAATAGCAACATTTTGGCTTTAGATATGGGGTCGTGGGCAATGCATATGCATTGTCCCTACCACCTGCAGGATTCCATAGGCCAGTCAAAGACTTCTGGCAAAAAAGAAATGTATAAATCTGCCACAGCCTTGAATGTGTGGAAGAGTGTCATCAGTGTAACAGAAATGACAAAAAAATCTATGGACAATAGGCTATAGATGTGACTGGATTGTTGCAACTCAAAATGATGAGGGAGAAAGCTCTAGCAGCAGTAAGTTCAGTACTTCCCAGGGGAGCCCCACAGGGTCTCCCAGCTTGAGTTTGGCTGTGGAGTGATAATCAGAATCATTTGTTAGCGGACTATCTACAGCAGTGATTCCCAAATTGTTTTGAGTCACATACTCTACACTTGAAAAAATTAAGCATACATCCACAGTTTACATATTTTTTATTCGTAAACTACATACACATACTCATTAGTAAATATCTCAACACAATTTATATTTAGGTGAGATTAATTATTAATACTCATGAGTGAGACTTCATCTTCCAAGCAGTCTTCATGATAGTTTGAACTCCAGGGGCAAAATTTTTTATCACATCTTATAAAATTATAATTATTTTCATCACATAGTGTCAATAAAAGTATAAAAGTTAGATGTATCATCTTGCTATTCTCAAGTTGTTTACTAGTGCTGGTATTTTAAAATTCTCTTTCCTATGCCAGAATTTTTAATCACTTAACCATTTTGAAAGGATTAGGTTTTTTAAATGGAATATATTATCCATGAATCTCCTTAACCAAGAGGTTACAAACTGCAACTCATCACAAGACAATCAAATAAGCAAATAAGTGGATTAAGAAACTCTTAGACTTACCCAGGAATGACAATCCATATATTAAAATTAATGTTTTACTGTCTTTCATATTTGAGATAAAATTCATGTCAGTAAAAGTTCTAAGCATCTCTTTGCACACTCAGTGGATCCACGTGCACAATGCTCAGCCTCCCCACCCCTAACTAGCACCCACTGATGTGTTATCCAGGCCAGTTATCCTTAGGCCTTCCTGAGTCACAAAGAGGTTGGCTGCAGCATCTGTACCCTGGCTGGCCCTGAGGCCACAGTGTGGGTGCCGGAGGAAGAGGAGAAGAGAGACGGGACATACATCAACCTCCTCAGCAGGCCAACGGACAGAAATGGAGACAGAGTAAAATACAGTAAAGTGCTATGACGAGGGTCAAGAACAACTTTGCCTAACACAGAGGTCAAACACCTTGCGGAACACAGTGGTGGGAATTTACACAGCGATAGGAAACACGAACCTGCTTGTCTGCCCAAGCTCAACACCAGAACTCCCCCCAAGGCCTGGCACACAGCGGCACAGGGTCTCTTGTGTGCCGTATGTACCAAACAGCTTTGTCTTTCACTCATAAGCATGAAAAGTCCACCAGGCTTTTAAGAACTTAAAGGAAAATCAATAGCATGAAAGAGAAAGCCACAATGAACCAAAACAACAACTAATTAAAGAAAGCAAGGAAAAGAAAGCAATTTTGAAAACTATACATCTTACCTGAATACTTAGAATCATTTGAGAAAATATTTAAAAAGAGCAATCAGAGAGCAAAAGGACTATTGAAAATTTGTGTTCTGAAAATTGAAATAAAAATTATACATCAGGCAGAAAAAAAGAATTAATATAAATGAAAACCAAAATAGTGGTGAAAAGATAAGGAAATATTACATAGCAAAAACAGATGGAAAAGAAAAAAGTAAAGATTTTTTAAAGTGAAGGGGAAAAACTGGATCCAAAGTTCTTTCAGTGGGAATCCCAATAGAGAGATCAAAGTCAATGAAGATGAGGAAATCATCAAAGAAAAATGACGGAATAAAAAGGAACAAAACTGGGTCATTTGTAGAGATGTGGATGGACCTAGTGACTGTCATACATAAAGAAGTAAGTCAGAAAGAGAAAAATAAATACCATATATTAATGTATATATGTGGAATCTGAAAAAAAAAATGGTGTAGACAATCTTATTTACAAAGCAGAAATAGAGACAGAAACAGAACAAACATAAGGTTACCAAGTGGGAAAGCAGGGGATGGGATGATTTGGGAGATTGAAACTGACGTATATGCAGTATTGATACTATGTACAAAGTAGAGGACTAAATGAGAACCTACTATGTTATAGCACATGGAATTCTGCTCAATGCTCTGGGTGACTTAAATGGGAAGAAAATCCAAAAAAGAGGGGATGTATGTTTATGTATAGCTGATTCATTTGCCATACTGATGTAACATTGAAAAGCAACTAAACACCAATAAAACTTTTTAAAAATAAAATTTTGAAAATGATGAAGTTCCATCCAGACATGATGGTGTAAGTCTACTTTCCCTGTCTACTCTATGCTAAGTGTAACCCTGGAAATGAAGCAATTAACAACCAGAGCAGAACTCTGAAAAGTGGCAACAGAAAAAAGATGAATTGTTTTGGGGCTTTAAGACATGAGTAACAATTCAGAGGCAGGGCATCTTGCTTGGCCACACTCAACATAGGAAGGCTGCCCAGATCAGGCATTTCCCAGCCCCATAACCTCACCGTAGAAGGCAACCTAGGTAGGTTCATTCTTCCCCCTGACCCAACAAGATCCCCTCTGACAACATAAATGAAGCCCAACACAACTGGCCAGGGGCCAGGGGAGGCACTCTCTTTCCTCCCAGGCCTGAGATTCCTCTTTTCTACAAAGAGATATAAGAGTCAGCAGGAGCACAGTCACATCAGATAGCTTCATCTAGGAAGAATCTTTGTCCCCATGAGCCCAAAACTTTCCTCCCTTACTCATAGACTGCCAGGAATGGGAAGTGGGTGAGGAAGTGAAGGGTGAGTGGGCACTGATAGAAGGAAGAATCCCATCATATCCCCACCTCCCTGCCCCCCACTTAGAGCAACCTGGTGATCCCACTTGGGGAATCTCCTGCCTTCTAAAGGCAGCACCAGCAAGGACCAGTGATAACCCCAGTGGCACTAGATACACTCTGCAGACCAAAATAGCACTAGAAAGCGTTTGATTGATTAGTTTGCCTTTTGAACCACAGCCCACAAAAGTAAGCCCAAACCAGCATATTAAACCTAAACAGAGTGACTGACACCTAGGTAAAGAGGAGAGAGGGGCTGAAAAAGTCTTTGACGAAATCATGGCTGAAAACTTTCCAAATTTGGTGAAAGACACAAACTTATAACAACAAGATGCTAAGTAAACCTCAAAAAGGATAAATCCATGCCAAGATACACCATAATTAAATTTTTTTAAGTAAAAATGAAGGAAAAATACCTTTGAAACAGTCATAGGGAAAGATCACATTACCTATAAGAGAACATTCATTTGAATGACAGCAAATTTTTCATTTGAAATCAAGGAAGTTAGAAAGAAGTGGCACAATACTTTCTGAAGTACTGAAGAAAAATAATTGCAAACTACAAATGCAACATCTGTTGAAACTGTCCATTCAGAAATGAAGGGGAAATAAAATCATTATCAGACAAAGGAAAATTTTCAAAGTTTATCATTAGCATACATCCTTAAAGATTTGGCTAAAGAAATTTCTTCAGAGGGAAAGAAAACAAGAAAAGAAGGAATGTTGTAGTCTCAGGAAAGGAGAACAATGAAAAGAGAAGAAACATGGTTACATCTAATAAATATTTTTCTCATGAGTTTTATTAATTGTAATTGATGTTTGAAATAATAATTATATTAATAACAGAATCTCATGCCCAACACAATGATATTTAAAAGTGGATAAGGTAACATGATCTAAATGGTAGTGAGGTTTCCACATTTCAGTGGAAATGGTAAAAGGTGGGTACCAGTTGTGGTAGACTAAATCATGACTCCCATTGATGCTCTTAATCCCCAGAACCCTGAATTGTCACTTTATATAGTTAAAGAGACTCTCTAAATGTGATTAAGTTAAGGTTCTTGAGATGGAAAGATTATCTTGTATTATCTAGGCAGACCCAATATAATCACAAGGATTCTCATTGTAAAGAGGGAGGGTGATCACAGTCAGAGACAGAAGATATAAGGGTAGAAGCAGAGGCCAGAGAAGAGAGAAGTTGCTACACCACTGGCTTTGAATGTGCAGGAAGGTGTCAGCCAAGGAATGTAGTCATCTTTAGGGATACATCTTTATAACTCTGGATTTGGCAATGGTTTATTAGATATGATACCAAAAGGACAAGTAACAAAAGAACAATAAATATATTGTATATCATCAAAATTTAAAATTTTATGCTTCAAAAGACCATGTCAAGAAAGTGAAAAAGACAACCTAAAAATGGAAGAACCTATTTTCAAATTATATATCTAATAACTATTTAGTATGTAATATATATATAAAACTCAACAACAAAGACACAATTCACTTAGGAAATGCATGAATGACTTGAATTAGACATCTTATCACTCCAAGACAGTACCAACTGTTTTGATGACCAACAAGTACATGAAGTACGTGCTTCCCTGCTGGCTCAAACTGTAAAGTGTCTGCCTGCAACACTGGAGACCTGGGTTCGATCCCTGGGTTGGGAAGATCCCCAGAGAAGGAAATGGCAACCCACTCCAGTACTCTTGCCTGGAAAATTCCATGGACAGAGTCTAGTGGGCTATAGTCCATGGGGTTGCAAAGAGTCGGACACAACTGAGTGACTTTACTTACTTACTTACTTAATTAAGTACATGAAAAGATGCTCAACATCATCAGTCACTGTTGTTGCTATTCAGTCACAAAGTTGTGTTTGACTCTTTGTGACTCCATGTACTGCAGCATGCCAGGCTTCCCTGAACTTCACTATCTCCTGGAATTTGTCTGAGTTCACATCCACTGAATTGGTGATGCCATCCAACCATCTCATCCTCTGCCTCTCTCTTCTTCTTTTGCCTTCAGTCTTTCCCAGCATCAGGGTAGTTTCCAGTGAATCAACTGTTCGCATCAGGCAACCAAAGTATTGGAGCTTCAGTTTCAGCATCAGTCCTCCCAATGAATATTCAGGGTTGATTTTCTTTAGGATTGACTGATTTGATTTCTTTAGAGTTCAAGGGACTCTCAAGAGTCTTCTCCAGCACCAAAATTTGAAAGCATCAATTCTTTGGAGGTCAGCCTTCTTACATCACCTGATTGGGGCCAACCAGCATCCAGACTCAAACACCACTGAGAATTGTCATGTAACAGCAATTGAAAGTCCCAATTGGGAAAAGGTTCCAGGCAGTCCATCCATCCCTTCAGTGAGACTTCTAAATTGAAGTTTTGGGGGTTCCCACTTATAATCCCAGCCCACAAGCTGATATCATCATCAGTTTGTGAGCAAATTGCAGCTCTGGTTTCACACTAATCTCTTTTACAATGCTGTTTGTTTTGTCTTGAGAGCCAAAGGATTTTGTTAAGCCCCGGGTGTGGTTAGCCAGACCTCTTCTGGGAGCTCAAGAATTCCAAGACCAGGGGCTCAAGAATTCTAAGACTCGCTTCCTATCTCATCTGTATTGCCACTCATCTTACTTGTGCCCTTGTGAGCAGGCACATAGTCAGGGCAGTGTCCAGGCAGATCAGAAGCAAGGGCAGAGGTCTGCTCTGCTTTCTTGTCTCTGAAGCCTGAACAAGACTACTTCCACTTAATTTCCCTAGCACTGCTTAATAAGCCTAATAAGTTTAGGCTACCTTAAAATAATGGAAATGTTTTGAATCTGGTAGAAGTGATGGTTGCACACTATGATAGTACTAAGTATACCTGGATCATGCACTTTAAAATGGTTAACTCTGTTATGCAAGTGTCACTTTAAGGAAATGGCCAATCTCATCCTTATGGTTTTATACTCTATGATTCTGTTTACACAATATTTTTGAAATAAAAAAGTTTAGAAATGGAAGATAGATTACAGGTTGTAGAGGGAGAAGTATAGATGGGAAACAGGTAGTTATAAAAGGAATCCCTGTGGCATTGAAACCATTTAGTATCTCAATTGTGGTGGTAGGTACGCAAGCCAACACAAAAATGATAAAATTGTATTGAACACAACTCACATATGTGCACACACATACACACAAGTACAAGTAAAACCAGGGAAATCTGAAAAAAATTGGTGGATTGTATCAGTGTCAGTATTTTGAGTGTGATATGAGCCTATAGTTCTGTAAAATGCAAGAGGAAACTGGGCATACAAGACATCTCTTTGTATTACCTAAATTGCATATGAATCTATGAAAACCACAGTTGTAGGTATTGAGATATATATTCTTGTGATGAGGGGATTTAGATGATAAACAATGAACAAATAAACACATATAATAGGGAAATGCAAGATATGGGGGCTACGGACACAAGCACTCATGCATGAACAAAATCAAGTATTTCAAGCCATTTTCTATTCCCATGGAGCTGGAATTCATATACATAGTACATGATATATACTATTTTTTCTTGATTATATAGTGAATATTAACTATGTACTGGGAATAGGGCTTCCCTGGTGACTCAGATGGTAAAGAATTCACCTGCAATGCAGGAGACCTGGGTTCGATCCCTGGGGTGGGAAGATCCCCTGGAGGAGGGCATGGCAATCCACTCCAGTATTCTTGCCTAAAGAATCACCATGGACAGAGGAGCCTGGAGGGCTATGGTCCCTTGGGTCACAAAGAGTTGGACACAACTGAGTGACTAAGCACACACACATAGTGGGAATAAAATTGAGTGTTTTATCCACATCATTTTAGTTAAACCAGACATGAGGTAAATATTAAATAAAATATTATTATCATGTTCCAAAGATTTGTGTTTAGTTACAAGAAGGCATTTTCTCAGATTTCCTCTGAAAGGTATTAGGACAATTAATAATGGCACCATCTCAAAATTAGCTTAAAGATCAAAGGATCATTGCTAGGCACAGAGAGCAACTGTGCTTCTCCTCTATTGCGGAACTCTACAACTCTACAGTAAAGGGTACCTCTTTCAAGAACCAGGCAGTTTATGATGCAAATATCAGCATAGCATTGGCTTCCTGGTCATGATAAGGGGTGCCAACAGTGCATGCTTCTCAGAGGTCACCTTTTCACTTGTCCAGGTTCCAAGCCGAAGAGCACCATGTAAGGACTCCCTTCTATCAGCCATCTTCCAAAGTGCATCTGCCATCTAAAGAACACACAGCCATGGAGTAATACTAGGAGATGCAAGGGAGGAAAATGTGTTTGTGCTTAGAAGCTATGAATTGTATTTGGAACTCAAAAGCAGACTACGCAAGCCATGTAGAAAACCATATAAAGTAACTGGAGATACTATGTTATTATGTTAGTTAACATAATAGTGGCACCTAACAAATAACAGCATTTAACTAAATTTTCAAACTGAAATATCCAATAACAGCATTGAATCAAATTATAAACAAATGAAAGCTAATGTTGCAATAGTTATTTCACTCAAAATATTATATGTGGCAATATAATAGGAAACAAAGAATAATTACACAAAATGATAAAGGAGCAATCTAGAAATAAGATACACCAATCATGAACTATCAACAGAGATTCTGTTACGGAAGTTGAATGATTAAGAGAATGAAACTTCATAATGGTTAAATGAAGGCAGACATATCCTCTACTAATAAAGAAGAAAGAAATTTGAGACAAGGCAACAGTTTTAAAACTTTTTCTTTCTCAACTACAGCAACTTGCAGTAGTATAGTAGGTACCAACACAAATCATGTTTGCAGGGGAGGATTGGGACAGGAAGCCAAGAGGTGAGGGGGAATAGCAGCCTTGCAGTGTTTTCATGAAGATTAAATGAGGCCATATTACTTACTCATGTGTCTAGTTTACTGCTTAACACATAGTATACATTTGTGTTTGTCAGTATAGCATACATAATGCTTTAGTAACAAACTCTAAAGTCTCAGGGTCTTAATATGAAAAGGTTTATTTATTCCTCAGATAAATTGTAATGCAGGTCTGGTAGCCCTCGTCCATCTTGTAGCCAAAGCACACAGAATATGTGATCTCAAGGTCAGTGCAGCAAGGAAAGAAAGGTTGAGAAAATTTTGTAAAATTTTGTAAGTGCGAGCCAGGAGCCAGCTCATAACATCACTTCCATCCTCATCCCACTGGTCACAGTTCTGTCATGTGGCTCTAAACCAACTGCAGAGGAAGGTGGGGCTGTGATCTTCCAGTGTATCCAAGAAGAAAAAACAGTACGGAGAACACAGATCACTACAGTGCCATGCTATTCAGTAGATGGGCACCCTGCTCTCTGGCTACAGCTCCTATGTCAAGTGCTATTACTTTTAAAACCTTAAAAATATGACAACAACTCCCAACCTTTGCTGCCAAGTGCTGGCTGCTTTGTATTGTTTCAGTTTTCAAAGCAACCCTATTAAATACATTTATAACTTATTATTATAAATCAAGACACAAAGATGTAGAAATTTCCTGAAGTTACAAGTTAGTACATATTTGTCTTAATACCAGTACTTCTATCAAAAAGTGGATGTGCCCTCCACGTGGCCGGGCAGCCCTAGCACAGACCCATGGCAGACGCCAGCCTTCCCACCTCTGGCTGGTACACAACAATTGGCACGTTCATAGAAAGCTTCCATCCATGGTAATTTTTTCATTGATTTACTGGCTCCATTAAAAATATTGTTCCATAATGGTCAAGTCCAGAGGATGTTGCACTTCAAGAGAAAACTGCCCTAAATAAAAACAAATGATACTAGAATCTCTTCTCTCCCAATGAAACGATTCTCCTGTATTTTGTTCTCCTTGTGAGCACACCGAAAAAGCTTCTTCGGTCTATTATTTCCCAATTACCTCCTCTAGTGTTAGCTGAGAGAAGAGAAGGAAGATGAGATCATGAGGCTCATAACATTTGATCTTTTCCAGGCTTCAGCAAACCTGTGAATCACTTTCATAAGCTCAATCAATATCAGGTGTCACCTGGTGGCAGGTAAGGGCAATTCGATAGCTTTTCTAATACCTTGCAGGCATTGATTTCCCCACATATCAGGAGAGAGGAGACTGAATAGGGGATGGAGGAGCAGGAAAAGGCAGAGCAGCTCTGGGGCTCTGCAGGATGGCCCCAGAGATCCAAGAGCTCACATCTGCCTTGACTGTGCACTGATTTCCCAGCCTCTCCCAGCCAGGCCTGCTGCCCTCAAGCCTGCCCAGAGCCACCAGCCAGGAGCACATGGGTGAATGTCCGCCTAGATCTCGCATTCACCAGCTGAAATAGGGCAGTTCTTCCGCTTTCTCTATTTTAAAGGGCTGAGCACCCCAGATGGCATGACTAAAAACTGCTCTCGGAAGATGTGAAGTGGAAAATATGGTTCTCGAAGTCTGGTCCCCAGCCAGCAGCATCAGCATGACTTGGGAAGTTGTTGGAAATGCAGATTATCAGGCCCCAGCCCAGGCCTACTGGATCAGAGTCTCTCTCTGGAGGTGGGACCCAGCCGTCTGTGTTTTAACAAGCCCAAGAAGATATCCATGCACCACAACATTGATTCTACCATTGGTTCAGTGGTAGAATTCTCGCCTGCCACATGGGAGGCCCAGGTTCAATTCCCACCCAATGATTTGTGATGTTTTGTGGGCTTCCCTGGTGGCTCAGGAGTAAAGGATTCACTTGCCAATGCAGGAGACCTGAGTTTGATCCCTGGGTCAGGAAGAGTCCCTGGAGAAGGAAACGGGCACACACTGCAGTATTCTTGCCTGGGAAGTAATCCCATGGACAGAGGAGCCTGGGGCGCTACTGTCCATGGGATCACCAAAGAGTTGGACATGACTTAGCAACTAAACAACAGCAAGAGTTTAGAATCACTGTACCAAATGACACTGTAAGAGAGGCTGAGCTTTCCATTTCCCTGAAGTGAAGAGCAGGGCAAGGGGGAGTTATGGACCATCAGGATGGGAACCCAGGTTCCATCTGGAAGTTTGGACTGGTTTATTTGGCACCACCTTTTGCTGCTTCCTCTGGGCAGCTGACCAGGCATCCTGGAGCTGGGAGGGGTGATCCTCTGAATCGCAGAGTGGCAGCTGTGATGCAAGGCTGAAGCCCAGCGTGTAAGAGCAGCACAGTAGCCGTGGCTGGGAGACACCTTTGCAGGGCATCAGGGAGAGCCGCATGGGCCGGGCAGTGCCACATGGGCCGGGCAGTGCGAGGCACTTCTCAGCTGAGGGTAACCCACTGCTCTGAGAGGGTGTGGGCTGAGGGCCTTGAAAGTCCACCAGTGTAGATGTTACTGAACTGAACTGCAAATACACCCAGCTCAACACAAGCAGGCTTACTACTCAGGCATGCTTCTTCCCTGAGAAAGGGTAAAGGCAAAAGAATGTGCTCATCCTTCATCATGTATCCTCAGATTCTGTCCTGATTCCCTGCCTCTCCCCCACCCCCAGGCCTGGCCCCCTCTCCCCTGGTCCAGTACAGGAGCTTCCTACAGGGCTGCCTCCTCCAGTGTGCTATCCTGCAGCCATTCTCCATCCAGAGCTAGAGAGAGGTATCTCTCATCTGACTGTGCCTCCTCCTTGCTTAAAATCTTTCCCCAGCCTCCCACTGCTTCAGGGGGAAATCTCCCTCCCTCACTGGCATATTCGTCATTGGTACTTGACTGCTGGCCCTCTCCAGCATCCCCTCCTTCCACTTCCTTGCCAGGGCCCCGCCGGGCAGGGAAAAGCATTTTCAGTATCAGGAATGCTGCTCCATCATTCCATTGTTACTTAATTTCCACTTCTTTCAAATATTCAGATTGAGGTCCTTTCATCCAAAGGGTCAGAACTGCTTGCCCCATCTGCACTCTCACATTAGCTGGACACATCTAACTCAGCCCAAATCACAGTTTTGAAATGTGTTTGTCTTCTGCCTCCCCCAACAGACAGTGAGAGACAGTGCAAAATAAACTTCCTGGTGATGCTCTCCTGAAACCACTAGCATTTTTGTGTGTTCACCCCGTTAAGACACCAAAAATTTTTGATAAGTTGGGTTATTGTCCAACAAATCTCCTTTGAGCTCTACCTCAGGTAGGAGAAAGGAAAGCATGAATGTGCAAATTCCAATAATTTCTCATTTTTTTCCCTAAAAAAAACATTATTTGGGCTTCCCAGGTTGTGCTAGTGGTAAAGAATCTGCCAATGTAAGAGATGCAAGAGACGTGGGTTTGATCCCTGGGTAAGGAAGATTCCCTGGAGAAAGAAATGGCCACCCATCCAGTATTCTTGTGTGGAAAATTCCACGGACAGAGGAGCCTGGCGGGCTACTATCCGTGAGGCCACAAAGAGTCGGACATGACTTAACAACTGAACAGAAACATGTGCTATTCATTCAGGCTGTAAGATCCCTTGAGAGGTCATCTCATCCAGCCTCTATCTCTGAGCAAGACTGAGGGAGGTTTCTGGGATCCTTTTTTATAACAGTTCTCGGTATGTCAAATTCAGACTGGAAAAAAATCAAAGATCAGATGCTGATGGGTGATGCCCATACTGCAGAAGACCTGTTCTCTCAACATTGTTCTCTCAACATTCTGCCATGAGGACAGAACATGAAGTCCTCTGGGTGGGGTGAGACCCAGCCTATTTACACAGAGACACTATTTTAAATACATTATGTGTCACTGAAAGGAAAAGTTAACATGTCTCCTTGCTTTTATCTAACTTTGACCACATAACTTTTACAATCTTGGTAATAAAGAGGATTGAAGTGCGTGGCTGAAGAAGTTTGAAAAAAGTTTACCTTCCTTCTTTTTTTTTTTCCCCCATTTTTGTTTATATCCAGCTTTGGTTAAAAATATGAGGCACTCTCATATATGCTGTGCACAGTTGTGTTTGACACTTTGTGGCCCTATAGACTAGCCTACCAGGCTCCTCTGTCAATGGAATTTTCCAGGCAAGAATACTGGAGTGGGTTGCCATTTCCTTTTTCAGAGGATCTTCCCAACCCAGGGATAGAACCCACATCTCTTGCGTCTTCTTCATTGGCAGGCAGATTATTTACCACTAGCACCACCTGGACTCAGGTAGTATTATAAATACTCACAAGGCTCCCTGTCTTACAGATGGAGAAATGTTCAAAAGAGTCTCTTGTTCATCGGGTTCTTTGAGGCCCAGATTATGTTTCCTATAAGTAAAGGCTTCATTAACGGTGGTTCCCAGAGCAACATCAGGTGAGGTATGGCAGGAGTAGGAAGTTTTAACCTTCAACTTGCCTTGGGCCCTGGAGGTCATCTGAGGATGACCAAGAAAGCAAATGAGTCTGCCAGATCATAGACACTTCACAGAGAAATCCTGTACTTACACAACCAAGAGGGAGGGGAAACAAGCCAGACCATCCTCAGGATACCTCTGCCAGGAGGGGACATCTGGTGCATTCTCCAGCTGTCCTTGGAGGCACCTCAACACAGCCTGTCTCGAGGGCTGGGTCAAAGCGCGAAGGATAGGACCTGGGAAGACAGGCTGTCAGGTCTGCCTGAAGACCCTGGGTTTTCCTGGGGAAGCTTTAACTACACTTTATTTAGCTGGCGCCTCAACATGAAGTGAGTCATCATATCTGTGCCCCCAGAGTCTAGCTGTTCTTTGTCGCCAAGAATAGTCTGGGAGAGTCATGGTCGTCTATTCCTAGGTACCAGCACAAGAGAGAAGTGTTTCTAAGACGGGTGCACATCAGTAAGTCCTCTCGCTTGTTTTTGTACTGCCAATTCCCATTATGTTCCTACAGGAGCCCTTCTTTTCCTCAGGTGAGTGGCCCCTTGGGAACTCCCCAGAGAGTGAAACTGGGCTATCTTTAGTCACTATCGTATTAGTCAGGATAAACCAGGCTTTGCTCCACCAACAAAAAATTTCAAAATCTCAGTGATGTAATACAACACAAGTGTCCTTGGCCCATAGGAGGGTTCTGCTGAGATTAGACTCAGGGAACCAGGGTGACAGAAGCTTTATCTTCTTCATACGTGCTTCTGTGACCACTGAGGATGTCTAGCTCTTGAAGTCTTCTACTTGTAAGGAACACAGTTCATACCCAGTCATATTTAATTGGCTAAAGTCAGTTACACAGCCCCATATAGAAGGATGTTCAGAAGTATATATAGCCCTCAAAGAAGGACAGAAACGTGGTCCTACTGTATGCTCAGAAGGTAGATGGTGAGCTGGAAATTTTTAGTGAACAAATGCAACCAGCATCTCATGGAGCCAGACAATACACCTTCCCAAGCACAACAAGACTATACGTCCCTCTTGCACTGTATGCCAAGAACTAGACAGACCATGCTGATGCCTCCAGACACAAACCCAGTCTGTTCAGAGACCACATGCTCTCCCATCCCTCTTAGGGGGGATTTAATTATAGCAAACAGTACTCCCATCTCTGTCATAAGAATCCCAGGATATCAGGGAGAGTGAAAGGAATCTTTGCATCACATAGTATGCTCTGTAACCTCCTCGAAGTAGACTTGTGCTTTTTAAGAAAATTATAAAAAGAAGGAAAATCCCCAAGCCTCCTCCCCTCACCCATTCTAGTGCCAAATAACTATGTCCTTCCTGTTCCTCCCTTCCTGACTGCAGAAAGCACTTAGAAAGCAAAATAGTGAAAAACGAAACAAAACTACAATTAACAAACAGTAAATATTGAAAGGAGATATCATAGTGTGCGTGTGTGTGGGTGAGTGAACAAAATAGATCTCCCCCCACCCACGTACTCTTCCTCAGAAAGGCTGTCTGAGACATACCCGGTTGGGCTACAGGCTATGATATAATTAGAACAATATTGCCCAATTGCAAAGACATGTGCCTGTTTGCATGAAATAGAAGCATCTGTTGAAATTATTTGAGGTGCCCCATCACTAATTAAAAGAGCTTTCATTTATAGATGATGCACCATATGGATGCTGCTGATTCTTGGGTTGCCGGATGTGAATGAGTGCTGGGGGAGCTGTTGGGGCAGGTGTATGGTGAGGAATATCTGGGAAAACATGACTTAGCCTTCCAAAATTTCTCCTTACAAGGAGGTGCAGGGGCGGGGGAGGTGCTGCTGGAAGTTGTTTCAGGGAGACTGAAACGTGACGCACCATCCCAGATCGCACCTGGCTGTGTCTATGACCACTGGGGGGCTTTGCCCCTGGAGTCTCGCTATGCCTTTTTTTTTTTTTTTTTTCGCTATGCCTTTTTACTCACCAAGTCACTGCTTTGTCTTCAATGGACTTTCCAGATAAACAGGATGAGCTACAGAATTTGGGTGGCTCTGTGCAAAATGAAACTATGGGCCCCCTTGCTAAAAATGATTAAGAATTTCCAGGCAGTGACAGCAAAGTTTTAAACCGCATGCAGGCCATACTGAGTGCTGGGTCCCGTGCAACTGGAAGGATGACTTACTTGTGAAGCCGGCCCTGAAGGTAAGGAAAAAGGAAGAGCTGCTAGAGAAATAGGAGCCAAGAGTGAACTCAAATAGGAGGTGGGATGGTTAAAGCAGAGAGCAATGCAAGACAGCAGTCACCCCAGCACATTACAACCCATAAGGGGCTTTCATAGCCATGCTCTGCTCTGTAGGCCACACCGCCCATGCTCTTGGCAGGACCGACTCAGAGAGAGGAAAGGACTTGTTCTCTTATCTCCTCACTGTGCAGACTGTGGTAAAACCCAGAAGCTAACTTCTGGCCCTACTTGTCTCATCTTTCTTTATACCTTACCTACTCAGCAAGTTCTACCCACTATGGACTCTACTCTGCATCAATATCCCCTAATACAAGGCTACTCTAGGAACCCATGTGCATCCTATTTAGCACTGGGAATTAGTCCAAATAGGTACCACTAAAAACAAAGTCAGTCCCAGATGAGCTGGAGACCTGTGCCTCCAGGACACACTGGTAAAGATGATTCTTACAATTCTCCCCAGCTAGAGAAGAAGAGGGAAACAGAATATTCAGGATGTGATTTCCAACCAACTTGGACTCTGAGGTTCAATAACTGGAACATACTTGAAACAATTATAGAATTGGGGGCAAGGAAATAAGAACCACTGTTCTAAGATTTTTGGTCTAGGACTAGCATTCTTTTTCTAGTTCAAGTACTACCATTGTAAAATCACTTTGGGGTCCAGCAGTATCTTTGTTTCAGATTCCAGTTTTTACAAACTACTTAAGGAGACAGAAGACCCATACCAGCCAATGGATACAGTGATCTTTTTGAAAAACAACAGAAATACAACACATCAACATTTGTCACATGTAGTAAAGTCTTTTTGGAAAGAAAGACTCGACATCATCCCTAGAGTTTCAACTTAAGAATTAAACTTAAGTTAGTAGAAGGAAGAGAAAAAAGAGTTGGAGCAAAAGTTAATGAAATAAAATGCAAGCCGAAAGTAAAGAAAATCAATATGGGAAAAAGTTGTTCTTTGACAAGTTGAAGACAATGGACAAACTATTCGTAGATCAAGCGAAAAAGAAAGAACACATTCACCAGTTTAGTAATGAAAAAGATTGATCACCATAGATCCTACATACATGAAAATAAGAGAACTAGAACTATAAACAAATTTAAATCAATAAATCTGATTATTTAGGTGAAACAGAGAATTTTTTGAAAAATAAACTCCCCGCAATCGACAAAGGAAACAGAAAAACTGAATAATGCTGTCTATTTAAAAAATTGAAAACCACATTGTACCAATCTCACCAGAAAAAGAAAAAAAAAAATCTCCAGCCTGAAACAGTATGCTAGGCAGAACAGTGGCTTTCCAAACTTGTCTACATCCTAATCTCTGAAATTTGTGACTGCTTTATAGCAGAAGAGATTAGCATTTCTAATCAGCTGACCTTAAGGTAGAAAGAGTATCCTAGAGTAGCCAGATGGGCCCAGTGTAATCATGGGCCCTTAACTATGAGTGAGAAAGGCAGAAGGGTGAGATCTGTATTATTTTAAGCCACTGAGTTTGTGGTCATTTGCTACAGCAGCAATAAGAAATGAATGCGCACAGATTCCCTGCTGAATTATACAAAACAATGAAGAAAAAGTAACACTAATAGTACAGTTTTTCAAAAAATAGGGAAAGAAGGATCAGTGCTTAACTCATCTTCCGAAGTCAGCGTACCTTCAATTTCAAACTCTAATGAAGATGTAGCAAAGAAAATTGTAGATACCAGTATCTCTTATGAATAGATGCACAAATCCTTAACAAAATAGTGGCAAGTTGAGTCCAACAATCTATAAAAAAAAAGAAAATATGTCATAACCAAGAAGGGCTTATCCCAAGAATGCAAGTTTAGTTTAATATGTGAGCAGTCAACATGATCTATTATGTTAATGAAATTAAAGAAGAAAAATACAATATTAATTATTAGATGTGAAAAAGAATTTGACAAAATTAAACACTCATTCATAATTTTTAAAAAAATCTCTCGTCAAAGTAGGACTATAAGAGAACTTTTTTTTATTTTTTTTTATTTTTTTTTATTAGTTGGAGGCTAATTACTTCACAACATTTCAGTGGGTTTTGTCATACATTGATATGAATCAGCCATAGATTTACACGTATTCCCCATCCCGATCCCCCCTCCCACCTCCCTCTCCACCCGATTCCTCTGGGTCTTCCCAATGCACCAGGCCCGAGCACTTGTCTCATGCATCCTGAGTGTCTATACCTAAAAACAAACAAAGAAACAGCTAACATCATACTTAGTGGCGTGATACTGGATGTTTTACCTCCTAAGCTAGGGGCAGGACAGGAATGCCCACCTTCACCACATCTATTCAAATTTTTCTAGAGGCAGTTGTACTAAGACAAGAAAATAAAATCAATACTGGAAAGACTGGAAAGAAGTAGAACTCCTTATTTGCAGATGATATGATTGTGCATGTAGAAAGTACCAGGGAAGCTACAAATATGAGTACTAAAATTAATTAATGAGTTTAGCAATGGTATAAGGTATAAGGTTAGTATACAGAAAGAAAGTTTATTCTTGTATACCTACAGCAACCATGTGGGGCTTCCCAGGTGGCACTAGTGGCAAAGATCCCCTGGAGAAGGAAATGGCAACCCACGCAAGTATTCTTACCTGGACAGAGGAGCCTGGCAGGCTACAGGCCATGGGGTTGCAAAGCCATGACTCAGTGACTAAGCACAGGCACAGAAGCTATGTAGAAAGAAAGATTTTAAAAACACATTTAGAGTGTTACCCAAAAAATATCGAATACGTAAGAACGTATAACAAAGAAGTCCAAAACCTTGATACTGAACCTAAAAAACTGCCAGTAGAAATAGAGACATAAATAAATGGAAAAGTATATTGTTTTATTCTGTGGACTGGAAGATTCAGTATCATTACACGGCAGTTCTTCCCCATATTCAATGTAATCTCAATCAAAATTCCTGTAGGCATTTTTATAGAAGTTAGCAAGTTAAAATATATATGGAAATTCTATATAAATTCATATGAACTCAAAATTTATATAGAAACACAAAATACCTAGAATAACCAAAACATTTTTTAAAAATGTTTTGGAGGATTGTTTTAAAACAACATTTTTAAAACAACATTGGAGGATTTATCTTGCCTGATTTCCGTAATCAAGCTTCATCAAACAAAACAGTTTGATACTGGTGGAAAGATAGACATATAGATCAAACAAACAGAGTAGATAGTCCAGAAATATACTACACATATTTGATCAATTGATTCATGACACAGATATTGAGGAAATTCAACTGGGAAAGGAAAGTCCAGATAGCTATGTGGTATAAAGTAATAAGCATTGATCTTTCCTTTACATCATACAAAAAAATTAATTCAAAATGGATTGCAGACCTAAGTATAAAGCCCCAAAGTACAAAATTTGTAGAAGAAAATATAGCATATCTTTGTGATCTTGGGTTATACAAATGATTCTTAGAAGACAAAAATTATGCCCTATAAAAGAAAAAATGACAAATCAGACTACATCAAAATCAACACTTCCTGCTTTTTGAAAGCCATCATTAAGAAAATAAAAAGGTAAGCCACATATTGGGAGAAATGCTCACAGCACCATTATTTTTTTTGGCTTTGCTGGGTCCTCGCTGTGGCATGGGCTTTTCTCTAGTTGAGACAAGCAGGGGCCACTCTCTAGTTGCGGTGCACAGGCTTCTCATAGTGGTGTCTTCTCTTGTTGTGGGGCGCAGATGCAATAGTTATAGTGCACAGGCTTAGTTGCTTTGTGGCAAGGGGGATCTTCCCAGATCAGGGGATCGAACTGGTGTCTCCTGCATTGGCAGGCAGATTCTTGACCACTGAGCCACCAGGGACGCCCCTTCACAACACATATTGCAAAGAACTTGAATCCAGATTAGGTAAAGAACTTTTACAAACCAATGAGAAAAAGGGCAAAAATGTGAACATCCACTTCACTGAAGACATCGAAATAGCCAACATGCACAGAAAAAGATGCTCAACATCATTAGTCATCTGGGAAATGTAAATTAAAACCACAATGAAATACCACTAGATACCCATTGAAAGTGAAAATGTTAGTCTCTCAGTCATGTCTGACTCTTTGAGATCCTATGGACTGTAGCTCTCCAGGCTCATTTCTCCATGGGATTCTCCAAGCAAGAATACTGGAGTGGGTTGCCATTCCCTTCTCCAGGGGATCTTCCTGACCCAGGGATCAAACCCAGGTCTCCCACATTGCAGTCAGATTCTTTACCATCTAAGCCATCAGGGAAGCACATTAGAAGGGCTACAAGTCAAAGACTGACCATGCCAGTTTTGGACAGGATGTGGAGGAGCTGAAACTGTCATGTACTGTGTGTGGGAATCAAAGAGTTTGTCAGTTTCTTAAAAAGTTAAATGTACACCTACCATATGACCCAGCCAGTCTACCTCTGTGTATTTACCCAAGAGAAATGGAAACATATGTAGACTTATATAGAAATGTTCATAGAAGCTTTATTTGAAATAACAACAACAACAACAACAAAACACTGAAAACAACCCAAATATCTATCCAAAGATAACTGGTTAAACAAACGTATTACATCCACACAACGAAATACTATTCAGCAGTAAAAACTAATAACTTGTTGTACACATAACACAGATGAATCTCAAAATAATTATGCTGAATGAAAGAAGCCAGATTAAAAGACGACTATAATGTATGATTTCATTTATATAAAATCCTAGAAGTGCAAAATAATATACAAATAGTGATGTGAAACATTTGTGGTTGCCTGGGAGATGAGAGTAGAGGGAGAAATATATTACAGGGAGGGAGAAAATAACTTTAGGTGATGACACAAAATTTCTTATTTTAATTGTGGTGATGGTTAAACAGGTGAAGGCAATTGGATATCAGAGAAGTGCAGCTGCCCGGAAAGCGTGCTCAGAGCTCCAGAGGCAGTTCTGTCTCCCTGATCCCAGTCTACAGCCCTTTTCCTGTATCACCTCACCTCTAGAAAGAGGGATTCTGATAAAATCATATGCATGGTAATACCCAAGATACATCAACACACTGAAACAGATCTTTGTGAGGCTGTTCAAAGAGATCTGAAGTGGTTTTACAAGAGTAACAGGAGAGCCAGTGTTTGCATACTAGCAGAAATTGTGAGTGTGGGACCCAGCTACCTTCTGCAAGGAAGCAGGGGGTGGGGGGAATCTTTCAGCAATAATTTCTATCTTTTGGATTCTCTGTTCTTAGCATCATTTTTTTGATTACTTACAATGAAATGAAGGTATGTATAAGAACATTTGGAAAAGGACATGGCAACCCACTCCGGTATTCTTGCCTGGAGAATCCCATGGACAGAGGAGCCTGTTGGGCTGCAGTCCATCGGAAAGCAAAGAGTCGAACATGACTGAAGTGACTTAGCACAACACAGCATGAGAGGACACTGCCAATTTAATGCAGAAAATCTATGGCAGAATCCGGATTCAAATGCCGGCAGCCTGACCTGAGGGCTTGAGTGCTTAACTGGGATGCTGTCCTGCCTCCCTTCTTCTGCCCTGGGCAGTCTCTCCCCTGGGACACCCAGTTATGTCTCCTTGACACCTTATTCAGATTATCCATGCTGACTTTCCAAGAAAATAGACATATGGGGTCGCACCTTTAGTCATGCATTTGTACAAAGACAGTAATAATATAATTGCAGCAAACAGTCATCTCATTCGTTGGCCATGTTAGTTCAACATATTGAACCAATCTCCTTGGATTGAGTCCCTTCAACATGGGCCCTTTCCCATTAGTATAAATGCCAATGTCGTGGAGGGGCCTATGGACCACTTCTTTGGGTACCTTGATGGGACAGAATTTGTATGACCTCAAGGAGTTGGTAAGTGGTTTGCAGTAATATGATTAGCATATAGAAAAAATGAGAGCCAATAAAGCAAGAATAGCTAAAAATGCTTGTAAGAGGCTCAAACAGAATTTAGGCAACTGAAACTGGATTGGGGAAGAGTCAGAGGCCGTGAGGAGAAAATGGTATAGTCAGAAAGCTTCAGGCTTGATAAACAAAAAGGAACTTGTAATGCATGCTCATCTTTTTCCTGGATTCTGTTTACCTGGAAGATAGTTTCTGATCATCCTTTCAGTGGATCTTCAAAGGATTTGCCAGAAAGCTCTGCCTTCTTCAAATTCCCTGGTCCTGAAATGCTGGAGAAGGAAAAAACAAAGCAAAACAAAACAAAAAAAAACAGCACCATTTGTGGGTCTTGAGTCTGAAAAAGAAGCAAATCAAGCAGCTGGGAGATTCAGATTTTGCTCAATAACTGTCTTCAGAGACGAGAACAAAGAATCCTATAATCTGTTTAAAAGCAATATAGGAAAAAGATTGTTTTAACCAATGTAATTTTATATATTTCTGAATTGAGATAATTATGTTTCTGAATCAATAAAAATTCCAATATAATCAACCTCGTTGATAAAATTACCCAGACTTATTTATAGAAAACAAGGAGCACTTCCTTCTTTGAATTTAAAAGTATCAGAAATCAATTTCCAATTTGTCCTCAAAGCTTTCCCAATTGGCCCAAGCCATTCTCTAGGGAACCAGCCCTTCATTGGAGCCATCCTCACCAACAGATGTGTCAGCTTAACACAAACCAGCATCTGCTCCCTCCCTGAGAGCCCACTGCCCCCCAACACACACACTCTCTCTCTGCCCACAGAGGTAGGTTAGAAGACAAGATCAAAGTGGCAGATGCTAAGAGGGCTTTCAGCCACAGGGAAGGTACTAACTGATCAAGATTTTTGTAGGGCACCAGTCAGGGAGACGGGCAGCCCTGAGGTTGTAGAGACAAAAAACATACAACAGAATTTGCTGAAAAAGAATTAGCAGGGCAAACCAACTATTTGTACAGGAAAGCAGAAGGCAAAGGCAGATCCAAAGTGACAACAAATATCCTTCCTGAAAGATGGGAGAGGTGACTGCTCAACCAGCACAGTGGCGAAATTGGGACTGAGGGAAGATAGCTGAGCATTTCTGTTGTCTGGTGCTGGGGGAGGGGACCTCCGTGTGGGCGCGGCTTTTGAGTTCACACAGGAAACCAGTAGAAAAGAGCAAATGCCTATTTCTGAGTCTGGATGAGGCCCATTCCCCTGCAGCAGGAAGCTTTGTCCTGCTGCGTCTTTGAATGACAAAGGGAATTTTTAAGGACAGCAGACTGCCAATGAGTCTCTGTGATTTCCAGAATAAAGCACAGTCTCCCCAGCCTGGCCCTAGAGATCCTCTGTACACTAACAATTGAGGTGATCTTCCACTGACCAATCAAAATTGGTCACTGGTCATGGTGTTAGAGCATGCTGGCCCTGGAGGGCCCCTGCTGTTCTGGGCATTAATCTTTTGTTCTGTGTTTGGGGAACTTCCTGTGGTGGGGATGGTTTGTCCCTGGATGATGAATGTACGGACAGATTTCAGTCCTTCAGTGACGAGTATGGTTTCTGCAGGCCACTTGACCCTCTGCCCAACTCACGTGACTGCAGCAGCCCCTCAAGCTGAAACCTTCATTTCTAGCCAGATTGGTCTCCTCATACACACACCCCAACTTATCACACTAGGCCAAGCCCCTCTGACTTTTCTCCTGATATCCTATTACCTGAAACGCCCTCATGTCATCCTGGATTGTTGCTTAGAGCAGAGTGTGTATCCTGCCGCTGTTTTCTCCTTGCCTGAGCTAGTGTAATACCAAATGTCTATAACAGACAAGGACACACTGCATAAAGTGTCTTTTTTTTTTTTTTTCAGGTAAAGAGCTCCCTGGAGGTGGAAATGATGCCTCATATTCCTTGCTCTTCCTTTCAGTCTTCTACAAAATCTTGCCCACTGATTGGCACACAGCTGGCCCTCCATAAATGCTTTCTACAGGGAACTGAACTAACAAAAAGGGATATTATCAAAATGATGAGAGAAATCAGAGATGAAGAAGTGAAAATTCCCATCCTCTCCTCTCCCACCCCTACTACTGTGGAGTTACTTTTATGCTTACTGCACTTGATTCATGTATTATCAACAATATCTGATGACTATTCAGCATTTATTGTCTTCTAAATGCTTTACATGTATTTTATCTTTACAACAAATCTGTGTATTAGGTACTAAAATTATTCCCATTTCACAAACTAGGTATCTGACATGATACAAAAAGAGATGTCTTGCCCATGGTGCCCCCAGAATCCAGTCACTTTTTTATATCAACTCTCTCAGATGAGTGAGGCTCTTTCCAGCGTAGCTTGTTTCTTGGGTTTTCTTTATTGCTGTTTCAGGATTGATGCTTCTGCTCCTTCTCCATCCCAAGATGACACTGATTTCTTCCTGGCAACACTGTAATGGAAGACAAGCCAGCACTCACATAAGATCAATTTCTGAACCAATAGAATTTATCTAAATCTGTTGTGGATTAGTGAAAGTCCAGTTCTTCAAACTCACAAGGGAAGCAGAATATAGATCAAGCCCTCTTGCTGAAAATTCCAGACCATTGTCCACACACTTTTTGGCTGTGCTGGGAAGGCCATGCTGATTGTGTTGATGACTCATTGGAAGATGCCTGTTGCAACTTAAAAATGTTTGATATTAGTATTAATGAACATTTTTGGACACTTACTATGGATTAAGCATTGCCCTAGGAAATGTACATTCATTAAATAATCCTTCCAAGAATCTGATGCATATGTGTGCAGTCACTCAGTGGTGTCAGACTCTTTGTAACCCCATGGAAAGTCATCCACAAGATTTGGAATCAACTTTTTCCAAATTTCTGTTAATGTTGATATTTTCACTTCTTCCCACAAATCACCAATGTTCTCAATGACATTTAGAATGGTGAATCCTTTCCAGAAGGCTTTTAATTGACCTTTCCCAGGTCAATCAGAGGAATGAATCACTGTCTATGGTAGCTATAGCTTTATGAAATGTGTTTCTTAAATAATAAGACTTGAAAGTCCAAATTATTACTTGATCCATGATCTGCAGAATGAATGTCATATTACCAAGTATGAGAACTTGAATCTAATTATCAATCTCTATCAGATACCTTGGGTGACCAGGTGCATTGTCATCTAGTAGTGATATTTTGAAAGGGATCATTTCTTTTTTCCTGAGCAGTAGGTCTCAACAATGAGCTTAAACTGTTCAGTAAAACTGTTGTATTGTAAACAGATGTGCTATCATTCAAGGTTTGTTATTCCATTTATAAAGCATAGGCAGAGTAGATGTAGCATAATTCTTAAGGACCCTAGGATGTTTGGAAGGGTAAATAAGCATAACTTCAACTTAAAGTCACTAGCTGTATTAGCCCCTAATAAGAGAGTCAGCTTATCCTTTGAAGCTCTGCAGCCAGGCATTGACTTCTCTTCTCTAGCTATAAAAGTCCAGGGTGGCATCTGCTTCCAATAGAAAGCTGTTTCATCTACACTGAAAAATCTCATGTTCAGTGAAGCCAATTTCATTATCTTAGCTAGATTTTCTGGATAATTTGCTGTACCTTCTACATCAGCCCTTGCTGCTTTGCCTTGCTCTTTATGTTACGGAGACAACTTCTTTCCTTAAACCTCATGAACCAACCTCTGTTAGCGTCAAAGTTACCTTCTGCAGCTTCCTCACCTCTCTCAGCCTTCATAGAATTGAAGAGAGATAGGACCTTGCTTCAGATTAAGCTTTGGCTCAGGGAATGCTGTGGTATTCTAGATAATCTCCTGTCTAGACCACTAAACTTTCTCCATGTCAGCAATAAGGCTGTTCAACTTTGTTATCATTAGTGTGTCCATTGGAGTAGCACTTTAATTTCCTTCAAGAACCTCTCTTTCGCATGTACAACTTAGCTAACTGTTTGGTGCAATGGGCCAAGATTTCAGTCTATCTTGGCTTTCAAAATGCCTTCCTCTCTGTTTAATCATTTCTAGCTTTCAATTTAAAATGAGAAATGTGTAACTCTTCCTTTCACTTGAAAACTTATAGGCCATTGTAGGGTTATTAATTGGCCTAATTTCAATACTGCTATGTCTCAGAGAATAAGAAGTGACTTAGCATGCATGCATGCGGATTTGCTCCTCTTCTGAGAATGGAGAGGAGCAGTCAAAACGCACAGAGTATTTATAGAGTAGGATTGCCATTTTATATGAGTATAGTTTGTGGTGCCCCCAAATAATTATAATAGTAATACCAAAGACCACTGATCACAGATCATCATAACAAATATAATAATTATGAAAAAAATTGAAATATTGTAAGAATTACCAAAATGTGACACAGAAACAAAAAGTGAGCAAACACTGTTGAAAAAATGGTACTGATAGTATTTCTCCAAGCAGGATTGCTTAAAAAAAAAAAAAAAATGCAACATCTGTAGAGTGCAAGAAAAAAATGAGGTGTGCCTGTACTTGTTTTTGTCATAGCAGCTAGGTTTCTTCTTTGGAGACAGGTATTAAAAAATAAATGTAAATATATGTATGGACACTGATGTTAATATAGATACAGATATTTAGAACTATTTAGCCTAATTTTGTGCAAATCCCCATGCATGCATGTTAAGTCACTTCAGTCATGTCTGACTCTTTGTGACCCTATAGACTGTGGCCCACCAGGCTCCTCTGTCCATGGGATTCTCCAGGCAAGAATACTGGAGAGGGTTGCCATGCCCTTCCCCAGGGGATCTTCCTGATGCAGGTATCAAATCTATGTCTCTTTCGTCTCCTGCATTGGCAGGTGGGTTCTTTACCACTAGTGCCACCTGGGAAGATCAGACACCTTGAATTCAGTATTGCCTATTAAAACTCAAAACAACCATTAGAAGCAGTTATTACATACTCATTTTACAAATCAGGAGACTAGGATTCAGCAACTTTGAGACACTTGCCCATTGTTACACAGAGAGTAAGTGGCAGAACTCTACCCTTCCTTTAGACTCCTGACCTAGTGCCCAGATGAGAATCAGACACTCTCTTTTAAAAATATTATTTTCAGGTACACATCATTATAATTCAAAATCTGTAAACACCACAAAGTGGTCATCACTAAAAAACTAGTTATCATTCATCAGCATAAAGTTAGTCCCCTTTACTGATCTCACTCACCATCTTCCTTCCTGGCAACCTGACCTTTGTATCTATGAGTTTATTTTTGTTTTATTTTGTTTGTTCATTGTTTTGTTTCTTAGATTCCACATATGAGTGAAATCATATGGTATTTGCCTTTCTACTTTTGGCTTTTTCACTTAGCACTATACCTTCAAGGTCCAGCACTATACCTTCAAGGTCCAGCCCTATTGTTGCAAATGGCAAAATGTCATTCTTATTTTTTGCAGCTGAGTAATATCTCATTGTCCATATATATCATATTCTTTTTATCAATCCATTCGTTTATGGATGCTTAGGTTATTTCTGGCTGTTGTAAATAATGGTAAAATGAACAAACAAAAACCTAGGATTAAGAAGCTTCACCGAAAAATTCTATAAGCATTCATATAAGATTTAATGCATATCTTTTTCAAAAAATTAAAGAGAATGGAAATCTTCCAAACATGTTTTACAAAGCCATCATTACTCTGACACCAAAGCCAAAAAAAGACATCACAAAAAGTGAAAAGAGAGAGAAAACTACAAGCCAATATCCTTGATGGACATAGATGAAAAAATCCTCAACGAAATAATAGCAAACCAAATCTAACAATATACTGAAAGGATCATACAATACAATCAAGTGAAATTTATTCCAGGGATGCAAGGATGGTTCAACATCCACCAAACAATAAATTTGCTGTATCACATTAACAAAATGAAGAATAAAAATCATGTTCAAATCAATAGATGCAGAAAAAAGCTTTTGACAAAATCAAACATCTATTTATAATGGAAAGTCTCAAGAAAGTGGGTATAGAGAAAATGTACAATAACATAATAAAAGCCACAAGTGACAAACCCACAGCTAAAAACAAACTCAACAGTGGAAACCTGAAAGCCTCTCCTTAAAGATTGGAAACATGACAAGGATGATCACTCTCACAATTTTTATTTCAACATAGTATTTGAAGTCCTAGCTATAGGAACTAGGCAAGAAAAAGAAACGAAAGGCATCCAAATTGAAAAAGAAGAAGTAAATTTGTCACTGTTTACAGATGACATGACACTGTATATGAAGTAAATGAAAATAGTAGTCACTCAGTTGTGTCCATCTCTTTGTGAGCCCAAGGACTACAGCCCACCAGGCTCCTCTGTTCACGGAATTCTCTAGGCAAGAATCCTGGATTGGTTTTCCATTTCCAATACTACATATATAAAATCCTAAAGACTCCACCAAAAACTGTTAGAACTAATAAATGAATCAGTAAAGATCCTGGATACACTCAATATACAGAAATCTGTGGCATTTGTATAAACTAATAATAAACTAGAAACAAGAATTAAGAAAGCAATACAATTTTCAATTGCATCTAAAACAATAAAATACTTGGGAATAAATTTAACCAAGTTAGTGAAAGACTTGTACACCAAAAACTACACAGAAGTGATGAAAGAGATCAAATAAAATGCAAATAAATGAAAAATGAAAAGATATTCCTTGTAGATAGATTGAGAGAATTAATATTATTAAAATGTTCATCCTACCCAAAGCAATCTACAGATTTAATGCAATTCTTCTTTTTAAAATTTATTTATTTATTTTAATTGGAGGCAAATTACTTTACAATATTGTAGTGGGTTTTGCCATACTTTGGCATGAATCAGCCATGGTTGTACATGTGTCCCCCATCCTGAACCCCTTCTCCCACCTCACTCCCCATCCCATCTCTCAGGGTCATTCCAGTGCACTGGCCCTGAGTGCCCTGTCTCATGCATCGAACCTGGACTGGCAATCTATTTCACAAATGGTAATATACGTGTTCTGAAGCTATTCTCTCAAATCATCCCACCCTCGCCTTCTCCCACAGAGTCCAAAAGTCTGTTCTTTATATCTGCGTCTCTTTTGCTGTCTCGCATATAGGGTCATTGTTACCATCTTTCTAAATTCCATATATATGTGTTAATATACTATATGGATGGTTTTCTTTCTGACTTAATTCACTCTGTATAATAGGCTCCAAAATTCTTGGCAAAATACCAATAGTATATTTCTCAGAACAAGAACAAATGATTCTAAAGTTTTAATGGAACCACCAGAGCCAAGTATTCAGTGGATGTCCCCTAGGTGGGCTGCATGTGCCTTCCTCTTGTGGTGGGGACTGAAGCTGCTGCTGAAGCATGATGGTGGATGAGGTTGGCCCCAGACTGGCTGTAGGGCCTGATTTTGGCTGCTGAGAGGCACTGATGAGTAGGGTTGGCCCCAGCCCTGGCCTTTGAATGCACCTGAGACTATTGCAGTGCCTTGGTGGGTAAGGCTATCACCCAACCAGCTGTGAGGCCTAGCTGAGGCACAGGGTGGGTTGGCTCTCAGCAGGGCATGTCCATTGGCACTAACAAATTAGAGGGAGAATTCCAAAATGGTGCTCAACAGCACTGGGATTAGCAGGGTAGCCTGAGAGTTCAAAACTGGTTCCCACCAGTATCTCAGTCCCCAGGGATCATCCCAACTGGTTCTTTCCTCTCTAGCAAATACTTCAAAATTAGTAAGCATGTCCCCTTTACCTATGGTCCATGTGGTTTTCAGTCTGGAGTTTTTACACTGGTTTTCACATTTAGTGAGTCTATGTGTGGGCCCTTTAAGAGTGAGTTTTCTATTCTCTGAAGTTCCTGGGTGTATTCTTTCCTGGTTTTCAAAGCCAAGTGTTTGGGAGACTAGTTGGTCCTGTGTGGGATCTGAGAGTTGGGATACCTGTTGTGAGGCTCAAATTCCTTGTTCCTCAGGGAAAGGAGGCATACCTTTGTGATTCCTCCTGATGGTGTACCACTGTGGCTATTACATGGTTTTTCCCTTGGCAAGACTGTGTCACTGCCTCTTCTACCCATCTTGATGCTGTTATTTACCCTTTGTTGTGGAGACTCTGTTCATCCAGTTTCAACTTCCTTTCCAAAGAAATTATTTCATATGTAGAAGCAGATTTGTTGTGTCTTTAGGAGGAGATGAGTTCAGGATCTTCCTACACTGCCATCTTGAACCCTCCCCCAAGAATCAGGCACTCTTCAGATGCATAGTCTGTGATCACTTTGCTGATGAACTGTGTCACAGGCAAATGTCATGGGAAACCACTAAAAACAGGGATAGCACTTGTTGTTTGAGATGACCTGAGGAAGTTTTTGCAAATAGTAGGACTACCTTATGGCCCACATTTGCTTCTTTGAAAAAGCTACAATTCCGTCCTTGTCAAATATCCTTCCATTTGTTCTTTGTCAAACCTATGCCTAATTATTCTTGAATAGTTAAATGTCATTGCCTCTGGAAAACCCAGCTGGCTGAGCATCTCTCCATCTTCCCGAGGCAAAGTGAGTATCTTCCTCCTGGGGAGCCCAGTGTCACTGGGCATTCACCTTTCTGGGATTCTCCTTGGTGTTGTGGTCATGGCTTTAGCAACACACAGCAAAGGTCCAGGTCTCAAACCCCACTGCAAATAACAGCACATTTAACAATAGTAGAATTCTTGGGTTTGATTTCCAGCTTTTGTACTTGGTATCTAGGTGACCTTGGGCAGGTTATATACATTTGTTGTCTTTGTTTTCCTAATCTATAAAACAGAGTCTTTTCATGAGGACTGAATAAGACAATGCATACCAAGTGCTTCATGTATTGTCCATCACAGAGTAAGTCCTCCATCAACGGGAACAAACTTTACATAATCCTGTTGCTGTTTATTATTTCCCTTCTAGTCCATGAACCTCTCTAAGGCAAAACCTTTTCTAATTCATCTCTGTTTCTGCAGAGCCTATCAAGGTGCCTCCACCTTGCATGCACCAGTAGATGCATGATAGATGTCTGTGGAGTGACAAAATTAGATGACTTTGATTCTTTGGCATCTCTTGGACTCCCCTTCTTCCAATGCTCAGCTCTGGAGCTGAGGGGCTCCCTGCCAGGGCAGGTCTTGATCTCCTCCCCAGGCTTGACAGGTGTTTCTTCGTCTGGCTCCAGCCCATAAGGCACCAACTCTCAGGCTCTCTCATTCCCTCTGATTCATCACACCCCGAGCTCCATGTCCAACATGGCTTTATGAAGCCACATAAGTGGCAGTTCAGTGGTGTGTGCAAGCTTTGCTTTCATTTTGAATCAATAGAAGTTTAAAAAAAAATCTTACCTTCTTCCTAAAAGGTCCATAAAGCCCTTCATGGGGCTCAAGAGAATTGTTCACTGTAAGATTTTAAAATTGCTTCCAAGTTACTTATCATTCATTCAGACTCACACTATTCTTTAAAATTCTTATTGATTTTGGAAACAGTCCTTTAATTGATATCAAAAAGCAATTACATTTTCCAGACTGTAAATCTGTTTCACTCTCAGTATTAAATTCATCATCTCCGTAAATAATTTTCCCTTATTATGCATACATATTAGCCAAACTATAAATAGCATCATTAGCGTACCCACGGTTGCCTTAACAGTCAGTGACCCTTGAATTTGATTTAGAAAAATTGATTCCTGCTGAAATTTTCTCTTAAATTGCCATCCCTGCTGAATGTCCGGGCAAATGAAGGAATTAGAGAGTCGTTACCTTCCATTTCCTCCTGGACTTGAATATAGCAGTTTAAAGCAGGGATTTACATAGACTCACCTGTTGATGAGCAGCCCTTAAAAATCACTGCTTTAGCAGAGTGCATAATATTTCTTATTTGATGCTCAAATTTGAATTTTTTTTAAAAAAGAGACTTCTCAGTCCTGCACTGCCTTCTAAAAACACAGAGGGACATGGAGCCCTCAGCTTGAAGTCCAAGGTTCAGCTGTGGAGTGGTTGATGGGAGGTGGAGTTGGGAGAGGGAGGAGCAGAGGAAGCTTGAGTTTCCTACCAGAACAATCGACAGCCTTGGTTATATCGAGCATGTTTTATCAAGGACCACACAAATGATGTGATAGCAGGAGAGGAGAGCAGACTCCAGAATGATAACAGGTATGATCAAAACAACATAAAATATAAAGGGATGTGGATAAAGACCAAAAAGAGACTTAGGAATGTTAGACTGGTTGATTCAGGGTGATTTATTTTCTGATTGGGACTTGAAACCAGCCAAAACACAGGTTGGGACTTGACCTCACTGCCTTTTAATTGAGATCACACATCTGTTCTTAGGACTTAATGAAGCTCAGGTTCTTTATGTCTCATGGCAGAAATAATTCAGTGAGAGACAAAGTTATAGGTAAGAAGTGGGTTTATTTAGAGAGATACACACACGTAGACAGAATGCAGTCCACCTCAAAGGCTGAGAATGACCTTTGGAGGAAACACACTCCACAGGCAGAGTATGGGCCATCTCAGAAGATGAGAGACCCAAAATTCGGGGTAGTTAGTTTTTATAGGCTGGATAATTTCATAGGCTAAGAAATAGAAGGATTATTCCAATTATTTTGGAGATTTCCAGGAATTGGATTTCTAGGAACTGGGCCACTCCCCACTTTTTGGCCTGTTATGATCAGCCTTGGAACTATCATGGCACCTGTGGGTTTATCATTTAGCACATGTTAATACATTAAAATGAGAGTATAATGAGGCTCAGTGTCCACCAGAAGTTGAATCCTCCACCATTTTGGACCTAGTTGATTCCAACCAGTTTATGTTGCATCCAACAGCTATGTCATTTTAAAATTTACTTTCATTTTTAAATTTTTAGGCCTTGCTATATGGCTTGCAGGATCTTAGTTCCCCCACCAGGGATTGAACCATGCCGCCGATAGTGAAAGCACTCAGTCCTAATCACTGGACCATCAGGGAATTACCCATGTCATTCTTTTAAGTGTTGTGCCTGCCCCCTTCCCTCCTGTGTTCAACCTATGAACTTAGGAGAGACATAAATAAATGAATAATCCATCACATTCTGCTTCTGGTCTGCCCAAATACATGTCTTTTTTGAATGCAAAATAAATTTCTTGCATCTCAATAGTCCCAACAATCTTGTTTCATTTTCAATTCCGTAAAGTCCGAAGTGCCACCTCTTGTTGTTCAGTTGCTCAGTTGTGATTGACTTGTTGCGACTCCATGGAATGCAGCATGCCAGGCTTCCCTGTCCTTCACTATCACCCAGAGTTTGCTCAAGCTCATGTCCACTGTGTTGATGATGCCATCCAGCCACCTAATCCTCGGTCACCACTTCTCTTCCTGCCCTCAATCTTTCCAAGTATCAGGAACTGCAGCTTCAGCATCAGTCCTTCCAATGAATATTCAGGGTTGATTTCCTTTAGGATTAACTGGTTTGATCTCTTTTCAGTTCGAAGGACTCTCGAGAGTCTTCTCCAGCACTGCAGCTCAAAAGCATCAATTCTTTGGTGCTCAGCCTTCTCCATGGTCCAACTCTCACATCCAGACATGACTACTGAAAAAATAGTAGCTTTACTATAAGAACCTTTGTCGACAAAGTGATGTCTCTACTTTTTAATATGCCGTCTAGCTTTGTCATAGCTTTTCTTTAAGGAGCAAGAGGCTTTTAATTTCATGGCTTCAGTCACCCCTATGAACAAAGCTAGTGGAGGTGAAGGATTTCCAGCTGAGCTATTTCAAGTTCTAAAAGATGATGCTGTTAAAGTGCTGCACTCAATATGTCAGCAAATTTGGAAAACTCAGCAGTGGCCACAGGACTGGAAAAGCTCACTTTTCATTCCAATCCCAAAGAAAGGCAATGCCAAAGAATGCTCAAACCACCTCACAATTGCGCTCATCTCACGCGCTAGTAAAGTAATGCTCAAAATTCTCCAAGCAAGGCTTCAATACTACATGAACCTAGAACTTTCAGATGTTCAATCTGGATTTAGAAAAGGTGGAGGAACCAGAGATCCAATGCCAACATCAGTTGGATCATTCATGTCAATGTATGGCAAAAAACACTACAATATTGTAAAGTAATTGGCCTCCAACTAATAAAAATAAATGAAAAAAAATTAAAAAGAAAAAAAAGAAAAAGCACGAGAGTTCCAGAAAAACACCTACTTCTGCTTTATTGACTATGCCTTTGACTATGTGGATCACAACATACTGTGGAAAATTCTTCAAAAGATGGGAATACCAGACCTCCTTACCTGCCTCCTGAGAAATCTTTATGCAGGTTAAGAAGCAACAGAACTGGACATGGAACAATGGGCTGGTTCCACATTGGGAAATGAGTATGTCAAGGCTGTATATTGTCACCCTGTTTATTTTAACTTATATGCAGAGTGCATCACGCAAAATGCTAGGCTGGATGAAGCACAAGCTGGAATCAAGATTGCCAGGAGAAATATCAATAACCTCAGATATGCAGATAACACCACCCTTATGCAGAAAGTGAATAGGAACTGAAGAGCCTCATGATGAAAGTGAAAGAGGAGAGTGAAAAAGTTGGCTTAAAGCTCAACATTCAAAAAACAAAGATCATGGCATCCTGTCCCATTACTTCATGGCAAATGGAGAAACAACGGAAACAGTAAGAGACTTTTTATTTTCTTCGGCTCCAAAATCACTGCTGACAATGACTGCAGCCATGAAATTAAAAGACTCTTGCTCGTTGGAAGAAAAGCTATGAAAAACCTAGACAGCATATTAAAAAGCAGAGATGTTACTTTGCCAACAAAGGTCCATCTAGTCAAGTGTGTGCTTAGTCGCTCAGTCATGTCTGACTCTTTGTGACCCCATGGACTGCAGCCCACCAGGCTCCTTTCCAGGCAAGAATACTGGAGTGGGTTGCCATGTCCTCCTCCAAGGGATCTTTGCAACTCAGGGGTCGAACCCAGGTCTCCCGCATTGCAGGTGGATTCTTTACCATCTGAGCCACCAGGGAAGCCCATCTAGTTGAAGCTATGGTTTTCCCAATAGTCAGGTATGGATGTGAGAATTGAACCATAAAGGAAGCTGAGCGTCAAAGAATTGATGCTTTTTTTTTTTTTTTAATAAAAACAGTCCCACAGCATTTATTGTCATCTGGTAATAACATAAGGGTGAGCAGAACAATACGAATACAAGTTTTAGAACTACATCTCTAACAAAAGACACCTAAAAAACGCAACGGTATTGCCAAACAATTTCTCACTTCATCTATCACTTCTAGTTGGAGACACTTTGGAGCAGAGTAATGTTATCTCCTTTTAGCATGATCCGACCCAGCTGTTTTCTTGACTTTGTTTTAGAATGAATCTCTTTTGCATCATCTAATGCAAGGTTCATATACTCATCAAAACCAATGATACAGCCTTCTATCCGCATATTCACTTGCTCATAAAGCCACACCTGAATTCGTGATCTATTTTGCAAGTATCTGAAGATGAGATTGATGGGCTGCACCATCACCTTCTGCACCTTCTGGCCCTGGCCCCGGTACGCCATGCTGGACACTCACAAGCACCACACTACTCGAATTGATGCTTTTGAACTGTGGTGTTGGAGAAGACTCTTGAGAGTCCCTTGGACTGCAAGGGTATCAAACCAATCCATCCTAAAGGAGATCAGTCCTGAACATTCATTGAAAGGATTGATGCTGAAGCTTAAGCTCCAATACTTTGGCCACCTGATGCAAAGAACTGACTCATTGGAAAATATCCTGATGCTGGGAAAGATTAAAGGAGGATAAGGGGACAGCAGAGTTTGAGATGGTTGGATGGTATCACCAACTTGATGGGCATGAGTTTGAGTAAACTCCAGGAGTTGGTGATTGACAGGGAAGCCTGGAGTACAGCAGTCCATGGAGTTACAAAGAGTTGGACACAACTGATTGACTGAACTGAACTTCAGTCACCTTCCATGGTGATTTTGGAGCCCTAGAAAATAAGGTCTGTCACTGTTTCCATGGTTTCCAAGCCTATTTGCCATGAAGTGATGGGACTGGATGCAAGGGTCTTAGTTTTTTGAATGTTGAGTTTTAAGCCAGATTTAAGTCCCACCTAAATTATATCTAAATCAGATATGGAAGAGACCTGTGGTACAATTCATCCTGGGGCAAAATTATTCTCCAGCCATGAATCTACAATACAAGATCAGTTGTGTTTTTCCAAATCACAGTGGCGAGACAGGCATAGTATAGGCACTCTGATTCCAAAAGGGAAAAATCAGAAGAAAGGGGATGATGGGTCCCAGGCTAGATGCCTCTCCAAGGCAAATGGGTTCCATGAAATCTTAAGGGTCAGGAATAATCCTCTTTGGTCTTATTCTCTGCCCTCCACGCCCACAGGACAGATAGTATTGTGCCCTCAGGTTGGCAAGGGTGTCCTGCCCTTTCAGTTCCATGGGCTGCTCACATGGCTCTCTGGGGTGGCTCTGTCCCTGAAGTACTGGCCCTCTAAATCACAGAGCTGGCCCCACCCTTTTAAACCAAAGAGGAGCTAGTCCTGCCCTTTGGGGTCCATGGTGGACTTGACAGATCTGATGATCCCTGAATCACCTCGGGTATCATTCTTCCCTTTTCTTGAGAAGTAGCACATGTTTACAGTCTTCCTTTGTTTTGTCCTATTGTTCTTGTTTTTTTAGTCACAGTTTGCACTATTTCCATCTGTTTCTGGCTTCTGTTGAAATGGCTGATTAGGTGGTCATTGGTTCACATCCACACTAATCTCCTTATTGGCTAGCCACACACTTAGGATTCTCTTCCAAACAGAATTTCTTGGATTGTTTTGTTTTGTTTTCAATATGGATAGGGTAAGAATTTTCCAAATATTTAAATTCTTGTTCCTTTTTCAATTCATTTCTCTCTTCTTGCATTTTACTATAAGCAGACAGGAGGAACCAAGCTCTCTCACTTTGCTTTGAAATCTCAGCTTAATATCCAATTTCATCACTCACAAGTTCTACCTTCCACAAAACACTAGAATAGAAACAGAATTCAGCCAAGATTTTTTGCCACTTTATAAGGATCACCTTTCCCCCATTGTTCAATAACATGTTTCTCATTTCTGTTCAAGACCTTGTCAGAATGGCCTTTATTGTCCAGATTTTTACCAACATTCTGTACATGATTGTTTGTGTATTCCCTAAGAAAATGAAAAGTTTCCCTACAGCCCTTCTCTTTTCTTTCTGAGGTCTCATCAGAATTACCTTCAAAATCACTTCCTAATAATACTGGGGTTTTTTAGCATGTGCCTCAAAGCTCTTCCAGTTTTCACCCATTACTCAGTTCCAAAGCTGCTTCCACATTGTAGGGAATTCGTTACCCACTTCTCATCCTGTCCGAGGGTTGTCTTACTCTGCTATAGCTGCTATAGCAAAACACCATAGACCAGGTGGCTTAAAAAGCACAGTAGGTGTTTATTTCTCACAGTATGGAGTCTGAGAAGTCTGAGATGAAGGTGTTGTTACAGGGAAGAGTCAATTCTGATTCCCTGTTTTATCTGTTTCTCTGACTTCAACGTTTGCTTGCTGTTGCTTTTGTTGTTATAATCATATATAATAGCCTGCCTCAGAGACTTCTGTCCCTCTGCCTGACTGTTAAACCAAAGTGCCTTTGTTCAACTCAGGGGGAGATAATTTGACCCTGTCTACCTGTGAATGGCTGCAAGAAAGAAGAGATTATTAACACATCCCTACCCCAAGGTTAGCCATTCCAGGAGATACGTGAAAGATAATGGCCTTTTTACTTTACTTCTCACCTCCTCTTCCTCTTGTTCTGTAAAAGAACCTAGTATCCAGACCCCAGCAAGATGGTTATTTTGAGACATTAGTCTACCATATTTTCAGTCAGCCTGCTTTCCAAATAAAGTTGTATTCCTTGCCTCAATACCTAGTCTCCAATTTTATTATCCTGTGGTGCAGCAAGTAGAATGAGCTTGCACACACTCATTGTCAGTATATTTGGTTTCTGATGAGAGCTTGCTTCCTGGCTACCTTTTCTCTATATGCTCACATAGATTTTCCTTAATGCGTGGGGTGGGGGTGGGGGGTGCTGGAGATTGAGAGAGCAAAATCCATTCCTCTTTTTAAAGAGGCACTAATCCTATCATGGGGGTCCCACCCTCATGATCTCATCTAAACCTATTACCTCCAAAAGGCTTCACCTCCAAATATTCTCACATTGAGAAGTAGAGTTTTAGCATATGAATTGTGAGGGATAAAAACATTCAGTCTATAAGTTTCCCTATGCCAGTTCTTTATGCCCTGACTCTGTATACCACAGGTAATGCACAGGCTCAGGTGAACATCAATAAATATCGTTTCAAGAAGGTTAGTATCAAGCAGGTAGTATCACTAGCTTCACTAGTATCACAGCGAAGCTGTGAAACACAATAAATATCAATAAATATTGTTTCAAGAAGGCTAGTATCAGGCAGGTAGTATCACAGCTTCACTAGTATCACAGTGAAGCTGTGAAACACAGAAGCTTAAAAGCTCAGAGGCTTCTGTGGACTGAGAAAGACTGTAAACTATGAGAGTTGTGAGTTAAGGTTTATTCAGAGCCAATTGGGGGTTATAGCTTGGGAGACAACCCCTCAGATAGCTCTGAGGAACTGTTGCAAATAGGTAAAGGGGGAGATCAGTATATACATGACTTTGTTAAGGGCAATATGTGCAGTCAAGCACATATTTTGGCAGAAGGTTGTTGCTAGTCTCGAGGAGCAGATGTCTTCATTAATGATTTTATTGCTTTTCTAGATATGAGAAGATGCAAGAAATTGGGCTTATAAAATCTTCTCCTGAAAATATCTAACTATCTGAAGGCCAGTGCTGCCAATTTTCCCCAGACTTCTGCCCTGAACTCCTTTCGGGAAGTGTTGAAGGTCAGCAACTGCTGGATATATGTGCATGCTAAGTTACTTCAGTCATGTCTAACTCTTTGCGACCCTATGGACTATATATATCCCACCAGGTTCCTCTATGCATGGAATTCTCCAAGCAAGTATACCGGAATGGGTTGTCATGCCCTCCTCCAGGGGATCGTCCTGACCCCGAGATCAAACTCACATCTCTCATGTCTCCTGCATTGGCTGGGGGATTCTTTGCCACTAGTGTCACCTGAGAAGCCCCAGTGACTGCAGCGGCTGCAGCCTAACCCCAGGTTCTAAGCTATTTGAGTTCTTGGCTGTGCAGGGAGTTGTCTTAGAAGGCCAGCTTCTAGAACCCCATTCCCTAATCGAGTTACATTTAAGTGGAGGAGGAAGCCATGCCCCACAGTCTGGTGGGAAGCCTCCATCTGATCCAGCTTGTCACCAGGAAATATGATCAAGACATTGAGAATATTTTGGCTCTAATCTTTATAAGACTCCTCAAAAGAAGGTATTATTGTCCCGATTGTCCCAGCAAAGACTCAGTGAAGTGAAATAGCTCATGTGGGCTCATACTGTGGCAGAGCCAGGATTAGAATTCCAGGACAGCTTATCTCTCATGTTGCCCCACTGCCCAGTATATCACCTTAAGTGTTGTTCATAGAGAAAACAAAATAAAGGGATGAAAGTGCTCCAAATATACTAGCAATTATTATCATTACTGAAAAGAAAACAAGAGCTGAAGAAGTGAATGTCTTGTGTGCACCCCCCTGGAGGATGCTCATGCATCCCTGAGGGGCCCCTGTTGGTACATAAGGTTTGGTTCACACATCTGCCTTGTGTTGCAGATGATGGGTTCTTCAGGTTAGGAGCTGGGGTTTGTTCATCACCACATCCTGAAGGACGAGCCCAGCCCCCAGAAAGCACTCAATATGCGCCCTTGGAATGGTAATGGGGAAGGGATAGAGGGCTTGCTCACTGACAACATGCCCAGTGATGACGGCATCCACTGAGAGGACTAGAGGGCCACCCAAGGATGAAGCTTGTTACTGAGCCTCCAACTCATGATCTCTCACTCTGCTCTTTCCGGCTATGGGCCAGCTCAGGCCTTCTTCAGTAACTATATATGGTGGGGGTCCCAGCCACGGGGACTCCTCCTCATCCTGGGGGAACATGTTCCTGAAAGAGGGGTCAGGCGAACTCATGCTGACATTTTTTCTCCTCTCACTGAAGTAGTTACAAGCATTAAGCTTCTAGAATCCTGCAAATTCCCTTAATGACACTAGTTCCTCCATGGGGTATAAATGCTGGTCCTCTTCCCTCTCTCTGTGCTCTCTCACCTCGCAGGGTCCTCCTTACAGGAGCAAAGCATGAGTGTGTTTGCCAGGCCATGCTGAATAATGGGCTGCCAGGTACTCAGGAAAACTGCTGAAATTCACCACTGCCTCTCCCTGTTTGCATTTATGTTGTATGGTCCCTGAAAGCAAGAGCTTTTCCCTTGAGACTTGAACACTGCTGGGGCAGAAAATGGAAGAGAAGAAGGGTCTACAAGAAACCCTGTGACAGAGGCAGCAGCAAAAGTGTCAGAAGGGGTGGGATTAAAGATGCTCAGACTAAAAGATGGCCACCTGACCAGACAATAGAAAGTTTGATTCAACCACGAGAGTCAGGCTCGTGAGCTCTGCAACCATGGGCAGTATAATAACACTCCCTGCTAAACTGCATTCTGTGTTGACAACCACTCACTCCCTCTCTACTCAGGCCATGGTTCCCTGCAGGCAGAGTATTATATGTAATTCCCCACCACAATGATTTTAGGTTTGGCCAAGAGACTTGCTAATGAAATGAGAGTGCAGATGGGCTGTAGGCTACATCTGAATACATTTGGGGGATCTGTCTCTGCCCTTTTTGTTCCAATCTCCACCCTGAGAACAGCTTGTCCCAGAGAGCAGCTCAGTCTACCCCAGCAGAGGCTAGCAGAGCTCCCCCAACTGCAGCCCCTCCTGTAGGTGGATGGTTGTAGACCCCTGACAAATTGAGACTGTTTGTCACCAAGGTGAAATCTAACTAACATGACACCACCCCCACCCCCACCTCCACCACTGCCCATGAGCGTTATAAGAGCTTTCTCAAACAGTGCTTTCTTGGCTAATATTCAGACAGCTCTGTGTGTGTGTGTGTGTGTGTGTGTGTGTGTGTGTGTGTGTGTAGGGGGAAGGGCTAGCCAGGCTTCATTTTCCTCATGATCAAGTGAAGAGACTGAGAGTGATTGGAGGATGAACATCATGTTACACAGAATTTCAAGCCAGGCTTCATCATTACAACTATAATGTGCTCCCCATACTTCACAGTTTCTTCCCCACACCAAGCCTGTCCCAGTCTCTGGATGACACACATCTGGGGCCCCCAGACCCAGAGGGTGTCAGGATCCCTGGGGACCCAGTTGACAAGCCAGATTCCTATCCTCCATTCTGACATCAAGAGCCCCTTCACCACGGTGAGGGTGAGGGAGGGGTGAGTCCCAGACAACCATGTTCTTAAGAGATGATAAAAAGCTCTAGGAGAGGCCCTGGTGTGTCACATCAGAAGAAGCCCTGTGCAGCCTCCCCTCTGCTCCTCATTAGCTACGACCATAAGGCAAGTCGCTTAACCTTTTACCAAAAATTGCAATAAGAATATTTGAGGTCTCTTTTTTTAGAGCTCTTGTAAGAACCCAATGAAGTAATTAGTAGGTGTGAACGTGCGTTGCCTGTGGCAAAGTGATGTGAAACTGTGAGTATCTTGAAAAAGCAATGGCTTAGCGTCTCTCCCTTTGAGGTCGGTGTCCCATGGTGACTCGCTTTTCTGGGCTGCAGCCAGTATGGCAGCCTTGCCACCACTCCAAACCGCCCCCAGCTTAAGCCTGGCCCCAGCACCATCCCCAGCTGCCCAGAGAGTGAAAACAGGAGGGATGGGTGCCATGTCAAGGGGAATTAATTGGACGCCTGGAAAAGGCCAATAAAAAACTGAGCTGAGTAATAGGTCTGAAGGTGCCAGACCAGCTCAGCAGGTTACAAAATCGTTAACTGGGAAGACTGAGCCAGGTTCATCTCTGTTCCCCCATTAATCATTTTAGTATCTTCTTTGGTTTCTGAGAAGCCCTCAGTGCAGGAGTGATGGGAGTACTTTCTGAGGAAGTGTAAGCCTATTCCCGCCTCCCCAGGGGCTGGGAGCAAACTCAACCAATATGTGGTCCAGGTGGGTAAACCAAGGCTCAGATAGGTGAAGGGTCTACCAAGGTCACACAGTGAACCAGATCTTCATGTGTCCAGCCTAGAGTCCCCTCCACTCCATTCTGCTCCAGAACAGTATCTTGCTCTTCGGATCACACTTTGAGAAGGTTTACATGTGTATAAGTGTGTGTGTGTGTGTGTGTGTGTGTGTATGTATGAGACAGAGAGTGAGAATGTGTGTTTGTGTGTATAATGTACAGTATAAATCACATTCACACAAGTGTAAAAAGTGTGAGTGGATGTGAGTGTGTGTGTGTGCCTCTGTGTTGTGAGTGGGGTGAGAGGAGGTGAGGGTGTGTCTTGTATGATGAGGGCTTGTAAGTGTCTGTGTGATGGGGAAAGCATTGATGAATGAGGCTCTAAAGGGAGACTAAGCCAGAGTGGGGTGTCTCTCCCTTTTCAGGGATGCCCGGCACTGAAAAACCTGACTCCTCTCTCTCAGTTCCCTTCAGCAACCATCATACTGCTTTCATGGACAATAAATACCCAATTTCTGTCCATGGTTTCATCTTCTTCCCATACTCAATTGTCTCTGATTCTAGCACTTTACTAGAAATACACAGCCTGCCCTACCTGTATCCTGTATGCCCTCCACCCTCCAGTGAGTGGATTATGAGTATAACCCAAGAGACAAAAGACATGTGGCCAAGGAACAACAGTGTCCAAGAAGATCCAAACCCAGGACCTGGATGGAAAATGGAAAGTTTTGACATATTTTCAAATTATTCTTTTTAATCTCAGAAGCCTAAAATGGAAATGTTGGCAGGCCCCAGAAAACTAGTAACTTGGATATATGAAAACTACTATGCCACTCTGTTTAACACATGCTCTGGCATATTTAAGATATATTTTAAATTTTGGAAAGGCCAAGAGAGTTTGGCTTCTTTAAGAAAAGGGCTGTCAGAAGAAGGCTCTACAATCCTGCATGCTGCGGGCTCTGAGGCTGAGTCTTCAGTGGGTCTGAAGGGGTCTGCTCTTCAGAAAGACAATACAGGTAGGTGGAGGGACCTTGGCAGGGGGCAGAAGGCAGAGCCTTCCCGAATCAGTGACCCAGTCATCAGGGAACCACAAACTGATTAGAAGGAGGCCAGAGTGTTAACCACAGAAGTTTTCATTTTCTTTGTCCTCTGAACTACAAAAGGAAGTGAAACAAGAAGTCAGTTGTCTCCTAAAAGGACTTGGAGAGACAGGAGGAGGTTGCAGAGACCCCAAGCAAAAGCCAAATCAGAAGGGACATGGACCGGAGGTTGGCAGACAGGCAGGAGCTGAAAGAATGTTGAGAGGATTCCTGGAAGATAAGAGAAAACCTTAGGTCAAGCAGCAATTAATGACAGCTCCTGTTCAAAGGCACCAATCCGGACCTCACTCTTCTATTGATACTTCTCTCTACACCCCATCAAAACCTCAAACTTACTTGCCTCCTATGGAGTAAAGTTAATTAATGCATAGCAGTTTTTTTTTTCTTTAACCTTTCTTTTTATAGAAGAATTCTGACTGACTTGATCTTAAGCACTATCATTGAGATGTCAACTCTTTACACCTGGAGAAGAAACTGCAGGGCATCATCCATCCTCAGCTGAACCTTCCCTGTGTGATCCCATGATAATTAGCTGCTCACTAGCAATAGTCCTCATGGTAGGAAAGTTGTAGCAGAAATAAGATAGGTGACAGGCCATGCAGAATCTCCTTCCAGAACTGGAAACCTACCCTGTTCCATGCCACTGGGGAAAAATTTAAATATGAATGAGTGAGAGTTACATTGTTATAAAAATAATTTCAAAACTATTATAGGGGGCACATGAATTCCATTTAATTATTACAGATGTGACCACACATCATTGTGCCGTGATATCAAGCTGAGGTCGTGGTTGTCGACAAATGAAAGAGGCCCCACTGAGGTCTCAGGCTCCACATCCCAAAGACAGAGAATGCTGGAATCCTTGCCCTACCAGCTTCAAGGACACTTTGACATGTTCCCAAGTTGAAAAGAAATCACATTTTAATGATTCTGCTAGAGTTCTTCTCTTTGTATAGGTACTCAAACTCAAAATACTTCTGCTATTAATTTGGAATATTCTTATCTCAAAAGAACAGCAAAATACATCCTGTCCTGTTCAGACCAACATTAGGACATTTGTCCAGATGCCAGGGCCTTCTGAAACCTTTACTTTTAGCACTTTTGAGAAAGCACATTTGAGAAGGCACTTATTCCTCACCCAAAAAGGCACTGACTATTTTAGGACACTTGTGACCAATGTTTCACTTTGCCTGTATTCTGATTTAGAACAAAAATTTGTATACAAAGTTTATTTCTTCAGTTATATTCTCCAGATAGTTTGTACAATCCACTGTTATGAAATTTTCAAATAGCATTGTAATTATTTGTCTCACCTATTTTTCTCTTCCTTGCCCAGATGATGATCTCTTCGAAGAATGGGATAAAGTCTTACTCAGATCTTTGCATACTCCTCATCAAAAGGTCTGCATGTAGAAATTGATTAATAAATGTTTGGTTTTGAATGTGATAATGGACATACAAGTACAATACAATCTGCTTCCCCAAATATATGAATGTGATCTGCTTTCCATTAGTGAGAGCAGGCCTATAATTTAACAAAGTTTATATATGCCTCCATTTTCATTTATAAAGTCTACAGGTATGTGGTCAGTAGCCAGCAGCCTAGAAATGGTCTCTGTGTATGTAGTTAGTCTCTAAGTCATGTCCAGTTCTTTGCGACCCCACAGACTGCAGCATACCAGGAACAGCAGCAATCCTTCCTTGTCCTTCACTGTCTCCCAGAGTTTGCTCAAATTCATGTTCGTTGAGTCAGTGATGCTGTCTAACCATCTTATCCTCAGTCGCCCTCTTCTCCTTTTGCCTTGGGGAAAACTGTAGTCCCTGTGAGTTGTCCAGGGTCCTGATTTCTGCTAGAATCTCATTCAAAGCAGTCCAGGCACAGAGTTGGAAAGCCTTGAACCAAGTCTCACGATGCTCCCTGCTTGCCTGCAAGGGCTGTGGTGAGCCAGTGGAACTCCACCTGCCTGATTATAACTTTCCTGGTGCACTGAGCCAATTGCCCTGTGTTGGTTCCTGGGACTGACTGTGATGACATTTTCTAGACTTAGCCATTTCCTCTCACTCCATATGCCTTTTTTAGTTCTCCTGGCCAAAAAGTACTCTCTGTAAACTACTGAGAAACTCATTTATTCCAAAGAGTAAATGATTCGCAAGGCTTAGTTTATTACTCCTCCTCGGAACCTTTGCAACTTAAAGGGGACAACGCCTCAAGTCAAAAAAGGAATTGTGGCATTTCAAGCAGAAGCATACCCTCAATTCTTTCCTCCTGGCATATAGTCCCTGTCCAGCGCTCCTGGCTATCCTGTCTTCTTCTCTCCCTTGGTGCTGCCATCTTCCCACTATCTTCATTCGTAGATGACTCTGGTCCCTGAATCATGTGACTTCAGAATCCACGTGGATGACCATCCAACCCTCTGGCCTTTTAGTCTCTGGATCTTCTCATTCCCATTGACCTTATTCTCTCTTTTACATTGGTCACTTTCTTCCAAAACCACTGAATTCTTGACATCAGGATTCATTTTATACATAGGTGTCAGCCTCCTCTCCTGCTAGCTTGGTCAATTTCTCCCCAGATGGTTTTAAAGCCTCCTTGGAACCTTCAGTCAATGAACCCCCTTCACTCTCTGCCAACCCATCAGTTGGCCTCTTCTTTCATTCTCCTCTTTATCCAACTTAGATCTCATGACTCATCACTCATCAGAACTCTAAATACCTCTTCCACTATGAGCTTTTATCACTCCTCTTTGGCAAAAAGCCAACTCTGAATGGACCCAACTCCCCTTTTACTCTAAGGCAGAGCACAAGCTGATGAGTCTTAATAAGAAAGTACTACATCAGGGCAGATCAATGTCACCATGTATTCTTGATAACTATTCTCTGATACCTCTTCACATCGCCCAGCAACATGTCCCTTTCCCCTCATCAACTCTGCAGCATGCTTCCAGTCTCATGTGCCCTCCTCAGACCTCTGACTTCTCCACTGCTTTCCTCACTCTTGGCTTGCAACCCTGCCTCCTATTTCTCAGGGAACACTGAGTCTGTTACATGGAACTCTCTCACCCACCCACTGCCGAGTGCTTAAGCCCACCCCCTCCCTCCTGTTCCCTGGCCTTTTCTCCCTCCTACCACCCAAGGCTGGTCCATCCACATGCCTTAAGATCCATCTTCTCCTGTTCTGTCAGGGAATGCACATTTTTCATGATCCCTTCTTTCTCCAGCTCCCTCTCTAATGGATTTCTCCCTAGGATATTTAAATACTCATAAGTTTTTTTTTCTATTTAAAAACTGCCTTCTCGCAACCTTGCAGACCCTTCTAGCCATTGCCTCATCATTCTTTACCCTTTAAGTGAAACTTCCTTAAAAAGGTTGCTTTATTTACAGCTCCTCACTGTTCTCAGTCATTAAAATACCCCTGGCTGGCTTTTGTCCCTTTCATTCCACTGCAACAGCTCTTGCTGGGTCACGAGCCACCACTATGCCCCCAATCCAGTGGGCACATTTCCATTCTCACTTCATTGCATCTGCCAGTTCTCACTGGTCCTGCTAAATGCTTCTTATTTCTCTATATACTCTCTTCCTTTTGCTCTGGTGACACAATAATGCCCCACTCCTAGATATCCTGCCAACAGTTTTTTCTCCCTCTGTCACAAGCATCTCCTCCTTTTATTGACTACTTCATATTAGAATTCCTCCAGAACTTGACCTAGACCCCCACGTCTTCACAGCAAGCTCACCAGCCTCATGGCATCAGATTCCACTCACGTGGAGATGAACCCTGAAATCCACCTCTGACCCTGGTCTTCATTCCCTTCACTCCTTCACACTCCTTATTCTGCCAGGCTCTTCTGAAGCAACCTGGGCACTCATTTCTCCATCCAAACGTCTTAAGACCAGAGTGTCAGGGAATTTGTAAACCAGTTCACCCAGCATCCAGCAATCCTCCTGACCCCAAGCACCTGGTGAACATCCTATGACAAAACTTCACTTCAACCTCAGGGCCTGCACTGCTGCATTTCTCCAGTTGACTCTGGAATCCAGCAGACTGGTTAAAGGGCTCCCCTGGAAGCTCAGCTGGTAAAGAATCCACCTGCAATGCAGGAGACCCTGGTTCAGTTTCTGGGTTGGGAAGATATCCTGGAGGAGGGCATGGCAACCCACTCCAGTATACTTGGGCTTCCCTGGGGATTCAGACAGTAAAGAATCTGCCTGCAATGCAGGATATCTGGGTTCGATCTCTAAGTTGAGAAGATCCCCTGGAAGAGGACGTGGCAACCCACTCCACTATTCTTGCCTGGAGAATCCCCATGGACAGAGGTGCCTGGGAGGCTATAGTCCATGGGGTCACAAAGATCTGGACATGACTGCGTGGTTAAGCACAGCACAGCACAGACTGGTTAAAACCTTAGCTCTGCAGTTTGCTTGTTGAATGACCACAGGGATATATTGTTTAATGGGATTATGCTATTTAACCTCTCTAAGCCTTGGTTTCCTCATCCATAATGTGGGGATAATAATACTAATAAAGTCTAAGATTTCTACTAATTATATGAATTATTATGTAGTAGGCTTAGAACGTGTCTGCCATATAATGGTAATCTTATTATGACTGTACTTATACTTAGCCTTAATGATTCCTTACTGCATTCTTTTCTGCAAAGCCCCTAAAATGTTCCTGACAGGCAGACCCTGACAGGCAGACACTGACCTCTAGACATTGCCTTGCTCCATTATGAAGATCAAGTCTTCCCACATGTGCTCCCTCAGCACCCTTTCTATGCCTTCAAGGGCCCTCTATGTAGCCATCTGCCCTCCCTCCTGCAGGCCCAGAGGGTGTTTCCTGTCTCCTCACAGGGCAGCCCCCTCTCCTTCAGGACATCCTGGCTGTCACAAACTCAGGCACCTCCCCCCACCAGTTATCCATTCTATCTTTCTCATTCAGACTGTCTTACTTCTCCCTCTGTTTCAAATCAGAAAGATCCTCAAGTCTCTTCTAGCCCAAAGCAAAATTTAAAAAAAAAAAAATACTTTTTTTCTTGCCTTCTCTTCACTAGCAATTTTATTGAATGGCATCTATACAAGTTTTGCTTCTCATCCTCTTCTCAGCCCTTATCACATGCCCTCTCGGCTGTTAAAGTCTTTCTCCTCAAGCAGGTGGGTCATCCTCCTGGTCAGGCCTTTCTGCCCATCTCATACAACTGACCACACTCTCCTTTTGAGCTGCCTCTTCCCTAGGGGATACTGATTCTTGTCCTTCTTGTTCTCCATCTCTGTCATGGTCTCTTACCACTAAATAGACTCACACTGGGGATGGACTTCTATTCATGGACTCAAGTTCTCAAGAATTATTGCATTTTTTTTGTTTTCTACTAAGATTTTCAGTGCTCAAATCTCATCTGCTTGGGTTGGTGAAAAATTCAGTCTCAGTCATCTTCTTTCTCTGGGGCTGGGGGTGGGGTCTTTATCATGGTTCCAAAGAAAGACACAGGGCTAAGGAAAAGTGAGACCTCTTTGCTAATAAGACATTGATTTGCTCTGATTACCACTGAGAATTCTGCTGGCTTAGGCTCTGAGGCCTTGGGTGCCCTGTTGCTTCCCATGAAGCTTTGGCAGGGCCCATGAAGCTTTGGCAGGGCCAGCAAGCCAGGCACCATGGACTTCCCACCCTGGGGTCCTGCCAGGGCTTGTAGTAGTGCCAGGACCAAGGAAAGGGACACCACTGCTCTGCTCCAGGACAACTGATCCTGCCCAGTGAACCCTTTTCCATGACTGAGAAACCTTGCTTGTTTCTACTACCCTCAACTTCTACAGACAGCCTTAACCTCATAAACATCAGAGCCCTGCCTCGTGATGCTTGAAGCATAGAGTCTGTGACCTATCTTAATCAAGTAAGGGAAAACACAAAGAGAAAATATCAATTTGTGGCTCAAAACAGCATCCTGCCACCAAACTCAAGAGTGTGTTTGCCAAGAGTTGAGGGATTGGAGTTGTAATATTTTTTTTTTCCAACATAGCAGATTTGACCAAATTTATTCCTGATGATGTGAATATGAGATTATGCTATATTTTTCTTTGCTTGCTATTGCATTTTTAATGTCTCAAAATGAATAACAAAATTTTAAATCTCCAATAAAAATTTATCTTCCAAATAGGCATTTTCTAGTTTATGCCCTTATACTATCTTCCTTGACGATGTCACCTATTTTCATGGTCTCCCCTTTCACCAAAGCACAGGTGATTCTGAAATCGATCTCACGGCCTCTCCATGTCGTCTCCTACATGTCAGCATGTCATTTCCAAGTGACCCCTGGGCATCTACATTTGCATATCTGACAGGCAGCTCAGGCTTACCTGCCACCATTGACACAGACCCCCTGGCCCCCACCATTCCCATCCATCATCAAGTCCAGTCAACTCAACCTCAAAACCTCTCAAATCAATCTCCTTCTACCATCTCCACTGCCACCTCCAACCCAAACCACCCCTTGCTCTCACTGGGAAAGCTGCAACCACCCTTAAAAGTCTCCTACTTGCCCTCCAATCTGTGCTCCACTCTGCAGCCTCAATGAGATTTTAACCCCAGACATCAGATGGGGTCTCTCCCACCTACAGCCCCCCAGTGTTTCCCTGTAGAGTAATGTTCAGATTCTCTAGTGTGGCTTGCAAGCCCTGATGTGACCCGAGTTCTGTCACCATTTAGCTTGGTCTTCCCCTCATTCCCTGCAGTCTAGTGACCCTCACTTCTTCCAGTGCCTCCAACTGGCCAAATTACTTCCCACCTTCATACCTCACCTGTACTAGGTTCTTTCCCAGTGCTGTTCCTCACTGCAGAATGCCCTTCTTCTTTGTCCCTGGGCAACCCCTATCGTCCAGGTTTCAGCTGAAAGGTGATGTCCCAGAAAACTCCTACCTGATCTACCTGAATATGGGGCCCTTCATCTTCCCAGGGTCCTTAGGATAGCGTGCTTGCAATGATGCTTTTATTTTTGTGATCTCTGGTTAATGTCTGTCTCACACTCAATACAGGTAGACATCTCTTAATGCATCCCACTCCTCTCCTGTCCTCCTAGAGGGCTAGTTCAGTGCCAGGCATATAACAGGTCTCAGTAAATGTTAATTGAATAAACCAATGAATGTTTATGTTTGATGCTATCCTATTCTCTCCGCCTCTTCCTACTATATTTTCTTCTTAGAGTGTGTTTCTTACCAAAACATTGGTGCTTGAAAACACCTCACCCCTCAGGCTCAAAATCATAGTGTTCCCTTTGACTCTTTCTATGCCTCACTCCTTCTACTCAACATAAAGTCAAAGTACATCAAGTACACCTCTGAAGAGGCCCAACACACACCCCCTCTCCTCCAGTCCCAGTACTTGGCCCAGGTTTCCTCCCTTTGGATGGTTAAACTTGCTGCCCAGCTGCCTCTCCCTCAGAGACTCCAGTCTATTCTTCCCAGAATCTGCATGATTATTTTCCTGAAGTGCAGGTAGACCTCTTCCTCAAAATAGCTTACTCTTTCACACAAATAAAATCTGAATAGAGCATTATGCAGCAATTAGAAGCAACAGATTAGATTTAAACATAGCAGCATGAGTGAATCTTAAAAACATAGTGTTTAGCGAGAAGAGTAAGAAAAGGAATGAGATTCTATAACACAATACTACTTACATACATTAAAAATACATGCAGTAAGACAGTAAACCTTTTATAGAACCATAGAGAAGCAAAAAAGACAAACATCAAATGCAAGAAGACAGTTGCACGTGGGGAGGAAAGCTATGGGAAAGTAGTAGGGAAGATAAAGGGGAAAAATGAATAAAACAAGAGAAGGGCTTGGCATGTACTAATCATAACAAAGCGCTATGAACAAAGGAGGAGGATAAACTACCTACTGTGAGCAAGACCATAGCCAATAACAACTAAACAACTTGTTTCCCAGACAAGTATGATTCAATTCATTTTTGCAACTCTATTCATATTTCCTAGGACATTTCCTTGCATATTATCGGAAGGATCAATTAATGTGCAAAGTGTACATTCATTTTAATCAAGTAAACAGTACAACATGCCTCAGTACTGAGAAAATAAACCATTCACATCCTCATCTTGCTGTTGTTCAGTCGCTAAGTCTTGTCCAGCTCTTTGCAATCCCATGGACTACAGCTTGCCATGCTTCCCTGTCCTCCACAATCTCTCAGAGCTTGTTCAAACTCATTGAGTCGGTGATGCCATGCAACCAACTTATTCTCTGTCGTCCCCTTCTCCTGCCCTCGATCTTTCCAAGCATCAGGGTCTTTTCCAATGAGTCACCCAGCTTCAGTCCCTGGGTTGGGAAGATACCCTGGAGAAGGAAATGGCAACCCACTCCAGTATTCTTGTCTGAGAAATCCCATGGAGAGAGGAACATGGTAAGCTACAGCCCATGGGGTTGCAAAGAGTCGGACAGGACTGAGCAACTGACACTTTCACTTTCACATCACATATCTGAGATTATTGATATATTCCCCAGCAATCTTGATTTCAGCTTGTGCTTCATCCAGCCCGGCATTTTGCATGATGTACTTTGCATAGAAGTTAAACAGGGTGACAATATACAGCTTAGATGTACTCCTTTCCCAATTTTGAATCAGTCCATTGTTCCATGTCCAGTTCTTACTGTTGCTTCTTGACTTACATACAGGTTTCTCAGGATGTAGGTAAGGTGGACTGGTATTCCCATCTCTTTAAGAATTTTCCACAGTTTGCTGTGATCTACACAGTCAAAGGCTTTAGTGTAGTCAATGAAGCAGAAATAGATGTTCTTCTGGTTTTCTGTTTTCTATGATCCAAAGGATGTTGGCAATTTGATTCCTGGTTCCTCTGCCTTTTCTAAATCCAGCTTGTATATCTGGAGGTTCTCAGTTCATGTACTGTCGAAGACTAGCCTGAAGGATTTTGAGAATTACCTTGCTAGCACATGGGATCAGCACAATTGTGCAATAGTTTGAATGTTCCCAGAAACAAACTCCTAGGCTTCTCTTCCTGATCACTTCCTGCTAATAATCACTTCACTGGACCACAGTAATTCTTTTAACAATTTGAGCTACAGTACCACTTTAAAAGAAATTCTGATAAACAACTCCAAGCCTTTACCATAAAATTTAAGTACATTAGAGACCGAATCTTAATTTTATCAGGTATAAATGTACAGCCATATATTTCAGAGGAATTAGAAATTATATTTTTATCATTTTGGGTACCCCATGCTTAAGCTCCTACCTGCTAGAATTATAGAATCCAAAATGAAAGTACAGTCTCAGAAGGCGTGGAGTCACTTGGGGATCAGCTTTGCTGGCGGAATTCAGTTTCAAGGAGAAGTAATAAACACTGTGGACTGACTGGCCTGGTAATCCCCATATGTCCCGTTCTAGCCAGCCCAGAATTGAAAAGGATAAATAGTTGATCATGGATTCCTAATCCCACCTGTGTCTGCAAGACACTGAGAACACCTGCTTGCCTTGGGATGAGTCTGCAATGTTTTCATAAACTTTTATTTAAAAATCTGCAGATGAAATTGGTCTTAGTAGGGAAGCCAAGCCTCTCACGGCCCTTGAATCTAGCTAATGAAAGTGTTAATGGTTTCAGTAGACATTGTAAAATAAATACTCATAAAAGTTTGCACAGCACACCGTTATATGGCCCCATAAAATCCACAAGGCAATTACCGAGTTATGAGCTCCTTGCCCACCTCCCCAGGCACCAAGGTTAGCTCAAGAGAAGGTGATGGAGGAAGCGGGCAAAGAGGAGGGGCTGCTAGAGCAGCATCAGGCAATGACCTGGGAGGACCAGAGCTCCCCTCCAGCCCTTGACTTCCACATCTGTGAAATGGACAGTTGATTCCCAGTCCATGGTCCCTTTGCAAGACCTCACTTCTCTGTGCTCACATGAAGGAGAATACTGGTGTGGATATGCAAGCATGAGCTCAACCCGTTTCATTTCTTGAGGCTCAATGACCTCAAGCACATCATGTAATCCAGCCACCCTTCAAGTCACACTCGTAGCCAACATTCTGTGTTCATGGTGGGCCAAGTGGGGTGTCCTATTCAATCCTCAGCCCATGCCTGTCAGCCATACATTATCATTATCCCCATTTTACAGATGAGAAAATATTTTCAACAGTCTGAACGATCAGCCACTGCAACACACTGGCCCACAATAGGAAGGATGCAAGCTCCCAAGCAATAAAGTGCTGGGCCCTCAGTTATGCTCAGGAAGTGTTAACCCCTAAATATGCCTTTGCCATACATCACTCTCACAGCTCCAAAGAGAAAGGAATAAACATGCCACAATTATGCAGCCACAGAGCACATGCGTGGGTGGAAAACTGAGAGGCAAAAGCATTAGCTGAATGCTGAACACTATCCAACACCTATGTGCCCACGCATTGCTTGCCTACCTCTGTTCCCTCTCCATCCACCTGTGACTCCCAGGGGTCCCTTGTAATATGAGAGTCCCTGGAATGGTGCCCCATCCAGACATCTTCCACACCAGCACAGACCCATTACAGAAAAATCTATAAGAATGATCTGTAATCAGTTTGGTGCCATGCAGTTTACAAAACATTTGGATAGAGATTGCCTTAAAATTAATAAAAATTACTAAAGTGATATTAGGGGAAATGGGCTAGTTATTTAGTAGAATTAACCTTGGACAGGTTTCTTTTGATGTTTCCTCAAGTTCAGGTTGTGCATTTTTGCAGAAATGTCATAGAAGTGATGGCGTGTCCTAAAAAGACACATATGGGGTCAATTTGTCTTGTTGCTTGTGGTGTTAAGTTTGATCACTAGGTTAAAGTGGTGTCTGCCAGGCTTCTTCACTCTTTCCTCTATATAATTGAAGGGATTTTGTATTTTTGAGACAACATAAAATCTTATTTCTCATCACTTTTTCCATCATTAATTTTGCATCCATTGATGAATCCAACTATTACTATTGTAGGATAAATAAATAGAAAACAGTTATGGTAAAATGATAGCATTTGGAGAATCTGGGTGAAGAGTTTATGAGATTATTGTTTTTACAATAATAAAGCAAATTGATCAATCCTAAAGCAAATCAAGCCTGAATACTCATTGGAAGGACTGGTGCTGAAGCTGAAGCTCCAACACTTTGGCCACCTAATGTGAAGAGTCGACTCACTGGAAAAGACCCTGATGCTAGGAAAGATTGAAGACAAGAGGAGAAGAGAGGGACAGAGGATGAGATGGTTGGACAGCATCATTGATTTAATGGACATGAACTTTGGCAAACTCTGAGTGATAGTGAGGTCCAGGGGGCTGCAAAGAGTTGGATACGACTCAGCAACTGAACAACAACAACATTTTTGCAATATTTTATAAATTGTTTCAAGATAATTTTTTTAAAGGATATTGGCTCATTCACAGAATTGGCAGGAGGCCTAAAGAGCCAGACTTAGGACTGCCCAGGTAGAAGCAATGTTCACAATGTGTTCAAAATTACAATGCCAAATGGCCCACCCAGGTCCCACTGCCATCCCCAAACCACACACACCCTCGAGGGCTCTGCTTCCCTGCCACCTGTGAACATCACAGCTGGGTGTACGTGGGTGAGCTGGGCAGCCTGGAGCCCCGCCTGGCTGCAGGGAAAGCTGATGGTGATGACTTCCCACTTTTCAACTTCTCCCACTTGGGCTCACGGGATGGGGAGGTCTTCAGCATTTAAGAAAGAGGGTTTGGTTTACTGAGTGGCCAAAAAGAATGAAAAAAATCTATCATTTGCTAGAAAACATCCTTGCCATCAAACAACACTGGAATTCTCTCTGTTGCTTGGTAATCAATCATTTTATGCTTCTCCTATCACATTCAGCTCTGTAATTATTTCTGATTATTTTTCAACTTTCTGGAACCAGCCTCCTCACCATTGAGCCTTCACTCTCAGTCTTGTTCTCACTTCCTTCTCTACAGAGATAAGAGCCTCTCCGCCATGAGATCTCTGACTGGTCCTGTGGGGTAAGGTCAAGCTGATGTGGGTTCAGCCTAACCCCACTAATTCCCGACTGGGGACACTGGGAAGCTTAGCTTTCTCTGGGTCTCAGCTTCCTTGCCTGGTGATACTGACTTTGCTGAGCACTGGGAATAAGGTAACCTGTGTGAGGCACAGGTGTAGGGCCTGGCACCTAGTAGACACCCATTTTCCTTCCTTTCCCTTGGTCTCTTATAAAGGACTTGTGGTGTGTTGCCCAAACTGGAACTATAGTACTCCATTTCCCTGATGAGGGAAGCACTATGGGGCGGCCTTTCTTGCTGGGAGTTCTCCTGACTGAAGTGAGTTGCCTCGCCTGGAGTCACACCCCTTCCTGGGGCAGCCTGTACCCAGTGACAGGCCGATGCAAAGATGTGAGGGCCCAGCTCCCTTGCCCCAACTCAGGACCATTCTGAAGGGCCATCTGAGCTCCAGATTCCCCTACCCCCCACCTTGCCATTGGCTGAGGCTCTTGTGACTACATCACAGCCCAGATCCTCCCTCTGCCCAGTCTTGAGCCCTCCCCACTTCCTTGTTTATACTGATCCTGAGAACTCATCCTCATAAAGCCACTGCACATCCATCTCTGAGCATTGGCTTCCTGATGAACCTGACCCATGCCAGGCCTCTCCTTGGCTCTGCCTTCAAGCCTTGGTCGGGACCTGCCCCATCAGTCTGGTCCTGTCTCCTACCATCTCAAAACCATCTCTCTTCCACACGGGATGTTATCTTCAACTGCAGTTGAGTGTTGACAGTGCCTCTCCATCTCCCACCCCTAGCTTTGTTGATGAGATCTTCTCCATCCTTTGAGGCCCATTTCAGGTGATGTCTCTTCTAGAGAGTCTTCCATGATTTCCCCTTGGAACTATCCACTCCTTCCTCTGGGTTCTTTCACTATTTTGTCTCCCCCTCCTCACCTGGCCCTGAGCCTGACTGAGTTGGTGGGCCAGTCAATTCCCAGTTCCTTGGGAACTGGGATGGATCACCCTCAGATCCATCCTTGCCCCTTGTCCCTTTGCTTTGTACATCAGAGACCCAACACTGCAAAATATATCTTCTAGGTGCATGTGCCCAGTGGCTTCTGCCAGTGGGAGGCATGGGAAAGAACTTGGAAGACAGAAGCGGGGAATCCAGGGAATTTCCCCCTCACCCTCTGCTTTGGGGAGGGCATCACTGGCAAGATGGCCTCAGCTCCCACCAGGCAGCCCTAGCTCCTGGGCTCACTCCCTCCATCCCTTCCCTATGCCTCACCAACAGGAGTATGGCGATGGTTTTTCTCTTATTAATCTCTAGGTTTTCTCACCATCCCATTTTCAGTTTTTTCAACCCCACTGTAACTGTTTTCTCTTTATCAAACTCTGTCAGTTAAACTATCTGGCCTGGGTTCTGTTTTCCTGGGTGATAAATATGGTATTTCTGTTACCTTACCCTCTCTCAGAAGAGCAGGATGACTTCCTGGGCAGAATGAGACAAGGCTCTGGGGTCAGCAAAACCAGAAGTGGCTCTTCTTGTTGTTAACAAGCCAATTGACAAACATAAGCATCATATGTGTAACTCTTTAAAACAAAAATTCCCATGATTAACCAATGCTGCCTCACTCTCTCACTCTCTGATGTCATTTGGAAGAATCCAGGAATAATCCTCGGCCATTTTGTGGAGAATCACCCTTCTCCAACTTAGCTAACTTCAATGACTGGGGAAAGTCTATCCTCCATACCATCTTCTACTATGAGGCTTAGAAACTTTTACTGTTGAAACAAAATGTGTTTTACTCAGCTAATGTCCCAAGGAATTATCTCTAGATCTTGCTTGTGGTGTTAAAGATAAATACTTATAGTAAATCTGTTTGTAAATATTTTGAACAGCTAAGTCTTTAATTATTTTTTGCATTAAAAATTGACAACAATCAATATTCCCCACTGATGAGTTATAAGGATTGTGTGCGTGTCTGGGTGTATATTCTTTTCAATAGCAATTATTGCTTGGTGATGACTGGGGAAATTGCTCTGAGGTTTAAAAGCATATTTGCAGCTATACCCAGGGGACTGTAGATAGTAATGCCTACTGTATCATCCACCTTATTTAAAATTTGCAGTGGGAAACACAATTCAATCCAGCATGCTTCTAAAGGCCAGTGGGAAATAGATCGGGCAGCCAAGTCAGAAAATGCAAATCCAGTACTAAACTCCATCCCAAACCCATCTGCCTGGGCTTTATTTCCTTTTTTCTTCCCCAAAGCCAGTGGTACTGACAGTAGTACATTAAACACAAATGTGTGGGTTTGGGCCTGACCAGCCATTAATCAATGTGTGGCCATAGAGGCAACATCCATGGATTAGCAATTTACTACAAAGGTGCCAGGCATGTGCGGGAGAAGTTAAACTAGGCTTTCACAGGTAGACAGGGGTGGTAGGCAACGCCACTTCTGAAAGGTACTGGTTGATTAAAAAGAAGTGTAAATGCCAAAACAAGAGTTGTAAATATGTGGTCTATTTTAAAGGGTTACATTTAACAAGTTGACTCCTTTGTGTCAGAAAGAAAAAAAGAAACACACACACACAGACACAAAAGAGTCATACTTGTCCACTTAGCCTCACTTGGAAGTAACATTACAAGTCTACTTTTGAGGCCTTTTACAAATATGAACCTGAAGGTCTCTTGCCCCTAATTCCACACCACAAAGGCACCAGTACAGACAGTGCAGGTCCAACACCCCAGTCACCTCTCACCGGTTCATACAAGATGGTCTTGTGAGGGAGCCTCCCGAGGAGAGGGGCGGGCTTCCGCTCCTCATCCTGATTTTCCACCATCTACTCTGACGCTGCTCCGCCCGGAAGGCAGGTGTTCACCCCTCAGAAGCTGCCTGTGTCCTTGGACAAGGGCAGCCTCCTGCCGTCAGAACGGAACTGCTCTTGGGGCCCTCAGAGGATGCAGGATGTGTGCTCAGTTTTCAGGAAGAATCGGCGGGACAGAAGACTCGGAGATAATTCCTCGATGGGAGTCTCTCGAGGCAGCAACTGCCCTCTTTTATCCCTTCCCACCTCTTTAATCTTGCCTGCAGTAACCACATGATCTGCACCTCCCGCCCCACCTGGGGAGGTGGGGGAGATGCCCCATGGGCACGCATGCTCTCTCTCAAACACAAGAGAGACCCCAGAGTCTCGCCTTCATTAAGGGCCACGAGGAGCTCCACCCTGCCCGTCCCCTGCCCCTAACATCACAAGGGGGAATCGCAGCACCTCAAGCATGGAAGTCAGAGGAACCTCAGCAACAGTAACCTAGCAACAGTGTCTCAGGATTTGAATGTAATTATACCCCGAGCGTGATAAATACTTGGAAGGGCTCCTTATGTGCAGATCATACTAAACAAGTCTTTGAGATTACCCTCATCAAATATTGATAGAAGAAACGGTTTTTTGAAAAGGAAAAAAAAAGAAACCTGAAGTGCATGGGCAACCTTTCCCAGTGCCCGGGGCAGTGGGAACACACTGCCAGGGCAGCTCCAAAGCTTCAAAAACCCCTTTCAAGGGTGACGCGGCAGGTCTGGGAAAGAAGTCTAAGCCAGGAGTAGTGTCCTTACAAATGAAGAGTGGTGTCTTAGTGCCAAGGGCCACAGTTTGGTCTTGAGGTCAGAAGAACCTAGGGTAGAGTCCCCACTCTGCTCTCAAAACCGAGGTTTCCTCATTCAGAATGAGTGTGTTAACCAGGAGAGGGTACCTGAAGGATGGATCTCAACCCAGATGTGTGAAGGGGGTGGTGCCAGGAAGAGAAGCCCAGGCAGAGGGATCAATAGGCACAGGTTACAGGTTCCGAGGTTCTTGCCTCCTCTGCTCCACTGTTGACCTTGACAGACCCAAGATCCTGCGTACAGTGTGGAAGCCAACGCTGAAGAACTGAGTGGTCGCCAGCGTGAAGGGCCTTGTGAGCCTCCCTGAGGAGGCTGGGCTTTATTCTGAGCAGAAATAGAAATCAGTGCAGGTGTGAGGATGTGTGGCATGTGTGGGGGCGGGGAGTCATCTGTGCGTGGCAGGAAGTGGTCCCTTGACACACCAGAGAGCAAGGCCTGTCCAGATGCTGTAGGCAGTCATCCCTGTCAGAGAAGGTGGGGGAACCTAGAGCAAAGGTCAGGAGCCACCATGTGGCATAGAGCTGACCTTGAGGTATCTTCATTCATGCACTTTGCCAAGGCCCCCTAGGACAGAGTACAGGAATGCTTCCCCCACCCACCTACTATGTTGCATCAGGGGACCTCAGGCAGGTAGAGTGATGGGATGCTGGAATCAGAGATGACTGACAGAAATGAGTCTGTTGTGAGAAAGTCCTCCAGAGGGAGAGAGGTGAGCAGAGCAGGGATTTCACAGTGGGGGAGGATGTCAGGTCTCTCCTGACATTGGGTTATCAGCAGTGCAGAGCTGGACACATTTCTCAGCTCCCTGCAGCGGGAGACTAAGATCTGAGGGCAGGAACGAGAGAGGAATGTCCTTCATAGAAACTCAGCCTGTCTTTATTATTTAGGCAGCCATGCCCAGCTTGGCTGCTCTCCCCCTGTGTGACCCATGCCAATCCCTTTCCCTCGGGGCCAAGTATGCTATGAGGGCTCCCCCAGCTCGACCTTGAAGGAACCCTGGGATTCTATGGCCCAGTTGTCAGCCTGGGCCTGGGACACACAGCGAGCCCCGGCGCCTGCAGGCCTGCTCCCCCTCCTTCATCCCAGAAAGCCCTCATCACAGGGGACAGCCCCCTTCTCTGATGTCTCTCACTGAGCCTGCCGATGCATCTGTCTCCTGCCAGTTAGAGGAAATCCTCCTCTGTTAGATGCAAGGTCTTTAAAGGGCCTCAGATCTTGTCTGCAAGCTCTCTTTTCTGGGCCGGGCTCCCTTGACAGCACTGCTGGTGTCTCCCAGCAAGTGAGGGTGAAAAGGCGGGGCAGCAGGAGGATGAAAGGCCCCCCTTTCCTGCTGTGGGATTCAAGACTGGATCAGGGCCCAATTACACCACCTCATTCATCCAATTCGGTGTTCCCAAACAATGCTGTATCTGACAGCTCTGCTCTGGGTAATAATGGCCAGGTGGACCCTGCTTTAAGGAATCTCTGTTTACAGAAATCCCCTTGAACTAGCTAGCTCAAGGAAGGAGGATCTGTCCTAAAAATCTGCCCAGGGCTCCCTGCTAACCCCAGCAGTACCAGGGCATTTCCGAGTCCACTTGGAGAGCTCTGCAACAGGGACTGAATGAAGAGTAGAAAAATAGCAGTATCAAATTTAGGGCCATTTCCTGTTAAAATCAGTGAGAATAAAAATAGAATAGTAGGGAGAGGCATGAGCATCAGAGCAGAATTTTCCCTGGGTCCCCTGTCGGCAGGAGGAGGATTGGAGAAAGTACCTGACCCATTACTTGGATTGAGACTCCTGAATTTGGAAAACACCTCTGTTGCATGTGTGAGTATGGGTGTGTGTTCTCTGGTACAAGAAAGGAATTATTAATATTATATATCTTTACTACGAGTGCATGCGTGCTTAGTTGCTTGGTCATGTTTGACTCTTTTGCGACCCTGTAGACTCTAACCCCCCCAGGCTCCTCTGTCCATGGGATTCTCCAGGCCACGATACTGGAGTGGGTTGCCATTTTCTCCTCCAGGGGATCTTCCTGATCCAGGTATTGAACCTTCATCTCCAGTGTTAACTGCAATGGCAGATAGGTTCTTTATGATTGGACCACCGAAGAACCCCTCTATTGCCAAAGTATTCTCATCAACAACCTGTGATGGTCCTCATTTCTTCACATCTTCATGATGTTGGTGGGTTGATGGTGGACTAAAACGATATATCCACATCCTAGCTCCTGGAACCTGCGACTGTACTTTATCTGGGAAGTGTGTCATTAAGTTACAGATTTCAAGATGAGATCATCTTGGATAATCTGAGTGAGCCCTAAATCCTTTGTAAGAGTCAGGCAAAGGGAAGTTGGGCACAAGAAGAGGCACAGACATACAGAGGAAAGCAGAGGCAGAGAGTGGAGCAATGAAGTTACAAGCAAAGAGACACAAGACTGCAGGCAGCCGCAAGGAACTAGGAGAGGCATGCAGTGGACTCCCCCCCAGGATGCCCAGAGAAAACCTGGCCCTGCTGACCCCTTTATTTTAGACTTCTTGATTCCAGAACTCTGAGAAAATAATTTTTTAAGCCACAAAGTTTATTATCATTTGTGATGGCAGCAACAAGAAATGAATACCTTGGTAAATATGATTCTTTTTTCTTATTTTAAGAATTCCCTTTAGTAGATAAGAGATTTCAAGCAAAAAGTAATATCAGTGAATTGTAGGGTTATAATATTTGCAGAAGGATAACATGAACACAAAGAACAAGAGAAGGGGAGTGGAGAATTACTGTTGTAAGGAAAAAATTATTATACTATATCCGAAGTCACGTATTACTTGAGGCTTCCCAGGTGGCACTAGTGGTAAAGAACCAGCCTGCTAATACAGGAAACAATGAGCTGTGGGTTCGATCCCTGGGCTGGCTGGGAAGATCCCCTGGAGGAGGGCGTGGCAACCCACTCCAGTATTTTTGATGGAGATCCTATGGACAGAGGAGCCTGGTGGGCTGCAATCCATGAAGTCGCAAAGACTCAGACATAACTGAAGCAACTTAGCTTACATGCACACAGTATTAGCTGAGAGCTTCCCTGGTGGCTGATGGTAAAGAATCTACCCAAAATGCAGGAGATGTGGGTTCAATCCCTGGATCGGGAAAATCCCCTGGAGAAGGGAATGGCTACCCACTCCAGTATTCTTGCCTGGAGAATTCCACGGACAACGGAGCCTGGCAGGCTACAGTCCATGGGGTTGCAGAGTTGGATATGACTGAGTGACTAACACTTTCACTTTTTTCAATATTACTTGAAGAGAGACTGTGAGAAGCAAAAATGTATACTCTAAACGTGAAAGCATACACTTTAAAAAAAGAGAGAAGAAAATGAAGGCCAACAAATAATATGGAACTATACAAACTACTTAACATTCATAATTTATAATAAAATACTAAATTATTCAATATTACTAGCTGTCTTCCTTTCTTAAAAAATAGAATTTTAGAGTTTACTTTATTTAACTCTGCTATATTGTTTTCTATAGTGATCATTTTATTATGTTTATGCGCATAGCTTACTATTTTCTGTGTTTTCCATTGTTTCTCTTGTCCCATGCTTTCTTTCGTGGCCGACTTTCCTTCTCTATTTAAAGTGCTCCTGTTAAGATTTTTGTGTGTTTAGTTGCCTATTTTTTATGAATAGTGAAATGTGTTTGGCAAATTGTCTTCATTTTTGATGTCTCAAAACATCTTCATTTTGCCTTCTATCTTAAGTGAAAGTTGGCTGTGGTATACAATAAAAAAGTTTGGCACTTCAGTACTGTAAGTATATAATTTTATTCCAGCATCACTTTTTGCTGAGAAGAAATCTGCTGTCAATCTGATTGTTGTTTACCCTTTGCTCTCTCGTTTCTCTTTGTTAAATTCTGAGATTCTCTTCTACCCTCCTGTTCCACAGTTTCCTATGATATGCCTCAGAGTGGACTCTATTTTGAAGCACTCTAAAGGTATTCAGTTCAGCTCAGTCGCTCAGTCGTGTCCGACTCTTTGTGACCCCATGAACCGCAGCATGCCAGGCCTCCCTGTCCATCACCAACTCCCGGAGTCCACCCAAACCCATGTCCATTGAGTCGGGGATGCCATCCAACCATCTCATCCTCTGTTGTCCCCTTCTCCTCATGCCCTCAATCTTTCCCAGCATCAGGGTCTTTTCAAATGAGTCAGCTCTTTGCATCAGGTGGCCAAAGTATTGGAGTTTCAGCCTCAACATCAGTCCTTCCAATGAACACTCAGGACTGATCTTCTTTAGGATGGACTGGTTGGATCTCCTTGCAGTCCAAGGGACTCTCAAGAGTCTTCTCCAACACCACAGTTCAAAAGCATCAATTCTTTGGCACTCAGCTTTCTTTATAGTCAACTTTCGCATCCATACATGACTGCTGGAAAAACCATAGCCTTGACTAGATGGACCTTGGTTGACAAAGTAATGTCTCTGCTTTTTAATATGCTGTCTAGGTTGGTCATAACTTTCCTTCCAAGGAGTAAGTGTCTTTTTTTTTTTTTTTTTAGTTGGAGGCTAATTACTTAATTTCATGGCTGCAGTCACCATTTGCAGTGATTTTGGAGCCCAAAAAAATAAAGTCTGACACTGTTTCCACTGTTTCCCCATCTATTTGCCATGAAGTGATGGGACCAGATGCCATGATCTCAGTTTTCTGAATGTTGAGCTTTAAGCCAACTCTTTCACTCTGCTCTTTCACTTTCATCAAGAGGCTCTTTAGTTCTTCTTCACTTTCTGCCATAAGGGTGGTGTCATCTGCGTATCTGAGGTTGTTGATATTTCTCCTGACAGTCTTAATTCCAGCTTGTGCTTCTTCCAGTCCAGTGTTTCTCATGATGTACTCTGCATATAAGTTAAATAAGCAGGATGACAATATACAGCCTTGACACACTCCTTTTCCTATTTGGAACCAGTCTGTCATTCCATGTCCGGTTCTAACTGTTGCTTCCTGACCTGCATACAGGTTTCTCAAGAGGCAGGTCAGGTGATCTGGTTTTCCCATCTCTTGAAGAATTTTCCACAGTTTATTGTGATCCACACAGTCAAAGGCTTTGGCATAGTCAATAAAGCAGAAATAAATGTTTTTCTGGAATTCTCTTGTTTTTTCAGTGATCCAGAGGATGTTGGCAATTTGATCTCTGGTTCCTCTGCCTTTTCTAAAACAGGTTGAACATCTGGAAGTTCACAGTTCATGTATTGTTGAAGCCTGGCTTGGAGAATTTTGAGCATTACTTGACTAGCGTGTGAGATGAATGCAGTAGTGCAGTAGTTTGAGCATTCTTTGGCATTGCCATTCTTTAGGATTGGAATGAAAACTGACCTTTTCTAGTCCTGTGGCCACTGCTGAGTTTTCCAAATTTGCTGGCATATTGAGTGACTCTAAAGGTATACTAGGACTTCCCTGGTGGCTCAGACAGAAAATCATATGCCTACAATGCAGGAGAGCCCGGTTCGATCCCTGGGTCAGGAAGATCCTCTGGAGAAGGAAATGGCAACCCACTCCAGTACTCTTGTCTAGAAAATCCCATGGACAGAGGAGCCTGGTAGGCTACAGTCGCAAAGAGTCAGGACTGAGCGACTTCACTTTCACTTTCTTTCAAAGGTATACTAGCTCTTGTGACTCGTATCTTTCTCTGATTCTGAAGATGTCTTAGCCTTTTTCTCCTCAATGATTGTTTCTCTGCTCTGACTTCTACACTTCTGAAATCACTATGAAATGTTCATTGAATAATATTAAGCTGCCATGTCTTTTAATTATACTTTTAATTTTACTTTTCTCATTTTTGCATACATTTTTTCTGTGTTCTGGATTTGGATATATTCCTCAGTGCTATTTCCAATTCATTTTATTTTTCTTCAGATTCAATATATCCAGTTTAGAATTTATCTCATCCATTAAGTTTTATTTCATTGACTATAGTTTTTTCATTTTTAATGTTCGCATTTGATTTTTACAGTATACATCTGTTCTTGTTTCACTTTACTGACTTTGTTTCATAACTTCTTAATTCTGATGTAATTGTTTTTTAATTATCTCACTTTTTTTTCTTTTTTTAAGTATAGTTGATATACTACCTTATATTAGTTTCAGGTGTACAATATAGTAATTCCACATTTATGTACTTTACAAATTGATCGCTATAGTAAGCCTAGTAACCATCTGTCACCATATGATGTTATTGCAATATTATTGACCACATTCCCTATGCTGTGCATTACGTACCCATCACTTTTATTTTATAAGTAGAAATTTATATTAATCTCCTTTTTCTGTTTTGCCCAACCCCCTACCTCCTCCTCCCTTGCAACTACCAGTTTGTTCTCTGTATCTTTGAGTCTGTCTTTGTGTTGGTTTGTTTGTTCATTTGTTTTGATTTTTAGATTCCACATGCAAGTGAAATCATATGGCATCTGTGTTTCTCTGTCTAACTTATTTTGCTTAACATAATACCCTTTAAGTCCATTCATGTTGTCACAAATGGCAAGATTTCTTTTTAATGGCAGAGTAATATTACACTGTGTGTGTATATATGTATATATGCTGAGAAAGACTGAGGGCAGAAAGAGAAGGGGGCGACAGAGGTTGAGGTGGTTGGATGGCATCATCAACTCAGTGGACATGCGTTTGAGAAACTCTGGGAGATAGTGAAGGACAGGGAAACCTGACCCACTGCAGCCTATGGGGTTGCAAAGAGTTGGACATGACTTAGCAACTAAACAACAATACCTTTTAAATTATTAATTTTTTGTTCTTCAAATAAATGCCCAAAACTGGCATTTCTGTGTCCTAAGGCAGTTTTATTTTTAATTTTTTGAGGAACCTCCATACTGTTTTCCATAGTGACTACACCAACTTACCGTCCCACCAATAGTGCATGAGGGTTCCCTTTTCTCCACATTCATCATCAAAACTTGCTTTTTAGTCTCTTTTTAAAGATAGCCATTCTGAAAGGGGTAAGGTGATATCTTGTGGCTTTGGTTTATATTCCCCTGATAGTTAGTAATCTGGAGCACCTTCTCATGTGTCTGTTGGCCATCTGCACCTCTTCCTTGGAAAAAGTCTACTCGGGTCCTCTGCCTATTTTTTAATTGACTTGATGTTTCTTATGTTAAATAGTATGTGTTATTAATATATATATATACAATATTAAGGGCTATTAACCCCTTATTGGGATATATCTTCTCCCACACAGCAGGTTTCTCTTTCATTTTGTTGATAGTTACCTTCACTATGCAAAATCTTTTTTAGTTTGATGTAGTCTCATTAGTTTATTTTTGCTATTGTTCCCCTTGTCTTTGCAGTCAGATTATCAAAAACTTCTCTAAGACCAATGTCAAAAGGTTACTGCCTATATTTTCTTCTAAGACTTTCAGGGCCTCGGAGTTTACATTCAAGTCTTTAATCTATTTTGAGTTCATTTTTGTATATGACAGTGGGGTGGGCTAGTTTCATTCTTTCGCATGTGGTTGTCAAGTTTTCCCAACACTGTTAATTAAAGAGAATATCTTCTCACCATTGTATGTTCTTAACTCCTTTGCCATAAATTAATTTTCCATATATATGTGGATTTATTTCCAGACTCTCATTTCTGTTGCACTGCTCTGTGTGTGTGTGTGTGTGTGTGTGTGTGTGTGTGTGTGTGTGTGTGTGGCATACAGTTTTAATTATTATAGTTTGGTAATATAGTTTAAAATAAGGGAGTGTGATATCTCCAGTTTGTTTTCTTTCTTAAGATTGCTTTAACTATCTGTGATCTTTTGTGGTTCCATACAAATTTTAGAATTATTTCTTCTACTTCTGTAAAACATGCCATTGCTACTATGATTAAGGATTGCATTAAATCTGTAGATTTCATGGGATAGTATGCACATTTTAATAATATTAACTCTCCATTTCATTAGCAATATATAGCTTCCCATTTATTTGTGTCATTCAATTTCTCTCATCAATGCCTTATAGTCTTCAGAGTACAGGTCTTTCACCTCCTTGCTTAATTTTTTCTGGGTATTTTTTATGCAATTATAAATGGGGCTGTTTTCTTAATTTCTCCTACTGACAGTTCACTTTTAGTGTATAGAACTCAACAGATTTCTGTACACTTATTTTGTATCCTGTGACTTTACTGGATTCATTTATTAGTGTTAACAGTTTCATTGGCATAATCCTTAGAGTTTTCTATATATAGGATCATCTGCAAATAAGGACAGCTTACTTCTTCCTTTCCAATCTAGATGACTTTGATCTCTATTTTTTTATTTGATTGCTGTGACTAGGACTTTCAAACTATGTTGAGTAAAAGTGGCAACACTGGGAATCCTTGTCCTGTTCCTGATCCTATAGGCAAATCTTTCAACTTTTCACCTCGAGTGTGATGTTAGCTGTGGGTTTGTCATATACCACCTTTATTATGTCGAAGTGTATTTCCTCTGTGCTGACCTTGCTAAGAGTTGTCAATGGATGTTGAATTTGTCCAATGCTTTTACTGCATATATTGATATGATTATAAGATTTTTATCCTTCAATTCCTTAATGTGATATAAACTACTTATTGATTTGTGGATTTTAGACCATCCCTACATCCTTGGAATATAGCCCATTTAAATCATGGTGTCATTAATCTTTTTAATGTATTGTTGAGTTTCTTTGCTAATATTTTGTTAATGATTTTTGTGTCTATTTTCATTACAGATATTGGCCTATAATTATTTATTGGTAATGTCTTTATCTGTTTTTGGTATCACAGTAATGCTGGTATCACAGAATGAGCTTAGAAGCATTCCTTCCTCTTAGGTTTTTTTAGTAATTTGAGAAGGACAGGCAATCATTCTTTATATGTTTGGTGGAACTCATCTGTGAAGATTTCTGGTCCTGGAATTTTGTTTGTTGAGAGTTTTGTTTTCTTTCTTCTTACTGATTCAGTTTCTTACCAGCAATTGGTCCACTCAGAATTTTTATTTCTTCCTGATTCAGTCTTGAAGAGTTATATGTTTCTCAGAATTTATCTATTTCTTTTAGGCTGTGCATTATTGGTATATAACTGCTCATGGTAGTGTTGTTTTTAACTTCTCCTCTTTCATTTCTGAGTTTACTGATTAGATAAACTCCCTGAACCTTAGACCCCACCTCCCTGAACCTTTTGATTAGTCTGGCTAAAGTTTTGTCAATTTTGTTTATCTTTTCAAAGAACCACCTGTTAATCTCATTGATCTTTTCTATTGTTTTTGTTAGTCTCCATTTCATTTATTTCTACTCTGATATTTATTATCTCCTTTCTTACACTAGCTTTGGGCTTTCTTTGTTGCCCAGTTACTTTAAGTGTGAGGTTAGATTATTTATTTCAGATTTTTCTCATTTCCTGGGGTGGGCCCATATTGCTATAAACCTTGTTAGAATAGCTTTTGCTGTGTCCCATAGATTTTGGATCATTGTGTTTCCATTTTCCTTAGTCTCAAGGTTTATTTTGGTTGCTCCTTTCATTTCTTCAGTGACTCATTGGTGTTTAGTGGCATGGTGCCTCCACATGTTTGTGCTTTTCATGGATTTCTTCTTATAATTGATTTCTGGTTTCATACTGTCGTAGCCAGAAAAGATACTTGGCATGATTTCAGTCTTAATTTTAATGAGAGTTTTAATGGTCTAACATGTGATCTAGTCTAGAGGACATTTCATGTGCATCTGAAAGCAATGTGTATTCTGCTCTTTTAGGATGGAATGTTCTGTATGTGTCTATTGAGTGATGGTATGTGTCACTTAAGATTAATGCTTCCTTATTAATTTTCTATCTAGATGATCTATCCATCAAGGTAAGTGGGGTATTAAAGTCCCCTACTATTATTGTATTATATTGATGTCAATTTCTCCCATTGTGTCTATTTGCTTTATGTATTTAGGTGCTCCTTTACTGGATGCATAGATATTTACAAGCATTATATCCTCTTTTTGGGTTGATCCCTTCACCATTTCCATGTCACTTGTTATAGTCTCTGTTTCAAAGTCTTTTTTGCATGATATGAGTATTGCTACTCAAACACTTTTCATTTCTATTTGCATGGGATACTTTTTTCATCCCTTCACCCTCAATCTGTGTGTGTCTTTAGATCTGAAGTGAGTCTTTTGTAAGCAGCATATCAGTTCAGTTCAGTCCCTCAGTCATGTCCAACTCTTTGCAATCCCATGGACTGAAGCACCCCAGGTTTCCCTGTCTATCAGCAACTCCCGGAGCTTACTCAAACTCATGTTCATCGAGTCAGTGATGCCATCCAACCGTCTCATCCTCTGTCGTCCCCTTCTCCTCCTGCCTTCAGTCTTCTCAAGAGAAGACTCTTGAGAGTCCCTTGGACTGCAAGGAGGTCCAACCAGTCCATCCTAAAGGAAATCAGTCCTGGGTGTTCATTGGAAGGATTGATGCTGAAGCTGAAACTCTAATACTTAGATTGATCTTTTTTTTTTTTTTTAATCCATTCAGCCCTCCTATGTGTTTTAATTGGAACATTTAGTCTTTTTACATTTAAAGTAATTATTGATAGACAGTTACTATTTTGTTAATTGTTTTGTGGTTGTTTTTGTAGTGCTATTTTGTTCTTTTCTTCTTTTGCTCTCTTCCCTTGTGATTTGATGACTTTCTTTAGTGTTATGTTTATATTCCTTTCTCTTTATATTTTGTGTATTAGCTGTTATTACTATGAGATTCATATATAACAACCTATTTTAAATTGGTGGTTGCTTAAGGTTAAGCTCAATTTTTTTTTAACTTTTTGAGCTCATTCTAAAAGCACTACATTTTATTCTTCCACTCATATTTTGTTTTGATGTCATATTTTACATCTTTTTATTTTATATCTCTCTTAAGTAATTATTTTAAGTACAGATGATTTTACTACTTTTCTCTTATAACCTTCACACCACCTATATAGGTGGTTGATCCACTATCTTCATGTTTATTTTTACCAGGGAGGTTTTTCTCTTTCATGATTTTCTTATCTATAGTTAAGATTTTTCCTTTTCCACTTAAGTTCCTTTAACATTTCCTGTAAGGTCAGTTTAGTGGTGATAGCTCCTTTGTCTTCTGTTTGTCTGAGAAACTTTTTGACTGAGTTGAGAAATTCAGTCTTGTCCGACTCTTTGCAACCACATGGACTGCAGAGTCCATGGAATTCTCTAGGCATGAATACTGGGGCGGACAGCCTTTCCCCTCTCTAGGGGATCTTCCCAACCCAGGGATTGAACCCAGGTCTCCCCCACATTGCAGGCAGATTCTTTACCAGCTGAGCTACCAGGGAAGCCCAAGAAACTTTTTGTTTCTCAATTCTGAATTATAATCTTGCTTGGGTGAGTATTCTTGGTTGTAAGTTTTTTGTTTCTTACCTTTCAGCGCTTTGACTATATCATGCCAGGACCTTATGGCCTGTAAAGTTTATGCTGAAAAATCAATGATAGACTTATGGCGGTTCCCTTGTACGTAACTAGGATGTTTCCTCCTGCTGCTTTTAAGATTATCTCTTAAAAGTTTTAACATTTTAATTGTAATGTGTCTTACTGTAAGTCTCTTTAGGTTCATCTTATTTGGGACTCTGTGCTTCTTGGACTTTGAGTCTGTTTCTTTTGCTAGGTTAGAAGAATTTTCAGCCATTCTCTCTTCAAATGGGTTTTCTGATCATTTTTCTCTCTTTTATCCTTCTGGGAATCCCATAACTCAGATGTTAGCATATTTGATGCTATCCCAGACATCCCTTAAACTATTCTCATTTTATTTTATTTTTTTCCTTTTTGCTGTTCCAACTAGGTGATTTTGACTACCTTGTGTTCCAGATTGCTGATCTGTTCTTCTGCATCCTCTAATCTGCTGTTGATTCCCTTTGGTATATTTTTCATTTCAGTTATTGTATTCTTCAGTTCTGCTTGGTTCTTATTTGTATTTTCTATCTCTTTGTTGAAGTTCTCACTAACTTCACCCATTCTTTTCCTGAGTTTGGTGAGCAAATGTATGACTATTAACTTGAACTCTTTATCTGATACATTACTTATCTCAGTTTTGTTTAGTTATTTTTCTGAGATTTGTCTTATTCTTTTTTTTGAAAAGTATTCATTGGTTTCCTCATTTTGATCAACTATGTGTTTGTTTCTACTTAATAGGTTTATCAGTTACATCTGTCAGACTTGATGGAGTAGTCTTATGTAGAAGGAGTTCTGTGAGACCCAGTGACACATCCCCCCTTAGTCACCAGTGCCAGGTAATCCAGGGATATACCCTATGCAGGTTGTGGGCACCTGCCTATTGTTACTGGGCTCAGATTGCAGTGGATATGCTGCTGGGAAGGGCTGGCTCCAGGCTGGATGGCTCCGTGGTTTAGCTGTGACTGCCCCCATATGCCCTGATGTGCAGGGTTAGTCCTCAGCTCAGATGGCCGAGAGGTCTCACTGTGATTGCTGCAGGCATGCTGGTATGCAAAGATGGTCCCCCAGAGCAGGGGCCACCTGGGAGGGTTACCAGTGTTGACTGGGGCTGCCTACCGGGTGTATGGTGGGGTGGAAGCCACTTCAGAGGATCCAGCCTGAATGGACAGGTTTAGCACAGCTGGTCCTCAGGGCCAGGTCAGAGCACATGGTTTTATGCAGTTTGATGGAGAAACACAGGAATGTTGCTCTCCAGTGCTGGGTCAACTGGGTAGAAGGAGAGTTTTTTTGTTTTTGTTTCTTTAAAGATACCCTACAACTCTTCTATCGCTGGAGAAAGTTACACCAAATCCCTGCCTTTTGACATACATCTTAAAATTAGTCAAAAATCTCCTCTATTGACCCACATACTTTTCAAGGTGCTGCCTCTGTGTTGAAATTCTGAGTAAATGAGTTTATGTGTGAACCGTTCAAGAGCAGAGCCTCAGTTTCCCACAGCCTTCCTCCTCTCCTGGACTCACTGGTTTCAAAGTCAGATACTGTGGGGGCTCATCTCACATCATGGGCTGAAAAACCCAAGGTGGGCCTTGGACCGTTGGTTCCCCAAAGGCAATCACCATGGTTTTGAAATCCCTTCTTGTGGGTTACTGCACCAAGGAAGTGAGTTCTGACTAGACTGTCTCTGCCCCTCCCACTCATCTCGATTTGGCTTTTTCTATTCTTAGCTGTAGAAAAACTGTTCTGCTCATCTTCAGGTCATTCTCAGATGTACTTGTTCTGTAAGTGGTTGTAGTTTTGATGTGTCTGTGGGAGGAGGTGAGCTCAGGATCTTCCTACTCCACCATCTTTCTAATTATCTAGGATTTTTAAGCCTACTTTTCAAGTTACTTTTTCAGATTCTTAAAGACATTTCACCTGGAGTAAATATCTGTTCTTATAAATATTTTGGGCAATATTTATTAGCTTTCAATTTCTTCAATTGATTTAGAATTTTGTATTTTAGACTCACTCTAAGAGGACAACTTTGGGTTGTTAAACTTTTTTCCTCTCTCTTTGCTCTGTGAGCATTCACTCTGTGAAGCAGTTTTATGGCTGCCTTCATTCAGTATTTCCATTGTGGGAATTCCAACACAGACACTCTGGTCTTATATTAGAAGTTCAGTGCTCTGCACCAGAATGGTGTTGTCGATAAGGAAGATCTAGTCATAAAGATGATGGGTGGCTTCGTCATGTTCTGGCCAAATCTGGGTTTGAACTCTCACCCTCAGGTTCATAAACTGCTGAGACCACCAGTCTGGGCAAAGGATTCTTGGCAGTTTTTTCTTCAGAACTTTTCATGGGCTAAGATGTCCTTCCCTAGGTCCTAGTATCACATTTTTTTTTCCCTGGCTTCTCCTCTTATATGGGGTACCAATACATAATGGAACTACCTTACCCCTGGCTGCAATAATTAATTTACGCCTTTCTGAAAGACCCAGAGATGAACAAGCATGTGCCTTGAGCTTTCACTGCATTTTTATTTTATTTCAGATCCACAGAGATGGTTATCTTGTGTTTGAGCCTGTTGGTGCCTATTTTTATCCAGTCATAGTTCATCTTCATTGCTATTAATTTGCAGCACTGGGGATATCAATCAAAGTGTGAATTTGGCAACAATATTAACAGAAGACACAGATATGGTTCCTAATCTACTAATGTCCAGTTTATCATTTGGCCTTTTGAAACTTAGGAATAATTCTTAGACTTGAAACTTTACATCACTTAGACCCAAGAATCTGAAGCTATTAGATTTATAACCACTGGTATAAGGTATACAATTTGAGGAGTTTAGAATGGTCCTTGCTTAAATATCTGCAGCATAGTCTGACAAAAATGCATCAATTTTAGTGTAAATCAAACACACAGTTAACCTGCTGACTGTGTGGAATGTGGAAAGATCTTAACTGAAACCCTGAAACTATTAATACCTTAAAGTTTCTTTTGTTTCACTGATTTTCAATACTGGGCTAACAGTGGTGTCCCATGAAATGAGACAATACAGCTGAATCAAGGAAGCTGAGGGCAGAATTCATGAAGAGTCAGTCACAGATTCATTGTGACAGACTACAACCCATCCAAGTCCTCCAGAAATGGGCACAACCAAAAGTCAGGGTCACGGTGCATGTCCTGGGCCTGTCAGGGACACGGTCAGTGTGTGTCTTAGCGCACTTGCCCTCCCACTATGTACTTGATGATTCCTAGTGTTTATTCATCACTGACATTAAATAATGGCATTTTACTTCTCCTTTTCCCAAAGATTAAGTTAATGGGGGCCATTTCTTTAAGTTTAAAATTTTCTCCCATAACATTTGCTTAACCTTGAAATGTACTATTCTTTTCAGCCACCAGTCACTAGAAGCTAAGGTAGCCAGTTGTCCTCCAGCCTTTATGCCTCCTGCCAGCCTCATCTCAACATTAAATGTGATCAATGAGCTTATGTTTATAACTTTCATCTGCCCAAGTGGGATTTCTAAAAATGTCTTATGTGTTTTTGGTAAAGACAAATCCACTTTAACACAGTCTCGTTCTGTATTTCCTAAATAATTTTTCACAAAATGTTAATTCCATTGGTTGTTAATGGAATTACCTAGAAAAAGATTTTGTTTTTAAAAAAACAAGGGAGCAGGTACTGAATTTAACAAAGTTAAACTTTTTTTATATTTTATGTTTACTTTAGGAATTATCTAATCTGTTATCACTCTCATATTCAGTGTGATTCCTCAAGACAGGGATCAGGTATTTGATTTTTCTAGGCATATCTGATCATGGAAACTTCTTTTTCAGTGTACATTCAGGAACTTCTATTATGTGAATGCTCTGTAGGAAATGCCAACCAAAAGGATCTAATGTTGCATGGTCTTATTAAGGAGAACAATATTTCATGGTATTCTGTGGAGGGTAAAGTACTTACTTTTAGGTGCTCCACAATTTTGAGCTATTATTTTTTAAATTACTATCATTTTTTTAAATCAGGCTGGTGGCAGTGCAGAGCGTAGACTGCTGCAGACTTGCCTGGCAGGGGTTCAGGAAGGGAAACAGTAGGAAAACTACGCAGCCTGAATTATGAAAGGACAGTCAAGCATGAAAAGAAGGACATGGGCTCAGGGTAGAACTGAGAGAACTTGTGTCTCATGGGATGTAAGCAGTGATGGAGAGGGGCACCAAGAATCTGTTCATTTATTCATGCAGCAATTATTTACTGAGCACTTGTCACATGCCAGACACTGTTGTTCCAGGTACTGTGGATGCAGTGGTGAACAGGAGAGAAAATCCCAACCTCCTGAAATTTATATCCTTCCCATTTACATCTTATTTATATCTTTCCCATGCTTTAGGGGGACTGGGTGGGATGCTGTGCATGGAGAGAGGGAACACCTCACTTCAGGGAGAAGTAGCCCTGAGCCCTGATGGGCAGAGCAGGGACCCTCACACTCTGGAGGGTGCTGGGCACCTGATGTCCAGGTGGAGATGTTGGCGGGGATGAGTGAAATGCAATTGGGTGTAGAATTCCACTTGTGGGTGAGTACTGAAGCCCCAAGAACATTTACAGTTCTCACAAGGGAGTCAGTGTCGCAAAAGGGAAAACTTAAAGAGCCCTTGTGGAGAAAGGGCCAGGTGCACAAAGAAGTTTTTCAATAAATATTTAGTGAATGTAAATACATGAGAGCAGCCTGAGAGACCATCAGTGAACCAGAAAGGAATAGTGTTAGGAAGACAACAAAGAAAAGAGTTTCAAAAAGGAGGGTGGACTTCCCTGATGGTCCAGTCGTTAAGACTTCACCTTTCAATGCAGGAGGTGTGGGTTCAATTTCAGTTTGGGGAGTGAAGATCCCACATGCCTCACAGCCAAAAATCCAAAACATGAAAAACAGAAACAATATTGTAACCAATTCGAGAAAGACTTTTTTAAACGGTCTACATTAAAAAGAAAAAGTCTTTTTTTTTTTTTTAAATTTTTTTTATTATTATTTTTTTTTCCAGTGGGTTTTGTCATACATTGATATGAATCAGCCATGGATTTACATGTATTCCCAATCCCGATCCCCCCTCCCCACCTCCCTCTCCACCCGATTCCTCTGGGTCTTCCCAGTGCACCAGGCCTGAGCACTTGTCTCATGCATCCCACCTGGGCTGGTGATCTGTTTCACCATAGATAGTATACATGCTGTTCTTTTGAAATGGATCAAAGATCTAAATGTAAGACCAGAAACTATAAAACTCCTAGAGGAGAACATAGGCAAAACACTCTCCGACATAAATCACAGCAAGATCCTCTGTGACCCACCTCCCAGAATATTGGAAATAAAAGCAAAACTAAACAAATGGGACCTAATGAAACTTAAAAGCTTTTGCACTACAAAGGAAACTATAAGTAAGGTGAAAAGACAGCCCTCAGATTGGGAGAAAATAATAGCAAATGAAGAAACAGACAAAGGATTAATCTCAAAAATATACAAGCAACTCCTGCAGCTCAATTCCAGAAAAATAAATGACCCAATCAAAAAATGGGCCAAAGAACTAAACAGACATTTCTCCAAAGAAGACATACAGATGGCTAACAAACACATGAAAAGATGCTCAACATCACTCATTATTAGAGAAATGCAAATCAAAACCACAATGAGGTACCATTACACGCCAGTCAGGATGGCTGCTATCCAAAAGTCTACAAGCAATAAATGCTGGAGAGGGTGTGGAGAAAAGGGAACCCTCTTACACTGTTGGTGGGAATGCAAACTAGTACAGCCGCTATGGAAAACAGTGTGGAGATTTCTTAAAAAACTGGAAGTCTTTTTTAAAAAAAAAAAAAAAGCAAGGTGAGGTCAGTCAAACGCGGCAGTCTTACAGCTAGCCACCACAGCAAAAAACCCAGTTGGGGCATATCTTTCTCCTTCTGATTTAATTGCTAGCTTCACTGCTGCTCCTCTGGGAAGGCCTCTGGAACCCCCAGCTTATTATAAACAGTTTCTCGTAGCCTCAATCTCTTCACAGTCAGTCCACGCCTTCCCCATCTCATCTAAAATATGCACCTCCAGCTTCGTACAAAAATACAACACCCCAGACATTTTCTCGAGGGAGGCAGCTCATCCTCCCACATCCTAACTAAACCTCTTGGGGTCCAGAGCCAGTCTTGGGAATGGATTTCTTACTTCTTACTTTACAACAACTCTCCAGCATGGAAATTTGTGGACAGCTGGGTCTCAGTTACTTCTTACTCTACCTTTCCTTTCGCTGCTGTCCACTGACCCAAAGGTCATTAGGATATCAGCACCTCACTTCCATTTTGTATTTCTATTCAAGTCCACCATTGTCCTGGTGATTTCTATGTCTCTGCTAATGAAACATCTAGCATCAGCTTCAAAGTCCCTTCTTCTTTATCATAACATCTTTCACACTCCACTCCGGCAGCCAGTTTTGTGGCCCCACCCTGGATTTTGTGATGACTGAGAACTCACCCATTTACAATCTCCTAAACTCCCAGCCCTCAATTCATAGCCTCTTTCCCCCTCATTCCCTTGACTCCCCCCAGAAAGCTCCCCAGGACAATGGACTGAGGTCCAGCACACTCTGCTTGAACACTGGTCCCTTGATCATTTCCTTGGCCTCATCTCCTCACTCTGTGATTCATCTTTCATATTGCTCCCTTCTGAAACTTTCTGTAACCTTCATTGGAAGATGGCATTGCTGTTAAAAATCCATTCGGTAGTTTCCTCTCCTTATAGAGCAAAATGTAAACCTCAGAGCAGGTCAAGCCCTCCCAACAGGACTTGGGAGACCTTTCATGGACTGGTCTCCCCCTGCTCCTCTGGTCTCATGCCTTCCATGGCCCTCCCTCTATGCCCCAGTCACACCTGTACCACACACAAACCACTCATCAATGCCAAATTGACAATGCTGCCAGAAGAGCCCCCCATCCCCATCCACTAGTTTTACCCCCTCATCCCTTCCAACTCAGCCTTCTAAACCCAGATCCAGCTCCATCATCACTGTCTTGGGCCAATAGTTACAGTTCATTGATTTGGCCTCCATAGGCTCAGCATCCACTAAACCCTAGGCAGGCCTCCATCACAGATCCTATGAAGTTACCATGCATTTGGGTGACTATTTCTCTGTCTCTCAGATGGAAACTTTTCTAAGAATGTATCTGTGTTTACTTCATCTCTTTCCCCCCAAGAACCTGGCTAGTATAGTCAATATTGTCAATAAGTGTTTGATGAATCAATAAAGATTTAGAAAACAAGAAGTGAGGGGGAAAGTTGAGTTTAGAGAATTCTAATTACATATGTTAGCTAATAAATTTTAAATTAAATGATCCAGATTCAAATTCCACCTTATTATCTCCTGTTATATGACCTGGGACAAACCCCTAATAATAATGCAGCACATTCATTGAGTGTTTTTCCAAGGTTAGGCACTGTCTCATTCAAACCTGATAACAGTCCTTATCATGCCTGTTTTAGAGAGGAGGGAATGGTGGCTACATAGTTGAGTAACTTGCCCAAAATCACATCTATAAAAGCACAGAGCTGAGACTCAGACTTAAGCTACTGTCCAGAAACCTATGGTGTTATCACTCTGTCATGATGCTGCTGTGTCTTGACTCTCACGATCCCTTCCAGCCTACTTTAGTGGGGTGTTGCAAAGGTGAAAACGAGTTAATATGCATCACAGAAAAGTGCATTTCAAATGTGAGTTTTTATTATATGTTAAGTCATTAATTCACAAGCCCTCTTCCAACACTCTCCCCCAAAGGTAATTATTTGAACACCTTTAGTAGCTTAAAAGTAGTTGTTACATAGAATCTGAATTCAGCACAGGATTGGAGTCAATTACAGTTTCTGGTAAAGTTAATCTTTTCTAACTTATTATGAATATGATTAGACAAGAACCAGAAATTATTTCTGGCTCAGAGATAGAGAGAGCAAACTATTTCTTGAGCCCAAGACACAAAGACCATCCTCCCCAAGGCTTGAAGGTGGCATAATAAAGAGCTCCTGGAGTAATCTTTGCTGAGTTGCACTGTTAACATTCTCCTAAGGGACACCCTTGGCACTAATTGCTCCAGTCTGACTCAGCCTGTAGAGCTCCCTGAATTAAGTGGGCGAATTGTAATTTTCAGTGGGACCATCTGGGACATCACCTTTAACCCTCCCCAGTGTGCATTCCAGCCCACTGTTCATTACAGTGGGGACCCTGTCATCTCCACCCACCTCCTCTTATGAGCGTGAGAGTCTCCTTCTTCCACTGGAACCTGACAGAGCATTTAGTGAACAGGGTAGGAGGAGTGGGGCAGTAGACAATACTCTTTGCACCTAAGCACCAGAACCTCAAAATCCAGCTTTTTAATGTCACAACCTGTCAGGGAAGGTGCCAAGTTTTGAATTAACCATCACTGGGGTTCCAGGTTAGAAGCCCAGATTCCAATCCTCTTCTGCCAATTATTAGTTCTATGGAATTTAGCAAACCATGTACACTCTTGGGCGAGTGTCCATGAGGAATGAGGGTAGGCACCCTGTGAGCCAATAAAAAGGAGGGCTCCCTCATTAAGACAGAGCAGGGGGTTAGAGGGGCTTCAGAGAAGCCTCACTTAGTTTTATCCAAATGAGCCAGAATTTGGGAGAGGGGAAAGATAGTGTCCATAAAACATGGACATGTGTAAGGGAACCTGGGAGTTGGGGAGAGTGTGTAGGTGTGAGGAGATGCTGAGGGACTGGAACATCATATGTAGGCAAAGGAAAATCAATAGGCAGTTTGGAGTAGGAGTGTTCTATGAGCTCGGGACTTTAGAATAATCACCCTTGACACTGCAGACAATTGGAGGTGATCACAGCTGGAGGCAGGGAGAGAAGTTAATAAGTCTCTATATTAACTAAGGCAAAAGATGAGGAAGCAACTATGTAGGGATGGAATAACTTCTTTCAAATTAGAAAAATAAAAATAAGCAGCCAAAATAAAACCATTAAATAGAGGAACAAACAGAAGGAACAAGGTGAACAGTCCAGATTGGTCTGTAGCATTGTAAAACTGGTCCCTGTAGAGGCTTCTCTGCAAGTGTCTTCATGTAGTCTCCTGGCCAACAGTGGGTAACTCTTGAGCTGCATCACACACACACACACACACACACACACACACACACTTGCACATTCATGCACACACAAACATACATGTGTGAATGCATGTTCATATATGTGAGCACATGCAAATATGCGAGCATGCACACAGACACACAAGCGCACACATACACACAAGCTCACACATATACTGCATCACATACATGAATACACTCATGCACAAACATGCTCATGCATGCACACACATGGACCCCCTTGCAAATGCACTTAATCCATTAAAGAAAATATCTCTATTAACCCTACTTTATGGGTAAGAAAATATAAACATAAGCAGTTAAGTAATTGCCCACAGTTGCACACATATTAATTTCCTATTAGAAAAGGTTATTAAGATTCTGTTTAAAAAATGAGTAAACACATTCATCATTGCAACAAAAAGAACTAAATATCTAGGAATAAACTTACCTAAGGAGATGAAAAAATTGTACACAGAAAATTATAAGATACTAATGAAAGAAATCAAAGATGACATGAACAGATGGAGAGATATTCCATGTTCCTGGGTAGGAAGAATCAATATTGTGAAAATGACTATACTACTAAACACAATCTACAGATTCAATGAGATCCCTGTCAAATTACCAATGGCATTTTTCACAGAACAAAACAAAAAATTTCACAATTCATATGGAAACACAAAAGACCCTGAATAGCCAAAGCAGTCTTGAGAAGGAACTATGGAACTGGAGGAATCAAGCTTCCTGACTTCAGGTTACCCTACAAAGCTACAGTCATCAAGACAGTATGGTACTGACACAAAAACAGAACAAGACAATGGAACAAGATAGAAAGCCCAGAAATAAATCCATGAACCTATGGGTACCTTATTTTTTTTTACAAAGAAGGCAAGAATACACAATGGGGCAAAGACAGCCTCTTCAATAAATGGTGCTGGGAAAACTGGACAGCTACATGTAAAAGAATGAAGTTAGAACACTTCCTAACACCATACACAAAGATAAACTCAAAATGGATTAAAGACCTACATGTAAGACCAAAAACTATAAAATTCTTAGAGGAAAACATAAGCAGAACACTCAGTGACATAAATCAAAGCAAGATCCTCTATGACCCTCCTCCTAGAGTAATGGAAATAAAAATAAAAGTAAACAAGTGGGACCTGAATAAACTTAAAAGCTTTTGCACAGCAAAGGAAACTATATGTAAGGTGAAAAGACAACCTTCAGAATGGGAGAAAATAATAGCAAGTGAAACAACTGACATAGGATTAATTTCCAAAATATACAAGCAACTCATACAACTCAACACTAGAAAAACAAACAGCTCAATCAAAAAGTGGGAAAAAGACCTAAACAGACATTTCTCCATAGAAGACATACAGATTACTAACAAGCACATGAAAAGATGCTCAACATTGCTCGTTTTTAGAGAAATGAAAATCAAAACTAGAATGAGATATCACCTCACACTGGTCAGAACAGCCCTCATCAAAAAGTCTACAAACAATAAATGCTGGAACAGGCATGGAGAAAAGGGAATGTTCTTGCACTGTTGGTGGGAATGTAAATTGATACAGCCACTATGAAAGACAGTATGGAGATTCCTTAAAAAACTAGGAATAAAACCACCATATGACCCAGCAATCCCACTCCTATGCATATACCCTGAGGAAACCAAAATTGAAAATGACACATGTATCCCATTGTTTATCACAGCACTATTTATGATAGCTAGAACATGGGAGAAACCTAGATGTCCATCAACAGATGAATGGATAAAGAAGTTATGGTACATATACACAATGGAATATTACTCAGCCATAAAAAGGAATGCATTTGAACCTAGACCCTACTAAACAGAGTGAAGTGTATCAGAAAGAGAAAGATAAATACCATATTCTATGCTTATATATGGAATATAGAAAAATTGTACTGAAGAATTTATTTGTAGGGCTGCAATGAAGAAACAGACATAGAGAATAGGCTTAAGGACATGGGGAGAGGGGAGGAGAGAGTGAGATGTATGGAAAGAGTAACATGGAAATTTACATTACCATATATAAAATAGATAGCCAACAGGGATTTGCTGTATGGTTCAGGAAACTCAAACAGGGGCTCTGTGTCAACCTAGAGGGGTGGGATGGGGAAGGAGATGTTAGGGAGTTTCAAAAGGAAGGGGATATATGTATATCTATGGTTGATTCATACTGAGGTATGACAGAAAGCAACAAAATTCTGTAAAGCAATTATCCTTCAAAAAATAAATTAATTAAAAAATGAGTAAAGAAAATACTATGCTTTTGAGATTCATCCTTAAAACAAAAGATATAAAAAGCTGAAGAGCAGAAAAGTGGGCAAAGATCTATCTATCTATCCATATGTATATACATGTAAATTCAAATCTTAAAGAAATGCTGTAATATTAATATTTAATAAAATAGAGATCAATAATGGACAAAATAGGCCAAAAAGGCATTTAAAAATACAAGTTTAACCTTAAGGATAAGAATTTAATATTAAACAATATGCAGAAAGACATTATTTTAGTATTACTAAACAGATAATTTACAATGAAAAGATATTAGTCATCAATCTTTGTGTACTAAAAAATATTGTATTGAAATATGTCAAGCATATACTATTAGAAATGCAATTTGCAACAAAGACCTACTGTATAGCAGAAGAACTATATATGATATTTTTTAATTAATTTATTTTAACTGGAGGCTAATTACTTTACAATATTTTCATGGCTTTTGCCATACATTGACATGAATGAGGCATAGGTGTACATGTGTCCCCCATCCCAAACCCCCCTCCCACCTCCCTCCCCATCCCATCCCTCTGGGTTGTCCCAGTACACCAGCTTTGAGTGCCCTGCCTCATGCATCAAACTTGGACTGGTCATCTATTTCACATATGGTAATATACATGTTTCAATGCTATTCTCTCAAATCATCCCACCCTCACCTTCTCCCACAGAGTCCAAAAGTCTGTTCTTTATATCTGTGTCTCTTTTGCCATCTCACATATGGGGTCATCATTACCATGTTTCTAAATTCCATATATGTGTATTAATATACTGTACTGGTGTTTTTCTTTCTGACTTACTTCACTCTGTATAATAGGCTCCAGGTTCATCCATCTCATTAGAACTGATTCAAATGTGTTCTTTTATAATAGCTGAGTTATATTCCATTGTGTATATGTACCACAACTTTCTTATCCATTCATCTGCTGATGGACATCTAGGTTGCTTCCATGTCCTAGCTATTGTAAACAGTGGTGCAATGAACATTGGAGTACATGAGTCTCTTTCAGTTCTGGTTTCCTCAGTGTGTATGCCCAGCAGTGGGATTGCTGGGTCGGTCTTATGGAAGTTCTATTTTCAGTTTTTTAAGGAATCTCCACACTGTTCTCCATAGTGGCTGTACTAGATTGCATTCCCACCAACAGTGTAAGAAGGTTCCCTTTTCTCCAAACCCTCTCCAGTATTTATTGTTTGTAGATTTTTTGATAGCAGCCATTCTGACTGGTGCGAGATGGTACCTCATTGTGGTTTTGATTTGCAGTTCTCTGATAATGAGTGATGTTGAAAAAACACATTTTTTTCATGTGTTTGTTAGACTTCTGTATGTCTTGTTTGGAGAAATGTCTGTTTAGTTCTTTGGCAAATTTTTTGATTTGGTCATTTATTTTTCTGGTATTGAGCTACATGAGCACTACATAATGATCAAAGGATCAAACCAAGATGATATAACAATTATAAATATATATGCTCCCAACATAGGAGCACCACAACATGTAAGGTAAATGCTAACAAGTATGAAAGGGGAAATTAACAGTAATACAAGAATAGTGGGAGACTTTAATACCCCACTTACACCTGTGGATAGATCTACCAAACAGAAAATTAGCAAAGAACACAAACTTTAAATGATACAATGGACCAGTTAGTCCTAATTGATATCTATAGGACATTTCACCCCAAAACAATGATTTTCACACTTTTCTCAAGTGCACATGGAACATTCTCCAGAATAGATCACATCCTGGGCCATAAATCTAGCCTTAGTAAATTAAAAAAAAAAACTGAAATTAATTCAAACATCTTTTCTGATCACAATGCAGTAAGATTAGATTTCAACTACAGGGGAAAAAACCATTAAAAATGCAAACATATGGAGGCTAAATAACATGTTTCTGAATAACCAACAAACCATGGAAGAAATCAAAAAGGAAATCAAAATATGCATAGAAACAAATGAAAATGAAAGCACATCAACCCAAAACCTATGAGATTCAGTAAAAGCAGTGCTAAGGGGAAGGTTCACAGCATTACAAGCTTATCTCAAGAAACAAGAGTAAAATCAAATAAATAACCTAACTTTACACCTAAAGCAACTAGAAAAAGAAGACATGGAGAACCCCAGGGTTAATTGAAGGAAAGAAATCATAAAAATTAGAGCAGAAATAAATGTAAAAGAAACAAAGGAGAGTATAATAAAAATCAAGAAAACAAAAAGCTGGTTCTTTGAGAAGATAAATAAAATAGACAAACCATTAGCCAGACTCATCAGGAAAAAAAGGGAGAAGAATCAAATCCACAAAATTAGAAGTGAAAATGAGGAAATCACAACAGACAACAAAGAAAAACAAAGGATCATAAGAGACTATTATCAGCAACTATATGCCAATAAAATGGACAACTTGGAAGAAATCAACGAACTCTTAGAAATGTATAATCTTCCAAAACCAAACCACGAAGAAATAGAAAATCTTAATAAAAAATCTTCCAACAAACAAAAGCACAGGACCAGATGGCTTCACAGGTGAATTTTGCCAAAAATTTAGAGAAGAGCTAACACCTATCCTGGGGAAACATTGGAAAGGGTCAGACTTTACTTTTTGGGGCTCCAAAATCACTGAAGATGGTGATTGCAGCCATGAAATTAAAAGACGCTTACTCCTTGGAAGGAAAGTTATGACCAACCTAGATAGCATATTAAAAAGCAGAGGCATTACGTTGCCAACAAAGGTCCGTCTGATCAAGGCTATGATTTTTCCAGTGGTCATGTATGGATGTGAGAGTTGGATTGTGAAGAAAGCTGAGTGCCAAAGAACTGATGCTTTTGAATTGTGGTGTTGGAGAAGACTCTTGAGAGTCCCTTGGACTGCAAGGAGATCCAACTAGTCCATCCTGAAGGAGATCAGTCCTGGGTGTTCATTGGAAGGACTGATGCTGAAGCTGAAACTCCAATACTTTGGCCACCTCATGCAAAGAGTTGACTCATTTGAAAAGACCCTGATGCTGGGAGGGATTGGGGGCAGGAGGAGAAGGGGACGACAGAGGATGAGATGGCTGGATGCCATCACCAACTCGATGAACTTGAGTTTGTGTAAACTCCGGGAGTTTGCGATGGACAGGGAGGCCTGGCATGCTGCAATTCATGGGGTCGCAAAGAGTCGGACACGACTGAATGACTGAACTGAACTGAACACCTATCCTACTCAAACTCTTCCGGAAAATTGCAGAGGAAGGTAAACTCCTGAACTCATTTTTGACACCACCACCACCCTAATACCAAAACTGGACAAAAATGCCACACACAAAAAAGGAAGCTACAGGCCAGTATCACTGATAAACATAGATGCAAAAATCCTTAATAAAATTCTAGCAAGCAGAAACCAATAACATATTAAAAAGATCATACATCATGACCAAGTGGGCTTTAGCCCAGGAATTCAAGGATTCTTCAGTATTCACAAGTCAATCAAAGTGATATACCATATTAACAAATTGAAAGATAAAAAACATATTATTATCTCAATAGATACATAGAAAGCCTTTGACAAAATTCAACATCCATGTATGATAAAAAAAAAAAAAAAGCCCTCCAGAAATCAGGCATAGAAGGAACATACCTCAGCATAATAAAAGCCATGTGATAAACCCACAGCAAACATTATCTTCAATGGTGAAAAATTGAAAGCATTTCCCCTAAAGTCAGGAACAAGACAAGGGTGCCCACTCTCACCACTACTATTCAACACAGTTTTGGAAGTTTTAGCCACAGCAATCAGAGCAGAAAAAGAAATAAAAGGAATCCATATTGGAAAAGAAGAAGTTAAACTCTCACTGTTTGCAGATGACATGATCCTCTACATAGAAAATCCTAAAGACACCACCAGAACATTTTTAGAGCTAATCAATGGGTATAGTAAATTTCCAAGATACAAAATTAATATGCAGAAATCTCTTGCATTCCTATTAATAATGAGAAAACAGGGAAATTAAGGAAATAATCCCATTTTCCATTGTGATGAAAAGAATAAAATACTTAGACTAAATCTACTAAAGAAAGAAAAGACCTATATATAGAAAACTATAAAACGCTGATAAAAGAATTCAAAGGTGACACAAATAGATGGAGAAATAGACCATGTTCACGGATTGGAAGAATCAATATAGTGAAAATGAGTACTCTACCCAAAGCAACCATGGATTCAATGCAATCCCTATCAAGCTACCAATGGTATTTTTCAGAGAACTATAACAAATAATTTCACAATTTGTATGGAAATACAAAAAACCTCAAATAGCGAAAGCAATCTTGAGAAAGAAGAATGGAACTGGAGGAATCAATCTGCCTGATTGAAGACTATACTACAAAGCTACAGTCATCAAGACAGTATGGCCCTGGCACAAAGACAGAAATAGAGATTAGTAGAACAAAATAGAAAGTCCAAAGATAAATCCATGCAGCTATGGACACCTTATCTTTGACAAAGGAGGCAAATATACAATGAAGAAAAAACAAACTCTTTAACAAGTGGTGCTGGGAAAACTGGTCAACCGCCTGTAAAAGAATGAAAGTAGAACACTTTCAAATACCATACACAAAAATAAACTCAAAATGGATTAAAGATCTAAATGTAAGACCAGAAACTATAAAACTCCTAATGGAAAACATAGGCAAAACACTCTGTGACGTAAATCACAGCAAGATCCTCTATGACCCACCTCCCAGAGTAATGGAAATAAAAGCAAAAATTAAAAAACGCGACCAAATTAAACTTAAAAGTGATCAGGATGGGGAACACATGTAAATCCATGGCTGATTCATGTCAATATATGGCAAAAACCACTACAATATTGTAAAGTAATTAGCCTCCAACTAATAAAAATAAATGAAAAAAAAGAAAACAACTTAAAAGAGTTTACACACACAACACAAAAAAGCGTTTGCACATGAAAGAAACTATAAGCAAGGTGAAGAGACAGCCTTCAGAGTAGGAGAAAATAATAACAAATGAAGCAACCAACAAAGAATTAATCTCAATATATGTATATATATGATACAGTTGAATAACCTACAAGAGAAAATAATCTAAAAAAGAATGTGTGTGTGTGTGTGTCTGAAACATTGTGCTGTACACATAAAACTAATATGATGTAAATCAAATATACTTCAATAAAAAAATAAAATTTACAGAAGAATAAATTTACAAAAGCTCAATGGAGTATGCTGATTTGAATATACCTATACTAGTTATGGTTTTCCAGGAAACAAAACTAACAATATGTAAATATATATAGAAAGATTTCTTTTTAGGAATTTGTTCATGGCATTGTAGAGGCTGACGAGTTGAAAATCTTAAAGGTGGACCAGCAATCTGTAGACTCAGGGACGAGTTGAAGTTCAAGTCCAGAGGCAATATGTTACTGGAATATCCTTCTCCTTGGGGTATGACAGTTTTTGTTTGTTTGTTGTTGTTTTTTTTTTCTATTAAGGCCTTCAACTGATTGGTTGAGACCCACCCACATTGTGGAGGGCAATCTGTTTTACTCAAAGTCTACTGATTTATATATTATTGTCAACTGAAAAATACCTTCAAATAAATATCTAGAATAAGGTTTGATCAAATATCTGGGTACCATGGCCTAACCAAGTAATTGAACACATGAAGTTAACTATCATAATTCTTTATAAATACTTGGCTGTCAAATAAGAGCAAAGCAAGAGCATTGGTGTTATTAATAATACATTACAGGGGAACTTTAATTTCATATATTTACTTATACATATGTATTCAAGCTCTATACAGTCAGCAAAAACAAGACTGGGATCTGACTGTGGCTCAGATCATGAACTCCTTATTGCCAAATTCAGACTGAAATAGAAAAAAGTGGAGAAAACCAAGGAACCATTCAGCAAAAACAAGACTGGGAGCTGACTGGCTCAGATCATGAACTCCTTATTGCCAAATTCAGACTTAACCTGAAGAAAGTAGGGATAACCACTAGACCATTCAGGTATGACCTAAATCAAATACCTTATGACTATACAGTGGAAGTGAGAAATAGATATAAGGGACTAGATCTGATAGAGAGAATGCCTGATGAACTATGGATGGAGGTTCATAACGTTGTACAGGAGACAGGAATCAAGAACATGCCCAAGAAAAAGAAATGCAAAAAAGCAAAATGGTTGTCTGAGGAGGCCTTACAAATAGCTGAGAAAAGAAGGGAAGCGAAAAGCAAAGGAGAAAAGGAAAGATATACCCATTTGAATGCAGAGTTCCAAAGAATAGCAAGGAGAGATAAGAAAACCTTCCTCAGCAATCAATGCAAAAAAAACAGAGAAAAACAACAGAATGGGAAAGGCTAGAGGTCTCTTCAAGAAAATTAGAGATACCACTGGTCATAGCAAACACCCTCTTCCAACAACACAAGAGAAGACTCTACACATGGACTTCACCAGATGGTCAACACCGAAGTCAGATTGATTATATTCTTTGCAGCCAAAGATGGAGAAGCTCTATACATTCAGCAAAAACAAGACTGGGAGCTGACTGGCTCAGATCATGAACTCCTTATTGCCAAATTCAGACTTAACCTGAAGAAAGTAGGGATAACCACTAGACCATTCAGGTATGACCTAAATCAAATCCTTATGACTATACAGTGGAAGTGAGAAATAGATTTAAGGGACTAGATCTGATAGACAGAGTGCCTGATGAACTATGGACCCAAGTTCGTGACACTGTACAGGAGACAGGGATCAAGACCATCCCCAAGGGAAAAAAATGCAAAAAGGCAAAATGGTTGTCTGAGGAGGCCTTACAAATAGCTGTGAAATGAAGAGAAGTGAAAAGCAAAGGAGAAAAAGAAAGATATTCCCATTTGAATGCAGAGTTCCAAAGAATAGCCAGGAGAGATAAGAAAGCCTTCCTCAGCAATCAGTGCAAAGAAATAGAGGAAAACAACAGAATGGGAAGGACTAGAGATCTCTTCAAGAAAATTAGAGATACCAAGGGAACATTTCATGCAAAAATGGGCTCAATAAAGGACAGAAATGGTATGGACCTAACAGAAGCAGAAGATATTAAGAAGAGGTGGCAAGAATACACAGAAGAATTGTACAAAAAAGATCTTCACAACCCAGATAATCATGATGGTGTGATCACTCACCTAGAGCCAGACATCCTGGAATGTGAAGTCAAGTGAGCCTTAGAAAACATCACTACGAACAAAGCTAGTGGATGTGATGGAATTCCAGTTGAGCTATTTCAAATCCTGAAAGATGATGCTGTGAAAGTGCTGCACCCAATATGCCAGCAAATTTGGAAAATTCAGCAGTGGCCACAGGACTGGAAAAGGTATGTTTTTATTCCAATCCCTAAGAAAAGCAATCCCAAAGGCAATCAAACTACTGCACAATTGCACTCATCTCACACGCTAGTAAAGTAATGCTCAAAATTCTCCAAGCCAGGCTTCAGCAATATGTGAACCAAGAACTTCCAGATGTTCAAGCTGTTTTTAGAAAAGGCAGAGGAACCAGAGATCAAATTGCCAACATCCGCTGGATCACTGAAAAAGCAAGAGAGTTCCAGAAAAACATCTATTTCTGCTTTATTGACTACGCCAAAGCCTTCGACTATGTGGCTCACAATAAACTGTGGAAAATTCTGAAAGAGATGGGAATACCAGACCACCTGGCCTGCCTCTTGAGAAACCTGTATGCAGGTCACGAAGCAACAGTTAGAACTGGACATGGAACAACAGACTGGTTCCAAATAGGAAAAGGAGAATATCAAGGCTGTATATTGTCACCCTGCTTATTTAACTTCTATGCAGAGTACATCATGAGAAACACTGGGCTGGAAGAAGCACAAGCTGGAATGAAAATTGCCAGGAGAAATATCAATAACCCCATATATGCAGACGACACCACGCTTATGGCAGAAAGTGAAGAACTAAAGAGCCTCTTGATGAAAGCAAAAGAAGAGAGTGAAAAAGTTGGCTTAAAGCTCAACATTCAGAAAACTAAGATCATGGCATCTGGTCCCATCACCTCATGGGAAATAGATGGGGAAACAGTGGAAACAGTGGCTGACTTTATTTTTCTGGGCTCCAAGATCACTGCAGATGGTGACTGCAGCCATGAAATTAAAAGACGCTTACTCCTAGTAAGGAAAGTTATAAGCAATCTAGACAGCATATTAAAAAGCACAGACATTACTTTGTCAACAAAGGTCCATCTACTCAAGGCTATGGTTTTTCTGGTGATCATGTATGGATGTGAGAGTTGGACTATAAAGAAAGTTGAGTGCTGAAGAATTGATGCTTTTGAACTGTGGTGTTGGAGAAGACTCTTGAGAGTCCCTTGGACTGCAAGGAGATCCAACCAGTCCATCCTCAAGATCAGTCCTGGGTGTTCACTGGAAGGACTGATGCTGAAGCTGAAACTCCAATACTTTGTCACCTAATGTGAAAAGCTGACTCATTTGAAAAGACCCTGATGCTGGGAAAGATTGAGGGCAGGAGGAGATGACAGAGGAAAAGATTGTTGGATGTCATCACCGACTCGATGGACATGGGTTTGGGTGGACTCCAGGAGTTAGTGATGGACAGGGAGGCCTGCCATGCTGTGGTTCATGGGGTCGCAGAGTGTTGGACACAACTGAGCGACTGAACTGCCTGACTGATCATGTATACATGTGCATGTTTATATATAGCTGAACTCTGTACTCCAAAAGTATAAATAACACGATTCTTTTCCATGGGCCATGTCACATTTCAAAAGTACGGATTATATATCATAAAAGAACTAAATGAAAGAGAACTAGAAACTTACCTGCCAGTCCAGTGGTTGAGATTTTACCTCCAAATGAGTGGTAACAGTTCAATCCCTAATCAGAGAGATGAGACCTCACATGCCTCACAGCTAAAAAACCAAAACATAAAAGAATAAAACCAGAAACCATATTGTAACAAATTCTAAAAGACTCTGAAGAGCTAAATGAATACTGTACAAGCTAAAATGAATATGCTGAAATTTAATTCTATAATTTATTTTGAAATGATCCAACCACTTTGAAGTGATTTTAAAAATCTACTCTCATAATAACTCATAGATCAAAGGAGAAATAAAATTTTCATTAGTATAAGGTTTAGAAAAGAACAATATAGAAGACTCCAGTAAATACATATTGGGTGAGTCCAAAATTAATCTCAAAGGAAAACTAATGAATCTCAAGTTCTTTAAGCATTAGACACAAATGAATGGAAATAAATAATACCATCCCCTTTAATTAAAGAATAAAAATGGAAAATCCTAAATAAATCAAAATTCAAGAATGAAAAAACAATAGATATATAATCCAGAAAAAAGCTAGAAATATTTTCCAAAAATTGAATACCTTCAATAATAGCATCAGGCCTAGAGAGTTTTATAGGCAAAGGTAATTTAAATTTTTAAGAGACAGAAAACTTCCATGTTACATGAGATGTAACTTTTTATGATTTCTGATTCATTTTAGAAAGCTAGAGTAAGCCTGATTTTGAAAAATAGTCCAACAATGTTAATCTCTGAGTGAAAGTGAAAGTTGCTCATGCATGTCCGACTCTTTGCAATGCCATGGACTATAGCCCACCAGGCTCCTCTGTCCATGGAATTTTCCAGACAAGAATACTGGGGTGGCTTGCCATTCCCTTTTCCAGGGAATCTTCCTGACCCAGGGATCGAACCCAGGTTTCCTGCATTGCAGGAATATTCTTTACCTTTTGAGCCACCAGGGAAGTCCCTGTTATCCTCTGAAATACACTTTAAACAAATCTTTTTGAATATACATGCAAAAAACGTTTTGAAGGATCATTTCAACAACTCAGTTGAATTTATTTCCGTATTAGTATGTATCACTTTGTTTCATTAAAAACTAAAATTTCATTAAAACTAAATCATTTGATGAAAGTTAAGAAAACATTTGATGAAATTCAACCAATTATAGGAGAATTATCATAACATTAAAAGAAGAGAGAGAGAGTATCTTGTAAACAGAGTGTTCTAGCAAAAGGATCAGAATAAGTTTCTCACCAAAAATGTAGAATCCTGAGCCTCATCCTAAACATTTACATTGTGGAAACAAATTCTCAGATTATGCATTTTTAACAAGAACACAAAAAATTGTTACACACGCTGAAATTTGAGAACCACTAATCTAAACCAAATTAGCTAATGTCATAGTTAACACTGAAATAATAAAGGCTTTCCCCATTAAGTCAAGAAAAATATAAGAGTGCCTGCTTTCAGTCCAATTAATTATATCAACTCTGAAAGGTTTGGTTATTGGAATAAAGGAGACAAATTAAAAAATAACACATATAAATATTTGACAATGAGATCTAACATTATTATTGTTTGAATAATTATCATCTGGTAAACTCCAATAAACTAAAGATTCCTTATAATGAATAAGAGCAAGTAGTAATTTGGCTGGATAAAAATGGGGTATACAAAAATGAATTTCTTATATACTAGCAACTAGTTAGAAACAATGGGGAAAAAAGACTCAATTTACAATGGAAGAAATAGATGTATAGGAATAAACTTATCGAAAATTGTTTAGAGTCATTGTAAAAAAGATTTTAAAACTTTACAAAGGCACATAAAAATACATTTGAACAAACAGAGAGAAATAACATTTTCTTAGAAAGAAAGACTTAATATCATAAAATACCAATTAACCCATAAATGATTTAGAATTTGGCCATCAAATTTTTAAAACTCAAACACTATTGTCTAAAAATACCTAGAAAAAAATAAACACATAAGTCTAGCCAGAAAAATTACTATAAAGAAAAATGAACATGAAAGACTAGCTTTAAAAATTATGAAAACTAATGGCAGGGGATTCATCTACCCAATATTAAAATCTAACATACAGCTATAGGAATTAAAATTATTTATTATTTGTGCAGAAATAGTTGGAAAATTTAGACACCAAAGACAATTTAAATAATAGAATGAAGACTACCATGCTTCCCAGGTTCCTTTCTGATCACCTTTAGGGCTGCAGTCTCTAAAAGCTGGAGTGTCCAGTGCTCCATCTTAAAACTCTCTCCTCTCTGTTACACTCATCCCTGGGGAACCTCATTTGTTTTCATGGCTTCAAGTACTTCTGCACTTTTAAACAGTAAATTTTTATTTCTTACACTTGCTCTCCTAAAACTCCAGGTTCCTATTTCCATTTGCCTGCTCAACTTCCTCCTTGGATGTTTTGTCAGCATCACAAATGTTGCTCATTCAAATCCAAATACTTATTTTTCCACTAAAATTGCTTCTCCTCTAATTCCCCAATCTTAAAAATAGTCACCCATCCTTTAGTTGCTCACATTAAAAGATCTAGAGAGCTATTTTGATCCCTCTCTTTCTCTAAAACCCCATACAAGTCCATTAGGAAATCTGGTGCACCTACCTTCAAAATATATCTTGAATACAACCACTTCTCATTACTGTTACCACCCTATTCTAAGCCCTGTCTTCTCTCACCTGGATCATTGCAAGAGCCTCCACAGTGCTCTGCCTGTGCCCCCTCTTAATTCCTTCAGTTGGCTTCCTATATGGCAGCCAGAATGAGTCTTGTAAACCCAATAACTAGCCATTTGGTTCTTCTGCTCAGAACCTACTGATAACTTCCAATCACATTTAGAATAAATATCTTTACCTTGGTTCACCATGGCTCGCACATGCTCTGGAGCTGGCTCTACTGGTATGCAGGCAAATGTTCAACAACCAAAGAAAACAAATGTATTCATATACATTCATAATTTTATTATAAATTTTACTATAAAAGATGTGTAGTGTACATTTGTGAATGTAATGAACTATACAGTATCCTTCATCGCAAATCCTATATATCAAATTGATAGTCACAGATTGCTCATATTGTTTGTATGTGTGAGAGTGTGTGTGTGTGTGTGTGTGCACGCACCACACTCTTGGATCCTTAGCAAAATTATAGCTGCAACTGATGAATGAACACAGTTCCAAAAGGAAGGTTGGTTGATAAGTTTCTTTATATTAATGAGTAAAAAGAAGTTGAAACAATGAAAATGTATGCTGGACTTCCACCTGCTCATCAGTGAAAAAAACAGTTTCTTTGCTGAATTGAATTATAATTTCTAAATACTGGAGGAATATTTCATTGATGTTTTGGAAATTCACAATGTAGCAGCTAGAAACACACACTTTTAATCTACATTACAAACATTTTTCTCCATCACTTTAAGTCTAGACAATCAACAAAATGATAAATGAGGCCTTGATTTGTAGAATTAGCTGATTTCTGTGCTGTAAGTAGTCACATCATGGCTGACTTCATGCTACCAACATGACATCATTGAGTTGTGAAGAGATGTGCAGTAGCCCTCCTCTACGTAGCATTTCCAAAATATAGACACCATGAACTTCAAGAGCTAAGAAAACTGTCACCTGTAGAAAAAACAATTAGGAAGGGATGAACTCTGAATAGATTTTACCTTCATTGTTTTTCATGTTCACTGTTTATTTACTTCAGAATGATGATTTAAACATATTAACAACTGATTAATTAAAGTACAACCAGTTCCAGGAACAAATGAACTTCTAAACCTCCATGGATTAATATGATAGAGGTTTTGTTCTTGCTCAAGTAATGTCCGATTGACCAGCAATTTACTATGTGATCGCTTGGGATTCCAGGTCCTTTCATGGTGTGGCTCCCTTCTTCTCTTGAGTTTCGGGCTTCCCTTGTGGCTCAGCTGGTAGAGAATCTGCCTGCAATGCGGGAGACCTGTGTTGGGAAGAGCCCCTGTAGAAGGGAAATACCCATTCCAGTATTCTGGCCTAGAGAATTCCATGGGCTGTAGAGTCAATGCGGTCCCTAAGATTTGAAAACTACTGAGCGACTTTCACTTTCACTTTCTGCTTCACTGGGGAATTGGAGAAGAAACTGGGACCAGCATAAACCCTTTTTTTCATTGATGTATACTTAATGTACAATATAACTTTCAGTAACCAATAAGGGCATCACCCAGATTCCCCTTATTGGTTATTGCCTATAGCTCTTTTTAAGATGTCCAAACATTGCCTGAGGCAAAGAACTAAGTTCTCCCTCCGCTGTCTTTTATGCTCTCAACTCGGCCCATTGCTTGAACTTACCTTTATATTATCCGACTGTTTTTATGGTCTATAGAACAAACAGTACCTGGTTTTTATATTGGGGCTTCTGCTATGCAGGGCCTCTTATGGATAAAGTAAGAAAATTGTCTCATTTTAGTGGAAAGAGTCATGACATTTAGACAGTTCAGCAATAGAAGTGAACTTCGAGTTAGTCCAAAAGCAGAGATGCTGCTCGCCATGTGCTGTAAGTCCACAGAGACACTTCTCAGGACATGAATTCCATTTTATTTGAGAATTTTGTTGTGCAACTTCCTCTTTATCACAACTTCTTTCTGATATCACCCATATTATATTACAGGTAGTTCAGAGCTTAATATAAATTTCCACTCTTGAGCTATGGGGACTGTTTATGTGTGTTAAGTTGGCTCAGTCATGTCCAACTCCCAGTGATCCCATGGACTGAAGCCCGCCAGGCTCCTTTGTCCATGGGACTCTCCAGGCAAGAATACCGGAGTAGGCCATCACACCCCTCTCCAGGGATTCCCCCAACCCAAGGATCAAACCCGTGTCTCTTCCATCTCCTGCACTGGCAAGCAGGTTCCCCACAACCAGCTCCATGGGGACTGTTCGTACCAGAGTGTACGTTTAGAAGGTATAATCTAATTTTTAATAATGGCTTTGTTTAGCAACTGGTTCTCAGAATTCTTGACAACTTGACACTGGCTCGGTTGAGCAGGGAGGGCAGCGTGCAGCACACCAGCACCTGGCGTCCACCCCACTCTAATTACTCAGTCCTGACCTCACTCTGCTCTGACTTCAACAGGCTCCTGGCCCCTTCCACACCCCAGCTCTCTTTTCCCTCCGGGCTTCGGCACCTGCTGTTTCCCCTGCCTGAAAACTCCTCTAGATGGTCCTTGCTCACCCTCCTTCACTCCAGTGCTCAAAAGTGGCCATCCATTCCCTGGCCACCCAGCTATGGCAGCCCTTTTGCCTCTGTCTATACCCTTGCATGACTGTGTTTTCCCCTCAAATTTTATCATTATCTGGTATTTTGCATATCTTATTTGTTCATTCTGAGACTCCTCCACTTTTCAGGAGAACATAAGCCCAGGATGGAGGTCATTACTCATTTGTCACTGCTACATCCCTGTGAGCTAGAACAACCCCTGGCTCATGGTAGGATCTACAAATTTTCTGTGATGCAAATGCAGGAATGAGCTTAATGCTATCAAAGTGAGAATTTGGCATTTCCAAAAACCTATAAAGAAAAACATAGGGGGGAGGAGCCAAGATGGCGGAGGAGTAGGACGGGGAGACCACTTTCTCTCCTACAAATTCATCAAAAGAATAACTGAACGCAGAGCAAACTTCGCAAAACAACTTCGGATCGCTAGCTGAGGTCATCAGGCGCCCAGAAAAGCAGCCCATTGTCTTCGAAAGGAGGTAGGACAAAATATAAAAGATAAAAAGTGATACAAAAGAGCTAAGGACGGAGATCCGTCCCGGGAGCTCTTAGGCGGCATTGCTTGGGGTAGGGTCCGGGCCCGAGTGCCCTGAGGACAATCGGAGGGAGCTTCTGTGAGTTTCCAACTTGAACTGTGGGAGACCAAAAGAGAGAGAGTAAATTAACCTGCCCGAACACACTGCCGGCCGTTCGCGGAACAAAGAGACCGAGAGGGTCCAAAGAGGAGCTCGCAGGCTGCGGACCGGCCCAGCCCCGCCGGAGGCAGGGGGGAGGGGAAGGTCGCGGCGAGACACAGGCCGCAGGCACCCGACCGGCGCGGGCGGGGACTGGGGCTGGGGACGCGGAGGGCGGAAGGCGCGCGCGCCCGACTGGCGCCAGCGGAAACTGAGTCTGGGTCCGCGGAAGGGAGGGGGCGTGCCACACCTGGGTAGAGTGCGCCCACCAAGCCCCTGGCTGCCTGGACCGCTCTGACGGGGAAGGCACAGAGAGCAGGCGCAGCTTTTCCTTCCGCGCTTTTGTGGAACACCCGAGGGCTGGAACCTCGCGCAGCGCGGGGCGCGCTCCATATAGAACAGCCGGGAGCCTGAGCAGCACAGACGGAGAAAGCAGCGTCAGCCCCTCCCGGCAGCCCCAGCCCATCCCCGCGGCGCAAGCCTGTCCCCACAGCGCAAGGCCCTCCCTGCCCCGCAGAGCGACGGAACTAGCTACCTGAGTAAGAGTCCACCTCCGCCCGCCTGTGTCAGGGCGGAAATGAGGCTCTGAAGAGACCGGCAAACAGAAGCCAAATAAACAAAGGGAACCGCGAAGGGACTGGTGCAACAGATTAAAATCCCTCTAGGAAACGCTGACTACACCGGAGGGGCCTGTAGATATCGAGAAGCGTAAGCTGGAACGAGGAGCTATCTGAAACTGAGCCGAACCCACACTGACCGCAACAGCTCCAGAGAAACTCCTAGATATAATTTTACTTTTTTCTCTTTTTTTTTTTAATTTTTTTAATTTTTTTATCTTTTTCTTCTTTTTTCTTTCTTCTCTTTTATTTTCCTTTAAAATCCCCTATTACTCCCCATTACTCCTTAACTTTCATTTCCACAGACTTTTACGATTTTTTAATTAGGGGGAAAAAAATTTTTTTTTTTCTTTTTCTTTCTTTTTTTTTCTTTTTTTTCTTTCCTTTTTCTCTTCTATTTTCTATTTTTCTTTTTCTCTTATTTCTTTTAAAGTCCTCTAGTACTCCTCTACTACTCCTTAATTTTCATTTTCAATACACTATAACCTTACAAAAAAAAAAAGAAGAGAAGCCCTATTTTTAAACCGAAGATTATTCTCTCCCAATCTTGACTCTCTGTTTTCTACCTCAGAACACCTCTATTTCCTCCTTTCCCCTTCTCTTCGCAATCCAATTCTGTGAATCCTTGTAGGTGACTGGGCTACGGAGAACACTCTGGGAACAGACAGCTGCGTAGATCTGTCTCTCTCCTCTTGAGTCCCCCTTTTTCTCCTCCTGTTCATCTCTATCTCCCTCCTCCCTCTCCTCTTCTTCATGTAACTCTGTGAACCTCTCTGGGTGTCCCTAACGGGGGAGAATCTTTTAGCCATTAACCTAGAAGTTTTCTTATCAGGGCTGTATAGTTGGAGAAGTCCTGAGACTACAGGAAGAATAAAACTGAAATCCAGAGGCAGGAGACTTAAGCCCAAAACCTGAGAACACCAGAAAACTCCTGACTACATGGAACTTTAAGTAATAAGTGACTGTCCAAAAGCCTTCATACCTACACTGAAACCAACCACCACCCAAGAGCCAATAAGTTTTAGAGCAAGACATACCACGCAAATTCTCCAGCAACGCAGGAACATAGCCCTGAACATCAACATACAGGCTGCCCAAGGACACACCTAACACATAGACCCATCTCAAAACTCATTACTGGGCACTCCATTCCTCTCCAAAGAGAAGAAATCAAGTTCCACGCACCAGAACACTGACACAAGCTCCCCTAACCAGGAAATCTTGACAAGCCAATCGTCTAACCCCACCCACTGGGTTAATCCTCCACAATAAAAAGGAACCACAGACCTCCAGAATACAGAAAGCCCACTCCAGATACAGCAATCTAAACAAGATGAAAAGGCAAAGAAATACCCAACAGGTAAAGGAACATGAAAAATGCCCACCAAGTCAAACAAAAGAGGAGGAGATAGGGAATCTACCTGAAAAAGAATTTAGAATAATGATAATAAAAATGATCCAAAATCTTGAAAACAAAATGGAGTTACAGATAAATAGCCTGGAGACAAAGATTGAGAAGATGCAAGAAATGTTTAATAAGGACCTAGAAGAAATAAAAAAGAGTCAATTAAAAATGAATAATGCAATAAATGAGATCAAAAACACTCTGGAGGGAACCAACAGTAGAATAACAGAGACAGAAGATAGGATAAGTGAGGTAGAAGATAAAATGGTGGAAATAAATGAAGCAGAGAGGAAAAAAGAAAAAAAGGATCAAAAAAATGAGGACAATCAGGACCTCTGGGACAATGTGGTGAAAACGCCCCAACATTCGAATCTTAGGAGTTCCAGAAGGAGAAGACAAAAAGAAAGGCCATGAGAAAATATCAGGAGATAATAGCTGAAAACTTTCCCTTAAAATGGGAAGGAAAATAGCACCCAAATCCAAGAAACCAGAGAGTCCCAAACAGGATAAACCCAAGGCGAAACACCCCAAGACACATATTAATCAAATTAACAAAGATCAAACACAAAGAACAAATATTAAAAGCAGCAAGGGAGAAACAACAAATAACACACAAAGGGATTCCCATAAGGATAACAGCTGATCTATCAATAGAACCCCTC